>NC_138782.1:116292451-117770973 GCF_965178545.1 Coloeus monedula
TTTAATTGGCTCCTTAGCAATTATTAGTTTTTGCTGTTAAAGTCTTTTTTTATTACTATAAGTATTTTCTTAAAGAAACCGCATTACCTTTCTTGGGTGAGGACCTAAATGTCACAGGAAAAAAAGATGAAGAGAGGATGGCAGGCTAAAAAGGAGAGGAACAGACTTCAGAAAGGATCCAAGTAACTTAATGCTATTGATCTTGCTGCAGTTAGAAGTTGGGAGATTTAACCCCTGCTTGATTCATCTACCACTATTGGCATTGCATTTCTCTTCTGAATACATAACAAATCAAACTACTTGTAGGAATGAAAACCTCAGTGGCAACAATGGCAATAATTCTTATTTTGTTTCATATGTTTCTGCTATTCAGGATGGTTAATAAGTCCTCAGGCAAACTAGAGCAATAGTCCAATCTGTCCCCACTTCACTGATGTGAGTGCTCAAAAACTGAGTAGATGTGGCACTGTGCGATAGGGTTTGATGGATATGGTGGCATTCAGTCACGGGTCAGACTTGAGGATCTTGGAGGTCTTTTCCAATCTTTATGATTCTATGATTTTTTATTCAATAATGATGTGACCATTTAATCATCCTCCACTGTGCTAAGCACAAAAGCTTGGCATGGAAAGGACTCTCTCCAACCACGTGTCAGGGCTACACAAGTGTGTGGTGAGGTCAGAGGGAGTTACAGCAATTTCACCTCATGTTCCTGGCTCCCTGCCAGTGGTCAACACACCACTCACTTCAGAGTTAACTCAGCTTAAGTTTAAATGGTTAATTGAAATGGGGAAAGGAGTTTCCTCCACCTCTGCTAGCATGAATGTCACAGACCATCACAGTGTCACAGGACACTTTGGTCTGGAAGAGACCTTAAGGGTCATGGGCAGGGACATCTTACATACTGCACCAGGTTGCTCCAAGCCTCATCCAACCTGGCCTTGAACACTTCCAGGGATGGGGCAGCCACAGCTTCTAAGAGCAATCTGTGCCAGTGCCTCACCTCCACCATGGCGAAAATTTTTTTCCTAATATCTAACCTTACTCTAGCTTTTGTCAGTTTGAAACCATTCCCCCTTGTTCTCCTTATCACTCTATGCCCTTGTAAAAATTTCCTTTCCAGCATTTTTAAGTTCCCTTCAGGTACTGAAAGATCACATTCATATGGCTCACTTCTCTTCCACCTCGAATGATCACTGTCTTCAACATGCGTGTTAGAAAAGCCTCTTCTCATATTATCTGCAATAGCTGGCACAGTGCAGAGTTGTGCCATCCAAAGAATTAAGTGATAGGGATTATCACTGTGCTCTACTCACCCCTGTGTTATTTACTACCATCACCCCAGTGAGTGCTCTGCAGCCCAGAAGGAGGAAAAATGGAAGGAGGAATTTAAAAGTTTTCCAGACCGTGTTGCTCTTCAGTAGCTGAATAGGTGACTAGAAGAGCGAAGAAATGAATGGACCAGGAATCCGACCACAAGTTTTCTTCCCACCTGACAAAGCCACCGGTAACTTTTACAATACATGTAATATAAAGAATGGGTAATTGTCATTCTGTTGGCAGATCTTTTCCAGTTGATGTAAAGAATCAGAAATTGCAGCTGTTTTTTTATCTAGAGAGAGATTCATAAGGAATATTCAGCATCAAACACCAAAAGGGATAACTATGGTAAAATGAATTAAAGTGCCGTAGTGATGGCACTGGTATCTGGGAGGTGTTGATTGAATGGCTCTCTTGGAATAACTCTGATCCAGTGAAATTTCATAGGTACATAATCTTCTCTCCATTGCCAAAAAGGCAAATATTGTGCGTTTTCATCTGGTATAAATCTTGATGAACACCATGGAAATCAATGGAGATAATCCTGATTTAGGCCAATTGCTGAAAGCAGAAGGTGGCCCCATCTGTAGATACTAAAAGTAGCTTTGATTTTTTCCTCATGGCCAATGATGTCCAGCATCCCCTAGGGATTCTTAATCACAATGGCAGTGTGTTACCTTACAACTAATCAGTTCCCCATGAATCCTGGAAACATATTAATTTGACTCATCTTTCAAGCACCATGAGGCCAGAATGATGTCTTACAGTGTTATGAAGGAAGAGAGCACGTACAGCAGCAAGGAAGGAACAGAAGGAGCTGAAACCTGCAAATACAAATTGACAAAAAGAATAATGACACTTCTGTATATAGGTTATTGGTTATACCAGGAGTTGTATGAAAATGGCAAAAGCAGTTTTAACTATCACTTTAACTAGAGTTCATTCCAGTTCCAAACTATTAATGAAATTTAAAAAAAAGCTTCAATAAATGGTTTAATGAAGGGAAATTTTTTGGGGAGCAATAGGTTTCGTGTTAGAAATTCTCAGGCAAGCAAGTTTATGAACAAGGTTATTCATAATTTACTGTCTTAGTTGCTTATCTCACCACACACCAATTTAGAAGTTTCATATCAAGTTTAAAACTTTGGAGCACTGGAAGAGAAACAGAATAGTTTTGCTGTTCAAGTTCTGTCCCCATCATTGAGAAGGATGAAATCTTTTTGGAATAATTTATGATAAGACCAAAAATATTTTTTAAGTCAAAATGCACATGGGAACTAAGGATTCTTTACAAAGGCATCTTACTACCTCTGTGCAGCTGTGTGCCAGCTTTTAGCCCCATTCCCCGTTTTCAGTATGTTTTAGCTGGCACTTTCTGAGTTGATAAGGTGAACATTTCACCTATAGCTGGACTCTTAAAGGTGTTTCATCTAAGTTGTTCTTAGACTGCCTTTATTTGAAAAACACATCTACAGACTGACTTCTACCATTTTAAGAGAGATGAGAAGTTTTCTGATGGAGTCTAGCTGGTGAAAAAAGCAGAGTAGGTCATGTACTTCTAGATGGTGATAACCATGTGAGATCAATTCCAGTTACATGTTTACCACCATGGAATGTTGGTCTCACCAGGGGCCTGTAAGTGTGATTACAATGTAATTTACTTCCCACCACAAATGTTGTTTTGCTTTTCATTTTCAAAAAATATTCTAGACATGAAATATTCTAGACAATGAAACCATTTCTCCCAGGACTACATGGCAGGGGGAGGACCCCAACAGATGTGAAAAACAATTTTTAAATTCCTTGTGTAATCTGTAAGAATTAATCCAGGCAGTTATAAATAGATTCTGTTGCACAGTAAGTTCTTTGCTAGATCCTGTTGACATCAAACTTATGTTTTTCTCTCCAGTAAAGCTGATTCAAACTGTAACAAAGATATGTGAGGCCAAGCCACCAGCTGAGGCAAAGGGGCTCAATTGTTTAAAGTGAAGGAGCTAAGTTGATTTGCACCACCTAAGGTTTAGATTCTTGTGGTATAATGTTGTTTGATTCTTCTCTTCTATGGTTCATAGGAAAAATCAAGCAATGTCAAAATGATTAACTGTAAATGGTCTTGCATTTGATCATCTTTGTGCTTCAATTATAATTACAGAGTCAAGCCTAACAATAGTCTCTCTATAATTTCTTTATTGGCATGCAAAGTTTGCACAGTAAATATTTCTTCTCATCGCATTTTTCCCCTTTTCCAACAAGCTCTCAAAGCAACCATTCCAAACTAAACAGCAATTGAACTGGACTATTATTATGCTGTATATACTAATTCTGCTCCCAGCTATTTTTTTTTTAAGCATGAAATTCCCTGATTACAAAGCCTGCTGCATCATGTGAACTCATCTTTGAAATAAGTCTGAACTGTAGATTTCAAAGCCCAAACTGACTTGAAACTGCACTTCCTCATCAGAGATAAATGTTTAGGGCTAGTGTTCGTGTTTGATCCAAGAAATATGTCCTAGGTCTCAGTCTTCTAGAGTAAAATCTTGATTTAATTCAAGCCAGTAGCAAAATTCCTATTGTTTGTTAACAAGGTCAGGACTCCAGCACCAGATTTCAGCTCCCTGAAGTTCAGGTGCAGAGGGAGTTCTGAATCCACATTCTAAATTCTGATTGCTGTGTTTGTCAAAAAAAAAAAGAATAAAGCGAGTTCATAAAAAACACTTTTCAAAGTAGGGTTTACACAACCTTCAGTGCCAAATTATATGTCTCAAACTTGGAGTTACTGGAAAGAGCCCTGCTGAATGCAAGAGGCTTTGGATTAGATCCTATGACCACAGGGCTACAAATTGCACAAGAAAAGTAATTGCACCTAACACATTCAATTCCATAATTTAGGCCATCCTTTTGCAGCTTTAATTTCATAATTTTTTCCTAATATAGTTTCCTGTGTGTATCAGTAACATCTTTTTCCAGCCCTATTGAAGAGACATACATCCACAGAGAAGTACAAATCTGCCTGCTACTTGGAGATCAGTCCCTGAACATGAGTCTCAATCTTTCTTTCCCCAGAGAGTCTAGAATTCTAAACCAAACCTATGAGTCTCAAGAATATTGAGATTTTATTTCTTTTGTAAAAGAAAAAAAAATGCAGAGGGAAGTTTGTTCCCTCACCCTCCCCAAAGCTTTTTGAAAATACTGATGTGACAACAGTTGCTAATTTAATTTTCTTCTGAGGCTTCAAACTTGGGAAGGTCTTTTTTTCCATGTAGTTATGAAAAACAGATGATGATGATGAGGATGATGATTAATATTATTATTTTATTTTCTTAAATCCCTCTATCCTACCACATGGAAGCTCTTAGATATTGCAACAATAAGTTTTGATATGTTGTTGAAGTGATCAGAAGGAAATGCTAATGATAAAATATCACCAGTATGGTTTTGCAGAATTTTCACCTATTGGATAACATTTAGAAGTTCATGTAAAGAGAAATCCCTGATGATCAGCCTTAATTATTCACTCTTTGGGAATGTAAAAATATCATACAGTAAAATTCACAAATGTACTAGGCCAAAAGGGAAAACAAAAAATAGAATTAACCACAGAAAGTGTGGTGTGACAGATGTGGAATGACCTGCTACAGTATATAAATACTATCCATTCTTTATATTTCATTTAATGTTACAAAACACTGTGCCAAAAGAAGTAATGGAAGAGTCATGATTTCAGGTCTGTGCTCTACTGATTGATCCATTGAGTGTCCCTCTTCAAATGTCAGTTGTTACATCACTCAGATCAAGGCATATATACTTTGAAAAGAAAAAGAATTAAACATAGCCTTGGAACACATGACATTCAAGTTGGTGGATAAACATATCTAGTTTCATGTTTTAGTGGAACTTCATTCAGTGGAATGGGAAAACTGGTCTGATGCTCCAAGGAAAAGAGTGTCAGCAAATTTGATACTCAAAGAGAAATGATTACTGCAAGGTGTGCGTGTTTTCTTTCATTTCTTGTCTATCCAAAATAGATAATAAAAAATACAAAGTCTGAGTTTCATTATGGCTCAGCCTCACCACCACAATATTGCATAGTGGTAGGCTGTCTAATTTTCTTCTGTAGTCAGTGAAAAGAAATAAATAAGGCATCCCATAATTTTAGCTATTTCTCACATGATGCTGTGCAATGGAAAAGGGACTTGGGAACAGGGATGCTTTTGATGATTTTTTTCCACAAAGAATTCTTTCATTTTGTCTTTCAGACACAGAGCTCCTGCAGACACAATAGGTAAGGCCAGGAAAAGATATTAAACTATTACAAACTGGACAGGGTTATAGGTCATCCTATAAAATATCACCTTCTATATCAAATAAACTTCAGAGAGAAAAATAAAACTGTGCAAGGGAATGTTCGGGGCTGGAGACCTATGTGTCTCAAGTGAAATTGCTTGTTCAGTTACTCCGCTGAACAGTGGATTTAAATTAAGAAGAGTTTAACAGTTGCAGAAGTTACCTGTAAGGTAAGGACTGTATGATTTTTGAGGTAGTTTCCATAACAAGGTGAGAACTCTGTGCCCCAACTCCAGAATCTGAGTGAATTGGCCCAGTTTCATCAATAATCACAAAGCTTGGGAAGAGGAGAGCAAACACCTTGAATCTGGACTAGATGAGCTTTGGGGATCCCTTCCATCTCAGGACAGTCTCTGATTTTCTTTAGTCTAAAATATAAACTCTCCTTGATGCATGGGAAATGCTAAAGCATTTGGGGTTGGGATAAAATCATCCTCTGTGGGGATTTAGATACAACAGACATGTAGAAACCTTTACTGGTTTCAGGGGTGTCTTTATTTTGGTCTTATGCTGTGATTTTATTTTGTCTTAAAATAAGCAATAAATTTCTTCTAAGAGCATTGCTTTTGAACCAGTCATCTTTTAGAAGATAAACTTGATGGCTACAATTTCAATGGATGTATCAGCTGAAGTAATTCTTTGTCTTTCCATCTAAATCAGGTGGGATCAAGCTCCTTTCAGATTTGTCTGCCTGTTTCTCAGGACACCCTTCTGTAGATGGTACTAAAATGACTGAATGTCAGATACCTAAACCAAGAAAAGATAAATCCCAATCCAAAATACTCTGACATGAGTCAAAGATACTGCTCCCTTCTTGATATCACCCTTAACAAATGTGGAAGGATTTGCTCCTTCTCAACACAGGGAAAGCTTTGTACCAGAGGTAATACATGAATTATGGCTTGAATATGGGAGGAGGGAAGTTTGGAGCAACACAGACATGAAGTGATGTGCATGGGGAGTCCTTTGTGGATGAAGGCTCTATCTTTTTTCGTGATCAACAAGCAACAACAGTTTTCTCTCAGGTGTTCTTTAAAACTGTGTTTTCATGACCATTCTCACTTATTTTCTCTTCTTTTTGCTAATGTGGATAAGCACCGAATTGTATTTTACTGTGTTACATTTGTGCAGCTTCTATCACTATACAAACTGAGTCCTGTTCCTTAAAATCTTGTATGACACCATGGTAAAAATTCATGGAATAAATAAAAACCATGGAATTTCTGTATTTAAGCTGGATTCTCTTCTGTCTACAAGGACAAAACCACTGATCTAAGGCTTTGTAAAGTTTGGCTGCTATATATGTAGATATTTATAACATCCAGCAAAATAGAGTTTAATGTAAATATCTCTTAATGCAGGTGGCTACATTGCCCTTGGCTCCACATATAATCAATATGATTTGACAGGTATATCTAGATCCTATTCCATTCTAAGATAAAATACCAAAGATAAATGAACCAGACTTAAAAACAACTATTTCTTTTAATTGAATAATAAGAGAGATCAGGGTGAAATTAGGCTTCATATGAAGACAACCATATATCCTGATTTGACCAGAAAAATTCCACTTTTTTCTTTAGAGGAATATTTCTAATCTTCTAAAGTTTAAGTTTTGGAAACACCTCTTCCTAAGAGTAATAGGAGTTAAACTCCTAAATGGAGTTAACAAGGGGATTGAAAACTTTATGAATAACATACTATCAGATAGAAGTCATCCAGTAGAAGGCATATAATCTCAATGGTCTTTCATAAACATATTCATAAATCATCAAGAGATGCATAAGAATAACTTTACCAAGGAATTCTGCTGTTGATTTATTTTTCCTTTATGTATCTTTTGAAAAGTTTAGAACAGCTGAAAATTATGTCTCTTTCTTTTGGATCAGCTCTATTTAGAACATACTAACAACGGCTCAAGTTGCAGCCCTACATAATAGTTAGAGATAACACTTTTTAAGCTGAGAATGCTCTTGGTAATTCTGCATGAAACCCAGCTGTTCTAGACTGGGAATTATAAAACCCTTTGCCTTGGCTTCCATGTGTTTTTCAGAGTGTATCCTTGCATAGAATGGGGAGTCCAAGGTCTGAACAAACCTAAAATGTCACAATGAAATTTAATTAAAAGCATAGTCCCATCAGGTTTCAAATCAAGATCATGGCAATCCATGTGTTCTGGACAGCTTTCATGAAATGTTATGTCTTCAATGATGATTTTTTTCAAAGATGGGTCCAGAATGGTTAAAAAAAGCCCTCTCCACAACAAAAACAACAACAAAACAAACAAAAAACCCCCAACAACAAACACACCATCAAAAAAATCCAACCAACAAGCCAGAAAACCTCTCCAAAAAACTCCAACAAAAAACATGTCTTTTTAATTTTTATCTGACTTAGAAGTTGTAGCAGTTCTGAAATACTTGGGGAAAGACAGGTAAACTGCACTAAAGCTCTAAAGTATAATTACATTAAAAAACTTTAAGCTGGAGTTGTATGTTTTGAGGGTTAGAGGACCAAATTAATTACAGATGAAGTAATGTGAAAACTTCCCCTTTTCAGAATAAAGGCACAGGTTCAGTTGGATGATGAGAGGACTAAAGTTAACATTCATTCTAGAAACACCTTGTTAAACACCAACAACTAGGGACAAAAATTTAATCTCCTTTTTTCCTTTATTTATTTTTTAAATATTTAGAAAAACAAGGAGAACATATGTAGTTAAAAGACCTAAGCTCAAGAGACAGAAGAAACATTTTGATTTTTTCAAAGTTTAGTCATATAAATGAAAATATCCTGCCTTGAAAGGGACCCACGAGGATGATCAAGTTATGATTATGACTCATATATTATTGCTCTTATTGCTAGTACTAATGATAATAGCAATAAAGACAAAACAGAACTCCAAATTTTATAGAATCTTGATCATGTAATCCATGATCCATCCTATAGAGAGGCTGTATAATAAGGTATTTGTAAGTTGTGCCTCTATGTGAGAATTTCCACCAGCTACAGTAAATCAATTCATAAGAGAGATGTAAACTGACAAAGTTTACATTAAATCTTAACTCTAATTATGCAATACAGCCTTGGTGAGGAAAAGAGCAGTGGGGTCTTTGCTCAGAGGCAGATGAGTGCTCAGCAACCAGACCTGAAAAGGTGTTTACATCCTGCTCTTCAATCTATGTGAAAGACAGACATGAAAGAATGAGTAATCTTTTGCATGGGACTAAATCACATGGACTTGGTGGAGTAACACCTGGGTGTAGTCCCTAGTCTTGCTCATCATCCAAGAACAGAGATGAAATACTTCTGCTGAAATTATTCCAGAAGAAAATTTGATTTGCAGGCAGAAATAAAATATAAGGTGTAAAAATAAATAAATATTTTATTATTGCCAGCTATAGACATCATTGGATAAAGGACACTGCATCAACGCAGAATAAAGCTTGTGCTATTACTAAAATTGCTCCCACACATATATAATTTGCATGAGCAAGAGATGAAAACATAAATGAACAGTTATGTGGGTTATTTTGATAATATCTACATCTGTACATTTATACCACGCTAGATCTTCCTTATACACATGCATATACAGCTGTAAGTAGACCTGTGTGGGTGTGTTGTTGACTACAGATGGAATAACTTGAAAAGGTCCAAGGTAATTTTATTTTAAAAAACAGTAAAATAGTAAAATCACTTGCATTCCTGGTTCCAGCCTGCAGCACTTTTTTACAGCTGAAAATAGGGGCTTATAATAAAAATGCTGACACAACCTTAACTATAGAGGTGCTAGCAGGCAATGCTATAATAAATAATGTGGGAAATATTTTACACTTCAAGGCAATTACATGTTCAGCCATCTTTAGGATTTCTGGGCCATGAAGGGTAGGGATTAGGTGTACTTGACAAGTGTAAAAGACCCATGACTCATGACTGCTAGAAGGCACAAATGAATTACAAAAGCTGAGAGAAAGCTTTGTAATCACAAAGCATAGGTAAAATATTTTTTATTTAGGGGTAGATAAGGATCAGGTAGATGTAAAGATACACACTCCAGATTTCATCCAACATGCTTTTTCAAGAAGCGGTAAAAGCTGAGCTAAATCTATTGTCCTAACTCACCTTTGTGTACTTTTTCACTTGCATTTGTGCATATATGCCATACAAATATGACCTTGAAATGGAAGTTCACAGTTGCAGGAGAACAGGACCAAATAGGACCAGCTAAGTCACTGAGTAGACTCTGTTGCAGAAAGAGGTGGAGGAGATTTTAGGAGAGTTTAGATTCACAAAGACCCTTAACAGCCTTGTCAACCTTCACCCACCAGAAAAACCCTCAAGAACCTCTTTGCACACAAAGTACAAGATAATGTTCCAGGTCTGAAAAATAGCTGAAATGGAAAACACAGAAGCATTAGGGTTGGAAAAGACCTCCAAGATCATCAAGACCAACCTTCTTCATTGGCTGGATGCTGCATTGTCTCCAGTGCTGAACTTTGAAGAAATCACAGAGAGTTTTAACAGGCATACAGACTGGAAATATTGGAACTGCTAATTAAGGACAACTTAAAAGTGAACATCGAAGTCAGAGTGAGACAGAATCGATTTTTGGTCACTGGGGAGAAGTAGCACACCATGACCTTTGAGAAATACCTTTGACTTTAGATCATATTTTTCAGTGAGAAAAAATTACCTTGAGCACTTATTTTTCTGTTTCTCTCTGCTTGTTAGGAAGGAAGGCAGAAGGTGGAGGCCACACTTCAGACCTGTACATGCCAAGGTACCGTGGGTGAACCACTCACCTGGTCCCTTGATTCATCTGAATTGGCCAACTGCAGTAGTGTGATCAAATTATTTTTATGGCATCTCTCAAACAGGCTCAGGCTCTGCAGTCTAAATCCCACAGCAAAGAGTTCTTACCGATGTAGTCATGAGGTTGGTAAAACCCACAGGGAGACCAGACTGTCCTGATTTGTCACTTACAGCACCTCTACAACCTTTCCCACAAGTCTTAAAATGCTGAATATTATGGTTTCCATGAATCTGGTAGAGGACGTGTTTTTTCAGAGCTGTTTGCCTGACACCTGCCTTTTAGAAACAGACTCAAGAATTTCTCATCCTGAACAAAACCCAAAACAAAGCACCGCCCTCCTGCCCATTTTGCCTCAAACCGATAACAGATCTTTAAAACTTGTCAAAATCTTGGGCCAAGCATTCCTAAGGTCGTGTAGGAGTTCATGAGCTTTATCGCTTATATACATCACACCAAGTCTGGCAGAATATTAATTTTTAATTGTTTTCCCACTCTACTTGTGTTTTCCCACTCTCTTATTTCTGATTTTCATCAGTCTTGGCTATAAGGTATGCAGTAGATCATGAGGATCAAACATCCAGCAAGCAAGAGATTTCTGAATCTGTCTTTTCCACAAAAAAACAAGAACAAATTAACAGCCTGTAATTTAAGGAACTCCCACAATGAAGGAGGACCAGAGGCTGGACTAGAGATTTCGTTCTGTGAAGGTCGACAGGAACTGTGTAATCCAATATAAAGTGTTGAGGATCTTACTGAAGTGTTCAATTCTCTCTAGTTTGATATTTAGGGAATCCTGCTGCCATTCAATATTTTTTGCCTTACTACTTTCAGCTCCAAGTGATTTAGTGCTCTTTCACCTTCACAATAGAATAGCTACAGTGCAAAGTGATGAATATTCAACTTGCAGATCAGAAATTGGTATGAATACCAAGATAGATATATGCTTTTCCCTATCTATCAGGGTTGGGTAGCAGCATGATAGCTTAAGACACTTAAAATAACGTGACATCAATTTATTATCATTAGAAATAAAGCCTTCAGAAAAGACCCTAAGCATTATGTTAGCATTGATATGTCAATCCTGTATTTGAAGGATGGCAAGTCTGAATCCCAGCACAGCCTTAATTAACAGAAAATAATTAGCATCATTTTCCCAGCTGTGAATTTGAGAAATTTTTTTCCAACAGAATCCATTGATTGATAATTAAGGAGGAGTTAGTTGTAATAAAACTCCCAGTATTGCAATTTCTAATTGGCCTTTAAGGACATTTTACAGTTACAGTTACTTTGTTCCAGGCATTTTCTGGCTTTTTTTTTTTTAACCAGCTTTAATAAGGAATCTTTTCTCAGTGAGGTTAAAAAGATGCAGATGAATAGAAAAAACCACTGTACTGCTACATTTATGAATTTAAAACCTTGCATATAATGCAGTCCATTTGATTTGTTTGGGAAATAATTGGTGCTAAGTGAACGTAAAAAGCTTTGAAGTTTACTTTGAATAACCTAAGATTTATCCAAGCACTTGAGTCTTCGATTAAACTGCATTATCCCAGAGATTTATGTAAATGCTTAACTTGATGAACAGTAAATGCTCCTGTTGGCTTCGGTGGGATGGAGCATCATATGTATAGTTAAGCAGATATATGTATATCCTTCAAGGAATGCTGCCCTAGGCTGGAAATCTTACAGGAATGGATTCAGCTCAGGACATGTCTGCTTGTTTCATATTTCCAGCCAGTCCACGAATAGTGCTCGTACAGTGTCCCCCAAGGCACTCAGATTTTAATCCTACAAGTAGAATTGATTTAAAAGCATCCATTTAATGATTTTTGTAATATCTGTACATTGACATAATTTTGAATTCTTCTCCTGAGCTATCTGAAAACTTCAAATGTTGGATGAAAACAATCTGAAGCCTTTCAGTGTTTTCTCCATTTCTTTCCTTTCCCTCATTTCTGTTTATTCTCCCACTTGCACAGAAAACTTGAACAACTGACCAAAGGAAAAAAAAAAACAAAAAGAAAAGAAAAAGAGCAAAAAATATATAATCTTGCATATCTAAATATAATAATAGAAAAAAATATTTTACTTATTTTTTTTTTATATACAAAGGTGATTTTTGAGGAACAATACTTGTGAAGAAGAAGTGTCAGATTTTTATATACCAGAAAATCAAGGTCATCTGAACATGTAAACACAATGTTTCCTAAAAATAAACTTTCATATGTGAAACCAAAGTGGAGATCAAAGCTGGTCCCTAATGTGAAAGTAGATCTGACTAATCGGACTTGGACCTCCACTGGTGTAATTTGTGGCCACTACACAGTGACTTAAGCTTGCTTAAGTTCAGGTAAATAATTAATGCTTCATTAATGGGTGTTATTACTGGAAAAAAAAGGGCCACATGATAAGGACTTTTGGTGTTGTTTCCACTGGTTATTCCTGTCTCTTTCTTGCCCTGTAATTTTTTTTTTATGTGTCTGTGGCAATGAAAAAAGGTTTCTGTGTGATCAGAGCGTCCTGACTATCCTTAGAACCCAGATCAGCTCATTTCTCCATCTTGCAAATGCAATCAGTCTGCCTTCCTGCCTCTCTGAGGAGGATGCCAGATCACTTTGCTGTGACTGCCTTACATCTTGGCTGGGCTAATGCAGCTTTCTCTCTTTGGAGATCATCCAGTGAAGATTTACAGTGCTTACAAATTTATTCCAAGTGCCTCCACCGCATTTTGTTAACATGGACTGGAATGTCCTCTCTCATTTCAATCACAGAGATCACTGGGCTGATTCTCAGCTCAAAGGAACCAGCAGAGCTGGACATTGTTCCTGCTTCTGTTCAAGAGCACTTGGTTCTTCCTCTCTTGTGGTACTTAAGCATCACTTCAACCATCAGAAGCACAAGAATTACTGAAAATTCTTGTCTCCTTAGCTGGTACTTGAGCTTCTGGACTTGCTGTAATCAGATCAGAGAGTCACAAAATGGTTTGGGTGGGAAAGGACCTTAAAAATCATCTCCAACCCCCCTGTCGTGGGCAGGGACATCTTCCAATATCCCTGGTTACTTCAAGCCCCGTCCAACCTGGCCTCGAACACTTCCAGGGATGGGGCAGCCACAGCTTCTCTGGGCAACCTGTGACAGGGCCTCACCACCTACTCAGGGAAGAATTTTTTCCCAATATCCAATCTAAACCCGTTGTCTGTCAGTCTGAAGCCATTCCTCCTTGTCCTGTCACTCCATCCCCTTGTCAAAAATCCCTCTCAAATAATTCAAAGTGACACCATATACAGACGGAAAAGACCCAATATTCGTTTACAGATTATCTGCACGTAAAGAATAGGGACAATTATTCCCACCGCTTCTACTACGCCCCAAAACTAGAGGGATCATACCTGTTTGGTTTTGTTTCTTATTGGCAGGAATGCACTGGGCTGGCTAGGCCAGCAGGCTGCTGCAAACAGCAAAGCCCACACTGCACATCCTACTTTGGCCAGCCTGGAAAGCTGCTGCCACCACAGAGGGAGGGATGAGGCAGCAGAAGGTTGCAGCTCCTGCTTATAAAGAGGGCTGACACTGGAACAGCAGTCCCCACCTTCCTTTTCCCACCTCCCTGGAGGCAACACGGGCATCAGCTGAAGGAACACGTGTGTTTGCATCCAGATGGATGCTGGGTCTGGGCACACTGCTGGGATAACCCCGTGTATTGCCAGGGATGCTAATAGAGCGTGTCTGTCTTTTGCTGCTAAAGAGATGGATCTGTAAGTATCACACAGGGATTTCTTGTGGCTATTTCAGGAAAGAAGTCATCCCAGTTGACCTCAGCCTTCTAAGAGAGGGCTGTCAGGTCTAAGCTAGACAAAGAGGGAGCTGAGCATACTGGTGTGTTATTTGTTGTTCATATTTTAAAGCTATTTTAAAACCAAATCAATACTGACTGCCTTAACAGCTTGAATGACAAGTTTTAAAATATTATCTTAATTTTCTGACTTTTGTTCTTTCTGATATTTGAAAATAATTTGAAAATAATTTCAATCCTGTCTCAGAATTGCTTTCTTCAGTGGATTTAACATTCTATTAGAGAACTTACTGTTTCCTAAACACGTTTATCCTTTCTGGAACCTTAGCCAAAACACCATTAGCCTCCCATCAAATCCTTCTTCAACTAAAAGGCCATATTAAATCCTGGGGTGTGGGAAGGTTAGAGCTGCTTGCCAACAGCACTAAGAATCACTTTTATCAGCCTGTCAATGATTCCTTTCTAGTGGAGAAAGACTTTCTTCTCAAAATGTGTAATTTCAGAGAAATCAAGGTAGGACGAAATTTCAGCACCTTGCTTAGATCATTCTCTTGCCCCTAAACAGGATCAGCTACAGTTAAGTGATTCCTGTTAGATGCTTATCTGACTTACTCTCAAAAACTTGTTAAGCTTCAACAACCCCTCAGGACAATCTGTTTCAGGTCTGCAGTCAGCACATTTTATCTGAGACCTCTCCTGAATTTCCCTGGCTTGGTTTTAAGTCTCTTAATTTTCCACTCCTCAGAAAATATAATGGATTCATGGAATGGTTTGGGTTGGAAGGGACCTTAAAGATCTGGCTCCAACCACCTGCTATATAAAGAACAATTAATTTCCCTCCTTTGCAGCAGTCCTTTTACATCTTCAAAGACAGCCCTTGCATCTCTGTTTAAATTTTTAGTCCATTTTAGAATAAATAAATCCAATGAAATACTTTTCCTTAAGGAACAGCACTGTTTGAGCTGGAGCTATTGATAAGGAACAAGCAGTAGCATGTACAAGGTGCTGCATACCAAACCAGAGGAGGCATTTAGGATCCAAAACACACACTAGCTGGGATGACCTTATTGATTTAGAACAGCAGTAACAGCTTTTACAGGGAGCTGCTCAGAAAAAAAGGAGCAAAAACTTGGATACTTTGATACAGTGTTTGGAAAATGCCCACATCAATATATTGCATTTTCACATTTTATACATTCCAGTAGATTTTACATGGAGGTGAGTAAGGGGAGGATTTTTAAACAATATTCACCAGGAAAACTAGTATATTACCATGAGGTATAATGAAATGCTGAAGCTTTAATCTAAAGGATATTTCACAAAACTTGGATCAAGATTTACAAGTACAGGTGCCAAAAATCCAGCTCCAATGTTAATATTTAGACAATAAATATTATTAATATAAAGGATCTCCAACTTCTGAAAGAGGCAATATTTTTGTCAATTCCATTTAAAATGGGTGGGCATAATTTCTAAAAGCTGTCCATAGGTTGGGGAAGCCAAATATGGATGGAAATGCTAAATTCTGCTTTTAAGAATCTCACCTTAAAGGAATAGAACATGTGCTGCCTAGATGGAAGTATGACATCTTTGCTGCCAGCACCCTTCCAAGGGATTTAATTACCAGGTTTTAATAAGCATCAAACATTTTTTTCTTACCTAAAATGTACTGGGAAAATGGTGTATAAGTAAGTATATAAAGGAATTTCTTCTTTTTATTTCCATGTAAGTTTTTTCCCCATTTTCCAAAGGAAATGTCAGAGTCTCACAGGTTTGTGCAGTGTCCCATTCCTCCACTACGTTGCTCTATTTCCATGCCAGTGGTGCTGAACAGAGGAGAAGATTTCAGATTGTCAGCTCAGAGCCATTTCACTTCACCGTGCAGTGATGCAGCACATACATTCCTACAGAAGCTGGCTTTGGGACTCTCCAGGAATTTGAAAATAAGGAGCTTCACCTCTGTGGGATGAGGGAGTAATGATTCTCTCCTGAGGTCATTGCTCTGCTGGAACCCAGAACAAGTTCAAACCATGACTGACCAGCATGAACCAAAGCACAGCACAGACCAGGGAAAGAGAAAGGCTCACAAGAGCAACAGGATTTTGCCAGTGATGACTTTCTCACAGAATTAGTTGGAAAATCAAAGCTTGATTAAAAAATGGCCCGTTTTCTTATTCTGTGATTTTTGGTGTGTGGAGGATAATTTACTGACTAAACCACTAAAATGAGGGATGGGCTTTAAATCTCTTATCTCTTTTCCTTCCATCCATGGGTTGTTTAAAATCTTTGGGAAAATCCTGATGTCAAAAGCAAATTTTCTGTTGACCTCAATCTTCCTGAACTTTTAAAATAATTTTTTCTTTTCCTTACACAAAATGCTTAATGTACGCTGTCCATCTGTACAGGAGATCAGGATTTAAAATCCTACTTGTCCCCAGGATCCTGGTATCTGTACTTTGTCAAGGTACCTTTGTCTTTCAGATAATTTCTTTCCCATTTAAAGGTTAACCATGAAGTTATGCAGTTTGTGAGCCCTTCAGCTGCTGCAGAGTTGAGGTCCATGTAGGAAGATCAAGCTCTTTTGGCCAAGGAAAATGTTGCTGGAGCAGAAAATATGTCAATTCATTTATCTTTACTGTTGCATTGTGGCTCTGGTTTAGTAATGATGCAAAGTATAGGGTAATAAGGATAATGGGTTGTGAAAATCCATGAGAACCAGAGAACCAAAATTTCATCTTCAGCAAATATGGTGTTTTATAACCACCAAGCAATTGAACTTTAAAAAAATATATTCATCACATGAACCCACATAAAAAATATTTATTAAAAAAGGCATAAAACCTGACATGCTGGGCTCTGCAACATTTATTGAATATAATGATTAGGTCTGAAGCTTTTGCCAAAATAAATGTGTTCAGATGCCATTTTGAAGGAGTTTAGAAGATTTTAATTAATGGTCCCGTCACTACTTACCCTTTTGGTTTCCAACAACACTTTCTTTTAATCACTGGACTTAATATACTCCAAGGTGCTGAATTCTGTGTCAGCTGTAAACAGGCAGCAAAACATTTACATGTTGGTTTCCTTCAGTGCCTCATATTCAATTCAAGGAGTGAACAATGAAGCAGTGCTGCTGTGCAAGATCCAAACTGTGCTGCTGGCAAGAAGATTCTCAAATAACTGTGGATCTCCCGGGAGAAGGAATATTATACTATGGAATAGAGAGTATTTGCCATAGAGCAAGCTGCTCTGTAGGCTTTTATTTTTTTCTCTTCTTTCATTGTGTTTATTTATTTGTTTGTACTGTCACGGATGTCATCTGAAGCCAAGAAATGCAATGAGGTTAAATCTATCGCCGGGAATTATTTTGGTCTGCCGATTAAATGAACCACTTCACCTTGCCTATGATATGCTATCAAACATTGGTATGAACATTTGGTGCAATCAATCTATTACACATCAATTTTATGGCTGCATAATGAGGTTTAATTGCTGCTTTATTAGTCTGACTAATATTAAGTGCTGGTAATTGCTTTGCATTCAGCTTGGCTCTCTCATTTAAATTACACATCCAATATTTAACCATAAATGTAGACCACCTTTTTATCTAATGATTTTTTGATTTCCTCTTTGTGGTACAAGAAAAGCCCATTTGGGGTGATTTTCCTCCTTTGTACAAGTTTTCTGGCCCTGAGGAACAGAGGCTGGAAAAGCTAAATGTTGTTCTTGGTAAATGCACAGGCCTTTGGCATTTGAAAAGTGAACTTCAAATTGCCTTTTGACAGAAATATAATACATTTTTTGTGCGCTAATGAGGGAGCTGCTAAGGTGTGTAAACACATTTGCAGTCCCACTGAAATCCATGGGACTGCTCACACACCTTAAGTTATGCATGTCCTTGGGGGAATGGTAGAACTAATGCTTGCTACCCTGGGGCACACATGGAAAACAAGTCCAGCAGGATGCAGGATGCATTTTGACTGACAAGCCACAGACCCAACGTTCCTGCCAGCCAGGATGTTGCTGCACTGTTACAGTCACAGGCTCGGATTCTCAGACGTGGAGCTTTAGGAGGCACGGACTGAGCTTCAATAAATTCCTTGGTACAAGAGACAAGGAAATCTTTTGCAGACCCAGCCTTGTTCTGTGGCTTCCTCACATTCACAAGGACCTCATTGAGGTGATGAATTGCTGGATTGTTCAAGTCGGCAGCAGTTTTGTTATTTCACTTGGCTTCTCCTGATTTCCTTTTTTTGTTTGAAATAGACTCCATCTGATTTTGCAGGGATGAGCTCAGCTAGCTGAATAGGCATGCCAGTTGCCATTAATATCATCTGATCCTCCAGTGACAGCTGGCTAATACCACCCTGCAAGCACCTCATGAGCTAAAAATCAATCTGTATTTTGGGAAAAGAGGCCTAGTGCTGTACAGTGCTGCAAAATTATACGTAATGCTGGGATGAGTCATGTATCTGGTTCGTAAGACATTGGACCTGAAAAAGCAGCAACTGACTCAGTAAGAATTTACTGCATTTTATTGCAATTCTCTTCCTGGACCCATTAAACAGTTAATATAGGTAGAGACTTTGTGAGAGTCAAATATCCACCATTTGATATCTACAGGGCTAAAAACCAATTGCTGAAATAATCTTAGAATCACAGAATGATTTGGACTGGAAAGGACCTTAAAGATCATCAGGGGACACCTGGTGTTTACATCCCCAGCCCAGAGACTGTTTCTGTTTCTTATCCAAGGATTGATCTAAAGTAAAACCCTTCAGAGATCAGGTAGGACCTTGTGTATGAGATCTGGTAGTTGAAACAACTGCAGGCTTAGGTGTGCCCAGGGCTTTGGTCTTTTACCAAAGAGAGTTCTCCAAGTGCCAGACTGTGGTGCTAAAGTGATGGACACTTCTATCACAGTCTTTTTGTTTTCTTTAGTTTGTTTTAAGTAACCAGTTCTTTCACATTAAACACGTTTCCAAGAAGTCAGTGTTGAAGGCCAGGCTGGATGGGACTTGGAGCAACCTGGTGTAGTGGGAGGTGTCCCTGCCCATGACAGGGTGAGGGGAGCTTTAAGGTCCCTTCCAACACAAACCATTCTACGATTTCATGATTCTGTGATCTTGACTAACCACTGGCACCTCCTCACTTCTCCTGGCTTCGTATGCAGTCACCCCAGATTGTCTTGAGTCACCATGGTTATCTTGAAGTTTTCCAAGTTTTCAGTGACCTTTTCCTCTTCTCAACTGAATTCATGAAAAAACACAGGCACTTAGGCCTGCATTCCCTTCCTTCCCCTCTCCCTCCCACACATGAGTGGAAATTGTAATTACTGGATTGTATTAATTGTAATTAATTGGATTTCACAGTGTTCCCCAACACCAGCAGCCTTGACAGCAGCATCTGAGAAGCCAGGTGGGACTATCTGCATCTTTTTGGGCTCTGCTACCTGACACTGAAAAGCTTCACCATAGTAATGAGGAACTTCAGTGTACACTTGTCTAGAAAGTCAAAGAATAGTGTTTCAACAGGGCTGGTGTTGCGGCGGGGATTACTGCAACAAGTATATTTCAAACCAGGAGTCCCGTGGAAACCGAAGTAGATATGGACAGATTCGTGGTAGATGTTTCAGAGATGTTTATTTCTCCAGCCGCATGGCCGGGGCTCTGCTCAGGAACTCCCCGGTCACGGGACCCCAGGGTCCTTGGCCACACCGGGGAACACAAACCAACAAATGGGAAATGGGACTGACCAGGGGCAGGGAGACCCCGTGCCTCCCCCCCAGGGCCCCTCTCCCAGGGCTCCATGGCAGGGGGAGGGACCCCAACAGGCTGGCATGAATAAATCTCCCTCCTGGGTGCTTTTTATAGTTTCTGAATTCTGGGGCAGCAATCAGGCACAGGGAGCTGCTCTGCTGAGTGAGAAAATGCCATTTTTACACATCAGATCTGAACTACGTTTGTAACCATGCCTGTCAGTCATCCACTTTCACGTTGTATCCTCATCCATGGTGATCCCTGCTCATCCACACCAACTGTCAGCATGCAGGTCAGGAGTGAGCTCTCCCCACCCTGTGGCAAATTTGGCAGGGCCCTTCCATGTGAGGGACTAACCCACCTTCCTTGGGAACAGTGAGCTGAGGTTCTCAGTCAGGAGCAAAAGGCCAGAACAAAGGTCTGACATTACAGATGGACCAACATTTGCTTCCCTCTCTTGCTTCCTGTTGCTGTTTTAATTTTCTTTGACAGACATTGCCAGGCTATTGCAGTCCAGCCCAGCCCTGTTTCTGACAGGCAGGAGAGGAGCAGTAGGAATCTCTTGGGAGCAGGTGGGAACCAGCACCCACCCTCAGCTGCATCTTGGACTTTGTACCTTGGACCTCAAATATTTTCATCAGGGTTAAGCCCTGCTCATGCATACTCCCCAAATTAACCAAGGTGATTCTTCTCTTTCCCGAATGCAGATGATTATCTCTGCAGAAACCCCCAGACTTCAGTAAACAAACCCTTGATTAAAAAGAATCCATCAGGTCCCTCAGAAAGTTCCCTCCCATTACAACCCTCTGCAATCTGCAACAAAAAGTTTCAAGACTTGTAAAAAAAGCTGTGTCAGGGGCAGCCTTCCAGATCATGCTGGATACTATGTCCAAACCTGAATTTGTCAGAGACTAAGGAATATCTCTCTCGAATCTAAAACCATTCTATGTTACTTTGATTTTGATTTTATGATTCTGTGATTCTGTTGTCTCTAAAGGCCCCTTCAAACCCGAAACATTTTTTGTTTCCATGATTTAGTAGAAATAAAGGTCCTGGTATACTTAGATTCAGGCATGAAGGACCCACACTGTCACTATATATATTTTTATTTATTTATATACACATATATATGTCCTAGTTCTAGAGCTTAGGCAATGCCTAATTTGGGAATTCCCAGAGCCAGAGTCAGGGCACAGAACCTGGCTTTGGAGCTCATTCTTCCAAATTTTTCCAGTCCCAACCAAGCCTTTAGCCCAGACAAAGAAGTTCCCAGCCATGTTCTGGGAGGTAGCAAGAGCCAGGGGCCATTCCCATGTATGAACCTGGATGTGAACAGCTTGTTTTGGGAACTAGGAGAACTGTGGCTGTGCTCAAACCAAGTCAGCTTGATTCAGTGCCAGGCAATGGGTCCCTGTAGTGATTCTTTTAGCCACAAAGACAAGGTTGTGGGATAGAACATTTATTAATTATTTTTGAAATCCAGGGCCAGATCTCAGGTGGTATAAATCAGTATCAGAGCTGTGCTGGTTTACTCAAACAGAGCAGTTATCCTGCACCCTTAAAAACAAACAACTGGACAAATATGGGTCTGCTTATTGTTTTCTTCAAGAGTCATTTCATCCCTCCTTTTCTTCCTTCCCTCCATGTCTGAAAGTCTTTACCACTGCACAGTGAAAGCAAATAAACAAGGAAGGTTAAAATCTAAAAGCACTCATCCAAGTTAATTAAGTTCAGCCAGCCTCAACTACATCATCTGGTAAGATCTGGCAAGTGTGTGTGTGTGTACATGCTTGCCTGTGTATCTCTTCCTCTCTTCAGGAAGAAGCCTCCAAAAGTGCATCCACTTTAAAATACATTATTTCTATGCCTGGCTCTGAGGGGTTTTGATTCTTTTTTCTATTTGTTTTTATTTTTTTCCCTTGTCTGTTTCTGTTCTTACAGCTGCTTTCATATTTTTCTCCAACTACCCATTATTACATTTTTCTCCTTTTATTTATGATGCCTGATTCCCAGTGTACATTATTGCTGCTCTGTTGGTACTTTATTAAATACGATACAGATACTGGAGTGAGAGTGAGGTTTTATGTCCCACACATGGTGTGTTGTAATTGTGGCATTTTTACTTTCCATTAAGAAGTATCTCCAGGAGGGGAGGATGGGGGACTCGGTTCATTACTTCTATAAACCAAAGAAGAAACCCCAGACAAGCTTGATGAGTTGTTAAGTAGTCTTTAAAGAAGTCTTTAAATCAAGATTAGATGTCTTTCCCAAAGAGACTCCCTAGTTCAGCCACAAGTTAGAGGCCTGATAGAGCAATCACTGCTTAAATCCTGTGTCTTGCAGGAGGGGAAAAGCCAAACTATACTAAAATAATGGTTCTTCTGGCATTCAAATTTATGAGACTGTAGTAAGGAGACAGTGGTTTTAGCTAGACAGGCAAAGACAGTGTAAAGTTGTTAACACATTCATGATGAAAATATAAATTTATTTATTTGAATCTTGGTCTGAAGGAAAGAACACTGACCTCAGGGCAAAGTGAGCACTGGCTAAGCATTAGAAATATGGCCCTGTAGCCCCTTTAATCCTGGAATCTATCTCAGAGGTTTCTAAGAATCCTTTTTTTCTGTGTCACCTTTGAATACTTTGAAATTTTAGTATATTTTATGTGCTCATTCCCCTGCCAGGGAAGGATTGCTCCTACCCCACCTCTAAACTTCATTATGGACATTTCTGTGCAGTGTTGCTCTGCTCAGCCTCTCAGCCTCTAAGCACTGAGCAGGGCTCAGAGACTTTGGGCTGCATCAGTTCTGGAATCCTGGCATTGCCAGGGAACAAGGAACGATAATAAATTGGGGTGAGTATTGGAGTATTCATTTTTCCATGATGAGCACCAGCCCAGATCAAAAGCAGATGGAGGCCAGGAGAGCAGACTGCTTCAGGCCATGAAATAGCCAGAACCACGATTGTTTCGCTGCCAGGGCCCTGGAAAGGCAGCACCTCTGCTGGGAACCAGCTCCTCACTGAATTTTGGCCACTGCCCCTGCTCTCCTTTCCTCGGGACCAGTTTGCACCTGAGGATTTTCCCATGCTCTGTCCCAGCTCCGTATTTCCCGCCAGCTCTGGCCTGATCTCAGTAGTTGCCTTTTCTGCCTAAAATTCTGAGAAGACTTCACAGCTGATGGCATTCACAGAGAGATCAATACCTAGGTCTTCTTGCCACGGTGGGACAGTCCACTCCCACAAATCTCCAAACCACAACTCCACACACATATGAAATATTGATATGAAGCTTGGCATGCACACAAAAAACCAAAATGAAATAGGCAATGAAAATACTAACTGAGCAATCAAAATGATTGCTAATACTAACTGAGACCTTCCTGACTCCAGTGACATGAAATGAAGCTGCAATGAGAAAAGCAGTGGTACCAGTTGAAAAATTTGCTTAATTTCTCTACTTTTCTTCCACATTTATAAACCTTCCCTGGGAGAATTGTTGTCTGTGTGAGCCAAAGAAGACAGGAAAGAACAAGCAATGACAATCCCATATTTATGTGCTGCCCCTTTTTTTGCACATCACTTTGTGACACCTCTTCATTTAGAGAAGGAAGGATGCACATTTAAGGAATGTAATACTGGAAGAGAAGATAGCAAGAACATGTTAAAAACATCAGAAGTAAGGACTCAAAACATAGATCTCTAGAGATTAGTTTAGTCTGATGTGGAGTATCCACATAATAGTTAAATTGGGATGATGGGAATCATCATCTGGATTTGCTTGAAACAACTGAGGAGTGTTGAAGATCTTAAAGTTGTTATTCTTTAACAGAGTGACTTTGTGCCTTCATTTCATGCTGGATCAACAAGAAGGAGTTTTCTACTTTCTTGTAACAGATTGTAATTTTGATTGATTTATTGGTGTCTTCTATCCACCTGGTTCAAAGGAAAGAAGGAAGGAGACCTAACAGTGGTATTCCCAAAAAACCTCAAAGTGATAGAGAGATGCTCACATTGCACTGAGAAGGGTCAGAAACTACCAACCAATACGCAATTGCTAAGTCAAATTGATTTCAGCCCCCAGATGCCTTTGAAAATCTCCACTGGCTCCAAATTCTATGGGCCAGAATGCAATTTCAATCACATTTTCAACCATATTTAACCTATCAAACTCAGTCATTTCTTTTTGAATCATTTCAGTCATTCTTGTGCAATATTGTAACTGGAGAATCCATCTTCTTTACTTCCTTTCCTTTTTATCTCCTTTGTTCTCCCCTCTCTTCACAGATTCATTCACTCTACATGGGATTCAAGATTAAAACACTTTAAGAACCTGAGAAGGTCTATTTCTAAAAGCTGTATCCAAACAAAAGACCTCTGGTAATCAGCAGAGGGTACCTGGAGAAGGGAAGGTCAACACCACCACAATTCCAGTGAAGAAAACATTTCCTTGTTTGACAGCTCTTATCTTCTTGCACCTTGGATGCTTTCAATAGAGAAGCTTCTGCGTTTGATGCATTCCCAAAGTGTGGGTCTCATAACTCACTCTTTTTACCAAAGACATGAAAAGGTGTTTGCTCAAATAGGATAAAATCATAAAATAATAGAATACCCTGAGCTGGAAGGTACCCACAAGGATCATCGAGTACAAATCCTGACTCTGCATAGGTCAATCTCAAGAATCACAAAATGTCCCTGAAATGTTCCAGAAATGCTTCTGGAACTCTGGAAGGCTTGGAGATGTGACCACCTCCTGGGAAGCCTCTTCCACTGCCCAATCACCCTCTGGGTGAAGAACCTTTTTCGTAATATTCAACCTAAATATCCCGATACAACTTCAGGCCATTCCCCCAGGTCCTGTCACTGGGAGAACCAGGAGTACCTGTCATCGGTGCTGCCTCCCCTTTCCCCCTCACGAGGAAGACACTGATCATGAAAAAAAAGGAAGTTTTATAATGCTCAAGCATTAAATTTTTTGGTTTGTGTTAAAATCCACCGAGGACCCCAAAGCAGACAGCAATGAGAGCTCCAGATCCCACTGAAATGACAAAGAGAGTGAATCCTAACAAACTGTACAAACTACTTAGAGGTAGAGGTAATATTCCTGTGTTGTTGTCAGCCCCTCTCCCAGTTATCAGCAGCAGAACTGCCGCTGTCTGCTGAATAACACATTTGTTTATACAGTAGATTGAGAATATTTGTGTGCGCCACAAACTCCTTGGGGGTATAAACAATGCGTTTCTGAAGAGTTCCAGTGTCATTAGAATAATCAAGACTTGTAGTATGATAAACAGAGCCACAGACACAAAGTACTACACAGGCTCTCGAGTGCGGTGCTGAGTTCGGTGTCAAGTCCTCAGGACGATCTCTTCAAACAGCTTTTCCTGTGGTGCAGACACAGGTTGCTACACGTGTTACAGAGGGACCGAGGGCGAGATGTGGTCATGGTGCATTTTGGATGAGCCCTCATCAGCAGCATGCTGGCATGCAGTAGAAATCTCCTTTTCATTTCAAAAGGCCCAAATCCTTTCATTTATGCAAGCCGCGTGAAATCTATCAAAATGGAAGGATGTCCATTTCGTTTATCAAGGAGACCAGACCAGAGCCAAATTCTTATTTTCATATTTTTATATTTTCCTCATAGTCTGTATCAAGGATACTGTCCCCTCTCACCTAAATTATATCATAGAGTCAGAGAATAACCTCAGCTGGAAGGGACCCACAAGGATCATCAAAGTCCAGCTCCTGGCCCTGCACTGGACATCCCAACAATCCCACCGTGTGCCTGAGAGGTTTGTCCAAATATTTCTTAATCTCTGGCAAGCTTGAGGCTGTGGCAACTCACCTGGGGAACCTGTTCAGTGCCCAAACACTCTCTGGGTGAAGAAAATCTTCCTAATATCTACCTTAAACCTCTTCTGACACTGCTTTGTGCCTTGTGAGTTCATTGTGTCTATGGCACTGTGAACATCTAATGTGGACCAGTTTGGCCTGAAAATTTCAGCATCACAAATTCTGTTTCTGTGGTCCTGTGACAGCTTTAATTTTGTGACACTCCTTTTGAGCACAAAGGGTGCCAAATAGCAAGAGGGATGTGCACATCTCTGGAAGTGTCCAAGGCCAGGCTGGACGGGGCTTGGAGCAACCTGGGATAGTGGGAAGCATCCCTGCCCATGGCAGAGGTTGAAACCAGATGGTCTTTAAGGGTCCTTCCAACTCAAACATTCTGTGATTCTATTAAATAAGGCATACCTCCAGGGATGGCTAAATGGGATTTAATCCTGGTTTCTGTGTCTCATGAAAAGTAGAAAATGTATAGAAATACAAATGAAAAACTGGACTACTCTAAAGAAAGTGCACAGAATCTGAAGTTGGCTCATGAGCAAAAAGAGAGAAACAATGGGACAAGGAGCATTACAGTGATGAGGATTTAAAAAAGTTCTGGTAGAAGAGCAGAGACATTACAGCATCTGTGCTTTGGTGACAGCCACAAAGATAAGGAGTTCACCAATTTGAGTCCTCTTATTTCAATAACACAAAGCAAATATTGCCTCCTAGTACACCAGCTATATCAAGTGAAATTAATTGTTCTCATACTGTCCTGACTTATTTGCTATGAGAACAACAAACTGAAAAAGTTCTTTATGACAGTGCCATTTTAATATTTTTTGAATAGTAAGACCCCAAGTGTGAAGCATAACCAAAATTTTCCTTTTACACCCAAATTTCTTTGGTGCCAATAACTTGCTGAGCTGATTAGTGCAGCCATAATGAGCTGGTCAAGAAAGAAGAAAGGAAGATGAGAAGACATAAAATTAGTAAAAACATGCCTAAGGCTTTTGACTTCTTGACTTCAGTCTCCTTCTCACAGCACTGTGATGAGTGACAGAAGTCCTCTGAAGCCTGTTAATTTTATTTTATTCCTTCTGTCCTATTTTTCCACTTCACTTAATGCAGGTTCTTGCTCTGAAGGTTAAAGATCTCTCTTTAAGTATATTGCATCTGTTCACTTGTAGAGACACCATGTTCTCAAAATTCATGTACGGCCAATGGGGATTTCTCAGTCTCCTGCTCCTAGTCTCTCACTCTCTTCCTTTGCTCCACTCCCATCCTTCCCACTGTCCATCCAGAAAACAACCAAAAGGCAGCTGTCAAAGAAATTCTGTCAAAAAAGAGTTCAGGTGAATGGGATAGTTCTGCTGTCTTCAGGAAGAGATGTATTCCTAAAAAAAATAATGAAAACTTCATATAATCCAGGGTTCTTTCTCCAACACCTTCCAAGAGTTGATGTCTGGATAAAAGACACAAAATCCAGAGTAATTGTTCAGTTGGTTTTGGGTTTTTGTTTTGATTTGGTTTGGTTTTTTACCTCCAAGACTCAAGTATTCCTCATCCCACTATCCACCTACATATATATTGCCCAAATTCCATCTGATTTCTCTTCCACTTTTCTAATATTCAGCATACTTCATACCTGTTCTTCTTCCTTGATATCATTTAGAGTCATAGAATGGTTTGGGTTGGAGAGGACATTACAGATAATTTTATCTTTATAGTCCTTAGATCTGTACCATTTAACCCTTGTGATTCAAACTCTTCCCACAAGTTCCCTTCCCTGGGCCATTCCCTTTCACATTTCGGGAAAATGTTTCTGCCTTCTTCTCAGTGGCTGAAATATTCTGAGTATGTTTTCTCTCCCAGTGCTTTCACCATGTGTGTCTGCAAGATCAAAGGCCAACAGGCAAAAATAATCTTGCAAATTTGAGATGTTGTCCCCCTGATCTCCCTCTTCACCTGTTTGCACTTGGGCATGTGTAGGCTTTGAGCCCACACCAGATGGGTGAGGAAACTGAGCAGAAGAAAATCATCTCCTGTCTCAACTTCAACTACAGCTGCATGCCAGTATAACTCTTTAGGATTCTCTGTCATTAAACTGAACTAAACAGGTCCAGCGTACATTTCTGACCCTGAATAGTAGGCACTGCTAAACTACTAACACATTCCCTGCTGTGATTTTGACTTTTGCTAATTCAGACAAATGAAACTGTTTCTTGCTCTTCAAATCTGCAGGCACATGCAACCAACAGTAACCACCTAATTTGACTTTCCCAAACATGTAGCCTGCAGGATTTCACCCAGAGGAATGCATCTTGTCAGAAGATGTTTAATTTGAATCTTTGCACTGCCTGAATGACAGTGTTGTTAAAATAATGGATAAAATAAGAGTTAATGTGAAGGCATGACAGGTTTGGGATTTTTTCTCTATTCTGTATAACAAGATTTGTCCTGGACAAAATATATCATCTTTTGTCTTAGACTTCTCTTAGAAAAATTCATCTGTTCTAAAGTACTCATATCCTTCCCATATTCCTGCTATTTATATGCAGAGTAGGAAACACATGTGAACAAACTCCTATAAGAAATAAACAGCAAAACAGAAAAAGAATTTCAGAGTGTGGGGTGGGGAAAAGGGAGAAAATTTGGCTCCCTCGTGTTCACTTTGGCCAGTGGTAAAACGGCTGCACAGTCCTTTCCATTAGACAGCTGCTGCACCAGCTCCTGTGCATAAAAACTGTAGAGCCAAAGAAGTTTGTGCTGACCTAAATTCCCTTGCACTGTCACCAGCTCCCTGCATTATTGGCACAAGATGATTCTTTATGCTTTCCCTAACTTCTGCCTTGCCATCCCTCCATTACTGGTGCTATGTCATTTGCTGCACAGATGTTTCTCCCAAGCCACTGCAAGGTTATTTTTCAAGTGACTTCTTCCAGCAGATGTTCCCCAGTCCCCAGGTGTGTGTGTTGTCCTCTCCACTGAGCTGAAACTCTGCAATGTGCTCAACATATTGTGGTGCCGCTGCCTCTTTGAGCTGCAGGGTCCATGGCAAGGCACAGCCCTGCCATCTCTGCTCCTGCCAGGCTGCTTGGTGACACTTTCCCTCAGCAACAGGCCTCCCTGCTCCCCTCCTGGCTGGTTACAAACTCCCTACCTGGGCTGCACAAAGCAGCTTTCTGTGCTGCCTGAAATGAACTTGTGTAAATGCTGTGGAGCGTGTGCCCAAAAAGAAGAATTAATTTCACCTATTATTCAGGCAGCCAAGTTCTATTTCCCTGTAGAGCCAGAGAGGAAAGCCAGATGCAATAGCTAAAGGACATTTATAAAGCAATGTTTTGAATACAAGACCTTCTTCTTCCTGGTACCTGGGGAGTCAAGGTCATGTAACCCTGTACTGTAGGAAAGCTGGATAAACCACTGAGCTCTTTCCCCCAGAGCCCATAATCCAAGTCCACATTGGCAGGTGACTAAATACAGGTATTTGTCCCTGTCTTCCTCTGCAATCTATGTTTTCCTGTACAGTTCAGATGCTTTCCTAGCATTCATCTCTTGGCATTAATTTAACTTTTTTTTTTTAAACATCGCAGGGGTGCAGACTGGCTCGCAATGACAGCCCTGTTTGGTTCAGCTAATATCTGGGCTAGCTTTAGCCTCAGGCTATAGAACAACTCCTTGTGAGCCTTCTGTGAGATAAAATGATAAGTAGAATCTTTAATTATAATTTTTTTAAATGGATACTATATATTGAACTCGAAGAAACAGAAATCTGTATTTAATTAGAGAGAGAACAAAACCTGAGAGGAAGTTTCTTCCCTCCACCCATTCCCATCATTTCTCCTGTCTGAAATTAGTCTCTCATTGAGGTGGCCATGGACAGAAAAAAGACGAAGCCAAATCCTTAAGAAAGCCTCTCTGTAGATAGACAATCTTGGGCCATATTAGGAACAGTTAGTGGATGCTAATGGTCTTTTTTTTTTCAAGCTCTCTGTCTCAGATTGGCCCCTTCACTTCATTTCTTCTCATCATGATGAAGGCACAGCTCTCTCCTCATCCTTGGATCAACAAAATTCAGTATTTTTGTTCCTCACTGCTGAGCCACAGCAGAGGAGAAAGGAACTTGTGTGTTTACTGCCAGGGAAGCCTGCAGAAGTGAGACCAAGACAAATCTCCTGCCGGACGTTTTGGCTACATCTCTGCTCATCAGCTAAGGAAGTGTCAGGATCAGCTCTCCATCCCTGAGGCCAGCTGGCACAATCCAGCCATTTCCTTAGAATTAAACAACCTCCCCTCCAAAATAAAATAGCCAGTTCCAACCTGCCTACCAGGGGCAGTGCCTGGTGCATGCTGGCTCCAGGGCTGTGCCTGGGAATTGTCTGGGACAGCACTAGCTACCACGATTGGCAACGTGCCATGGACCATCTGACTGTGGTCTGTCAAAGTCTGTCAGATTCCAGAGTTTACCTCTGTGCCGTGGTGCTGGTTTGCTTATTGGCATGAAGCCCATGTAGATGTGCACAAATCCATGGCTGGACCTGATGATCTTAAAGGTCTTTTCTAACCTTAAGGGTTCTGTGATGCTGTACACAGACACACAGACACAGACACACACACACGTGTATATTTAGCAGGGAGAGGCATGTGAAATTTCCTAAGCGATTCCAGCCACAGCCTCATCCCCTTCCCACCAGCTTGTGGAAGTCACACTGCTTGAACTTGGGCGAGCAGTTGCTTTTACAGGCAAGACTTGCATGTTGTTGAGTGCTTGATTTATTTTTTGAGGATTTTTTTCCCTTATAGTTCAAAATATTTCTGCCTACTGTTTTTCAAAATCTGTTCTACATCCTTACGAATCATTATATTTGCAGCTTTCCAGTACCTGAAGGGAACCTACAGGAAAGATGGAGAGAGACTATTTACAAGGGTGTGGAGTGACAGGACAAGGGAGAATGGCTTCAAACTGACAGAGTAGGTTTAGATTGGACATTAGGAAAGAATTCTTCCCTGTGAGGGTCGTGAGGCCCTGGCACAGGTTGCCCAGAGAAGCTGTGGCTGCCTCATCCCTGGAAGTGTCCAAGGCCAGGTTGGACAGGGCTTGAAGCAACCTGGGATAGTGGAAGGTGTCCCTGTTCATGGTCAGGAGGGTTGGAACGAGATGATCTTTAACATCCCTTCCAGATGAAACCATTCTATGATTCCATGATTATGACATCTGGAACAATGAATGTTTGGAAGTTAAGCCAGCAGGAACCAGGAGAGCCTGAAAACCAGTGCTCCACCATGAAGTATGACTTGACCTCCCTCAGGCACGTGCAGGTGGAGAAAGGTAATTAACACCAGTGTAGAAAGGTGCAGACAGGTGCAAACTTGCGTTTTAAACTGTCCTTACATGAGCCAGCTGCTGCCTGCAGTCTGATGGACACCAACGTGACCTGAGACTGCATTTCCATGGCAGCCTAAGCCAGCCTGGCTATATCTGTGCTAAAAAAGCCCACCATGAGCTGAGTACAAGCATCAGCCTTTGCCCCTTTTCTCCTCTATTGATCCACTTAGCACAGCTGCTGTGGTTTTGATCCAAGTCAACCAGCACCCTCAGTGCCTAGTCATAGTCTAAGGTTAACAGGAAAGAGGGATTTGCATCAGTAAACTTAGTTTTTTTGTGTGGTAAGATATGAGTACACGCAGTGTCTTGTCATGTGGCTTTGGAATAACTATGGAATGGAATGGTTCTACCTATTCATGGGTGAAAATATTCCTGAAACTGGGGCTTGTATGGTTCTGTTTGGATCTCCCCATCACATGTTCCCATTCACCTTGACTTGGGTAATCTGAATGTGGGGTTGGGTGGTCTGACTGAAAAGTAATCCAAGACAAGAAATATATGAAGTTTTAACAACACATTCATCCTTTTTTTTCAGCTGAAGGAGAGAGAACAGGTCTGTACACACAGGAATAGGGAAGAGCATGGAATCATGAAATCAAAAAATTATTTTGGTTGGAAGGGACCTTAAAATTAATCTATTTCCAACCCTTCTGCATGGGCAGGGACACCTTCCACTAGGCCAGGTTGCCACAAGCCCCACCCAACCTGGCATGGCATCACTCTGGACTTGGATTAATTTAACCTTTCCTGGATGTGGGGCTTGACTAGAAGAACTGAACAGCCACAAAGATGCTGTGAGAAGTTGTGTTCACTGCATCAACCAGAGGCTTAATAAAGAATAAAATTTCCTTTGGATATCCTCCATCAGCCTAAGTAAAATCACACATATTTTTATGGCTAGATGAGCACAGCGCTAGGTTCTGGCTAAACTGCCTTGCTCTTTAACAGGCTTCATAATCACAAGGTTTAACGTTGTTTCAAGGGTTCAAGATCTTGCTTGTGTCTGTCTTCCAACTCTATTGTACATACAAACAGAGAGATAGAAAGAAATATTAATTTTAAGAAATTCAAGTTCTGCTCTCACATACAAATACACCCAAATATGCATCAGTTTAAAAACATTTTTGAAGTGTATTTATAAATGTAAATATACATCACAAGTGTTTAAAACACCAGGACTGAAATCTTCCCTTAAGCAAACTGCCTCCCACTGAAAGGATGCTAAGAGAATGATGGGAAAATGGACAGCTTTTGAAAGGGAGGGTTTGAGTCCCTTGGTTTGTCATAGTTGACTAGAAACCACATTAAAATACAGCCAAATGAAAAGATCCAGGTGTTCTAAGAAACTCCTATGCTCACAGAAGAAGAAATAGGAGAAAGAAACAGGATTAAACAGATACCTATTAGAAGCAAAATTTGTCGTCATTATTTTACTATTAATAATAAATGCTGCTGCTTCCCACTACTAATTTATAGCAATGATATACAAATGCAGAATTAAATCAGCTCAGTCAAAACATCAGAGCAGGAAAAACAGCTCTATTTTTAAGTCATTACACAAATATGTCTTTGTGCCTTCACTTTTCCCCTCTCCCGGGTCTTCTAGAAATAAATAAATAAATAGTTTCATCTATTCTTAGGTTTCTAAGGCCAGAAGGGACCATTACAATCATCTTTTCTGAAGAGGGACCTTATCATTTTATTCTTACACCTGGCCCATACATTTTCTGAGCTACACTGTACCTTTCAGTCTGCAAATTGTTCTGATTTAAGCACTTCAAGCAACACACAGTCCCCTCTATTCCTGGGTGAGTTGATTTGATAGTTAATTATGATCATTGATAAGCATTTTGTTGTTGTTTACAATCTGAAGTCACCTAGGCCCAACTCCAGGGATTTTGGGTGGCATTTTCTGCCAAATCACAGAGCCCTCAGCCCTCTATAAATAAGTCATGTCCATCTGCAAAATCTTTGGCCTTTTTTCCTAGTTCCTAAAATCACATTAATTTTGTCTCTGTGTTTACTCAGGCTTTTAATTTTACAACATCCAGCACTCTCTGAGCAGTGAAGGAGCCAGATTTGTCCAGAAAGATTGTGGAGTTCCCATCCCTGGAAGTGCTCAAGGCCAGGTTGGACAGGGCTTGGAGCAACCTGGGATAGTGGAACCTAACCCTAATCCTAACCCATGGCAGAGGTTTGGAATGAGATGATATTTAAGGTCCCTTCCAACCCAAACCATTCTATGATTCTATGATTCAATGTTCTGAAATATCTGTAAATCCATGAAAACTCACCAGGATCCCCGTGAAAGCAGTGGAGTCACCATCCCTGGAATAGTTAAAAAACCCCACATGTATGGGGCATTTTCTGTATCTTTGCTCAGCATACACAGAAAGAAAATGCCTGGATGTTTTAAAAAAAAATTCTTTTTGAAGGCTCCTATAAAGTGAGAAAGTCCCTTAACCATCAGTTCTTTCTCAGGCTTCCCCTAAAATAGTGGGAGAGAAAAGGGTATATATTCAACTTGAACCAAAGACTTGAAGATTTCATGGGGAAAATGTCCAGCTCTGTGCTTGTTTTGAGACCCACTGAGAAGAATTTAGCTTTGGAAGGACCATTAACACCACAGAAATTAAAAAGCACATATAAGTTTTGCAGCATGACAACTGTTGATAACAATTTCAACATGTCCATAAAATCCAGATACAAATACTAGCAGTGTGTGAAAAATCCCTTCCATTGCCACAGAAGGGATTAATTCTTTCTAACTTTAGCAATTAAAATTTTAAGTATTTCACTTGAGTCAGTCTTTTGGAGATGAGGTGAACACCCTCACAAGGTTGTTTGCCCATCCTAAAATAAATTTCTGAAAGGGATAAGGTAAAACAGTCTCTGGAGAAACATTTCTTTTACCTTTTCAATAACAGGAGCCTAATTAGAGAGTCTAATTTAGCCTAAATGGCTGAAATAGCAGAAATTAATCTCATATCTAGCACTGCATATTCAGTGGTGACTTAAGTCTTTGTATTTAACCTCAGATCAGGCTGCAGAACAGGCTGAAGTCATCCACTGTATGGTATTAGTAGTATTAATAATAATTAGTACTATTGTGTGTTACGTAACAACAACAGTAATATGAATAGCTAATTACTAGGGATACCATTGTTTGAAACTAGTCAGAAAAGCCCATTAATAACAGAAAAAACTACAAGAATTGTTTTCCAGAAGGCAAACCCAGTTGAAAAACAACTCAGTGCAGCTGAACAAAGAACACTTACAAGATTGTGGCTGGCCCCAGTGCAAATTATATGATAGCATCTTCTGATTACTGTGTGTCTGACACAGTTTTAGCCTAGGATACAATCTGTCATGCTGGATTGCCACTGTGTGTTCTACACCAGGGAAAAATATATATCAGTAAAATTTACCATCTGTGTCACTATGTGACTACATAAATTTCAATCTGAGCATATTTGTTAGTTTTAATTCCCAGATATATTTTTTTTTGTCACTGAAGCTGTTATTCATATTTGCTTTTATTATATAAATCATACAAATTCTTTAGTGGTCTTCTTCAGATGTCGGAAAAAAAATCTGAAACCTGTAATATTTGTAAACTCGGAGTCAGGAATTGCAATACTTCACCCTTATGCTTTTTTTAAAGTCCATCCTTACAATTAAAACTGACACCAAAAGGTCAAGGATCAGGGCACTTACGGTGGGTTAAAGCTTAGATAATCACTCCCTCCTTCTCTCCCTCTCATTATGTCACGCTTTCTGATGGGTTTCCATTCCAGAAACACCATTTGATGAACCTTCCCCATGCTCTAACACCTACCTAAGAGACGTGGGCTGCACCACGAGGAATGTGGAAAAGTCAGTGGAGGTTTAATTGGATTAATCTCCGTGTTCTGCAAATGTACTGGTAACTCTCGTGACAGCTCAGCTAACACGATAATGTGCAACAAAGGGATGTGGTATTCAGCAGGGTCCCACACCTTAGCTGGGGGGGATACACCTGGGGAAGCCTCTGTGTGCAACAGAATAGCAGGCAGCTGATAACAGCCCTGCTCTGATATTGTCACAAATTGCTGGGTCTGGGGAGCATTTTTTGATTAAACTCATGCTCCAGTTTGGTGGTTCAAAGGGATGGCTTTCAGCTACAAGCTCCTGCCAGGCAAGAGCTCTGCACAGAACCTCATTTCCATTCCTGGGAAAAGCAGAATCCCCCTGAGAGGTGGTCTGGAGGTGTTGTCACAGTGTCTGTAAGAGTGTGAGGTGGTGCAGGTCAGGAGCAATGCCCAACAGGCCAACATCATTCAGGGAAAAGCACCTGCCCTGCTGGTTCCCAGGGAGCAACACAGGTGTGGCCACACCGGGTGGAGAAGGGAATGCCACGCTGGATTCCAGCTGACCCTTTGCCCCACACCCTCGGGCATCAGGAAGAGACCAGAACATATAAATAGTACAGACCAGTGTTCCTACAGACATGAGCCTGGGGGATGGGAAGCCTTTGCCACAAGAGCAGCCCTGTCCCATGGGGTGACAAGGAATGCATCTTACCCTGCCATGGACCTCTTAATCCCAGACATTTTTCTCCTTAAAACAGCCCTTAATGAAGATACATCTGTGCTGGTCTTCCTGACCTTTGCAAAATCCCATTACAGCAACCCTACACAGCAAAGGTTTTCTGAGGTCCTCTCCTTTCCTAAAGGTATGGGACTCAATTCCAGATTGAGTCTGCCGCTTCCCTGACTTTACTGGTCTGCCTCTGATCCATCTAAGTGGATTGGCTCTTTTTACTTCAAAAAGTGCTGACTCCATCTAAACACAGTGTCCAGTTTTATTCCAGTCCTTTGCACACCTACCTGAAGGGTTTGATAAAAGCAAAGCAGACTAATTCAAATGACCTAATTTCATTGTCCCAGATGTTTTACAGGTTTCAGCTCCCCAGATTCTGATGAAGTTCATATTCCTGTGAGCTGAAAAGATTCCCTACAAGGTTCCCTTCTACTGGCACCCATGAATAGTTAAAATGTAGTCCACTCATCAAATCCAGAGAGCGTGAGATTCATTCATCTCACTTTTGGAAATGGAAATAATACATACAGAGAGTAATTATGGTCTTTATATATGGTCAACACCTGTCTGGATGGCTTTGAACAGCTGCTGACAGTTGTAGGATGGGACAATGGAGACTTCGTGCTTCTGGACCAGGAAATGGAGGCCAGAAGAGGTGTCACCTCTGGAGGTACCCATCTTCATCCCTTGTTTATAGTCTAGGATTAATTACTTAGACTAGTTGCCTAACTTTCCTTCCCTTCCTTTATATATTGTACCTGAATGAGGCAATTTACCCCTGATATCAGTTCCTACAACCCAGAAATACTCCCACTGGTCACTACAATGAAGGTAAAGTCCTATTTTAGCTCCCCAGACCATCCGTTTTGGGGATCAGTGATCCAGGTAGCAGCTGTAAAAGGAGTTAAAATATGACTGCTGTAGGTGCACAACTGTCTTTATGCTATTGCATAAGCACTTTCTAAAAGATGAAAGATTAAAAAAGCAGGCATTGAAATCAGACCCCTTCTTCATTTCTGGATCTCAGTCCATGTTCCTCTCAGAGGCTCAGAGAAACTGATTGGGTGTTTTAATGGCAAGTTAAATGCAAGTTAACCAGTTCCAGGACCAGTTCTTTGAGTGTATTTGCTGTCTTTTGCCCACATAATTTATTAGTTTCTTTTAGCCTCCAAAAGAAGATGGTCACATATGTGTACCCACTGGAAAAAGACCCTTTCTTATGTTAATTCCCAAATGGAATGGTTTCAAGGAGGTCAATCACATGGGCCAATAACAGAACAGGCACCGAACTACCATTTTAACAGGAATAACCAAGATCCTTTTCCCATGTTCATAGATTTGCACTTTTTTACTTCCCAGTGTAGAGGTAGCTGTATATTCACTACCATTTTATAACCCATTCATGTCTCTGCAACCTCACTGCATAAATAATTCCCAGCTCGTGCAGATCCCAGCCCTATCTGAGCAGCCATTCCTATTGTTATGACTCTGCTTAAGATCAGGCTGTCATGTTCTCTGAGACATTCCAAATCCTCCAGCCTAGCAAAGACATCAAGCTTCTTTCAGCTCTGTGCCCCTGCTACTTTCTTAGCTTTAGTGAACCTCTCGTGGTTTCTGGTCTCATGTCCTTTGGGACTTTCTTAATCTTTTCTCTAGCAGTTCTCCAGATCCTGCCTTAGAGCTTTTTGTAATAACTTCTTATCCGAGAAGAGGTTTTGCTGTTGTTGTTGAACTCAAAATCCCCCCAACATACTAAAACATAAATGCGTGCTATCAGCTTGATGTAAGCCATAGAATATCAATCATAAATTCATAGGATAATTCAGATTGGGAATAACTTCTGGATACTGCATGGTGCAACCAACCATCAACACAAGCCCAAGTACTAGGCTGGTTTGGGTCATGCCCAGTCCTTGTGTCTCAGTTAGTTCTTTACCCAGAATAATTCTGGTGAGTATCCACTCTCTGGGTTAGAACAAAAAGGCATGTGAAGGATTTGCCCCATGACAGGAATTTATTGAAGACGTGAAGGAATTAACACTGATCAACAGTGAGACAGAAGGCAGCCCTTGCTGGCCAGAGAACTGCAACCATTTTGAGACTGCACATTAGTCTTACAATTGGGTTTGATTATACGTAAACTTGAAAACTGTTTTACTGCACAGTGAATTGAGACTGGACGCTCAATGGAAAAGAGTGGCAGTGGTGGGTAGGAGATGCTGGCAGCAGGGTTCAGTACATGTGAGACAACACACATCAGCACCTGCACTCCCAGGCTTGGATCTCCAATTTCCCTAGGGTTTTGATCTTCCTCCCATGACAGGAGGTGTCCATTTTCACTCCTCCCCAGGAGAAAAGTGACTTGAAAGCACTGGTTTTATAGGGTTGAAAGGGGTTTGCATTTTGCTGGCTTATTTTTTTGATTAGCCTTTTAACCTGTACATTAATTGCAAGAGGTGAGAGAAAGGGAGATTTCACAAAACATGAGTTTGGATGGAAATCCTGAACTGAACTAGAGCAGTAGTAACAACTCTTGAGGTTACAGACATCCAGAAATTATGAGCACATTGCACTTCTGGAAAATATATTAGGTGAGGGATAGCTTTATCCCTCGGGTGAGTGTTCAGCTTCTTTAGTGACCCATAACTCAGGACTGTGGCAGGCATTAGCTCTTTACAAAACATCTTCATCCTTCATGGCTGAGACAGAACCCGTAGCATGCAGAGTATCTTACTTATTCAGCAGTGATTTGAGTCATTTTATTTTAAACACTGACTTGATATGGTCAGTATCTTGGATGAAGGGAAAAAAAAGGAAAGTGAGGCAGTAGAAGTGTATCTAATTTTTTATTAAATATATCACTGTTGCAATCTGACTTGTACTGTAAGGGGAAATTACACACCATAAAACAGTACAGAGAATGGATCTGATGCATAATACAGGAGCCTGCCTGGAGAAGAAGCTGTGTCACATAAAACTGTAAATATATCCGTACAAATTCGGACACATTGGGAAAACAGACGGATTTTTGCACCGTCTGTCTTGAATTACAAAAAAGAAAATGGCTTTTTTACCTGCCCTAATCTCCATTTGCCAATATCAGGGGCCATCCCCTTGACTTTATTATCACAGTCACTGAAACATTAAAACAGAAAAGAAGTGGCTTCTGTTGTACACAGGAACACCTGAAACTGCTCTTATTCCCAGGAAAAAACCTTGGTTGGTCTTTAACATCTAATGCAACTTTCCTGACCTTTTTTGTTTTAGGCCAAGGTGCCAGAAAAACAACAATACTTCAAAGAAACCCCAGTATTAGTTTAAGTTCTGAGGGAAGGTAAGTCATTTTTGGTTAACACATCAGTCTTAGGAAGATCTCTCTGTCTAAAACATATAATAATGGATAATACATGTTATAATATATATATGATATAATAAGTCTCAGGATTTCCTGAACTGGATTTTTGAAGGGAAGTTTTTATTCAAAGCTTCTAGAAAAACCTTAATATTACCAGTGAATAATGAAATTTCTCATACTTTTATTTTTTGGGATGGTGCACATGTGTAAGGAAAATCTATAAACTGAATATATATTACCATAATTATTTTTTTCTAGCTTAGAAGACTCTTCAATTCAGAATAATGTATAATTTACTTTTTACAAGTTTAAAATGAATATAATTTGTTAATTTCTTTATTTAAGTAAAACAGTTCAATTTGTTCAATTCAATGTAAAGACATAATTTCCTTTTTATTTTCTCAATTTATTATTTTCCTCAGACATTTTCCATTGCACATATATCAGCAAACTGCAAAAATCCACCACTTGGCCAGCCCTAGTTTTGTGGCCAGCCCACATTTTCTGACTTTAGACTTTACTGAGTTCTCTCACTTTTCAATTCTTTTCAATTATTAAATTATTTTAAGTATTGAATTGTTGAATTCTTTTCAATTATTTAGTTTAATCCTGAACACTTGAAGATCCTATGACTTCCATTACAGGATTAGGAAATATATTCGGTGTTTTAGGTACTTAAATGGACCTTTTGCATAGGTAAAGTACCTTATCTGATAGTTTATCTATCAGATCAAAGCACCAAAGCTTGGTATCAGCAATTAACACAACCGTTTCAGCAATTAACAAAATAATGCCGTTTTTTTGCTGGTAAATTTTTTAAAGCATTTTTACCTCTAAATGTACTCTCAAGAGTTGTCTGTTTCGAGACAGAAAACAAACCAAAGCAAAGCAAAAACAACAAAACAAGCTTGTTTTGACAGTGGAAAACAACATTTTTTTTTTGTTATTCAGTGGGATGAATATTTTCCATAAACATTCTCGCTCTGAACAAAGAGCCAATTTCCATTCAAAGCTGTTTAAAGGAAAATGTTCAGAGCAGTCTAAGCAGCCTTAGGTGACTGTGTTTCACTGATGGGTGAAACGAATGCTTACGAGATGTCATGTTCAGAAAGCTTTACAGGATCCTTGGGAAAGGCAGTCACTTGCTAAATATTAGGGTCTAGTGTTTAATATTATTTTATCTCTGATTTTTTCTTTTCCTTTATCGAAGTCAGAGCCATATAGAAGGAATATGCACATGTATGTGAAATCTGCTGGGTTCAGATCATGCTGGGACTGGGCAGAAATGGAATATCTCAATTTACCTTTAAGAGGAAAACACGAGCTGGATAGATCAGTTATGACACTGTCATATCAACAACAATCGAGGAGCAGGAGAAGATAGGGGATCTTTAATTTCAAGTGATTAATTTTAATGGCATGCAGACTCCTATTAATCTTCCTTACACTGCCTGTCTTCCCTGGCCTTAATCCCACAAGCACTAAAGTTCATCTCTAGTTTACTCAGAGAGGCAGCAGAGCCAGGACTGGGTGCAGGGAGCACAGATCTCTGCTCAGGAAAATTTAACACCTGAAGAAAAGTCAATCAGCCTTATCACTTTCAAGAAAATTAACCTTTTTTTTTCTTGACACAATAAGGATCAAGAATTCCTGATTTATGTGATCCAACCAGCAGTAAATTTCTATCCTGGTAGAACAAAATTTGCTGGGGCATAGATTTTTCAGAATTATTCCATGTTCACAATGTCGATGTCTCATGGGTTCTACAATGACATCACTAATCATAAAGATAATTTTCTTGCAGTGAGATTAACTGTAGAACATTGTAAAAGAATAAGCCCGCCCCAACAAGTTATATATAAGGTGTAAATACAGTGAAAGAAGTATGATATCTCACCTTCTTCTCACCAGTATCTCTAGGGGGATGCATTTTGCTAAGCCCTATTAAAAGTACAGTTTTCAAAACCTGAAGTGAGAGAGTAAATCCACATTTTTTGCTCCTGTACTCTTCTTTAGCACCAGTTTCTGGGACTGGCTTGTTTTACCAATGAACCATTTTGTCTGTCAGCTTAGATTAGGTCAAATTAGTTCTCATTTCAATAACTGACAAAGATCATCTTTGACAACATCAGTGACCTCACATGTCCTGACAAGGGCACATAGTCAAAGTCTATAGAAAAGGAAGGAAAGTTTCATAAATTGTGTGCCAGAGGAATGTTAGTATTAGGAGAACACTTAGGTTCTTCTTTGGATATACGAAACCCTGAATGAGAGCTTTGTCTTTTCAACTGTACTTCATGTTTGGTTTGAAGATTAATAGATAAATAGATAGATGGATAGACAGGCAGAGAGAAGAAGCAGGAAGGCAGACAAAGATGAGATAAACAGGAAAATAAGTAATAAATTAATTAACTGTTGTTGCAAATGTCCTGCATGTCAAGGATTGTAACTACTTTAAATCTTTTTTTCACTATTACTAATGCAAAATACAGGTATATTATTTTAATCAGGAAACATATATAAAGTCAGTTTAGGCACTTCCAAAGTCAATCCCATCATATAGTGGGATGAAACAGTCTGGGAGTTGTAGATATATAGAGTTACTTTTCTCAGTTGAAGAATTTATTACTGATAAAATAGAAATCCTTTAAGTTGAACATCTCAGTTTCTTTACTGAAGCAAAATCATGGGAGTGTTTTTGCAAGGTGAAATCCAATCTTGTGCACATGCCCTTCTGGAGAGTTCCAAAGAAGTTTGTGTCACGTCTGTGGTACAAAAGCCTTTGTACAGGACCCATTCATGAGGGGTAAATGTCATTTCCAATAGAGTAAGTTGCTCAAGGAGGCAGAGGAATGCCTATCATTTCTGTTTCTCCTGACTAGACCTGACATTCATCTGGTGGTGTCAGGGATGGTTTAAGGATAGTGAAATACATCTTCTGTCCTCCCATCTTTCAAACAAACAGAATGCCTGATAATCCCTTAATCAAGAGGATGCTTCATAGCAAAAGTGATAAAAGTCCTCAAAATAGGAGGGTTTTAAGAAAAAGATTTTTCTTATATTTCAATATAAATCCAGTTTCTTGTGTTCCCTTTGGAAAGAACTTATATCTCCAAAATTTTAACTGTTAACATTCAATTATTTATATTTTTTCTGCCTCCCATATCCCATCTCATTGTTTCAGGGTGTATGAAGGGATTTCTGCTTCCATTGCTAAGACATGGTTATCTCGGGTTGAAATAATTTTTGTATTCCATAGAAGTCCTAACACATTAGCATTAACAAATTTGCCTAAAAACGATGATGTTGTATCTAACAGAAGCTTCAGGATTAGTTATGTATCCATAAATGTTAACAGTTATCTTCTCTTAGTTTTCTTTGAGATCTGGAAACTGAACAATTAAAGAGTCCAAATATATGCCAGAAACAATGTTGCATTGATTAAAGATTAATTATTTTCAAACGAGAATTAAAAATATGGCTCTACTTCCATAAATGTATGTAAACTTTATAGAAGTATTTTATTATGCAGTGCATAATACAAAATGCAATGAAAATCCAGCACGGTTTCATGCTGCAGAAGAGGGATTCATTGACTTTGTGCTTAAGATCAGGTTTGCACGGGTTGAGTTAGTAGTGCCTTTCTAATTTCATCATGTCACTTATTCCTGACACCCCAGAATTCTAATCTCCTGTGTCTGATTTCTAGTTCACATATAATTGTCATATATCAAAGAATACAGCTTGACAATTCTCTGCTCACAGGCCTGGATTTTTACTATTATGAGCTTGGATCTTAATATTAAGAAAATATTAATATTCCAGAACTAACTGCAGAAATATTGTGCATTCTGCTGAGTAATTACCATAACTCCTACTGATAGAGATCTGATTGCTCACCACCTTTGAACAAGCATCCAAGACAAGGTTACAAACTTCCCTGTCCCTGGAAGTGTCCAGTGCCAGGTCGGATGGGGCTTGGAGCAGCCTGGTCTAGTGGAAGGTGTCCCTGCCCATGGCAGGGGCTTGGAACAGGTAGATTTCAAGGTCTCTTCCAACCCAAACCATTCCATGATTCCATGGTTTACCACCTTACACACATCATTGAATATTACAAGAACAATTCTGTAAAAAACTTAGGAAAGAAGTTGCAATACACAGAGTTTCACATTCTTTTCAACTGGTGCCTTCAATTTGTTATGAGTTTAAATAGTTTTTGCTTTTTACTATTTATATTCTGAAAGTGTATGTGGCACCCAGAAAAATGTTGACATGTAAATTATTGATTAGGCTAAATCACTTATCAGATTTTGGTACATTTGGAGATTCATTTCCTTTTCCCAGTTAACCCATTAACCCCTCAACTACCATTTCATTAAGTAAACAGGAGGGCCGTGTAAACCAGTTAATATTTATTAACAGTGTTGTGTCAATTAGTAAGGAATATATTTTTCCTAGGCAAGGGCCAAACAGCCCTCCAGACTTCCTTTATATACCCTTGTTTTCATTTGGATAGTGGAAGTAGCAGGTGTTGAAGGCTAAGTGTTGTATGCAATCTGAGGCTGTTCAAGTGTGCTGTTTAGGTGATCACTCCATATGGAAATTCTCCATGGAAGACAGGATTCCTTCCTTTTATTCAGTCTATAAATCGTATTTTTGGTAGTAATATTCTTGCTGAAGTTTGCTGCAATGCACATCAACATCTATTTATCCCAAACAGGCACATTTTGAAATGATGATCTTCACAATAAAGGAATGTACACAAAATATTGCATAAAAGGGCTCAGTGCCTCTGACAAAGATCAAATAAAACTTGGTTGGTTGATCTGTCCATGCCTATAGGGTATTAGTGATTATAATATTGTGCTTTAATGGACTATGGACCCAATTTACATAGCATTTACATGTCATCTACATACTCTTTATGGAATAAAAACCCAGTAATTCAGACAGAAAAATATCTAAGACGTATAGATGCACTCTTCAAACTTCTTTTTTACTCTTCAGCTTGAAGCTGAGAGTTTTGACTTTACCTGTTCCCTCTGGAACACAAAAGCAGAGCAGAAGGATCACTGCAGCCCCACTCCCAGTACTCTCAGTGGGATACTGTCCCTTAAATGCCCATCAAACCCAACCAGCATTTCATTTGCATGGAAATGACTCTTTAAATAAAAATGTGAGTGTATTAAAATGTTCCCTTTCCTGAGAAATTTATACTTTTCTGCAGTTCCTACCTGGAGAATCTTTGGCTTGGTCAAATACAGAGATTTTTAAATGTCTTCACAATGGTCCTGTACTTCTGCTCTGCACTTTGGGAAAATGGAAGGGGGATGACAGAATTGTGGCTCAACCACAGTGCAGAATTTCTGTGTGGAGCTGCCAATCACAGAGAACATTTAGGAATTTCTGTTCAAGAGAGAAATGTCAACAAACCCTTCATTAAATTCCTGGCAAGTCTGGCTCATTTACGGCTTTGGGAAGGAATGACCAGATGTCCTAAAATTCTGAGATGCTCAGTAATGTCCCAGTGGTGCTGCCTTGGCCCTGGAGGCCTGAAGCATGGGAGGAATCCACAGAAGCCACACAGAAGCTCTGCAAGGCTACTGAGTCTCCTCTGAGCTAAAAATAAAATGGGCACCGCAGGGCAATGTTTTAAGTTTTAATCAACCTGCGCATCTATAATAGCTCTGATAATCGCCAGAAAGGAAAAATGTCAAGGCCAAAGGGATACCACACTAACCAGGACACATCCTATGCCCAGGATGAAGGTTCATTCGGTTATAAGCACAAAACTAAAATTTTTTAATGATTCAGAAAGGAACTGAGAATTTTGGATCCTAGGCCTTCCTGATCTGTGTTTGGGATCAGTGCATTTTATGAAATACCTGAAGCATTGCAGGCCTTCTATTGGAAAAGGAACAAGAGGAAAGGAGAAAGAAGAAAGAAGAAAGAACAAAGAAGAAAAAAGAAGAAAGAAGAAAGAAAAAGTAAAAAAAAGAAAAAAAAAGATGAAAAAAGAATTAAAATAATTTAGAACCAGTGGTGAGGACCTTCTCCTAGCCATGGACAGGAAGTTAAGGAAGAGAATCAAAAGCAGATTTTTGTTCTGATATTCCCATGACAAATGAAAGGAAGGAAGTCAAGCCAGCACCTTGGATTTGAAGCCAGAGCCAACACTGCTTGAGATCCTTGGCCAGACATACTCTTCATAGCATTAGTTGGCACTGCCCCCAAAAGTTTGGTTTGTATTCTTGGCTTTGCCACTTCTCACCCTGAAAACTGCAGACAAACCTGGCGGATTCTGCTGACTCAGAAGAAGGTCACTAAAATTCACCTAAACATCCAACCAAGGCCAGGTTGGGTGGGAAATGGAGAAACCTCTTCCAGTGGAAGGAGTCCCTGTCCATGGCAGGGGGTTGGAACTGGATGAGCTTTAAGGTTCCTTCCAACCCAAACCAAACCATTCTTTGATTCTATAAAAGGGTTGGTGTTGTATTGCAGGACCTACAGATCTGTGCAGGAGCACACCATGCAAATCTTTGCATGAACACAAATCCTTCCAAGTGAAGCCTGCTGCAAGGGGCTGCATTCTTTGTGTTGTGTTATACACAGTGGTAGTTTATCTGCAGGAATAATGACCAAACCAAAAGAGATCTCATCAAAAAATAATCAGTCTGAAAGTTAGTGCATTGGAATTGTCACATTGCATATGAAACTGTCAGTGGAAGGGTCAAATGAGCCGGAAGGTTCCATGTGGTAGAAGTTGTTTGAGCACAGCTAAGAGACAGTTCTAACAGGCTGACTTTGACCACAGACACCAAGAACAAGCAACTTTTGACTAGAGAAGTTTATAAACTAAGATTCATCACAAGGGGATATAAGGGAGTAAGAAGAGTCTTACCAAAAATCTAAGAAATTTGAGGAAAATGGCCATATATTTAGGAAAAGGAAGAAAAAGTAGTGTCAGTTGATACAACCCTGACCCAAACTAACACAGAGTGTCACTGACAACAGAGGTCTGGAAGCAGAAGCTGCAGAATACGGGTCTTGTTTCACATATATTTACACTAGATTTAAGGTAGGAAGTATTTTGTCCCTAAAGTTCATAGAAACATAGAATCACAGAATCACAGAATGGTTTGGGTTGGAAGGGACCTGAAAGATAATCTTGTTCCAGCCCCCTGCTATAGGCAGGGACACCTCCCACTATCCCAGGTTGCTCCAAGCCCTGTCCAACCTGACCTTGGACACTTCCAGGTATGGGGCTGTCACAGCTTCTCTGGGCAGCCTGTGCCAGGGCCTCCCCACCCTCACAGGGAAGATTTTCTCCTTAGTATCCAATCTAAATCTACCCTCATTCTGCTTAAAGTCATTGCCCCCTTTCCTATCACTGCATGCCCTTTTCCAGTGTCCCTCTCCAGCTTTCTTGGAGCCCCTTTAGGCACTGGATCTGTCTCTTCTCCAGGCTGAACACCTCCAGCTCTCTCGACGTGTCTCCAGAGCAGAAGTGCTCCAGCCCTTTCAGTATCCATGTGGCCCTTCTTTGCCTTTGGTCTTAGCTAAGAATGTATGAGCAGAAAGATATTCCTGGATACAAAGGTGACCTGAGATAGGGCATGGTCTAAGAGATCAAACATTTGGGTAATTCAGGTTGTTTTGATAACCACTAAAAAAGAAGAGCAGAGGAGACTGAGCAGATGCCTGTAAAAGTATGAAAACAAGGTGAAAGAAGAGTTTCTTTGTTGGAAGGGTGAGTTGAAAAAAAAGTTTTCTGAAGAAGAGAGCTGTGGAAAGTCATAGGCAGAAAAACAGGTGGAAAAGGAAAAAAAAAAGCAGAACAATTCTGTCTTACAAAAAGAGATTAAGAGACAGTGGGGAAAATCCTAGGAAGAAATGGTGTGCAGCTGGTGGTGAGAGAACAGAAAATGGGAAGTTCTTTGGACAGAAGGAGGAACAAAAGAGACAGATCGTGGTTCACAGAGTTCATGGCAGCTCCATAAAGCCGTGTGTGGCTCTGGACTTCTGCTGGGGAGAACTGCAAGACCTATCGAGTGGGTAGAGAGAAAAAAAGACTGGGTCTTCTGCCAGGAAAAAGCACACAAGGTGTAAAAAATAAACTGTGCAAGAAGAGTATACATTTATCCCTTTTCCTGTAATTCCTGGGCCCTGGATGGGGAAAAAGACACATATGAATTATTCAGTGTGTGCTTGCTACACTAGAGACATGTATGAGGTTGTGGAGAGGTGAGGGTTGACCTCTTCTCCCAGACAAGGTTGTGACAGCACAAGGGGAAATGGTCTAAAGATGTGCCAGCAGAGGTCCAGGTTGGATATCAGGAAAAATTTCCTCACTGAAAGAATGGTCAAGCCTTGGAACAGGCTGCCCAGGGAGGTGTCACCATCTCTGGGAATGTCCAAAAAGCAAGTAGAGTGACATGGTTTAGTGGGCATGGGGATAAATGGTCTGAGGTTGGAATTGATGATCTTGAAGGCCATTTTCCACCTTAGTGATTCTATGATCCTATGAGGAAAACAACTGCTGTCTAACTTTGGGCTAATAACTGTGCTCAATGACCATGGCTCAGACCATGCTTCCTCTGGTGACAAACATTTGAGTTCTGTCCCATTTTTAACACCGGTGCCAATACTCTGCTATTGCTATAAGTGTCCACTGCAGGTATTTTGACAATCCAACACAAGCTGTTGACTTTGAAAATCTGATTAACATATTAATTTCAATCATTTGCACACTGATAAACCTTTGTACTTTTTTGGAAGGAGAACATAAATTGTCCCTTGTATTGCAAGCAGCACATCTACAACAATGTTCACCACCACCACCACTGTTGTTCTGCTTTACAAACCAGACCCTTGATATAGATTTCAAAGAGCTTTCATGTGAAATCCTGCTTGACCTTGTTGCATTGTCTACAGAAAACAACTTTTATGTGCAGTCTCTGGTGGCTTTCTTTTTGTTTCATTTTTTTAGAACATTAATATGTAATGATACAAAAGGATTTCTGATAATATAATTTTTTGACTAGCAGCAAAATAACTGCCACTTCACTCCCCTGCATATATTATTATGGGTTTATTATCTTGTCATATTTTTCTGTCTTTTTTCCCTCTTTATGGAAAAGGTTGTTTCTAACATCCTTTTAACTGGAAAACATACTCAAGCCCTTTTTGCCTTTACTTACCCTTCACTTATTAATTCTTCTGTTAGCAGGCAAGGAAGAGAGGAATAAAAAAGCTGCTGGTTATTCCTAGAAAGAAAGAATGTGTGTTTTGTAGTCAGAGCAGGAATGGAAAAAAGTGGGCTCTTGGGCTCAAATCCATTCTACTTTGAGTTAAGGACTTCATTTCATTCACTTTGGTTTGGATTAGGGCTGTGTGTTTGTATTTCTGTGATGACTGCAGCAGCACTGACCCATTCAGGTTGGGGTCTTTCAAGCGGAATGAAATGCATGAGTCAAATCCTTGCTCCATCAGAGCTTTGCGTGTGGGTCTGTCGGGTACAGCAGTGACATGAAGAGTCTTTGAGCTGAACTAAGCTCAGTGAAATTGTGATTGTGTGGGTCTATGCCCAGTTGATTTACCCCCTCATATCTGATGCATATTTTCTCTACCTTGTACTACCATTGCAGTTACTTTCTGTCTTCTCTTTCCTCCTTCAAATCAGGACAGATTCTCCTCATTCATTTGAGCATTTACCTTCCCCCAGAACTTCATTTCAGTGGTGCAAGTTTGGTAATAACTCCACTGCATTTGAAGATATCTGCTCCCTCCTACAAAAGAGACCCAAAGAAATCAGATAAGGATATTTATGCACATCAAATTCCTCACATAAAATTTGTTATTTATAACAGAACACCTGTGTTAGGTCAGATTGAAGGTCCAGCCAACCCATCATATCACAGAATCATTAAGGTTGGGACAGACCTCCAGTACCATCAAATCCAACCTTTGCCCAAACTCCACCATGCTCACTAAACCATATCACAAAGTGCCATTTTGAACACTTCCAGGGATGGTGAGTGTGCTGCTTCCCTGGAGAGCCTGTTCCAAAGTTCAGATAAGTCCTGTCACTTGTTCGTAAAAGGAGAAATTCTGGTGCAGTTCATGTCCCAAGGGAAGAACTCTTCTGGGAAACACAGCCTTGGTTTGAGCTGCTGCCCTTCTCCAGAAGTTGCTGTACCCAGGAGTGAAAGAAATAGAGGCAGAATCAATACTTTCAGCATATTTGTCTCATAAATTTGGTGTTTTCCCTTTGCTTCTTTACTGTCTTCTTTCCAGTCAAGCGGCTTAAGTCATAGGGTGACTTATTACCTTTTTGTTGGTGGGGACGGTGCAGAGCAGAACTAAACTCAGTTTTCAAGCCTGTCCATGCCAGTGGCTTCTATATTCTCTTGAAAAAGTGGGGGAAAATGGTTCAGAATCCTTCAGGCTATAAACAGACAAGGAATTGAACCTACAACTTAGTGTATCAGTTCCAAGGATTAAATTCCTCTGGTCACCCATTGAGTAGAAGAACTAGATCCACAAATGTAGCTCTTGCAGGGATGTAGAGAGTGAATCGTGATTTTGACCAAAAAATCATGATTTTGAGAAAAAAGCTATGATTTAGCTTAGTCCAGAATGTCAGTGCAACTGCTTCTGCTTTCATCCATCTCCTTTTTTTTTTCCACAAAGGAAACAAACACTGCCCAGACCAAGATCCACCATTATAAGCATCTGCTGATGGTCTGCAGCCTTTTCTTTTGTGAAGTAAATGCTATTAAACATTTCCATTTATGTGTTCCACGTCTTCTAAAGGAGCTCACCCTTAAAACAATAAAATTTGGAGAGGAGGGGACAACCGACCCCAAACAACGAATCATTCTGTGTAGAAAGGGCCACAGTCCTGTTAATTCAAATGACATTTTGACAGTAGCATGCTGTCAGCCCAATGGTTTGACCTATACAACAACCTCTAATTATTACTAATTAAAGAATTAATTATTCATGGCAGCACGCGCTATTAGCATAGCAGAGATGTGTTGGAATATGAGTTATGCGCGGTTTATGAATCTTCAGAAAATAGATTCTTTAATAAATTAATAAAGGGGCTCTGGGGTTTCATTAAAAGGTGGCTGGAGGGGTTGCAAGCCAGTTTCCAAGGAGACCACAGGTGGTTTGCTTGGATTTTTTTTTTAGTTAAACTTGTTTGGGCCAGATGATTTCCCTTCCCCCCTCCCCCTCTCGCTCTGTCCTCACTGCTCTTTCCTCAGGCAGCGAGGAGAACATTTTAATGAAACCCCTGTTGTCCTCATATCGCTTTGATCCCCGTGTGGTCTCCAACCTCCACATTGGCCAGTTGGAGGATAGTGCAGTTGTTTTGGTTTTTGGTTTTTTTCTGGTTTTTTTCCTCTTTTTTTGATTGAAAGCTCCAACCAGCTCCGTCATGAATAAACAACAGAAATGATAAAAGCACACGGGTAAAGAAGAATAGAGCAAACAAAGGAGAAAATAAAGGAAATTGCATAAATTCAAATGAGACCATCAGGATGGGAGCAGAGTAAATTACCTTGTTTTTTGTCTGAAGAGCAGATTTGGTAGTTGTTCTTGTTGGTATTTTTATATCCATGTTTGTTTCCAACATGATATTTCTTATTCTTTGGGCTGGTTTATAGATTTTATTGTTATTAAAGAAACGGGATACGGAACATTTTCCTCTTCTTTTTAATCTTTTTGTTTTCATTCTGTCATGACCAATGTTTCCCAACACTTATTTCACTCTAATAATACAGAGGATGATATTAATACCTCCCACTACTGCTAACTAAACAGCGATATAAATAGCAATAACAGTGCTTCCAAGCTTTTTCTCCAACTTCCAGATCGCATTAAAATTCCATCCTTGATTAAGAAAAACCTCAGCAAAATAGCAGCTACATTAAAAGGACAAAATTAAATGTTTCTGCCTCATTTTCTGAGGGCTTGTCTTCCAACCAGAGAAGGGCATAACCACCAAGTGGAGTGATCCTTGCTGCTGCACAGATCCCACCACAATTACCAGTAGTGCTGTCAGGGGCCAAGCAAGTCCACCATCTTGATGGTTAAGGGCTCCATAAAGCTGATTATGAGGGAGGTTTCACTTCCTTTGTTGGTGCTCACCAAAATGTTGGGAAAAGGACATTCTGTTGGAAGTGATCCATCCCATCCATCTGAGACACTGTTGTTAGGAAAAGAGGAGTAACCTCCACAGGCCATGGGGAGAATTTGGTGTTACGTGCACAACTTTTCAGTAAGGTGCAAGATGAGTCTCACATCTTCTACCTTCAAGTGCTTGCATGAAGCTCATCACTTCTCATTCAGCTGAAACACAGCTTCCAGAAAGACACAGATATTTCTTTATTGCAGATTGCTCTTGAAGATGAATTTATTTGAATTCTTGGCAAGTGGTTCCACAAATTATCTACTGTAGAGGTTATGCATTCTGGTATTAATTTCAGTTGTAGTTAGAAAGAAATTCTTCCCTTTGACAGCGGTAAGGCACTGGCACAGGTTGCCCAGAGAAGCTGTGGCTGCCCGTGGCTCCCTGGAAGTGCTCCAAGGCTAGGCTGGATGGGCCTCAGAGCAATCTGGTCTGGTGGAACGTGTCATGATTTAGGAATGATGTTCTCCAGTCTAGCGGTCCCACTGAAATCACTCTAAACCATGCATGACTCATTCACTTCCTTCTCCCCTTTCCCCTGCACAGGGCTGGAGAGAATTGGAGGCACAAAAGGTGAAGATCACAGGTTGAGATAAGAACAATTTAATGGAAACAGCAGTGAGGTAAGAAAATGAACAGTAACAGCCGCAGTACTGTGATGACAGAGGGTACAAGAAAGGAAATGTTACTTCTCAGCCCTGAGGAGCCCCCCAACAACAGAAAATACCCGACGTCTCTGACACTACCCTGGCCTGGAAGAACATGTCCTGTTCCCGGAAAATGATGTGAGGTGGTATAAAATCATCTCTGAGTCCTGATCATGCCCTTCCTGGCTACTGCAAAAATTAACCCTGTCCTGGCCAGAACCAGGACAAAAGTGTCCTTGCCCATGGCAGAGGGTTGAGACTGGATGGTCTTTAAGGTGCCTTCCTACCCAAATCATTCCATGGTTCTATGATTTTCAGGGGCATTGACCCCATATTACTATATCTACATACAATGTCTAAAGAAATAAAGTTTCAATCTCAGGGGAAGCTGTGGCCGCTCTGATAATCCATTTATACATTTCTCTTGTCTTTTTGATCCTTTTCACTTATTTTGTCACAGCACTCAGAGGGTCTAATAAGGAACCAAGGTTCCCCTTTGCTATGTGTGGTATGTACATATAAATGAGGTCACATTACCACATTGCAGCACTTGGATAAACTTGATCTCCCTGTGTCTGTTTGACAAATTTACAGGCAGAACCCATTCCTGTTGAAAACAGGTCTTTCAAAGAGTGTGGAAGATCCCAAGCAATTAGCCTAATAGGTCATGAAATACCAATTCCAAGACCCTAGAAATCTGAATAAAACACTGTGCTTGGAAAAGACCAGTTATTTAAGACCAAGTTCCCACAGAAATGTATCATATGTCATACCATATTTTGGAATAACTCCTCAAGTCTAGCAAAGAGCTCTGTGGTCAAATTTAAAAGTCTAAATGTATTCAGATTATGATATCAATATTCCAGTAATAATACCAATACCAATACCAATTATGCCAATAGCTCAGTAATAATACCAGTAACCAAAGTCAGCTGGGATATCCCAGTTTACTCAAATAAAAGCAAAATCGTGCATCTGGTGCCCACTTCCCAGATAAGCGTAGGAAGCATTAGAGAAAGGAAGTGCATCTTATTTTGCCCTGAGAAAAAAAGGGAAAAACTTTTGGTTTCAAATGAAAACACATGCTGAAATTTCCATTTTAAAATATGCAGGATAATTCTTGTTTTCCTATATGGATTAAGTCTCTGTCCTGAAGAAGATATCTCTCTGTGATGTTTTATAATAATTTTGCTCTTGGCAAGTCTAGAAATAAGCTCAGGACATAATTCAGAATTGAGTTCCTAATCCAAATTGGGATTTAAAATATAAAAAGGAAAAGTCTCAGTTTAACCCAGACATGGATGATGTTGCTACACCGACCACCTAAAGTTTTAATGAAGTCTAAAGCAAATTGACTGAGAAGATTCTCCGAAAACCTTCCAATTTTACTTAAATACCTTAAAAATAATTTATATGCTTAACTTCAGGCACAAAGGTTTGAAAACCTAATTGGCTCAGACAATATTACACAGAAAATTAGCATTACCCTTTTCTGTCTCTTGCAGTTAACAGGAGCCAGAGCACAGACTGAGATATTTTTCCTAAGTCTGATATAGATTGTAATTGTTGCCTTGCTCTCTGCTGAGGTTTTGGAAAAATCTGCCTGGCAGTCATCAAAAAAATTACCAGGAAAAGGCTGAGAGTTCACACACAACAAACCAGGATGCTGCCTGCTCATAAGAGATCCTTGCAACACCTTTACCTCAAGTGAAAAGAAAGAAGTAATTGAAACAAAAATTGACTGGACAGGATGGTTTGAAAATATCTGCTGCTCATTTTTCTTTTGGGTGGGTGGAAGTGTTTTGAACAGTTCTAACTTTCTTACATTAGTGAGATATTTAAAGCTTTCACAACTTTGCAAATTTTTTTTTCATAGTAAGTCATTTATAGGAAATACTTATTTTATAAAAGAACTGAGAAAAAGAAGAGTTTAATTACATAAAAACAACACACACACAATTCTGCATTTCTCATTTAATATGCACACCACGAGTCTGTAGACAGGGGATATAGGCATAAACATATGTATAGGTATGCTCTGATTTGATAATTTAAAAAACAATATTAACATTTTAATTTTAATTTTATATTTTATTTCGGTCCTTCACAGAACCAGTGAAGAATTTTCAGTTTCCTCTAAACCACTTAGTAATATTTATTTCCTTCACTTCCTTCCTCACCTGTCTTTGAGATACCTTTACTACCTGCCAGTGAAACTCTTTCAAGATCTGTGATTGAAAAATATCTCGGGGATTTTCAGGATAATATTTGAAAATTTCACAGTGATCCTTATTCCTTCAATGTATTTTCCTCTTTCCTTCAGATTTATGTGCTGGGATTATTTATTTATGGTTTCATCAGATATTTTCATCAGGCTCCTTTAATGGAGGAAGGAATTTCACTTGCTTCCTTATGCCACATGTGCTTTTCTTATCAGTTTGTGGTTACAGATTTATATACTAGAAGCCTTTTTTCTGTGTATTATGAACATCTTTTCCCTGAAATGGTTCTTTTTATTTGTCTTTTTTTTTCCTGTTCTTGTTTATATTTTTTTTAAATGTTATTGCAGCCTAATGAAAACTCTATTTTTATTTCCTGGAGAAATTTAATATTCTAAAATTTGGGTTCACTAGCCTCAAAATATATTAATTTTTTATAGAATTTTTCTCTGTCCAGCTCATCTGCCCAAAAGCAAGGGTCTGGAGTGATCTGCAAGCCCAGCTGTGGGGCAAATAGGGATCAGCTTTAACGGGAAAACAATTGTCCAAACAGTTCTATCAAGGCTATTACAGTGCTGCTCATTTAACAATGATCTGGACCAGAACATGAAATCAGGAGAAATAAATGAATATCAAAACACTGAAGTTAATTACTAACACAAATGGATGTTTGCTAATATATATTGTAGGAGCAGTTTTCACTCTAGGAAAATATTATCAGACCCTATGGGCATCCATTCCCCACTTTTTTTTTTTTAATGAGCTCAGGAAAGATTAAAGCCCTAATTAAACACATATTTTATTTCTGTATTTAGGGTTTTGTTTTGTTTTTTAAACTACATCCTTTTAATGTAAAACCGACATTCCGGCATTGCTCATATGCCCAGAAGAATTAGATAATCAACAACAGTTTATAATAAGAGTGAGCCAGAACAGAGCATGAAGTTCAATAAAAAGGGTGTACTTTTCTTCAGAAGGCTGGAAGAGATCATATTTTCTTCTGGGTTTGGAGTATTATTCTGGAAGTCAGGTTCAGAACTGCAAATATATTGCACTTAGAAACCATTTATTTCAACTGCAGTGAAAGTTGGGAGACAATTGGTACCAGACACAATTTTAAAAGTATATATTAAAGAAATCAAAATTTAATTAAAAGGAAATTAAATCTGAGCAGAATAGTGACTCCATGTATAGACAACTACATCTAACCTAATCATTGAGCTGTGACTCAGCTCTCCTAACTCCAGACATCTATGATATTTGTGCCCACATGAGTATTTTGGATCCCAGTTTCCGTCTAAGAGTGAGTTAATTCAGTCAATGTGGTGGGAAGAATGTCACAATGAATCCTGAAGGAAGACTGTACATTCACACAGCTGAGCTGCCCTCCAAAATCTGCCTCAGTGCCACTGACAGGAGTGAGGCAGTGTGGAAACACCTGTGAGTGATTAAAAATACTATGCTTGAAACTAACATCCTCAGAGCAGAGCTGATGCTTTAAAGAAGTTACAAGATGTGGTAAATGGCTGAGATTTAAAAATCTGTTTCTGTGGCTGAAGGAGTTAGCTGAAGTTTGTCCCACTCTTCCTGTGCCAAATACCATTGTATCCTCTTGGCACGTGGGTGGAATAGGCAATGTCAGGTATTCATAACACACTTATACCAGTCACATGGGTAAATGTATTTGAACTATGGGTGAGGAGTAGAAAAATTGCCTGTAAATAAACAAGGGAAAGGTCTAAGAACTTCTTAATTGAAATAATCCTTTAGTTACCCAAACCATGCTGTTCACTCCGGTGATGGATAAGGAAAGAAAGGGCTTTGGGGAGACCTTATAGCACCTCACAGTACCCCAAGGGAACATTCAAGATGGATGGAAAAGGAATTTTTGCAACAGCCAGCTGTGACAGGACAAGGGGAATGGCTTTAAGCTGAATGAGGGTAGATTTACATTGAATATTAGGAAGAAATTCTTCCCTGTAAGGGTGGTGAGTCCCTGGCACAGGGTGCCCAGAGAAGCTGTGGCTGCCCCATCCCTGGAAGTGTCCAAGGCCAGGTTGGACAGGGTTTGGAGCAGCCTGGGAGAGGGGAAGGTGTCCTTGTCCATGGCAGGGGGGTGGAACTAAATGGTCTTTAAGGTTCCTTCAAACCCAAACCATTCTGTGATCCTGTGTTTCTCAGATTTGCTGGAGTGAGTTTCTGGAGCAGCCTGACCTTACACCAAAAGCCAGTGGACCACTCTCATGGAAGTGCTGCCTGACAGCAGCAGAGGATGAAAGGTGAAGAACACCATGGACTTTTCTGATTGTGTGAGCCTACATAAGAGCTGGTACTAATAATGTGCGGGGGGGGGAGGGGGGGAGGGTGAATTATTACTGTTTATTATGCACATTATTCCTGGTGTTTTGTGAAGAAGGGCTCCTTTTTGCTCCTTGTTATATGTAAGAGCCACAAAGTTACCATAACTTCTCCAAAGACTTTGCATCCTATAAAGTTTTAACTCTCGTTCTCTTATTTCACTGTGGGTGATATTTTTTTCCTTTAAAAAACCCAACAAATTCTTTGTATAAATGAATGCAAAGGACAGTAAATATTTGAAAGAATGTCAATGTGTGGAAATTATTTACCTTGCAATTCACATGTGGGAGCTGGCAGGAAAATCTCAGAATTTCTGTAAGGAATTTCCAGATAGGTGGTAATAGGATACCTTTTCCCAACCACAACTTTTTTAATAAAAGAATTCAAAATTTATCTCAGTACACAAATATTCAGGAGAGATCCATGATGTTATCAAATAATTCTTCAGGGCACTCCCACTTAGTAATAGATTACCCATGCAATGTCACAGGCAAGACATGGAAAGTACTTTTATTAAAGTTAAACACTTTATTGGAGGATCCAAATATTGAAAGTAATCAGCAATATTTTTCCTGGCTCTGCAAACAGCTTAAGCTAGTGTTAGTGGAACCATCTCTGTCACTGAACCACCAGACCAGATATATCATACAGCAACAGTCCAGGCACTAAACTTTTATGTAAAGCGCTAAACCACTGATAATGCAGACCAACAGGTATAAATTATGAATAATTTGAACTCTATATATAAATAATTAAATATAAATAGCTCTGTTGACTCCAGTGCTGTGCAGAGGTGGCTCACACCAGATGAGCATCCAGAGTCTTCTTATACCTGATAATGAGGATCTGAGTCAGCTCTTGCTGATTTGACTGCAAATTTGACTGCTGATTTGACTGCAAATCAAGTCTAATTCAGAAGGCTTAAATCTAGATTAGCTCTGTGTAAAATGAGATCCAAATTGGCTATGGGTGAGGGATTTACCTCATGTTCCAGTTGAGTTTGATTTCCCCACATTGCCTCTGTTTCTTAAGATATTAATGGAAATGGAAAGAAGAGATTCTTGCTGCTCTTAACTGCAACCACTAATGAAAACCACAGTGGAGAGAAGTGCAAAGGCTAAGGGATAAAACTTCTTGGATGTAACATGACAGTTATTATTAATCTTCTTAATATTTGTGGTTTACTGCTGTTGCTACAGGCCAGGATCTGTGATATTTCAGTTTTGCTTTGTGCTGCATTTCCTTATGACAATATCCTTCTCCAGAATACAAATTATTTATTTCACATGGATCCCACTTATTGTCCTCCACAGGTGCAACATTGAATGGAAACTTGCCTGGAAGCTGATATTTTAGCTGTCATTGCACTGAGGATAGTATTTATACGTGAAGGTTATCTGCCCATACATTTGTTTCGTCATCCATATTCTGTTTTCTTTCCTAACCAGAGAATTTCTCCTCAACCAAAGCATGTGCTGCTCAGTGATGGTCAAAAGTCCAAAAGATCTTGACTTTCTGTAGTAAAATTGAAAGGTATTTGTGACACTCAGACAAAGAAATTTTAAATCAAATTCTTAATTATTTTTCCCTTTAGATAGAACATGCAGTCTATTGGCCATCAGTTCTTCTATAAGGTCCTACAGATGAGGTGCAGAGAGTTTGAGCTGAACCTTTAAACTGCCTAAAAGAGGGTCTTATAGTGAGGTGGGGGGTTGGTCTCTTCTTCCAGGGTGTTAGAATGAGTCAAAATAGTTAGATTTGTCTTGAAATTTTAGTTCAAATACTAGTTACACATAGTAACAATTATGTGGATGGTAATTTACCCATCTCTGTGTTCTTTTTAGAACTAAGATTTGGGTTATTTCTTTTACCTTTTGAGAAGCTTTTTCATGACCAGCATTCACTTAACCAAGTATTCCTGAAATAAAGGGAAGGGGGATAAGTGATGAGGTAGAATAAAACTAGAGTTGCTCGAATTCTTTAATTTCTTAATGCAAAACTTCCCATCACTATTGAGGGAGTTGTACCAGATTCTCAAACCTGACCTTTCTCTGCATTAAATTTTGCCTTCCTTCTGTCACCCCCACACTAATCCTGGTGGCTGATCCCTTCTTTTGTCACGCTGCCATAGGTTTATGGAATCATCAGACATGCCCAAAAAGCTTCTCTCTCCCACCTTCCAATAATCTTAAACATTGATAGGATTTCACACAAGCTTTTCCAATAGATGTCTTCAAATGGTGCTGAATTTCAGACATGCTGTGAAGGCTTTTTCCTGCCTTTCAGGGTGGAACGCACTCAATCCATCCTATTTTTTTATGATGTGCTGTTGTCCCTTTCAGACCCTGCTGAAGGATCTCAGTGCATGGCACAGCTCCTCTGAATGAGCCTGTTGTCTGAGGGGGAGAGACAATGGGCCTTATTTAATGAGATTAGTTACAATAGGAACAACAGCTAAAAGGAAAAAAAAGGAAAAAGAAAAAAAAAAAGCGGCAGTTATAGCAATTGGAGTGACTGTTAAACCATTCTTTTATGCAAGCTTGGCACCAGCCATACCTTTTCCTGGACATTTGCCAACATCCTTCACAGTTTAGACTCAGTCGTTGGTTTTTTTTGTTACAATTTCCGCTCGACTTTACAGTTGCATGGCCCATGGTGTAATTCATTTCCTCTGTGAAAATGCTCCAGTATATTAACACTTCTGACTGCTTGTAACCTGATCAAAGCCCACGTATCTGCTTTAATTTACTCTTAACAGTGGCTTTTTTTTTTTTTTTTTAAAGTAACGTAGATTTATTTCAAGCTGTGTCACCATTGAGAATGGGAACCTTGTTTTCAGCAGAGAACCAGCAGCAAATCCACTTAGGGAATATGTTCAGATATGGAGGAACAACTGCAGAAGCAGCTGTTCCATGAAAATATCCTGGTGCTCTCCTCAAGGACATGAGTACCCTCCAGAAGGTGATTTCTGTGCTGCTACCTGTAAGCAGCTGTCTGTGTCACTGGGTGGAGAAAGCAATATTTATATAAAACATGGACTTGATAAGTGGTATTAGTAGTGGTTACAACTAATTTATTTCCTTTTCCTCAGTTTTCTTGGAGAAAACAGGCTACAGCTTTTAGGGCACTATGAGAAGCCCAGCAACCAAGTGCCTCCACTTTGAAATGGGACATGGATAGACTCAGAAATACAGGGAAAAACTGGTGGGTTCACTTGGATGGTGATAGACACAAATTTCAGCTAAAAAAGTTTAGCAAATTAAGAATCTTCACAGAATGCTAAATATGAAAATTCTGAAATTTAACAGTTCCAGGATGAAGGGTTTTAGCATACAGCTACTCTTTAAGATAACTTTTTAGAATCTGCTAGCATAGAATCATAGATTCAGAGAAAGATTTGAGTTGGAAGTTTTATTACCTCATTCCACCCCCTCTGCCATGAGCAGCGGCATCTTCCATTATCCCAGGTTGCTCCAAGACCCATTCAATCTGGCCTGGATCACTTCCAGGGATGAGGCAGCCACAGCTTCTCTAGGAAACCTGTGTCAGAGCCTCAGCACCCTCACAGGGAAGAATTCCTTCACAGTATCCCATCTATCCCTGCCCTCTGGCAGTGGGAAGCCATTCCCTGTGTCCTGTCCCTACAGGCCCTTGTCCAAAGTCCCTCTCCAGCTCTCTTGGAGCCCTTTTAGGCACTGAAGGGGCTCTGAGGTCTTCCTGGAGCCTTCTCTTCTCCAGGTTGGACATCCCAGCTCTCAGCCTGTCTCCAGGGCAGAGGGGCTCCAGCACTCAGAGCACGTTCATGCTCTCCCCTGGATTGGCTCCAACAGCATGGTGTGGTTTGGTTTCCAGAGAAAACAACCTGAATTATTTCTCTGTCCAGGTGATCACCTAAGGTTTAAAACCTAGAAACAACAACAAAATCAGATTCATATTTCTCCATCACATAACTTTTTTTTTTTTAATGGACTCCACAGTTTCTTTTTCCTTCTTCTCATCTGCACTCTGCCAGCACAAATCTACCCACAGGATTCAAACCTCAGCTCCCATTGACAGAGGTATCCAACAGCAAGAGTTGGCTGCAAGTCTCTACTACCACATCAAAAGCCCCCTGCTAAGCTGCTCATAAGGTTTGCCCTTGTCTCCATGTACTTTACAGACTTCCAGTCCCAGGCTGCCCAACCCTGAAACCAAGGAGCTAGGAAAAGTAGACAAGGATCTACAGTCTTCTAGGAGACATGAGGGGCTGAATCATGCTGAGTTCAGACGAAACCACTGGATAATTCCACTGTCTTATTACTGAAAAATTTCCAAAAACTTGTAATTTGGCCAGATCAGGGAAGGTTTCACATGAGCAACATCCCTGATCTTGTTTTAAGTGATTCCTCAAGCAGGACTAATAATATCTTCATGATTCTTTCTTCTTGTTCTTTTAAATAGAAGACCTTTAAGTAGAAACATTTCAAAAGTTTAAAAAAAAAAATTTAAACTCACTACCCTTCAAAAGGAAAAAGGCCAAAACCAAAGCAAAAAGTAAATGGCTCTGGAGAAATAATTTTTCTAGAAATATTATTTTTCCAAATATCCCAACTTTGGAAAAATTACAAATAAATAATTGTAGATTTTTATACTAGGATGCAATCTGATTTGTTTCCCATCTACGCCTATCATAAAAAGTGCAAAATAAGTCTCTGATTCTTATTCACTCACATTAAACTACATCACTTTCAAGTTTTGGTAAGATTTGGCTGGGGAAGACAGCCAGAATTAGGTCTTAATTCTCATACGTGTTAAATCTACCCCTAAACAGATAAATTATGTTCAGGTACATCCTTGGCTTGATTAAGATGGGTTATTGGCCTTGGTTTATTAGAATCATAGAATCATGGAATGCTTTAGCTTGGAAGGGACCTCAAAGACCAACTAATTCCAACCTCCCTGCCATGGGCAGGGACACCTTCCACTATCCCAGGTTGCTGCAAGCCCCCTCCAACCTGGCCTTGGACACTTCCAGGGATGGGACAGCCCCAGCTTCTCTGGGTAACCTGTGCCAGGGCCTCACCACCCTCTGAGTAAAGAATTTCTTCCTAAAATCCAATTTAAACCTATTCTCAGTTTGAAGTCATTCCCCTCTGTGCTATCACTACATGCCCCTGAAAATAGACTGTCTCCACCTTTCTTGTCAGCTCCTTCAGCTACTGGAAGGGTGTAATCAGGTCACCCCGAGGCCTTCTCTTCTCCAGGCCAAACAATCCCAATTCTCTCAGCCTTTCCTCATAGCGGAGGCGCTCCATCCCTCTGATCATCCTAGGGATCATGTCAGCTCCAGGTCCTTCCTGTGCTGGGCCCCAGGGCTGGAGCAGCTCTGCAGGTGGGGTCTCACCTGATCAGGGCAGAGGGGCAGAATCCCCCCCTGCCCTGCTGCCCACACTGGGGGATCAGCCCAGAGCACGGGGGTTTTTGGGTCCCAGAGCACACAGATGGGGCATGGCCAGCTCTCACCCACCAGCACCTCCAAACATCCCAAGCACCCCAAGTCCTCCTTGACAGAGTAGCTCTTGATCTGTTCATCCCCCAGCCTGCAGGGGACTTACTCTATTGCGTGGTGCATTAATAAAGTTCTGTCTTGGGGAATTAGTAGGTGACACCCACAAGCTGCTCATATGAGCAACAACTGTATGGCTGCAAAGGAGGAGTGACACTGGGAGAAAATAAAACTTATCTGTATTTCTCTGCAGTCACCATGTAAATATGAAAAGGAGTGTTAATATGATGGTACCATAAGGACATTAATTTGGCATAGTAAACTTGTTCCATTGCATTGTTATTTTTATTTTATATCTCCCTTTATTGTTTTATTACATTTTTTGTTGGCAGCATTAGAAAGTACCCACTGAGGGGGGCTTTGCATTACAGACTTTATTTGCATCAAAGAGCCACTTTGGTCTTTGATGCAAATAAAGGACGTGAACACACAAAGAGGAAAGTTTAATCAGCACATCATCATGAGAAATGTGCATTTCTCAGCTTGCCCCTGAAATCTCACTCAGCTCCAGGGGTAACAATTTTGGTTTGCTTCAGGGAAATGGGAAGACAGTTATTTTTCCCACTACTGTTCAGCATCTGCCCGTGGTCAGGCAAAAGGGAAGAGCGTGAATTTACGCTTCCAGTTCGTTTGAACAGAAATAATGAAACTGTCAACGAGTTATGTAAAAGGGGGAAATCTGTGCAGGGCTATTTGTGCTCATCAAACCTCGTCTCTTTATTCAATCAGTAAAAGAATAACTGATGGAAAAAGAAGGTGCTTAGAATCACCTGGAGAGTATATGAATGTATATGAAATATTTGAGGGTGAGGAGGCCCTGGCACAGGCTGCCCAGAGAAGCTGTGGCTGTCCCCTCCCTGGAAATGTTCAAGGCCAGTTTGCATGGGGCCCTGACCAACCTGGGATGGTGGAAGATGTCCCTGCCTGTGGCAGGGGGTGAAATGAAATGACCTTTAAGGTCCCTTCCAACCCAAACCATTGTATGATCCTGGCCTTGGACATTCCAGGGATGGGGCAGCCACAGATTCTCTGCCTCTCACCACATTCACAGGGAAGAATTTATTCCTCATCTATGATCTAACCCTGCCCTCTGTCCGTTTGAAGCCATTCTCCCTTGTCTTGTCACTTCACGTCCTTGTTCAAAGTCCATCTCCAGCTGTCTTGGAGCCCCTTTAGGCACTGGAAGGGGCTCTAAGGTCTCCCTGAAGCCTTCTCTTCTCCAGACTGAACAACCCTAACTGTCTTTTTTTCAATCAGATCCTAATGAAATCCTCAGTGTTTGTTTTGGGGGTTTTATCCAGCACTAAATCCTCACATTTTAATTCCAAATCCCTATTCCTCAACTTTGCCTGTACAGCTAACAGATGAGATTAGTTCCTTAGGAAAGTCTCATGTTTTCTGGCTTTCTTGAAAAGGAGCACATTTTCAAATTAATTTTTTTTAAAGACTGCGAAAGAGAATAAGAGAAAATATTGCAAAAAAACCTCCTCAGCCCTAATGAAATCAGAATCTTTGCATTGTGGAATTAGACATTGTGAGTCAGTGCACTTTGGTCCAGTATGTCTGTCTCAATTTTAAAGAGCTAAAATACTGAATTTTCCATTTTCACAAAGAATGAAAACCATTTTGCAGCTAAGGCAGGACAGTGGCCATCATGTCAGCTGCCAGTGCCGTGAGTCTGTGCCTGAAAACCCATTATGGAAATCAGTCCCAATAAATTATTTGCTTTGACTTTTCTCATCTCATAAGAAGTAACTGTTCATTGTCCAACTAATAAAAGAGAGAGAGATTTAGAAAGCCCTTAATAACCAGTAATTAGCTTTCTATTTCCTGTTATAAAAATTGAACACAGGAAAGAACTGAGTCATTCGTACCATTTTCAAGGAAGGAATTGTCATTTCTCTTATAGATCCTCCCACAAAGTTGTAATTAATTTTAGCATCCAGATTCTAAAAGATGGCCAGGGTTGTCATCATCATGGAAGCCAAGAGGATGTAAGAAATGGGAGGAGGAAATAGAAACTCTTCTTGGTTTTGCTTGAGATTATGAATTCTACAGACACCAAAAAGCCAGTGAACTGAGCAACTTAAAAAAAAAAAACAAAACCACAAAAAGTAAAAACTCATCCCCCCCCCCAAAAAAAAGGGGGGGGGGGGTGAAGAAAAAGAAAAATTAAGGAAAAAGAGAAAAGTCTAAGAAAACGTGGAAGCAAGATAGTTCCTCCAAGAGGCAGCTATCCACCCTCAACTTTAGCAGGCAAGGAAATCATTAATAGCAACAACAAGGGAGCATTCATTGTTGTGCAGCCATGTAGCTTAGTGGCTCTGTGCTGCATGGAGAGAGAGACTAATGCTGAAAAAACCCCCACAAAACACTTCTAATATTTCCTTCCTCCATAGTAGAAACCATCTGAAATTAATGAGTCTTATTAATGTAAATTGCACCACGCTGTCAGACATAAATATCCCAATACCAAAGGGGCCCATTACCATTAACATCAGAAATGATCAACAAATAAAACTGTTAATGCCACAATATTTACTGGACAAATTGACTACACTCCAAGATAGGCTTATGATCGTGTCTTGCTGTTCGATTTCATTTCCCTGCAAGATGCACTAATGCATGTTGTTATGTGCAGCTGTGGCCGCTTTCTATAAAAAATATCTGTTTTCTATTGAGAGGTGTAGAGCTCGACTTAATCACTGCTATTTTCTCCCCCTCGTGAAAATGGAGAGTTTTGGTCTTTTCAAAAATGATAGAGGAAAATCAGAGATTTTTATTAGAAAGAATAGAAACAAGCTTGAGGATTGGTTTTCAAGAGAAAAAAAAAAAAAAACAACAGCAAAACAAAAACACCAGACTAATGACTTAAGTCAATCACAAACAGATGTTCTCCTAAAGAGCTAATAAATTTTTTTCCTGATTTTTTTTCCATCAGAAATGCAAAACACAGCAGCCTTTGAGTAAAATATCAGGTTTTTATGCCGACATTTTCTCAAACTTTGAATTTTTAAAAGACACCAGATTTGTAACAAGAAAGGTCTAGTTTATCACAAGTAAAAAAACCCCCTGAATTAATTTTTCAAATATAACATGAATATGAAAAAGCTCACATAAATATATTTAAAAGCCTATGAAAAAAATAAAGGCAATTTTAAACTTTTTTAAGCTTTGCATAACTTTACCTCTAGCTTCTGAACAACTGAATTTGAACTTTTAAGATATCCTTCAAAAGTTCAAGATGTAGTTCTACCTAACGAGAATGTCATGTAAGAGTGGGTCTGATTAGAAAAAAAATCAGAAAAAAAAAATCTATATTTCTCTAGGAGAACCAGCCCTGATCTACTCAAAGTTTGTCCTTAAACACCTAATTCCCATTAAATTTTGTAGGGTTTTGGAAGTTCTAGCCTCCTTTAGCAAACCCCAGGTCTGCGATTGTGAGTCATGCCTTAATTTTATCATTAGAACACCAGGCATACATTCCAAGCAACTCATCTGGGCTCCCTTAATGGTTGATAGAGGAGGACGTGCACATCCAGAAGGAAATTTGTCCCATCTGGAGAGAAACATCTAAGAGATGTGGGGCAAATTTTCTTATGAAGAGGTCTGATTTTCCTTTCACTGTAGCAGCTGTTGAGTTAATGCCACATGCCTAAATTTTAGATTAAATGAAATCAATCTTTAATAAAACATAAATATTGAAACATCACTATGGGCCCCAAATTTTTGGCATTCTAATCATTTAAAAAAGAATAAATCCAGCCAAAACAATCCTCAGATCCATACCTGTAGAGCAGCCAAGCAGAAAGCCTGTGTTTTGCTGGTCTTTATGTCAATACATTTCTCGTCCACCATAAATTCAGGAACCTCAGTTTTCATCACGAGATGTCTGAGTACAGAGTAAATAGATACCACAGAGCTACACTGGACTTTCTTCAACCTCCCATGTTGCATATTTAAACAGAGCCAGGGACCATTCTGAGAGTCACAGCACCTGGCACAGCAGTGTTTCTATCCACATAGCCAGCCACCATCACCCTCAAGTCCAAATTGCTGATGGGGAGCGCTCCAGTGCTGGTGCCCAAATCATTCATGTGAGTTTTTCTGTAAAAATACAGCTAAACACAATCCAGTGTCTATGCTAAGGATTTAATGGGAGGAGATACACTGTGCCTCTGACCTGCTGCTGCAGGTTTGCTAATTCAAAGACAGCCTCAGAGTCTGAAGCTGCATCAAACGACTCATCTGTAGCAGCACAATCAAGGAAGCCTTGACACAGTTATTAACACAGTGATCCACAGCCAGGGGTGAAAGGATTGCTTGACAGAGCCTTGCCAGTGGAAGAGAGCGTTCCCAGGCATCATCCTATCCATGTTTGATTGCACACAACAAATATTGCCTTTTCCAGCCTATGGGCCTTAGTGCAATTCGTACTAATAATAATCACTGTATTTTTTTTCTGGTGTTTTATCCACCTCATTTTAAACAACTTAATCTCTCCACTTGTGTGCCTGCTGCATGGTGTAATTACTGAAGGTCACAGCAAAAGCCTGAAGCAGAAGGAAGGGACAACTCAACTGGTGGGGCCCCAATTGACATCAGTTGACCTAATTTTCTTGAAGTCAATGAAGCTGGCAACAGTTGAGGGTTTAGCTCATTTTTCCTAATTGTTTCTGCTTTAATCACAACTGCCTCCTTCTTTAAGGACCATCACAGCTGGAAGCTCAGAAAAAATAACAATAACCTCTTCAAACAATGATTGTAATAAAGCAGTTGGTACCTGTTCTGCTGGTTTATAGGAAGAATTTATACAGACACTGCGTTGACTCGATCTGGTGGGGCTGGGCAGTAGCCAGGTGTGAAATGCCATGTGCTGTCCTAGATTTAGCCAGTGTAGGAATACAACACCTTTCTCCAGATCATACTGCCAGACAATCTTGATAGCCTGGAAGAATATCAGTACACGGGCAGATAATTTAGGAATGGCAGTTCATGAAAATATGGTTATTGAGACAAAAAATATAAGCACTTTCATAAAACAGCTGGAAAAAAATTATGAAAGACAAGTTAATTCAGACTTTAGAAATCATAAAAGATAAAACAGTTTGAGTGGAAGGGATCTTAAAATTAATTTCATTCCACTCCCTACGGTGGGCAGGGACATCTTCCACTAGGCCAGGTTGATCCAAGCCTTGTCCAACCTGGCCTTGGATGCTTCCAGGGACAGGAATTAATGAAGCCACAGGTTGTACCTCTGGCTTGTAAAGTCTTTTAAACTTATGTTCCTGGATGATGGGAATATATATGCAGGGCATAAATAGAATTTAAGCTTTTTCCTGTTTTGCAGTCTTCACCTGAGGATCCATTGCAGATCACTCCCAAAATGAGTGTGCTGTCAATGAACATTCAGCTCCAACAGAACTTGGTATAATCGTTCTCAGTAAATCCCTCTTCACCCTGAACACTCAGACCACTGTCTGTGGTTTCTGGCTGACTTCCATATCTTCTGTTGAACGAGCTCTTTCTGGGTTTTGTGGGGTTATTTTTTGCTTTATATTCTTTCCTTTTATTTCCTCCAGAAATACCCATATTCCCCTCATCTTTATTTTTGTTAGATCCTCTTTTCTAGTAAGATCCTAGATATGGAATGTGATACATATGCATATAAATATATATGTATGTATGCATACTTATATACATATATATACTGTGCTTAATCCTTTGCAATTAAGCTTGGTGATAATTGTTTCTGCGCATTAGTCATAATCACTTTTTAAGCAGCAAAGTCTATTATTGCTGTAGTGTGTGTTTCAGATGCCCTGCAGATTTGAGTCATTTTGGTTAATGCAGCTGTGTGTGGTAAAAAGATTTTACAATGCCTATAAAATTTTGCCTCATGACATGTTCAGCAAGTGAATCTGTGGCACCGTGAGTTTCAGTGCTTTTATTAAATAGTGGGTACCATCACATTATGTAGTGTTTAAACAAGACCCAATCTTACAGACAGTGTTTAGAAAGTGTGGAGTTTGGGGTAAGAGCTCATGAGGAGCAAATGGTTTCTGCTGGGTGAGTTCACTCTGCCTTTTTCCTTGGTTTTGGATGTGTCAAGTTGGCTTGTCTTTCCTCAAATGCCTTATAAGTTGCTGAATACAAAAACCCTCTCCTTAGAGGCAAACACTCTTGTTTCTCTTGCTGAAATACCTGCTGGTTAAAACAACAAATGAAAATCATGGGCCACCCACACAATGTCTCTAAGGAAAAGAAGAAGTTCAACTACCTGAGTGCATTGCTTGGGATGATTTCCTCTGTGACTCTGAAATGCCATGATGCAAAGCACCACGTTGGAGCTGCGACTCTGCAGCACTTCGTGGAACCCTAGAATGGTTTGAGCTGGAAGGGATCTCAAAGACCAACGAGCTCTGACCCTTCTTCCATGGGCAGGGACACCTTCCACCAGATCAGGCTGCTCCAAGCCCTGTCCAACCTGGCCTTGAACACTTCCAGGGATGGGGCAGCCACAGCTTTCTCTGGGCAACCTGTGCCAGGGCCTCACCACCTTTGCAAGGAAAAATTTCTTCCTAATATCTCATCTAAATCGATCTTCTTACATGTTGAAGCCAAATTCCCCTTTCCCTATCAAAGTAACTTTCCTTCTGTTCCCTACCTATTTGCAACTCACAGTCAAGACAAGAGTAGGGGGAAAAGGAAAGATTTGCAATAGCCAGAGTTTCAAGTAATTAGAAGTTATTGAGATGAGCTGAGTGAGTGGTTCTTATTAAGTCCCCCAACCCTTGGTGGAGAAAAGAGGTGACTGACACAAACACACTGCAATCATATCAGATGTCACAAGGACTGTGCCTTCAGAGATCATTCAACATTATGTCCTAAATAAACCCGCAGGCACAATTATTGAAAAGAAATGGGTTACAACCACACTTAATTAGTTTCAGTGAAGTTGGAATAGAGACACTTTCTACAGTGAACTTTAACCTTCACCAGCCATTTCCACTTTCTTCTTCAGATCACATTCCCTTTGAATATCCTTCTCCAGACCTCATCCCTGACCAGAAGGATTCTCTTTTCTGAAAAACCACTCTCTCCCATTGTCTCACTGAAAGCATTTAGGAGGGCAAAGATCATAGTATCAGAAAATTCTTAATTTCATTCTTTTCTTAGTTCATCATACTTTGCTGGCTGCTGCAAAAGAGTGAAAAGTGATCCAATACCTCCTCCTCCCAAATTAGGACCGAATTTCCCCAAAAGAAGTAGCCAATTTTCGAAAGTGACACATCTTGAAATAAGTTTTCATGAACTAGTTGATAAAAAGCAGACAAGTTTCCTTCCAAAAACTCCACGGGTTTTTTTCCATTTGACTTGGTTGTCCTGTCTTTTTCTCCTCCATGGCATACTTGACAGGTGTAGAGGAATTTCCCTGAGCAGTCTACCTCCATCTGCAACATCCTGCATGGAACCTTAATCTTCCCAAGAAGAAACCTTGCAAAAATCCCATCTGCATGTTCCTCCCCACCACATCCAATATATATCTAATTTTTAATTTTCTTGTCTGATTTCATAAATACTTGCACGGCCTGAGGCCATTTCCTCTTATCCTGTCCCTTTTTCCCTGGGAGCAGAGCCCAACCCACCTGGCTGCCCCTCCTGTCAGGGAGTTGTGCAGAGCCACAAGGTCCCCCCTGAGCCTCCTTTTCTCCAGGCTGAGCCCCTTTCCCAGCTCTCCCCGCCCCTCCTGGTGCTGCATCCCCAGCTCCATTCCCTTCCCTGGACATGCTCCAGCCCCTCAACACCTTTTCTGACTTGAGGAGCCCAGAACTGGGCACAGGACTCAAGGTACGGCCTCACCAGTGCCCAGCACAGAGGGACAATCCCTGCCCTGGTCCTGCTGGCCACACTGTTCTTGTCACATGCAGACACTGCAATTCACAAAGCGATTAAAATCAGAGCACTAGACTTTTTTCAACCTGGGCAATGACAAGACTAGACTCTTGAATAATTTCAAACCATTTTTCAGAATTTTCACAGGTGAAAGTAGAGTTAAAAATATTTTTTTTCCTTTCTGATAGTGTAAGTTTTGATAAATCTACACTCTCCAGTGAAACAGATCACATTAAAAAGTCTCCATTCACCACCCATTTCTGCTTTATCTTATTTTAGGTCCCCTGGAGCTTTATGAAATATAACATCCACTGACTACAAGCTCTGTTTCTTCTTGCTCTCAACATATCTTTCCCTTTTCTAGCTCTGTGCTGTTACTGATGCTGCAATCTCTGAAAACCAAACAGGATTAATTGCAGGACTAATATCCAGCTCTCATGGATCCATCATTTCTTCATCCCATGCCTCCTTTCCGCTGATCATGAAGGTGGTGACACAAAGTGAGGGAAATCCCCATTCCTGACCTCAGTGCAAGGACACCAGGATGTGTTTTAAGGCTCCACCAGCCAGCAGTGCTCTTCAGCAAAGTTTGCAGGCCACTGCTTTGCCAGGGAATTAAAAGAAAAAACACCATGTGCGGTGCTGTCAACACCTTGGCAATATCAGCCTTCCTTCAATTACTTTTGCTTACAAATTACTCCTAATTTTGTTCTTTAAAGCTAGTTAAGAGCAAGTGCTGGTAGGATTGATGGGGAACTAACTGCATGATTAAGTAATTACATTTTTAAGGCTTGCCTTACACTACAACTAATGATTTGTCACACAGTAGCAGAAACTCAAGATAATGAATGGGAAATGTTTACAGGTAGTTTGTTTCTTCCAAGTCTTTTATCATATTGTGGCTGGTGCTATATCTGCATATGATTCCCAAAGAAAGAAAATCTATCATATAATCTCAACATTTCTGAGCAATTTGTTAGACCTTTGATCACATTTATTATGTGGTTTGTTCTATGATCAGAATTAATTGGTGTTAGAAAAGACTCAATTGGTTTTGGATAAAATCATTTTCTGTCAGAGAATGCGGGGTTTCACTAAATTCTAACATACTGTTGATGTACAGTAATTCAACAAAATCCGGCCCTTCAAGAATAATTTGACATAGTTTCAATAGTTTCAAATGTAATAATTTTGTCTGTTTTACTTCAATATGTCATCCACCTGAAAAAAAAGATATTTCAGTCTGGGTATATATGGAATTTTAATAAGGTTGTATTAATTTTCTGAAAAAAAATGCTTCAGAAATTCCACATTCTAAGACATTTCTGAATTTTTGCCTTTTTTTCCTCCTTGACTGGAACAAATTAAAATAAAGACAGTGCTTATAAACAAACGTTCCAGGCTTTGATTAGCTCTAATCATGATCTGATTTGATATCCAGCTGAATTAATTTGATGAAATGTTGACTATTATTTACAATGTAGGAGCATTTGGAGGCTTCAAATGCAATTTTTCCACATCTGAACGAGGCATGGCACAATTCCTAATGGGCTGGTCCAGAGCCCTGAGATGTCAACGGAAATACTCCTACAGACTTCTGTAGACTTGGAATTTGACTCAGAAAGAAAATGGATCTCTCTGTCGAGCAGCTGAGATACGGGGAGAAAAGGTGAAGGAAGAGGAAGGGACTTACCCAAGGTCAGACAAAAATATTCTGGTTATGCCCATCCATAGAATCCCAGAATCCCAGAATGGTTTGGATTGGAAGGGACACTAAAGCTCATCTTGTTCCATCCCCTGCCATGGGCAGGGACACCTTCCACTAGACCAGGTTGCTCCAAGCCCCATTCAGCCTGTCCTCAAAATTTAAATTCTGGCCTCATTTGAAAATATCAATTCTAATGGCTTCTGCTCTTCTATTATATGAGTTAAACCTAAATCAAGTTGTTTGAATTTTGGAGATTTTTTTCCTTTTGATTGGTTGGTTTTTAAACCACACCAAATCACTAAGGCAACAGAACAAGCAATTTGCCTTTTGGGGCTCTCTCCAATCTATATTTTACTCATCTTCTGTAATTTGTCCTGGGCAATGCCTGCTTGCTCAAAAAAATAAGAATACGGTATTGGATCTACTTTGGGGCACTTTGGCCACAGAGGAAGGAAAGATTTTAGAATCCACTTTGCATTCAGGCTTGGAGAAATGCATTTGGTGTTCTAGTTGAAACCAGAAGTATGGGAGAAGTGGGATCCTTTTTCCTTTCAAGGTCTGTCCTCGCATCTCACTGCCTTCATGTCACTCCTGACATCCAACCTGGCACAGGCAGAGGCAGCAAGGAGGTCATGATTCATGTCCTGTCTCTTGAACTACTGAGTCTTTAGAGTTTGTCCAACATCAGCACTCCCAGTCAGTCTGAATAATCCATGAAAAGATGAGGAGTTTTATGTTTTTATTGTAATCTCAACATGGTAAAACCATTTCTACTCTATGGTGAGCCTATTTCCATGAAACACAGAGTGGAGATGCCCATTCTAGATGAGATTTTATTGCACTTAGAAAAGTGCAAGGAAGAGATTGCTCCTGGCCCAGAGAGTCAAAGAGCTACACAGAAGCACAGGAGGAGGAGGAACAGAAGTGTTTTTCAATACAGTAAGTCTGCGAAACAATGCGACACAAACTTCAGATGTCTTAGGGAACAGTTGTAATTTTTATACTCAGAAAATACTGAAAATATTCACTTCTTGCTGTGAATAGGTAACTGATTTCATCCTTGTAGCCATCCTTGTAGTGGTCGCAGCAGGACTTCTTTGGTGTTGTCAATAGACTAAATAAAATATCAGTCTTAAAATAGTTTATATAAACCTACCATTCTAGCCAGAAGAAGGCATGTCAAAAAAATCCAACAAATAAAATTGTCTATGCTAATAATATTGCAAGAAGGCATAAAAGCTGCTTTGGATGTTGAGCTGAAATGGATGTGCATGTGGGTTTTTCACTGGTTTTTTTTTCCTCCCTTGTATGTTTTGAAATTTTTCCCTTCCTAGCAGTTACTCTTCCAAACACAAAGGACAACTAGACTGACATCAAGTAAAGTTAGTATTCTCCTGTCATTTCTCGGGACATCATCTGTGACAGCTGTGCTCGCGGTGATTCAGTCCCTCACACGTCACTGTTTTCATGTCAGCTCTCCGTTTCACGTTGCAGAAATCCCTTCTGTCAGCTCCCATTCAGTTTGATAGGTCATGCTTACACCTGCAAGCTGGGGCAGTGCCTCCCTGACAGGATCTGTCACAGCACAGCAGTCACCACGCTCAGCCAAACAGCAACTTCAGTCAGTGGCAAGTTTGTTATGATGACTTTTAGGATTTGAGGTTTTCCTTTTTTTTAAAAAAAATTTTTTTCCCCCCTTTTCCTTCTCTGTCCTGTCTGCCAGTGACAAACACTGAGAACTAGAGGAGAAATGACAACTTTCATCAGTGGGGAGAAAGCAGAGACTTTTCTGGCAAATCCAGGCCGAGAGGATGGTTTTCTTTCCCTGCCTTCTCTGTGCCAAACCCATTACAGTGTGTCAAAACAGCTAAAATATTCCTTGGATGTGCAAACCTCACGAATCATTTAAATACATGTATTTCTAGGCTATGCAGCTCAAGGAATCATTAAAATTAGAGATGGCAAAAGCCTCCAAGGTCAGTGCTCTGTCCACTCCTGACAACTCAGGATTGCTCTCTCTATGCACCCATGGGAATGTCCTCCAGTCCTCTGTCCACCCACGCTTAACTGCATGTAGGATGCCACTGGATTTTCAATTACTCCCACAGATCTCACTCTTGGAAGATCTCTGTCATTATTCAATCCCCATTTTCTATTTTGTCTTGCAACAGGTCTTGGTTGGTTCTTGGACCCGTTGAAGCTACACAAATTAGAGGAGGAGGAAGAGGTGTGAGATCCAGGACTTGGTCTTTTCACCTTTGTCTACTTAGAGTAATTTTATTCAAGCAAAAAATGTGTCTTTCAGTATATCACACACTGTGATTAGCACATAGTTACTAATTACTGCCCTATATGAAATTATATCTTGTTTATTTTACCGGAAATAAATATGCATTTCATCCTTTCATTGTCAAAAGACAGCCCTCAGTGTGATCATAGAAGTCTCAATAAACTTTGGTGGTTGGACATTTCTTGTACAAATTATGATTTTAGTTTGTGGGGTGGAAGAGTCCCTGCCTTTTGTGCCCAATGTACTGACAAGTATCTCCAGAAAACTGAATCCCTAGAAACAAAGGTGGAACTTTTTTCCCGTCATACTAGAAAAAGTGTCTCTGTATAAAGGAGTCACAGGGTATCATGAGGACAATATGACTGTGATACCACAAATTTCATGTATAGCATGAAGGCAACCATGGTTCCATGTGAGTATTCAAGATTTCAGAGGGATTCAACATCATACTCCCTCTTATGTCTTCAGAATTTTATAGATAATTGGACTGTAGCTGCAAAGTACATTATTAAATTTGAAAGGGGATATTGCTTCATATTTACCACAAACATCCAAGGTGAATCCACGGCATGAAACCACACCCACCATGACTGGCCTGAATTTTGGAACAGGGTGTCCAGGGAAGTGGTGGAGTCACTGTTCCTGGAAGTGCTCAAAAAACGTGTAGTTGTGGAGCTGAGGGACACAGTTTAGTGGTGGACCTGGCAGTGCTGGGTTAATGGTTGGACTTGATGACCATAGAGGTCTTTTCCAACCTTAATGATTTTATGATTCTATGATTATAGTTACATTATTTGCTGTCTGTACTCTCGGGTGAGATAAGTGACACAAAATAAGAAACACATCCAGGACTGCTCTCTTTGTACATCTAGCATTAATATTTAACTGCTCAACTTAAATGAAATAACAGTGTTTAAATACCACAAATTAATTTGAGCTGTGAGATGGGTTTTCCTGAAGTAAAGAAGAATTTCATCTTTTGTTTTCTTCCAGGACAAATTCAGGTGATCTAAAATTGGGCAAAAGAGATTTTGAGATTAAAAAGGAGATGGAGACAGGTTGAAGATTTAGAGCTGCAGCTAAACAGTGAGAAAGATGGGGGTTGTCTCCAGAAGATGTTTAAAAATTGTGGTATTTTTGTGGTAGAGGGTTGTTCTTTAAGGTCCAGTAGTCTATTAAAAGTGGGAAATATTTGATTTGCTAGAAAAAAGACTATCAAGACAATAGGCTGTATGAGGCAGAGAAAACTGGTTTGCTGCGGAGGATACTTTCTGGATAATTTAAGCTGAACTTTCATTGCCAGTGCTCTTTCATTAGGTTTGCTCTTTCATTAGGTTTGAGCAAATCACCAAAAATATGGTCACATCACATGGGGTAGAATATCCAGAGGAATACTGAGAAGACTCCAGAGCATTCAGTTTCTAGTATCAGTGACTCTGTGGACTTGGTACTTAAAATAAGAGGATTTAAGCGTTGTATGAATTGGAAGTATTTACATCTTTTTAATCTGTCACACACTGCTGTGTGACTGTTGTATTTCTAGTCAAGATTAAGAGTCCTGCACAACCATCACTGATTCAAAGCAATGTGAATGTCTCCTCATTCCATACATACCTGTATCACAGCACCTTGATCCAGCCAAGCATTCTTAAAAATAAAAGGATTTAAATGCTGTATGCATCAGAATTTTTTGGTTTTGTTTTAATTTGTCATGGGCAGGCGTCTGTTCCTGCCCATAGGTCACCTATGGGTCACAGTCCCCACAGAGCTGCACCTCCTCTTTCATGGGGCACCTTCCTCCAAGAGCACCTCTCCAGCTGTGTTTCCAGTAATGTTGTTTTCCACAGGTCTCCTTCATTTCTCTCCATATTTCTCCAGACACGTTTCCTCACCTATCTCTATCCATCTCCTCCACACCTCCTTTGAGGCTATGAGCAACCAGATCTAGTTGAAGATGACTCTGGTTATTGCAGGGGTGTTGGACTAGGTGACCTTTAATGGTCCCTTCCAACAAAAATCATTTTATGACTCCATGATTTTATGATTATGTGTATTAATTTTGTTCCTTCTTCCTGATCATTTCTGGATTGTGAATTATTTGGGGCAAAGATTTTCCCTTTGCTTGTAACTTCAATGCAGATATAACCAAGAGAGGTGCTGTGAAGTCTGAATATTCCTGCGCCCTGCTTGCCTATTAACAGTCAAAACTTGTCATGGCGTTGTCCTCCTCCAGTTACAAAGACTTAGAGATCAAATCCCTGTTTTCTACATGCGCATGTGTTTGGAATTCTACAGTTAACACCTCTCTTCCAGTGGCTTCTTGTGAACTGGTCTCTTGTGAACACACTTCAGTCTTCCACAGCATCCTCAGCACAAAGATTAGCAATGCAAACCTGAATGAAAATATATTTCCAATTTTATTCTACAATCTTAAAGACAAAACTTAAACCAGGCAAAAAAAAAAACCCAAAAAAACAGGGGAAATCAAATGTGGGAGATAGGCAGTATTAAAAACCTGAGCTGAGTTTAATGTTTGGTAGCTCTGCATGATGAATATGTAGCTTCTCTGTACATCTCGACATTTTTGGCAGACGGCGAAACAACATTTCATAGGGAAATCCCAACACTGAAGTGCTATAAAAATACAGGAACACACAGCAGTGAAACACCTCAAGAAGTGATACACAATGAAGGGGAAATAGCATTTTCCTTTCACTGGGAATGTTAGCTTCCAGAAAAGAAATAATTCTTTGGGCTTTTACCCAGAGATTTTTCCATTTCAGTGTATAATTTCTTTATTTACCATTACACTGATTATCCATACTTAGACTAATGATCACATAGCACTCAAGTCCAAGATATTTGGCTAAGGCAGCCTGCAGAATTTTTCTTTTCCTTTTCAGTTCTTTATTTTCCCCCTTTTATTCCAAATTTTTAGGGTGATTATAGGGTGTGTAAGATCATTAAAGGATTGGCAGCAAGCACAAAACTCAAATCCTTTATCCAGAGGCTAGAGGAAATGTGAGTTGCCAAGATGCAATTCCTTCATTGTCCCACCAATGTCCTGAATTAATGGAGGAATCATGCTCTCACTCCACTGAGGGAAGAATTTAGGCTTCTCTGATTCCTAGAGACCCCATTTAGGATGAGAAAAATTAATAATATATTGAACTCAAAATGTTTGATTAATATATATCAATCTTAATGCTAGAAAAACAAAAAAGTCGTAGTAAGAAGAGGCTTAGGTTTCTTTAATTATTATTCCTTATATCCAGGATAAACTAGAATGAAAGTTGCTTCATAATCATATGAGAAGCTGTTGAACTTCAAGCTGAAAGACTAATTGGGATCCTGCTTTCTGATAAAGGAGATGTTGGGGCAGAACCACACAGAAATTTAGGTTTTCTTATTCCTTTCCATTTAAGACCATGTTCAAAGTCTCAGTTCACAAGGAAAAGGAGCCAGAATGTCAGATATTAAATTTACTAATAGTGCTTAAATAATTACAGTTTGAGCAGCTGAAAAACAAACTTCCTAGAGCAACCAGGGAAGTGGATCCCCCAATGTATATCGAGAGACCAGGGAGTTATTTAGGCTCTGCATCTGCTGGCCATTAACCATTAAATAATCCAGATTATTAATAGGTTTTATTTTTTAACTTGGTCACCACCTTTGCAAGGTTGCAGGTCATTTTTGTTTTAATTTTTTACTTTATTTAAATAACATAAGGACAAAGCCACAATTTAACTGAAGACCACAGATACAGCTTTAGTGTAACAGCAGAATTACTGCTCCCTCCTCACTACATTTTGAGGACTTTCTTCTCTCATTAATACAGCAAGAAATTACTCTAAAAGCCTGAAATAAAAACCCTTAAACTGGGAAAGTCCTGAATTTAAGTCTTCATTCTGTGGATTTCACCAACTGTTTATAATCTCATTCCCAGTGCTTGGAAGATATTTGCCGCCAGTTTAGCACTCTAGCCACCCGGACACATCCTTAACTGCTCTCCTGAAACACTTTAAGTCACATTCCCAGAAAGGGAAGCCTGGATGTGTCTGTCAGCAGACCAACTGCTTCTTACAATATGTAGAGTTTTGTATTTGTGATTGAAGAATCTGAAATTTAAAACTCAAAAAAACTGGGGACAGAAAGCAAATCAGCATCTTTAATGTCAGTGGGAAAATCTTTGTGCTGTTGCCCTAGCTAAGGGATGAACCAAGCTATCTTATCAGAAATATTCTACATTTGAGAGCTGACTGTGGCCCTGTTCTGCACTTTTCCCTGGCAAAGATCCATGCAGGTGTCAAAGGAAATCCCACCTGTACAGAGAGCACAAGACATGCCTGTTATCCAGCCAGAGAAACCAAGCTTCCAAAGGCACTTTTGTCCACTTATCTTTCTAAAAAAATGGAACTTCCTTCTCTTTCATCTTTGAGTTTTTCTGGTTTGATCAATTTGGAATCTTTTGACTCACTTTTTTTTTTCCCTTCACTGCACACTTGTTTTCTAGGATTATGAAGGAAGGGTCACACTGTGGGTAGTTCTGATTTATCCATTTTCTTTTCCTAACACCTTTTATGTCTTTCCATTTTCAGGTTGAGTGGGTGCTGAAAGAGAAGTTTGGCCAAAAAAGGTAAAAATTATGTAAAAAATATATTTTTTGGCTAACAGACAGACATTGAACTTCTCTTAAGAAATCTAAAGACCATATTAAAATCAGTCTTAAGAATTACCACCAACAGCCAGTTCTGTAATCTGTCCCCATAAAGAAATTTAAACTGATGGACTAAATTCTAAGCCTCTGTTTATTGAGGTTTTCAGGGCACACATCTTTTATGAAGTTCATCTGAAATTCCACTAATTGCAGTACAAGGTACCAAATGGAGAAACATTTTAATTGTAGAATGACAGAATAATTAATGTTGGAAAAGATCTCTGAGAACACCAGCTCTGACCATCAACCCAGCCGTGTTCACACTAAACAATTTTCCCAAATGCTACATCCATATGGTTTTTGAACACTTCCAGGGATGGTGGCTCCACCACTTCCCTGGCCAGCATTGTTTCTGCTGAAGCTCCCACTGGAGAGGAAAGGGGTTTTGAAAGGAAATGGGGAAAAAAGAAAAAAAGCTGGGTTTTTTCGTTGTTGTTTTTAATGAAAACCAAATACTCCAGAGTCATCCCTACACTCCAGGCCCTCCTGCATCACCTATCTCAGCAGAGTTGCTGGTCTCTTTTGCCTAAATGACTAAGGATGACTCATGTGCTGCTTTCTGTGCGTCGCCTGCAAACGGCCCCTCCTCCAACCCAACCCGGAGCAATTTGTCTCGGATGTCTATTCAAACACAGAAAAATCAGCTCCTCAGATCTAAGCTGACGCCTTAAACTGTCTAGGAATTGATGTCTCCTGCTCTGTCTCACACGAGTGTTGTTTTCCTTTTCAGTTATTAGATACATGTGGATTTTTTAAAGCATCCCATGTTCTTTCTAGGGTGCAATTCCAACACCAGAGGTTTTCCTGGCAGCCCCCAAGCCCTGTGCCTTCCTCCCCTAACCCGTTTTTCCCCGCTGGCCTTCAGTGCCGTGGTGTCAACTGGTGTGTGGATGTGGAGGGAGGCAGGTGGTGCCAGTGCTGACACAGGGGATCACCTTCCTGGAGGGCTCCTGCTGCTTAAAAACCCGTCAGTGACTGAAACCCGCCCCCTCCAGCGAGGGTCTGATTCCACTTGTGAGCAGGAACGGTGCCATTCTAACAGATGGGCTCTGGTGCAAACAGCCAAGAAAACATGTATATTCATAAAAAAAAAAAAAAAAAAAAAAGGGTACTGAGGGCATGAATACCAGCCAAAAACATCAACATCTCTCCATGTCTTCTCTTGAGCGTACAAATCCACGGTTAAGGGGATGTGTGGGCGCTGAGCTGAATTCATTAAAAAAATTAAAACAGAATGCCCGGCCACGTAGAAAGAGATTTCAGAGCATTAGGAAATGGGCAAGGTGCCCTGAGAGAGAGGAAAAGGGAAAGAGAAAAGTAATATTTGGGAATAAGCTGAGCCAGAAAAACGCATGGGGTCTGTCTGGACCAGAGCCTGTGACTTGTCTGGGTGCTCAGTTCAAGGGTTTGGTTTGGGGACAGGGAGGAGGGGGAGGGCTCTCTTGGGCTTTATTTTTTTTTCCCATTCAATCTATTTCTCCTTTAGTAGGCCAAAATTAAGACAAGGAAACAAACAAAACACTCAAACCCGAGAATTTTAGGCTGATCTAATATTTAGAGTTCACACAGTTCTGTCTTTCAGGTCCTGGTAGATTTTGGTCAGGGAACTGTGAGGCCACAAGTGAGAAGGTCAAAAAGAACAGATGAGATTGAACTGAGAACATTAAAAAAGGGATTGTGAACACAGATGAGGAACCCACCTCACTTGGAAGACCAGCTGGGAAGCTCTTCCTAACACCAAATAACCACAACAGGCCAGCATAAGCCAGGTCTAAGTATGAGAAAACCAGGAAGGTTCTGAGGCTGCCATCATGCAAAATCCTTCAGGTACACACCTTGAAAACCAAGTTCATTGCGGCTGCCGAGATGGAGAGAGGGTCTGCTTAAGTGGAAACTCCTGAATTTCTCCTGCTCATCCCATCCTTGCTGGCAGCAGAAGCAGCAAAAAAACCTACTCCTCTCCTTTCCTTACCAGCAACACACAGAATCTCAAAGTTTGGAAAAGACATCTAACACTACAAAGAGGAGACTTTAAACTCAGTTTTACTCAGCCCTTTATCCCCACAACAGGGTAAAGCCTCTCAGAAGGGTGGTACACCCCTCATAACCAGCAAAGAGAGATTAATCTCTGTTTTGGAGCTTGGAACTGCACCCAGATTTTCTACTCCCTTGAAGATTTTGCTGTTCCTGAAACAATAAGATGATGTGGGATAGGCCTGTATTTTTGAGACTGTTCCAGCTCATACTAAACAGTTAAAGAAAGGCCTGCAAGCCAGCTCTCTCACAGGACTGTGCTAATATAAGTGCTATGGACTTTTATTCCTTAAGTTAATTCATATTTCATTGCCTCATGAAAAGCTGAATAATTCAGCTTTACCCTGAAACATGAGGGAAGTCTTCATTAAAAGGCACCATGGGCCAATTCAGAAAGTAGTAGGACCTAAAGCTTTTCCTGTATCACTATGTGGTTTTCAAAGGAAACAAGGAGTCAACAAGGAAGTTAGAAGAATATGAGGTAGTGTTCTGGGCTCAGGAGAGTACTAAAGATAGAAATATTTGTTAAGATTTCAAGTTCCTATAAGCTGAAATAAAAGACCATTAGAACCAATGTTCTCTTGATAATGCTACTAGACATAACACACACCAAGGTCTCTAAAAATCTCAGTCTGAGCAACTTGCAGTGGTCCAGGGAAGAGTTGGAATGAGATGATCTTTAAGATCCTTACAACCCAAACTATTCCCTGTTTCTGTGACGTTATTCTAAAGCAATCCAGGAATTTTGGCACATGCCCTGCTGTTAGGTAAATCACACTTCCAAAACCTGGTGTCAGAGAGTAAGAGCCTGTGCACCCACAGCTGATCAGCCAGGAGATTCTTTGATGCAGGGAACAGTAGCAGATGAGGCAGGTGGTGGAAAAAAGGTAGAAAAGGGACTAGAAATTGTAGGGAAAAAAAGTAGAAAAGTGAGAAGTAAAGGCTTCAGGGAGACCTTACAGAAACCTTCCTTCCATTACCTAAAGGGGGCTTTGGAGAGAGCTGGAGAGGGACTTTCCACAGGGGCATGGAGTGTTAGGACAAGGGGGAATGGCCTTAAGCAGAAGGAGGCTACATTTAGATTAAATCTTAGGAAGAAATTCTTCCCTGTCAGGGTGGGAAGGCCCTGGCACAGGTTGTCCCGAGAAACTGTGGCTGCTCCTGGATCCCTGGAAGTGTGCAAGGCCAGGTTGGATGGGGCTCGGAGCAGCCTGGGATAGTGGAAGGTGTCCCTGCCCCATGGCAGGGAGTGGAATGGGATGATCTTTAAGGTCCCTTCCAACCCAAACCATTCTGGGATTCTGTGACTATCAGTAGTGGGGTCTTCTCAGTGCTCTGTGTCGGTTCTGTTGACTTCTCCAAGTCTTTGATCTTTAACCAGTGTGCAGCCACATCAGTGCAAATCTTCATTCTTTTCTTTCAATGAGCTCAAAATCCACTATTGTTTGTGGTACCAGAAGTTAATGCTCCCTCCCTGCAGTGCAGCAGTTCTTATTATTATCATAATTCCCACTCTTACCTCACTTCTCCTAACAAATAACAATAATAACAAAAATAATGATAATAAGAAAAAAAAAAAAATCAAAATTTGGATTCTGCCCTTTCTAATTACAAATCACCACCTGTGGTAAAATTATTGAAAAACAGATGAGCGTTTCATTCCAGCAATAGCCTTAAAACAAGCAGCAGTTCCAACTGCCAGTGTGATGTATAGACACGGCGCAGGGCAGATGAGGGATTAATTAGGTCTGTCCCTGCACATTGCCAGGGGAGCACTTCTGTAGAGGTGATTGAAAACTAGAAAGAGTGGCATTAGTCTTCATGGTTGGTTAAAGGCAACAAAAATAAAGATGCAATTGAGTTGACAAAGCTTCCAGGTATGTGGCTGAGTCATTTGGAGGTGTCAAAGTGATCAAACCATAATTAATTAGCTAAAGTGTGATATTTAATTCCTCAACTTTAATGAAGATTTCTGCAGCTGAAAACAAACGGCAGCACCATGTGTTTGTGAAGGGAAGGAGTGGAGTTCATGCAGCGGATGACGCCAAAATTTAATGGCGCCTTTATAATCAAGCCCATGTTCTTAATCTTACTGTCATTTTCTGTACAGACATAGCAACCCTGTGCCATTGTATGCATTCGTATTAGGACTGCAATTAGGAGACCAGAAGTGACAGGGAAACCAACTGTTTATTATTTCCAAGCAGTAAAACAGAATACAGCTCAAAAAAACCCAGCTTTTTAAAATACTGGCCTCTAGGGCTGACGCTGTAAAGACACACAAGACCTCAGTGGCAGGTAGTCTAAGTCTGTATCTCAGGAATTTCATGAAGCTTTTTCCAAAGGAAAGAAATTTGTGATTTACGAGTTAAGAATTGCAAGAGTAAAATGTGAATTTTGCTCTGAGCTCTGCCACAACTGTGGATAACCACAACCTTGGATTTAGGCTGAGGGAAGGTCTGCCTGAAACACCCAGGCAGCTCTCTCTGAGCACACGCCTGTTTTGGACTGGAAAAGGTTTCTTTCTCTTTAGCTTTTTCACCTACCACCACAACCTATAGTGCACCCTGGTCCTATCAGGTACTTAGACTAGGAGAGACTCACCCCAAAATGTTCTATGCCATACTTCCCATGTCACTGCATGAAAGTGGTCACCAAGAGCTCTGGAATAGACATTCTCCCAACCCATGCACATTCAAACACACACACACACACACACACACCCACACAGAGGCCGATGCATCTATGTGCTGCTCAAACTGAAAGTCACTTTTCCAGGATACTTGTTGCAGGATTTATGCAGGAATGGCTGTTTTGAGGTGACAAGAGGGCCAGAACACCTATCCTATGGAGACAGGTTGAGAAGGTTGGGGCTCTTCAATCTGGAGTAGAGATGCTCTAGGGAGACCTCAGAGGCCCTTCCAGTACCTAAAGGGGTTCCAAGAGAACTGGGGAGGGGCCTGGGACAAGGACCTGGAATGATAGGACAAGGGTCTCGTCTCCAACAATCTGTGGCTGGGATGAGCTGTATGGCACAACCTGCACAATATTGTGGTGTTCAAAAACTCATTCCTGCTGCTGGTATCCCCAACCTTGTACAAACCAGAAGGGTGGGAAGATGCTTTCTCCCACAAAGGAATTCCAGGATTAGCTGACAGTCAAGGCCTTAGCAGGAAGTCCAGTTAATGTATTGTTTCATCCACAACATAAAATGTAGGCAATGTTTCCCTCTTACCCAGCAGCTGTTACCTCTACCATAAGCTGTTAAAATTCCCTCGTTATTCCATGCAGCCAGGCCAGGCCCATTTCCTGCGCAGTTGTCATCTCCTTAATATATTATGACATTACAGACTTTATTAGTATATTTGCAGTGCCTTTTTACTTTTTATTAGCTAATGGGCTGTTTGCTTACACCATATTTGCTTAGTCTTTCAGAGCTCAGCCTATAAAATGGCCAAACGTGATCCCATCTGGAAGCCATTAAAGATCAATAGAGATGGAATCTGAAGAAGAAAGAATCATGAAAAAAAAAAAAAAAGAAGGAAAAATCTACTATCAAAAACAATTGTGAACAAAAACTTGTCAGCTTCTGTTCTCAAATCCGGGCGTGCTAAAGCTCATCACAATTCCAACGTGACAAAAAGCACCATGGTCTTTTTAACATCAGGAACAACTAATCTAGTTTAAAGGAATCATAAATATGATTAAAGCCCGTGGTTTCCTTGATTCTTTGTGAAAATGGAAACCTTTCTAGCACACGTTGCATTCTTCTGAAGTGCTGGGCTCTTTGTGGGGAAACAGCTCAGAGGACAAATTACTTCTGTGACAGAAATACGAGTTATGGTGATGTCTCTGTCACTTTCATGGCTATATCACAACACCTGCAGATGTTAACATGGCAAGATTGTGCCCAAAATGAGGAAATTTCATTGTGAAATGCGCATTATGGCATCCAGACATGTAAAGTCGTGTCTGGCTCCAAAGAATATCGACTCTGTATCTTCAGTACTTAAATATTTTGGCAAATACAAGTCTAGGAAGGTTCTGAAGAGCTCCTGCAGTAGATGAGTTCTTGGCTTCACTGTGGTAGTTACCCTATAAAAAGGAAGAGAGGATTTGAGGTTTTGCAGGAGCAAAGGGGATTATGAACACAATCCTTCCACAGGCTCATTGCTGACCCGGAGCAAAAATCAGCCCTGAGCATGGCACCCAGGGAGGGAGACATGCTCAGGGCTGACATTTGCCTGTGGCATGGGCACCAAGTGTTTCACCCATCATGATGAGGACTGTGTTTGTTCTGGCCATGTCTCAATCTCTGGTGCCTGGGGACTTGGAGCAGCAAAAACGGAGGCCCCCACCCTCACCTGGGCTGTGCGTGTTCCCCTCTGCCTCCAGACGCCTCCAGCAGATCCGTGTCGGCTTTCATCACTTTACAGTCACAGAGAGGAGCAGACATTTCCAGGGCCTGACCCATCTGACCTGCTTTAGAAATGCGCCTGAGGATCAGGCAAACTGTATCCCAGAAGAGCCTTTTCCCCTCCTGTGTCTCTGAAGGCGGTTCAGATGGTTAGGTCAGATGCAAATCCCTGCTCTGGTGACAGGTGACACCCACCCAGCACCCATGTGGTCAATGGCTGCAGCTGTACTAGAAACTAAATGCTGCTAGATTCTGAGCTAGTGGTCACCACCTATCTCTGATCACACCATTTATTTCTCTTAACCTCTAAACAAGTGTGGCTATTTCCAGAATACCTGCTAAGTTGTTCTTCAGCCAGAGAGCAGACGCCTAAATCTGTCCCTGGCTTGGAGATCTGCCATTCTGTGTGGGAGCAAAGAAATTTGCCTGGAGTTTAGGACTCACCACATTGCAGAAATGTTCATTCCAGGGAGTTTTCTCTCAGTGAGGACCACAGAGAGGCTTGGAGTGATTCATTTCAGCCTTGAAAAGAGGAGGCTCTGGAAGAACCTTGTCTGTGTGTACAGCTGAACAATATCACAGAATGGTTTGGGTTGGAAGGGATCTCAAAGAAGAAATCTGAAATTTTATACCTAAAATTTGGCATTTACAGGAAAAGATCTTCTGTTGGCTATTGCTTGTAAAAAAAAAAAAAATAATGGAAAGAGAGGTCTAAAAAACCACTCTGGACAACTCTTCAAATTTTTAGCTAGAGCTAAAGAATACCCTCCTTTGCACTGGACACAGAAGCTGTCTTACAGTTAAGACATTCTGAAGTGAATTGGAGACAGAGAGTGTGGTGTGCATTTGAAATCATTATACTCATAAAATTCAAAGGTTGAACTTGATGGTCTTGGAGGTCTTCTCCCACCTTAATAGTTCTATGATTCCATTCTATGATCTGCCCAGGAAGACACAGGATTTAAAGGGTCATGATGAGGCAGAATTGCATTTAGCAATGGGAAAAACGTGCAGGAGATTCATGTGTCAGTGCTTAGGTACCAAAGCAATGGCCACTTTAGGCAGATAATCATTAGATTTCACAGGAAATTCCCAAACTGTCCAGGTAAAAGGAAGCATCTGGGAACATTTGGGACTTGCCAGCACCAGGAGAAGCAACAAGCAGTTTAAAAATACTGCCCCTCAATGGGAGAAAATGTATTTCTATTAAGGGACCAGAATTGCTCTATGCCTGTTGGAATTTTTGCTTGTGCACAGGAATTTAGCTCCAGGTTCATGTCTGTCACTAAAATTGACAACTGCCTATGGCTCTCTACAATTGAAACGTAGATCTTAAATTTCACATCATTATCCAAATAAAATATATCTGCCAAGGGGGACTGGTATTACACAGTTAGAGAACTGTGATACCAGTTGTCTGATTAACATATTGAGAGGAATATAAGAATTTCTCACCTATTTTCCAGAGGGAGACTAACTGGGGAGCTAGTGGTAAAGAGACTAATTGAACATCCTCCCTCTGCTCGCTACAGAGATGCCCAGAAATATGTCTGCTCTGTGCAAGCAGGATTTCCCTCTGCATATTACATTTGCTTTTTAGGACAGTAAGGAACAAAATCATTAAGCTTTTTTTTTTTTTTTTTTTGCACCTCTTTTTCTAAAAAAAGAGTTAGCCAAATTTTCACATTGAAAAGTGTATGACTTTCCACAGAAAGGTTTCTCATGGCTGCATAAAAGAGCAAAGAGATTAAACAGAGAAGTTGCTTTTGGAAAGAAGAAGTTCTTTTTCAGGAGATATCAATGAAACAGAGATCAGAGAAAACCTGTCCAAGCTTCATTCAGACAATGATTTATTAATAGCTGAGACAGATGTGAATTTACACATTACAGGCAGAGTCCAGTTCAGACCTGGATCCACATTTTGTGTGTGACTGAGGTCAGGATTTTGGGTCAGTTCATCAAAGCAGCTGACCAGGGAGGATGCTCAGAACCAAACCCGCCTCTGAAGTTCTTCCAGGGTTTGTGTCTGATATGTTCGTGACATATCAGAGAGAGCCGCTTTCATCTCGCCTGTTTTGCCAGGACTTAAGAAATAGAAAACTGGGTCTCAGACACAGAGGAGAGTGTTGCTGTAAGTCAGCTGAGCCACAGTAGGAGTTTTTGTGCACATTCTTAGCCCATGACATATTTGAACTAATGAGAATCATGTTACCTTCAAGAGAAATAAGTTAAAGCTGGCACAAATTACCTGCAGAATTGCCATAGATGAATAATATGCCCACAGACCATTGACACCCATAAGCTGATGTATTATCCCTTGTATCTCACCCTGGAGCCAGGTGGATCCATTCCAGGCTTATTCCACCTTGGACAGTAAATAGAATTTGACCCATACCAAGCCTGTGCAGGTATAGCTCTTCTACTTTCAGCCTTCTAAAAAGTAGAGGGTGCCACAAAAAGACTGCAGCCAGTAGGTCAAAAGAAGGGATTATTTCCCACTCTTTGGCTCTTGTGAATAGTCTGAAAATTCTGGTTTCAGTCATCTGAATAGTCTGCCAATTCTGTGCTTCTTTGTGGAAGAGAGAGATTGAAAACTGGAGAAAGTCCAAGAACCACTGCTAGCACAGTTACAGAGCTGGAACATGCAGAGATGTATGAAACGGTGTGGAGGGAACTGTGTTTGTCTCGAGAACAGGAAGATAAATGGGATTCTGACTGTTTCTTTCAACTACCCAAAGTGGAGTTTTTGAGATGTTATTAAGTCTTTTTCTTTTCCTTGGAGGTGTTAGGATCCTCCTCCTTGCTGTTTTTGAAGATAGGAGTGACATTTTCTTTCTCATAGTCCTCAGGAACCCTGCAGAACTGCTGCTACCTTTCAAAGAAAACTCAAAGTGTCCTTGCAATGACCTTGTCCAGATACCTCACCACTCACGGGTGCCATCAGCTAATATGCACATGGGTGTGTTCAGTTTGTTTAAATGTTCCCTAACCTGATTGTCTTCCACTGAAGGTGAATCTTCCTTGTTTTGGAATTTCCCCTGTTCTTGGGGCCCTGAGATTCACGAAGGGCAATCTGGTTAGTAAATACAGATGGAGAAGGCATCGAGTACTTCATTTTTTTTAGTGTTCTTTGTCACCAGGTCCCCAACCCTATTCAACAGCAAACTGAAATTTCCCCTGGGCTTCCTTTTGCTTAATGTGTTTACAGAAGTTTTTCCTGTTGCACTTCACATCACCTGTGAAATTCAGCTCCAGGTGGGTTTCTGTTTTACTACCCTTGTCCCTAAACTTGGACAGTGTCACTTGTCCTAGGTCCTCTACCCTGCTTCCAGATCTTGCACGCTTCCTTTTGAGGTTTTCTGAGCCTTTTTTTGAGTGTTTTTGGGATCTCTTTGTTCATCCATGAAGGCCTTCTACCACCTTAAAGGTGGAATATTTTCAGTTGGAAGGGACCTGTAATGATGATCTAATCCACCTGGGGATCAGGGATGATCAAAAGTTCAAACATGTTGTTAAGGGCATTGTCCACAAATCTCTTAAACCCTGACAGACTGGAATATCAGCAACTTCTCCAGGAAGCCTGTTCCACATTTAATCACCCTCTAGGTAAAGAAATGATTCCTAATGCCCAAGATAAGACTACCCTGGTGCAACTTTGAACCACTCCCAGGTGTGCTGTCTCTGGATAGCAGAGAAAAGAGCTCCCACAAAAGAAAAATCAGCTGGATGAGAATGTCTAAAACTGTGCTGAGTCAGGTAAACTGAGTAGTCCTTGGACAAGAAAGAGGAATAAAGTGGACAACCAAGGAACTGGTCTTGCTTTTGTGTAGTGCATTGGTCAGACTACCATAGCTCGTTTTACACTGTCTGTCTCTTAGAGGGATGCTCTAAATTGGATGTGGTTCAGAGAAAAGTCTTACAGTGGGATAATTAAGAGCCTCATTTCATCTAATGGCCTGCAAAGAAGATTGTAGGAAGATTTTAATTTAGAGTCTGTGTCTCTTAAATAAAATATAAGGTATTGAGTAAACCTTTTATGCAACTATGAAAAATACTAGAGAGGTCTGGTAGGAAGACGGAGAAGTTAGACAAGGGAAAAACAAGAAGAGAGCACCAGTGTTTATCATGGCCAAGACACGACATAAACATCAAAGGGGTCCCATGAATGCCTCCATTTTTGGTATTTTCATATAAAGAAAGACTGGCTCACCAAGGGATATGATTTAGCCAGAAATGGATAATTAGCTCAAAACAGATGTTAATAGGTAAAACTTTATCACCTGTTTTACACAGAAAATTAGATTCAACAAACAAATGTGAGTTCTTTTTTTTCCTCTGGCTATAAAAATATGTGATTGCTTCCAGAGTCGGAACATTGCTCATATAAGGGGATTTTATGTAGTTTGCAGAGGAAAAGCATTGGAAAATGAGTAGGCACAGGAAAACCTGCCATTAGAGAAGCTTCAACAAAGAGCTACTCATGTCCTGCAGGAGGTTGTAGTTTCCCTGGGAAAAGGGAATATATGTAAAGCAGAACCTATCACCATGTTTTTTGAGACCTTGTAAATGGATACAGTTCCTGATTTCTAGTGGTGCCATAAGCCCTAGAGAGGCCCCTGTGTTCTTCTAACTTGGTTTACTTCCACAGAGATGCACATCCTCCACACCCACAAGATGATGAGCATTGTGCAGATTTGTGAGGAAAAAAAAAAGAGCTTAATACTGTGGCCCATTCTGCATATTAATGTTAGAAAATGCTGCTTTGTGGTTTCTATTGGTCATTTGGGTCTCATTTTTTAAGTCCTTATTAGAATAAGAAAAGAAGTAATGGGAAAAGGAAAAAAAAAGGCAAAGAGAGAAATTGTTCTGTTATGCTGAGCTCCTTTTCATGATAATTTAGCCTCAGAAAGAGTCATTTCCAGTCAGAGGCACAGCAAATCCTGAGTCACTACCAGATCTTGATTCACTGCCATTTATCTTCTACACCAGAAGGACACAACTGTGGTTGGACACTCACAGTGTCAAAATGCTTAACAAATTATTCTGATGTTTTTAATCTCTTCAACAGCTTCTTCATCTTTCAACACTTCATTCTGTAGGGAAGAATCAGGAATTTTTCCCATCTGTTGTGAAAGTGAAATGACTTCAACCTGCAAATTATTTCAGACTTGGTGGAAGAACAGAGTCTGTGATGTGCCGTTAATGTGCCAGTATTTGACATTTCCTCCTGGTCCCAGGATACTTTATAGAGTGTTATCATCATCATCATCATCATCATAATTATTATTAATATTGGTTTTATTAACTATGCAATGGAATCTTGAATATGTGTTTGCAAATAGCAATAAAGTTATCTAGGTTTATGCATCAAAAATTCATATTGTTTAGCAGGTAACAAATGTTTGTAGCAGTTGGGGTTGGAACTAGCTGATCTTTAAGGTCCCTTTCAACCCAAACCCTTCTAAGATTCTATGATACAAATATCCATATCTTATAAAGAAAAAAATCCTCAAACACGTGACTTCTGTGCCACAAAATGCCCAGGGCAACAACAGGCCAAAACCAAAATGTAATGTTGAGTCAAATCTCATGATTTTTAAGGTATCTCTAATGGAGGTCTGAATTATCCACGTATGAGTGAAACACCAGGGAGTTTCACTGTACATAAAGGATTAGTACAGACTGCAACCCTACCTCATGGGAAAAAACTAAAATATATTTGTTTGGGGTTTTTTTCACTGTCTTGCAACCTTGTGTGATAGAATCTTCTCGAGCACGTGCAGGAATGCAGCAGAATGCTAATAATAAATTAAATAATGTATCTAAAATATGTATCTCCTGACAAATGAAAGAACATTACAGTATTGTGATCTGGGACTAAAACGGAAACTCAGAAACATGAGAATCAGTCAGAATTTGTCAGTACAGAAAAAAGAAGCCCCTAGATGCTGCTATTATGGCTCATTACAGGAGAATAGGCAGCACCTCACTGTCATTTCTGGTGACCCATTAGAGGTTACTTGCAGATTCCATGGCATTAGGGCATGTACAGGTGAAAATTATCCATTCTTTCAAGTCCCACCATTTTTAGCTTCAGTGATTATTTCTCCTCAGGGTTTTACACCTGGTCTTGGAAAGATCAGTCAGGATGGAAACTCCTCAGGAATGACATGAGCAGTTGTACCACTCATCATACAAATGATTCACAGGAAGAATTCTATTTGGCAAATTTTTTTTTTTTTTTTTTTTTTTTTTTTTTTTTTTTTTGAGAAACCAGGAACAGTGTGTGAATGATGCTTTGCCCTATTTCCCTTCTGTAAGCCAGTATTTTGGAAGTTGGCTCCCATTGAAATGTCAGGGGGAAAGCATCCTACAACTCAGGATACTGCACTATATCACTTTTTACTTTAAAAAGAAAATTAATTGGTTGTTAGGGGCCAAACTGCTTATCCCAGCTAGAGGACACTTTCTCTTAGAAGTTTTTCCTCCAAGCCAGGTCCTCAGCTGGTATAAATCTCAGAAGTCTGTTTAAATTAATATAGTTACACAGATTTACATGATCCAACTGCTTGATTTCAGCTAAGCTGCTCCTGTCAGAAGGCAATTTTTGGTATAAGGTTATAAATCCTTGACCCATACTGAGGCAAGTAGACAAAAATCAAAACCGATCATTCTTCTTCTCTCTTTTTTTTTTTTTTTTTCCATTTCATGTGCAAGGAAGGAAAAAAAAAAGAACCAAATGAGATCTTCAATTAAACATATATAGTCCACAAGGAGGTTTACAAAAAGAAACGAGTGAGATGGATAGAAAGAGAAACAGAGCACATATTGAAACCGTGTGCCCTATTTGCTGAATGCAGCCTTTGTGAAGCCTGACGGATCAGAAAAGAACTGGAAGCTGCAGCGCTCTGTTTATCCAAAAATAAAATATTGCATAGGTCAAGCAAGCACAATGCAATTCCTCCTCCCTTTCACTGGATCTCAGCCTTGACCTGAAAAGCCAACTCTCTAATGTGCTGAAAGCCTTTCAGGTTCCCATTGCAGGCAGGGACTGACAGCTTTCCTGAGCTACGCCAGGAATAAGATAGATGTACAAAAATTAATCAAGATCCAATTTAGCAAGAGCTTGAGCACACATGTAACTCCCTTTACCCTCCAAACTAGGCGATCACTTATACTAATTACTAAATTAGTGTGAATTAGAAAGAAAATATCCCAAACTGAGAGAAATCTTGTGGGAGAAAGTTTCCAGTTACCTTATACAGATATATACCCCAAATTAATTTGAATCAGTTTTACCCTCTTCTGTCTTTTTTAAACGTCTATAAAATTTGGTAAAAGTACTCCTTCAGCAGTGTGGGGGGGGGTAAAATTAAACTGAAGTTTAAAGCCTCTGACAATCAGCAGACTCCTCACTTTTATCAAGAATGATGTATGTGTGTACGTATATTCAGTGAAAGTTAGCCAATGCTGGAGCCAAACTGGGCCATTTTTAACTCATAACAAATTTCCAAGTAATTTATAACCTTCTGACGGAGAAAAAAAATCACATGGCTCAGGAAAGCTTGCTGAGACCATCTCACTCACTTCTCTTAGATATGTTTACAGTTATCTTGCCAGAACACATGGTTATTCATTCATTCTTGTCTGATCAAACTGAGTTTCACCCTGACCTTCAGAATAACAGGCTGATATATCCTTTTTTGCAAAATCCCTGCTCTCTCAGAAAACTGGCAAGCGGAGAGGATGCTACCAACAGGTGAATCTCAAAAGTTTCAGAACTTTCTTCAGGTAAATCTTCAAAAAACCTGATTCATCTAAAAATAAGGTACAAACGCACCAATGATTTCAATAGTGCCAAATATCTACCAGTGTATGGACTAACTGTGGAAAGAGGGACATGGCTGACACTATCCCAGCTAGCCAAGTGGTTATCCTGGATTTGAAAATTGATCCACTGAGCTTCCAGTGACCTGGAGTCACCATCCCTGTAGGGATTTAGAGGATGTGTACTTGTGGCACTTGGGGACATGGTTTGATGGTGGCCTTGGCAGTGCTGGGTAAAGCCTTGGACTAAATTTAAAACATCTTTTCCGACCTAAACAGTTCTACGAGTCTATAATTCCATAAAAGGCCCTGAGGTCCTTCCTAGCTTGTTGCATTTGTATATCTGTTGTTCTACTTTTGACAAGAAATAAGTGTGAAATATCTAAAGTACATAAACATAACAAAGATGACTTAGTTTTTGTCTTGTGGTGTATTTTATTTCAGAATAAATACACCCCCCAAAAAAAAAAAAAAAAAAAGAGTGCTGTTGAAATACTTTCTATAATTTATTTGGTTTTCTTTATAAAAGACCATACATTTGTTTCAGTTCTTTTTCCACTAGGCAAATCTTGAATATCCTCATACGAACTGAAAAAAACCCTAAAACTAAAATTTTAACTGAAGAAAAAAGTCTAACAATGTCTTGGTATTTTTAATTAATTTTTCATGGGATTGCCCTTTTCTTTTTGGCAATGTGGGTACAGTATTCAACAAATTCTACAGCTCTGGGATGCATTTGCACCTTCTTAATCTGCTGTTGTTTTACAACAGAAACATTGCAATGTAAAACCAGAGAATCACGGAATGGCTTGGGTTGGAAGGGACCTTCTGCCATGTGCAGGGACATCTTACAATAGACAGGTGCCAGAATTCCCCACATTAATGTTCTGGAGAGGGATTTAGGAGAGTCGGCCCCCATCCATAGTGGTGCCCCACTCTTTATTCCTCTCTGCTCCTTACCTTGCATTTGCTGTCTAACAGGATGTGGTGACAGCAGCACTGGTAAGAGACCTGCAGAAGCTGTAAGCCCTGTAGGAAACTGAGGAATATCAGTTACAAAATCCAATGCTGTTTTTTTTCTGGGAAAATGTCTACAGAATTTTGATTTTTCCTGTGATTCTATTAAAGTCAAGGTAATCTGTTTACAACAGAGGAAAAAAGGTAACAAAAATAGAGAAATAGTGTTGAGAGCAAGTCCTTACCAGGCGTAACTCCTTGTGCAGTCACTGAAATCCTACCTGTGTCCATCCTGTTAAATGCTCATCCCTAAATCCAGAGGCAATCACTGAGACACAAAGATCCTCCACTGGAAAGTAAACAGGGACAGAGAATTACTGCAGGATGATGGTGTCAGAGGGGCCAAGTGTTTCCCAAGCCTGCCACTGTTTTTTCCATAAAATGCTCCAGGTTTGGGGCTCCAGTTGAAAAACTTGCTCAGTGATTGGAAAGAGTGAAAGATTTTGGGGGTATTGGTTTTGAACATGGGGAAAGCTGGGCTTGGGCTGCACAGACAACATTTCCAAAGTCTGTGTTGAGCAATGAAGCCCCAAACACACACCAGGGATCAAGCATCTTCTTGAGGTATGGCTGGACCTTATGATCTTAGAGGTCTTTTCCAACCTTAGTGATTCCGTGATTCTGAAAGACACATTTCTGTAATTATTGCAAGAACAAAAACAAAGACAAAATTAGGGAAACTTTAAAACTCTAAGAACATAAACTCCTCCATTTATTTTCTCTCCAGAACATCCCAGCTACAAATTTTCTATTTCTTTGGTCAGGATCTGGCTCATGCCCCTCATGTTTTTGGCATTTAAAAACCCTTAACAAATCCAGTGGCCAAACCACATACTTAAATGCTCGGATTAGTTACCAAAAAAATATCAGATTAACATCTGTGTGGATGCCCGATCTTCAGCAGGTAAGATTTTTCCTCCTTGAACTCCTGAATATGAAACTTGCACCCTGCAGCCATGGAGAGCAGCCTAGAGACGGATCTGCAGCGGGAAAAACGCACCATCCTCTGTTCCACAAGCACTTAAAATGGGAATAATGTGTCTTTTGCTTTATTTTTTTTAAATTTTTGCCATGTACATAGACAGAAAATTTAAAGGAAAAAGGTAAAGCAAACAAAACTGTGTACAGGAATAAAAAGAACATTTAGGGTGGAAAAAAAGGGTTAAAACTTCATAGGCACGAAATGATGAATTCTAAGATCTCTCAAATATCTTCAATCACCCCAGAAATCAAAACGCAGGGATGTGCATCCGTGCACAAAGGCTGGAAACTCTTTGGATCTGGTCCTGCTCCTAATCACAGGAGTTTCTCTCCTCTGACCGCACAGGATGGGGCCCTTTCATTATCTTTCAACCAGCCGATAATTAGCAAGTTTCGTAACAATCCTGTCAGATGAGCAGCCTGGGGAAGGGAAAGGAATCTATTATGCGGCCAGAGCCTTCTGTCTGCCCGATCTTTTAAGCAGATTGAAGCGGGGCGGCCGTCGCGCTCGACCGCCCCAGGTGAAGCCGGCGCGGGGCTCCTGGGGGTTATCAAACCTGCCAGGGCTTTCGGGAGAGCAAAGCCTTCCGCCGGGAAAGGTCCTCCCAAGTGCTGGCACCGCATCTCCAGGATTATCCCCCCTGCACTAACACATCATCTGGCTTTAAACTTCGGCCCCTCTGGCGAAGTACAGACTCCAAGCGCCGCTCGCCCCCTCCCCGCTCCTCCCCATCCCTCCTTATCCTTTAGTCCCGTCTTTTCCCCGTTCCCGAGCAGCCAGGGGCTGCGGCCGGCACTGCTGCCAAGCACCGGGCTGGATTAGCTGGGAGCCAATAGCTGGGGGTCAGGATTAAGAGGCCAGCGTGCACTTTAATACAAGCTGCCTATAATTAATGGCATTATTAATAGCTTGACTGAAAAATTCATTAAAAAATCCATTAAAAATAAATACCCTTTTACAAAAGGCATTGCCTTGGGTAAGAAAAACAGAAAAAAAGATAAAGGAAAATTGATTGGTGGTTTTCAGTTTGCAGAAAGACAGACCATAGTTCAAGCTGATTAAAATTGAACATTTTAGATTAAGCACCCTTGCCAAAATATTCTCTGTAGTTACCCAATATGAAAATATTATGAGATGTCACATTTTACATTTTTTATATGTGAAGGTTTCAGCATAAGGCACATTCACCACGTGCACACGCTCTCAGATGTGCCCACGTACATGTCCCCATGCTCATACTTAGAGCTAACTTCTTTCCTGAGATATTTTTTCTCCCTCAGGAGCATCAGGACTCCTCCTGCAACAGAGGGTAACTGTAAGAGATAAACTCTGAGACTACTGCAGAGAGTGTTTTCAATTGCTGCAGAGCTCCCTGCTAGCACATATCTTCACCTCTCCCTTTCCAGACCTAATTGTTACAAATAAGGAAAAGAAAGAAAAAATAAAAAAAATCAAATATAAAATGTGTATCCGTTTGTTGCAGGTGTGTGTTTCTCTTCAGATTTCACTTCCCAGTGCTCATCATTTTGAGTATGCAGATCAGAGAGCTTAAAAAGCAGCTAAAACTAATTCTTATATATGATAAGGCCTCCTAATGTGTCTCTAGTAGTGCAAAAAGCCAGTGAGTGAGCAAAAGGATATTTGATCCCATTTTTTACTCCCTTTTACACTACCTGAGTGGTGTAGAGCCGACTCACACTTGGGACTTTGTGTCCAAATCTTCCTTCTCCAGAATGAGTCTCATGAAGTTATGGGTAAGACTACAAAATTGCAGTAATCCTGCACTATTTTTCTTAACTTCAGCACTAAACTGGAAATCCTGTCAAGGCAGACATTGATTTATAACCCACAGGTGAGGACCATACTTGGACACCAACATAGGCCATTTCTATAGCACCAGTTTCTATCTTATAACCTCCAGGTTGTTTCAGAGAATCACAGAATGGTTTGGGTTGGAAGGGACCTTAAAGCTCATCCCTACCATGGGCAGGGACACCTTCCACTATCCCAGGTTGCTCAAAGCCCTGTCTAACCTGGTCTTGAACGCTTCCAGGGATGGGGCATTTACTGTGTTTAAAGAAGAAGGAAAATGTTTGAAGGATTATGCCAGATTTAGTGTCTAAACAGTGATTGACAGCCACTAAAAGCAGATGCTGGAGTGAAAAGTAAGCTCTGACAGAACAATCTCCTAATCCCCAAGAATCACAGCTTTGTTTAAAGCAGCCGAATCATCCCAAGATAGAGCAGGATCCCCTTTCCCTCCCCCTAAACAGGAGCTGGTTAAGGATGTAAAACCCAATCATCGCTTCATCTGCCAACTTTGTTGCTGCTCCCAGCATCCAAGCTCCACAGTCGGCACAACCTCTGCCAGCCCATAACGCAAAAAGTTCACTTTCCATCACTGTTACACTGCAGACACGGAGAGTGACTCATGTGTGAGTGTCTGGCTTGCTGTTACCATCCATTGGACATCCTCTGTGGAGTATCAGTGAACTCTCTCACACTTCATCCCAGGAAAGCAGAAATATCTCTCCTTGGCTCCGCGTTCCTTCTTGGCTCCTCCTGTTGCCAGCTGTTACGTTTAATGGCCATCAAACTGTTTGTGCCTCTGAATTAAAAGTCTCCTGGAGGCTATGTTAGATCCTGCCTTTCCTCTTGAGGAACGCAGTGATTCCCTGCTCCAACCACCCTTGTGCTGCCTAATGAATATGGTAAAGTTGTTTTTGAGGCTGCAGCGGTGGGGTTTTTCTGCCCTTAACTACATGTAACAAGCAGTAAAAATTTCACTCCGACACCAAACTTTCCCACAAGATATGGTGACAGATAAATACTGTAAGACCCCATAACTGGCCTGGTGTTTGTTGGTGAGTCACTCTGGTTCTTTGATCAATGCTGTGATTTTGCACAGCACACAGTTCTCTAATACACGGTAGTAGAGACCAGCATGGAGTGGGGGCTGGCAAAAAACATGCCTCCACCTAATTATATTTTTAACATAAGGTGTTGAAACATAAGGTGAACCCTCTCAGAACTGGGTGTTCAGGAACTATGGACACAGAGCCCACCCCTAAGAAAAAACAGTCACAAATCGCAATGCATTCCATGTTTTCGCATCTACATAATTTACAGATTTGTAATCACAAGACTATTTCAAACAGCATTCATTAAAAAAAAAAAAAGGTGAGGACATCTACTGAAATCTAAAAGTTTCATAGGAAGAAATCTATTTGATTTTTTTTATCAAGCTAAAAAATATCCATCATTTAAAAAAATTAACAACATTAAGGTTTTCATTTTTAATTTTCACTTCACAACTTCCAGTGAAGTAAAATAGATTTTCTATTAGTATTTTTTCATCTAAATATTGGAAACTTATATATAATTTAGAATTTTCATCCTTGTTTTTAAGCACAAAAATCTTTGAACATCTACTTATCATCGTATGCTATCATATTCGGTTTCCTTTAACATGTTGGTCTCAGGTCATTTAGAATGTGAATTTAACCCAAGGACAAAATTTTCCTCTGCAATAAATCAGCACAAATCCTGTTCATCCCCAGTAAAAGGAGATCAAGTTGATTTTGGTTTGATAGAACAATCCAAGTAATTTTTTTCTGTTCTCAGTGAGGTACAACCACCTCTAGTGGCAGAAATCAGCCACCTGCTAAAAGGCTGTGGCAAAGCCACATAGTTTTAGGGGAAAAAGAGATTATAGAAAAAGGATATTAGGAAAAAAATCTTCCCTGTGAGGGCAGTGAGTCCCTGTCACAGGTTGCCCAGAGAAGCTGTGGCTGCCCCATCCCTGGAAGTGTCCAAGGCCAGGTTGGATGGGGCTTGGAGCAACCTGGGATAGGGGAAGGTGTCCCTGTCCATGGCAGGGGACTGGAACTGGATGATCTTTCAGGTCCCTTCCAACCCAACCCATTCCATGATTCTATGTCAGTGCTCATTTAAAGCTAGTTCTCCATACTGGTATCAGTTAGAATTTGGTAGTTTTTCTTCTATCATAAAAAAGGCACTGGACATTTTCTAAACTGAAAGGTTGCAGAGGTGAACATCTGCCTAAAAACTACCCTTCAAAAATCATAAGCTCCCGGCTCGTTACCAGCATATGAAGAAGAGTATTTTCACTGAGACTTGACTGTACTGACCTGAGCTCCTCTGTCATCCCAGCACCTCTGTGCTTCCAGGATCCAGCCACATTTAGCACTAGCTCAGGCATCTCTGAATGATCTTGGTTTCCCCCACAATTCTTGCATTCATCCTGGCAACCTTATTTTATCAGACATTAGGAGTGACATTCATTTGACTGAAGGTAGATCATTGCAATTTAAATTTCTGTGTCAAGATCAGTCACAGCAAGTCCTCTCCACAGTCAAAATTGGGAAAAAAAACCTGCAGGATTGTGAATTTTCTCATCCTGAAATAGATATCTAAAATTTTAAATAAATTACTTTTTCAAAGTGGCTATTCATATCCATTAAATATAGTGAGATTTCATATGGATTAGCTTTGATCAGCTATATGCAATGCCACATCTCAAAGTGAAATGAAATTAATTGAATTTCATCTAAAAAAAATTAAAAATGTGTATTATGGAAATTAATCTGCTGTGTGATTTATGGCAGATTGCATGGAGAAAAAATATATTACAGATATTACTTTTACTGGAAATTTTTATAAACGATAGCAAGTTACTGATAGAAATTAAATGTCATTGGAAGATTTGCCTTGTGTTTGCGTCGACTTTAGGGTTGTGTGATTTGATATTAGGAGGGTAACACAGGTGCCTAATCCAGGCCAATAATTCTGGTAGTGGTCCAGTAGAGCATCTGCAATATCCACACATGAACAGAAGATTTGATGAGAGAGACCTGAGCCTAAAAATCAGGTGGAACACTCTGGCACAAAGGTGTTGAAGCATCTAAATATCCTATTTCAGTTAGCAGTTGAATCAAAAAAAATCGCTTTGCCTCTCTGAAAGAAGTGAGATGCAGATGATGAGAACATAACTCCATGTGTGGGTAACAGTGGTATCCAGCATATCTCAGGCTGTGGGTGTCTTAAAAGTGATCATCTCAAAGAAGGTGCTGCTAAAATTAGCCTTTTTGGCAATGAGAGACATCACCTACACCACCTAAGGTGAAGCATTTATTTGGTTGCTGTTAGAGCCCAAGGGCACAATGCAATAAGGAGTCTGTACCCGTGAAAAGTGTTAGGCACCGGAAGAGATTAGCACTGATAATATGGAAAAGAAATAAAATCTAAGTTTTAAGAAGGGATTTGAAAAGTTTTCAGGAGGGTTCACCTGTCATGGTTAATCTCTACTGCAGCACTCTGATCATGAGGACCAGAAAACTCTTCTCAGGTCTGTGTTCATAATCAGGTCTTGAAATAGTGTCATGAAATAAAATGGAGAAACTTAATCTCCTTTGTTTATCACAAAGAAATGGTTTGATAAGGATCTGTGAGCTCATACCAAGGGTAATGGGCCATGTTTCATCCTCAACAAGGAAGAAAAGCAAAATAAAATTACAGCTGTGGAGATTGTTACCTACAAAGATTGCACAAGATGGGGCTTAGCAAAGTGAAGCCAACGGGTGGAGCACTTGCTGGGCTGAATTTTGGCCCAAGTTTCACACCTTTACATTTCTTTAGCAGCCTGCTCCTGGTTAACCCCTCTCCAAAATTGTTTCCTCCAAAAAAAGTGGTGCTCATTTCTCTCTCTGTTGTTTCAGAGGGAAGAACAAGTGGCAGAGGGAATGGAGAAAAGGGACCTGGGTGTCAGGGGAAGGTGTCAAGCTGTGGGGCTCAGCTGCTCTTTCCAGCCCTACAGCAGCCCTTGACTGTTTCACAAAATATCTTTATCCCATGATGTTACAGAGAGCAAAACCCAGACAAAGGGATGTTCTTTGGTCTTTATACACCAGAAATCACTGAAAGAAATTCTCTAGCCTTTATAAAGGATGGGTTGTTGAAGGACCTGCCACATGCCTTGTCTCTTCTGACTGTAACATTTCATAAAATCCATTATTCCATCTCTTGTTCTCTCTGATCGAGGTCTTCTGCACATTAACTTAATTGAGGAGTTCTAGACTGAATATTGGGAAAAATTTCTTCACTGAAAGGATGGTCAGGCATTGCAACAGGCTGCCCTGGAAAGTGGTGGAGTCACCACCCCTGGAAGTGTTCAAAAATGTATAGAGGTATTCAGGGACATGGGTTAGTGGTGGACCTGGCAGTGCGGTGTTGATGGTTGGACACAAAGACCTTAGAGGTCTTTTCAAGCTGCAATGATCCTGTGATTCTATAAATCACCACTTAATAATCATCAGAATAAATTCTACTCTGTCTGTTTTCAGATGATTTTTCTTAAGACTCGATATTATCCCCCAAATAAATGATTTCATTTTTTAAAGAAGAAACTTATTTTGTCCATGATAGGAACATTTCATTCCAGTCATCTCTTCTGGTTAGTTAATGTTTGAAAACTAAAAACATTTTCTTTGTTTCTTTTCTTTTTCCAAGTGCACATCAACTCCTTCTTCTGGAGGACTCCAAACCTTGAGATTTAATCATCAGGGTGGGGACTCTTACGACGTTACCCACTGGCTAAATAATCCACTTTCAGTTTGTGCACAGAGATTTGATACTTTTCCAGCATCAGATAGCATCTCAAAAAGATTTCTTTTATCTTTATCCTTGTTCAAACAAGATGTCTGGGTGGTAATATTTCCGTTCTCTCCCAGCCCACGGAGTCCCAACAATAACACACTTCACATGGGTTAATCAAACTGAGATAATAGTGTCATAACTGAGCCAAAGTTCTGGAAGTCACATATAGGAGCAAGAGAAACACCAATTCATTAAACTTTTCCTGTGCCAGTGCAATGAATACAACTGGAATTGTACTGTCATAAGTCCCTACATAACAAGGAGAGACTACACACAGGTTTTTCTTTCAGGAAAGTGGTTCTCAATTATTTTTATGAAAACCAGCTTTATTTTCTCCAAATAAGCTGCTATTCCCATTTACTAACAATATGGGTAACTTGATTAACCTGAGCTTTTAAATTCTGGAAGTCTAAAATTCTCTTGAATTGGGAATTATTGCACATTCTAGTTCCCCATTTAAATGCTATTTCAAACCTTCAGCTTCACTTGCTATCTCAGTGCATCCCAAGAAAGCTTTCTTTCAGTTCTTAAATACTCACTGTTCAAGCCTTGACAATTACACTCTGAATATTTGCATACCCTTATTATGCTTCTGTTAACCATCTATGAGCAAAGCTTTATTTATTCTACCCTTGTACTTGTTCCTAATAATACCATCATTCCTAGCTTTGATCTTCTCGTTGTTCTTGGAATAATTCTTGTGTGTTGTCAGCACCTTTTTATTTTGATGATGTTGACAATAAAATCTTATTCCAGGTGAATTTACCTGGACTTACATAGAGGTCCTACCTTTCTGTCCTTGGATGCTCCTGAATGCTAACTTCAGGATTTTACCAAAGACTCTTACCTTACTCAGTCGTCCATCCCAGTACCACTCGGGGCTGCCAAACAGAGACTTCTACACTGGGCAATTAAGTAAGACAAGTTTGCTCAGAGCTAGAACTACATTCCTGACTCCTGAGCCCCTCATCACTCATCTGGTTTTCCTACCTGTGTAGGTAGAGGCTCTGTGAATTCTGAAAAAGTGAAGGTTTTTTTTCCTTTCAGTACTTAGAGGGAGTTTACAAAAAAGATGAAGAGGGACTTCTGACAGGAGCATGGCATTATAGGTCAATGGGTAGTGGCTTTAAACTAAAAAAAAAGGGAGAGATTTAGATGAGATATTAGGAACAATTTTTTCCTTAGGAGTGTGGTGAGGCCCTGGCACAGGTCGCCCAGAGAAGCTGTGGCTGCATCATCTGTGGAAGTGTCCAAGGCCCGGTTGGACAGGGCTTGGAGCAACCTGGGATAGTGGAAGGTGTCCCTGCCCATGGCAGGGGCTGGAACTAGATGATCTTTCAAGTCCTTTCCAACCCAAACTTGTCCATGATTCAATGATTACACAAAAAGGAATGCAAGAAAAAAGGACAAGGCTGCTTAGGGAGGAAACGATTCATGTATGCTGATGGTGGTAGAAGAAATGCCCTTTGTGTTAAGAGTTTAGCTAAAATTAAGATATGAAAGTCATGTCCATGCCTTTTTCTTCTACTGCACAATATTGGTCACCTTTTCACTTTACAGACAGGTTTGGATACTTGAGGAAACCCATACGGCTATGGTACATTCCTGGCATGTCTAATTAGAACAATAGAAATTGAACTAAATGCAAATTATTTCCACAAGCAGCAACATTTTTATTTTTAGATGAATATTCCTCTCAGCTGTCTGCCCAAGCACTTTGTAGTCTGCTCTGTTCAGGCCTCCATCAGCGACTGAGAGACATTAGTGTAGCTGCATGTGTGCTACTCTGTATGCAAAAGATATCTATGAGTATTAACTAAATTTGCAAGAGGAATTAGGATCAGTAATAAATGCTTTAGCAAAGAGGCTTTTGGGAATAAAAAATATATCTTCAGGCAAAATTCTCATAAACTAGACATCATCTTTGATTTACAGTTTGTAGTATTTTCTTCCTTACGTCCAATATTCCCAGCTCCAGTGCTCCTGTTCTGTTTGGTGTGATTGACTGGGTAGGGTGGGAGGGCAGTTCTGTGGGATAAAATTAAGTCAATGAAGACATTAACTTAGGGAAATAAAGAGCATATCCAACTTCAGTTTGTACTAACCAAGTCAGGCTGAAAGCCGTGGATTCACTCACTGTTCCTAATACACAAATACTATGCCAATGATAACCTATTCAGTGACAGAACCCAGCTTTTTGGTTCAAAGAGCAAAATATGGCCATGTGTACAGTGAGAAGGTAAAAAAGAATGCTTCTAGGATTCTCCCTTCCCATTCCACATAAAACCAGCAGTTTGTCTCACCTCTGCTTCCTTAGATTCATAGTGCATGAGGCCAGAAGTGACCATTAGAATTCTCCTACCTGACCTCCTGTATAACAAGTGGATTATTATGATCTCCTCTGTCCTTAAAGTCTTTAGATCACATTGTCTCATACCTTGGCTTTTGAATAATTATCCCCAATAGGATTTTATCTTTTTTTCTTTCAATTTTAAATGACCCTATTAGTGGATCTTCCACCAGTGACAGGTTGTTTAAAAGTCACTTTAGGACTATTTTTTTCCCTCCTGTAGTCAGCCTCTATGTTCATTTAATTAATTTAATTCCACTGCTTATGGCAATGTCCACACCCTAAATAATTCTTCACCTTCTTTGGCATTTAAACCTTTCAAATGACTGTAGGCAATTTTTTCTATTTCTTTTTAGTCATTTCCTAGCCAAGCTACATGGATATTAGTTTTTCAGATCTGTCCTCATAAGACAGCCCTCCCCAGCCTCTTTAGTGACATCTCAGCCTTGCTCTTCACTACCACACAGGCAGAGCTCTGAGTTCTCTTCCTGCGTTAACCCATCCAGCCCAAACACGGTGTGGACAAAATTCCAAACTTGACGAGTCCATCAAAGCTGCCACTGACTTCACTCAGTGTTGGAGCAGGACTTAAAATTTGTGTGGTTTCTTTTGGTGAATGATACAAGGAAATGAGTTAGAAACTCTGTAATATTGTCTCTGAAAAAATATTTTATATTCTATGTCCTGATAAAACCTCATGGTTATTTTACAGATCACTTTTATTTCAGGTAATTTTGCCTTTTTTTGCCTGAGTGTCACTTGCCACCCAATCTTTTTTGCATTAATTAATTTATTTTTTTTTTTCAGGGTGTTTTACCTTGAGTTTTTCAGGTTGAATTTTATTTCCCATTTCTTGCCAATGTATTCCCTCTGTGCCCCTCTGTATTATTCCCCTTTGCCCTAAAGTGACTTCTCCATCCTCAGTATGTTCTCACTAAGATGAGTTTTTATTGTGGCCCTCAGTTTCTAACTGAGCGTCCTCATTTCAAAGAGGTATCAACTGATTATATTTTGCAAAAGCAATTATAACCTGATATTTACAATAACCTTCCTCCAAAGCAATAATGAGAACTTCCAACTTTTATTTTGCTATGTGGTATAAGCAAGAGGATCTCACTAGGACAGCTGTACTGTTCTCACATTATTCAAGGGAGCTCGAGCTTTCATTAGCTTCTTGCTGAGGGTTTTCATTACATTTTCAACAATACAACAGAGTTATTAGTCAAGCCAGTGTAAATTAATGTGCTGAACTAGATTTTGAGTCTAATACTTGGCAATTATATATTTTACAGTAATATATAAAAAACTGTTAGGGTCATATCAGTATCTGTCTGTACCTTACCATCCATCAATGGTACATATACTAATAGATATTATATATATTAGTATATTCAAATCAAATATATTATTTACATCTTACAAAATATATGTGTGTGTAATGAGTTTGGGTACATACACACCTAGTCAGACTCCAAACATGTCTGTAAAACACTCAGTAGCCCAAAGAAAGTGTCTAAAAAACTTCAACTTTAGTCACTCAATGCAAAGACTAAAAATCAAGTTGACAAAATCAAAATCAGTGACAAGATGTATAATTAGATCCCTGAGTTTATCTCCAAGAGAACTTTCCAAACTAAAACCTCAGAAAATGTAGAAAAGTGCAGGTAGTTACTGGATAAGATGCTGAGTATTCAAAGGTAAAATAATGATCATGAATAGAGTAGAAAATTACATCAATTGGGGCTTAAACAGTATTTCATTGAAAAAGAGGATGCAGGAGGGACACGTGATTGTCATGGCCATCCCGTCATGGAGGAACCAATTTAACTGCCTAAAAGTGTATGGGTACTGTCATCCTTAATTCCTTGGAGTATCCAAGGCATTCCTATGGGACTGATAGATACAGGATCAGCAGGAACCCAATGATTCTTCAGAGTGGCACAGCCCTGCTACTGTAAGATTATTATTTGATGTACTAGAATATGCACCCCCAATAAAACCTCAGTTACTGCACCATCACAGGGAGAGAGGGCACTGGATGGCCCCAGAACAGGCTGCTCAGGCAATCTGTGGCTGCCCTGGAAGTGTCCAAGGCCAGGCTGGATGGGGCTTGGAGCAAGCTGGGAGAGTGAAGGGTGACCCAGCCCATGGCAGGAGGTTGGAAAAAGACGATCTTCAAGGTCCCTTCCACCCCAAGCCCTTCTGTGATTCAGTGATTCTGTGATTCTAAGATATCCCCACCTCTGTTCCTTTATATTAGCTTCTTCAGACAGATTTCCTTAGGAAACAAATCTCTACCAATGTGTGTTATAATTCAAACTTTATGTATGTGCCTACCTGTCAGTCGGTGCATTTCCTAATTACACTTGTAGGAAATCTGTAAAATCAGGCTTGACAGTGGCTGCTCACCACTTGTTTCTTGGTGCTATGCAGGAGCTGTTGTGCAGGATTAGCCAATTCATCCAAAATCCGGGGGGAAGCCTGTGCTAGAGCTTGGAACAGCTTGCAGGTCAAAACTGATTTTCTCCCCTTATGTAGAGTGAGAAAAACTAAGTTGGGGGGAATAAAAAATTATTGCAAGGCAGTAAAATTAAGTTGAAATCAAACTTTAACCCTTGATGCCTTTAAGTACAGATCACTGCCAAGGACCACTTGCCAGGGCTGCATTTCTTGGTGGTTTAATGAACTTATGCTGAGAGTTGAGAGGATTGCAGGATGGAAAGCAGTCCAACACCCCAATGTATTTACAACAGCAAATACAGCTTCCAAAACAATTTTGGTGCTGCCTGTACTTTGACGCACTTGACAGTTGTCTTGTGCTGGGACCGGCTGGCATGGAAATTCCTGCACCAAACTCTTTAATCTTCTGAACATCTGAAACCATGGATGACCATAACCAGAATTCCCATGGGAAGGATCCATGTCCAGTTCCATCTCCTGAGCCAGACCCAAACACTTTGGGGAGCAGTTCTAGATGTCCAGGAAACACTAAATATTTAACAGTAGGCAAAACTGAATTCAAGTGCCAGACAGTGTTATGAAGTGTTTAATTCACCTGTGTATCTTCTGGGTTAGCTCAGATATTTGCTTGGTTGTTCTCTCCTAAAGAACAATCTTATTCATAACGCAAACTTTGATTATTTATTTTCTAAATAGAATTACAATGTTTACCAATTCTCATTTTGTAATAAGTAAGGAAGAAATAAATAAAAAGAGAGAAGAGAAAATAATGTTGATGTGTCAAAACATGCTATTTTAAAATTATTGGATTAAAATATTTATTTCCCTGTTCTAAGCAATTTTTTGTATTAAAGTGGTCTTTATTTTATATAAAATAAAGTTTGGATTTAAAAGCTCTATCACACACACACCAAAAACCCCAAACTCAAAAAATAGAACCCATAAGGAAAGTAGATACCCAGATATTAGTTTAAATGGTTGGAAAATCAAGTAGAAAGACATAAAAGTAGGATTTTCAGAAGAACCTACATGACTTGGGAGCAGAAGTCTCACGTAAAGTCATGTGGTTCTATCTATCAAAATGTCTTTCCCAAAGTTACTCAACAGACCGGAGAAATACCAGGAGGACTTTTGATATGAGTGCATGTTTGTTTTTATAATTTCTTTATCATTTGTCTGACCTACTGTGTCCTAATGTTCCTCTGCACCAGCTTTGTCCTTATTCAGAGAAATTCCAGTTTATTTAATGTTTCTGCATAAGCTGGTTGCCATCCACTGCAAACACATCACAGGCCACAGACTCCATACACCTGACCTGGCATTTACCACAGGCCACAGATTCTTAGTGCAATCCATAAAGGACATTTGGCATTGCTCTGCCTTGCCAAATCCACCTCAGGGTTAAGCTTCATATGTTCTCTTTTGCATCAATTCCTTTAAAGATGGTGCTTTCTTTAATGAGCTGTCAGGGCTAAGCATTTTTCTGCAGTTAAATGGTGCTACGCCTTCCCTGGATTTACTCGTGCTCATAGTTAGGGAACACAGCACTGTCCCCATCTTCAAGCTGGGAGTTTGTGGCAGGTGAGGTGCATGGGAAACTGGGAGTATCAGGGCCATTAGGTCATCCTGAATGTCACTATTTAATGCAGACACAGAAAAGTGAGGATTTGTCTCACCAGGTTGAACCGGTGACCCCTCAAGCACCGCTGGCAACATTCAGTTCCTGATTTGTAGGTGAAAGGAAAGGAAAACTGCAAAGGTGTCCCACATGTTGACTACCCATATTAAGTTAATATTTCTTTCATCCTTCCCCAAGGATGGGGGAAAAGAGAATTTTTCTCATATTTTTCTATTGTTACTTTTATTGTCTCACTGAGGGCGAGACACAATTTTCATGGAATCATCACAGAAGCACAGGATGGTTTGGGTTGGAAGGGGCCTTAATGTTCATCCAGTTCTAACCCCCTGCCATGGGCAGAGACACCTTCCACTAAACCAGGTTGCTCAGAGCCCCATCCAACCTGGCCTTGGACACTTCCAGGGATGGGTCACCCAAATGCAAGCTTTTAATTGTGCATGGGAACACTTTCTTTCCCAAAAAGGTACAGAAAAAAAATCCCTGACAGTTGCTTTTCAATATGCAACAAAATTTTGTAAAATATTCTGATAATACCTTTCATGAGATTTAAATAGGATTGCTCCAAAAAGTCGGCATTTTAAGGAGAAGGTGGTGTTTGATATCAAGGTTTGTTTATATTTCAGGAAAAGGAGAACCAGCTCTAATCACACTTTATCTGCTTCTCCTTTTTAAGCTGCTGTCTTTTGGGTAGAGAGATCATTTTTACAAAGAGTTTTTACAGCAGACCCACTAGGCATTATTAGAATCAAACTGATGATATTCCTCCTTAGGGCTAAAGAAATGGAGATAAGAGAAGTAAATACAATATTCAAGGTAATTTTTATAAAAATGAAAAAGAGAGAAGTCTGTACTTCAAATTTAGATGATTCTCTTGATCCTGAGAATAAATGCAACAATTTGCCAACCAAACTAATTTTCCAAAGCAGATAGGGTAGAACCAGCAGTTTTATAATAGGATGAGTTTGCAGGTTTAACCACAAAGAAATAGCCATTTCCTTTTCCTGCAGAAGCTGATATGAAAAGAGGGTAGATAGCATGAATAATTATGATGGCTTGAAGAATATGTTTTGAAAGTGCTTCAGAGTGAAGATTAGTTTTTTTGAGTAGATGGACATTTTGTCAGTAAGTGTTCGGGGAAGTGGCTTGAATAATGCAAAGTATCTTTATTTTATTTTATATTTTATTTTTTATTTTATTTTACTTTATTTTATAATAGATTTGTTGTCTTTTTGCCCAACCTCACACTACATACATATACAAGTATGCCCATGTATCTATCAAACACAAAACCGGAAATAATTCAGTCTGCTCAATTTCTTTAATCCATGAATATATTGAAGTTCCTGACCTGCCTGGTTATTAACCAAGATGCAGGGCAATTCTTCAGAAGGCTAAATAAAACCATAGGTCTTTGACCCTTCTGAAACTTACAGGGAAAAACACAAATGCCAGTGGTTCCAGGAATGGATATGGATTAGTGTGTTGAACTGTTTCATTTTAATGGATATAAATTATTTCTTCTTTTCAGTCTTTCCTTTTACCATAAATTGCTTTGAAACTCAAAACTGAAAATGTCTGCTGACCAAAAAAAAACCCCTATTTTTAAAATTTAGTAATTTCCAACTGGGCTGTTTTTGTACTTCTTGGCATCCCTATTTTCATATTTCTTTAATATTAAACTAGCTAAAATATCTTTTTTCCTGAGAAAACCTGTGGATTCCACAAGTGGCCAACCCCTTCCAGAGATTTTTTTGAAACTTTTCAACCCTGGTCTGTTTATTCACTGCCCTGCTATGCTAATGCCTTGCTCCTCTGTAATCCTGACACAGGGGCAGTTTTTCTCAGGATAGACACAAAGCCCATGGGAATGTGCACATGTCCAAGCTCCTGCAGCCTTTTAATCTGCAAGTGGCACCATTAACCCCAATAAAAGCATTCACAGGCATGTGCCACGGTGCCCACTGCTCCCGGCCTTTGTTCCCAGTGCTCATCCTGCTAACAGAAAAGGAAAACTTGGCTAATAACCTGACTTAAATGGGAGCCAGCATCAAATGTGACTCCTTTCTCCCTAAAGTTTGGGATGTACATGCCAGGTGAGTGCCCTGAGCTCACAGCTTCACTTCAGGACCAGCTGTGAGAGTGAGAGCTGCCTCCTGAGGGCACTGAACCTTCTCCCTTCTGTCCCTGTGTCCTCCGTGACTGTAGAGAACAACCAGCTTGGCTTGGATGATGGAATGGTTTGGGTTCAAAGAGACTTGAAAGATCATCCAGTTCCAGCCCCCTACTACAGGCAGGGACACCTTCCACTGTCCCAGGTTGCTCCAAGCCCTGTCCAAACTGGCTTTGGACACTTCCAGGGATGGGACAACCCCAGCTTCTCTGGGCAGCCTGTGCCAGGGCCTCACCATCCTCACAGGGGAGAAGGAATTTCTTCTTAACCTCTAAGAATATTTGATATATTTAAGTTCTGCCTAGCTAATGCTGAAAGGATTAATCCTACATTCTTTCTTTATTCTGGGTTGAGTCTGAACTCAAGCTTGGAGTTATTCCAGTGACACCCACAGGCTTTGCCTTGCATTTTTCCTCCACAGCCACCATTAAAACAAAAGATCAACACTTAAACCCTTTCTTTATTTCCCACTGTCACTCTAGATGCAGCTTTCCCCTTATAAGAAGAGGAAATGCCAAAAGTGTCACAGTAAATGCAATTACCAGCGTCTGGTTAATGTTTGGGGCTTGGGCTTTTTTGTTTGTTTTCTTCTTTCAGCTCTCACGTTTACTTCTCCAGAAAAAGCTTGATGTATTTAAAAAACCATGAGTGAGACGATCCCATAGAAAGAGCTGCTGTGACAATAAAGCAGAAGTTAAGTGACACCAAAGTCCCCTTGTCTGCCAGGCACATGCACACCCGGAGTCCCATCTGCTGGGTCCCGATAACTCATTTGCACGGGGCACGACGAATGGCTCGGCTCGGAGCAGGCGGAATCAGCTGCAGCACACGTGCCTCTTGCTCTCTAATTCCTTATTGTTATTCCCTGAACTCCGGTGGCCCCAAGCAGCAGGAGACAGGGACACATGTAACAGCTCTCACCCTCTGGCCCAGATACCAACCCCCTTTCTCTTTTCCTTTTTTTTTTTTTTTTTTTTTTTGCGTTTGTGTTAGGCTACAAACATTTCCCAGGACTCTCATTCACTGTGGCAGAGCTGCTCTGAGAATTCGGCTGACACTCACATGGAGCTCGTTTTCTGTCCCTTTGAGCAATGCCCCTGCTCAGGAAGATGAAACACTCACAGCCCATCCAGGCTTTCCATGAATAAACCTTTAGCAAAACTCCACCTGGAAAAAAAAAAAAAAAAAAAAAAAGGGAAAAGTCCAGCAAATCCATCTTTGCATCAGAGCAGCAGCAATCGGGAGCCAAGCAGGAATTTTTTCCCAAGTAACAAGGAGGTACTGCCCACACTGGGCTTATCTGGGCAGTGATTTACATGTATAACTCTCCGTGAAGAAGAGGTATCCGCTCTCTTTGACCTCAGTAAATCAAAAACAGACAGGTCGCAACTTTAACTTATTTCTTTGGATACCACTCCACCGACACACAGAAGTGTATGAAGCACATGCATAATACATAACCCATCTCAGGTGCCGACCATCTGACTTCTTTTAACCCCCCCAGTTTTTGTATTTTAATGGTGCTGAGTTTAGACCTGTCATTTCGGGTTCTTTTCGTGTCTGTTGAATATATTTGGCCAGAGTTTGTTCTCTGGCTTTTCAGTGAGGTCAGTAAGTAACTCAGTGTTTACACAGATGTTTCACAGAGTAGAATCTGTTGTTAATATGTAAATTGCATACGTGTGTCTGCCACTGAGTGTATGTATTTGCAGCTGGATAGTTGCAGGTATATATAGATCTGCACATATATATATATATATATACACGTACATGATATGCATGTAAAGATACAGAAGTGCACAGATTTATGTGTAAGATTTGAAGTATTATATAGGTACTATATGTAAGATTTTAGGGATTATATAGGTATATACCTACTCTATAGTTATACAGAGGTATATATACATATATATATATATATATAGGAAAACATCCTTATCACACGTGTTTACTATTATTTACTATCTATCTTCATATGGTGATAAGATAGTGTTTCTGTTCAAATAGGTGTAAATACCCTTCAGCAGCTCCAGGCTTCTGATTTAACAGGGAAGAGAGATGGTTTTTGTGTCAGAATTAAGGGTCTGCTTTCTTGTCTGCCTGAAGTCAAGTGCAGCGCTGCACCAAGCAAATTTCATTGCTTCTGCAAATTATTCCTGATAAATAAGAATTATTGTGGTTATTATTATTATTATTGTTATTATTATTATTCTAATCAGAACAAGCTTTCTGCAACAGGAGTGCCTTGAAGATGAAGGAGCAGTGGTGAGACTGAATAGGTCATGTCTTGCCTTTGCAATTTGATGGTTTTGAAAAGTCTGAAAGAAAAAAAATTGCATTTCTTTAACACAATTTTTTCAGGCTTTGCTCCTTTAAAGAATCATAGAAAGTCCTGAGTTGGAAGAGATCCACAAGGATCATTGAGTTCCACTCCAGGCCCTGCACAGGACAAACCCAACAACCCCACCCCATGCCTGAGAGAGTTGAGCAAATGCTCCTGGAGCTCTGGCAGCCTTGGGGCTGTGACCATTCCCTGGGGAGCCTGTTCAGTGCCCCAGCACCCTCTGGGCAAAGAACCTTTTCCTAATATCCAGTCTAAATCTCCCCTAACACACCTTCATGCTGTTTCCTTGAGTTCCTGTTTTTGAATGACCTTGGAATCTCCTGTCCCAAATTGCAGATATTTCAGAGAGTTTGCATTCTAAGTATGAGAGAGGTAGAGTCACCACACATCCCTGTGAAATGTAATTACCCCTATATTTAGTGGAATAAGAGGTTAAAATAACACTTTATCCTCATATTTTTTGCACAGAAAAGTCCATCATAGAATCACAGAATGGTTTGGGTTGGAAGGGACCCTAAAATTCATCTAGTTCCAACCCCCTGCCATGGGCAGGGATGCTTCTGAAGAGAGATACATCAGGGTACATGATACAAGAGGTACATACAGGTCTGTGCTTGTAGGTAAATGAGGATCTCATTTTACCTTTCTTGCCCTCCTGCAAACTGCTTTTACTTCTTTCCCCCTCACTCTGCCTTACTCTTCTCCCCCAAAAGACCCCACATCTTGTCTATATAGCCCGTGGCCCTTTCAATCCCACAGTGACCTGTATCAAGAAAGTCCTTGCAGGTGCATCCCACCTCATACTCCCAAGAGAAGTTCATTGCTAACAAACCAGTTTCAGTTGCCAATTAAGTCGTTAGCCAATATCTCAACTCAGTTTTTGTAAAGATGTGTTAAAGTGTTTCCTCCTTCAAACATCACAGAAAAGCTCTGTTCTTGTTTTTACCCTGCTAACTCAGAAGTGCAGAGGGAAGGAAAGTTTTGACACTGGGGATGACATTTTCAGCACAGAGGCCTTTGCTCCAGCCCTTGCTCCCAGCATTGTTTCTCTGTTATACGAAATAACTGTTTAATGCAAAATAAAGAATCCTTTGAACAGGGGCAGGAGCCCACACCCTCCTCATGTGATAAACTCATGAGTCACATTGCTTCTTGCTCTTGCTCTCACCATCCCAGGGAACAGTTCACCCTTCCCTGCATGGAAGCAGTTTGAAATTCCCATCCCTCATCACTACCACGAAGCTGTAACAAGCCCAGTGAGGGTGGATGATGCTGAATTGATCGCAAAGCTAAAACTGATGCTTGCCCGGGTGCATGTGGCCTCCTGACCTAATTCTGCTTGTGATTTGCAGGCAGGATGTGCTCCTCGCTCCTTGCCCATACCCTCCCTGCCTGGAGGAAGACTGATTTCCCTAAGCTGAATCTAACCAGGAAAAAAAACTGCACGGGAGAGACAAATGTAACATCTCCCAGAAAAGGATGGATCTTCTGGCATCTCTGAATGTTGTTTATTATACAGGCCACAGAATTAAGCATTCTCAGAGCCACAAAATAAAGCTTGTTCAGGTGAAAGTAGTAAATAAAGGTTTAAAATCAAAGGGGGAGTATCTTTAATATTTAAAGACAAGACATGAGGTAAATGGGAAAACTGTTAGCAGGGAGGGGGAAAAAGCAGATGGGAAATAGCCTGTATCAATACACCACCAATGGGACTAAGGACAATCATGATTATTTAAGCTTTTCAAGGGCAAAATAAATAACCCAATCAAATTTTTTTTAATGAAAAATTGGTAAAATGTGACTGCCACTTACATAGAGGTATGAAGGGAGCATAACCCCACACATTTGACATGACTACAAGAGTCCCCACCATTCCTTCAGCCAAATTTCAGTTTTGATCCTTGTCTCAGGGAAAATAGAGAAGAATGGAAAGGATGTAAACAGAGCTAACAAATATGACTACAAATAATAAAAGGATAAAAAATGGTGTATAAATAAGGGAGGTAAATCAGACACATATATTGGTCTTTCATTTTTGAAGAAAGAGTAGAAATGAGACTTTTTAATGGGTTTTAAAGGCAAAACTGTTTAATTAACAAAAGAAGGAATTTGACATGTAATTAATCCATGGCATTTGCTGTCACTTTCCATTACTGCAGCAAAATACCTCTGCATATATAGGGCTACTTTATGAATGACCCATCCCTGGAAATGTTCAAAGCCAGGTTGGACAGGGCTTGGAGCAACGTGGTCTAGTGGAAGGTGTCCCTGCCCATAGCAGGGGGTTGGAATGAGATGGTCTTCAAGGTCCCTTCCAACCCAAAGCATTCTGTGGTTCTGTGTTTCAATGATAAACTCCATTCCCATAAACACTGCTTATGTCAAACTGCACTTGAAGCTATTCTAACAGTTCATAATCAGTTTCATTCACCAATCACTAGATTATTTTGATGAGTTCTTAATATTTTCCTGGATTTCACAATCCTATTTTTTTCTTTTTTTCTTTTTCTTTTTACCATGTACCCATAATATTAAAATTGCGCACGTCTTTTTGGCTTCTGCTTGCATACTTTATTTAAGAAATGTCACTTATGTGTTTTTCAGGATGAAATAATGCTGTGTGATGGTGTTCAAACTAGACCTTCTGTGGCATCTCCTTCATTAAAAGCCGCTCCAAACAGGTTAGAGGATGAGCTCTGAGAATCAACACAGGTAGAGCTGATCCTGCCCTAGGGCTGGGCCATGGAAGAGGTGACCTCTTGAGGTCCCTTCCAGCCTTAGGAGTCTATGTTTCATTATTCTGATACAGCAAATTGCTGTGCCCCATTAAAATGACATAACACACATTTCTGGAGGTCCCGAGAGAGCTCATTAGAGTGAGGTGAGATTTTGGTTTAACCCTCTTTTTTTTTTCAGTGTAGAAACCAACCAAAAAATAACATGTAACCAACAAGCCAGAAACACACAGATAAACTAATATCCCACAGTTGTTGTAGGAGATTAATCTTAAAATCATCCACTTTGCAGTCTCCTTCTGAAACATCTTACTCTGATTCCAGTTAGAATCTGGTCACTGGAGAAGATGATGCTGTTGAGCAATGTGTGAATTTCTAACTGAAATTAGAGATTTACTTCTACATTCTCTGTCTTTGGAAGATCCAATTCTGAAAATTTAATACAAATTCATAGCCTAAACTACCTGTTAAGCAACAAGTGGGCCAAGCCAGGTTATCATACTCTATCTACTACACCTAGAACATCACTAGCAAAGTATTTGGAGAGGTGATCTTTGAGCACCCACAGAGGAATGGGGAGGGCTGGGGTTTCCATGGGGGTAAAAGATTAAGTGGAGGGAGGTTGTGAGTCCACCACAAATGGTGCAGACTGGACAAGCTGCCATTAGTGAAGTTCTACTATAATTGCACCTTTAGAAGGTAAAAATATAAATGTTTTATTTCATTCGCTGAGTGGTTTTAATATTGGCCAGAGGCAGAAATGAGCCTTTACTGTAAGACTTGCCTGAGTTTAGTTTGGAGTTTAAAGATGATCATATTTTATAAGCCTTATTTTTTTTCCTAGACACCAATAAAAACTATAGAGAACAGATCTCCAGCACTCCTCTGTACAGTTAGTAACAAGATAAAGGCATACAGCTTAAGGAATGCTCAAAAATAGAGAAAACAATCCAGACTGCCTGGACATGCACTGAGGCTCATTGCTGCAGGCACTCACTGCTAAGAGGTTATAGGGGACAAAATCTGAATTGATAATTTCCAAATTTTTCAGTTTGCAGCCAAATTTGAAGGGAAAGGGCAGTGACTCTTCATGATTGGGAAAGTAGAGCGGTACAGGAATACTTTGGGTGGGTAATGAAAGAATCTGACACTGCAAGGGGCTGTCCAGGGTAGAATCACCATCTCTGGAAGTGTTCAAAATGTGTGTGGAGGTGGCATTTGGGGACATGGGCTAGAGGTGGCTTTGGCAGTGCTGGGTGAGTGCTTGAACTTGACACTTTCAGAGGCTTTTTCCAACCTTAACAATTCTATTATTCTAAACATTCAAAAGAATAAAACACCGCACATATGTATATATATGTCCAACTTTTGTTTTATTTCTCAGACCAAGCTCAGCTCAACTCCCTGTTACCAGGTACAGATGATGCTAATTTGAATCATTCTCCTGCAGCTAATTGGACTGTTCATGATCCTAAACTTCTCACCAGCAGCCTCAGGCATGACTAACCAGTAAGGACATTCTATTTCCCTCCCCCTTCTTTTATACATTTAAACAAATAAAAGCTTAAGTTACGGAATCCAGAGTGGCTTTTTCCTCACCTCCAGACTTCCATCTTCCTTTCCCCCCCCCCCCCCCCCCGCAAATCATATTTTTTTCCACTGCTCTTTAATTTAAATATGATATTATGGGTGGACTTGCATCTCTTCTATTGGTGGTATCCTGCACCTTTGGGAATCAAGGACTCCTTCTGGAAGAATTATGGAGGTAAATCAGAAGATTTCACTTTCTGGTAGTAGGTTTACTTTCCCTGTGCAAAAATTACAAGTCCACTACAGAAATTCCAGGAGCCCACCAGAAGTTGCTAAATTTTCAATCCCAGAGTCCTTCTTCCCATAACCCTTTGTCATCTCAGGATCATTCTTGGATATGAAGCCTCAGCACACCCTGTCCTCCCACCCCTTCCCAGAATTTCTGTTCTCTGCTCTGCAAAGTTAGTCACTTCTTTGCACAGCAACAGATGGGACTCTGTACCCGGATAGTTTTAACCCCCGTAGGAGAGTAGATGGCATATGGAGGCTAAAAGTGAAAAATTATCTGGGCTAAAGTGGCTAAAATTTGACATTTCTAACTAGGCTCCCAAATGAGACTCAAGAAGAACCATGATCTCTAAGGCAAGATGGAGATCCCAAGCACCAGTATCATTTATCTGCCTGGGACAGAAGAAGGACTCTGCTCATTTTTACTGTGCCTTCATTGCTTGTCCCACTGCCTGAGATCTGGCTACAAACCCAAATCACAGCTGCCAGATCCCTCTGAGCTGCTTTGACTTCAGTCTTTGATTAAAATATTAAAAAAAATTAAAATATTGCTTCCCTTGTGAAAAATATACCTGGTATTTGGTGGGAAGGGAAGGAGAATATGTTGAGGAAAACCTGGATGAAAGGGATTTGACAGATTATGAATTTCTCCATCACAAGTATCTGCTATTATCTTCTACCAATTTTAATACACTGAAGAGGACAACTGTAACTGGGAAGCAATCCCAAGTGATCCCAAAAGACCTGAAATCCTCAGATACATTAATAAACCTGCATGAAGCTCATTTCTTTCAGCAGTGACTGCAAGATCAGGCCTCAAATTAATGAAATTGTAAAGACAAAATGAGAAATGGAGGAGCTGAAGAGCATAAGCCAGAACAGAAAGATGTTATGTGAAATGAAATGAGAGGATATTTGAGAAGAAAGAAAAAGGTTCTATCACAAGTAGAGAAACTAAGGGAAGGAAAAAATCAAAGTGAGGATAGGGAGAAACTAGACAGGGAAAAACCAGAAAGCTTTTCTCTGTTTCTAAATCGGCTTCATTTTACTTGGCAGAAGGACTTCTGTTTTCCACTGGTGTAAAGGTATGCAACAAAAGCCTGGGAGATTCATTCCACCTCATTACAAGCACAATTAGGCACCTCTCTCATATTGCCTCTTATTTTATATTGTCGTGGGCCATTCTTGGCAGAGTTTATGCCATTCAGACCATACAATTAGAAATATGTCATTTGAATAATGGAAAGTCAAACTTACCTTTTAAGTGACTCCCATCATTTTGGAAAAAGAATTCATGAGAATTCTAATTTCTCTTTGTAATATTATTCAGAACCTATTTTTGTTTTCTTATCAAAGCTATTTAAAATCATGAACTTCACCATGTGATCATTTACTTCATAACACTTTTATTTCTCCTTTAAGGTTTTTATTATTAATGAGAATGCATTTTTTATAGCACAGAATGCTGATATTTTTACTTATAAAGACTGTAGGAAAGTGTCATTTGATCATCTAATGACCTCTGGTGGATGAATCTAATTGACTCACAAACACATAATGTTTCACACTGACTTTAACTTGTATTGATTGCACTACTGCAGAGCTGTGCAGCTTTTCCAGGCTGCAGAATTATGCAGCCTTTAAAAATAATCCCATCCCAACCCAGGAAGAAATGTCACAAGTCTCAAAGCATCTCACAAGCTAAAACCATAAAAACCTCTAATAGTGCTCATCAGGTCTAACTTTGTCCAAATATCTTCTTGTGATCCTGTGCAGAATGGCTTTAATCTGAAAAAGCAGGTTAAGATTAGATATGAGGAAGGAATTCTTCCCTATGAGGGTGGTGAGGCCCTGGCACAGGGTGCCCAGAGAAGCTGTGGCTGCCCCATCCCTGGAAGTGTCCAAGGCCAGGTTGGATGGGGCTCAGAGCAATGTGGTGGAAGATGTCCCTGCCCATGGCAGGGGGTGGAACTGGATGATCTCTAAGGTCCTTCCCAACCCAAACCATTCCATGATTCTGTGATCCCAGAGTTTCTTTCTTTTGTGCACTTCACAGCAGGCAAGGCAGATGCTCCTCTTTTCCTCCCATGCACACCTGTCTAGCTGTATTTTTACACCACACACTGTGTATCTGATCACAAATACATCTATCAATATGTATTAGTTACACTATGGGAATAATAAGTAAACTCAGAGAAGATATCCTTGCAACACTACACTATGGAATGCATAAATAGCTGTCACTACTGAGCAGGAGACAAAGTAATGAAAGGAAGAATAAAGGAAGTAGAAATTCTTTCCAGTTACACTTTGTTTGCTAAACATTTGAGGAGGCTATAGAAGCCTTTTGATCTTCTCAGGTATTCCTAAGTATTTCTTAAAAGTAGAGATATAAAAACAAACCAGAAAAAAAAAAGGGAAAAAAAAGTAAAACTGTGGACCTGCTTTGCATTTACAGCAAGATTCCCTTATTTGATTCAGTCTGTCTGACACTTCTTTTAAAAGGCTATAAAAATATATCACCTATTTTAAAGTGGTTTTATTTTTAGCTGCTAAAACATATAAAGTGAGACTATACCCAGCTCCTCCACTAGTTATGTTTTATTAATCTTCCCTTCTATGTTTCCACCAAATAGGTGTTGTTACCTGAATGTGAGTTGTGCTCACAGGGGTGTTGTGAGGGTGTAGATGCTGGGTGTGTTTGCTGTGACAACACAGATGGGTCTGAGCAGGTTCTAGCACCTTCTAGAGAGGTCCTTCACATAGTGCAGAGACCTTTTTGTTGAGGACTCCATATCCAAACCTCCTGCAGATTAACCTGAAGGGTGCTTGCTCTCCCAGCTCTGCCATTAAAGTTCTTGGATGCAATTTCCACCTCTCTTTAATCTCCAGAGCAAACTTTGAGTTATCAGACCGAACGCAAATTTCCTCTCTCTGTGCTGCGCTCTGCCCTTATAGTCTGTGTTTGCTGTAGCCATTCCACAAAATGAGATTCATTCCAGCTCTATCTGTCTCCAAACAGACGGACATCCTGCATGGAGCAAATCCTTCCCTCATCTGAATTATTTGTCTCCCCCTCGCCTCTGTTCCTTGTTTTTATTCCGGCACGCAACCCTGGCACCAGCAAAGACTCTCTTGGACAGAAAACAAAATCCTTTAACAATTCCACCAACCTAGAAGCCTCGCTGGGGAGGAAATGGGAAACCTCTTCCCCTTCACTCTTGCTACCAGCAGCTGAATCAATGGGGGTCATTATATTTCTTGCCCAAGATGTCAAGGGGTCAGGAAAGAGCAGCTTTGTTGAGGAGTTGCTCCAGCCCGATATTATGGATTTGAACAATGAAAACAGAGCTGGATTGTGAGAACCCATGTGAGATTGTTTAAGGCAAGATAAAGTCATTTTGATCATTGCTATTGCAAGTGGACTTTGGATCATGAAGGGCACCCCTCTAGTTAGAGTTCTGGAGAGGATTAGTGCTGAGCAGGGCAGGAGGAGGGAGCAGGACACACGCTAAGACAGAGCTGCAGCAGCTCAGGGTGATGAAAATTCACCTCCAGGGCTGGACATGGATCACCAGGTGATCCAGTTTGGATTCCCCAAGAAGTGTTCTCACATCAAAGGATGAGATTATTGAGACTGAGGGACTTAAAATGAGGTTTTTACAAACCCCAGGAAACTTCTGACTTGTCCTGGGGAAATGGCGATCCCTTAGGCCAGGGCAGTCCCTCTTGGGGCATTAGGAGAGGAAGCTGTGGTTCCTCTTGTTCCTTTAACTACGTGCCTTGGTCTCCCAGGCTGAGGGATCAGCTACTCCTGCAGCACAGAACCTGCTGCTCACAGAGATTCTGTCCTGGCACCACTCCTAGACAACTTCACTTGGATTCAGTTTTCCTTCCTTCCTTCCTTCCTTCCTTCCTTCCTTCCTTCCTTCCTTCCTTCCTTCCTTCCTTCCTTCCTTCCTTCCTTCCTTCCTTCCTTCCTTCCTTCCTTCCTTCCTTCCTTCCTTCCTTCCTTCCTTCCTTCCTTCCTTCCTTCCTTCCTTCCTTCCTTCCTTCCTTCCTTCCTTCCTTCTTCCTTCCTTCCTTCCGAATTCCTTCCTTCCTTCCTTCCTTCCTTCCTTCCTTCCTTCCGAATTCCTTCCTTCCTTCCTTCCTTCCTTCCTTCCTTCCTTCCTTCCTTCCTTCCTTCCTTCCTTCCTTCCTTCCTTCCTTCCTTCCTTCCTTCCTTCCTTCCTTCCTTCCTTCCTTCCTTCCTTCCTTCCTTCCTTCCTTCCTTCCTTCCTTCCTTCCTTCCTTCCTTCCTTCCAAATTCCTTCCTTCCGAATTCCTTCCTTCCTTCCTTCCTTCCTTCCGAATTCCTTCTGAATTCCTTCCTTCGTTCCCTCCTTCCTTCCTTCCTTCCTTCCTTCCTTCCCTCCTTCCATCCCTTGTTTCTCTTCTTCTTTTAATTCTATCTTATTAAAAAATGCCCTAGGGTATATTACCGTGTCCCGCAGCTGTAGGGAGGAGGAGAGAAGATCCAGCAGGCAGAAATTGTGCAGCAAGATTGATTTATTTAATCATTTTACAAACTCTTTGATAGACTTTTTTCTTCATAGCCTAATTGGACAAAGGATCAGCCCCCCCTTGGGGTGATTGGCTAAAATCCTAAAACATCCATTGTCAAAATATTTTTCTACTATACAATAAACAAGACTTCTCAAAGTTGCAGGTGTTTGGTTGTTTACAGAACTCTGCTACCTCTTCTGTGAGAGAGAAAAGTCTCTTATGGACTTAGAAAATAGCAAGCAAATCCTTGCTAGCAGCATTTTTGTATCCACACTACCTTTGGTTAAAGTTCAAATCAACTTAAATTCCAAGCTGCAAAAATCACTTCTTATAAAAGGGAGATATTTTTCCACCCTCTTTTTAGAAGCCTCAGAGCTGGACATTTAGTACAGTCTCAAAAATTGCAGCTAGAAAGGTGAGCGTGTTGGAAACAATCTTCCCAGGAATAGCTCCAGTTTGAGTCATCGGCATTTTACAATAATAATAAAAATGAAAGACATTTCCTCAATAATTCCAAGCTTCCTCTCATTTGGATTACTTTAACTGGCCTCCAAAGTTGATGGGAAGTTACATGATCTTATGAGAAAATGTTTGGGCTTACCAGTGCTTGAGGTTTTCTCTTCATCTGGAAAACAGGTGAATTTGCTCTCATAACTCTCTTTTATGGAGGATGCAGAGGAAGGCATGCCTGGATTCATCCTCTGTTTCTTTCAGTACCAAACAACAGCAAACCTTGTTGGTGCCTTATCTCTTATCTCTTCATTTACCCTCCTTTGAGTTTTTACATTTCCCTTTAATGTGTCCCACTAAGATGCCCAAAATCTGGGATTGATGACAACCAAACCCAGGACAGCAGGAAGGCTGCACCATCCTTCTCGGACACAGAGCAGCAGCTTGTCCCAAGCAGAATTTGGGAGTGTGAACACAACCTGTGGCAGTTCCCGGGCAAAGTGTGGGAGTAGCAGACTTGCTTTCAGCTCCTACCATTTAGCTGAAAAATGGGAAATTATTTGGCCATGGCAGACCTGGTCCTATGTCAAATCCCTGTGTCAACATGGGCCTGAATACTTTTAAGAGAACTGAGACATTTTCTACATCACTTAGAGGAAGTTGCTCTGATTTTATTACAGTGCTCAACTCATGGGAGAAGCAACAAATTATGGTCTTTGGTTGATGGTTGATGGTATCTTTCTATTATTCAGTTTTCTAAAAGGGGGATTCTACAGTGGTTACAAGTCCCTAAAATTATTTGGGAGCTCTGGACAGATTTTTTTTTTTCTTCAAGATATTCAGGCACCCAAAAAGTTAGGCACTGAGGTACTTCTGAAAATCCCATTAGATATCTGACTTGTATCTTTAGGCATCTCATTGCCTTTAAAAATGTTGTCCTGGTGCCAGTGAGAATTGGAGCTTTTGCATATCAGACTTTGGTGTACAAAATGTGCAAAAGTTACAGGGATTTTTACTGAAGGGATAAAACCCATAAAAACTGAAAGATATCAACTGTCAATTTAATCTCAATCAGAAAACAACAACACAGTCACCGGTCTATTGTTTCTTTGTTTCACTTTACAAAATTCCTGTAATTATATGCAAGTACCTATTACAGTGGAAATTGGTTCTCCTAGACAAAGAATCTGATTTTTTTTTTTCTTAACTGTACAAAATATGCAATTGGAAAAAAAAGTGAGCAGTTGGAGTGTGGAGAAAAATGAGGCTACATCTGTAGGATTTTGTTCTGCTTTTAGTATCAAATCACCAAACCCATTACATTATTTATCCTACAGGCTTGTGCTGCAAACGTTGAATACAATTCATACCCTAGGAAAAGAAATGTGTACTTTATAATTGCCCCTGATTTGAACAACCATTAATTTCATTAGTCCCTCATTTTATTTTATTTTTTTTATTTAATATGGGAAATCGAAACAGTTTATTTTAAAGCACAGCAATAAGCCACTGATTTTTTTAAATCCTAAAAACTGTGAATTGCACTATACATATGCCTATGCATATGCATATACCTACCCACACATAAACCAAAACTGTATAATTTATATTAGAAACGTGCATGTGCACAGACAAACAGGAAAGTATTTTCTTTCCTTTCACTGTAGAACAAAAACTCCCAAAAATAGGAGTTTGTATGAATCAGGGGCTTTCAAAAAATAAATCCCAGTGAAGTCATTCTTCTGTCCTGTGTTTAAAATATCTTGGGTTTGTCAAATGCTGAAATTCAAACTTCTCAGTCGTAAAATTAATCTTTTTCTTGCAGTGATTTTTATTTGTTTTGGTCCTTTATTTCACCCATTGAGAAACTCTGAGTACACTGTAGATGAAAGGGTAAATTTCAGTGCACATTTGTGGGATGTAGAGAGGAGACTCTTAAGCAGACCACACATTTCATTCCCATTAACTCCAAATTTACCACTGGGAAAAAGAACCCCTTTGTATAATGGTATTATGCCATGTTGCATATTCCCAGAATTGCAATTCCCAGAACCCTTAAATCTGTATTTAGGAACAAATAGTCAAGCTAGGAAATAAATTCTATAATTTTTGGATGGTTTCGTGTGTGTTATTGGTGTGTAAAGATGCTGGGCTGTTACTCTGTGGTCGCATCTCTTTCATGTTACCTACAAGTTGACTTTAATCTGCATATATTTTGGAAAAGGTACAGGTATTCCCAGGCAGGGACACTGAAAGAGAGGAATCAGAGTTACTTGTGGTGACTGGGATTGATGACAACCAAATTATTTAGTTGATCTCAGCCACTTCAAGGTTTGATCCCGCACCAAGCACCTTGGTCCTTGCTGTCAGCAGTGCTTGAGTGTTGTACCAAAATCTGCTCATCTCAGCTTTTCCCTTGGTGTTGGGTCACTTCAGAATTTCCCTTCTTTGCAGAAGATTCTCCTCCTTTGAGAACCCCCGTAGCCAAAATATTAAATACCAGCAGTGCCTGTCAGAGCCAAATAATTCCTGCTGAATTTGCAGCAAGTCAGGAAAAAAACAGGTGGAGTGTTTTGGATGTTTTAGCCTGATTCCATCTCACTCAGATAATCCAGCCCTCTCAGGATGTTTATTTTGTTTTCAGACAACAGTGCATTTGTCCAGGATTGGAAAGTCTTGGAGGGGTAAAAAGAGGTTGCACAGAGATGTGAGCTTTGTCCTTTGTTCTCCCAAAGGGTTAAATCTGAGAAAAAAAAAAAAACGGGGGGGAAAAAAAAGAGAGGGAGAGGAAGAGAAAAAATAAAAGGTTAGTGTTTTCTGTCCATTAAAGAGAGTATTCTGCTCTCAAACCGAATTGGTCATGCATTCTTCCCGCGTTTCCTGGCAGAGAGGAGAGTGACTGCAGCACCTGCCTCCCCTTCCCCTCCATCCAGCTCCCTCCTTGCCCTCGTCCTGCTGGATCTGTCACTTATTACCCCACTGCCTGCAGGACCAAAGCAGCTTTGAGATGCCGATTTCCCTTAGTTAGCTCCATATGAAATTCCTCCTGGAGCATAGCTGGAAGTTGTTGGTCTTTTTCTTTTTCTTTTTTTTTTTTTTTTTTTTTTCAGGACAAAACTGCTTGTGCTGAACAGAGGGTCTGGATACCAGACAATTTGGATGGGCGTGAATGGACAATGCTCTGTTTCATTTTTCTCCCTCACATTTTCCCTCCAGCAAATGCCATCAACATTTGTAACAAGAAATTTTCACTTCTGTTGAAGAACTACTTTCACACTTTAAAAAAAAGTAATCCATTAAAAATTCTCCTCGCTAATTTCTGTTTAACATTTTGGATTAAACAGCTTTTCATGTTTCTTCCTCTTATTTACCTCCAGTCTTTATGCCTTAGCTCAGTCTTTGCATCTGGGCACAGAAATCTTGACAAAATAATCTAATTTCTCATGCTGAAAAAGAAAATTCCACTAAAACTGATATATCTCTGATTTGGTCTGAAATTTAGGGTGGAAAACCAGATGGTAAACACCAAAAATTTCTGAAAAAAAAATCCAGTTTTCACTAACTAAATGACAAGAATATTTTTTAAAAAGCAAATTATTTTCTACAAAACAGATGTACAAAGGTCTTCTACCTCTAAATGAAAGTATTTCTTTTCCTATGCATTTCCTTACCAAATTTTTGCAACCTGAGAAAGATTTTTAAAAGGGCATTTCCTAAAGTAATTTCTAAAAAGGAATCTTTTATTTATAACCCCTGAAAGTTGTTTGTTTTTGTGTGATGCAGAATCACTTTCTTGGGACCAAAGGATTTCCCCAGTGAATGATCCAGGGCCTGAACTCTCCCAGAGCCCAAGAGGAAAAGATGAAAGGTGTTGGTTGGCAGTAGGGTCCCATTTTTCCCATGTCATGACTCACTCTGGGAGAGTTTTTGGGGAAGCAGGCAGTGAGATCTGCAGGAGATATGGATTAGGCGACATGGATTAAGTGACATGGTTGCAGTCTACCACAAAACTAGACTGGCCTGAGTATTTCTCACTTCCTATTCCTGCTAAAGTCACTCTCATCCTTTATATACTCCAGACTACATTCATGGCAATAGGAGGAGATAAATCTGTCTCCTGGCAGAGGCAGGTGAGGTTATGAATGTTTAAGGACCACTTGTGGAAAAGAAAAATACATGCCATTCCCTCTGAATGATGAAAAACTGTATTGATTTCCACGGTCATGTAAAACTAGAACGAAAGAGCACTCTTCATGTTAGTACTGGTGGCCCATTTTTATTTTACTTTTTCTTAAAAAAAAAATAGAAACAAAGGGCATTTTGAAGTGTAGAAAATACGACTCGTTTCCTTAAATATGTCTGAAATTAAGCTTGCTTTTTCTTCATGACTGAAAGAAATGGTTATGGAAAGTGCTGTAAAATAAGACAATCTGGACTGTAGCAAATTTGTATTTTCACTAAAAGATATATGAAAAGACAAATTTATCCCATTCTTATGATGTGTGTGACTTATTAGGGCTAAAAAAATGCTTTGGACACTGTTGGTTCTAAAGGGTTGGGGGAATATCCTGTGGTGTCTCACTGGAAGAGGACTGAAGGTTTTCAACTGTTTGTTTGCCAGGAGAAATGGGGGAGCAGAAAGCTGGCTGCAGGTGGATCCCACTAACCCTGGAATAACACATGTCAACAAGCAGCAATTCTGGGAATTTTTAAATATCTCCCTGGTCTCTCAGCTGCATTTTTTCATCCTGCGCTGATTCCATGTGCTGTGGTTTTATCTCCTGGACAGTGTAAGAAACTAAGGACAGGGATTCTCTCTATGTCCAGGTGCCACACCCTGTTCTGCCACAAAATTCCCAAGTCCCTTTCAGGCTCATATTGAGTGAAACAAAATAAAAAAGTTAAAACATTAATTTAAATTTTCCTCTTGACAGATGAGTCAAGAGGAACACATGCTTGCATTGTCCTCTGGAATATCCATCTTCAGGGATCACCTACAGCCTTTTATCTGTATCGTATTGGCTGTTTTTTTTCCCAATGTGTGAGTGACTGCACACACCCCACCAACCCCACCAATGCTATTGAATTTTTGTGTGCTTGAGGGGCACTTTCTCTGATGAGATCCAGTTGTGTCCATTTTGGTTCTGCCAAGCCCTTGGCAATCTGTTTAGATTAATGAAAGGTGCTCCCTGTAACCAAATCCCCTTTCCTGGGGGTAACCCATTCTCCACCTCCAGAACCATCCCCAGGAACACGCCAGGCTGAAAGATAGACGGTTCTTAAATAACTTCGTCCTTGCTGCTCAGATTGATATCTATGAACAGATGTTAATTATAAGGAAAGCAATAGTTGAAATGCAGATGGTATAGAAAATGTCTGTGCACATTCAATCTGTGTTGCTTTTTATAACACCCAAACACTGTTCCCATTGAAACGCTGGGTCTGCAGGAAAACGTTGTGAGGTTTTAAACAGAACACCCCTACCCCCTTGTGGCATAATGGCATTTCTGGAATGGAAATAAACCTGCATGAAAATTGCTTCCACTGGTTCTCTAAAGCACCTTAATCAGGTGAGGAAGCAACTCTGGAGAGCTGCTCCCTTCGCTGCTTACACCAAGCCCTCCAGACCTCAGCCCAACTATTCATTCAGTGTCCTACAGTGGGAACTAAACCTTTCCTAAAGAAATCGAAATAGACCAAAGCTGAAGACTGGTATTTTTTGGGCTTATGTCCCCTCATTTATTTTCCTTTCTTTTGAGCTTTAAATGTCAGTTCCTGCTGCTGAACCAGCTCAGATTTTGCCCATTATTTTGCGGGATGTTATGGTACATCATGTTTCCAGGGCATGGCATGTGGTGGAAGGTTGGTTCAGGATGAATTCAGATGGCTGAGATTTTCACACACACCAAGGTCACAGTGAGCAAAAGTCGTCCCAAACAGATTTCAGCACAGATGCCCAGACTGGCTGGATTAGGCCACTCCTTCCTTATGCAATGGCAGAGGCCCTTTATCTGCTTGGAACTGAACCATCACTGTTATTCAGTAACAGCTACATTAATAGGATAAACCTTGTGGAGCACAGATTATATTAAACATGAACACATATCTCAAAATCTGATGAGAAATTTTCATTCTCTTGGCTATATGTATTGGATGAAGCAACTCATGGAGAGAATGCTTTATTTTAGTTTAAAATCAGTTGGAGCCATTTTTATTTTGTCTACAACAAAGAGTTGAGAATGTCCATTGTCAAGACTGAGCTTCCAACAATGACAACTACTTTAGGACACCTTCACAACCTCCTTCTGAATTCAAAGAGGTCAATTTTGACTTTCAGAGCAGTGTAAAACCGTATTTTTTCAGCTACAGGGGAAGCTGTGGATGGGTCCTTTGAACTTTTGGATAAGATCACCCAAAACTCTCTAACTGTGAGCATTCAAATGCTTTTCTACAATACTTCCTTAACAAAGAATTTGTGGGTTTTGTCTATAATAATTTTTCTTTTCTACTTTTTTAAAATTTTGTTTAAGCATCACCTAACATGCATGTGGTACTGTTGAGGATCTAGGAGTAATCTCAAATGGTGATTAGACATTGGTCTTAACAGATTTTGAGTTTGGTGTCTTCTAAAAGCTTCCTGTCCAAAGCATCATTTCCCCCAAATGTGGATACAAAAACTGATCACAGATAGTGATCTGGTGATTCAGCATATTTGTGGTTTACTTCAGAGGGAAATTACCGAAAAACAAGCAAAGGGTGTATTTAACATGTGGTCACGTCTCCAAGCTGACTTCCCCACCTTGTCTTACCAGCTCTGTTCTGGTTTATGGCACAGCTCATTGCCTTTCAAAGCTGGAATCACCCTGACTTCTGTTTATCTGTGGAAGGATTTACTGGGTGGCTTCAGATACACAAATCCCTATAAAAAAACCCCTTCGAAGAGCAGACATTAAACCACAAGCCCAGTTTGTCAAGATGCTTGGCCTTGCCCATCGGACTCCTGAGATTTTTCAGCTTGTCACTCTTCCCAAAACACATTTCACCCCATTCATGTGACACTTCCTCTTTCTGGTGTCCACTGCTCAGCATCTGAGCAGCCAAGACAGGTGCCACAGTCACATGCTTGGAGCTGAAGTGGACAATGTCACTTCCTAAGAAAATAAGCAAATGGTTAAAGGGAGCAGCCTAATGTCATGCTTTGCTATTCTTTAAATCCTTAGCACGCAGCAGCACGCCAGACAAACCCAACTCTTTAATCCATTTTCAGAAAAAGTGTTAATTTCAAGCAATAATTTGTTTAGATCTGGATAACATGTCCCTTTTTGAAGCATTGCACTGCACTATTACACAGCTGCTTCAGAGGTGACTGAATGGCACTGATGGATGACTTGATATTTTAATATATTGGGTTAAAAAGCTTCCCATTTCTTTTAGCATGAAATATGAAAAGGTAAAGCAGTAGATTCTTCTCTGTTGCTTTATTCAGTAAACTGGTTCAGCAACAAGGATGTAGGTAAATCAAATATTTCTGACATTGTTTGAGAACATGTCTCCCATTGATTTAAAAAACATCTCTAGGGATGGTTTCTTAAATTAAACTTAACGATAGCATGCATCAGTTAAGATCTATTAGATACTGGAGACATGATAACACTTATTAAAATGATGAGTTTCATGCTTGCACTGTTTATAAAGTTTAAACATAATTTTTCCAATTAACCTGCCCTCCTTCTTAGCAGCACCGAAGCATTTAATAACGAAGATAATGAATGAGAAGTTCCTTTGAAGTAGTCACAGGAATGTTCCTATCAGTTATTCTGACATGTAAATAGCACCTCCTGTTCTTCTTCACTCTCTGTGTAACCAGTAGCTGCGTCTCCTGGAGTGATGAAAAAGCCATGAGAAGAGACACAAAAAGATTTCAGACACAGCTCCTGCCCCTTTGTTTGCTGGGAAGGCTCTACCAAGCAACAGAACAAGAGGAAATTGCCTCAAGTTGCACCAGAGGAGGTTTAAATTGGATATTAGGAACAATTTTTTCACCAAAAGGATGGTTAGGCATTGGAAAATGCTGCCTAGGACAGTGGTGGTGGAGTCACTGTCCCTGGAGGGATTTAAAAGTCATGTGGATGTGGTACTTGGGGACACAGTTTAATGGTGGCCACGGCAGTGCTGAGAGAACAGTTGGACTGGATGATCTTGGGGGGCTTTTCCAACCTAAATAACTCTATGATGACAGGGTATGGAGGCAGGGACAGGGAGGTGCGACTGGGACATGGTGAAGGTTGGAGCAGGTAGGGTTGGGAATGCAAAGGGAGATGCAGGTGTGGAGAAAGCAGAAAGATCTATGGAAGAGAAATAGTTCATGAATGACAAGGAAGAAGGAAGAAGAAGCTATAAGGATAGCAGCAATGCAGCTTCCTTTGGGAAAACTGTGACTTCTTGTGCTGGCTGATCACAGTCACTTCTCTCTCCTTCCCTAAAAGGTCCAGTTAACCCATGGTTGGATAACAGGTACAGAGGAGACAGACTTTACTATTGTTCAGTGTATGACAATTACATCTTTGCAGAATCAGAGCTGTATTTTTAAGCGAAGCAATATCCAAAAAGTTTCTCATCTAATCCAAACATGGTCCTAAGGAGGGCAATGTACAAAGATGAATCTCAAGGGGAACCAAGACTGCAGGATCTAAAATCAAGTCCTTTTGCACTTGGACTTGTAGGTATCTCTCTTCTCTTCTCTTCTCTTCTCTTCTCTTCTCTTCTCTTCTCTTCTCTTCTCTTCTCTTCTCTTCTCTTCTCTTCTCTTCTCTCCTCTCCTCTCCTCTCCTCTCCTCTCCTCTCCTCTCCATTTCTCTCTCCTATTCTTAGTAAAATACAGGATTACATAATTAATACCATTGCGTGTTTTTCTCAACAAATAAATAAATGTGTGCTTTCTTTTCTTTAATATAGATTTGCAAAGGGAGAAAAAAACCAAGCAAGATGGATGCATCCAGAGAAGTCAAAGATGGAGAGGCTGTTCAAAGCAGATGAAAGAGAAGGGGTAGCAATAGAACAACACAGATAGTAGATTAAAAAATTGTTTTAAGGGGTTTAGGAAGGGGTGGATTGTCCAGCAAGATGTTTAACATGTTTTAAGAAGGACAAGGTTATATTATTTGCCTGCATCCAGAAACGTGCCTCACATAGGTCATTCATATACACTCAAGTTAAAAGATTTCAGACTGGAAGAGATGGAAAAAAAGGCCACTGTAGCTAATAAGGAGAAGGAAACTGACACAAGGAAGAGCAAGAAGAGCAGGACTGCATTAGTTCTGGAGAAAAGGCTTTGAAGAAGTAACTTCACAGAGAAGAGATGAAGAAGGCAGAAGGGAGAAAAGCTATTTAAACAAATGGACAAAGCTGACAAAGAAACAACTGATTACAAACAAGCAAACAAGCATTTTTAGGCTAGAAATCAGGTTTCCAACCACCAAAGAAACTAAACTCTGGAACAACATTTCAGTAAGACCACTAGGACACAGGTAAAATCTGGCTGAAGATGGGACCTGATAAAGTTATAAAGGCACCATATGATCTGCTTGCCTGTGTTAAGAGGGTCAGTGAGATTCTGATCCCAGCAACCCATTCCAACTCTAGGTTCCTTTTATTTACACTTCTTCTGTTCTGACAGACAAAACAGCAGATTGTGAATACATATAATTTTATCAAAAGGAACCGAATGCATCAGTCAAAGGAACTAAATGCATGAGTCAAAACTGCCCTGAGGTGGTTTTAACTTGAGCAACTAACTTTCGAAGGGCCCAGCTCTTCTCTTGTGGTTGTGGAATTCTTGCTGAAATCCTTAGGAGGCCCATGTGTGGACAGATTGCTGAATATGAAGTGGAAATTGGCAGAATGGATCAGAGAGGAGAATATAGCCCTCAGCAAATTGCTTTGCATCTTGCTGACCTTGGCAAATGTACAGCTATTTTTCCCAAGTAAGATAAGATGCTTTTTAAGCATCTTCTCCAGCAAATAAGACACAAAGACAGGAACATGTCTTCAGAAACTTCCTAACTCCTCATTGCCTGCACATATTTGTAGAACATTTTCGTTTAAGAAAACACAGAAAGCAAACTAAAAATAGATTGTGTTCCTGGCTCTGGGCAGCCTTGGGTAAGATATTTAGTGATTTAAATACTAGAAAGGATAAGCAGAGCCAGTTCTTTGCTAGCCCTGCTGGTCATCAGCTGGGAAGAACTAGCGGTGAACATGGCCAGAGATGAAAGTTGGGACAGCAGTGATTCAGTAAGGCTGCAGGATCTGGAGGAAGGCTTGGAAAGGTGGTCACAGAGTCAGAACAGTGGATTTCTGGAGAGAAAATTATGTCAGTAAAAGGTGCTGTAAAGACTCCCTGAAAGTAGCCAGAGAAGGGGGAGCTGCTGTGGGGAGCTGCCATACTTTTAAAGAAAACTCACCAAAGAGCTCTGGAATCAACGCTCTGTGTGTGCGGGAAGAGCCAGAACTTCACCAGGGCTGCTTGGCTAATCAAGGAATGTCTTGATGAGCTAAAATGCTGGAAGGGAGCACACACAAAGCAAAAATAAGGAAGAGAAACAAAGGAGGAGCATCAAAGCTTTGTTTGTGCTCTTAGGGATGAAAGGAAAAGACCAAAGCCCAGCTGGCACTAAGACAGAGAAGAATAATAGCAGAGAGGAGGGAATCCACAGATGTGCCAATGGCAGAAGGAAGTTCAGGGAAAATGCAAGTCCACTGCTGGATGCAGGAGAATATCTGATTTATTATCAGCAGAGTGGAAAAGGTTGAAGTCCACAAGGCCTTCTCTGCATCAGTTTTCAGAAGTACAGACTGCTCCAGACCTCTGGTTGGGTTGACTCAGCTTGGTAGGGAAAGGGGCAGCCAGGAGCGAGCAAGGAACAGACAAGGCACTACTCAGAGCACCTCAATTAAATCCATGTGATCAGGTAGGATACACTTGAGGGTACTAAAAGTGTCAGCTGATGTGGCTGGGTGAGGCTTCTGTCTATCTTTTATGAACAATTGTGGCTACTGAGAGCAGGTGTTGGTGACTGGAAAAGACTAATCTTTTCCCCATCCTCAAGAAAGACACGAAGGAGGAGCCAAAGAACCACAAGCCAGTCAGCGCAGTCTGTAGGTGGATATGAGCTCTTCTCACTGGTATCCAGTGACAGGAGGCCTGGGAATGATTCAAAGCTGCACCAGAGGAGGTTTAGACTGGGCATTGGAAAACATATCTTTACCAAGAGAGAGGTCAGGCACTGGAACAGGCTTCCTGGAGAGGTGGTTGATGCCCCAAACCTGTCAACATTTGGGCAAGGGCATTAACAATGTGCTTTAATTTTTGGTCAGCTCTGACATGGTCAGGGAGCTGGACTGGATGATTATTGCAAGTTCCTTCCAACTTAAATGTTCTATTCTATTCTATTAATCTGCTGAAGGAACATCTGGGACATTATGTCCAGTTTGGGGCTCCAGTTCCAGCTATAGGCAAAGAAATTAAATTATAATGGGTTTAGAGAAAATTATCTAAAAGGAGACTTTTCAGAGGCAGCTCTTACTTAGAATGGTAAAAAGGAGTCTAAGGTCAATCTAAAACCAACCCATATGGACTTGACAAGTAGCTACAAACACAACGGACTGAAACATTTCTTCATTGTCTATAGATACAACAGTCAAGACCATGGATTGCAGCTTGGAAGGTTCAGACTGGATGTCAGGAAAATGTTTTCATTATGAGGTTTTGCAGCACTGGAACTGGGGCCCGTAAATGTCATAGAAGTTCCACCCTCAGGAGATTTTAAGACTTGTTAGACAACACTCTCTCTGAACATGGTCTAGTGTTTGTGATAATTGTTTCAGCTGGACCTCCAGAAAACCCCTTCACCTGCTTCTCTGTGATTCTGGGATCTCTCTGTCCTACAGTTTCCATGTCTCTAAAATGGTGATAAAGATTTTGACCTTATTTAGAAAAACAGTTCAATAGATACTGAAAAACCAACTGGCAGACCTTAATATTAAACTTAATATTAACCAACTACATTTATCAATACAGCTAAAGTCAATCCTACCTTTCAATTCAATGTATACCCGCTTAATTTTTTAAAAATATAAACCATATTTTCAATGACAATGTTCCAGGATGACACTTGAAGACTCAGACTTTGAGGAGGCAGAAGATGGTATTCTGGCAATTTCAGCAAATTCAACCCCAGCAAATTTTAAATAGGGAATTTTTCCAAAATTTCAAAATGAGAGCAATGTAAAGGGGTCAGTCCTAGTCCTAGCTTTGTTTTACAGTCAGTATAGAGGGAGATTCTACCAGGGTGTGATTCATCTGACCTATTTTAGGCACCTACTCTAGGCTGAGATGAATCACTTCTAGTGCCAATTGCTTTGCAATGACTATAAAAGGAGTCAGGGGTGACCAGCTCCTGTGGAGAAGCCTGCATTTAAATGCACATATCTTACCCAAATAGAAGCATTCTCACTCAGTAATAATACATATTTTCATTTAGGTTAATACATTCAGTAAAGTAGTGCTGAGTTTTATGGGATATGACTCCTGATATTTGCATTGAGACCCTCTGAAAACTGGACATTGTGATGTTCTAAAAGCATTGAAGCATGAAACCACCAAGATTTGGGGATGGCTCAGGTTATCACCATTTACACAGAATGCTACCAACTGAAGGAAAACAGGAATTTAGGACAGCCATTTTGATCTTACTTTAGCAAAGAATTGTTTTTCCAGAGGTCCTTTCCAATGTAGAAAATCCATTATTTCATGATTCTGTGATTAATCTTTATGATTTTGGTTTGTTTTGCTTGGTTTTGCTTTAAGAAGTCATTTAAGCCTCTGCAATATCTCAACACAATGACTTATGCAATGTGTTTAGGCTTTATGCAAAGCAAATGAAAACCTGAAAAAAATTTTTAAAGAAAGAAGTGAAACCTTCTCTTTCTTTTAAATCTTCTGTCTGATTGATTAATTGAACTTTTGCTCTCTCTGCTCACTACTGTACTGTGTCAAAAATGAGGAGGGTCATACAGAATACATCAATATTGCTGGCACTGACTGTTACCAGGAAAATTATTTGGGAGTAGTTTCCTTAACCAAAAAAGAGATTTTGTATTTTTAACTTTTGTTGTATTTCATTCGCAGAAAAGGAGAAAATCTCAACAAATACAATAATAACAGTAAAGTAAGAAAAAATAATTCCCCAAAACTGATTTGAATCCACCAGAAGTAGTTTACTGCAATTTCACATTTTTTACAGGATACACCACGGTTTTGATGCATGTTTCTAAATGAAACGTGGAACTTTGCTTTAAAGGCTTTTGAAACAGGAGGAACTGCCAATCAGAAACAGAGAATGAACAATTTTTGGAAATGGCAACTTTGTCAAAAGAAAAATATTCTTATAGTAAGGAATTTGTGCTTTTTAAAGGGGGAAACAAAGTGTCCAGGAATTGCCAGTCAGCAGTAGTTGCTAGGTATAAAAAAATCCAGCACGTCATTAATAAATTGCTCCCTACCAAAGCCTTTTTGCAGTTTAGATTAGTTTCGATATGCAGAAAACATATTTTATAAAATATCTCAAAAAAAAAAAAAAAAAAAATTTCTTTTGCGATCAGAAACGGAGCAAACAAACCCCTAATGAAGCTCTGATTACCCTGAGTGGAGTCTTCAGGAGAAGCAGAGAGCGGCTGAGCAGGGAGCTGTGCCGCAGCCGGCTACCGAGAAACCAAATTAACGCTAATTATATTGGGGCTTGCTGTGGAGCGAGCAGTGTGACTTCACCCAGGGAAGGAGGCAGCGATGTCACTAGGTGGCACAGTTCTGACACATTTACACATCATTACCCAGCGCTAATGTCACTTCGCAGGGCGCGGGGCCGGGGGAGCGAGGGGGTCTCTGAACATCACTCAGCGATGTGTGATCTGTGAGTGGAAACTGCTTCCCGGCTCCCGACGGGCACCAGATCCAAGCTGAGCTCTGTCAGCCGGCCTTGAAATTAACAGCAAGAAGTTGAGTGTTTCGCAGAAATGGTGCTTAAATCTCGGCGCAGCTGGGAGATACAGGGGGAAAAGGGGTGGAGGATTTGGAAGGCGCTTGCTGACATTGTGCAGCCTCGATGATCACCGTGGAATGGTTTGGGTTGGAAGGGACCTTAAAGATAATCTCGTTCCAACCGCCTGCCATAGGCAGGGACATCTTCTACTAGACCAGGTTGCTCCAAGCTCCATCCAACCTGGCCTCAGACACTTCTAATGACCAGGTTGGGTTATGTGGCCTGTTAGAATCATAGAATCATTTAGGTTGGAAAAAATCTTCAAGGTCATCAAGTCCAACTGTTTCCCCACCACTAAACCATGTCCCTCAGTGCCACACTTTCACAGCTTCTAAATCCCTCCAAGGATAGTGACTTCACCACTGACCTGGGCAGCCTGTTCCAATGTTTGACAATACTTTCAGTGACGAAATTATTTCTAATGTTCAGTCTTTCCTTCCCGGCACAACTTGAGGCCATTTTCTTCTGTTCTGTTGCTTATTTCTTGGGAGAAGTTTGCTATGATATGTGTGCTTGACAGGGAGATAAAGAAGCAGGGAGATAAAGAAGCCTTTTTGGCCTAGTCAGGAGCCAAAAGACAGTTCAGAACAGAACCACGGGAATATGATATAATCATAGAATCATATCACAGAATTGTAGAATCATACCACAGAATCATAGACCCTGCAGCTGTTGGACCATTACAACTTAGAAACATCAATGTCTTTAGGTAACAACAACCAGCCAAAGGATGAACCTGTTCCATCCACCTCTGACTCGCAAACCCATTTGTCAAAGTCAACATTTACACCTCAATCATCTCATTACAACTAGTGAGGTGTGAGATCCTGCTCCCAACTCCATTTGACCTGATCTGTCAATCTGCTGGTCAGTCTTTATGTTAAGGGATGGGTTTTTTAACATTTTATCAAAGGCTGATGAATGATTAATAGCAGGAATAAGTGTGCTATGGATGTAAGGCTTCTGAATTATAAATGGTTATAAGTGCAGTAATAGAGGATATTAGGGAGGGTGGTGTGCCCAATATTTACCCACTGGGCATGGCAAAAATGGGCTAATCTTTAATAAAAATGACCTATTAATCAGCAGTGACCCTTTACAAAAGATTTGTACCTTCAACATGAAGGTATTTCTACGGAAATCTGTAGAATTTTGTTCTTCTAGAAACCTCTTACAAAACAAAGGGATCTTTCTCCCAAGTACTGACAGTTGTGGACAGCAATTTTTATTCCCAGCAGCAAGAAAACCATTGTAGATCTTTGGCTCTCAGTCAAGACTGCCAGCAACAACAGAAACTTTTTATTTTTTTTTTCAAAGCTGCATTTTTGTTAAATAACTTTCCAGGAGGTGACTGGTAGATTTTAAGGGGCTCGTGCCTCCAAGCTGCCAACTTACATTTAAAGTTCCTCACTAACTACTGCTTTGCCCAGGGCTGTTACCCAATTAACAGGAATTTATATGGAAGGTTTGCTATGCAATGACTCTGCTCGAGGCCATTACATGGTATCCTACAACCTCTAGACCTAAGGGTATAACTGGGTAAAACTTTGGGTTTTTATTCTAAATGTGTGACCAAGGGTGGCCAGTTTACATTCTGCATGCGTTCAGTGGAAAGAGTCAGATGCCTCCAAAAGGCAATCCAGAAGGAACACGTGCTGGTGCTAGAGAAGTTAACAGCAGGTTAAGTCCTGTTCTTCTCCAAAGGGCAGTTCAGGAATGCGTGTTAGAAATCACCAACGTTTTGTAACCAAGGTAGAGACATTAACGAGCAAAGCTTGGGCTGGACTTTTGGTAAGGAGAACTCTCTGGTCAAATTTGGATCAACATTATTGCAATCACTTCTCCTGTGAATGTGCTGCAATCTGCAAGCCCTGAAATAATCTCTCTAGAGAGTAAAATTCACTTTTCTTATTGAAACTGGGCCTAAATATGGCCAAAACACAGTGCATTGTGGATGAAGTTCATCTGTCTATAGCTGAGATTGTTGCAGACAGAACCCTGCCTACCATCTGTGGAAAGATGTAATACTTCTGGGGTATGGTCACCTGAAGAAAAAGGAGTCACCTGCAGAAGAAAGGGTCATCTGCAGAAAAAAGGGTCATCTGAAGAAGAGAGACCTGGGAAATAGTCACTTGTTTATAAAGGAAGTCTAGACAATGAGCTCAAAAGCCGAAGTCTTCTCTAAAGGAAGATGGGAAGACATTTATAGAGAAACACAGAGAGATGTGATAATGTTCATCCATGTTCTGTTAGACAGTCCCAAGAAAGCAAATAATTTGTGGGGCAGAACTAAAAGATAGTCCCTACCAGCTGAATGCTCTAACTGTGGTCTGGTATTGGTTGGGGCTGCCAGCCACAAATCACTCACATGGCCTTAAGCACTTCCACAGGTTCATTTCTCCAGTGCTGCTAATTCAGAGTTTGACACTGAATGGGGAATATCTGGGTGTTTTTTTAGCTCTGGGAGATGCATAATCACTTGATCAAATCATGGCTCAGGAACTGAGCTTGGAAAGAGAAATCTCAAAATTAATCCCCATCCTAAATGTCAGATAGATTTTTTAATGAGAATTCATTATTAAGATTTAAATGTGTGCTTTTTATGCATGACACTTGTCACTAACTACATGTGTATGTGCTTGCTCACATGTGTGCAGGCATGCATCTATGTATATTAAATGCTTAAAATGAATTTATATAAATATATACATGTATATAAAAATTTGGTGTCTTTTTCAGCAATGCTGATGCAGCTCCAAACACAACAGGGTTTCAGGTCATTAGCGCTTACATGTGATCACAGCAAAAACATTAAATACCAGCAGTGGCTGAGTTTTCAGAGAGCTGAACAGTGCTGGGATCAGAAGCTGCTTTTATTTAAACATTCAAAGTAATTTTTATTTTTATCTTTTATACCCGCACAAGGATTTGTTTTAATTCAGCTCTCTCTTGTAGCTGCCTGCCTCTTCACGTTCTTCCCTACCTGTCTTCCAGTTGTTGTGTTTTGGGTTGGTTTTTTTCTCCTCTCTTAATCAAAATTAGGAAGAGATTGTGTGTGCCTGTTAAAAAAAGAGGGGCTTTGCTAAAAATAGTTCCCCAAGACAGGATATATTACAGCAAACTGCTTTTGCCTCTGGATGTTAGTGGAGTTTCCTTTGTTGTCTTCTTTGATTGTTTCATTTATATGGCAGGTTAGACAACAGCAGACTCCTGTTATTGCCTTTTCTCAGCGGTGAATTTTCTTTTATTTATTTATTTATTTTTAAGGCTTGGAGCCCCTGAGGACAGTCACTCCCTAACCACAGCTGGTGACAGGAGGAGGGTTTTTCGTGCGTTCGATACTTAGAGCTGAGAGCTGACTGGTGAGAAGATTAACAGCAAGGCTATTAAGTGGGATAAATTCTCCATTTTTAAATTGCCTAGGCCTTTAATAAAAGAAAGAGAGAGAGGGAAAGGGAGACAGAGAGAAGTCTTAATAGTATAACATCTTCTGTATGCTCACAATCCATTTCGCCAGATGCTAAATTACTTTCTTTCCCTTCCCCCCTCCACGCATCCACCCCACTTTCCCTGTGTCTGGTGTCTGATGCTGTATCTCATTGCTGGGAAAGGAGTCCTGGAATCCAGTTGCAGAGGTGCTCTGGTAAAAGGGAAGATTAGTGACCCAGGATTCTGCAGTAGAGTGTGTCTACCTGACTCAAAATTCTCAGTCCCTGGGCTGTTTTAGAATTTTTTTTTTTTTTTCCAGGAAACTTTACACCATTATGTCCTTTCTGGCTTCCCTATACTCTTCTGGCTGATGCTGTCAGAGCAGGAAGTGAGGATGAGAAGATCTCTAAGACAGAGGGCAAGAATTTGAGACTAAACCTTCTCAGGGCAGTCAAATAGATTACTCAGGAATATACAGAGGAAGCTGGCTCCCATGATTGAAGTTAGAATAATTGTCAATTAACATTTATTACCAATTAATCACAGAAACACAGAAGAGCAGGATAAAAGTGACCTCAAGGAACCAAGGAAAGGTCCAATTTTTCTTACCGCTTGTCTTTTCCATGTGAAACCTTGTAAAAAGAGAGTCTCCACCTTTGCAGTGCCTTTTAAATACAGGAACATGGTGATAAGTTCTTCCCTAAGCCATCTTTCCTCAAGGCTGAACAAATCCAGTTCTCTCAGCCTTTCCTCTTATGGAAAGAGTCCCAGTACTTCCTTTGTGTCACTTCCTTGGGCCCTCTCCAGCCTGAGCACATTGTTTTCCGCAGTGGGAACCAGAATTAAACACAGTATTTGAGGTGCGGCCTGACAAGAGCTGAGAAGAGTGGGATAATGACTTTTTTATCTCTACTGCTGGTGTCCTTGTTGATGCAGCCCAGCATCCTCTTGGCCTTCTGTGCTTCAGCAACACATTGTTCACTCCTTGGAGGCTGGTGTCCACCAGGATTCCCACATCTCTTTCCACAAAACTGTTCCTCAGATGAGTGGATCCCAGCCCTGCTGCACTCCTGCGTTATGTTTTCCCAGGTGCAAGACCTTACACTTGTCAAACTTCATAAGGTTCTTGTTAGCCTGCACTTCCAGAGTATCCAGGCCTTCCTGCAGGGCAGCTCTTCCTTCTGAAGTGTCCATTTCCCCACTCAGTTTGGTATCATAAGGAAACCTCAGGGTACCCTCAATCCCATCATCCAGATCATTTGTGGAGATATCAAACAGTGCAGGGAACAATACTGTGCCCTGGAGGACTCCACCTGTGACACGCTGCCATCTGGAAGGAATTAAGGTGCCTTCTAACCCAAACAATTCTGTGATTCTATGATTCTGTGATTCTATGATCTTCACAGCTTCTCAAAGATTATGGCGTCCCGAGGATGTCAGCCAGCTCTCTAAACCCCCTCAGGTGAATATTGTCAGGGTCCATCGATTTGTAAGGGTTTAGCTCCTCTAATAAATCTTGACATAGTCACTAGCACCAATCCTGAGCATTTATTTAATCATTTACAGAGCAGAGACATCAAAACAATTTTAGAAGACTCCAAAGTTGCAACTTGCTATCTGCCCTTCCACAAAGGGAGGTCCCCCCTTTCTCTTTCCACTTTCTTTCTTATCTTTCCTTACATGTTCTGTAAGATTTTCAGTGAAGGATATTCCACAGCTTTCCCAGATGCTCCTTTCCAAAATTTCATAGTTATGTTTGGAATGACTTTGAGTCCATTTTTGGGGAGAAAAAGAGGGGTCAGTTCTTAACCTAGCTCTTGCAAAAATTAATGCACAATTTCTTTCCATTGGGATGACAAATAAATCAAATTCTTTTTTAAAATTACAGAGCTGTTAATTTTTTTTTTTACATAAAACCTCTGTTTTTGAATGAAGCACACAGATTTTTCTTGGTGTCACACCATTTCAGAATGTTTCCACCGTGAAAATTTGAATGAAAGTTACATTTATTTTGCTTTCCTCATCTCTGCTGTTTTAATGAGTGTTGGGAAATGGAAAAAGAGACTCCTATACTCATTTATATACCAGCATTTGCCCACAGAAGAAACCCTGATCACACAGCCAGGATTTCTGTAGTGGAAATTTCAAAGGGGGGGTGTTCCAACAGAAACCATTCCTCTTCTTCTGCTGGCTTTACTACAAACCAATGTGCAGTCACACCCCAGCCCTGCAAGTACCGACACATATGCCTGGTTTCAAAAGGATGGAGATCATGTGTCTTGAAAGAGGTGACTCTCAGGCACACAATAAAGCATATTCAAAAGCCTGAACAGGATCAAAAACTTGAGCAGTTATATCCTGGCATCCCTTAGGACCAAATTTGATCATCTTCACTCCCATTTACTAAGTGCTTTGCTCAGCAAGAAATATTACAGGTATTCTAGTCAAGTCTAGTCTCATCACGGTGTATTTGAAAGCCTTCCAGTATTCTTTAGTGCATATGAATAACATCAATCAATTTTTGTTCTCTCGAAACTCCTCTGCTGGAAGAAGCGTGAGTTTAGGGTGTGTTTTGTTTTGTAATTCTTCAAAAATACTGTGCACGTGCACGTGCAGACACCTGCAGGTTTGTGCTGCAGAACATAAAGCAGAGCCCTGCTCTGCTACTTTCAGTGGAAAAAAAATGAGGTTTAGGGTGACCTTGGGAATCTTTGGGAGTTTAATCCAGAGTTTGAAGGCTGCACCCCTAAGGTTCATCTTCCACCAGATTAAATATAATATTTAAGAAAGAAAAAAAAGGAAAGCTTTTATGTAATAGAAGCTGGTGTGATAATAGAAAAAAAATCTGTCTTTGAGTTCATGACTGTACTGTGCCATTTTTATGCTGCTGGACCATCATTTTGCTTAAAGGAGGAAAAAATAAGGAGCTTCATGGAAGATTTTGTAAATCACCACCACAGTATCAGAAATTTTCCTTTGAAGTATTATTACAAATGGGCTGATTTAGGGATACTTTGGTGACCTTAACTTCAATATTTCCTATCTTGGGAGTCTCATTTTTCAGCCTGTATGTGTGACTGCTTCTGTTTCTTTGCTTTTTTTTGTGTAAAGATTGGCTGGCATTCAGTTCTGACGTGATTGTGTCTGTGGGCCTCTTCAGAAGAGAAAGGAAGAGACCAAAACAGTATTTAATTTTAAAAAGGAGCCTGTTTTCTCCTGCATCTAATCTAATGTTTTACGAAGGAAGAACCGAAATGTCTGTACTGAGCTACTCCTACTGGCAATAATGACCAACACGAAGCATTCCTTCCTAATATCCCATCTAACCCTGCCCTCTGGCAGTGGGAAGCCATTCCCCCTTGTCCTCTCCCTCCAGGTCCTTCCAAGTCCCTCTCCAGCTCTCCTGGAGCCTCTTTAGACACTGGAAGAGGCTCTAAGGTCTCCCCAGAGCCTTTTCTTCTCCAGGTGAACACCTCCAGGTCTTCCAGCCTGGCTCCAGAGCAGCGGGGCTCCAGCCCTCAAAGCATTTTCTGATATCCTGGGACCCCGTGGTCAATCTGCAGCTGAGAAGAGGAAAAATCCCTGTGTGTCATGAGCTCCAGAAGAAAACAGCATGGCCACAAGCAGCCCACCCCAACCTAGTCCTGGGAGAGAGATTTAATGAAAAAATGTTGGCTTGGTATTTATATCCCGACATGAAAGAGGCGGGAGACCCTTTCCTTCCTCACTGTAGGTGCAGAGACTGTCTGACAGAGAAAGAAAGACTGACTCAGATCTCTGAGGAAATTTCTAGGGTATGGTAGGATTTTGTCCAGTAGATGCTGAGGTATCACCCCTCAGCACAACCCTTTAGTCCATGTCTAAATTTACAATGTGGACTAAAACAGCACTACAAGTTTACATCTTTAAAGCACTGTGTACTGTTAGTGAAAATTCGATCAGCATCCCAGCTCTGAAAAACAGAGAGAGAGGAAAAGGAGTGTCCTGACAAAGTCACTTCTCTGAGAGCTCAGCAGAAGCTGATGGAGCCCAGCCTGCTTTAAATGACAAAAGTTGGGGGAGCTATCAGCCAGAAACACACTCCTTGCGCTGCCAGCCAGGTTCAAGCCTCTTCCCCCTTCCTCATCACAGAGCCTTTGTCCTCTCGCCAGCAGCCTGCCCGCAGGCAACATCCAGCTTTCTAATAAAGCAGCTCCTTTGTCAATGACAGCAATGATTATCTCCTACAGCTGCCCGTGGTGTTGCATTTTGTAACACAATTTGGCCGCCTTTGGCCCCGGTTAGTTCTATTTAACGTACTGCAGGGGGTTCACTGTTTGATCTCTAATTGATATAATTGACTGGGAATAATCAGGGCAGCTTTATAGATTTTTATTGATAGCTAATTTTCCTTCATCCATTGTTTAATTTGATAAGACTATAACCTAATTTATTGCCACTCTGATAGGGATCCATTACCCTTTTGACAAATGCTTCTGGGGCCCACTTGTCAGCAACTGATTTGAAAGAGCTGTTAAGCCTACAGAGCCCATCATTAGTTAATGGCAGTTTAGAAAGCTAATGGCATTATAAATTAAGATCAATAAGTACATGGAAATTACAGTTGTTCAGCAAGACACCACTGTATTATTAAACAAACATAATCCTGTACCTTTGGTTAATGCACACACAGGGAGCTTCCAAGTGAGTTTCAGAGCCAAATAAAGCCAGGTGATTAGCAAAGGAAAAGCCCTTCTCTGGTGCTGGAATTGCCAGATTAATTCCTAAAGGATCTTTGCAAGAAAAGAAAGAAGCCAGCGCTGCTTTATTTTGCTGTATAAGCAACCCGAGGCTTCAAAACACCCCCGCACAAAACAATACCCCTCTCGCTTCCTCGGGTTTTGATCTGCTCCAACAACACTTTCAAATGCATAATACAAAATCAGCAAAGGAGAGGCTTCTGGATTTATCCCAGGGATAAAGAAAAGCAAACACAGCATCTCTTGATACTTTTACTTAGCTTCCTCTTAATACCTCACAAGGCTTGATTGGCATTGAGTGACGTTTGATCACTTTGGGCCAAAACAAGATGAGAAAGTTGAGATTTTACTCGGCAAGGCACTGTGATCTAACGAATACAGCAAAGAACAGGATGTCAAGAAGCCTGGAGTCAGTTTTGGCTTCACCATTTAGTAGGTACAGAATGTTGAACAAGTGACTTCATCTCCTATCCATTTTTGCAAGCTCACTCTCTCCCAGCTGCCTAGATTATTTGGAATTTAGGAACAAGGCTGCTCCTTCTGGGCTCAGTACAGATTAACTTCTGCCTCAGCCATGTCTCTAGACCTTGGCATCACTGAATGTTCTCATGGACTCTGGCTACAGACTGGGAATGGAAAACAGAGGTTGTCACATCCCTAAACATCTCTCCTGCCCTCTGAGAGAGTCTGATGTTTTCAACATAGGGATACCTGATCCTGTCTTGGAGCAGATCCTTCCATGAGGCAGAACCTAGGTGACTCTAATTATCATCACAGTGTATTCAGCTTACTTGGCACAAGCTTTGCTTTGCTTAATATGCACAATGTAAACAGTAGAAGGGCCTAAGAGAATCCAACGTCCTTTCCTTTGGAATGGGAATTCTCTGTTAAATGAATGGGACAGACAGCTGAGGGTGGCTTGCAGTTTCTTCCCTCCACTTTTAATCTGCATCAGGTCTGGCAGGGCTCTCAGTACCTAAGTTTAAGTGGAATGAGTGTGGTCACATTTGTGGTGTGTCCATCAACGCAGCTATAACATCTCCACATGGAGAATCAGGGATGGACCAGCAGATATCCCATCATTTGAGTTAGCAAGAGGCAAAGTTTTCCAATAGAAGGGGAAAGAATGTCAGCACTGCCATCCCAGTCCAAGATTTGCCTGGATTCCACTTTGAATCCAAGGCTCGTTTGGAGACTGGTCTGATGGTTGGATGTCTGGTTAGATGCCCCTGATGCCTGACAGTCTTTGGTTCACCAGCAGTAGGTTGGTCTCATGAGCTGCTGTTTGGCTTCATGCCCCACTTTGGTGCTAACTGGATGCTTTAGGGCTTTTATAAGCCTGAAATCTCTTTTAATGCTACTTCAATTCCAATGAAAATCTGAAGGCCTGTCTGCAACAACCCTCTAATTTGTTTCAGAGTAAGTGAGGAGAGAATCAATGTCCCTTGCTGTGCCACAACCCTTACCCTGAACACTGCCCTCACTTTTGTCATCCCAACGTCATGCAGCCTTGACTGGTTGGTAAATCTCAGTGATCCTGATACAAACTCCCAATGTACCAAGGTCCTTCTGACTGTAATTTCATTTTTAAGAAGAACAAGATAAGACAAACTCCTAAACTTGTCAACAACTTGCTCGTATTGACAGCAAGTTTGGCTGATGTACAGATAATCAGCTTATTGGGTAGAAAGACTATTGGGAATTTTAGTTGTTTCCTTAATGAAATAATGGCTTTTCAGTCAGAAGTTATTTATAATGGCTGCACTCCTCACAATAGGAATGAAATATTATGATTCTGTTTGTCCTGAGATTATTTTGCACAAGTTAATGTTGTGTTATGTCAAAGTGTTGACCCAGAATTAAAATTTCATTCCTAAATTGAGGTTCAGCTGACATTACTCAGGAATCTCAAAATTCAGAGTAAGCTTTAGACAACTTTTTGAGTCAGAAGGAAAACATGGGCAGTGTCCCTGTTAGTTTATAGTCTGGGTACACAGGATTGGGTTTGTAGATCGAATCAATTCAGGCTGAAGTCCTAACACCGAATGCTGTAGCCATTTCAGGGATCTGCTTTATCTGCACTTTTCACTTTGATCTGGTTTGTTTCCATCCCCATTAATAGGTAGAAAATATCAGGAACACTTCTAGAGATTAGCTTCTGGTTTGAAAATAATGCTGTTCATGCACACAGAGACCAAATGAACCAATGAATTTTGGTGAACCAAAGTGCATTAAGTGGAGATGATCAAGAGAGTTACAACAAAAGGGCACTCCAGCTTCACACATGTATATATAGTTATATATACTGATGTATATTATTATTTTAGGCACTCCCAGACAGTCATCTGCTTCAAAATTTTCCTCTTAAAAAGGTTTGTTTCTTGTCATTGACTACAGGTAAAGCTTAGGTAACTAGATCAAGCTTAAGCATGTAATTATTTAACACTTGTATTATAGCAGATAAATATCCATATTTATCTGGTAGAAATGATGAACACAATTCCTCTTCAGGGTTTTCTTCAGTCAAAGAATCTTAAAACACACACAGTCCGATATAGATGTGCCCTTGATGCTAAACATGCAAGGCAGAAATGGAATGAGTAAGAGAGGAGAAAAATGAAATAACTCCATTACTCAATGTGAACGAAAACATAAAAAGTGTGGGACTTCAGAACTGGAAGTTCCTTTTGAAACACTCTCTTCCCCCTCCAATGCTATAAATTGGTACATATATTATAAATAAATATATGTAAAATATAGAAATATAGAAAAATAAATTAAAAAATTGTAATTTGATATAGCTCCAGGGAATCTAAAAAGTTTAAATATGATGATCTGGTCACTGGTCTTGAAAGCTGTTCATTGTAACACTGGAACTTTGATAGGTGGATTTGCTACAGGTGGATCTCATGAGCACCATCAGGTGAGTTTTAACTGCTGACTTTTAGAATCATAGAATTATTAAAGCTGGAAAAGACCTCTAAGATTATCAAGTCCAGCCATTATTCCAGCACTGCCAGGTCCACCACTAAACCATATCCCAAGTGCCACATCTACATGTGCAAATAATGCAGAACCATGACCTTATTGTGAGCTTACAGGGGTTTATAAGTAAGATGAGGAGAAACTTTTAGCAGGGCATGTTGTGCAAGGACAAGAGGTGATGGTTTTAAGCTAAAACACAGTTTAGATATAAAGAAAAATACAGTGAAGGTGGTGAAACACTGGCACAGGTTGCCCAGGGAGGTGGTGGATGCCTCATCCCTGGAAACATTAGTCAGGTTGGAAGGAGCCCTAGGTAACCTGGTCTAGTGGAAGATGTCCCTGGCAAGGGACCTCATGGCAAGGGGTTGGACTAGATGACCCTTAAAGGCCCCTTCCCACCCAAATCATTCTATGATTCTCTGATATTTGCTTCTCCCAATCAGTGTCACAGCAGTAAAATACAGTGCCAGGAAACCTCCATCCTCTGATGCTTCTGCTGGACCCAAGGCAATAAACTGGTCTCAAGACAGTAAAAATATTATTGTCTATTTATCCTCTAATGAAACACTGCCAAGGCAAGAGCCACAGGGTGAAGTAGGGGATGGTGGTGGAGGGAGGAACTAAACTGTCTGCTCACTTGAAATAAAGCAGGCAAGATTACGAGACTCATGTACAATTCTCCACGGTCCCTAAAGTCTCTTGCAAAAAGGTAGAAATGAACTAATTTATTAGTAAAATCACATCAGGGGCAGTAATTTCATGTTAGTGAATTTACATGTAATAACATTAGATTTCCAGCCCTCCATATCAGCACACTGTGGCCCTCTTGGATGATGAATGAGCTGCCTAAAGAAAGATGATAGTTTGATTGTTTTCACAGTGAACGGATCAGCATTTTAATTTCTTGCCTCTGTGTTTATTGCTTATTTGGCCCCTTGCTCAGCTTGTAAAAACTTGGCTAAATGGAAATGAATAAATGTAATTACTGCGGGTGACAGTGGTAATCTGTGTGGGTTTTTCATATTGCCTTTGCCAACGTTAATCTAATCACTAGAGAATATGTGTCACTGCACAAATACACTGACAGAAAGCAGAGTCCTCTGTCAGTGCCAAGGATGTGGAGGCTGGAAGGAGTCCCTGCTGGTGGGGGTTTGTTGCTGGGACAAGGCTTTAGTGCTCTGACTTATACATGATGCATATCATCAACTTTATATACCCTACATCCTACCTAGGAGAAACAACAGCAGTAGAAAGTATTTCTGGGACTGAAAGCAAGTTTTTCCAAAGTATTTTTGCCTTTTGGATCTCTCCAAGAGGCTTGACAGTGTCTGTCTGTGTTATGATCATGTTTCAGATTATATTTGCCTCCTCCTTCTCTGCCAAGAAGCTCTGTTGAATATAAGTCTGTCTCATCCTAGGTATAGATGGCACAGGCTTTGCAAAGCCATGACTCAAGGATTGGAACACTAATTTTTTCACAGTAACAGGTAAAAAAATGTACCTGAGAATAATAGTCCTGTTGCCTAAGGCTTTGTTGGGCAGTAGCCTGAGGAAATGGATCTGGTACCTGACAGAGTGGGGGGATGTGAATTTATGTGAAAATACCCATGAATTCTTGTTGCCTAATAATAACATGCAGATGATAAACTTATTTTCCAGATATTGCACAAGAAGTGGGATTCAGCTCCAGGTCCAAACGTCTACATTTAAATACATATACACCTGCACAGGTGTATCAATATGATCCATGTGTTGAAGCTCCCATTCTGGTCGAAGGAAATCACAATGGAATTCCACAAATAGAATTCAACTGCCTTTGTAGTTACTTATATAATGCCATTTTAAATATCTGAGAGATATCTTCATGGGCCCAGAAGACATAACAGAGGACTTGAGGGACACCTATACCCTTCTCAGGAGACAGCTGGCAGTCTGTAAGGACAACCTCAACCTACACTTAGGCAACAGAGATCAGAGGGATATTCAATTTCCCAGTGTATATTTTGGGATAAGATGAACTGCTCTTTCAACTTCATATTTGGACCTTATTGCACTACAGCGTGCCAATAATAATCTTAACTGTCTCTTTATTGGACCACTTGAGATGTCTCAGAGTACTCCAGCTCGCATCCAGCTGATAGTGCCAAAGAGTGAGTGAAAGTGAGAAAGCTCATGGCTTGAGATAAAGACAGTAAAAAGCAAAGACTTTCCTTGCAAGCAAAGCAAAACAGGGAATTCATTCACACTTCCCATCACAGGTGGATGCTCAACCATTTCCAGGAAATCTGAGCTCCATCATCTATAACTGTTACTTGGAAGGACAAACACCATAATTTTGAACATCCCCCACCCTCCCTCCTTCTTCACCCAGACTTCATCATTGGGCATGGCACCCTTTGGTCTGGAATATTGGGTCAGTTTGTGGTCAGCTGTCCCAGCTGTGTCCCTTCGCAGCTTCTTTTTCACACCCTGACTACTCACTGGTGGGGCAGTCTGAGGAGCAGCATTGACCCTGTTGAAGGTGCTGCTCAGCAGTAACTAAAACATCCCTGTAGTATCAGCACTGCTTAGGTCACAAACCCAAAATAGAGCTCCATACCACATACTATGACATTTATGACTGGCCTTAGTGCTGTGTGTGTCCAGCATAGTGGATTGCAGGAAGTGGATTGGCTTGCACAGGAAGCAGGAAGACCCAAACCTGTTCATGGGTCTTTGCAGTGTGCCAGCTAGAGGATTTATGGGGGTGGAACAGAAAATAAATATTGTTGGTCATGTGACCGCAACCTCAAACATCACGAAACATCTTTTTAAAGTTTAATGCTGTGCATAATTCCTCTTTTTCCCATCATCATAAACACTGATGATGTCCTCAGTGTTGTCCAAAAATTGTATGAAAACAGGGCTTGTGCCAAGGGAAATTATAATTTGAATAATCATGAAAAGAAATAGAGAATGCTGGCACTTACTGCAGTTGTAGTCCCAACCCCAAACCCAAGGGTGATTTGGTGAAGCAGTTCTGCAAGTTAATGATCCGTGATCTTAATAACTCTATCTATTGCTTAACTCAAGTGAGATGGATAACATAACACCCTGTAAAAACTCATAGGAACAGGATCTGTGATTGGTTCTTTCCTTGGTGTGAAAGGACAGGGAGCCAAAATTAATGTAACAGATCTTGGACATCCTGAATATCTACAACTGGCTCTTCCACCTCCTATTCCCCAAATTGCACAAATGTACACAAAACAAATGCAAGAAAAGCTCCAATTTAAATTTAGAGAAGGCACAAAGGCCACATCTCTATTAGTAAATAAAACTTTTCCAGTACACTCTCTGCTCCGGAGTCATTGGGCATTGTCTGGATGGGACTCTGCGATTAAACTCTCTTAGACCTTCAGAATAACGTGATCACACCCAAACTGCCCACTGAGAATCACTGTATCTCAGAATGGCTTGGATTGGAAGGCTGCTTAAAGACTGTCTAGTTCCAACCCACCTACCATGGGCAGGGAACACCATAGCTGATGCTAGCTCCTAAAATATATCCAGAAATTGGCCAAGAAGAGCTCAGTTCCCTTGTCTAAGCTACACTGGTAGCAGTTCCAGCTCCACCATGGTGATGACCACTGCTGATGCACTGAGACAGGTGCACAAGATGATTTCTTTTCTGCCTGATAAGAGGAATCAGTGGCAATTCTAGGATCTGAACTTTGGCTGTCTAGGAATAGTTTTAGCCATCACAGATTATCTTGTTGTACTAAAGTTCGCCCAGGAATAACTCTTGCCTTTACCTCTTCTCTGTCACTTTCAATATTTGCAAATGTGCATTTCTTAACCACCCTCCTTAAATACAGCCACTTAATGGCTTTAAGCTGAAAGAGGGTAGATTTTCATTGGATATTAGAAAGAAATTCTTCCCTGTGAGGGTGGTATGAGGGTGAGCACAGGTTGCCCAGAGAAGTTGTTGACACCCAGTCCCTGGAAGTGTTGAAGGCCAGGTTGGACAGGGCTTAGAGCAACCTGGGATAGTGGAAGGTGTCGCTGCCCACGGCAGGGGAGATGAGATGATCCTTAGGGTCCCTTCCAACCCAAACAATCCTGTGATTCTATGATCCTTCTGTCACTACCTTTTTTGTTTTCTGTAGGTCAGCACAGCCTGGATGAAGCTCCAGGTACATTAGCATCTTCAGCGCCACCACTTTGGACGTTTCTGAGCATGTTCCTCAGATTTCCCAGTTCAGTTCTGCACCTCCCAGTGCTTTAAGGCTGACAGCCAGTGTTGGCAGAGACAGATGTTCACATCTTTGTCAGATTTACAGCTCTGCTCAGAATCCCTTCACATAACCCCTAAAGGTTATGCTGCCACTTAATCTCTTTCAGCTATTTCACTACACCTCTTATCCTCACTTGGGTTTGTTTGACTTACTTAGACTCTTTTGTACTTTCTTCTGACAGTTCTATCCACAGTTCATGCACCACTTTAACTAAATCAGTTTAGAAACCAATTTAGTTAAATCAGTACAAACCCCTTGGGTAGAACCAGATGGAGAATACCTTTAATTGATTTAATGTGAGTCAGGATTTTTTTAGTTGATTTGCCCTATTTTCTTGTTGATATATATCAGCAATACCCCACCATCAACATGAACATGGTCTCTCACATCTACAAAGTGGGGAATTTGTCCATGAGAAAGCAGAACTGTTTATGTTCCCAAGGTATTTGAATAAGTTTTCTCTTTTGCTGCCTTCTCTGATTAAAATAGTCCATATTTTTAAAATATAATGATTCATTTGAAGAGGTGAGAGGAGCAGGAGGCTCTGGAGAATTGTAATGGCATAGAAAGCCAACACTGCAAATACAGTGCATGTCACAAGTGACTTGGAAGCTGTAACTATTCTTCTAATAAAAAAAAGTTTGAAAATTTATTCCATTTCACATTGTCATTATTCCTAAACCATTCCATGAGCCAGGTTGGGAGGAAATACAAGACCGAATATACAACAGGGCTGCAAGGTCCTTCCTGCAGGTTCCTCCTGAGCAGAGGCTGAGAGAGGTTGGAGTGGGAAAGGAATCCACACTGCTGCCCATGTCCCATCTGTGGACAGAGATCTTTGTATCCCATGTTCTATCTGTTATGGACACTAAATTACTGTTTATGAAGAGACAGTCAATAATTCCAAAATAATTGAATGTGGGAATTTAAATTGCAATCAGCTGCAGAGCAATCTAAAGGAACCTAAACTTTGTTGTTTCATCCAATGTTAAACTGAATGGAGCAAAACTGAATTAAAGCCACTTTAATTCCGAATGAGGGAGTCCACACGGTGTTTTAATTTAGTTGAACTAATCCACTTCTAAAATTAATTCAGATTAATTTTCCGCAGTATCCCTGAGCAGATCTGCAAAGCTGCCTGAGGGAGTTGGGAGCAATTTCGCTGTACATGGAAATTGAACGAAATAGGCTTCAGTCCAATGGCAACTCCACAATAGTGCCTTGTTTCAGCACTGTTGTTCCAGAATTAAATAAAGAATCATTCCAGATTATCTGTTGTGCTCTACTCCCTCACCCTGCCTTCCCTCACAATAATTTCCTTAATCCCAATGACATGCAAATCTAACTATGAGGTGTCCAAATCCCCCATTAAATTCTCCTCCACAAAATTAAATGACAACATGGCAGAACAATTTAGGTTCTAGTGATTTTTATGGGAAGCATTCCTTCTAAAATGAAAATAAACATGCCTTCACCCTACTCGGAAGGGCTTAGAATTTCAGTGGATCTGGGGCTAATTGGAACCCTGAAAACCTGCCAGAGTCACAGCAAAACTCCTCAGAGTAGCTTACATTGAGCTAAATGTAGTGAGGCAAGTATGTATTAAAAACAAAGAAACAAAAGGGAACTCAAACTGACTTTTAAGAGTTGTAATACTCTGGTTTTTATTAGAACAAGAGAGAGTTTGGATATATTTGCCAAAGTACTAAATTGATAGGATCCTTTTCTTTGTATATAAAATTGCAATTAAGTCCATGTTTTAATTTCAATTTCATTTCTTCCCGATTTCTTATGATTTCTTAAATATTTCTTTTTACTTTCCTTTTTCATGAAATATTAGAAAAAATAATAGGAAATTTGTTTTTTTGCATCTCATTTTTATAGCAAAAAAATTTTTTAGCTTTATTTTTTCCCTGGAAATTCTCTTTTTGAGACAACAAAGCCATTTAAACTTTTGGGGATAAACTTAGACTATGGCCCATAAGAATCCTAAAGCATGTGAAAAACAATGTTCAGCACTTTGTACTAACACGGTGCTGCAACTTGTGAACTGATAGAATTCTCACTTTCAGGCAGCCAGTTTTGGAAAATCAATAATCAGGCAGCAAAAGGACTTGCAGGCACAAAACAGAGCTTTTTTTTCAACACTGGAAAGCAGATTTCACTGCTGAACTTCTTCACTAAAAATAGTGACTTTAAGTCATAGTCATCAATGATTCGGCTGAAAATATTTATTGTGTTTTCTTCATTTCTCCTTTCTCTTAGCATTGTTAGTTTTCCTTGTGCGTTGTATAAAATGTACATATTTAAAATAGGAAGCTTTCAGATGCCTCTTGTAATCTGGATGAGAAAAAGCTGCATGTTCCACTTGGATTGTCTGGAGGGACAATTGTGAGAGACACTGTACAGAAGGGAGCTTGTTACAGCAAATAAACTGATATCAGAATGTAAATTCTTCTAATCTATTCATTGTCTCATTCTGCGACCGAGCTGTTAGAGCAGTGGGTGGAAAAATGTCTATTTTTGTTAAATGTCCTGTTGGTGGCAGCAGTTACAGTACATTTAATCCAGCAGCAAAAGTAAGAACCTGTGTTGGCCAGGTAACATGAGAGTTTGCAGGCAGAAAGGTGATCTCAGGTGACAATGTCCAAAAACTGATGACTTTGCTCTGGCTTCAGTAGTTCAATTTACACTAAAAAGCAGTGAAAGAAGGGGGAAAAAAATCGAAATAAAAAGCTGTCCCAGGAACACTGCAAGGCAGAATTTTGGGTGAGAGTAAGAGCTGGCAAAGCTGGACAAATAAAAGATAAATTGAGAGCTTGGTCTGGGGGAAGTGATGGACAGTGAAGATTCAGACGGAGAAAGGGCAGGAGACAGGGGTGGAAGCAGGCATCACTGAGTTAAGTGATTAAGGAGCAAATCCCATCCTTTTACCTACCTTTCAAGCAGAGGAAAAAAAAGAACTCACAGAGAATTAGTAAAAACTTCTCCTCCTTCCCACTTTTCCAGAGAGATCAGATTTTAGAAGCAGAGTTTCTCATACTTTGCTGCTGATTTCAGGTGTTTCTGGATTTAGACCCCAACTGGGGTCACTGCCAAGAGTGGCTACCTTTTTCAGGATTTGTTGTGGACACCCATGCTGGAATTGCAGCATCTTTAAGTCAGATGGGCATACAGTTATAGAAGCTGAAATAGATCCTGAAAATGATGTAGAGATTGAGAGAAATAATTTGCAGTGTCTGTAGTGATAGGACAATGGACAGTGGTTTCAAACTGAAAAACAGTGGGTTCAGATTGGAGATAAAGAAGAAATTCTTTATGATGAGCATGGAGAGTCACTGGCACAGGTTTCCTAGAGCAGCTGTGCCTGCTTCATCCCTGGAAGTGTTCAAGGCCAGGTTGGATGAGGCTTGGAGCAACCTGGTCTGTGGAAGGTGTCCCTGGCCATGGCAGGGAGTTGGATCTAGATGATCTTTAAAGTCCCTTCCAACACAACCCATTCTGTCATTTTATGGTTTATAGTATCAATAACTGCATGTCTCCCCTACTAATTTTGCATCAGACACCTCACCATTGATGGAGCTTTTGATTTACTGGTCTCATTCGTTCCAAAACTGGATGAGCAGTCCAGTTACAATTTTTTCTTCCATCAGCATCTCTTCTCAGAGGCCTGGTATTTTCCTGTCCAGTGGGGAGACTGGAGGGTGTAAGGATAAAGAAGTAGTTTGGAGAAACAAAGAGAGAATCTTGTACTAGAGGCACAGTTATGAGATAGTCTACACCATTTTATGGATTAGGAGCAGATCCTGGTGATTTATTGGACTGCTGACACAACTTCCTGTAGATTAGATTTCTAATGCCAGTTTCTGCCTTGTAGGGGAACAGTTTGTGCATTGGGGACAGTACTGGAGCTCTGGGAGAGAGAATGGGAAGGTATTTTGAACCTGCAAGGTGCAAATCCTTTTGCACAGCCAACACTCAGCTGTGTAATCTGACTTTTCTTAAGCAAACATTTAGGAATGCAAAGAGTTTTCAACATTTTCAAGGAGCGCCCAAGCTCCCCTTTGCCCAGAAAACTGGATTGTCTCCCTTACATGCAGCAGCAAAGTTCCTTGGAAGAAAATGAGAAGAGAAGAAAACAAAACAGACAAACCTCAAAGTCCCCAAGGGAAGGAACAGAAATAAACACAGCCAATGTGGAAATCAGTGTTGATTCCTGCCATCATATTCTCACTCTGTTTGACCTCGGGAGCAGCGCTGACATGTACCAGAGGGCAGGGAGTAGGAAAAAAATAGGTGGGACACGTGACATGTGCATGGGGACATCTGATGTGTTTTAAAAAGCTCTGTACCTTGAAGTTATTAATATAAAGCACCTCCTAACAGCTTATACTAAGCTATCATTTAGATAAGTAATAGAAGTGGAATATCTTCCACTATGTAAAGCCTTTAGTAAACCAGGAGCTTAAGGGAGCATCCCCATTTTTTTATTCAGTGACTTTAACTACCCACTGTTAAATTTCCAGACATCTATGGCCCCAGATTACAGATCATTTCCCAGCTTTGATAGAACTAACGAATTAAGGCTCAGATTAATGTAATCATATTTTATCTGCCTTAAACTCCTCCATCTGATCTCAGCTAATTCCCAAAGAGGACAGAGGTGTCTCCAATAGGCAAATTGTGTCACCTGTGATTGACATCTGTCCCAGGAGAGCAAAACTGGACAACAGAAGCAACCATAGTTGCCTTTATCTGCTGGCCGCCTGGTTGCAGGTTCTTATTCTTCCCCCTTCTCCCCAGGTAATTCAGTTTGTAAAGTCTCATTAGTGCATGACATCCTCCCTTACAGAATTCAAGTTGCCGTCTCCTTCTTCTCTATGCTGCATCTCCCACATTTGCTGATGATGGAGCAGACGTTTGTATTTTTTGCTTTTCCAGGAGAGGAGCTTGCAGTGCATTCAGAGATGCAGACATCCCTGTAACCTCTGTAGAAAGAGAGGAAAGCACATCTCACTTAATTTTGGAAGGTGTCATGTCTCTATTTGAAAAGCAAAATACTACAGATTTCAAGTTTTGGTGAAAAATTGGTGTTTTCCAAAGGTCAGTAAAAAAAATCTGTCCAGCTTGACCAAGATACATATGAAACTTTCAAATGTCAAAGTGTGGGTCAAGGCACAGAGACATTCTTGTGTCTTAAACAAGCAGCTAAATGGATGAACTGAGAAGAGGAGCATCATCTGTCCCATTAGCCATCAGCTGCTGATCGCCCCAGGCCAAGGCAACATATTGGGGGACTTTGTTATATTTTCTTTTTCACTTGGCTAGTTCTGTTTGAGTCAGTGGTTCAGACTAATTACTAGAAAATAAATAATAAAATATGTAAGAGCCTCAGCAGGAGTGAATGTCTCTGCATACAGAAAGAACCAGTTCAGGTCTCAACAAACTCACCACAGAGCCAGGAAATTTAGCAATAAAGTGAACAAGAACAATGAAAATGTACTTAACTTTTTTCTGTTTTTTATTCACTTGATCAATGTCTGGACATCCTTAGAGTTCCTACCTCCAACCTCAAAGAAAACAAGTGGTGTTTTTGCCACCTTGGGCTCCATTCCTTGTTTTTCCACAAGTGGTAGAGCAGTGCAGTGATGGTAGAAGAACTAAAGATATTCAGACATAAATGAGTGATGTTGTTAAACTTGGCTCACTTTAGTTTGTGCAAAAAATTAGGACATCAGACCAAATTTCTTCTCCAGCACCTCTATTGGTCAATGGAAAGAAATAGGCACTTTCTCAGAGTAATTTTTCTAACCTATCTAACACATATTGTAAAAAGGGATCACTCATCCTGTCCAAGAGCCTTTACTTCTCATTATTGATTTTAGAAGATCTCTAGAAGTCTGCAATGAATAGACAATAGAATAAACTCAGGAAAAATGCTGATGACTGAAGTTTCTGGAAAAGTTAGCAATGATATAGAAAGTGTTAGAAGTGAGAACTTTGGGAAATATTCACTGGGACATATTCATCATTTGATGTGTGGAACACGAGCCCATATATATTTACTGGAGAGAATGGAACTTATTTGAGCCAAAATAGAAATAAAAAAAGTTTGGTAAATAATGGATAAACTAATGATACTTTCCTTTCACTATATGATGTGGAGTTATGTTCAGTTCCTGTTGGAGCTGTTGATTTCTTTGTTTTGTGGACATTCAATATTGTTTAAATAATGCAAATAACTCTTTATTTGTGTCTGTACCACAGCCCTCTCATCAGATTCTCATGCCTTGCCCCACTTAAACTGATCTCTAAATGTGGAATAGGTAACTTATATGCCAGAGACTTCAGTTCTAGAGATTAAATTATAAATTGAATAGTTGTGATGGCTGATGATTCATTGCCTGCCTGATACAAGACATAAATCCAACAAAGACAAAGCTTTTACCAAAGCTGTGGATCTCTCACAAACATAGGTGGAACCAGGGACTACCATCATCAGCAGGACTAAGAATAATTAAGAAGGTGTTGATTTGGGCATTTTGGCTGAGTACCACCTGATTATGAGCCTCTGTTTTGTACCAAGCTACTCACCATCAAGTGGCTGATGTCATTTTCAGCAGGAAAAATTATATGAAGGAAGGTTAGCAGACATTTGAGGGAATTAATCAGACCATTGGAAATCAGGCATTAAACAGCATTGTATCATAACAATGAAAATTTGTTTTCCAGAATATGTTTGTGACAATGTGAACAGTTTTGAGTTTAATCACAGAATCATGGAATCATTAAGGCTGGAAAAGACCACCAAGACCACTGAGTCCAACCTGTGACTGCTCCCCAGCTTTTCACCCAGCCCAGAGCACTGCGTGCCACATCCAGACGTTCCTTGAACATCTCAAGGGATGGTGAGTCCACCACCCCGTGGACAACCTTTTGCAATCCCTAGCAACTCTTTCCATGAAAAAATTCTTCCTGATGTAGAACCTGAACCTCCCCTGGGGCAGCTTGAGGCTGTTTCCTCTTGTTCTGTCACTCATTCCCTGGAAGAAAAGTCTGACCCCCACCTTGTTGCAACCTCCTTTCATGACTGTATTTAGCATCCAAGCATTCCTGTGAATGAGGAAAATACTTTTATTTACTTCATTCATATTCAGAACAACATTCAGGAGACCAATAGGCTAATTTATTTATTTTTCCCATAGTACTCATCCAATTAAAAGTGTATTTTTTATATTTTCTTTTTCCAGAACTGCAGTTTAAGCGAAAAGTTTTTAAACACTCCAGCAGATCTCAACCAATTTCAACATATGGAAATATGAGGACTAAAAAAAAAAAGCAAATTGAGTTTCTTGCCTTGCAAAAAATGTACCCTTGGCCTGGTACAGTATATATTTGTGCTCAAGAGAGACAGGCAAATAAGTCTTTCTAGGACTGACAACTTATTAATCACCCAAAACTAAGAATGTTGTATCAGTCATGTTTGGAGAATGGGTTTCTTACTCAAATCTAATTTATACAGAGACTGACATTAACAGCTTCTAAAAATGTTTATAGAAGTCTCATAGTACTTCAACAAATGTATATTTTCAGTGATCCTCTAAAGTAATTTTCATCTTGTTTCTTAACCTTGTTTGATGGTCTCAAATCAAAATTAGATCATATTTGGAGGACTAGAGACTAGCCAAATGTTGCTTTTACTTGAAGCTGCCTCGTAACAGAGAGCAGAAGTTTATTATTTGATATTTCCGTTAAAAGAAATCTTTCGGTGAAAACTTAAAGTCTTCTTTAGGCTGTGTATTTATTTTCTATTGGAATATGGAAAGAGTACATGTAAAAATGGCCAGTGTGGGTGACAGACAAGTAGAGGGAAGCACAGGGAGATGAACTTCAACATTTAGATAATTTTTGAAAATGGGTGATACTGTTTTTAGCATCTTTTTAAACATCTCACTTGAGGTTTAGTTTTCAGCCAAATCCTTCAAATATGGATTTATATACATGAGGAGTCAGTGCAATGAAGATGAAGATGATCATAAACGTTGCAAGCCTTTGTATTTGACCAGGATGTGATCAGGTAAAGCCACAACTCATGAAAGGCCTTTAAGCTGAAGGAGGGTAGATTTAGGTTGGATGTTCTTCCCTGGGAGGGTGGTGAGGCCCTGGCACAGGCTGCCCAGAGAAGCTGTGGCTGCCCCATCCCTGGAAGTGTCCAAGGCCAGATTGGACAGGGCTTGGAGCAACCTGGGATAGTGGAAGGTGTCCCTGCCCATGGCAGAGGAGGTGGAATGATATAATCTCTAAGGTTCCTTCCAACCCAAACCATTCTATGATTCTGTGAAAAAAAAAAAACAACTCAACCAAACAAAAATGATCAGATTTGCAAAGCTTTTGATCCATATTGTCATCCATGTTTGATAGCAGAGACTCCCAAGTGGAGACCGGAAGGAGCAAGAGACAGTGGGAGTTTTGACTGCTAAGGTTGTATTTCTACCAATAAACTAAACTTGACTGGTATCCCACATAGTCACCAATAATCCCAGTTACAATCAGTGCAAAAAGTGCTGTCAGGGAGCAATTTAGCCCAGGCCAGTGGTGCACCACTCTCTGGAGAAGCCTATCCCTTCCTGCAGATTATGGTGGGAGCCTATGGTTACTCTGCATCTAAACAGGAGCTGCAGTCAAGCTCTGTGCATGAGGACCATGATGTGCCAGCAAGCTGCAGTCTTTGAGGGCTTAGTCATGCCACTGTCATCAGAATCAATTCTATTACTGAATAAATCAATTAAATGCTGTTTAACCCCAGCAGAAAGAGAGAAAAAAAGGTCCTTTGTGAGAAGGAGACTGGAATTAAGTTTTTTTTCCATAGGAAAACAAGATTGGACTCCAAGCTGTTTTATAAGTCTGATTTGTTTTTCCTCACATGTTCTTCTGGTACATTCATCTGCTTATTTGTTTAACGAATGTGTTGCTGGTTAGAGATGCTGGATTGATGCCTTGGGGAGAACAAAGTCCTTTATTTGTCCCCAGGCATGCTAGAGCCGTGCTCCACACCCACATGGCTTCCCTCTGACCTGAAAGGACCACCTTTAAGGGGCAAAAAGTAGTTTAGTTTCCCGGGCCTTTTGAAACTTGCCCTTTCCTCTGGATCTACCAGCAAGGGACAGAGGGTCATTGGCGCTTATTTTTATAGACAAGGGCACACTGTCAGGGGTTTCAGTTCACATCCAAAGCTTGCTCGTAAATTTTGTTGGCCTTGAAACCTCACAATAGCAGGATTTTAATTTTTTTTAAAGGCAACTGCTGGCTAGGGTGGCAGTACTTTTTTCTCAGAGTCTTCTCTGACCCTATTTCAATTCAGGAAATGATAAAGGTCATGAAAATAGTGATAATAATAATAATGATAATAAAAAAAAATATGGCAAGAATGTTAAAACTCACTCCACAGTTGTCTAGACCTCATTTCCTCATACAAGTGACTACAAACCTCAGTCAAAAAAAATATTTTATGCCATGCTTTGCTCTTAGCCAGACTCCTTCTCCTTTATCTCTCGGCGCAGTTTATTGTCTTGAAGGTGGTTTGCTAAAGCTAGCACACACCTCTGGATGTTCTCCTTCACTTGTGACATTGAAAACCTCATGTAATATTCTTGATCATCAACAAATTATTTTTCAGGCAAATATTTATATTTGACAACACCCCAATGCTCCATACCAAGGCCTTGAAAGAGCTTCTGCAGGAGAGAGGGAGGAGGATGGAGAAAGAGAACAAAAGAAAGAGAAGAAGGAAGATAAACAAAGTTCCAAAACCATCTTTGACAAATTTTGGGAATTTTTTTAAAATTTTCTTTGTCTTTGGCTGAAGAGCATTGAAACATGAAATGCTGTCAGTCTGAAGTAAATAAGGGTGAAAGTTTTTCCGAACATGTCTCCCAGGCTCTACTTTGTAATTTGGCTCAATAAAGGGCTTTGATCCTGAGATTTGGAGAGAGTCCCCATATCACGTGACGGACAAACTCCCAACAGTGGGAAGCAGGAACAGAGCCTTAAACATTTTCTTTCTTGAGTGAAAACCACCTAAGCTCCACCAATGTGGATTACCCTCCTCTGGCATCTCCTCTTCAAAGGAGGAGAGGTTGCTTTGAAAACAGTATCCTGAATCTCATGCTGGTTATGAGATAAACACACTCGCTATGGGTCTTCTTCAGTACTTTGGGTTGCTGAGGAACTCCTGATTATAAGCATGTGCTGGTTCCTGCTCTCCCTGTATGAACAGGTCTGAGGGCTTGGAAATCCAGAGCTCCATGGGTAAATCTGTTCCAAGTGGTATCTGCAATATCTCATTATAAAAACTGCAAAATCAGAGCTGCTGTGCCTTCCCCTCTTAATGTATTTCTTTATTGAGTGTGTCAGGAAGCGTCTCCCATTTTAATATTTGATAAATAAAAAGAGATAGGAGTGCTGCAAAATACTTGATGCCACTCATTAACAAATCTAGGGCATCCTCCTCAAATTATCACCCTGTGCCCTCTCTTCATCTTTTCTCTTTCCACCTTCCACCCACCAAAAAGAAGCCAGGAAATTTGCTACAGGAAATTGCTGTTATTTCTGTTATCATTACTGTTATTTCTTCCCCCTCCCTCCACCCAATCAGGAGTGAAAAGCCAAAGGACAGTGAAGAGTAATTTCCCTGGAAATACAACATTTTGGGTGTTCTGTCATGGATGCTGCATTTTTAATACCCACCCCTCTGAGTGTGTTATCATTAAAACTTCATGCCTACCATTTTATTTATTTATTTATTAGCAGCACCACCACCCCTCTGCTCAGCAGCGCTTCCTGCCTTTCCGATTTCAGCAGTGTCTGACCCCATTTCAGTCAATTTTCCATATCCTGCCTGTCTCGTATCCGCCGAGGGAACACACTGATGCTGTGTTTATGCTAATTTTATGCTCTCTGAGTTGTGTCTGTTATTCAAAGCAGTTGAAGCAGTTATTGCCAGTAATCTTATTTCTGCGCGAGCCCCCGGGGCAGAGCAAGCCTCGGAGCCGGTCCTGCAGACCGTGTCAGAGCCATCACAGCCTGCTGGTAAATGGCAGCTCTTTCCTGCAGAATCTGATATCAGTTACTTGGCAAACACAGTAATAAAATGAAACAAATCAGATTTTCAAGTAAATAAACCAGACTTCAATGGCAGCAACAATGGTCAGGACAACAGGATTTTAATAAGTGATGCTATACAGGGGAAAATATTGGAGTGCTGCAGCCCTTCTTCCTGCAATCCCCCTGATCCAACCCAAAGTTATCTGCCTGAACCCTTGCAGAATGAAAGACAACAAAAAGAAATACTGCCAGGGTGGAGTCTGCCTTCCCCATTGGTAAAAAGAGAATTCACTGATGGCATGTGTGGAAATTCCCCTGCCAAGGTGCTCTGTTGTGTTGGGCAACAGAAAAAGAACATGAATTTTTGTTCCTGATTTTCTGGTACATAATATCCATGGGATGTTGCAGAAGACCAAGGGAAAGGTGTTGAACTTTTGTTTGGAAAAGCCGAGAGTAATTCATGGCTCTGCCACCATTTTCTTGGGCATGAGTAATTTAAGGATGGGTTTTGCAGGACCCATCACCTTTTCAAAAAGGCTTTACAGCAAACAAACTCCCCCCCGTCCTTGGTGCCTCCCTAAAAAAGAAAAATAACTAGGAGATAGAGAAGGTGTTTTATGCTAAAACAGCAGTTAGACAAAAACTTGAAATTCTGCATTTTCAGATAGCCTTGCCTTGGAAAGTATTTAAAATTTTGTCAGAAAGCCAATAGCTGGGGAAAAAATATTGAATTCTGGCCAATATTCAGTTGCCAAAAATGGAAGCCATTTTTCTCATAAGAACATTTCCTATAGAAAACTCCAATTTAAGAAACATTTTTCAACAAGAAGACATTTCAAATGGAACATTTTCATGCTTTTCTACTGCCATCAACAGCACTCAGCTTTTATTGTGCAGCTTAAGGCCATGTTTGCAGCATACTGTGCTCTTTAGAAACTTGCCCAGTTGCATTGAGTCCTCTATAGCAGCAGGAGCTCTCATATATAAATTTATATATCTATATATACATAAATGAAACACAAAATTCTGGATTTAATGTCTCTGTACTGTAGTTTCTCATCTGTCAGAACTGATTAATAATGCTTCTATTCCGTTACTCAATTTTTCAACTTTTCTGAAAGTGTCTGTCTTCTGTTCTTTATGCTACCTGAACAGCAGAAGTTTTAATCTGATATCACTTTCTCCTCCGTTTTTTTAAAAATCTGATGTAAGCATTTGGAACTTTACTTTTTTCTTTGAAATCATACAAAATCAAAGGGAACATTCAGATCACTCCCACCTTCCTCCTGGAGCAATCTTGGTGATATGTCTGATGGTAAATTAAATATTCCCTGACTGATCATTGTCCCTAAAGCCAATTCATGATGTTTGGCCACATCCATTATAAGATTTCTTAGTCCCCTCTGTGTGGACCCTCACAAAATGCATGTTGGAAAATATTCTTGCTCCAGGAACTGTGAGCTTTAAAAGTCTGGGAAATTTCCTCTATTTAATTTTATAGCACACACATAGCCTTTGCTTTTTTGGTCTTCCCTGATCATAATTTTTGAGGATAATTTTTCTGTTTTCATCTATGTTTGGATCAATTTCTTATGGAGGTAATAGGCTTTGCACATCCAAAGAAGAACAATGGAGCTGGGGAAGGGGCTGGAGCCCCAGGAATGGCTGAGGGAGCTGGAGGGGCTCAGCCTGGAGAAAAGGAGGCTCAGGGGGGACCTTCTGGCTCTGCAGAAATCCCTGACAAGATGGGGCAGCCAGGTGAAGGTCAGGTTCTGCTCCCAGGGAACAAGGGACAAGAGGAAATGGCCTCAAGTTGTTTGAGATTTAGATTGGATTTGGGGGAGATTTAGATTGGACTTGGGTAAAAAAAATTTCTTCACCAAAATGGTTGTCAAGGCCTGGCACAGCTGCTCAGGGCAGTGGTGGAGTCCCCATCCCTGGAGGGATTTCAAAGCTGTGTGGATGTGGAATTTGGGGACATGGGTCAGTGGTGGCCTTGGCAGCCCTGGGGCAATTGTTGGGCTCAATGATAACAGAGGGCTTTTGCAACCATAACAATTCTGTGATTCCATGATTCCCCCTGTTCACATCCTAAAGCAGATCACAGGACCAAATGCATCTTTCTGACGGAGCCACATTCCTGCTAAAACAGCTGTGATTGCTGCAGACCTGTATAACACTTGCTTTCAATTTTTTTATGCCTAACTGTTCCTAAACTACTGTAAATGGCAAATAACTATGAGTAACAATGAGAACAAGAACTGAAATAAATGGCATTATTTCCCCACAGAATTATTTTCTCTACAGGTTTTCTATTTTTTTTTCCACACACATTTTAATGGAAACCTGGAAACAATTTATAATATGTTCATTAAAAAAAAAAAAAAAAAAAAAAAAAAAAAAAAAAAAAAGCATGAACATTAATTGATTTTTATTTCTTAGAAAACAGAAATGTTTGGAAAAAATATTTTTTGAAAACTTTTCCAAGTGAAGATAGTAATTTAACTGTTAAAGAGATACAGAGTGTATTCTGCCTGCTTCGGGACAGATATTCCTTGCAATAGTTGCATTTGATATGGAGATATTTCTGCATTCATGAAAAAAAAGTCAGTTGATTGGATTATCCTATAGATTAGCTCAGAAAAATATTCAGAATACATATATGTATGTGGTTTATATGTATGTATTATAAATCTGGATTAAAATTAATTTGATAGTCTTCATCAATGCTATTTCTTCTGAAGTAAATAAAACTTATCATGACATTGATAAGAGCAGAATTGGGCCACTTAAACTTTTTATATCAATCTTTGACATCATTCTTAAAGGAGGTGGTGTCTGAAAGCAAGCAAATACATCCTGGGTCCTGCACCCAGTATTACTTTCATATTTTGGCAATTTATGTCCTTCATAATGAAGTTAAGAAAAAAATGCCTTCTGAATCTCCTGGTGTTTCTCTCATTAATGGCATTTACATATATAAACACAAATATAAATATAAATACAAATACAGCATGGGCATGTAAAGCTTTAACAACATTTTCAAGTATCCGTTGGCAGGAAGCTACTTTTAATATTAATGGAAAATTGCTAGATTTATGATCTCCAAAAAAATAGAGCTTTCTGTTTCTTTACATATTTGTTTTACATGTTTGGAAGCATTTTAGGCTAGGAAAATGGGTATTTATTGTGTGTCCTTCTTCTCACAATTCAAGTTAAGGGGTCCTGTTTTACAGTATTGAGGAAGGGGGTCACTGCCCACCTGACAGGCAATGTCAGCACAGGGGCTGTGGACACTTGGCACCTAAACTGAGGGACAGATCCTCAAAATTCAAAGAATCCTGGATTGGTTTGTGTTGAAAGGAACCTTAAAGATCGCCGAGTTCCAATCTCTGTGCCATGGGTTGTGGCACCTTCCACTAGATCCATATAACCTGGAAAGATGCTCCAAGCAGTGGGATAGAGGATCTCAGTGAACTGAAGTGAGCTGAAGCCAACAGCTTTCAGGATAGTCTTAAACCACCAGGCTATTCAGGATTTATCTTTTCTTGTTGAGACAATATTTAGCTTTTTGACTAATGAAGCAGCACCAGGAACAGAAAATGAAGGGCCAATTCGTATATAAAAGTTTAAAATCCCTAAATTCCTTCTGCAGCTAAAGTGTCACTTGATCTCCATTGTAAAATATGTGTCTAAGCTTGGTGGAAAAAACAAACCCTTCAAGGTGTCCTCTACAGCATCCTCAAGCTTCAACCCCAGCTTGGGATGTGAAAGAATGAAATCCTTTGCCTGATACTGATACTAATCCAGATCGCCTTTCTCCTTCCAAGACAAAAATTGAGTCTTGCCATTTCAAAGATAAATAGGCTAATTTTCCTATTACTGCTCAGTTACTTGTTGCATCAAAGATATCACCTAGTTTTAAACAGATGGTTTAAATTGCATATATTTGCCTTTTTTCAGTTAGCTCCTTTTATTGTATAATTTATTTCCACGGCAGACAGAAGGGTTTTGAATAATAAAATCGTAGAACATCCTGAGCTGGAAGGGACCCACAAGGGTCATCGAGTCCAGCTCCTGGCCCTGCACAGACACCCCAACAATCCCACCCCGTGCCTGAGAGTGTTGTCCAAGCATTCCTGGAGCTCTGACAGCCTTGGGGCTGTGACCATTCCCTGGGGAACCTGTTCAGTGCCCCGTCACCCTCTAGGCACCAGTTGTTTCACATTAGAGAGAATAATATGCTACATAACACTGTGACAGGCTAGCCAGCGTCACTGTTTTCAAAAATTAGCCTCTTTAGAACATTGTTTCATTGTCCCAAAGATATTTAGGACAGTTGTCTTTAAAGAACTTTCCCTTCCATCCATTGTGGATGTCCCATCATAACTTAAGTTTTCACAGTTGGAATAAATAGGTTGAATTGCACCACCAATTCAACAATTATTACAGTCAAACAAAGGGAAAATAAATTCCCAAGCCTGAAATTTTAACTCATCCTTTCATATGGAGTCTGGATTAACATTCCTGGATTACTCCAAAGAACCTCAATTCTTTCCATTGCACAGACATCAGCGAGATAATTGTTTATTTCTTTATGAATGAAGTCAGACCAGGTCTTGGAGCAACCTGGTCTGGTGGAGTTGGAACCATGGCAGGGAGTTGGAATGAGAGGATCTGTAAAGTCCCTTCCAACACAAACCATTCTATGATTGCATGAGTCTAACATGGGAGCTTTAAAAATCAGCTCTTCACTTTAGAACCGAACAGCTCCATGTCCTTCTCAGCAACAAGAAAATGGAAAATGAAAAAGATAAACCACCCTGGTAATGTTAAAAAAAATGGTAATAACATAAAAAGAGACAGAGATTTCCTCTTTTATTGAACCTCATACAAATACAACATTTTTCTCATTTTCTTCCTCTCCAAAGGGTTTGTTATTTGCCATAGACTGAACATTACTAGTCAGAGGATTACCAAATATTGTTTCCTTCCTGTTTCTTTTAATTTAGCTGGAGGTGCAATGATCCAAGTGAATTGGAGCAATAAATTCCTGAAAGGAGAGCACACCCCTTATTTCCTTCTGATGAGGCAAAGTGCACACAGACACTTAATTTTAAGTCCCAAATATTGTGCTGAAACCTTTCTCCCTCACACATAGGCTTGGGAAGAATTTAGTGCTAAATAAATGCTGCCTCAAACCAGGCAAGATAAAACATAAATCATTGCATTAAAAACCTCTAACAAGTCTATCTGCTTTTTGAAATGACTGGGAGATGAAAGAGAGGAGTCTCATTTAAGAAGGCCCAGCGGAACAGTTCTGCATTTATATAGCTGTTATCAAAAGCAATTCATTTGGAGATCAAATAGACTGACAGATAGGACAAGCAGGGGATCACTACTGCCTTCAGGCAGCCAAAAGCAAGGATGGTTTCCCAGTACCATCACTAATATTGGGTCTAGTCAATGCCCATGTCTATTACAACTCACAGTAACAGCCGGCTGAATGTTAATATTCGCTCCTTACACTCCAGTTCGATGCCGATTTGTAGCCGAGGGAGTAAATAGTCTACATCCCTTTCTCTGAGGTTTTTTTTTTCCTTCCCTTTCTCTGGCAGGAGTAGCTCCTTTTGTAATCACTGTGTGCCTGGCACAGATTTAGTTCTCACAAAGGCAAGGCCACTGAAGACAAAAGCAAGACAATGGACTTTTGCTGTGTCCCGTTAACAGTGGTGCTGCATGGACAGCACCTCTCTTCCTTGTGTGCTGGAGTCTTTCTGCTGCTTATTGGGGGAAAAAATCCTAATTCTATTGGCTCCTTTCAAAATGACAAGAAAAGCACTGCATCAGCCCAAGGCTGGCTGCAGTTTCTCCAGTGCAGCAATTCAGTACCCCATAAGGAAAACCTTTTTTTTCCTCCCCAAAAACACCATCCCTACCACTGGGGTAAGCATGAAGACTTATGTTGATTTTAGCATTCTAAAATGTGTTTATGGTGCTAAATAAGTGAGGGTGAAGGAGTTTTAAGTTTTTTACTTGTTTTTTACCTGGTTTTTACCTGGTTTTACCTGATTTTTTACCTTTTAAGTTTTTTAACTTTTAAGTTTTAAGCTCAGGTAGCCCAGAAATGGCTTGTGATTACACAGTTTAGTGCTAATTTTTTGTCCAGTGGAAGGTGTCTCCATCCACGGCAGGGGGTTGGAACCAGATGAGCTTTCAGGTCCCTTCCAACCTAAATCATCCTGTGATTCTATGAAATCTCCTTGAAATGAAACTGTCTCATCCATACTGCATCACAGTTACAACTTCTGAGGATCCCAAGACATGCCTCCATGGCCCTAAAACATGAATATTATTTTCTGTTGGGTTTGTTGTTTTGTTTTTTTTTTAAAAGGAGGTCTGTCTTATGGCCACAGTGATGTTTTTATTGCCTCACACTGAGAATATGTGCTGCATGCCTTGGGATGTAGTGGGAAAGAAATTTAGGATGCTGCAGAGTATAAATGGCTGAGGATACTGATAGCAGATTCTTCCCAACAAAACATGGCCAGCATTATACCCCAGCCACTTATGATAGAGCTGAAGAAGGGATTTGGGGACCACACAGACAGTAAGATGCAATTGCCTTGGAAAGTGGGATTTCAACTTTCTGACGGAGCAAAACAAGAAGCCTGAATCAGCACAAATGCAAAAAAAAAAAAAAAAAAAAATTGGAATGTGGCAAGAGAGTGAATAGAGCATGTGGGGATGATGCTTTCCAACTTCTTTGCTGTATCTTATGATTCACATTTTATTATTATTGTCTCCTTTTTATTTCTTTTACACTGTCAGATGCAGCTATCACTGTGTGGGAAGCACCAGAGACTTGTCCAAGTTGTAATTCAATGGGTTCTATAGGAGGAAAACAGCAGATGGATAAGCTGGATAATTTTTCCAGGACAAAAGAGAATTGAGAGTTGTGGAAGGAGAAGGAGACTAATGAATCAGGAGCAAGAGAAAAAGGTGGGGTGGAAAAATATGTGAAATGGCGTGCAATAGCCAAGGTGGAAAATAATACGCTAATTCAGGTTTTAGGGCTTAATACTAAACAATATATACACATTCCTTACAGTCACTGAACCACCTTTAAAAATTGGCTAAGTCCTACAAAGCATCCTGCTTCCAGGGCATAGCACCCTACAAATTGAATAGTCCAATATAGCCTGGGAAGAGATGTACAGAGGGTGAAGAGGGGATACTAGAAGTGAATTCACTAGAAGTGAATACCATTCACTCTCTTCCAGTAAAAGGACTATGAAATAAAATACATAGCTCAAGAGACAGCTTTGAAACATTCAAAAGGACTGTTTCTTCAAAGGACACTTCAGAAAACTAATGCACTCCTTGCTGTATGATAACAAGAAGACATTCAAAACTTACATGGATTAAAAAAAGCCAACAGGACAAATAAATGGTGAGAAATCATCAAGGAATGTTAAACAGAAATGAGCTTCCTCTGAGCTGAAAGTCAAGAGAGAGTAGGGGAATACACCGGGGAAACACCAGCCTTTGCTGTCCTGCTTCTTTTGTGATTCCCTTGGCACTCTGGACACTTTTAGTCACTAGGCTAAGTGGATCTTTGATGTGGACCAGCCAAGTTATTCTTCTGTCCCCACCACAAGACATCTCTTTCCTGTTCTCTGCTGGGTCTTGCTCTTTGTTCCACAGCCTAGCTGCCCTGCAGATAGTTTTCCTGCAGAGTTCTTGATCTGCTGACCTGAGAACCTATTCATGGGTTAGAAAAAAACAAAACCAACACCATCAACAAAACAAAGTTATGGTCCCTCCAGTGCAGCCAGCTCCATCGTAAGGAAATCCAGTGCATCACTTGGATGCCAAACAAGAGGGGATGAAATACTAATTACGGTAAGACTTTACAAAAAAGGCTATCTGCCCCCATGAGAGTCCAAGCCTCCAAGCTAGTCTCTCATGGAACAAAAGTAAGTTGTCAGATTTGAATAATTTCCCTGCATGTAGAGAAATCCTCGCATTTCTACATCCCCCCCTCCCTCCCCTGCCTTCCTCTTCCCCCCTCTCTTCAGTTTTGCAAACAAGAAAAGAAACACTAGGAGCTATTTCACTGGATAACCATGCAAATGAAACAGGAGATTTAAATGTCTTAGCAAGGAGATCAGAGACACAGTTGGAAACAGCTGTAAGGGGCATTGGAATGATTATAAGGGAATAGGATGGGTGCATTATTTGGCTTGGTGACTTCATTAGTGATATTTGGCATCAGATGCTCAGCTGGTGTGAATCCGAAGAGCTCCTCTGTGCCTGCTTAACCCCTCTGAGGATTCACTTATTTGTCCTGAATATGGATTTCTATATTATTCTATTTTATTTTTTCTCCACTGCATTGGTCTCCAGGCAGCGTTTTGAGAACAGGAATTCCAGCCATGAGAAGATATTTTTGAGATGGAACAAAACTCAGGGATTTGTTGCCTTGAAGATTCTGAGTACTTATTAGAGACAAAACCTTGGGGTTTGTTTCAATATGCCCACCAGTAAATGAAATATGGGGATACTGCATCTTTGCACAGACTACACCCCTAAATTCCCAGTCTCTTGTCATTCAAATTTATAGCTAATAATGTATCAGTTGTGTCTTTTTGCCCTCACAGCAACACCTGTGCAATATTCATGGAAATTGTCACTTATAAATTTCATGGTCTCTTTAAAACATTTCCTGAAACAAAATAAAAATACAGTATGAGTTTTTCTTTGTTTTTAGCTATTTTTCCAGGGATATGGAAGTATTGTTCTGCTCCAGAAGACCTGTCTGTACATTTCCTATATTTAAAATGGAAGAATCTATAGCAAAAAGTAGAAAGATGGTTCATTCTGAAAGAACACTCTGTGTTTTGGGGTTTTTCCCATTTGTGGAACATGGGGAGAAATAAGCAATCATTTGGACATCCAGCTTGACAATATATTTCCAAAAATGCAACCACTTCGGACCATGGAAGTGTGAAAAAAAAAAACATGTATGTGTGGTGCTTATGAACATTGCTTAATTTTGGGCTTGGCAGTGCTGGATTAACAGTTGGACTTGATGATTTCAGAGGTAATTTCCAGCCTAAATGATTCTATGATCTACATGGAATGGGTAAGGAAGACAGACAAAACACTTCTTTTTGTGCACCCATTGGACACACAAAGTTCAGACTAAGGAATGAAAGAAATTGCACCTGCATTCAGGCACGATCTAAGTGGAAATACTCCTGTCAATAACAGCAAACTTATATTCCATAAAAGAACATGTTTCCACCTTTCCCAGTCAAAACAAGAGTGCCTGTCCCAGGAAGTGCATAGTCCATGACTTCTCCTACCCTGGCATTCAAGTGAAAAGTTATCTAAAGGAAGAATTTTTGTCTAGAAAACAGACAATTTTGGTCAATGTTCTTTAAAAATATATCAATGCTGAGATGATCATTAAAAGCTCGGGGCACTACATTTTCCAAAGAAAATTTTAAAACAAATGTATTTAAGGAAGAAAACTTAAAATTAGTTAAATATTTAATTTTTTGTTTAAAAAAATCTCAAAATTTTCATCATCCACATTTAGGAATCTAGCATGGAATGTCAGTAACTTCTATAATAATTCTGGTTGTCAGGGAAAAGTCATAAAGGAAAAATCTGTTCCTCCAGCACTGCCAAGGCCACCACTAGCTCACATCTCCGAGTGCCACATCTACACAGCTTTTAAATCTATCCAGGGATGGGGACTCCACCACTGCCCTGAGCAGCTTTGCCTGGGATGGACAACTCTTTCAGTGGAGAAATTCTTCCTATATCCAGTGCAAATCTCTCCTGGTGAAACTTGAAGCCATTTCCTCCTGTCATGTCACTCGTTAGCTGGGAAAATGATTGACCCCCACTTGTCTCCAACCTCCTTTTACAATTCCAGTACCCTCAGCCTCTCCTTGTAAGACTTGTTCTCCAGGCCCTTCACCAGCTGTAGAGACACATGTATCACACTCAAACCCTTTCTCCAATAGAGAAATTTAATAATTTGGGTGCTAAGCAGAAAGTCTGAAATTCTGGTTGATGCTCTAACCCCATAACTCTGGGCGTTTTCTGCCCTTCTTGTCTGTGTCTAAGAGCAAACAGATACTTTTCATCGCTACTTGCATTGCTCACACCAAACTCTGGGGCTGATTTCATTTATGTCTGTGAGGTAATGTTGATATTCTGGTTTGAAAAACACGTTGGAGTTGCATTTTCAGTGCTGAAAGACTGCACAGGCCAGCATTAAAGGTGTTTCTGACCAGCATAGCTTAGTCCAAGTAGGCAAGGTGTGAACGGGGCAAGTTTCTGAAATTTCCAAGGCATTGGGTCATGGAGGTACAAGCTCAGGAAGCATGTCAGACATCAGTATAATTATACACCAAATGGCACAACTCCCCGATAAGAAGGAATAAGCAGAGGGTGTATAAAACATGCGGTGCTCATGGTCCTGGGGTTGATGGAAGGTCCTTCATGGATTAGGTTGAGGGATTGTTGTTAGTCCAAAATAAATCCACTTTCACCATTGCAAAGTGCAGGGGAGTCTCTCACCAGGTGTCAGGGAGGCAGAATTTTCTCTCTGTGAGTTCCTTGATCAGTGACCTCATGAGCAGCACCAGCAAGTCCTTGTAGTGCACCACGGCCCATTGTGTGGAAAGAAAGCATCCACGTTCTCAGCCCTCAGTGCTTTCGTTTCACAAAACCCTGCTCACGAGACAACTGCAGGCTGGAGCCATGAATCCATTTTCCCTTATTTACATGAATTTTCCACAGAGTCCTTCAGGAGGTATCATACTCAGCACTTCCCAGAGGAAATTATGTGTATAAAATTCATGAGAAATCCCTCTTTCTCTAGAGTATTAGTAGACATCTCTCTATTATGCAACCAGGAATATTATAAACCAATAAATAAACCTTGAGATGAAGGATATTTGCCTCACCAAAGCAAACATCCTGAGAGGTGTGAGGAAAATAGGTGCAGTGGTTTTAGAGGATAGTCTTTTTGGTTTTGTTTTTTCAGTTCTGCAATATCTTTGGTGATTAAGATCAGAGCAGTACCGGCTTAGCCTTGGCAGCAATCTTAACACAGGAATATGATTCTAATCTGTAATCATCCTTGTAACACGCTTATTTTATTAAGCAATATTAATGAGCTTATATGTGTCATTTCATGGTCGAGCAGAGAAGGAATTTGGTGGCTTAATACAAATGATTCTTTCCACTTTTTGCCCATTTGCACACAGTAGAGCTGGAGGTCATCTGAAAAGCAAGTTTACGCCTGAGCTCAAAGTTTCCAATCTGCCCATTAAAATGATCCTTGCAGAATGCACTGTCCTCATAAACTTTGCAAAAGTGAAAAGTTATTTGAAGCAGAATTTTTTGAGTTCCTAAACTGTACTCTATGATTTAATGATTCTGTGGCTTTGAAAGGGGGTTTGTGCAAATAAAAGAAGTAAATTAACCACATTTACCTTTTAGACCCTATAAAACTGCATGTCCAGAGAATGGACCCCATGGACCTGGATGGGCTTTGGAGTCAGCCGAAAACAGACACAGGCGGTTGTTGTGACACCCATTATTTATCACTGGAAACTTCTCTCACATTGAGGGGAATGTTTTGAGGAGCAGATCCTGAAATCCATAAGAAAAACGTGGCTTACCTTCCTCATGATGCAGTCAGGGCTTTCAAAGATTACTTTGCCAAAGCTTTGCACCATGACACAATCAGGCAGGAAAGATTTAATTTTATGGGAATTTTCTTAATGTAAGAGGGTTGAAACACCTCTGAATGAATAAAGGACTGGAAAGCGGTGTCAGAGGTGTTCCTTGCCTCCCTACTTCCATTCCTGGGCTCTCTCCTGTCTTCCCCTTGCTGTCATGGGATATGACATTGCCGCGCTTAACAGCTTTCCCAGGATGAGGGGTGAGGTTGTACAAATTCTCTCTTCCCTCTTTCCTCTTTCTAAGTCCCCTATCATTTATGTTTTAATTTTCAGCTGGTTTAAAATTACTCCTCTTTCTTCCATGTAAATTGTTTTTCTCATCTGTGTTTCCTTTGTGAACACACACAAAAATTCTCTAGCAAAATTCTGAACTACTTCTTCCACTGAAGACACCAAAACCAAAATCAGTGTCAATCCTAGAATAAAAGTAACCTGTTCTTATTTAAAATCTTTATGTCTATGGAGCAAAATAACATTAGCTTCTTTGTAAGATCTTTATTCTGACAAAAATAATTGTTAGTTACTATCTATCCATAATGATGAGAAGCTGTTCTCAGGATTCAGCTGTCAGGACAGAACCCCTGCTCGGTAAATCCAGCCATATCCTTAAGTACAATTTTTCTGTCGTCACAAAATGTACCTCATTTCATAGAACCCTGCAATGGTTTGGGTTGGAAGGGACCTTAAATCTCATCTCATTCTACCCCCCTGCCATGGGCAGGGACACCTTCCACTCTCCCAAGTTGTTCCAAGCCCCATCCAGCCTGGCTTTGGACACTTCCAGGGATCCAGGAGCATCCACATGTGGCTGATCTACTGGTCACACAACATAAGGGATCTGTCCTCTTACTTTATTTATCATCCTCTGAGAGATGGAGAATCCATCACCAATTGTCTGAATAGCAACTTTTAGTTAAACATTTTATTTATAGAGAACCTGATCCCTCTGTGACCAGACTGGAAGCAGACCTGCTCAGCAGTGACTTCTTAAAACACATTTTGGGTCTCTCAGACTATTTTTAATCTACTTAAGGTGCATCATGCTAATTTTGTGCATTTTTCTCTAGTTTTGTAATCAAAAGGTCATAGTGTAGCAAGTCAAATGCTTCACAGATGCCTATTGCTTGAATACTGCTGTCCTTATCAAGTGAACTTGTAATCTCATCAGAAAAAGAGCTATCAATTTAGTCTGACAGGACTTATTTTCCATAAGCCTGTGTTGACTGGCATCACCTATATGTTCCCTCTTTATTTCTGAGGATGGGGGACTCCAGGGTATGAGGGAAGAGGCTTTACCACAGCACACACATCTGCAGCTTCAAATTCAAGCACCAATTGTCAGCTTGTCTCCTGGAGACTCCGGCAGCCTGAAATGGCCCTGGAGTTATTTTATGCTTTGCTCTCTCCAAATCAAGACTGTCCTGTCTGGAAATCCAAGGAGGCCTTTCTCAGTCTCTATATAAATAATTCTTTCATACAGCCAACATTATTAGTCATAGTGTGCAATCGGTTCTGTATTAGAATAGGAAAGAAGCCCAGTGGCAGTGTGAAATGACTGATCTCCGGTGTGGATGGAGCTGGAGCCAGGCCCAGCAGCCGCCTACCTGGAGGCAGGGGAGAATTTAACTTGGTGAGGTGGAGGAGGGATTGGTGATATTAGGGAAGCTGACAATTTGTGTGACATGACAGCTCCTCTGCACGGACTGCACTTTTCTTTTCCTTTTTTTTTTCCTTTAACCCTCAACACCTAGGAAATGAAACCAGTTTAGGTGCTCTTATTATTTCTATTTCTATTTTTAATTTAGTTTCTATTTTTACTTTTACTTCTATTTCTAAATCTATTTCTATCTCTATACCTACCCCTATTACTATCACTATTACTATCTTTCTCTCACACTCACAACTATTATTCCTATTTCCATTATTATTTCTATTTCTTTCTTTTTCCATTTCTATTTCTATTTCTACTTTTACTTCTATTTCTTTTTCTAAATCTATTTCTATCTTTATATCTATCCCTATTACCAATAATATTACTATTGTTCTCTGTAACATATCACTATTATTATTTCTATTTCTATTTCTATTTCTATTTCTATTTCTATTTCATTATTTCTATTTCTATTTCTATTTTTCTATTTCTATTATTTCTATTTTTGCTCTTATTATTTCTATATATAATTCTGTTTCTACCTCTATTACTATCACTATTACTACTATCACTGTTACCTTTTTGTTTCAAGGATGTTTTCAATGGCAACTGGGAAGCCAGAATGGAGCTGCACTTTTGGAAAATAATTAATTAGAAAGAACTTCAGTGCAGCCTGAAGCCTGAGTGGGCAGAGTGGGATGAGGGAGGGAGCAAAGCTGCATTAGCATTCTCATTTTGCACGTGAGGAGCTGAGGGGCAGAGACATTAAATGAGTGGCCTAAGGTCAGAGAGGGGAATTGGTGGCAGGATGCAGGCTTGAACTGAGGACAGCTGATATCCAGCCTAATTCATAAGCTGCAAGTCTTGCCCTGCATTACTTTTCCAGTGTTGCCTGTCTTCATTTTCCTCTCTGAAACAGGCTTAGATAACCAAAATGCTGTAGTGAATCTGTCTCAGGACAGATAGCCAAGGGAAATGGGTGGGTTTTTCTGATTTCTTTTTCACTTGCTCCTAGTGCAAGCTTTAGTGAGTTGCTTAACTCTTCCCTGCTTCATGTCATCTATCCCTGATTCATGGACAACAGCATGGCTTTCCCTCCTAAAAGTGTTAGGAAAAGCAGGAGTCTACTATTTCTCTTGGGAGAGAAAATTTGAATTTAAAAGAGAATACCAGAGATGTCAAAAATTTTAAATAAAAATATTTAAAATAATAGTTTTTAAGTAAATCAGATTTTTTGGGGTTTTTTGGGTTGGTTTTTTTTTTTTCAGATTTTTGGGGACTATATATACCCTCAGCCACCTTGAAATTAAGTTCTGTGGGCAATACTTGGAGGATCTGCAAAATGGGAACTTTGACTGGCTGGGCTGGCTCCCAGGTCTGCAAGATGGCTGAAGCCCTGAATTCCTGTAAAATCTTAGGGCTGCTTTAAGTGGACAAACCAGGCAATTCCAGGACCCCTACCTCCAAGATAAGCTGGCACTGGATGAAGTCCTGCTAAGAGGGGCAATGAAAGAGCAGACAACTACTTTCAGAGGGTAAAATTGCCACAGGACATCTACTTTGGCAGTATTTCTGCATCAGAAAACAACTCATGTTGGTTTTGGGAGTGACAGCGAAAGAACCCACTGGAAGTAGAAAGTGCAGTAGGAAGTACAGAGTCAGGTTACGATGAAAATGAGTGCTTGTCAAGGCTGGAAGTCAAGTATGCCATTTAAATTATTCAGGGAACACTTGCACAGGGTGATTCAGCTTGTCCTGCAATAGCTGTGTAGGAAAAATGAAGAGCAGCATCCTCCTAGATCCATATCTGATGGTAATACCCACAAACAAGGGAGACATAAGTCAGTTCAGACACTTAACTTTTAATAATTAGGGGTAATGAATGTAGATGAAAGGTAGGTGGGTTGGTTAATCAGCGGCCTCAATAAAAATATTTATACAATCATGGAATCATGGAATGGATTGGGTTGGAAGGAACCTTAAAGATCATCTTGTCCCATCCCCCTGCCATGGGCAGACACACCTTCCTCTAGACAAGGTTTTTCAGACCCCCATTCAACCTGGCCTTGAGCACTTCCAGGGGTGGGGAGCCCACAACCTCTCTGGACACATTCTTCAGTACCAACTCTTGGGAGTAAAGAAAAATCTGTGTTGTGTTCAGGGTTTATCTCCTGTATGTATTGTCTCCATCCCAATGCGAAACTCTACACAGCCCAAATAAACAACTATAAATATCCTCCCACTGTTACCAAAGGAAACCAATTCTTTTATGCTCTGCCTGTGAATATCAAGACCCAAGTCAGACATGATTTTGCTCAGCAAAAAGTTTCCATTGCTGGCAATTTTGCCTTTCACAGTGGAGCAAAAGTCTCATTTTCAAAGTAATAGAAGTACTAAGACCCACAGCAGTGAACCTGTGACACTGTTCACTTGGACTAGTGTTTCAGACTTCAGTACCTCATATAATCTACCATGCAATTGTACATTAAACAAGTGGATACTGAATCATGTCTGAACTAGTAAGCTTCTAAGCCTAGTGGTGGACATGAAGATAAAAAGTCCCGATGGGCAAGTCTTAAAAGGGAGTTGTAATTTTTGTTTCAGCTAATCACCATTTGTGTGTCTGAAAACAGAAGAAAGCACCAGGCAGAACAGAACAAAATGCAGCATCCTTCTCCCTGCAATGCACATCTTTTCTCTGGGATTAAAATAGGGTTTGCATTTTAAATTTTCATTTACTAAACAGAAAAATATTTTACTAGGATGGAATGGTATTAAGGAGAAATGATTCTTTGTGTGCCCTCAGGCCTGGTGAAGACAGGATTTGATTTGCTGTGTTAGGCTGGAATCTGGATTGATACACAGAGATGAGAAGGTGTTTAATAAAATTTACATTTCATTTTCTCACTTGACACCAGTCTCCTGTCACTCACCAAATGAAGGGAATACGACAAATAACTTTTGTCAGCACCTAGACGCAGAGAGACAGTCGGGGGGGAGGGAGAGCAAGGGTGGGATATTTTTAGCATCATTCCCTTTGACGGCTGTGGGACTTGGCACCAGCTTCATCTTTAATGTACTTTGGAACAGAGGTGTATCAGGAGAAAAAGCACAAATTAATGCAGCCCACAGGTATGGACAAATGACCCACTGGGAAATGAAGGAGATGACCCTCACCCAAAGCAGCAGGGAATTTGCTTGATGCCCTGTGCTCAGCTTGTGTGCAGCTCCTGTCTGACAAATGCAGGCTGACCTGAAAGGAAGATGTCTTGATTCCATCTTCCACAGAGCTGCTCCAGAGACCCTTTCTCACTCCACTGTCTCAGCTGTGCCACCTCTTTCTGTTCTTCTTCTTCCCCAAATTAAAGTGTATGGTTTTATTATTAAGCCCTTTCATCCCCGTTTTTTTTTCCACCTGACTCTGGGTTTCTAGTTGAGGACCAAAGGCCAGGGTCCCAGTCAGCATCTAGCTGCCACAGGTTTAACTGCACAAATCAAGAGGTTTTTTGCAGGAGGATTGAGTATAAATATTCTCCTTCACATCCTGTATTACCCTTTATCTGTTCAGCTGAATTTTAAGTCAGGTCCCCAAATCCCACAGGATTCCCACTGAACTTGGAAAATGATGAAGAATGTGTGGTACATCTGGAAAGCAAGGTGAATAAGTATTACGCCCTATTTGTTATGCAAAAACCCTAGAAAATAGAAGGCAGTACACTTAAAATAAAAGCAAAATTAACTTTTTTTTTTTTTTTTTCCACACAGGATTAGATAACTCAGTTTAACATTATATTAGTGTTACACTTCTACAAAATGTTGAGGGATAATAGGTCATTATGAGCTACCAACAATCCCAGAAGTCTCTTCTTGCTTAAAATAAAATCCAGGGAGGGTTAATTTCATATTTTCCTTTTTCTTACATTCGTCCCCACGTATCCAACACTGGCAGCCCTCAGGTCTAATACTATATGGAAACTATTCAGGGCTGACCTTGCTTATGTGCTTATGACCTTACTTCAAAACTACATTTTCTTTCCTCTTTGTTGGTTCTTCCTTATTGTTTTTCTCCTCTTTGTGAACAAAAAGAGGAAAGAAAAGAAAAAGAAAGCAAAAGGAGAGCATAAATACCTCCCCAAATAACCCTCCTCTAACAAACATTTCAACCTCCAGTTAAAAAATAAAACTTACTCTGTGTCTTTCTATTTTCCTTTTCAGAAAACTCCCTAATGGCAGGGTCACTGTCGTTTACTTTTTGTTCTTTGAAAACTGAAAGTTTTGAAATGCTTTGGCGAGAGAGGAGAAGGTTGTTGGCAGCTTCTCGGCAGCTCCAGCCTTACACACAGAGGTTTGAGCCAGGGAAAAGAGGCTCTGGTACTCCTCAAAGATTCTTCCAAGGCTGACCTCAGACCTCTTGGAACTTCAGTGTCCGTCACTGCAGCCCACCCCATCACCCAGTATGGGAAGTTTTGTACCTCAGGTAGCACCTACCTCCCGTCCCCACTTCCCCAAAACCACAGTCCTTATATATACCAGAGAAATCCCCCCTTGCTGGCGTATTCCCGAACCTTGGAATGATCCTTTGGGGTATCTGGATTTTGCCCTTGCAAAATAGTGCTGCTTGACAAATTATCACCCAGCATTTCCCATGTCTCAGTAGGTAGAAAGCTGGAATTATTTAAAATCCTGGCAAATACATAATGAGTGCAAAAAATTATATCTAAAAAAATGTGAATCTGGATAATCAGTAATTGTCCAAAATCACTCTTGGAGTGTTGCATCATGCAGCTTCCCTGATGCACTGAAGGTTTCCTCTCACAGTTCCTAGCCCACCGAAGATTTTTTGGGTGTAATTCACTGTTAATAAAGTCATTCATTGCAAAATCAGGAGCTCAGAGAAAAACCTTCTGACTGGACATTTACCTCCTTTATTTGCCATTTATACCTCTCACCCTATAGAAATAAATGCCATAGTAAATACCATAATAAATAGGGACTGGAAGTTACACCATATAGAGATGATGAAAGGGTTTATAATCTCATTGCTGTTATTTGGTTTTTCTTTTTTTTTTTTTTAAATTTTGTCTTAGGCACACAATTCCTTCAACCCAGACTGTAATTAATTTTACTACATCACTAGTTATCTCTGCTCCCTAACCAGGCTTGTCATTTTAATTTTTCACAGGCTTTCTTTTTCCTATCCATGTGCCTGTTCCTGTATCTTCGTGAAGTCTCATCAGCTCTGGCCCAAAGCCTTAGGCAAATTTGTCTGCAATGCACTCCTCTACTTCAGACATAAGAGGAAAAAATATCACCCCCACAAATGGGGAGAAAAAAAAGAAAAAGAAGGAAGTAGAATAATTTTGACCATACATTGCCTAGCAATTCAGAAAAGCCTGGAGATCTTGATTAAAAGTAAGGCATCCTTTCAGCTACTCTTATTTATGTCAATAAAGGAACTCAGAGCTATTGCAGATGGGACTACAGAAAAAGGTTACCAGGTGGAAACTCCAAATCCAGGAAACTTAATGAAATTTTTGCCATTGGCTTCAGTAGGGTCAAACTTGTCAAATTTCACTGACATTTATCATGACTGTCCAGAAAGATTTTGGGTCTCCGAGAATGGATCTGCACAGGCAGATCCAGAGACTTTTTATTAATTTTTTCTGCATTTTGAAGGCTTCCTTGGTGTCCAGTGTGGGGAAGCTGCACTTTGTTAAGCTCAAGTAGATTTTCTGGAAGTGTTTTTTGTCCCTCATGAAGCTGGTCTGAGTGTGGGCTGTGCTGCCATGACATCCCCACAGACTCCTTCCAAAATCTGAGCTGAAATTCTGCTGCTCCTTCTTTATATCTTCACAGAAGCTGGACTTTCACAGCACCTGAATGCCCTGAGCTGGGCCAGAGGGCTTGAATAAGCTCAAGTCTATGAAGGCACCCCCATCCCTCATGGCTAACCCACAAATCACACTGTGAATTCATCTGCCTCCTTCTGCTGCATCACTGCCCTGCCCTCCTCCGGGGTTTTGGAATGCAGAATGTCACAAATTTATCCGTAAGACACCCATGCGAAGGTGGAAACAACTGTTGTCCTAATTATAGTGTAAGGATCAAGGAGAACTCAATGATGCAAAGATTAAGAGACTTGAGCAAGATCAGCAGAAGTATGGACCACAACACAGCACTGACAGCAGGTGTCCCATGGGACAATCTGGCATTCCATTTATTGGAAAATTAGGCTTTTGGCTTGGGACATGAGATATTTCTTCTCTTTCTTTGCCTTGCCTGGGACATTCTGTAGCAGCTTGGGTGGGGCTGTTCACAGAACCACAGAATGGGCTGGGTTGGAAAGGACCTTAAAGACCAACCCCCTGCCATGGCCAGGGACACCTTCCACTATCCCAGGTTGCTCCAAGCCCTGTCCAACCCGGCCTTGGACACTTCCAGGGATGGGGCAGCCACAACTTGTCATCTAATCACACAGTTCCTGTAAGAGTGTTTTAACTTGGTATCACGGAAAACACAGATGGAAAAGATTTCAAAATAAATCTGGATCTCCCTCAGCCACAAAGCAGTAGGATCCCATTTCATCCAACTGCTGTTGCAGTCAGCCGAAACCCAATTATTTTAGGAAAAGATGCCATTTTATGTTTAGCCATGAAAATGGCTTCAACCACTTCAAACAACCACTGAGTCTCATTCGCGCCTTTCTCTCTAATCACTACAGTGCTGTGTTTTTTCTTTTTCTTTTTTTTTTCTGATACACAAGATCCTCTAAATTTGTCACTTAGGATTCACTTAATGTTTGCACCCATTTGTCACCATGTTTTGTTTCAGTTTCTTCCCACTTCTTTCCTGTGTGCCACCACTGACTCGGTTGAAAATGCTGCAATTAAAGGCTTTTAGCCCTGCTAATTCCATTAGAGGTCCAGATATATAAGACATTACTTATTCTGCATACAGAGTATGGATAAATTCTAGGATTATGAACTAAAGGATTAACTTAAACCCTTAACTATTTCCAATATGTCTGACTTTTTCCCAGAAATAATTCTTTTTTTGTATAGTGTTTTCATATAACTTACATTCAATATTGTTTTCAGGCATTCTGACATATCTATTTATATATTATTTGTTTTTATGCTGGTTGGATGTGATGGAGCCACTTACTAGAAGTAGAAATACTGAAGCAAAATGGAATTTATGGAAAAGAGGAATTGTGTTTCTGTAGAGGGAAGGATCTACTGCCATGTGTAACCATCTGAAACTGGGTATCTGCTGAGGAGGAAAAGAAGGATCTCCAAATAATTTCACCAGTCCTGGATGTTTCTGAAAGGCATTACTTTCTATTCAGCCCCTGAATCATGATCCTTAGGGATCTACACAATAATAATATTTTGGCCTCTGCAGAAAATAATGTAATAAATGGTTTTTCTATACCATGGAAGGGGTGAGAAAGGAAGATTCATTGCACTTAACAAGATCCTCATCCTCAAGTGTCTTAACACAGAAAAACTCCTGTTCACTCAACCAGAAGCCTGGCTCAGAGTGGAATCAGTTTAATTTCACCCCAAAATTATGATTATAAAGGCAGGAGCCAACACCGGTTAATCTATTTTTGTGCTTAGTAAAACTGAGCAGCTTGACCAGAATCTGCACCTTAACTCCTGCAGCTTGAAGAGAACTGGTTTGGGGTTTGTTTGAATTTTTTCCAGATCAAGGTTTCTCACCTTCTCTTCCACTGCTGATCTGGCCAGAAACCTCATCTTCCAGATTAAGCAATTTTTTTCTGCAAAGGAGTATAAATTTCATCTGGGGCCACCAGGCCATCTTGCAGCCAAGAATTTTATGGTACAGAGAGGGCATAATAAAGTTCCTCATCTTCCAGCTCAGTAAAGCAAAGCACAGAGGAATTCTCTGAGCAATTGAAGAACATCAGCATTATTATTATTATCCATAAAGAGTAGTGTTCATAACAAGCCAGTGATTTAAAGGTGTCAGAAAACAACACCATAGTGAAGATTTACTCAGTAAAATACTTTAATTGAAAAAAAATAAAATAGAAAAAAAAGACAGGTTTAAGTAGAGCAGAATGGAAGCACTTACTCAAAACACAATGAAAGTTGAATAAATGAAAAAAAAAAGAAAAATATTTTTGTATGTACTGAGGTTCTTTGAATGACAGTAAAAGCATGGCTGGAAGAAACGGGAAAATTTCTGTATATTTACATATAGGCATACTCACCAGCAATGCTCTAGACACTAAGACTACATCCATGCTAGAATATTGTAGTGTCAGCAACCCTGCTGAGTTCTTAGGTTGGATCCCTGACTGCTTTTGAATGCAATCTCAAAGATGATCCATGAAGCACTCCCCAAAACAACTCCTGGAGAGAGTTTTGGAGCAGTCAGGAGAACTGTTCTCAACTGGCACTTTGGATTCACCCACACCATTTTGGAAACTAAGAAAGGTCAGCATCAAAGAGTCTTACAGATGGCTGCAGGTTCATTTGCCCATGTGGCCTTGTGGTTCCCCATCTCAATACCTGTACGATTTTCTCTGACCACAGAGGCAAAAGGTTCAGCACCTCAGTGGCTGCAGTGGTTCACCCCCTCCCATCAGTGCTTTACCCTTCTGCTGCCACCATGGCAACGCACTCTCTGACATCATTCTGGTGTTTGGGCATCCTTTTGGACTTCTCTCTTTCCTGGCTGTATCCAGCTGAAGGTTGGGGCACTTCCTTCTGGCTGGAGCTCCCCGGGACCGTTGGCTGCTGGAGTTCCATGGAGTCACCAGGACACCTTCCTCCATGTGGCTGTGGGGGACTGTCACTTTTCCTGGCTGATGGAAAGGTGTCTGCCTTGGATTGGACAGTGCTCGGCTTTCTCGCTGACGTGGCTTCATGGGGCTGCAGGTTCAGCTCCTCTGCTTGCCCTGTGGCAGGTCCCACTGCTCCAGTTTCTTCCATATCTGTGAAGGCAAGATTTGTTTGGTTTTTCCAATAAGACCCCACCTTCATGTACCTTATCCTTCTATGCCTTTACTCTGTGTTAAAGAGATTCATAAATTTTTAATTTTTTTTCCCCATATCACATGGGCAGACAGTGATAGGACAAGGGGGAAGAGTTTTAAATTGAAAATGAGAGATTTGGGTTAGAGTTTAGGGAAAAAATTCTTCCCTGTGGGGGTGGCAAGGCCCTGGCACTGGTTGCCCAGAGAAGCTGTGGCTGCACCATCCTTGGAGGGGTTGGGACGGGTCCTGGAGCAACCTGGGATAGTGGAATGTGTCTTTGCCCAGGGTGGGAGGAAGTAGATGATTATTAAAGTCCCTTCCAACACAAACCATTCCATGATTCTATGATTAATTAAAAAGCAGTTACTGTTACAGAAATAATTGCACTGGCCATACATTCTAGTTTGACAGAAATAAAATGTTAAAGCCAAACAACCATTAGCTATTTCCACAAATAAATAAAAACCAACAAACCCAGCTAATTTGTGCTTATTGATACACTAACAGCTGCTAGAGCATCTCCAACATTTAATAAAATTTTGAATAAATGTTTAATAACAAAATTTATAGAATGCAGTTTTTTAGTAAGCTATGAATTGCCAAGACTGATAATATTTTAATATTACACACACATAAAATGCATCATCCCTTTCTGAAACAGGCTGTGACTTAAGGTAGAACTTTATATTTCTAACATTTGAGTCCTACTCAAGGCAGAGCCTGTAACCTGCAACACTGTTTTTAAAAAATGATGTAGAAAAAATGCAGGAAAAGGAAAATATGCACTATGCATTTTTCATGTGGAAATGTTTACATCCTTATACATTAAATGGTTATCAATAACAGGATCACTTGTAGTGACATAGCAGATATCTTCTGAGCTGACAGAGTGTCTCATCATGATTGGCAGCCTCATTTTTAGCATAACTTGAATGCTAAAAGCATTCATAATATTTTTGTAATCCTCTCCTTCCCTCTGCAAAAAAAAAAGACAACAGCCTACACCCAAACCTTTCATACTCATTCCAAATCCAGATCTAGTCCTAGTCAATGTCTCATGTGTTAGTGGACAAAATCAGCTTTATTAATCCATTTATCAATATCCACTGTAGTCTTTAGCACAAATAATACCAGAAAATATATTGTTGCCACTTCTGATTTTTCAGGTTTGTACTTCCAGTTAACCCTTAAGAGCCTGTGACATTCAGCCTCATGGTTGCTGGGACCTTATGCTCAGATTCATTCTCTTCCAAATTGTCTGTAATTCATTAGTTGGAACTATATTTGCTGAATCATAGAATGTCTCAAATTGGAGGGCACCCATAAAGGGTCATTGAGTCCCACCCCTGACCCTCACAAGAACACCTAAAATTAATCATATGACAGAAAGGTTGTCCAGACACCCCTTGGCCAGCTTGAACTCTGGCAGCCCTGGCAATGACTTCATGCTTGTATTCATTTTTCCTGTTAAAGAGTGATCCTGTTTTTTCCAACTTGTGCACTCATAAATTTAAATTTCAGAGTTGTACCTCTTGGAAATCTGCCAGAAAGTTGTTACTAAAATTTCAGCAGTCAAGACATAATATTATGTTTAACACTTTCCCTTCTTAAGCTGGTTTTAACTTTAGGTAGTTGGCTCATTTAAGGTACAAATTACATACTCCACCAGGTTCAATTTTATTCTTTAGACACATAAACAAGATAAAAAGGTCATGATCTCCTATACCAAAGCTTCATGTTAGTTCTGGAGATTTACTGGCTCTCTCATCTTCAAAGGTGCCATTTTCAACAGTGGAAATAAGGTTTTTCAAGCAATTTTGAATCAATGGAGATGGCTACAAGTTTTCTGGATAGAAGCAGTTTCAGGGATGAAATACTGCCCTGAGATTCCTGGGCGTTTTTTTAACTAAATACAAACTATTACATATCATGAAAGCTCATGATTAACTGGATTAAATACCAGCTAACAGAGCTCAGGCAGAAATTATACATGGGAAATAATTCTCAGGGGTGTGTGGCAGTACCAAACACTACCACTGAAATGGGAGATATTCAGTGTTTCCACCGGTGATTAGTAATTAAAACTGAAATTGATTCTGCTGAAATTTTGTAAAACAAGGGGAAAATGGCAAACTGGTAGAAAGGAAGGAGGAGGAGCTGATCTGAGCAAGCTAGGAGGAAGGGAGGGAAACCCCGTTTGCAGATTGAGATAACATCTTCAGGAATACCACAGTGATTTCTAGCTGAAGGTGTTCAGGAGTTCAGACTAAGAATCAATCAGGTACCATTCTGAAAAGATTTAGGGAAGTGACAGAAAACTGAAGCTTGGAAATGTAAGTTGTAGGAGGATACAAGCTCTCTGTTGGACCACCAGAATAAATTGCAGAAAGCAAAATGAAACAATATGTTCTTCCACCTCCAGGTGTGTTCTGTTAACAATGCCTTAGCCCATCAAAAGTTCTTTAATTCAAGAGAGAGATAATTACAAGAAGCTGAGGAGATTTTTCTTGTTAGACCAAGATTAGGCAAGGCAATATCTTGATCCCTTCTCCCTGCTGTACTGCATAACTGTGCATATTGGTTTCTCCCTCATCGTCATCCTCAGCTGCTCCTTTTGGTACAACATCCAGGGCCCCTGATCCACTGGACTTTGCATTTTACAAGCACCTACCAAAGAGAAAAGCTCTGTTTCGCTTGTCTTACTGTGGCGATTAATAAATAAGGGCTCTGAACAGTTAATTGTGTTAGAAAAGCAGTATTTCTTATGAGGGGAAGAGCTAAAAAGCAGAAACTAAATAAAAAGAGTGCAGCTTTGATTTCTTCTCTCTCTCTCTCTCTCTCCAAAACCAACAGCACTTTAAATAAGGGGGAATCAAGCATTAGACATTTCCAAGTCATATGTATTAAATTCACTTAAGATACTGTTATCCTTGTTTAGATTTGAACATATTGGGGAATCTTTTTGTCTTGCAACTATTCCTAAAAGACTCTAAGTGGCTGGATTGCCTTTTTCTGACAAAAAAAATCTTTCCATGAATTATTTACACGACAGCTCCAATCAACGCTGTACCTGTCTGCCTCCCCAGCCAAAATGAAAGTTCACTATGTAAAGGTGCCAAGGGAGAGTGGCAGCCTCCCACTGCGAGTTTATAGACAGAACTAAGTCAGCACGCATTATGTGTCAGAGCCGACATCAGACAGAATCAGATCCTTTGATCTCAGACCTCCACAGGAAGCTTAGATCTCAGACAAATTAGATAAAAAATGAATTTATAGCAGATATGTATCCTAAGGCACACAGCTGAATGCTGTGTTTTGGAGGAGTATGGCAAATATCAAAACATATAAACTGCAGAATTTCCTCTCCTTCTCTCTCTCCCTCTGCTTTTGTGATAGATGCTAATTAAAAGGAGCTAAAACTCCAGCTCGCCTCTTCCTGCATCTTATGTAATCCACAGGCTTCCGTAAGAAGGAGGAAAAAGAAATTCCCAAAACAGAGTAAATGGGCAGTTCAGCAGGGTTATCCGAACGCCCTTAGGTCTGTGCTGTTGGCAGGTGAGATAAAAAAAAAAAAAAGCCCTCAACTACTGTAAGAACATTTCACACTTGCAGAGAGGGAAGCCAGTGCTTTGTGCTGCCAGCCACAAGCCCCCGGGGCTGTCTGCTTTTCTGTGACCTCCGAAGGAGTCGGGTTTGATCAGCAGATGATGAAAGGACAAGTCTTGAGGAGGTGTGCAGGAAAAGGGTTGTTTGTGGCAGGACCTTGGGGAGTAAAGTGGGACACAGTATGGGGTGGGTGGGAGTGGAGATGCTTTGAGCTGCTTGGTTGGACTCACAGAGACCAACTATGAAAATGAGCCCTGGGTGGGTGTTTTTACCTCCAGTGTAACTCAGTGCAGTCCTTCACAGCCTGCAAACCTCTCCAGAGCTTTTGATCCCCCTCCAGTACCTGGAGATTTCGGCAGGGAGGACCCCTGCTCCTCCAGGCATGTGGGGACATCAGGAATGTTGGTCCCTGCCCTACTCCAAAAACACTAGAAGAAATCATGGAGTCATTGAATCATAGGATATCCTGAATTGTGGGGAAGGGACCCACAAGGATCACTGAAATCCAGGCCCTGTCCCTGCACAGGACACCCCAAGAATCACAGCATGAGCATAAGGGGGGTTATGCTGCTACCTTCAGTGTAGCTGGGAATTCACTCCATCTGTGTTAAAGGAGATGAAATGACAAATAGAAATAAAAACAGGGAGGAGAAGGAGAAGGCAATAAAGAGACAGACCTTTTGCGAATGCGCCATTGATCCTATACAAACCTATAGAATCATGGAATCATTAAAGTTGGAAGAAACCACCAAGATTATTGACTCTAACCACCAACACAGCACCACTGTATTCACCATTAAACCTCTACCCAGCTGCCACATCCCAGACATTGTTTGAACACTTCCAGTGATGGTGACTCCATCACTTCCCTGGGAACACCTGAACAGGTTAAAAGACATCAACTGACTCTTTTGGTGTTCAACAGTTTATGAATTGCAGTCTCACCTCCTGCTACAGACACTGCACTTTTATTTGGTCCTTGATGGCAACAAGGTTTGGTGGGAGCTGCAGGAGGCTGTGCTTGTTCACTGGGTCTCTTGGTGCTGTCCTGTCGTACATCAGGGCGTTCAGTCCTCGTCTCTGCAGTGAAACACACAGACACATCACCCTCAGTACATCTTCTGCTCAGCAGAAATTATTAGTTCAAGCAAAAGTTGAATATGTTGTTGAATATATAGTAGAATATTGCTTGAATTATGCCACCAAAAGCAGTGTCCACACAGCTTTGAACAGTTCTAGGGATGGGGACACCACCACTGTCCTGGGCAGCCTGCTCTAGTGCTTTACAATCCTTTCCAAGAAGAAACATTTTGCAATATCTGTCTGGACTCAGACACCTTTTATAGGCATAAAACTGTATAACCTTGAACTATCATAGAATCATATAATAGTCTGAGTTGGAAGGGACCCACATTGATCATTGAAGCCCAACACTTGCCCCTGCGTAAACTACAAAATATATTCTAATTACTGAATATCTCAGAGCTTTTTCTGAGTTCTGTTGTCTGAAACCCATCCTGGCTGCTCTGGGGATTTGTTAAATAAAATAAGGAGTCTGCACGTATAAAATTTTGTTGATATTTCCAACTTACTGTTGCTTTTGCTCTTCCTGAACCAGCAGAATGAAAGAACAATGACGAATGCAGACGCTGCTGAACCCAGTATGACAACGAGGATCATGCTGGCCTTGGCTCTCATGGGGACAGGGAAGGTGGCAAATGGCTGGGACACCACAGTGAACTTCACCCCTGAGAATTTAAAGCAGTCAGTTTATTACAAAAGCAAAAATGCTGGTTTCACAGCTAAAACACCACCTTATAACCTTTCAACAGGGATGCCACTGTTAAATATGCATTCAGCGACAAACCATAAATCCGTCTGTCTCCAGACAGATCCAACATTAACTGACAATATTTATTTAGGACGGAGTACCAGGACAACCCAAATGTGTAACAATATTTCTACAAGCTAGGTTTCAAGCTTTCAGTGCTTGCTGAAGCATAAACAGCTTCTTTGCATTCAACAACACTTAATATTTCCTCCATGAATTTGTCTAACTGACACAAACCCCATAAAATACTTTCACAAAGCATCTGCTTCTGAGGCCAAACAGATCAGGCCCCTACAGAAAACATGCATATATTCTGCAAGGCAGAAAAACTGGTTGTGACAAGAAAGTTGTTAATACACAGTTTTTACAGGCTATACCTGAATCATATCAATATAGGTTACGGGGGAACCCAAAAACCTTCACCAGCATGAAGATTAAATCCATAATGCAGAAAACTTCCAGTGACCTTGTTAATATTTTCCACCATGTCAATAATGAGCATTATAAATAAAAACTGCCAGTATTTCTGCTGTTACACAGTAAATATTTAGTCTCTTGAAAGGCAGAAGCTTTGGGTAATGCTCTGTGCCCAGAGATCCTAAAGTTTTCTGTAAATGGCAGAATCAAGCCAGGCACTGCTCATAATTTCTGTGTTCAAGAGTTCATTGGGTCTCAGATCTGAGTCTCAAGGACTGGAAGATGCTCAATACTGCCCTTTTGAAATAGAGAGAGGTTTTGGTTCCCTAAATTATTTTCAAAACAAGTTCTGAATGCAGATGTGCCAGGCAAGAACAGGAGTTTAGAAAAACTGGCCCTGGTGATGTCTGTACACCAACCTGAAGGATGTGGATTAGCAGATCAACTCATTATCTGTCTTACTACCTGACTCATTATTGGTTCCTAACCCCACAGTTCTAATAATTTGGTGGATGGATATTTCTTTTACTTGAGTTCCGCTTTTAATAAAAATCTAAAAGCCTCTTTTTTTCATCAATTCATTAAAAAAAATCAGAAGCGCTGTCAGAGGGAGGCTTGGAGAGCAGGGTAAGTAGCTGTAAGTACTTTTAGCAGAAACTAATTAGATTTGTGTCAGTGTTGTCCACCTGAACGAAGCTGAGCTTCATCAGAACAAGGTGGGAAGCATGTTCCGATCGGGAGAAATCTGCCTGCAGGTACAAACACATATGAACTTCAGCTGAGAGAAGAAATCTCTCAGGTATCAAGGACTCTACACAGACAGGTGTTTAAAGGTGTTTTGCGCTACTCTAATAGTCTGTGAGTAGGATGCTGTTGGTTTAAATGGAAAGTGGATGTATCAAACCCGTTGGGATACATATCCGTGAAGGGAATATTACTGTAAAACAAGGAGCAGGACTATGCAGTGGTGCTATGAATAGTCTGCTCTCCCCAGGAACTGCCAGTAAAACATTTGGGATTATTGCATTCAGCATCAGCTGCACCTCCTGAGCTGTCTCCAAACAGTAAATTATGCCAGGGTAGGTGCACAGAGCAACTGGATCATGAAGATATATCCTAAACATCTACTGTTTGATTGTTTAATTTTGGTTTATTTAAGCAATAAAAGTAAATCTCTTCAGTAAGAATCTAGCAGTGTAAAAGCCTTTATATAGTCTCCAGAATGATTGCCAATTACAAGGAGCAAAAGGGATTCTTTCTTTAGTGTGTACTTTTGCAGTGCACTTTGAAAGCGTGCAATAATCTGATTTATACAGGTGATACCTGCACAGGTGCATCAGCTGCCTGTAAACATTGCTACCTCTAAACATCCTGTGTGGGGGAATGGCTTTAAGATGAAAGAGGGAAGATTTAGATATTAAGCACTGGCACAGATTGCCCAGAGAAGCTGTGGCTGCCCCATCCCTGGAGGTGTTCAAGGCCAGGCTGGATGAGGCTCTGAGCATCCTGGTCTATTGAAAAGTGTTCCTTCCCAAGGCAGGGGAGTTGAAATGCAATGGTCTTGAAGATCCCTCCCAACCCAAACCATTCTGTGAGTCTATTATTAATTCTTAGTAACTCTCTGACTGGATAAATATTTCAGAGAAGGGATCTCTGTTTAACCTTTGTTCAGAAAAAGGATTTTGAGATTTCCCTGGAATAGGTTTCTAAACACATTTCATTAAGTGTGCTTCCAGCCTAAAGAGTCAGATCCTGTGAGGTGCTGACTTTCCATCTTCTCTCACTGAAGCGAAGGTAGTGGGAGTTGCATGTGTTTGGCAGCTCAAAATACACAAAAATCCCCCACTGAAATGCACACCTCCAAGTGCTCCTACACCCCAATTCTTTCTTCGCCAAGCCATGGGCAGCACTGGATTTGGATGAGCCACTTGTGGCAGTCTAAATGTTTGCAAACTCCTATTTATTTTTGCTCAGAATTTTTCATTACCCACTTCCACTTGGCCATTTCACCAGTCAGATGTACTTATTCCCTCTGTTTTTTTCTGGCTGAGGCAAGACACGAGAGATAGATAGATAGATAGATAGATAGATAGATAGATAGATAGATAATATATCTATATCATCTACAATGATATTTATCTAGCGAGACATCCATGCATATATATCTGTACATAAAGAGAGATGGATGGATGGATGGATGGATGGATGGATGGATGGATGGATGATGGATGGATGGATGGATGGATGGATGGACAGATGGATGATGGATGGATGGATGCAATGCCAGAATGGAGATTTTACACATGGTCTTACAACATCTATATCTTAATATGTCCTTGGACTGCCTGCCAGATTTGCCTCAGCAGTCACCCTGAGGCAAGAAACCAACACTTTGACCCCTCTATACCTTCAGAAACAGATTTAAATTCTGCCCCCCAAACAGCTGCAGAGCTGCTTCTCTTGTACAGACACCTTGAGGATTTTACATGGCAGATTTCACGGGGTGCCTTGTCCCCAGTGCCCCCCTCAGCTGGCATTTCCAAGGGGGCATAAGCACACCTGCCTCCTCATTACTGAGCTGCTCAGAGACCTCTGAAGGTGCCAACATCATCTCCATAAGCTGCCAGGAGAGCCCTGGCCGAGCCCAGTCCTGGAGTCATGATCTGAATGAGCATAACCACCTATAAAGGTGACCAGGTGCAGGCAAACAGTCAGGAAAAGGCACTGTGAAAACAGCCAGGAGCACAGATGGAAAACTTCTGAATAAAAACAGGGGGAAAAAGAGGGAATGAGAGATCCAGTTTATAGGAAAAAGTTTGTTCTGGCAACTTAACTGACTTTAAATATCTGATTTATTGGGACACATAGTAGGGAATCCAGGGAGAAAGAGGCACCTTTTTCTGACAATACTTCTCTGTACTAATTCATCAGATTTGAGAGATCTTGCATGAATAGCACAGGAATCACCCGACTCTGCCACTGCCTGGGGAATGCCAACTTGGATGTGGAACACAACTCAAGCTATTTAGAGGTTTGGCATCTCTCCACCCATTCAAACACAGTTTGACTCCTTTTCTGTAAATTCAGGCCACTCGTAGGACTTTGATTTTACCAGATTAAAAATACACAGAATATGAAGCTTACCTGGAGGTGATGTGACAGTGAACACAAGTCTCCAGTTTGTCCCTGAGCTGGAGACCGCCAGATTGGAAAAGCTTGCACATCCCTCTATGACCTGCACTTGGGTGAGCCCTGGAGAGTCAGAAAAAATCATATTGCAATTAACAGCAACCAGATGAGTGCCACTTAAGGACCTCAGAGAGTCCTCATGACTTTAAGGGACTTCAGAAATCCTAAATTCATTGTCCATTCTAATCATGAACATTGTGTCTAATCCCAGAAATTTCACACAGAGGTACTCGGAAAACAAAGTCCTGAGGTATTGGAGGGCTTCAGCTCCTAAATATTCATTCTTTGAGCTTATTGTGAAATGGCATTTCCTGCATGTCATGGGGGTGTAATGTGAATGCAGCCATTAAAGGGATCAAACAAAGGTAATAGGAGCTATAGAGATGCACTAGAAAGTTCCAAATGCTCATTTTTTTAATTTAACTCATGTCTTGTGTGATTAACCATTTCACCAAGGTTAGGAGAGTGATAATGAGAGTCTATTTTCTGTCCCAAAGGGATGGTCTCAAGGAGTCAACCACTGTAACTAAGGGACAAGCTGAATCTTCAATTCTTTTCTAATTTGTAGTGTTTCACCTTGTCTTTGGGGCATCTTCCCTCCTGTCCTATTGTTAAATCTCTTGATTTTTTTCTTCAGCTCTGTCAGATGCTTTGAAAGATATTTGGCCATGAAAAATGTCTGTAGTGACTGCCCTGAGATAGTACAGGAGACACTGTCAGCTGGAAACCTGGCAGGAGGAAACTCCACAGGGAGCATTAAAATGAAACCCAGGAGACAGAGTTTCTCCATCACTTTACCTCTTGTTGTGAGCTATCAAGGAATGCATTCTGACCCAACATTTACCCTTGCTGTGGTTGTTATTTCTGTAGGCTCTTTTTAAAAGTCATAATTTACTTTGCAATTGGATCCCCGTTTTATTGTGTGTATCTTTGAGCACCAGCCAAGTCTTGGCCTTTGAGTGATGCTGACCAGCTCTGGTCTGCATTCAGGCTCTTAGGGTGAGAAGGGTGAAATTCTAAAGGCTGACAAATTTCCAAATGTTGGTTCAGGTGGGGGTGAGATGCCAGAACTTCCTCAGGATGCTGGACTTGCTCCAGTGATCACAAACACAGACTTTTGCCTGCTGAAAGACAACATGTCATAACTATTTGCTTTATGAAGCAGGTGGCTTGGCATTTTATTGCAGTTAAGCAGCACAGGTGAAGGTACATAAAGCTGAATGTGGGCAGGACATTTCTACTCTGCCATTCTCATGTTCAGGATATTGAACAATGTGGTGAAGTAGCAAGCTCTGAACTACAGCCAGAAATTGCCCAAGACAAGGTCTTAGGCAAAACCATGCCACATATTAATTATTTAGCAATATAAATGATAAAGTTTCCCCTCTCTATGACTCTGGTACTATTTAATTTGTTAATATCCCAGTCAGTTTTGATGTCATATATGGGGTTTTTCTATTTCTGTATAGTATCCAGCACACCAAACGACCAATTCCATTACAGGTCTCCAGGATCAGCTGTGGTATATAAATAACCAGTGATTTCTACTGTGAATAGACTTGGTGGAGATGTGGGAATCTAGATTTCTTTTATTTCTCCAGCCTAATCCTGGCTCATCCCTCTACCACTCATATGATCCTCCTTATGACAGTGTCTGCACAGACTACCAAGATTTTCTTGGCTCTCAAGTGAGTATCGTAATATGGATTTTAACAGAGGGCCTTGTCAGCTGTGTTCAAATACTTTACAATTGCCATTTCTAGTGTGTGATGAAGCCTGGAGTACTGTACTGTACTTCTCAACAGAGACTAGCTCAGCTTTCAGGCACATATGCTTCAAAGCTCAGAATATTACAGATATATATGGGAGTCTTCCCAAAGATCTCTCAGGCAAGCTGGTATTTAACGTAGAAGCACAGCTAATTTGGAGCTAAACTGCCTTCCACGAGGCACTTTGGCTGCTGTCAGATGAAGCAGCCTCAGTGTGCTAGACGGGACCCATTTCCATTAAATGCTGCTTTCATGTGCTTCAAAAGACGAGTGCAATAAGGGTGTTTGTCAAAGGAAAAACTGCAGCAAACTATTACATGCAGAACATCTGTACTGTGCTGCTCTTCCTTTGCTGGAGTTTATTGACTATTAATTTGATGCATGTATCTTTTAAAGAATGTGAAGTGTCTTTTGCTTCAGTGACTGGTTTTGCTTTCTTTTCCCCTCCTTTCTTTCTTTCTTCCTTTCTTTCTTTCTTGCTTTCTTGCTTTTTTCTTTCTTTTCTCTCTCTCTCTTCCTTCCTTCCTGCCTTCCTTCCTTCTTCCCGCTGTTAGTCAGCAGATGATCCAGTAATCCATGGCTTATCTAGACACATGTTCCTAAACCGAAGAAGTTTAGGAACATGGTCTGAAAAGGCATGAAAAGCAGCAGAAAAGACAAAAGGATTTTTCTAACCTGTAATCCTGGAACTATCTTGGGGTAGGAAGCATTTCTAATTAACAGAAACAGGGACTGGAAGGATGAGAAGCTCTGATCTACAGCATGAATGCTACTTATCTTCTCTAAATGTGAACTTTTCAAGTGAAAAGTAACATACAAACGGCTTTACTGTTAACAAAATTCTTTCTCTGCAATAGGGAACCCAACTTTTGCTTGTGTGCACTTCTTGCTTATATTTAAATATTTTAGCAATGAAATTGGTAATGTTATAATCACTATCATTTCTAACTTCTAATTTACCAGCATATGACCATCCACATTTGTTTGATTCAGCTCTCTACCTTAATGAGTTTCTATGTCTAAGCATGTTCACAAAACCTTGAGGGAAATCCTCACATTTAGAGTTTTTCACGTGTTTTCATGAGCCTCTCATGAGTTCAGGCGTTTTGATAAATGAGGACCAGAAGAGAAACATTTAGATCCCCCATGAAAAAAAAACCACTTTCACATTATAATATATTAATGACAATCCATAGGCAGTTGTTTCTGTCTGTACTTGGCCTGATCCTTTGCTGGGATTAAAAGGTTGTTTTGGACCCTAAAGAAATTACCCCAGTTAACATAAACTGAAAATCAAGTGTTAGGATTTCTAGTTCTTCATTCTTTTCTTTTTTAACCCCAGATATGTCTTTTCAAGACAAACTATAGGATATACTCCCATTAAGCTACCAGAGAACGAAAATACTTTTTGCCTGTAGCATATGACTGGGTAGTTCACCAAACTCCTACTGCAACCTTCTGTTTTCAGCCCAAAGACCGGTTTTCAAGCACAGTATTCCTCAGGGAGAACTCCTAAATTTATCATCATCATTTTGCATAGCTGCTTTGCCATAACCCTTGCTGTAAGAAAACACATCCAGACCTTTCAGCACAGCCTGGGAGGAGTCCTTGAGATGAGCTGATACGACCCAGGGTTCTGCAGGAGGCCCCAGTTTGTCAATTCTTTGACCCTGGGAGGAAGACCAGAAGAGAAGAATTAAGATCTTGTCTCCTCATCAAGAGCAAAGAAAGCTTTGAAGGTTTTAACATCTGTAATTTTTTTTATATGTATGTCCCCAGTCTGAGGGCAGTTTGCATTTATGTGTCACATATTACAAATGTCACAAAGTTCACCATAACTTTTCAAGAAGAGGCCATATGACAGAAGGGGTCAGGCTGGAAGGGACCACGGTGGCTCCTCTGGTGCCACCTCCCTGCTCCAGCAGGGCCATCCCAGAGCACAGGGCTGTGTCCAGACAGGTCTGGAATATCCTCCATGAGGGAGACTCCCCACCCTCTCTGGACAATCTGTTCAGGGCTCGGTCTCTGCACAGGAAGGTTCTTCCTCATGTCCAGTGGAACTTTCTGGGATCAGTTCCTGCCCGTTTCTCTGGTGCCATTGCTGGGCCCCACGGAGCACAGCCTGGCTCTGTGCTAAAAATCTCAAATGTCAAAATAGTACAGAATTAATAGAGATATCCATCCACAGGGAGGCAAATTCTACCTTTCTGTCCAGGAAAATTATTTTTGGCTGTATAGGAAGCTGCTTCTTGATTTCTCCATTTGAGGGCTGCACCTGAACAGAGATGCTGTAGGGTCTCATGTATAAGCAGGTTTCTGAGTGTTGTCTGCTTCCATTTCTTTCACATGAAAAAGGATGGGGGGAAAAAAAAAAAAAGAAAATCAGAAATAATGTACTAGATGTTATTTTCTGTTCCTATTTTCTACCTACTAATTTACCTTATCATAACCCTTTGATTCCTTGAGTGAGAGGTGAGAGCAGCATGCATGGAAATAGGAAACAGTCATCACTTCCAAGCAGAAAGCAGCACCAAAGTATAAAAAAATCCTTTTGTTTCCACCCTCAGTTTACAGATGGAAAAGTGAGAAATGAACAAAGTAATGTATGTCGCTGGTATTATGTTGGAAGTGTGTGGCAGAGAAAGGGATTTTATGGATTCATGGAACCAGCACCTTACCCCCAAAGTCATTGTTGCAGTGCACTGAGAGCAGTGGAGCCTGCAAATGTTTCCTTTCCAGCAAAAAGATTTTCACTGAAAACCTTTGAGCTCCTCTAAGGACAAAGTCTTGGCTCCTCTACACAAGCACGGCACTCACAGGGCTTTACTGCATTTTTTTTTCCTGCCATCACCTTCCCAATTTGCAAAGTCTGGAGACTGAAATACAGCAGTTACAGACACCCCCTTGAAAGACATTGGATTTCCAAGCCTGAAATTTAAATTAGAGCATCCCAGGAGAGCGCTTTTGCATTTGAATAAAGAATCAACACTCTATTCCGAGCCTGGATCATTTCACTCCCTCTCCCAGTGCTTTGTGTCATTTAGTATCTCATATATATATAATTTATATATATATAAAATGTTCTAATCTGCAATTGCAATGAAGTGGCTGGGGTTTTCGTATTGTCTTGAAATGAAAGAAGAAAAGCTATTCATTGATCTCCAGTGTTTGCTTAAAGGTGTTTACAAACACAAGATATATGGATCTTAAGTTTCCTTTGCTTTTAACTCATTTTTTCTAGTTTGGGTAATGGTTGTGGATATTTTCTCAGAGTATTACTCTGTATTATGAATGAGAAACTGTTCATACTGTGGCTGATGGGAAATATTGGTCTGAACTACAGCTGCTGGAAAGATCAGCTAAGGCTTTAAGGATACGTGGAAGCTCAAAAGGTAGCTCAAGGATTGAAGTTTTAGTTCTTATCTTGGTTCTGTATCTTGTATTTTTGTTTCAGTGGGAAGGTCTCAAAGGCAGCATTAGGTTTGAAATTTATGTCAAGGGTATCAATAAGGTGCTGTTATCCACCTTCTTCCAAAACTGTGTGTTCGGCTGTGTGACCAAAACTCACTGCAGGAGCAACACACCAAGTCACTCCTGTTTTCAAGCTAAAGATCTGCAGTTTTCTGTCAGCTCCCTGGCTCCAGCTGAGCACGGAGAGGTTCAGATGAGTCTTGGCATAGTTTCTGTAAACCCCAACAATTTTTTTTCCTCTCCTCACCTTATTTAAAACTGACAACAAATAAGAAAGATGCCCTGAATTCACATGCCAGGCCCTACATGTGCTCATCTTGCACAACAAGGAAGGCTGCTGCAAAATGTGGACCTAGGAAGCAGTTCTCACTCCCTGGAGTGAGCAGAATCATAGATTCATAGAAACATAGGAAGTTTGGATTAGAAGGAACATTAAAGCTCATCCAGTTCCATCCCCCTGCCATAGGCAGGGATACCTTCCACTAACCCAGGTTGTTCCAACCCCTGTGTAACCTGGCTTTGGACACTTCCAGGGATGCAGCAGCCACAGCTTCTCTGGGCACCCTGTGCAACCCTCACAGAAAAAAATTTCTTCTTAACATCTAACTTAAATCTCTCTTTTAATTTAGAACCGTTCCCCCTTGCTCTTTCACTCTTTGGTAAAATAACAGTGAAGAAAACAGAACATAGCAAAACTAGACATGGTTAGCTAAAATGGAAGTATAAAAATGAGTGTCTGTTTGTGGATGATTTGAACCTGGCTTACACAGCATGGAATGCAGTGTTTATATCCCATATGCTCCAACCTGACTCACGCCGTGAGGGACCCCCTGCCTTAGGGCACAACCCTGCACACAGCAGGTTATATCCCTTAAAATGATGCCAGCGTGGAGGAGAAAGGAGCATCCTGCTGCTCCCACGCTAATTTGTGCTGGAAGGAAAATAGGCCTTTCCTGGCACAGCTTTGCTCTAGGAGGTGGAGGTAGATTTGTGCTCATAGCCCAGAGAGGACCAGAGCAAGACCTGCCTTTGCCTTCATCCCCTGGGCATGAAGGTTGTGCTGTTTGCCACTCCCCTGCAGTCTCGTGCTGGGCAGGAGCAGGCTGGTTTTCAATTCCCTGCTGACAGGGAGCAGCTCTGATTCTCAGTGCCCTGCAGCTCTTCTAAATGTGGGCACAGCAGGCTGTTGGGGATGCCTCCGTCAGCAGGGACACCAGGAATCCCTGATCCTGTCACCATCAGTGCCAACACATGTCTGCTGAACAGGCTGAGGCTCCACAGGAGAGCAAGTGCCTGTCCTTTAGCAGCGGGGGAGTTAGAGGGCATAGAAACTAGAGGGTCTGCTGCAGGTATTATGGATTAATTGAGAAACTTGGTAGAGAAATTTAGGGCAGAGGAAATGAAGTATCCCTGAAATCAAGGAGAATTTGTCATTTTATTTACAATTGCAATAATAACTACAATCATAAAATCATAAAAATCATCTTGATCCAACACCCTGCCATGGGCAGGGACACCTTCCACTAGCCCAGGGTGCCCCAAGCCCCATCCAACCTGGCCTCAGACTCTTGCAGGAGTGGGGCATCCAGAGCTTCTCTGGGCAACTTGTGCCAGGGCCTCACCACCCTTACAGGGAAGAATTTCTTCCTGATATCTAATCTAATGTAATACAGTAATATTACCAATATAGTTATATCATCATACTAATTTCAACAACAACAATAGTAATAATAATAATAATAGTAATAAACAATAACTGCTATTATCAATTGATTTCAAGGGGAAGGAGACCAGGATGACAGCCTGGGTGAAAGGTTCATTAAAGCTGATGGATATGTGTCTACTAGAAAACTAAATGATGCCAAAAACAAGCCTTGGCACTGACACCTGATCATCTCTACCATTAAACTGTCAGCCCCTCTCAAGCTGTGGTTTACATCTAATGCCAAAGTCGAGAACAATTCCCAAATGGTCTGGGAGCTTATACAGTCAGAAAATATTCTCACTTGGAAGTTTGGATGAGGCCACACTGAAATATGTCAGCTGTCCTTGATGCCAAAGAGCAGCCCCTGGCATATTTAATTTCCTAATAGATGTTGAAATTAATTGAACAGTTGTCTGGTATGTCTGCAATGCTAGTGTTGTAAAATCAATATATCCTTGGAAGGGGAAGGAAATTGGGAAGAATTTCAGGACTAATATGACTAAATGAATCATGATCCAGCCAAAGAGACATCTTTCTTTGTTTTTGAAAAGGTGGAGATTGCTGATGAATTCAAAACAGGAATTCAAGAAAGGGAGGTGCAGCAAGGATAGGGGATAGACAAGCTGAAAAGTTGTGGAAGACAAAGTAGGCACAGATTCACTGAAAGGATTGTGAGGAATTTAACATCTTTGGGTGAGAATGGGTTCTGATGTCATGGGATGATGAAATAAGCCAGACCTCTGCCCTCTCAGGTGCACTGTTGGAGCTTTGCCTCCCCCTGCAGATCTTATCACTAAGTAATACAGACAGGGAAGAGAGACATGAGCATCAGAAGACAATGAGGAGTCTGATGTCATTCCTATTTTAAGCAAGAAAAGACATTTGAAGGATGACTTTTATTTCCACCAATTCCCATATTTTCACACATTATAGAAAGAAACCAAAGAGAATCATTGAGTCCAGCTCCTGGCCCTGCACAGGACAGACCCAAGAATCCCACCCTGTGCCTGAGAGCATTGTCCAAGCTCTTCTTGAACTCTGCCAGGTTTGGTTCTGTGACCACTGCCCTGGGGAGCCTGTTCAGTGCCCAACCACCCTCTGGGGGAAGAAACTTTCCCTCATATCCAACCTAGACACCCCATGACACATTTTCATGCCATTCCCTCAGGTCACTGGTCACACAGAGCAGAGATCAGTGTCTGCCTCTCCTTTTCCCTTCACGAGGAAGTTGTAACTGTGATGAGTCTCCCCTCAGTCTCCTCTTCTCCAGGCTGAGCAAATCAAGTGACCTCAGCCTCTCCTCCTATGACTTTCCCTCTAGGCCCTTCTTTCATTAGGACAACGAAGCTGATGAAGGGTCTAGATGTGGGATCACCAGAAGCCTTTAGAAGGAGAGGGACAGTGCAGATGCAACAGATAAGAGAGAAACATCCTCCAGATTCATTAGTGACTTCCATTAATTGCTGTAGATGAGTGGAAATGCCCCTATTTACAAAGCCAGTGGCGAGGAGCTAAGCCAGGCCTCCTCCATAACACACTCCCCAAGTTTACTGTCAGAGAAATGTCTTTTATTAAATGTAAACAGCATCCCGCCGGAGGTCAGAGCTTTGCCGTGCTGCGTATCCCAAGGTAATACCACTTTAAGCTCCACATAAACTCTTAAACAGTTTCTATCCTAAAACCAGACCGTAGGTGGTACAGTTTTTTACGATATGTTATAATAGTGCAATAAATCTGTTAGCTTAAAATCGAATCTCCGTGGCCTTTTAGAGAAATCATCATTAAATGCAAGGCCCTGTTAATGATGCCATCCCAGTGAAATTGTTTAATCTGCTAGGGGGGTGGAAGGTCACCAAATGAATTTTTTATAATACATCAACTTGACACGCAATAGGGAAAACTGTAATAGATAAAAGCAAAGGAAAAGGGCACTGTCTTCTTCTGATAGGTCAATAGCAGCCAAGAGAGTCACTCATCCACTTTTCCTTCACTACCGTGCTCCTTTTCCATTTAATATGGACACCCAATTAATACCTCAGCACCATAGACAACCTCATTTTAGGTGAATTATAGCAATTTCTTCCCCCTTCTCCGAAATGAAAGTGATCACAATACATCATAGCATTGTGCGAATTAACGTTAATTGATTCGAGTTACCAAGCATTGATGGGCCACTTCTATAATCTGGTCCTTATTGGGAGCTGGAAGGGATGGAGGGAAGATTAGATTGCATCCCCCGTTGCTTTGACGACGGCGGTCACCTGATGGCTTGTTAGACAGTTGTACGCTTCTATTGCCGGCCCCAGTGGGGTCGTCAGTAAACTGGAGTGATGTCCAAACATCATTACACGCTGCTCCGATATTAAAGCAAAGGGATTAGCACCTTATTGCAGGCAACCTGGATTTGTCATTGTGCTGTCGTTATCCAATTTCCAGATGATAATGTGACTGTGGCCTGCGGGCATGAGGTCCTACAGCCAAACCAAGGTGCCCGTGTATGTGTATATATATATATATTTTTTTTTATACATATATGTATACACACACACGCTCATATACATATACACACATGCACACTTCCCCACAAACAGCCAGCAGCCCAAGCCATTTAACCCTTTGCTCACCAGATTCCTGCTAACAAACATGTGGAAGAATTTTTCCCCCCTTTCCCATCAGATGCTCACTGCAGGACAAGAGTGTGAGCGACAGCAGAGCGGGGTGGTCTGGGAGCTGACACGGCCGTCACTCACTCGAATGTCACAGCAGACAAGCTCCGCTGATAGTGGTGACACCACTCACATGTTAAATAAGGCAGAGTGGGGACAGGATTGGTCCCTTGGAGACGTGGCTGGCAGCTCCTCTCTGCTGTTGCCTGTGTCTTGTAAATCATCACTTATGTTGCAGGTCCCATTGGTTGTTAGGAGGGAAAATAAATCCATATGTGACACAAGCAAGGCAGGTTTTGTTTGACAGCACCGGGGTACCAGTGCTGGGATCAGATCTCTTTAGAGTGTTTGAGAAGCATGACAGGGACACTCCTGGATCTCCTGCACATGTCTGAACATTAATTTCTGAGGGAACACTGGAATAGGGAATAGCTTCTCTTGAGCTGACCCTCTTCATTTTTAACTGAGATGTAATAACACAAACCCTTCAGTTTCAAAGACCACGACTGGTGTGGGGAATATGTGGCAATTGATCCTTCCTTCCTCCCATAGGGACATATAAAGTCCTGTGCTCCTTTTCCTGAATTTCTCCAACCCTCTCCACCTTCCTCTTCCTCTGCTTTCTCCTACTCTCCTTTCACCTTTCCTACCTCCTGCTCCTTTCCTGCAGAGGAGACAGCTGAGTTTTGGAAGGCCATTGTCAGAGCAAGCTGTGATTTCCACCAGAGTTATCTGGTAGGTAGAACTTTTAATTGCCTGAATCCACAGCTGTCAACTTTGAGTGGGAATGACAAATTCTTGGATACATTTGCCATGTAGACAATATACTAACAGAAACTAAATTTAAAATTTAAGGCTTAGAGGTGAAATATATCTTGGTGACAGACCGTTTAACTCCTACACTGTCAGAAGGGTTCCTGCTCAGGAGAGCAGTGGTGAAAAACTATTATTTTACTTATCTACTATTATTTCAGAGGCAATGTGAAGATCCATGAATGGTAGTTTGGAGATTTGTTTGAAAACTTGCTAGGGAAATGCTGGCTTCACACAAGGCTCATACACAAAGGGCTGCTTTTGGTATCTTCCTGTTCAAAACCAAACAATCTTATGGACAGACATCATATTTTTTGGTTGTTTGGAACAGTCCCTGAATGACAAATACTTCTGCTTAAGTTGCAATTCAATTACTCTACTGACCATGGACTGAGGTCAAAAGATGCCTCCTTAGTTTTCCCTCCTTGATTTAAATATGAAGAAAACAAAAAAGCTAAAATAATAGATCTGGGGCCTAATATCTACATAATTAAAGACCTTTGTAACATTGGCATCCCTGGTATGACTGGGTCTTCCTGACACTGACAATTCAGCTTTGATGACCAGTTTCAGTTTCACCAGAAGCAAAAAATTAGTAAGAGGTTAAAACTTCACTTTTGATCAGACAGACCAATATTCTATTGACACAGAACCCTGTCACACAAACTCTTTTTACATGCACTGTAACCATCTTCTCTGTGTGAAGATGTGTCTGAGTCTCTGAGTTCCCGATGAGCATCCACCTCTTACAGCCCATCTCTCAACTACTCAGTTTCCCAGTAGGAAAAGAATTATGAATTGGCAATAAAAATTTGATCCTGGTTCCTAAAGTACAACTTGATCAGGCAGTTTTATATGACATAACACTTTCTATATAAGTATTGACCCCCTCTTCGTTCTCATGACATTTCTTATCCCATTGCTTCCATAAAGAACCCATTACAGAATCCCACTCCTCTGATGGAAAACCCTCTAGGTTATTCACGTGGACTTTCCCACCATTTTACTAGACTGCTAAATGACATGTTGGCCACCTTAACTATCCCCAGACTATTAAATAAATAAACAAGTAAGTAAATAAAATTCACAATATAATTTTGGCCATGTGTGGAAAAAATCATGAAAATAGAATTGAATAGAAATGTGAAATGTTCTCTTTTCTGTTCTATTGCAAAGTTCCTCCTGTTTATTATCTGAGGAGGAACCTACTTTTAATTTTAAGTGCAAATTCACCTCTCAATGCCTTATACTCATTTGTTCCTGTGCTGTCATTGTCCATTACTATTGAGAGATTCCTCACCGGTATTCAGTCTTGCAACATATTTTCAGAGATAAAATTATATCCTCCCAAATTTGCTTTGCCAAGTGAAACAAACTCTTTACTAAATGGTTTTATGATTCTACTCCTTACTTCTTAAAATAACTTCCATTTTCGTGATCATTTTAATGTCTTTCCTTTTACTTACTTGAACTGAATTTGTCTTTTTTGTACATCAACTGTGAATAAATGGCACATTCTATATAAGAATATGCCCTCTACACTGGCTGTGTGAATATCTAACCTAAAATTAAGTAAGTTTAAATTAAAGGAGATTTTAAGCTTAGTTTAAGCTCCTGGATATCATCTTTTCCACACCTTCACTTGAGGTGTGCGTGACAGATAAAACTTCTATATAACCTCAAGTGCTACAATATCTGCACCTCTTGACATGGAGAATTTTAGCATCCTGCCTTTGCCTGCTCTCTGGAGGAAAAACTTGGATCCTCATGCAGGTAAAAAAGTTGTCATGTCTTTTTTTACAAAACCCTATGCAACTCCACACATCAGCCTGCCTGAAACCTGCACAGAAGTTACCAAATCACTTTGGGTTAGGAGGTGTCAGAATTCATCTGGTTTGATCTCCAGCCCTGCCTGCCTGTGTATGTGCCATGTGACATAGAGAATTAGTAGTAATATCTCATTTAGTGCTCTGCATGGGAATTGCTGTTGGAATGAGCCATTCTTTAATAATTTGCTTCCATTTTATTCCTTGCTGTGAGCCTCAAATTTCCTGCACAAGCACCATTTTTCACATTACCTCAAACATAATGCTCAACAAAAAAATATTTCAGTTTGTAGCAGGTTAAAGGTCCACCAAGAAGGAGCAAAGCACCCTGCTGTAGTGTGGGGATAGGGATTAAATGACTTCTGGATGACTGTCCAGAATTATTTTCCTGATTTTGTATGAAGGCACCTGCACAAACATACACAATACATTCACCATTGTGCTTCTTGTTCTTTCAGATTTATATTGATATTAGGAAGATTTTGCAAAACAGGGATTTGTATCTGTAAATGCATCACAGTATATATTATACAGACATTCACAGGAAGATAAACTATGTGATAGACATCCCTGACTCTCCAGCTGTGCAAGCTTATAGCAGTGACAGCAATCACCTCTGTCTTCCCTTGTCAAATTAATGAGCCGTGCTTGAATTGACCCTAACAAAGGAGTTAAATTAAAATCATGTATAAAAGAACTTCAAATCAAAACAGACATGCCATATTTTTTAAAGGTTTGGCAGTGTGATATACAGATTTACTGACTAGTACCTGACCACAGCAGGGTTTTCAAGGCTCCCTTCAGCCTCACTGTTCTGGGCTGCAAATGAACCTCCAGTCTGTGCTGATTAAAGAGTTTTTTGCTGTTGTTGTGTCATAGACCCATAAAATCATTAAGGTTGGGAAATACCTCTAAGATTATTGAGTCCAGCCATTAACCCAGCTCCCCTGTGTTCACCTCTAAACTATGTCCCCAAATGCCCCATTCATTCACAAGCCTTTTGAGCACTTCCAGGAATGGCAACTCCACCACTGCCCTGTGCAGCCCGTCCCAATGCCTTCACTGACAACTCTTTCAGTGAAGGATTTGTTTCCTAATATCCAGCATAAATCTCTGCTAGTGCAACTTGAGGATGCTTTCTCCTATCCTGTTGTTTGTTACCTGGGAGAAGAGACCAACCCTCCCCTGGCTCCAGCCTCCTTGCAGAGATGTTGAGAGTTATATTGATTCACTGCTCTCAAGCCCAGGGAGAACCTGGCAGGAGTGCAGGTTCTGTGTATATCTGATGGTCCAGTTGGTTTTTCATGACTGAGGTGTGAAAATATTCCTCTTTTCCTTCCACAGAAAAATACATGGAATACTTAGTCTGACTTGCAATCCCATCCCCTTTATCCGTGTCTGTGCCAGCACGTACTGCTTAAATGGAGACAGATAGACAGTGGGGACAGTACATGTCCCAACAGGAAAACCCTGATTTCATTTCACAGGTTATCTGTGGCTTTATTGCATCAGAAATGTCAGCCATGAGTAATTCCGGAAAAGCTATGACTGATGGGGAGCAATAAATAACAGTGCAGAGGAGCCCGAGCAGCTGAGGGTGGATGAGTTCTGAGGCGGTCCTATGGTTTGGTGATGTGAGTGTTCTCTTCAAGAAAGATCCCTGGTCCTCCCATATTTGGGACAGTAAATCTGTGGCTTTAAGCAAGCACTGCTCTTGTGTCTGTGGTAAAACAGCCTTCTTCCTAGAGAGCTCTCCTGATCCTTGCTGCTTGGAATTTTTTCACAGAGTGTGCACAGATAGGAAGCAAACCGCAGCTGGGAGAGCAGTCCCAGTGTGGAGGTGTCATTTCTGCCTGAAAAAGCAGTCTTGAGGTTTCCTTGCTGGCACACAACAGGTGCTTCCCTCCTTTAAATGATCTCTTGGGATCATGTCTCGGGATGGTGTAAATAATGGGATGCTTTGGGTTTGAAGGGACCTTAAAGATCATCCAGTTCCAGCCCTTGCCTTGGCCCAGGACACCTTCCACTATCCCAGGTTGCTCCAAGCCCCATCCAGCCTGGCCTTGGACACTTCCAGGGATGGGGCAGCCGCAGCTTCTCTGGGCACCCTGTGCCAGGGCCTCCCCACCCCCTGTAAAAATTTTCATGTCATTTTTCTGTTGCCCCATTTTATAGTGTCCTCCAGTGCAACACAAACACCCCCACTCACAACTGTGATGTTGGTTTTGCTGATACAAAATACAGCATGCCTTCAGAATTTGGCCCTGATTTAAGATTTGATCTTGCAAATAATAATTTCTCACTGGGCTTAATGCAATACTGCAAATAAACAGCAAAACCCCAAAACCAAAAGCATAAAAGCAAAAATTAAAAAAAAACAAAAACCAACAAACCCAAAAGAAAACAAAAATAAAATCCTACCACCCTCCAAGAAAAAAAAAAAAATCAACAAAACCTCAAACAAACAAAAACCCCCACCAACATCTGAAACCAACAAACCAAAAACAAAACCACAAACCAAAATAAAGACTCCTACAGTCACAGACCAGAGTCCTCCCTGTGGCTGCTTCTCCACCACAAGCCACACAGTGTCTACTAAAAAAGTTAAGCATGAGAACAGCAGTTTGTATCACTGGCAGACATCAGGATGGTCCAGGGGTCAGCAGTAAATGGGAGAGGATGTGGTATTAATTACAGAGGGTAAGTCTTAGACAAATCCAATTTCTTTCTTGCATAGATGGAATATATGGAATATACTTACACTTGGGTAAGGCTCAGTAGTGCACAACATCAAAAAAAACCATTATGCAATATCAAGAGAGTACACAGTAAGGTTGCCAAACATCAAATCCCATGTCCCCTATTAAAAACAGATGGGATATTACCTTTTTCCATATTACCCATATGCTTTTAATACAGTTTCAGGATCTGATGCTGAAATACACTGCTGTCTGCTCCCATCCCAGCCCTGCTCCTCACAGCCTCCTCTGTAGATAAAGCCTGACATCTGGCAATGTCTGTGCAAATAGTGGCTTTAAGAGGCTGAAAAGAGCAAGACAGGGACAGAGGAAGGAGGGAGAGAAAGGGTTGTTTGTTGCTGTGGAGGAGAGGGAAAAACAACCTTCAAAAAGTGGGTCTAGGTATTGAATATCAATAAAATTTAGTATGTACAAAACTGACCAAGAACTCTCTAACTGGCAGACCTCAAAAGGGAGCTCCAGTGGGAAATTACTGTAGAGAAAAGGAGTTTCCTGTGTTGTTCTGTCAAAATGAGATGCAGGTCTGTTGCTGTATCTGCATGGAGATACAAATATAAAGCCACTACTGATAAAATGCATAGGAGGGTTTGTGGGCTGATAAATTACAAACAGAAAAGTCAAACATGGGGGCCCAGATCATGTGGGATGCAGCATCTGGGCAAACAGACAGAACCGGATTCTGGAAAGTTAGAACCAAAAAGGAATTGAAGAATACAGTGAGCAAACAGAAGACCATGAGCTCTCCTGTTTCTGTGGGATAATGGGTTAATGGGATCATTGAATTGTGCCAGTAGAAAATGGGATTTTATACCACTTTTGCCTTTGGCACAATACTGTACAATCATAGAATACCAGGTTGGGAGGAACCTCAATGATGGTGTGGTCCAACCTTTCTTGGAAAAATCATGGTCTAGGCAAGGTGGCCCAGCACTCTGTCCAGCTGAATCTTTAAAATGTTCAGAGCTGGGGAATCCACCAAGAAGGAAACCTTAAGTCATGCACACTTCCAAAAGGATTCAGAAAACAGAGATAAAGAAAGAAAGAAACACTCACCAGAACTCAAACCTTCCAAATATTTTTCAAAGTAGACAGTGAAGTGATTTGATTACTCTGAAGGTACATGGAGGAGGAGGAGGAAGATTCAATGCCCATAAAGTTACTGATGTAAAAGTGGAGGAAAGAACAGGAAGCTCTCATGAGAAGCTGAAGGCAGAGGCTGACGAGAAAATGGGCAAGTATTTGTGACAGCAAGAACAGGAATAGCATCCAACATCTAGACACATGTTCAGGTAGGACTGGATGTGTCCAGCTCTTGTATCATCAAGACCAGATGGTTATCTAGAATTTTAGCTAAAAAGAAAGATTGACACTAAGGCATCAAAGTGAAGAGTAGTGGCCTGTATCATGCAGGATATTGAAGTAAAAGATTAAATAGACTTTTGCGGCCTTAAATTTTAGAAGTATATGAATAAATGTTTAGATCTTCAAGATAAGGCAACAACCCATCTTCAATAACACATCCCCACTGCCACATCAATTTATAAACATTCATAAATTTAATTGTTTAGAATTTAAGAGCTATGATAGCCTGAATTAACCCAATTCTTTATAGTTTCAAGGCAGACTTCCAGGAACCCTGTTCCTCATTTAAAGCACCACTGATATCTCTGCACCACAGAGATTCATAAGCACCAACAGAAAAACATGGAAATTGATACTTGTGAGTCCAGCTAATACTTGGGCATAGCTCTGACATCACAGAATCATAGAATGGTTTGTGTTGGAATGGACCTTAAAGATGATCTTGTTCCACCCCCTGCCATGGGCAGGGATACCTTCCAAAAGACCAGGTTGCTCCCCGTCCTGTCCAACCTGGCCTTGGACACTTGTAGGGATGGGGCAGCCACAGCTTCTCTGGGCAAGTCATGGAAATTTTATAAAGTGTTTCAGCATGGTTAATCATATTTCAGTCAATGGAGAACTTACTTAATAAGCAGATCAAGTGGATAAATTGCCTCACTACACTTAAATCAGTATCTGATGGTGATACATGTGCTGCTTACCTACTGTTACCTTCTGCTGGGGACAGCAAGGCAGACTCGGTCACCATTAAGGTATCAACTGGCAAGCCAAGGCCACTCTGAAGGTCTCCAGTCTGATGAGTGTTGATAATTGTTCTGGCCAAACTCTTTAGGCTGTCACTTGTCAACCCATTTCTTGGACGACCCGGCAGATCACCAAGCTCAATGATCAGCACTCTTGATGGACCAGCCCCATCAGGTGGATGCAGAGCTCGGGTGCTCCCTGGTTGTGTCCCCTCTTCCCATGGGCCATATCTGCTCTGAAAGGCTGTGCAAAATGCCATGTTGGGGCAATGATACCTCTTTTTGCTGGCATTGGCTGAGATTACCTTCAGCGTGCTTTCACCTCCCAGCACATTATGGGCTACTCTGACTTGGTCATGACCAATCTTCAAGAAATCAGCCAGTCGACGTACTATGATTGCCTCACCCTCTTCCCCAACAGCCTCATTTACAGTGAAAGCCACAAGAAGGGAAAGGCCAGCAACTATTTCCACAGGCTCCTTCTCATGAAGCAGAACATAGAGAAGGTTGTCCTCAAAGCTGAAGTAATTGGCTCCTGCCCCTTTGTTCATTGAAAAAGAAGATGGGGTCGGAGAGACATAATTCCCTCGGATGAAAACACGAAGGCTGAGTGGTTCAGTGAAGAATATGGCCAGGGGCAGCCTGGTTGTGTTTTGGCCACTGAGGAGGTAGAGTCTGAAAGCCAGAGGTGCCAAGTCTGGGAAGCAAACCGTGGTGAGTTTGGTGGACGGCAGAACAGAGAAGAAAGTAGAACGATGCTCTGCAGGGTAACACAAAGAATGAGGGGTCTCATCACTGAAGGTATCCATAAAACTGTCAGTCATTGTAACTACTGGGAACAGTCTCTGGCTGTTCACACTGGAGTCCAAGTTTTCTAAGATGACAAGTGCATGATCTGTCTGTTTGCAGAAGTAGCCTTGTACTGAGGGCTTGAAGAGGCACTTACTGTCATCTCTGTAAATTCCTGGAAGAGAATAAAGGGAGATGAGGAAAAGAAATTAATTGTTTCAGGCATCATCTCAATTTTGTTTTAATAGCTCCTTATTTTCCCACTCCAAATTTAAAGTCACTTTGTCAGTGCTAAAATTTTACACAGTTTTAAGAGAAGCCTGGGCACTGAGGGATATTAAATAGGTAGAAACTGCATCTACCTCTAGATGTCCTAGCACTGAAAATTGCTGAAGACCGAAAACAAATGACAGAGAAACATCACATACACCTACCTTGCTCTTTCTAGATGTCAAACTATGATATCCATTGAACAAGCAGACATGCAAGACAGACATTTTGTCTGACCCAGCACTATGTTCCTCTGTCCCTGTGTCTTCTACATTTCCCTGGTCTCAAGCCTGCAGCAGGGTAATGAGTCAGGACATAAGTGCAGTTCTTTGGGAGGACAATTTAATTCTTCAAAATGCTATCTCATCCCACTCACAAAGACTGTGCTTCATACACAAAACACTAGAAAGGACCAGAACATCATTAATCTGCTCCAGTGATGAACCACCTTATCAAGTTCTAGAGCTGGAAGAAACCACCAGTTTCAGATACCTACAACTATAGGAGACTCTGACATGTGTTCCAAATGTCCAAACTCCCACTGCAGTCAGTGGAGATCTGGAATTTCAACCATTTTCTCACAGGCAGGTGTCTAGATTTGTTTGGGATGCCCTGAGGTACCTGAGACGTGTGACACAGGGTCTACAGAAAACCTATGCCCTTCAAGAACACCTCGCCACAGCACTAGAAATTACACTAAATACACATCTGTGAAAACTGAAACACACCCAATTCCGCAGCCATCAATACAAAGAAGTTTAAAACCAATGAAATTCACCCTAAAATACTTCTGTTTAGTCATCTGGATTACACTGTACTATCCTCTAACTTTATTGACCAGAGGTGGAACCCTGTCACCCAAATACAAGTGCAGAGTGTCATGTGGACTTCTTTTGGTAGCTGCAACATTTGTAGATGTAACACACAATCGATGGGAGTGCAAAAGACACTTCAGGTCACGCTTTGTTCTTTCACTGAATGTAACAGGGGTGAAGATCCTTACACATATCTCAGGATTTGCCAGTAAATCCCTTCCCAGGTGTCTCTGGAGACAAGTCAAGAGGATTCTTTCATGGAAGGCTCTGTAGAGAAGAGATGTAATCAATACAGTCTTCTGAGATAAAATCATAGACTCACAGAAAGGTTTGGGTTGAAAGGTTGGACCTTAAATATCATCTAGTTCCAACCTTTGCACTAGACCAGGTTTCTCAGAGCCCCATCCTACATGTCCTTGAACACTTCCAGGGATGGGGAATCCACAGCTTCTCTGGGAGACCAGTGCCTCAACATTCTCACAGTAAAGAATTTCTTCCCAATATCAAATTGAACCCTACTCTTGTTAGTTTGATGCCATTCCCCCTTGTGCTGACACTTCATACCTTTGTCAAAAGTCCTGAAAGGCACTATAAGTTTACAGTGTGCTCCATCTGAACAAATACACGTCTCTGCTTTAAGATGAGAGGAATTGTGCCTCAGGCGCTAACGATGAGGTCACCACTGATTATAAAGAGAGAATAAAAGTAAATGAGTTCAGATATGGGCACCAAAACCATAAACATTTCTGCCTGGAGCATCTTAGGAAAAGGTGTGTGTTTCTCTTTTTCCTTCCTCTCTTCAAAATAAAATCAAAGGAGGAATTTGCTGCTGTACCCAGTGAGAATCCTCCTTCCCTCACCCAGCCTGCTCCCTCCTTAGTCAGCTGTGCTCACAAATGTATTGGACAAAGTGTGGCCAATGTCCAAACTAACCCTGTGCTCCTCATTCAGCACTTGGGGACAGTATCCAGTTCACATAAAAAATAAGGGACAGCAACATCCCTGAGAGTCACAAACTTCTGGACGAATAAAAGGACATTAGGACAAAAGGACATCCCTTTTCAAGGACACACTATGTGAAAATTTCTGCCAGATAAAAGTAGCAGAATCCTAGAAAAGGAATGAACCATGAGAAATATTGGATGGGGCTCTGAGCAACATGATCCAGTAGAAGGTGTCCCTTCCCACAAGAGGAGTGTTGGAACTGGATGATCTTTATGGTCACTTCCAACCCAAGCCATTCTATGATTCAATTAAATAATTCTGGCCTCTGCCTTTAGGCACATCTCAAAGCCTGGATCCTGCGGGTACTCACCTACTACGTATTTGCAGGGGAATTGTCATGTGCAGACCATGGTCTGTGAGCATTCCCCAGTATGAGTTCTCCCTCTGCACGTCACCGAGGGAAGCTATGGAATTACATAATTGTCGAGCTCTGCTCAGGGAGGATGTCCAAGTGAGATGAGATCTGTACAAAACCCCCTATTTTTAGACACCAGTTTAAAATTTGCTTTCCTTTTCTTGCTTTTCCCCGTATTTTTTTGCTTTATCAGTGTAAGTACTTTGCAGTAGTATTTTGCTGTTGGTGTGCGCTGGAGGCAAAAAGAGAGCGAGGAACAACTCTGTTCAGAACAGAAGTGGAAATGCTGTGCTCAGAGAACTGGAATTGGCCCCGGAGCACTGGGAGGATGTGCCGTGCCACCGGCAGCCTGCCCACAAAGGCTGACACATCCACGGCTCTCCCGGAAACACCCCGTCTCCCCCTGGTGACATTTCTCATGTCTACAAATGGGATTTGATGATATTTCATGATTTCCCAGGACCTTCCTTTGCTCTGCCTGCCTTGCAAAGGGGGCTGGCTTGGTTTCCTGTTCACACTCACACACACACCCATGCACACACACGCATCATTGCTTGTCTCCTTCCAAATGGCCTTATCTGCCAGTCACAATTTCTGCAGCCTGCAATTTCGATCACTTTTAAATGAAACCCATGCTGGCCTTAGTAATCATAATGTCATTTACAATTTACCACAAAACACGTTTATTCAGTTAGTAGCACATTGGAGAAAGAGAACTCCATATGAACTCGCCACTGAAGCCCTAATCTGATTATTTCCTCATGAAAATCCAAGCAGGGGTGCTTGTAAGAGGGGTCTGAGAGGAGAAGAAAAAAGTGAGTCCTGGCCACAGCTGACTCTGATAATCAATGAGAACAGATAAGTGATGCGGCGTGTCATGGCCAGCAGCTAACCTGCCCCAGGGCTTTCCTCTAAAAAAGGCCAGAGTGGACAGGACTTAATAAATACTGAGTGACCACTGAATATTGAGCTGACATGTGCTATTTACATTGGTGATGAACAATAACAGTGATAAATTCCAGAAGCATCCCCCCGCAATGGGTGAAATTGGATTACAGAAGTTCTATTTGTACGTGTTTACACACGCACACACACACGTGTGTGAGAGGGAGAACAAACTGGGGAAAAAAGAAAGAGTCAACCATAGTCCCTAGAAATGTGTGGGAAAGATGGAGAAGATATTCATGTGCTACTGAACACCATGCTGGGATATTGGGCACCCCATCAGAGGAAGGGGACATGTGTGCTTTGGGGTCATAAAATTCACCTGTTTGTCCTGCTCCACACAAAAAGGAGAGAGAAATGATATGTGGAATGCGTGTGTGTCCACCTTCTGCAGATAACTCCTCCACCTCAGCGACCAGGCTTTGCTTTCTGCAGGTTCCCCCCATCATCAAGGCAAATTTATTATTTATTTATATACATAAACACACCAGCACATACATCTAGATGAGATTTTAGCACTCAGGTTGCTTCTAGGGCTCCTGACAAATATTAACTTTATGTCAATATTTGTCCTTCCTGTCGTGAAATGAGGATTTTCCACCTCATTTCACATTTGAAAAGAAAAATGTGCCGAGGGGGCCCTCTTTGCTTAGGAAAAAAACCCACCGCCACTACCACCACCACCTCATATCCTTTATTTAAAAAAATGGAGAGAGGTAGAAGGAGGGAAGAGCATTTTTTAAAATAGATGTTTTGACTTAAAGGCACATAGAGTCCTTTACAAGTCTCCTGTCTTTTCCCTTGTTCCCCAATGCCAAATAAATAAAATAAAATAAATTCTACATTTAAAATTGAATGAAATACATCAACATTAATGATTTTCCCCTTCAGGTTAACACCACCATTTGCTTCAATAATTTTTACCCATTTCGTGATAGATTTCGTAATTCATGGTACAAGGAAAAATAGAGCCTTTTTTGACAAAAACAAAAGGCTATGTCAGTTTTTTATCAAAATAAAATAAATCTCCCACAATTTTCTTTCCATCTGACTGGATTTGCCCGTCAGTTATTTCTAATTTAACTACAATTATAGCAACAAAAATATAAAAGCAAGGAGGGGAGGAAGGGGAAGGGGAGAAATAAATGGGACACTGTTTAGAAATTGCAATTCATTGGCCTTGGGCTGGCCAGCACATATCTTTGCTGAGGGGGAAATATTCATCAGCATTAACTGTTCCTTTTGACCTGCTGACATTCAAATGGGAAATAAAGGGGGGAAAAAAAAGGCGTAGGAATAACATCTTAGAAATCTAGAAAAGGTAAATTATTCTGAGTTCAGTTGCACAGGAAGGCACAGTGGTACAAATGTTTCTCCCGTGATTGTGTACAAATGTGCTGGTTTTGGCTCAGACAGAGTTAATTTTCTTCACAGTAGCTGTTTTGTGCTGTGTTTTGGGTTTGTGCTGAAAATGGTGTTAATGACACAGAGATGTTTTCATTATTGCTGAGCAGGGCTTGCACAGAGTCGAGGCCTTTTCTGCTCCTCATCCCACCCATGAATGGGCCGGAGGTGCACAAGGATTTTGGAGGGAACACAGACAGGACAGCTGGCCCCAGGTGACCCAAGGGATATCCCAGACCATGTGGGGTCTTGCTTAGCATGTAAAGCTGGGGGAAGAAGAAGGAAGGGGAGGACATTTGGAGTGATGGCATTTGTCCTCCCAAGTCCCTGTTCCATGTGATGGGGTCCCACTGGGATGGCTGAACACCTGCCTGTCCATGGGAAGTGCTGAACGAATTCTTTGTTTTGCTTTGCTTGCTTACACAACTTTTACTTCCCCTGCTTAAAGGTCTTTATCTCAACCCACAAGTTTTCTCCCTTCTATCCTTCCAATTCTACCCCCCATCCCACCAGGGCAGAGTGAGTGAGGGGCTGTGTGGGGTTGAGTTGCCAGCTGGGGTTAAACCATGGGAACACACACACACATAAACATGTACTCATAGCAGGGACCCATGTAAATAAAAATAGAGTGACTGTTTTAGGCTGTTAATTCTTTCTTTTAAAGAAAGTTATTTTGGAAGGAAATGAGTCTCATAACATCACTCTGTGTGGGGGTTTTATGTTCTTCTCTTTATCATTCTTCTATAAAAACCTTTGAACCCCCTAGCCAATTTTAGTCACATTTGTGGACTCAAAAATACTATGTTCCTTCAAGGTTTGTAAAAGTAGGTGCCCAAGTAGAGAAAAGATATTTATTAGTGTTTTCTTTGAAGGAAGGTCTGTAGTAAAACTCTCTTCTTACACATCCTGAGATCTGCATTCACCCTTCCCTTCCACATGCAAATTCAAAGAAAAACAGGTGTAGTACATGAAGTATTTGCTCTTGCATTCATTGTGTACATGCTTTGATATGGCCACACACATTGTAACTATATATTCTCTGTAAAATCAAGCGTCATTTGCCTCTTTCATACAGTTATACATTTTTATGTTTGCATCAACCCTTCAGAGCTCCCCATGCTGAGAGGGAAGGCCCATGTTACAATATATCTCTCCCAGTCATGAACAAAAAATTACAGTTTTCCAGTTCCCAGAGACTATAATAATAACTCATTTTTGATGTCAAAGCATCAGTGCACAAATAAGGTCTTAAGAAGAGAGACCAGCAACTCTCCGAGGTCAGAATTCTCTCCAACAGGGATCAAAAAGAGTATGGGAACAAAGCATGCATATAGCAATGTTCACCCAAAGTGCTCCTCAAGCTTTCAGTGATTTACAGGTCAGGAACCTCTTGAGTTAGAGAGATCTTTGTTGGTCTTTGCATTTGAGAGAAAACACCAAACCTGTCTCACAAACCCACGAAAAGTTGGGGAGGAGAATAACCCAGCCAGGAGAAAATATCTTGAGCCCTCTCAAAGGAGGCAGGTCAGTAAATCTGGAAGAGCCCTTTAGAGAAGTTGCCCAGACCAGGCTGGATTAAGGGATTTTCCTTACAGTTTCACAAATCTGAATTGCAAGGCGCCACACCTGGGAATACCTGTGTCCAGAAGACTTAGCTGGAACTGAGCTGCCAGAGCATTTTATCCATCAAAAATTATAAAATAACAAGTGCCAAGTCAGTTTCTAGTCCCTGAGGCCAGCTGGCATGGCAGTCCCCTAGTATTAAAGTCACTGAGCCTCCAGAAGACAGTGGTCATCTCCAAACTGCTCTTTTGAACTGGATCCTGACTTGTTCTAATTTCTAGAAAGCACCCAGGAGTTATTTTGGACACTACTGGGTTGTCTGGGACAAAAGGGGGGTTGGAGCTGTGCTCTTGATGCAACAGGAAGCTCCAGTGTCCGTACCCCAGTTCTGCTTGACTGGACCCATTCCTGCTACTGTCAGCACTGGTCCAGAGCAGCTTGACCATAATTTTATTAAACTTAATCAGAAAGACACAACTGGGAAGGATTTTGTCTGCATTATTATTAATGATTTGGGAACTTTAGTCATTTTTGCCATCCTGACAACACAAAAGTCTCCATAATACTTATTTCAAGAACAAATCCAATGCAGTGACAGAAGTGTTACCTGCCATTATACTCTGCATGGAGACAAAAATGGTTAAACAGCCCTGACTGGAGCTTTCAGAAGGTCTCATGAAGCAAGCAAGACAAACAAACTATTCCCACAAACCTCTTGAAGCCATTAACCACCATCCAAAGAGCCAGTAACTGTGTGAGATGGGTCTTGTCTCCCAGGAAAGACAAATAGAAATGCAAAGAGAAACATTTTTTGTTCGCTATTATGTCACCTTTGAAAAACATGTTGTTCTGCAAATATTAGGTTTTTTCTCTTGTTGCTACCAAAGCTTTTCCCATTTTCTTCCCCTTGCAGATAATCCTGATTTCCTTCAGTTGTTTTTAAAAGGATTTTTCTCTCCTCCTGACCAGCAACCTCGCTGACTGAAGCTTTAGACAAACTGAGACCTGTGGCTCAACATAAAGGTGAGGGGCAGCAAACAGCTGAGCTTTTGCCAACACAACTCCAGTCGCCATCTCTCTGGTCTAGGATTGATAAAATTACCACCACCACCACCACCTGAAAGCAGAACAGCAATTTTGTCAAATGCCAGACCTAAAAATGAATGTGGCTGTGCCACGCACTGCTCTGAGCTGTGGATATAATGAGTTTTGAATGGGAAGTCCCGGACACAATAAATCTGTGCCATATGTGACCATTTCCTGTGTCAGTTCCTTTCTCATAACCAGTGGAGGCTTCGCCCTCCCCCTCACTTTCCCTTTCATGACCCCACACCAGGGCTCTGAAATCTTTCAGGGCTGCTTTTGGGCCCCAGGCCTTTCCACAGCAGTTGCATAAATAAATGAGTTTGACAGCAAACATCATAATGGTTACGGTAATTTGTGTTCCACACAAGTGCTTGTGCTACTCGCTGGAGAAACGGGGGAGGAAAGAGCTTGTTTTGTTACCACAAACGAAAGTATGTTCTCTGACAAGTGGTGAAAGAATTAGTCAAATAAACTTGAACCCTATTCAGATCATCGCTGTTATGGACGGGGAGGTTCTCAGCTTTGCTTTCCCTCCTTGGCCTGCAGTCACTGCAAAGACAAATCATCCTTTTCTTCTGCAAAAATAAAGTTAGGACATAAGATGAACTGCCTCAAAATAAAATTTTCAGGGAACTCCACTTTACTGCTATTATTATTATCATTTCTTCCCAATGAGAACCGTTCTTTGGTCCTGGGAACTCACTCACAAAGAGACTGAAAGATTTTCCTTTAGAAGCAGGCTAGAAGGAAAATGCCAAATACCTGCAGTCTCTGGAAATATTTGGGCTAGAAATAAGCTTTAAAATGACAATAATTTCTATGAGAAATAGCTGCCGAGGGCAAAACAAAATCTATTATTTGTTCTAATTTTTCCCTTTTTTATTCATTAGCAAATCACACATTTTGTCCAAATTGCAAACTTTTACTAACTTTTCAAGTTTCCCTGAGAAATTATAATATTTTTTGTCTGTGTAATTTTTTTTTCTGTAAAACTGTGTTATCAAACCCCCTTTTTTTCCCCCCAGCAATATCATTTTTAAAAAAACATGTTTCATATATAATAATTTCAGCCCAGGAAGATCACAGACATTTCACTTACCATAGCAAAGGGCATGATTAATTTATAGAAGCTTTATAAAAATTGTTAGGAAGGAAGGTTGGTTTCCCATGTCCAGTCCAGGAAAACAAAATAAAGGTACTAATATTTTAACCAGAGAGGCTCAGTCTGGAAATTAGAAGACCATCTTTCTAGTTAAAAAAAAATGTAAGTAGCAAGAGCTTGAAACCAACTGATTAGGAACCTGGTGGAACTAACACAAGTGAAGGATTTTTTAGCAAGTTATATTAATTTCTTTTTGGGAACACTGTAATTACAGATATCACTTTGGAGCCTTTCTTTCTTTCTTTCTTTCTTTCTTTCTTTCTTTCTTTCTTTCTTTCTTTCTTTCTTTCTTTCTTTCTTTCTTTCTTCCTTTCTTTCTTTCTTTCTTTCTTTCTTCCTTTCTTTCTTTCTTCCTTTCTTTCTTCCTTTCTTTCTTTCTTTCTTTCTTTCTTCCTTTCTTTCTTCCTTTCTTTCTTCCTTTCTTTCTTTCTTTCTTTCTTCCTTTCCCCATCTAAGTTACAAAAAAATGTTAAAATCTTGCTCATACCTGCCTTGGCTGAAGGTTCAGTTCAAGAGCCTGTGCTCATAACAGAAAGGTTCACAAGCACAAGAGTCCCTGTGACATTATTAGGGTGATTTTCAGCAATATTAGTCCTGTATGGGCTGTGGACTTGAATCTTAAAGCAGAAGGATTTCATTATGGGTACAGACAGCTATATTATGCCATGACATATTTATGACAATGAACAGTAATGGGAGGAGAGTATTTTAAGCCTTGGAAGTCGAAATTAATCTGAGAGCACAGTGCAGAATCAGAGCACCTATGAAAACATATTGAAGAGCTAAAATTTGAGACACAAAGGCTACAGTCATTATCTGGGCACATAGAATGGGATTCGTCACATTAATTCTAGCTGCCTAAATGTTAAGCATCTAGTCTAAGCTAATTGTCTTGTCTAAGTCGTTCATCTAGACAATAATCATTAGAGAGAGGGAGAGGAGAGACTTTTAGAGGGTCATTCATTCCTGCTTTTCTTTGGATGGATTGTGTCACTTCTGGAGGTATCTGTCTCTGCTGGCTATGTGGGGAGCCTAGGCAGATATTTTGGACTGAAGACCTGTCTTTAGAATCAGAGAATCCCCGAATCATTAAGTTTGGAAAAGATCTCAAAGATCATCAAGGCCAACCTTTGACCGATCACCACCCTGCCATTAAGCCATAACACTAAGTGCCAGTGTCATTGGGTAAAATGAGTCCAAGCACTAATGATGTTGCTAATGAGGTTTGTGGAGCAGCCAGGCCAATCCATGTTCATGATCTGAAATAAGTGAAAAATGACAGCTCTGTACACACCTCTAAGTAACCATGTTCTCCAGTTTTGAATAAGAGGAAAGAGAGAAAGGAGGGAGATGAAGCCACTACCATCAAGATAAAAAAAATAAAAAGAAAACCCTCCTCTCCCTGACAGAGATATAAACAAGCTACAAACAAAATTTTGAAGAAGACCCTGAAAAAGACCAAACTCTGTGTTTGGCTTTTGTATCTGTGATTAACAAGCCATGGGATCCAGGTACTCCTCGCATGTGTAAGGAGCAGTCACCCTGCAAACCAAGGCTCTGTCTGCTCCTGAACACTGCAACTCACACAGGAAACAGAGGGGGCCCTCAGCAAAGTACCTTGGAAAGCCCAAAATTAGAGAACTTACCCAAAAAAAGTTGAGCAAACAGAAAAAGACCATAAAAAATTATTTCTAACCTCTGGAACCAACATGGATGCAGGAACGGAAGCACACTGGTTTCAAACGCCACTTCCAAAAAATCAAATGTGTCTGTAGCCATAGTCCAAAAACGCCTACAATGAATCTTGGGGAAAAAAATGGGCCAGAAGAGATTTACAAATGTCAAACTTCCAATATTTCAAAATTCTGCTCAGAGCAAGGCTAACTACAAAGTTATATCAGGCTTCTGGAGGGCTTTATCACAAATCATAGTACACCTACATTTAAGGCTTTTAAGTTTCAGAGGACAAAACTCCCAGATTAGAGTATGTCCAAATGAGCTGCTGGGGTTGAAAATGGCTTGGAGAAGATCTGTGATCCTGATGACACTTTCATGCATAACTTCAGATGCTTACAAGACTGTTTGAAGAAGCCTTGAGGGTTGATTTTGCAAATAGTTTTTATACTCATATACTATTTCAGGTAGTCCAAGGTCTGTTCCTTGTCCCATCCCAAGTCTTCTGGATAGCTCCAACAGGAAAAGAGTATGTTTGGAGGTGGAACATCTCTTGTACTTTACCAGCGAGTGTTCTTCATGTTCATATAAACATGAATGGACAGAGTCACACTGATCCTGGTTGTGGGGCGTGATGCCCATGGAGAAAAATAGTAAGGGTATCGGTGGAGCACTGAAAACATCCACCAGTCCTGATTGTCCTGCTCTAACTAGTAAGGATCACTTCCTTTATATTTTATTCCAGACTTACTAGCGAGCTGTTTGAAATTTCACACAGCCCTTGGAGTTATTTTGACCAGGGAGTATATTTAAAACTCATTGTGCCTAATGTTGTCTTTCTACAATTGAGAAGTAATCAGGAAAGACGTGAAAATAAATAGACAAGTGAGAGGCAAAATGAAATATGAAGTGGCTAGAAAGGAGTCTGCTCTCTAATGTATTTTTTCAGCTTATTATTGTAAAAGCCCAGAGCAAAAGAGTAGCTTTGAAGAGTCTTTTGTTAATAGTGGAAAGGTTGTCTTTATATTTTTCTTAACTTTTTATTTATTAACCATGCTGCACAGGGTACTTCCATAAGTGATGGCCAAGTTTCAGGTTTCAGGGACTTGTTTAGTCTGAAAACATCCCAGGCTGCATTGGGAAGCATAAAAGAGAAGTAACAGGCCATTGTACAGTGTTAGAAGGAAGTAAAAGCAAATTGCATTTGTTCTCTCCTTTTCCCTGTAATTTCTGGTGGCTGAGCTTGTAAATGTTTGGATGTCCTGTTTGGATGGTTAAAATGCATTCCCAGCAGGCCACTTCCTCAGGTGGTCTAGATGATGACAGCATGAGGCCAATGTAAAACAGCTGATGTGTTGACCCTATCTGACAATAAAATTATAAAGCTGCATTCCTACACTGGGCAATCCTCCAGATCATCATGAAAAATAGAAAATAAATGTTATTGAGGGCACTTACCTTATGCTCAAGCCCTAAACCATGACAGTCAATAACATTTTTGAGACTCTTGGTGTTGGGGCATTATGTATTTATTTATCATTGCCCTGATTACAGGGCTAAGTGTAAAAATATTCAGTTTCTACAAAACCTCATCAAAGCTGTCAGGTGATCAAATATTATCTATGCACATTAAACCAGAGAGGTGCATTAGGAAGATTTGTTTCTTTGAGAGTTTTTAGTGTTTTAGCACCAGGAAAAAAAAAAAGAGCACTGATACTGTGTTAGGATAGGCAGAACAATTCAGGACTCTCCAAGGCTTCTTAGCTCAGGCATCCTGCAGGAATTTAAAGGATGCCCTTCATGTATAATAGTTTACATTATCTAACTTTTATGAAGAGAATTGTCAACATGGACAATTTTGGTCTGGTTTTTTTTTGGTATAACACCCGCATTGCCAGACACACACATCAGACAAGCACAAGCATGACTTTTACTTGTTTATTGCTTGGCATCAAAAATATCAGAACACATTTAATTTTCTGGACACACCAATTGAAAATCTCAGCTGAAAAGCTCTCAGCAGGGACCTCCACAAGCTTTTCTGATGGTTTGGGCCATCAGGGAGTGTCTTTCAGCACCCTGAAGAGCCAAGACTTTTTGGAGAACCTTCAAAGTGCTCATCTGGCAGGGTTTGTTCAGATTTCACAAGTCTCATGTGGCAGTCACAGGGGACAGCAGGCTGGAGACTTGTAGAATATGTTTGTATCCCAGTAGGTTGGAAAGGCTTGTTCCAGAGGCAGAGTACACAAAGTACTCAGTGCTAAGTGCCAAGGCTAATCCAGCATGTAGAAAATTGGTGCAAGCCATTTCCAAACCTGCCTTGCCTTATCAAGACAATCTGGGCTACAACCACTCTCCATGAAAGCCACAGAAATTCTGTTTACATATAATTCCCATTTCCAACCCAAATCCTGCCCAAAAGGGTGGTATTTTATGCCAAGCTGTTGTTAAAAATGGATTCACATTTTCTTGAACGTTGTGTTTCCCTGGGGTCCCAAAATGGTTAATAATACTGGCAACACTACAGCCAGGAACCTGAATGCCCAGCCTGAAGGATGTGCTGTGGAAAGCAACCCTGTGCTGCCATGGACATGGAGGGGAGGAGGAATATGAGGGAATCTCAGCTTTTTCCTTTTGCTCTCCATGTCTCATGTGGAACAGGAGCTCAGACAGAGACGCCTCAGAAGTAGAGGTCTGAATTTAATAAAGCTGTCTGGGGGGAGGGAGACAGGGAAGAGAAGATCATGAAGATAAGAGAGGCAGAGAAAGGAAGGCAGGAGAAGAAAGGACATTACAGCTGGCTGGTGATGGCTGTGCCCTTTCAGACTCAAGTGCGTGGAAGTGAAATATTTGTTTAAGAGGCAGGACACCAGTTCATTATGGAAAGAATAGGAAAGAAAAAAATAATGTTTTATGGTTTGGACATATATTTCCATGCCACTGTAATGAGGACAGGCCAAAGGCAAGGGAAGACAAGGATAATGGCAAGATGCTGCAAGGTAATTAATAGGGCTGCTGGATTTCATCACAATTTTGGGGGATATTGGAATGACCATTTAAATTCAGTGCAGCTACACCTACAGTATGCAAGAAGCTGAACCCCTGTTTAGGAAAATAATCTCTTTCAAGGAAACAATTCCACAGATTAGCATAATCAAAGGCTCTCTTTCCTTCCCCACTTCTGCAACCTTTCTCCTGTTTCAACTTGAAGAATTAAAGTTAATTGAGGGGAGCAGGGAGGAGGAGGAAGCTCATCTCATCCCCACTGACACAGTCCCCTCCACCAAGGTACCAAGTTGACTTCCTTAAAGAAAAAATTAGCAAATGCAGTGCCAAAGATCCCATCTAAGGATGCTTTTTTCTTTTCCATAAGATTCTCTTTGTTAGAAAAACCAAAAAGGACACCAGAGGGAAAATAAATGCAGATACATTTTTAATGCATGCATTTAATTTTCAGAACATGGTGGGCACTTCAGTGCCAGGCGCTGGAACTGCAAGGGAGAATTTATCTAATCAGTCCTCCATGTCCCTGCTTCATTGACATAATGTGGTCCTGCCGATTAAAGCACTCCAATCTCTGCCTTTTCCTTCTCTTTCATACTAAAATTATTGATGTGCTTTGTACAATGTGTAATTGCCATTATTGTATATGTGCCTGGAGCATGTGCAGAGCTGAAATTGAAATAAATAAGCAAACAAAAATCATACGATAGCGAGCCTCTGATGGTATGGTGGGGGTTGGTGCTGTGGTATCACAAGCTGAAAATAGGATTTCATACTGCTGTGACTGGTTTTGATAGAGTGAGATTTGATAAGACTGAAAGAAAGGCTGCTGTGATCCTCCAGCCTGACCTCTTCTTTTCATACAGCACAGACCGCCAGTAAACACCAAATCAAAGTACCTCTTTTAGCATCCTGGGTCTGAGCCTCACCATCCAGGGATGTCACCAGAGCAGTCCTGATTTGCATCACCTGAGGATCTTGCCCAGTATCACACGCTCACTTTTGCTCCATCCCTTTCTCTCCCTCTCACAGACATGCAGTAGATTTGTTCTTTACATTTAATTTATGCAAGCAAGGCACAGAATACATTTCAGTAACGCCAATTAGATACGCACTAATTTCTTCTCTGTGAAATAGCAGTAAGTAATTAATCAGAATTTTGATCACAACTCAGTTGGCAATTCTAATTGCACTTGTCATTTCCACAGCAAATACAGAATCATCTTTTTTGCCAAGTACTCTCTTCCTAAACATCCAGGGGTGCCAGAAGCAAAACATTTCCAAGAACTAGATACTGTCTCTATCAACCAGCAGCCTTAATACCTTTGGACTGAAGGTTAGTGGGTTCAGTCCATGGCCGTGTTTTATTTCAAGCTTCATCATAATTTTAAAGGGAATAGCTCGTGGCAGGCTGGCTGCTTGCCTGGGGGAGGGGGGATTCTGCCTCATGAAATTATGAGGAAGGATAAAAGCTAGCAGCTCACTCCATTAAAAATCTTCTGGGAGAGCACTAAAGATGCCTGACCTTTGCACGAGCATCCAGCAGGCATCCAAGGGACATATGGACGTTGATCAGATCTGTGCCATCAAAGCCCACGCAATATCTCAGAGGCACCACATCCACGTCTCACCTCTAGGCACTACCAGGCATCCCAGGAGCAAATAGGATGATCAGGGGAGATCAATACCCTGTGTTTCACTGAAACAGTGCATCCATGACTGTTTAGGGATTATCCTGACGGTTTGTGCAAACTGACAGTGCTGGTTTGGAGCAAGAATGAGTTAAGATTATCTGCCTGGATGGTGCTATGGCCAGGGGTCTGTGGAGAGAGGAGTCCCCTTTGCTATGCTTCAAAAAGCTGTCAGTGAGATCCTCCTCAGATGGCTTAGAGGAAAGAAGAAAGAGAGCAGGAAGAGAAAGGGAGATATACCTTTTTAGGAGCTAAGCCCTACAGGGACCTATACCAGATCCAGCCTCCAGTTCCAGCACGGCAGTTCACCTCCTCCTGCTGGAAGAAAGGGCTTCCAAGGACCTGACAGCTACAGTCCAGTTTAGCAATCAGATTCTTCACATAATTCAAGCCCAGATAGTTAATATTTTCCCAGGTAATCCCAAATCATACAGTAAGTTTGGGAACCACCAAAACTGAGATCTCAATTCTGCCAACTTAATAACAAGTGAAAAGACATTTACGAGAAGTGTAAAGGCACTTTATGGAAGAAGTCTCTGCACAGAATATGCTGTGATCCAGAATAGCTCTGGCTCTAGCCTTACATACAATTTGAGCAAGCAGCACCAAAAATTGCCAATTTGAAGGCTGCCCAAGCATCTCCTGTGCTTCCCAAATTGTTCTCCTCCCTGCCCTAAGCAGTAGAAATCACTGAAAGAACAGGAAGGCATTGCTCAGCCCTTCCCTTTGCTTCATTCTCCAATGCTCTTGCTTTTATTCCACATTTGAGAGACCAGTAAGACAGAGGGGAACTGTAACCTCTCAGATTTTTCTACTCTCAGGAACCAAACTTCTTTCATAGAAGAGGGAATAACTCTCAACATTAGTGATGCCAGTGGGGACTGAAGAGGGTCAGAACACCTCAGAACTTAGCTATGAATATTGAAGCCAGGAGCAATGTCTGTGATTTTGGCAGGCTGAATTTCTTTCATAAGGGACAGAAAAATAAACAGAATAAATGTCTGAACTGCCACAGAGACTTTTCTTTGTCTAGGGTTGGGGTAGGGATGGCATGTTAAACATGCTGTCCATGATGAAAAGTCTCAAAAGCTTGAATCATACATTTTCCAGGCTCAACTCCACCTTCTGGGACACACTGGGGTACAGACATTTTCCATTAGTCTTTAAAAGAGGTACACTGGGGCTATGTCCACACTTATGAAGGTTTATGCCTTAGCCCTAGTACTCAATCACTAATATTTTACATTCCTAGAACAATGCTTGGCATGTTTTTTTGTCTAGGTCATCTAGCACTGACCAAAACTGTGTCTAGGGACTGTCTGAGGCTTAATATGATTTGTGACCATCCCAATATGGATGCAACAAATCTGGTCTGGAGCAAAAGGGATTTTAATAATTATATATATGGCCACACTAAGAGCTGGCCATGGGCAGGGACACCTTTCACTAGACCAGGTTGCTCAAAAACCCATCCAACCTGGCCTTGAATACTTCCAGGTATGAGGATATATCCAATTTCAAGCCACTCAAGAGCATGGGAGGCGCTGGTAGAGTTAAAAGTGAGGTTGCCACCATGAGGATTTTCATTGCCAGCTCTCCATACTCCAACAGAATCAGCAATGACTTTGTTGACTATCTAAATATAGCTGAGAAACCCTAAAAAGACAAAAAAGAACAAAAACTGTTCCAAAAATGTAACACATAAACTGGAAAAGAGAAAGGATGCCTTTTAATTCACTACAGTCAGAGTTGCTTAATCACCTCAGAGGTGGAAAATGAAAAGGAAACAGCAGCTCTTGGAACCTGAGCATTTTGAAGACACACAACAACACAGATTTATGAAGACAAGAGATCATGTCCCAGATTAGTTACAGCAGCCAAAAGGGGAAAATAAGATCTTTAAAACCAGAGGCAGTGGGATACAATCAGACTAGTGTAAAAAACATCAGCCTCAACACAGATTTTAAGTAATGGATAGTCCTGAAGAGACACTCTAGCTACATCTTCACTAGTAAATTAAAAGTGCCCAGAAGTATTCCCAGACACCGAGGCCAACTGCCACGATCTGGTTGCATTCGTCTTTTAAACTCTGTTTTAAAAGCAGAATGGATTCATCCACCAGACCAGCTGGGAATGTTCCTTGGCACACGCAAACTCCCAAACTGCTCCCAAGAACCCAAGAATTTTTTGGGAGAGTATTACTTGGCCCAGGACAAAAGCATGCCAGGGGCTGTGGCAAGCATTTTTGCAGAGCAGTGGATTACATCTCTGTGTGATTTTATTTATCTTAGCATGGACATCACCCCTGTCCACCTGAACTTCTGCCCTTGGACAGTGCTTCTGTGCCCACAAATTTACCTGCAAACTTAACAGAGGACACAGGCCATGTCAGACAAAGAGGAATCCCAAACCTAAGGAAACGAACAGGGAAACCTGCAGCCCAGATAATTTCTGGGCCTGTTTGAGAGAAGAGTTCACACCCAGAGGAAAAGACCAAGCAGATGTTGTGTGACATATTTGGCCTTCTTTTGGCGTTGTTGAAGGTTGCTGAACATCATCATGCTCTGGAAGTTCAGAGTCACACAATGGTTTGGGTCGAAGGGACCTTTAAATATTGTCTAGTTCCAGCCCCCTGCTATGGGCAGGGACACCTTTCACTAGAACACTAACATTTTCTTGTACTAGAAAAATTTTTAAAGTGAAAAAAAACCATTTCTGGTTATTATTCAAACTATTCTTAATGGGGCAGGAAACAAAGTTGTTGGTGTGTCTTCTGTTTATTGCAAGAGCAGGCTTTGAACTTGAATGAAAGAGAAGGAAGGGACAACTTAATCACCTCCTGGCTGTTATTTCCCTGCTGGAAATAGGCAATAGGTTGACAACAGCTGAGGAGAAACCTGCCTACCCACTGCAGGTACCTTAATTACCTTAATCAATACAAGGAGGATGAGCTTGGGAGGACTGGAGTCACCTCAGGAGCCAACCTGGGAATAATTTCCTGTCTCTACTCAGCTTGTGTCTCTTTAGGTTGATGCAGATGGACTGAACTCTGGTCTTCAACAGTCAGTCCTAATCTATGAGTTCAGTGAGTTTCTGGCCACATTTAACTGTGGGAAGTAGTCTGATGCTTGGTGGTGCCACCAAGTAAGCTCACCACACGTGAGCATCTCTCTAATCCAGATGCTCTGGCAAACAGTGGATGAAAAATGTGTCCCTAAAGCCTCACAATCACAAACAAGCTGTGTGAATCCTCTTACAGACACACTGAGCAAATGCAAGAGAAAGAGTGGGAATAGGTAAGGAGTGGCTACACCACCAGGACTCCACCAACAGTGTTTTTTGGAGAGAACAGTCTGTTGTGTGCCCTTGCCTTGGATGAGAACTGTGAACCTCAGTGAAACCTCTGGGTGTATATTTAACCATATGACACAGCAAGCAAAGAAACATTTGCGCTGAGCACAGGTTCAGAGACACGGGGCTGATCCACAGCAGACTCCATCAGTGCCAGGAGGAGTCAGAAGCACAGGCTGAGGCTGTGTGTAAATGTACCCACAGAGAGCAGGACAATGGGACCATGAGGTCAGGCCCTTCAGGAGGACCCCAGACAGGTCCAGTGTCATGGACACCACCTCAGCCAAGAACATCTGTGCCCAGCACAAAGTGAAAAGGACACAAACATATCATAGACTTGTAGAATCACAGAATTGTTGAATCATAGAATCATAGAATCAGACTCACTGAATCATAAAACAGTTCAGGTTGGAAAAGACCTCCAGGATCATCAAGTCCAACCTTCAACCAAACACCACCATGCCCAGTAAACCATATCATGAACCATGTCCCAGCCAAGATGGAGGCAGAGCTGAGTAAAGAGGCAGACACTGCTGCTCAGTCAGAGACCTGCCCTCAGCAAGGACCAGGGATGTATTTTGCCTCTTTGTTTCAAACTCTCTTCCTCTTTTGAGGTGATTCTTTTTCTTTTGTGAACAGTAATCCATTGCACATTCACAACAGAGAAAGCTGAAATTATTGTGGCTTCTCATTTGGGACTTTTTTTGCATGTCCTGTCTGCTTTGCTTCATAGTGCTCATGCCAGTGTTTGGATTTTCAATGGCAAGTCACCTAGATCAGGTTCATTATTACCCTTTGTCAGGTAACTTGGTTGCAATACACACACCTGAAAAGTGAATGGAGTGTTGAGCTGATGCCTCCTGGCCTGAAGACATGGGGACATACAGGGGCACAGCCAGCACCAGGCTGGGTGACTCCAGAGCATGGTCCCATTACAAATAGCGCTTTGCCTGGAGGCCCATCCAGTTGAATTAGAAAAAAAAAGAACCATTAATTAGCTTGACTTAAGAGAAGGCTGATGCAGGGCAATGTGACCTTTTCTCTATGTCACATGCCACACGGATTTTAGCTTCCCTCTGATGCTTTGTCACTGCCAGTCCTTGTTTTTTAGATCACTGGATTGCAGGGGGGTGATGGTGACCAAAAGGATTGTGGCAGCAGGAAGAAAGAAAGAGACAGCTTCACTATTCCATGATCTGTATACCAAAGGCAGCAGAGTCCTGTTATACATCTACTATCTATTTTTATCTTGCAATCTAATTGTATATATATATATGTGTATATATATATGTATTCATATTTTAAGTATTACAAATACATAACTTGCCACGTGTACATTCAGTTAAAATACACTTTTAAGGTGCGTATTTTGAGGTTAAGGTTAAAATATTTTTTTACAGAACAACTAAGAATGGCATTGGTTTTACAAGAATACAGAATATAATTGTTCAGTATTGCTCAACTTTTGCATAAATGTGTTGGAAACAGGAGCTTTATGCAGTTTTCACCAATTAGCTCAATGGATTGCTGAAATAGCCCAATCTACCTAAAATTTGATATTGAATTAACCCAGGCATTGGAAGGAAAGTGATAACAGCAAAATCATGGAGTCACAGACCAGACTGGGTTGGAAGGGACCTTAAAGATCATCTTATTCCAACTCCCTGCCATGGGCAGGGACACCTTCCACTGTCCCAGGTTGCTCCAAGCCTCATCCCATCTGGCCTTGGACATTTCCAGGGATCCAGGGGCAGCCACAGCTTCTCTGGGCAGCCTGTGCCAGGGCCTCCCAACCTCACAGGGAAGAATTTTCTCCTAACATCTAATCTAAACCTCCCCCTTTTCAATTAGAAAGAGGTGAGTCTCTCTTCCAGATCTCACCAGAAAATCCAACCCTGATGCCTAGTGCCATCCTAAGAAGGTCATAGTTTTGCAGTACTACATTTTCACTGGCAAAATTATTATGGAGTCTTAAAAAACCAGGTCAGAGAACATCCCCATCGACCACACGAGAAATAGTCTCCATGCAATTCTTTCTTCCAGGTCTGGCTTTTTATCTAGTTTATACCATTGTATGTTTTGACATGAGTGTCTGAGCCTGAGCTTGTCTCCTTCAGCTGAGAGAAATCAACACCTTGTATGGGAAATTTATGCATCTTAGACACAAGTTTTAGGGAGAAAGAAATTATTTCAGCTAGGCAAGATGAATCTTTTAACTTCAATGACTCTTTGGAAAAGCAAGTTAATCTAACCCTGTCCATGACATTCAGGATATATCTACACCTTCTCCTTGGCACACTTCAAGGTCTCCCTCAAGACCTGACCCACAGCCCACAGCAGCACTAAATCAGGAATTATAGGTCCTAGGAATAAGGGAAAACCAGTTTTCTCAGAGCACTTGTAATTCTCTCAGCCTCAGTTTGCTTGACAGTTTTGCAGACCATGAAGGACCTGTGGACCTGCTGTCCGTGGGTGACCTCAGGTGTTTCTACACTGCCATCATCTACCTGTGTGGTTTCTGTGGGGTGAAAGGTGGATGGATCTGGGAGCTCACTGAGCCGAGTTTCTCCACAAACCCTTCTTTGAGAGTTGTGTCAACACAGACATTGAGATCAGAGGTGCAGGATTTCTTTCTCTGACTTAGAGATTCTTTATGACCACACTGCTGAAAAATAAAATACAAGGGAAAAACACTTCTCAAATTCCATTGGATAACATTGGCAAGGAATGGCATGTCAGTGTTATACCCACATATAGCTCATGTAGAGCAAAAAAACCTCAGAATGGCTTAAAAAATGCTTTTCCATGTCCCATTAAATCGCTGTGGCTTAAAGTATTGAAGGTTGGTTTTGAAACTTCTCTCAATGAAATCTAAGATTTTATCTCAGCAAAAACACTCCCATCTTACTAAACAAACATGATGTGATCAGCAGTGGACCTCAGAAAATCCTCTCACATCTCATTATCCCACAGTTTAGATTAGGGCCTTTATAGCTTGACTTCCTAATTCAACCACAGGATCAGCTCTGCTCCTCTCTCCCTCAGTGCTGATATATTATTTCTGTAACATGAAGAGCAGAGCAAAGGAATAGAACATGTTCTTATGACAAGAAGTTAATTTTGGCTTAACCTTCCAGTGCTTGCCATTGTAGCCATTAACACTCTGGTTGTTTAAATAGCAACACCAAGTAAATAAGAAATAAACCTTTACTCAAGCAAAAAGCCTCCTGAAGGTGCTGGCTGCATCATTTCCTGCAACACGAAGGGTTCCCTTGTTATTCCTGTTGTCAAGATGCCCTTTCCATGCAAAGATGGACAATGTTGGTCCTATTTACCATGAAACACCTGTGCTAGGTCATCTGAAATTGAATTATGAGGACTTTCACCCCGAGAGCAAGGGAGGATGGAGAGGAAAGCCCTGTGTTGGTTTGGAATTTTTTTCTTTTTATTCCCTTCCTCCCCAAACTTTAGCCTAAGCCTCTCAAAGAAAGACACAGGAAAAAAGACACTTTGCTTTTTGAAAGACCTTCAGCACATCTGAATCCCCACTGCAGCAATATTATTTCCCTAAGCAGCTCCCAAACTGTGAATATAAAAGGATACAAATTCAACACCCTCAAAATAAGAAGAATAAGATAATAACCCCGGACAACGAGAAAATTGCACGAGTTCACTTTCCATGTCAGTATGCATTTCCCTTTAAGAATTTCCATTTCCCTTTAAGCAATTCTATTATTCACACACAGCATTTCTAATCATTCTTTCAAGTGTTTCTATGTAACTTATCAGGGTTTAATGAATGCCAGAATAAGCACTAGAGGGAAAATCCACATAACTGGACACTAACCCAAAGGTTTTAACAAGACCTCTACATTTTTCTCTTTTAATATAATCTTTATTCAAGCACTTGCTGCTTTGATCAGAAATATGGCTTTTTTATTGGTATTATTATTGACATTTTCCCACCCACCCTCTTGCCTAAACCACCATCCCATAACCTGTGAGCCTTCCAGGGTTGTAGTGAAGAGTTATTAGTTACAAAGAGCTTCTTTGAAAACAACACCTACATAAAATCAGTCAAAGTTAACAAACAAACTTCTATACTGATTTCAACTGAATTTGGACCCACAGTCACTCTCACTTCACAAGAACAGTAAAAAAACCCAGAAAACATCCAAAACCTGAATATGTTAGAGAACACAAGTGACTTGCTCAGTCTGCAATAATGCATGGAGGTACCCGCTATCAATAAGAATTCCTGAGGATCACTTCATGCCCAGAAGTTGTCAGTCACAAATTTTGGGACACTTTGCCGCTGGAGGTTTGAATGGCTAAAAGAGTGGGTGAGACAGGATACATAAGCAAATAGTACAGGAATTTGTTTTACTTTCAGGTCAAACCATCCTGAATTAATAGCTGCTTTGGAAAACAGGGGGTATGAGAAAAGCAGTCAGCCTATAAATCCTGATTATTCTGCCCAAAGCAACCACTGCTTCCAGCATTACACTAAAAACATGCTAAAATTTGAATCTGCTTTTTTAAGCCCTATCTGGAGTTCTGTAGGATTCCTGTTTGCAGGACACTGTTGTAGACAGCCCTGCACTTATCCCTGAGCTCTGACTGGTTTGGGGTTCTTTTCTCTGGAGTGCTCTTCAGGCATACATAGAGTCAGAGCTTTTTCCAGAGAGCCTCAACCTTTCGAAGAGCAAGGGATGGTTTTAGTTATGTGTGGTCACTGACTTTCATTGGGCTTCCTTCTTTCTTCAGACACAAATTTGAGTGGCTGAGGAAGTTTGTATCCTTGGGTTCTGGAGAGGGAAAGGAGAAAGCAGGTTTCTCTCCCCTCACAAGGATGCAAAGCAGCCACCTGAATCTGATTGCACAGGCAGCTGGGCAGAATAATTTCTCTAAAGCTGATTAGTACGTCTTACTTTGTGGTTTCAAACACTACGGAGAACATCACATAATTTTTCTGCAATGAGAAAATTACTCCCAGTGGTTCTACATACAGGTCTAATAGTATATAATAACTTTTAGATTCAGGGAAACCTTATAATGGCCTTCCAGTACTAAAATGGGAGTACAAGAAGGCTGGAGAGGGACTTTTTACAAGGGGCATGTCATGATAGGACAAGAGGGAATGGCCTTAAGCTGCAGGAGGATAGATTTAGATTAGGTATTAGGAAGAAATTCTTCCCTGTGAGGGTGGTGAGGCCCTGGCACTGATTGCCCAGAGAAGCTGCGGCTGCCCCATCCTTGGAAGTGTCCCAAGCCAGGTTGGATGGGTCTTGGAACAACCTGGGATAGTGGAAGGCATCCCTGCCCATGGCAGGAGGTTGGAAACTGGATGATCTTGAAGGTCCCTTCTAACCCAAATCATTCCATAATTCTATGGTTCAAAGAGCTGGAAAGGCCCTCAGCAAGTGGCACAGCCTATTTGTCCACCCCACAGCAAGGGCAAGTCAACCCAGCTTCATTCCTGACAAATCCTACTGTTGCTTTATCTCTTAGCTCCCTCTCCAGAGATAAAAAGAAGGCAGTTGTGTCCATCTCCTAACACACAGAGACCAGAGTAAGCCCACCCCTGCTCCAATGTGAGCTGTGCTTTTAATTGTGGTTACTCCTCAGAGCGAGACATGGATAAAAAATTTAATTTATTACAAGGTGCATCACGAGGACCAAGAAGATCCAAGGATTCTTGCAGCAGTTAGGGAAATTTTTGCCGAGTATTTTCTTCACTGAATATTTATCCAACAGAGCTGCATCTTCTATTTCTTTCATATTTATTTTTGGTACAATTTTGAAGCCATTTGGTGCTGTTGATGAGCTAATTCTATAATTTCCTTCACTGAAATGATGGTCAGGCAATGGAACAGACTTCCCAGGGACTGGTGGAATCACCATCCTTGGAAGTGTTCAGTGTTAAGAACATTGTTTATCGGTGGACTTGGCAGTGCTAGTTGAACTCAATGACCTTAGAGGACTTTTCCAACCTAAAGGATTCTGTGATTCTGTCGGTCCCACAGAGGAGAAAAAAATATTGCTCTTGCACTATGGAGCTTATAGGGATGAACTTAATTTTCAGTCCAGTAACTGTTGCATCCTGGTGAGCATGGGAAGCAAACAATAAGACAGGCTTAGCCTGATTTTGAAATGTGCTTATTAATTTCAGAAAAACCACCACAGGAACAAAGTTTATTAGTGAGTAGGAGGATGTTTCAGGAACAGAGCCCAGCTGAAAATAATCAGCTCCCTTTAATTAATTGCATACAGTTTTATTGCATAACTGATGGTTTTAAGCCTTGGCCAATTAGCTTGTCAAACACAGAAGTTACAATCTATATTGGTCTCTTAAGAAAGATCTATGCCAAAGTTTTAATTCAAGCTGCCTTATCCAAGCAACCAGAAAATAGGGCCTTTTGAAACTAGAATGATTGGGCAGTTACCCAGATTTAGAAAAAAGAATAGGAAGGACGAAGGCAAGAATAAAAGCAAGGACACAGAAGTCCAATATATTGCTCAGGTCCATGACTTCCATTGTGGGGCAAAATGCAGTTGCAAGGTTACCTTGTCTTGATAAATTATTTTCTAAGAGAAGTTGAGGTGCTGTTGTCAATTTAGCATGCCTACAACAGAGAAGAAAAAAAAGAAAAAAAACCCACCCCTTTTCATTGAAAAGTTCTCCGAAAGCATTTTATGATGCTGTGGTAGCTGCCTCACTGGTTCTGTGTCTCTTTCCCCAGCAACTGCAGAATGCAGAATGATTTTATAATCATATCTATTCAGAATTATATTTATATTTATCATGTTTATATATTTGTATATTGAAATGAATATAATTTTTTACATATTAAGTTAATAAACATGTTCTTGGCATGATCTAAAACTGAGTATTCAACATAACTATCCCAGATGAAAATATTTATTTTCCAGTTTCTTACACACAATGCCAGTAAATAACTTTTTTTTCCAAAGCACTGATCTGTTTCTCCAAAAATTCACTAGGAAATGAATATGTTCTTTTCAACTAATTATTTTAACTAAGCATTATATCATATTCATGCTACGTATTCTGAGAACCCCATGGTGCACATAGTGTCAACCACATGAGATTTGAACTTTGGTAGAGTGATGACATCCATGTCAAAGCTATGCTTTATAAATTGAGATTTTGCATATTTTGCCTCAGTAATTATCTTGTGAAATGCAGCTTTTGTGTGTAGCAACCTCTTGGCCCAAGCTTTCAACATTTGCATCTTCACTCACTAAAATGCTCTATTAAGTCATTGTCCTGAGTGCACTGTGGTTGAAACTGCAATGGATAGTTGTGCACTTCCTGCTGATTTTTGGTGTGCATGTCATAGAATCATAGAATCCTGGAATGCTTTGGGTTAGAAGGAACCTTAAAGATCATCCTGCAGGGACATGGGCAGGGACACCTTCCACTATCCCAGGTTGTTCCAAGCCCCATCCAACCTGGCCTTGGACACCTTCAGGGATGGGGCAGCCATAGCTTCTCTGGGCCTCCTGTGCCAGGGCCTCACTACTCCCATGGTTAAAGAATATCACCTGAGACCACCTACACCAAAGCCCAGTGCAACCTGACCTTGAATGTTTCCAGGGATGAAGCAGCCACCACCCCTCTGGACAACCCATGCCAGTTTTTCACCACCCTCATCACAAAAACTTCTCCTTTATATCTAATCTAAGTCAACCACTTTCTGGTTTAAAACCATCAACCCTTGTCCTATTGCAAGAAGACCTGCTAAAATGTCCGTCCCAGTCTTTCTTAAAAGCTCCTTTTTAAGTACTGGGAGGCCAAAATAAGGTCTCCCCATAGCCTTCTCTATTATAAAAATGTGTTACCACACAGCCCTGAACCATCCCCAGAGCAATTACATTTTGGGCCAAATGAGTCAAAACTGCTTGCTTGTTAGTGTGATCATGAAGTCTGTCAAAGCAGACAAAGACTGTCAAAACTTAGAAGCACAAAGAGGAGAGCAAGGCAAGCTAAGGTCACACAGGCAAAATCTAAGTGCTTGCCTGCTTTAGTAATGCCATAGGAACACTGGTAATTACCAGTATGTAATTTTTCCCAGTGTTTTGTAAGGGGCTGAAACTCATTTGGAATCACACCATACCAGATGCTACATAGACATTTCTGTAGTTCCTGACACTGAAATGTCAAGAGTCATTACAAACTAATGAGTGGAGGGGAAAAAAAAGAATTAACCTCATTTCACAGGGTAATCTAGTGACTTCCTTACTGTAAAGGTCGTGAGGCCCTGGCACAGGTTGCCCAGAGAAGCTGTGGCTGCCCCATCCTTGGAAGTGTCCAAGGCCAGGTGGGATGAGGCTTGGAGCAACCTGGGATAGAGGAAGGTGTCCCTGCCCATGGCAGGGGGTGGAAAGAGTTGGTCTTAAAAGTTCCTTCCAACCCAAATAATTCTATGATTATATTCATTATCTGGGACCTCTCCTCAAAACTCAGTTGCTCAGACATCCTTAGCAGTCCTGCTCTTCGGTGTCACAGTGACACAACTCTCCTGGTTCAGAGCTGATTCATGTCCTGCCAGCCCAGAGCACAGACAGACAAGTCAGAGTTTGCTTGGAAGAGGCCATGTCAACATGACCAAGGTGTGATGGCCCCCACAAGAACCAGTATTTCAGTTACACTTTCACATCCCTGACATCAAAGCACAAGGCGATAGTTCCCCTGCTTTTCTCATGGCTCTTTTACAGCACTGATCCAGCATGGAAAAATTAAAGATGCTTTATCTGAAACATCCACGAAGGAAATCCTGTGTCTCTGATGAACCTGACTTCCTCAATTTCCTGTTTGCTGCACAGCCGTCTGCATTGGATGGGTCTCAGGGACATTTTTTTGGACATATTTGCGTACCTCTACTGGAAGCCAGGTTCCTTGAGCTGGAACACAAGGGTCTATAATCTTTAAAAAAAAATTAAAAATCACAGTGAAAACAGAAAGAATGAAAAGAAAACAAACCAATAAAGAATCTATCCTGTCATAACATTTGAGGTTCTGGTATTTGCTGGCCCTGGAGTAGGTTCAAGATAAATGAAGGAAATGTGTATTTCATTAAATGCTAATATTTGGAAGATAAGAGGAAAAAATGATGAAATGCTCCCAAGAGCAGTTGTGAGGACAGTGCCTGTGTGTATATAAACACAAATGTTTGCATACACACAAACAGATCGTCGTGATTCGCTCTGAATCAGAGCAGGGCTATGTAGGAAGAATTAGACGGAAAGGAAAAAAGACAGCAGTTTTCCCAGGTCATTGCACTTCCTATGCATGACAAGGGATTTTGCACTTCTCATTCTCCATCTCTTTTCAGAATTGCAATTAAATACTTCCACTTTTTTTTTTCTTTTGCAAATGAAACTTGATCTTATAAATAATCACTGAGTCACATATAGGCACACAAAAAAAATCTCAACGCTACACAAGCTAAACTGTACTAGGTGCTTTAATAATAGGGCTGGTAAATCAAAACCCAACCAGCTTTTTCTCAGTGGATGCCATACTTGCTGCTGGTTAAACTTGGAGGTCTCTGCTCCATTCCACCCCAGAGGAGTCTGTGTAATCCCTTGGCTCCTGCCCAATGCAGTCTGTAAAGTCAGGACACAACATGTTTGTCTCCTGGGAACACAGCCCTTGGGCAGCAACAAGGGTCACACAGTGCCCAGAATTCTTTTGTTAATTAGCAGATGCAATGCAAGGGAACTAGAATGTGGGATTTGAGGCTCCAAATACTCAGGAAAGCATTTGATGTCTGTGCTTCAAACAATGCAGCAGAGCAGGAACTGAAATTTTCACAAGGGATAGACAAGGCTTAGATCTTTCAAAGAACATGAAAAAATAATGAATCTCAGCAGTTTATTTTCATAAATAGTTCTGGACACAGTTTTTCACAAAGACCGTGGATAGAAAATAATTCACTGGCCACAGAATTGTTTCCCTGATAACCTTCAACCTCTACCTCAAGCCCATAGGTTCTAGAGTTTAGAGATTTTTTTTTCTAACACACATCAAAAGAAAGCTTCATTTTGTTCATTGCAGCTGAACAGCATTTCAGAGCAAACTTTCAGACGAAATCTTTCCCCAGGCATAAATCTATCAGGGAAAAAGAAAGGCATCTACTGTAGCAAATAACATAAAAGTATAGAGTATAAAATAAAATTAAATATAAAAGTAGAAGAAAGTGAAAAGCAGGTAATATGATGGAACGTTACAGTATGGGCTGTCAAACTGATTGCATGAAATCAGTGGTACTCTTGGATCAAGGGCATTGATCCATGGTAACCTCCTTGCAGGTGGGCAACACCTGTCAAAGAATTGATTAAAGGCCTTGGTCTAGGTTTCAGGTAAGGGCAAACGGCACCAAGGAGACAATTTGGTTACTGATTGGGAAGGTTGTGGAGGTTTGGTTTTGGAAAAGACCTCTGAGATCAAGTGCAACTGTAAGTGTAATGCCACAAAGCCCCCCTAAACCATGTCCCTCAGTGCCACGTCAACGCGTCTTTCAATGCCATAGCAGAGGAGAATCAGGAGGTAAAAAAACCAGTTCCATGAAAAGTGGACATAAACTGGGCATAAACTAGTGTGCAAAAGTTTTTCCTTTAGTTGAGATACAAAACTGGAGTTTCTCTCCAGAGAACATTTCTTGGTAGCTAAGATACGGGTTCCAAAGGGATAACCAACTTTAGAGGGACAGAGAGGTTCACTCATAGAGTTTTTCTTCACAGACTGAAACTTTTTTCAACCTGAAGGAATCTATTGCCTTGAGGACTTATCAGTCGACTACATTTATTTAAAATTAAAAATGTGTTTAAAAGGACTGGGAGGGAAACTATGTACACATATATCTGCACATGCACTGCACAATCACATAAACCTCATGCTTGAAGAAAGCCAGCCTAAAAAAACAGACAGAAACCTGATGTATAAATACCAATAAATTGACTGTGTTTGCCAGATTCGCTGATACATTCTGCAAAACTCAGGAATGTGATCCACTGGGTGCCAATCCAGTAGATCTCTGCGGTGTTCATTCACAAATGTGTCCCACACAAAATGCCCAACACCCTCTAAAATAGGTTAGAAAGCTGCTTTTCAGTCCACAGGACTTGATCAGTCCCACAAAGAGAGGAAAAGAGGAAAAGAGAGATATCCCTTGGTGTTTGTGCCTGCTTCTCTTTCAAATGGAAGTAATGGTGGTTTAATGGGGTATGAAAGGATGTTTTACTGGAAACAATGAGGAACAATTGTCTAGCTCACGTTTCATTTCACAGGTCATTATTGCATTAAGAAGTAAATCGACCAAGTCCGGTAAATAACAGTCTGTGTTTTGCCCAAAGCTTCAAACCAACAATCTTAGCAGTCACCAACTAATATCTTTGTCATTTTTAACCCTTGCAGGGATCTGCTGGGGGCTAAACAATTATAGTCTTCACCCACCCCTAGCAGGTAAGCATTATTCATTTTATTTCTCATCCCTTCTTCCTGCAAACCCCACGAGGCTGGATTTTTTTGAGTTGTTGTTTTGTTTATTAGCCAACCTAGCCAACTGTGTGTCTGGTGGCCTTGAAAAACAACACATATTTTAGTGACTGCTGCAGGCGTCTTTAAACAGGCTGCTTCCTCTGCAAAATTAATTGTTGCAAAATGCGGTGCTTCCCCTGTGAAGCTCCACAAACTCCCACTCAGCAGTTTGGTTGGATTATAGATATGTCTCTAAGATCTAAGGGAAATAATATAGTTATGCTTGTAGGATGCAATTCACATTTCTTTTCTTTTTCCTTTTTGTTTTTTCTTTTTTTTTTCAATTGCATAAACACAACCATCTTGCCTCCTTAAAGGTAACAGCCAGCAAGCCTGGAGAGGCTATTCCATGTAGATACTGTCCTCGGCTCCATCACTGCCTCACTGGAGCAACTCAGTTCTCCATTTCCCTCTGTTTCTCCTGACACATTCTGGTTTGATTATTAATATCAGCAGCTTCTGCAATAGCTGCATCAAAGGCAGCGTGGGCAGCAGCACAAGGGAAGTGACCCTGCCCCTCTGCCCCACTCAGGTGAGACCCCAGCTGGAGAGCTGCCTCCAACCCTGGATTTCTAGCACAGGAAGGACATGGACCTGTTGAAGCAAGTCCAGAAGAGGCACCGAGATGATCAGAGGGATGGAGCAGCTCTGCTGTGAGGAAACACTGGGACAATTGGGATTGTTCAGCCTGGAAAAGAAAAGGCTTTGGGATGACCTAATTGTGGCCTTCCAGTACCTGTAGGGAGTCAACAAGAAAGATGGAGAGAGAATATTGACAAGAGCATAGAGTGACAAGACAAGGGGGAATAGATTCAAATTGAAAGAGAGTAGGTTTAGATTCGGTATTAGGAGAAAATTCTTCCCTGTGAGGGTGGTGAGGCCCTGGCACAGATTGCCCAGAGAAGCTGTGGCTGCCCCATCCCTGGAGTGTTCAAGGCCTGGTTGGACAGGACTTGGAGCAACCTGGGATAGTGGAAGGTGTCCTGCCTATGGCAAGGGGTTAAAAATAGATGATTTTTAAGGCCCCTTCCAAACCAAACCATTCTGTTATTCTCTGTAATTGTTCCAGAAGATGCTGGAAAAGTTTCTGGGTGGTATATTGTAGGAATAAAACCTAACAACTGACTCAGATTTGTGGGCATCACCAAGGCAGGAATGATAAGTAAGAATGAAACAGTTCCTTGGGAGAATATGAAGGTTGTCTGAGCAACTGAGCTTTGAGGAGAGGTCCCAGATAAGGAATAGATTCATAGAATGGTTTGGGTTGGAAGGGACTTTAAAAATCAGCTCATTCCAACCCCTGCCATGGGCAGGGATACCTTCCACTAGACCAGGTTGCTCCCAGCCTCACCCAACCTGGTCTTGAACATTTTCAGGGATGGTGCTTTCACAGCTTCTCTGGGCAACCTGTGCCAGTTTTTTTTCCCTGGTGCTGTTAACTCCACTCAGACCCTGTACACCATTTTCTGTGGGACTCATCTCTACCCTTACATGTTGTACAACCTTTCAAGCTTATTGGCATTCCACGAGAACAGGCGGGCTGGGCTGTATGACAGGAACCAAGCACATGGGCTGGGTGACCACCTCTCTTTCTTACCCAGTGGTCACTCTTTGTCTTCATCAGAAGCATTTAGAAAGTCCTAATTACCAAATCTTTCTCATCTTTGCCCCATAAATCAGTGAGACCCCAAAGATTCCTGAAGGCCATGGGGATCCTTTCAGAATTTTTAAAATAGGTGCAGAAAAGGCCATTTGAACTTTTTTGGTGCATTCTCCACCCACTCAAGAAAAGATCGGCTCTGTTGTTACCATTGATAAGGATTCTACAACTCTGGCAAGCTACACACGTTTCTTTGTCTTTATTTCAACAGTTCCTCCCAACACCTAAAATCACCCTCATGAAACTTCAGTCCATTTTTCTGATTGCACAGACTTTGGGAGCAATTTATTTCTCTCTGCTCCACAGCAGCCTTTCATATTTTTGAAGACCATTCCTAAGTCTCTTATCCACCTCCTCTCCTCAAGACTGAGCGACCCAACTTTTCCAGCCATTCTACAAATCTCCTCTTTTCCACATGCCTAATAATGTTTTTCACCTTTAACTGTCAGGCTCCTAAATAAATCCATGAGTGGTGTGTCCAACAGTTATTCAGGTTCCATGGACCACCAATGCTTTATGAGTCACAATTTAAGAACCACTACACTGAAACAGAAGCCTCATTGTATCAATGATAACGTTATGCTTGGGTTGCAGACAACATTTGTATACAGAAAGGGAGAGAGGTGGGTTTCAAATCCATAACTGGAATCCTAAATGAAAGCGACATGGTGTTTTGGGGGCACTGAGACCCCAGGGAAGCAAACAGGCTCTCCGAGATTTCACAAACTCCAAAAATGGTGACATTTTTCTAAATAGCTCCTTAAATACAGGAGTTGAGTTTGGAAAATGAAAAACCTTCTCTTTTATCCTCAGGGATTAAGGCTAAGAGGAGAAGCCAAGAGTTTCTGATAGCAAGTGTAGGCACAAACTATTTGTTGGCACATCTTCAAAAAGGATTGCTATCCTAAGGGGCAAGGTTATCTCCCATTGTCAGGGACCTGACTTCATAATCAGTTTTTCCAAAATTCATTTGGATAATCATTCCTAATAGATATGTACACATATTTTACATTTTATGCAGCTGAATATCAGTGCATGACTGTTTGAAAGAACCTGAGGAATTTGGAAAAGAAGCAGAAAGGGTGGCACAAAAAGCTAAACTCCATTTACAGCAACAAATGTGCAAAATGGTTGGGTTTGCCCAAGGTTTTCTTGGCTTCATCAGGAGAAAAGAATTTGATACCCTTATTTGATGGGAACAAGGAAATAAGGTTTGATAGGTTTATACAATTGTACATTTGCAGATATATAATTTGTGTGTGTGCATATACATTGCTCTATGATGATCACATGGAAAATGAATAATGTCATTCATCTCACACATCCCAGCTTCAGAATTAAGGAAAAAGCATCCCTGCAAAAGGAAAATAGCTGTTTTTTAGAGACTGAAATGCAGGTGAGTGTGAGGGAAAGCAATTTATAGTATTTCAAAATGGAGATGTGGCATGGCCACCTCAGCCCCAATGCTGACCTTGTTTGCTACATCCCCAACTCTTCTCACTTCCCCCACAGTTTTCCAAAAGAAATCATGCAGAGGAGTGGTTTTCCTTGGCAGAGCTGTTCCCTAAGGAAGTCTCATGGTGCCATCCAGATCATAGAATCACAGACTGGTTTGCATTGGAAGACTCCAAAAAGTTAATCCAGTTCCACCCCGACCATGGGCAGGGACACCTTCCACTATCCCAGGGTACTTCAAGCACCATCCAGCCTGGCCTTGGACACTTCCAGGGATCCAGGGGCAGCCCCAGCTTCTCTGGGCACCCTGGGCCAGGGCCTCCCCACCCTCCCAGGGAAGAATTCCTTCCATAACTCTAATCTAAACCTGCCCTCTGTCAGTTTAAAGCCTTTCCTCATTGTCTGCTCCTTTTCTACTGGTGGATTCTCCACCCACAGAATTGTCCCTCACTCTGCTGTACTGCAGGTGGCAGAGCCAATTCTTTAATTCAGTGTGTTCAACCATCTCACCCCTGATGAGCCACCACATAGACATCAAAGATATAAAAATAACTTAATTTCCCTTTGGATTACTTTAAACTTTGTTCTCCTATGAGCATTACAAAACTCATCCCAACTTTATTCTCTGCTTTTCAACTTAATTAAGGTCTGCTGAAATCTTTACCAGAGATGTGTTTTCAGGAAAATTAAGAATTACAAACATTTTCTGATCATATTAGGTTTGGTTTTTATAAAACAATAGCTTGGTAAGAGCTCTTTTAATGTCCTCCATTGCTATTTCCAACCCATTTTGCATGGGCCATTTATTGCAGAAAAAAGCAAATTTCTATTTGTAAGCAGCAACAACAAAAAAATCTGTAGAGGAAAACAATGCTGATATTGCATTGTATCATTCCTTGCAAATCTACCAAACCTGCATTCTCTTCTCAGACATCTTTAATTACTGAATATGATTATGCATAGCTAGTGTGACTAGTCATAGTCCTTGGAATATTAAATATTTATGGTGCAACATTTTTACCCAGCTTTAGTCCTAACTTATACTGCCAGCCTGTGTCTCAAAATTCTACATTTCCCCAACTATTATTTGAGATTTTTATTCAATAATTAAAATTACCAGAGGAAAGAAAATTGTACAAAAATCTTCAACCCATATCCCAAGTTATTTTGGACTGGTTTTACCTAAATCTGAAATTTTATCATATTTCTGATGAAACCAGCAAACTTCTGCATATTCATTTATGACTTTTAACTTCAATGTTACATTTCAAAGGGTTTTTGACAAGAGTTTTTGATAAAATTGAGTGTTAAATGTCTGCATAACTTGCTTCAGACAAGCATTTACATATTAAACACTTTCCTCTTTGTGATTTAGAAAATGTACTGATTACCTCTAGAGAGCAGGCAAGACTACTGAGCAATTTCACAGTTTTAGATTTGTCTGGATTGAAAATGACATGGGAAAACATAATCTCAATGATTTGCTGGTCAGATAAAAAGTTCAGTTGTCCACAACACACTGGTCCTCTGACCAATAGATTCACACTAGAGCTGAGTCAATTAAAAACAAAATTCTCTGGGATTTTTTAAAGAATAACTGGAAAAAAAACCATAACACAACTAATTTTTTTTGTTTGTTTGTTTATAATTGTAGTTGTCCCATCCTTGGAAGTGTCCAAGGCCAGGTTAGACAGGGCTTGGAGCAACCTGGGATGGGGGAAGGTGTCCCTACCCATGGCAGGGTGTTGGAAATGGATGATCTTTAAGGCCCCTTCCAATCCAAACCATTCTGTGATTCTATGGTTTATTGGAACAACCTCTCCGTGGACATGGTGGAGTCTCCATCACATCCTCATTTTGAGGTTTTCAAAATGCAGTTGTACAGGGTGCTAGACAGTGCTCCTTTCCCACAAAAGGGTGGACCATATGAGCTTTTGAGTCCACTTCCAATCTGGTCTGCTTTATGATTCTATGATTTTTCAGTCCAAATTGCTTTAAATAACAACTAGAATGTATCTGTCAGCAGGAAGAAAACATATGTCTGCAGGCTCTAGACTAAAACTTGAAAGACTTGGTTTCATCTCTACAATTCTGTGCATTACCCACCTAACGGGTCAATCTCTCTTTGCTCACTGGAGAGGACATTAGTGAACTCTAGTGGAAGATGTCCCTGCCCATGACAAGAGATGGAATGAGATGACCCTTAAGGTCCTTTCCTACCCAAACGATTCTAAATTCTATGGTTCTATGACAATGCTGGAGACAACAGAAGTGGAGACAGCTGGATCTTCTACCAGTTTCAGGGCCTCAGCTACATTTCCACCAAGGGAAGACAGCGAACTTCAATGTCTCTAGGAGTCATCACAGACTTCAGATGTGAGGAACTGTGATAACAGAGTCCTATGAACACTGCAATAAGTGTTAAAGGCTGAGCCTTAACTGCACAAGGATGGTTGTATCAGCTGCCCTTCATGGAGTTGGGGTTTTAACCTGGACAGAGGAATCAGTTGAATACACAGACTGTTCACTGTTGGGGTCCCTCCCCTGCCATGGAGCCCTGGGAGAGGGGCCCTGAGGGCACAGACACGGGGTTTCCCTGCCCCTGCTCAGCCTCGTTCCCATGGGTTGGTTTGTGTTCCCTGCGCGGGCAGAAGGACCCTTGGTGTGGTGACTGGAACAGTTCCTGGGCAGAGCCCCGGCCATGCGGCTGGGGAAATAAACATCTCTGAAACATCTAGCAAGAATCCATCTGTCCATATATATTTCCTTTCCACGGGACTCCTGGTTTGATATATGCATGTTGCAGTATCCCCACTGCAACAGTTCACTTATCCTTAATTCCTCAACAAGATACTCCTGTTTATAGCTAATTCCACTGTACAGCTTATGATTCTGGTATTTCCTGTATCATGGAACCATTTAGTGCTCCAGGCCTGGCCCCAAGCTCTTTTGCAAGAGGCTTGCTCTAGACATGAGTTTTAGGAGAAAAACATTTTGTCATCCAAAAAATGGCAGCTCAAAGAGATTTAAATAATTACAAATTCATGTTAAACTCATTAAATTGTTTTGGATAATTTGAAAAATAGTACTTTGAAAGTTCCTCATAAATTATTTAAGGAGGAGGGTGTTGGAAAACATTTAATTTTAAACTTTTTCAGCATTATATTTGAAAGACAAAAAAAAAAAAAGATTAAAAAGGACTCTCATAATAAAAAGTAATTATGCTTTGTTGGACTCAAACCCACTTTGTTGTTACTCTTTTTTTCTTGCAGTAGAAATAATAATAGCAACAAAAGTCTTGGATCTGTTCCCTCCCGTTTTGTTCTTTTTTTCTGAATTCTGTGGTTTATCCAGAAAACTAAAACTTCATTTCGAAGTGAACAATTCTGCTTCTTCAGAAAGTCACAATAAAAAGCTTGGTCTATGAGCAAAGAGTGAACTCAGCAGGTAAAAGTTTGGGAAAATAAAGGGGAAAAAATGTGGGTATAGAAACAATAATTTTCATAAATTCTGTACCAATTGCACCTTCAATAAAAGACATCATGTGAGTTCAGGAGCATTAATATCATTCTGAGTGATCCCCTGTGGCCCAGTTATGGCTCTCACAGCCTCTTCCTTGTGATATTCCTTATTCTGACAAAACATCTCCATAGCTTTTGCATCCCTGAAGTGTATTGAGTGTTTCTGTTTGCTCTCCATGGAGTAATTGGAGTATCTAGAAATGGGTAAGGGACAGTAATTTCAATCTGATTGGCCAAAGTGGAAGCCTGAAGTGAACATATATATGCATCTGTATCATAGAATCATAAAATCATATAGTGGTTTGGATTGTGTACCGGTTTGGCCAAATTTAGAAATATATCCTCTGAGAGGAGGCAGGTCACCACCCCTCCCCCACCAGGTTTGGGAAAAAATAAATTTTCCTCAAAGGAAAGTGAAAGAGAGAAAAACTATTTATTTAACAAACACATGGGAAAAGGACAATAATGCTAAATAATAAAAATCTCTCACTGTGGAGAAAAAACCTGGGAAAATGTTAGAGTCCTCCCTTTGGTCTCCTTGGAGCTGGGGCTTGGCCCAGAGCCAGGCCCTCTGCGCTCAGGTGAAAGTCCTCCTGATGTGCTCTGATATTGAAGCAGTCCAGTAGAAAAGGGAGAAAATCCAAAATTTCAGGGAAGGAAAATGTTCAACTCTCAGTCTCTCTCCGGAGAAAAAGAAACTGAACAACTGGCCAAAAGCTGACCAGGCAGCAGCAAGCCGGGTGCCTCCTCCCTCCCCTGCCGCAGCTGGAAAAAAGTTTCCATCTCTGTGTGACCTTGAACAAGCTGCAAACTGCTTTGAAAAAGCTTTGCTCAGTTTTTCTTTCTCCCTCTCAGGCTCAGTTTAAAGGCATAAAAAGGCACAGAAATTAATTTCTGGGCATAGGGCAGCGATATGGGATACACATCATAAAGTCACCCCAAGACAGATTGGAATGGACCTTAAAGATCATCCAGTTCCAGTGCCCCTTCCAAGCCATTCTATGATTTTATAATTGTATGACAACACCACCATCTTCACTGGCCTTGAAGCACTGTCATGCCAAGGGGGAATTGGGCCCTACAGAATCATTAAGGCTGGAAAAGACCTCCAAGGTCATCCAGTCCAGACTGAATGGATGCCACCTTGCCCACTAAACCGTATCACAAAGGGCCATATCTACTTGGTTTTCTTAGTGCTTCCGGGGATGGTGGCTTCACTCCTGCCCTGGGAAGCCTGGTCCAATGCCCGACCACCCTTTCTGGGAAGAAATTTTTCCTAATATCCAGCCTGAATCATCCCTGGTGCAACTTGAGGCTGTGTCCTCTTGACCTATCACCAGTTTCCTGAGAGAAGAGGCAGATCCCTCTTTTCAGGGAGTTGTAGGGAGTCCCCCTGAGCCTTCTTTTCTCCAGACTAAGGAACCTCAGCTCCCTCAGCTGCTCCTCATAGGACTTATATTCCAGACCCTTCCCCAGCTCCTTTCCCTTCTGGGGACACACTCCAGCCCCTCAATGTCTTTCTTGCAGTGAGGAGCTCAAAAATGAACACAGGGCTTGAGGTTTGGCCTCATCAGTGGCCAGAACAGGAGGATGATAAGTGCCCTGGTTCCTGTTGGCAGAAGATCAGTGGGAGCAGGAAAGTTGAGATTTTTCCCCAGTTTGTCTATCCTGGGAGCCTGCATTGCACTGTGAAAAATACTCAACGCTACAACTTTCCAGAAGGAGAAGTAGGAGGGAGAGAAGGGAAGAAGACAACCATGAATTCACCTTATCATCAAGCTCTGCCTTTTTCCAAATGTCAACCTCGAGACAAAAGGAACCTCAGGTCAGAACGAGAAGGGCAGAGGAATTTAACACACATTTGTGAAGGGAAGGGGAAAAATACCCCCGTTCAGATTTGGGCAGCAAAAAGAAAACACAGCAATTTCATGGTAGCCTCAGAGGCAGGCAACATTTACCATATGCTGTTACCTCCATTATACAAGGAGATAAACCCTGTGGAGTGAAGGTTGCACCCTAAGCGCACTTTAGATGGTGGCAATTCCTCTTACACCTATGACTGTGTGCTAGGATGTGCTAAAAATGGTGGGAATCTGAATAAAATGCAGGTTTTGTATGTAAATATAGTCATTAATATGCAGGTGCTAAGTAGTAATAGTGCCAGAGCATTAGTGCTTGGATGTGATTCATAATTAGGGTGGTAAAGGTACACTAAAAATCAGTGTTTGCGTCTAGACAACACATTAATCAACTCTGTAAGCAGCCGGCTAGAGCGGGATCCTTTGAGGAAAAACCTTACACATTTTGTTTAAAGATTAAAGTTCTTCATGTGTTTAATCAGTTTTAGAGTGTGAAGGAAAACAGGATTAATTACAGTCCCTCCCATCAGTCTCCCATACCAGCAGAGTCACAAACTATGCATCTCTACAGCAAAATGGCCACCATCAGCAGCAGGCACAGGGAACACTACTTGCAATTAAAGAGTTTATTTGGAATCAGAAAGATGAGTTTTAATCAGAAGGAGAATGGAGCCTTGCTGTGGGAGCCTTCAGAAAGTGGTTACTGAGCAGAATGGGCCTTTTTCTAACAGAGGGGTCATCAAACTTCTGGAGTGGGTTTTCAGCTTGATTATCTCCTCTGTGGGATGTGGATGAAAATCCTTGTGGGGCCAGTTATTGGTATTATTTTGCAGTTATGTGGTGTTTTCATGGCATGTGTCCCTTAATGCTCTCAGAGGGCTTTGCAAGGGGCAGGCAGAATCATAAAATCACAGAACGGTTTGGGTTGGAAGGGACCTTAAAAATCACCTCATTCCACCCCTGCTGTGGGCAGGGACACCTTCCACTATCCCACATTGCTCCAAGCTCCACCCAACCAGGCCTCGAACATTTCCAGGGATGGGGCAGCCACAGCTTTTCTGGGCAGCCTGTGCCAGGGCCTCAGTACCTTCACAGGAAAGAGTTTCTTTGTACCATCCAATCCAGTGAATTAGACTCTAAAGGGGGGCTAAAGATGCCGGGTGAAATGATTCTGCAAGAAGGCAGAGTGGAAGTGGTGGACACAGAGCTTCACAATGAGTCACCCCAGACCTCTACAGCACAATTCACTACATCCATCCTGGAAAGGAATCAAACAACTGGGACCACCATCACCTCAGCCTCAGTTGCAGATGTCAGTGAAAGTCACACTTCATGGCTCAAATGTCTGCATGACTTTGCAAACACTCCCGCAGCACAGGGGCACTTACCAGCTTCTGAGTAGAACTGTGTCCATTCAAATTCTGACTTTGGGAAAACAGAGACAGGTGGCTCTAGATCCAGGACACCTCCATCCAAATCCTTGAAAAGGGCTTTCCTTGAGCCTTTGCATCTCTTTTCAGGGAGCATGGTGTCTTCAGAGGTTTGTACACTGATAGGTAGGGAAGGTAATGTTATTGTTGGTGGCTTGGAACAGCCAGGAAAGCCTATAAATTTCTAAGCAGGTCATTAAAGACTGGCTGCCACAGAGGAAGGTACCTGTAACAAGACAGGGTTGTTGAGGGGAACACATCTCATGTGAGAAAAATATAGGACAGTTGAGATTAATCTTTTTCTAAACAAGGGTCTATATCGACTACAGAAGGTCAGTGTGTTTGGATCACACGCCTAATTTTTGGATCACTAAAGTGTAGTGAGCTGAATTGCTTTTAATTGCAGATTGACTAAAGGTTCAACACAGCTTAAAGGAACTGGCGATCTGAGCATCTCACACCCATGGCAGAATTCAATACAATGAAAAGACTTATACTCCAGAGAAGTCCATGGAGACATTTTCAGATTGCTACATGGATTCACATGAAACCTTGAAGAAAATGCAGAATTTTTTGGTCTCAGGCTGAGAAAACCCGACTGCTGGTACCTTGAATGGGGCAAACAGGTATCGGCAGAGATTTGCAGTAAGGGCAGAGGAACAAAAAGGCCAATTCCCCCAGTCAACCCAGCTCAAAAGAGGCAGAGAACAAAGACCTCCTCTGATCCTGACAGTTCAGTTCTTGACCATCTCTCAACAGATCCAGCATTTCTGCTGGTTAGGTCTACCAACAGGACAAGAAAAGTGCTTCATGGATTTGCTATTTCCCCTGATGTTTCCATATCCTCTCTTGCTCCAAGGCAATGCTCATCTTCTCTTTGACAGAACACATTGATCGAGATATCCCTTCAGGATGCTGAAGCAGAACAATGCAGCCACAGCCTGGATCAAGCTCAGCAGCTGCATAGGTGGATTAAATAAATGCATGTAGATATTGCATGAGGAGCACTGGGAGATGTAACCACCCTCAGAGGCTCAGCAGCCTCCCAAGGAAGCATTCAGTAATCCATGTGCATTCCTCATATTTGAAAATCACCAGCTCTTGCACTGGACTGGGTATTCAGCAGCTCACTACCAGCAGAATATTGTGGGATGGATACAAGAGTGAAACATAATGGGAGCTGACAAGTTGGACAGGGCTCAGAAATCTACACGCAAACTAATGCCCAGAGCAGAAAGCAAAAATATAGAATAAAATAAGAAATTCTGGCAGAAGGCTGGAGGGGCTCTAAACATAGCAGTGTGGGACACCTCCAATTATTTTTGACTGGCAAGTGGAGTCCACGCTGGAATTTTTTTTTGCTACTTCAAGGCTTTCCTGACATAGCCTCTGTATTGTGTTCAGTGACTGCAATAAATAAATAGGCATGTGGTTTCCATTGGATGTGGTATGTCTAAACCACTGCAACCAGCAGTGACTTAAGGTTACAGATGAAGTTCTCCCCTCCCTCCTCAACACTCACAGATGATATTCTCCCTGGGCAGGAGCAGTTCTGGCAATCATTTGACATCTCACAGCCTGCCTGGTGCTGATCAACATTTCTGATGTGATCTCGCAGGCACAAATCAAGCCACGCTTCCCCGACCAAAAGGACATTCCCTGTCTCAGGGTTTTTTCCTGGAGGTCCTGACATTTTTTGAAGCCTGAGGCTGAGAAGTCAGAGATGCTCAGGATGGGGGTTTAAGAAATGGGATATGTGAGGCTTGTTTTGCTACACAAATGTCAGGAAAAGGAGAAATCCAAGAGGATTGGTCTGGAGATGCATCTTGATGGAATTTGAAACAAAAATTATAAAAGATTGCCCTAAACTAAATTTGGTGGTGTTTTTCCATTTCTTTTTTTTTCTGCATTTGAGTTTTCCTGTGCATGTTTGTTTGATGTAGGAGCTTGTTCATTTTTGTCAGACAGGAGCAGTACAAGAGCAGAGATGAGGGGAGGATAGTTTCAAAGATGTAGGTGTATGGGTTTTTTAAAAAAAAAAAGATAGTTCAGAATGAAGCATTTTACCTTGTTGGATGAAAGTAGAACTTGTTCTTCTCACTGACATGTAACATCCTTGATGTCTCTGCTGTGATGAGAGGCATGATGCCTAAATGATCAGCATTTGACATGATACAGACATCCCTGTCTTCACTGTAGCAGCTCTTTGTAAAACCAGTAAAGGTGACTTCTGCCGGGGATTAAGAGAAGATCAAGCAAGGAAAAGTGGTTAAAAGAGTGCCATAACTAGAGATAGGAAAGTTGGGGGTTTTTTTCCTGCGATGTTTTCCACGTCAAATTGCTCCCATATATACCTGTACAAATTATTTTTAAATCAGACTAATAGCACTGTTCATAGATCTTCATGTGGCTTTAGAATACTCCATAGCCAAATTATATCCTAAGTTGACACAAAACAAGTCATATCCATAGGAAATTAAATCAAAGGAAATAGTAACTGAGAAAGAAAAGAAAAAGCAAGAGTATTTAATATATTTTCATTTAAATAAGTAAGAACCAGTTAAATAACAACCTGATGGTTTTTCTACTCGCCATAAGTAGAATAAGACAAGCAGGGTATGATGACACATACTTGGCTCTGGCACTCAACTCTTGTGCAGCTCCAAAATCCATATTTTGCCATTAATTTTTTGTGAGACTCTGCACAACTCTACTTGTCTTCCTCTATCTCTCTTATTCTTCAGTAAAACAAGGATAATGAATTTTCTTGCACAAGTTAATAGCAGTGAGGAATACAGACATGAAAAGCAGTGAGGTATTTAGATCCCACCATTGCAACCAGCTATCAGGGTTCTGCTATATGCAAATATTGCACTGGGGACTGAAAAATTCATTTGAAACAAAGATCCAGGATACATAACAGACCTCTACTCCTCTTGTGCAATCCCTTACACCAATAAAGGTCATAATTGCTTCTGTGAGTTGTAGTTATTATGTTCTGTGACAATCCTGTACTGTGATATTCACTTCTCCAATTTGGTATTTTATTTAGGCAGAGGTAACTGTGTGTTGGAGAGATGAATCAATTGGAAAAGTAACACAGAAGGCAGGTAAGTGTGAGGTAGAACATACATTATCACAGGACATAATTATCATTGAATCATTGAATCTAAGAATGGTTTGGTTTGGAAAGGACCTTAAAGATCATCTCATTCCAACACCCTGCCATGGCCAGGGACACCTTCCACTAGCCCAGGTTGCTCCAAGCCCCATCCAGTCTGGCCCTGAACACTTCCAGGTATGGGGCAGCCACAGCTTCTATGGGCAACAGTTATCCTGCAGTAGATTCAGGAAGTGAAAAATACCAAATAATACTTTTTCTTAATTAAACTGCATCAAGTTGTAGAAGAATTCTGTTATCAGCTTCACTGAGGTTCTGATTTCTCACGTCCATTTGTGGGAGGCTGCAACTTCAACTGGAAAAACTAAATTAATGAAGAAAAACAGTAACAGAATAGTCTGGCCAGTGGAAGCAGAAGACCAACCTTTCAGCCTCATGATTCCCAGGGCTTTTGGACAATGACCAGCTTTGTGCCAGGGATCCTCTGGCCTTTGGCTGGGAACAGTGGTAAACGTGGGCCATAAAATCCCAACACGGCCTCTTAGAGGGTAGCATGGAGGTCGGTCCTGGGCTGTTGCATCAGCTGAGTGAGGCTTGATCCTGTCTCTGAGGCAGTCAAAAGTCGAGCTTGTTGCGACAATGGTGGAGTTTTTAAGTTCTATGAATTTTTTCCCCATGTAGCATTGCTCGGCATAGACACAGCGCACCACTGCCAGGAGTCCCACGGTGTTGTCCACCAGCACCACGTTTTCCACGATAACGCTGCCTCCAAGGTGGACCATGACACCATAGTCATAATTCTTATAGGACAGAAAACCTGTGATTCTAGTGCAGGTCTGAAATCCATCTTCCTGGTACAGGTGAAAGCCATGGAGACTTGAATGGGCCACATTTCCACTGCAATATTCTCCATCTAGTGAACACTCTTGGCCCCTGACATGGAAGCCAATTCTCTCAGATCCTGCCACAGCATTGCCACGAAGGGAGACACCGGTGGCCAGGTTCACCTTGATGCCAGCAACCCAGTTTAATGAACCTGCTGGCTGCCTGCTCAGAATAACAAGGTTCCTGATGAGAGAGTGATTTTTCCCTTCCATACCAATGCCAGGTCCAGTGGTGTTGAATATCACATTATCGTGCAACAAGATCCCACTGCTCATGATTTCTTTAACGCCGGCTCCACAGCTGCCACTAATGCTGGATGACACCACTGAGGACTCCTGGGATACATTCCTGAATTCAATAGCAGAAAGCTGAGGAGGCCCAAAGTTCAAAAATTGAATATTTAAGAGTTGAAGAGCACCTGCAATGAGATAACAGGAGTGAAATAAAAGCTCATATTACTTAAGAACAGGTAAGGACAACCATGTTAACAACACTCAGACATAAAATAGCAGGCACTTTTTCAGTGTATTGTAGTGATGGGTATTTGTTAATAAATATATGCAAAGTCATAGTAAAATGCCACAAAACACAGAGCAGCCCATCTTAAAATATCTTCTGTATTTATGAACTTTTCGTGGTGATCACGTTTCATACTTGCTGACAGTCAGTTTGTTCTGACTTTCAAGGCACATGTGAATTGATACACATGTTCCTGCACCTCTTTCTTGGGAAGAACCGGTGTGATTGATGAGGACAGGTGAATCTCAACTACCTTCAAACTCCATCCCACTGGAGTCTGTGAAGTGTCCCACCAGCATCCTCCCAGCACAAGCCACATCCGACTGGATCTGCACGTTCCGTGTTAGGAGCCCAACCTCTGCAGCCAAAGAGATGCGTCTGCCGTCTTCTGTGTCATGGGGACGCCCTGGGGAGTTTCAAGAAAGCAAATGTGATAAGTGTCTATCATACCTATAAACCAGGGCTTTGAGGGACATAAATCCTGACAGCTCCTCTGCAGAATCTGCACTGACATTCAGGTGCGTTTCACCCCCAGCACAATCCACGTGCATCAACACAAAACCAGAAAGGCCACCTGCCCATCAAATATTCACCATGCGCTTATATTTTACCAGGATATCTCATTTTTAGAACAAGAAGGTGCTAAACCTTTCCCCTGTGGTGTGCAGGTGCCAAAGCAATGAACAGGTTCACACTACATTTTTTATAAGCTCTGTGTGTTGGAGTTACTCATCAGCACACTGCAGAGTTGATCTCCATGAATTTTCCTCAGGATCAGACTAACGTCAGTGCCAAAAACCTCTTTGCTACAGAGTCTTGCTTGCGTGCGATTTCCAAAAGGATTTTAAAATACTTTTTTTCAATGCCTTTCTAAAGGAGACTTTTGCACAACTTTATGCAGCTGTCTAGCTTGGATTAATCTCAGATGACTTAAGACGCCTGCAGATGTGATTTAGTTATCCAAACTGTTTTTACACACAATGGAGAGAAATAGGTGAATCTGAAGTGCAATTTGTTGTGTATTTCATACACCTGCTTTAGGGGCAGATGAAGTACAAATGAGAAGTATGCATTGTATGTATTTTTCTGCTTTAATTATCAAGGGAACTGAGAGTGACTGGCTCATAAGTGAACATTTACTGCAGGTATCCACATTTGCCCAGGCAAAACCCAGTATTTACCTTTTAATTGTCCCATCAGTCCTTTTTTTCAGCTGTATCTAACAACTGCTGCATTACTCAATGTGTAAGAAGTAATTTCACCTCATGATACATTTATTATACCTACCTCAACTAAAAAGGAAGGCCTAAAATGCATAAACTATGGGAAATGAAGTCTAGATGTGCTGTGCTTTGAACTGCACATTTTGTTTGAAAAAGGCAATTGTCATAAAAACTGTGCCATGGAGTCTACTCTTGATTAACACTGTGGATAATTGCAGAACAGAGCTCAGTTCCAAGTGAAGCTTTGATTACTGGTGCAGACATTTAAACATTCGCCATTTAAAACATGGTATTTCTGGATCTTTTTATCCATTATACTCATTTCTGTGCCTGTTGGCTGGAATAAAGATCAAATTTAAAAAAAAAAAATGATATGCACAAAAATCCTTGGTTTGAAGGTTCAGATTTTGACCTCTCAGTAAAATTCCTTGGTTTTTTGTTAAATAGATGGTAATAAATTTACTGAAATAAAAGTAAATCATTATCAACACTGCATCCCTTTTTCCACATATATATAGATCCCATGCAAACTACACAAAAAATAGAGCTATATGCAGATTTTATGTTTATTTAGATATTAGTTTATAAATAATTAATTTCATGCCATGGAATTGACAAAGTTTTCTACTTGAAATTTTATGAATGTAATTACTTTGACACTTGAGAAAAGGGTGGGGTTTAATTGTTTTCCAGGTTTTTGACATGCCATAGAAATTGTGCAAAGGGCCTAAAATCCTACAATTCTTTTTTCCTTTAAAATTTCAGTTACCGTCTCTCCCTGTGAGCCAGTTCAACTCGAAACACCAGAAAGTTTTCCCAAACTATTCAGCCCTGAATTGATTCTGCTCACAGAAATTCATGTTAGAATCAGCAAGGAAAAAAAGTATATGGAGAGAGAAATTAAGATACCTCAAGGAAGTAAAATTGATTCTGCTGAGATAAGAAATGGAAACTCAATACTTCAGAAGAAAACTCTCAGAAAAAGGAGAGAAAAATTCCTTACCGATGTGCCTGTGCAGAAGATGTTCATGAATTCTTATATTATGACCATGGACTTCTTTAAGTGTAACTACTTCAGCCTGATGGGCTTCATAGGAAGAAGAGCTGATGACAAAATCTCCACCTTGATCCCAATCTACTTCATCCTCCACAAAAATCCTGTAACCCCATGATATAAACTTAATGTCATTACACTTACGAGAGTTATGCTCCCAAATTTCATTAAAAATGAACAGTTTTGCTCAGGGAGATCTCAAAAAAAAAAAAAAAAAAAAAAAAAAAAAAAGAAAAAAAAGAATCCACAGGCTATGCTGCAGGAAAAGCCCCTTTAGGGCTCTCTGCAAAAACAGATGTCTGAAATATGTGGGAGGAAATTAATCCTGAAGCATGTATTTCACACCATTGATTAACAACATATACAATACCAGTACAGCATTTCCAGGGCTCCAGCTGCCTCCAAAAGACATGTCAGACCATTTTTGGTGCAAGGAATACCTTACAGAGCTGAAAGTCCACTTTGGATTTAGACAACAATCATGTGCAGGGTAGAGTGGCTGTCTGCACTTGACATCTAAGCTTCCATTAGAGTTGGTTGGTGCAGTCAGTAGTGGGTGGAAGGCAATTCAGTTCTCTGAATTGGGAACTTTGAGCAGGATTTGATTCCCTAAACAAGAGCACCTCTTGCTATCTGAGTATCCCAGGATACCTGACAGATGTGACAGGACTGGTTCCTGGAGCGTTCCTGGAGACAAAGGTGCAAGCCATGGAGGGGACTTAAAGACAGCTCAGACAGACACAAACCCTCTGTTTTGGTACCTGAATGCTGCTTTTGGTAGCTGAACACCCTCTAAGCACCAGCACTTAAAACTCTGCTGGCTATTGAATGCTGAGTCCTACATTTAGTTGTTTTAATCTTGAACTGAAGATCCCCTTTTACAGTCAAAGTTGTATGAGTAGTTCAGGGGATTTTTAGCTTCACATAAAGAAAACAAAAGCATTTAGTGGCAGCAAAATGAATAATGATCAGTGTTTATCTCTATTTGATAAACACCTTGTCCTCTTACAGGGTGACTGCTGCTGGCCAGGTGATGATCTAAACTCCTCAGGGAATTACTGAGAAAGGAGAGCACTGACTGAATTCAGAGAATGCCCCACATGCAGTCTAGAGTGACAGAAGTGCAGAGAGAAAGGAGATTCCTAAAGGGATGTTTTCAAGTTTTTCCAGAGTATCTTTTCACAATATTTTTCAAAGATGAGTAGGTTCCAGATGAGCACTTACAATGTACAGCACCGGTGAATATTCAGTAGAGAAATCCACAAAAAAATTTATGTTGCTTGTTTTTGGAGGTTTTTTTTTTGCTTAGAGGAATCACTGCATATCTTCTGAAATGGCAGGAAAGTCCTTCCTTAAATTATGTGCTGATTCATGCTGGAAAAGGATAGAGAGCAGCTCCTCTCCTTCAATAAAATCCACTTCCTTCAGCTTTCATTTTCCTTCAGCCTTCATATTCCAGCACTGACTTACCTATTTCCTGCATCCAAAGACACTAATTCTTAGCTCACTATTTGTAGACTTTAAATGAAAAATAGGGCTTTATTTTTCCTTTCTTTCAACAATGGAAACATTTCTGTGTGCTGCATTAAACATGCATGAATTGACTCCAAACACTTGTATCTTAGCACCTCATGATATTTCATATAAAATATCTGGGCAGCAGCCCAGATCCAGCCTGGATCCATTTCATCCAAGTGTTCAACTGTCATACTTCAGTCAAGAATCTGCTTACTCTGAGCTCTCATCTTAGTCAGGGAAGGAGAAGAATTTCCCGAGGGTGATCCTAATGTTGCAGGGTTTGGATCAGGATCAGCTACAAAGCAATTCCTAAACAAGTAATCTACACTGAACACACAACTCTGAGAGAGCTCACAACAGATGAGTCCCACTGGTGAGGTCTTTGTGCTTCCACTGCCCATCTTTGCAGTCATTTCCCAAATAATTCCTTCCCTAAATGCTGATATTCCACCTCTACCCAGATGGGAACTCTTCCACTGAGGTTTTGATAGGTCTGGCTGAAAGGGAGGGAGGGAGGGAGGGAAGGAGGAAAGTAGGGAGGGAAGGAATTTGGAAGGAATTTGGAAGGAATTCGGAAGGAAGGAAGGAATTCGGAAGGAAGGAAGGAAGGAATTCGGAAGGAAGGAATTCGGAAGGAAGGAAGGAAGGAAGGAAGGAAGGAAGGAAGGAAGGAAGGAAGGAAGGAAGGAAGGAAGGAAGGAAGGAAGGAAGGAAGGAAGGAAGGAAGGAAGGAAGGAATTCGGAAGGAAGGAATTCGGAAGGAAGGAAGGAAGGAAGGAATTCGGAAGGAAGGAATTCGGAAGGAAGGAAGGAAGGAAGGAAGGAAGGAAGGAAGGAAGGAAGGAAGGAAGGAAGGAAGGAAGGAAGGAAGGAAGGAAGGAAGGAATTCGGAAGGAAGGAAGGAAGGAAGGAAGGAAGGAAGGAAGGAAGGAAGGAAGGAATTCGGAAGGAAGGAAGGAAGGAAGGAAGGAAGGAATTCGGAAGGAAGGAAGGAAGGAATTCGGAAGGAAGGAAGGAATTCGGAAGGAAGGAAGGAAGGAATTCGGAAGGAATTCGGAAGGAAGGAAGGAAGGAATTCGGAAGGAATTCGGAAGGAAGGAAGGAAGGAAGGAAGGAAGGAAGGAAGGAAGGAAGGAAGGAAGGAAGGAAGGAAGGAAGGAATTCGGAAGGAAGGAAGGAATTCGGAAGGAAGGAAGGAAGGAAGGAAGGAAGGAAGGAAGGAAGGAAGGAAGGAAGGAAGGAAGGAAGGAAGGAAGGAAGGAAGGAAGGAAGGAAGGAAGGAAGGAATTCGGAAGGAAGGAAGGAAGGAATTCGGAAGGAAGGAAGGAATTCGGAAGGAAGGAAGGAAGGAATTCGGAAGGAAGGAATTCGGAAGGAAGGAATTCGGAAGGAAGGAATTCGGAAGGAAGGAATTCGGAAGGAAGGAAGGAAGGAAGGAAGGAAGGAAGGAAGGAAGGAAGGAAGGAAGGAAGGAAGGAAGGAAGGAAGGAAGGAAGGAAGGAAGGAAGGAAGGAAGGAAGGAAGGAAGGAAGGAAGGAAGGAAGGAAGGAAGGAAGGAAGGAAGGAAGGAAGGAAGGAAGGAAAACTTAGCTTCATTAATCCTTGGATGAATTTGGATTCCTTTAGAATTAATCTGTGTTGGAAGGGACCTTAAAGATCATCAACCTCCCCATCATGGTGCAATTTTCTGTAACCTAGTTGTTTGGGTTTTGTTTTTTGTTTTTTGTTTTTTGTTTTTTGTTTTTTTTATCTAGACATGATTTAAACAGAGCCCATCACAAATGAAAAGAATAATGCAACTCATAGGAACATTAATACAAATAATAGGAACAGGAGCCAAAATTTAGTGTTTGAAAGCATATTTGGGGAAAAATACCACCTTTCATTGCCAGGAGCAACATTAGTTCCCAGATGTGTCCAAGGTATTTTAGGATAAGCACTATAAATTTGCACCTGTCCATAAACACCTGGAAAAAGAAAAAAAAAAAGAAAACCAGAAGGAGGATTCCAAAGGTAAAGGGGGAAAGAGGCTTGCGAAGAACTGAAGCAATAATTAAATATATGGAAATATTTATACATATTAAAGTATATTTCTATATTTTATGAAAAGCGTAAGAACAGCACAAAGCCTCCACTCAAAATAAAAAGTGAACAAGCAATAAATCATCAATAAAGTAAAATGACCATCACATGTGCAGGCAAGAGAGGGGATTTTACCACAGAAGTCTCACTGACACAAATTAGAATTGAAGGAATTGCAGACAATGATATCTACCATTAAAAAAAATTATATAAGTAAACAAATTAGGTAAAAATTCCAGAAATGAAAGATACAAAAAACTATGCAGCTATTATTCATCTTTCTGGACCATGAACTTTAATTTTTTTCCCTCCAGAAAATGGATCCAAAACCAGAGCAAAAAGTCAAAATACAGAAACTTTTCATATAGACATGTCCCAGAAGATTAAACCTTAGCTCAAAAATATGTGCACTTTTGTTTGAGGTTAATCTGTAAAACATAGTTTCCACAGTGGTAGATTTGGATATAACCAAAAATCAGTTCCCTATGAAAAGGGGAATTTGTGTTTCATACCAATACTTCCTGGGTGGACATTTATATCCTCCAGACGATCACAGTAAATCCCTTCAGATGCCCGAAGAAGGAACAGCAGCTTTAAATCCCTTTCTAGGGGATGCAGAGAAGAACCTGCAGTAAAGACAAAACAGCATCAAACATACTACAAAGGTATCCATGGCTTCTGTGATGCTGAAAATGGGAGGGAAACTAGGGGGGAAATCCATGTCAATCTGATTTTAAAGGAATATTTAAATGGCTGAATTAATATTTCCTTTCTCAACCTGTTTTTGCCTTTTTGCTCCTTCACAATTTCACCAGTTTCAGGGCAATCGTGTAGCAAGGATGGGGAAAACTGAAAGACTGAGGAAAAAAAGTAGGGAGAAAGAAAGTGCCCAAGTTTTGGTGTGTGCAGTGGTGATAAGTCTGCACAGTAAATTGTATTCCAAATTTGCCTTCATTTCTTTCACCGTGGGTAGTTTACAGTTTCAGAAGAAAATGGCCCAGCACTAAACAGACACTAAGGAGGAAAAAGTAGGACAGCTTTTGCCCTGGAGAAATGTATGCGGAGTCCAGTAAAGGAGTTCAGCGTTCCTTTAAAATTAGAGATTAAATCAATTATGCAACAGAAAACTGCAGCAGATGTAGAACTAAAAACTATATACATATCTGTACAAAATTAGCTGGCCTGTCATGTTCTTTTAATATTTAAAAATTACTAGTTTGGAAAAGAGAGCTGATTTTGTATCCTAAAGAAACACTTTGCTTTAAGAGCCTTTTTTTATTTAAGTGAAATCAATAAAACAATTCATTGTTCTCCCACCAGCCTCTGACTGATAACTGAGGATATTTAAATTCTCTGTACAGCTTTTTTATTGGGTAAAAGGCAAACAGTACAAGACTTGCTTTCTCCCCATCTAACATATCTCACAGCAGTGAGCTCACATATTCTCTGGGGACATGAAGGGAATTATCTTTCTGTGTCCCTCGTCCACCAAAACCAGCTTTGATTTCCTTGTTTAAACTCCTATAACTGTAGTTTGGAAAGAGGAAAACCAGGAATTAGGTACAATTTCACATATTTTTTAATCCTGGTTACAAAACACTAATTATTCTAGTTAAGTCAGTTAAAATCCTGATATATTCAATTATCAGCTCAGTTTTAAAACCATTTTTAAGTAGGCTTCCAGACTTAACAAGCACATACAAAGGACTGGAAATGAGGGTTTATAGGATGAACTGGAACTTGTCACTCCCTTAAAAGAATTACATCTACATTTAGCTAAAAATCATAAATTTTAGTCCAAAAAAGCACAACAGATTAAGAAATGTTATCCTTGTTAAAAAAAACCAAAACCACACGATTCAAAAATACAGCCAGAGTGAGAAACAAAGGTCATAATAAAACTATTTAGAATGGAAAATAAAATAAAGAAGGGAAGATAATATTCACAGAAAATCTTCAGTGGCTGGAAACTGTAAATGGTAAATGACACAAAAGAACACAGGAGTCATGAATGAGTAGAAAAATTCTACTTCTTTTAAGAATATTTAAAAGAAAAATAGGCTTAATACTTGCTTATTGTCATCAATATTTCCATGGGTTTAAATCCATGGATTTCAGTAACTTGAATGCAAGTGCTACTGGAGAGTTTTCCAGGAAACCCTTTGGACAATTAAGGTGGACTCTTCAATAATTTTGGGATCACTCACAATGTCTGAGAGCCCCTGAAGAAAGCTAAAATTGTGCCAATATTTCAAACAAAGATAAAAGTAAGAGCCCCAGGTAATTACAGGCCTGTCAACTTGACACTGATTCTAGGGGAAAATAAATAAAAATGGAATGTCCAACTCTGAACACAATTAATAAATCATTAAAGGGGGGTGATACAATTAATGCCAATCAACCTGCTTTTATAGAAAAAAAGGTCCTGTGAAACTTCCTTGTTATTGTCTCCTAATGAGATTACAGGTCTAGTTGATAAAGGTAATAGCTTTGATATCATATAATTGGCTTCTCCAAGGCACTTGACTTAGAAGCACAAAACTTTGTGATTAATAAACTACACAAGTACAGCAGGAACATGGCACACACTGATTTACAACCCGAGTGACTGGAATGGGGACATGGACTCAAGCAGGTCTGGTTCTGCAAACCCAGTGGAATTCAATGTTTTTTTAGGGACCCAAATTGTGTGAAGATACTGAAAGTAAGCAGACAAACTGACACAAATGGGGAGAAAAATTACAGGGATGGTCTAGGAAAGTCAGCAGAAATTTTGAAGAGAAGAATTAGGAAAAACGTGAAGAATGCTCATGGGGACCCTTCTTGAGCAGGGTGGTTGGATTAGATGACCTTCAGCGATCCATTCCAACTTTTCCCATCCTGTGATTCTCTAATATTGAAAATAATAAGGCAAGAGGTCTTGAAAAGGTAAGGATCTCTCTGGAAATGAATGGAGAAGAAAGAAAAACTAAGGGAAGAGCTGAGTAGGGTCTCAGATACATACTTTGGTGTCACGGTCTGTTAACCCCCTAATTCTGTACTTTCCCCCTGTTCTCTGCCCTAGCCCTGGCCACTCCCTCGGTTTCTCCCTATTTGTTCCTGTACTCCAACCCCGCCCAGGGACCGCCCCTGGGCCCTTGACAAACCCACCCCACACCCAGAGCATGTTGTCTCTCTACCTCTGAACATCATGGGGGCAAGATGTGATGAAAGCCATCTCAAACCCATGAGAGACCCTTCTCTACCTTCTTTACCATCCACTGTGTTGTAACCCTGCTAGCTGCCGGAGCCAGATCACAGGGCTGTCCGAAATGGACTCCAGGATGCAACAAATTGCATGGCCCTAGGAAACCCTCGCTGAGCTTTCAGGCTGCAGCAGCCTGCTAGGCAGAGTCCAGCAGTTACAATACTTTGGCTAAGTCAAAATAGATTCCAGCAGAATGGCCTATGAAAATGAAGATATGGAAGCAGCATCTACCTTAGCTTACCCGTAAGGGGAATCCAAAATAGTTGATGGACACAGGTCACGGGGGTTGGGTAAGTTTCATGACCTTATGAAGTAACTGGCTATGAAATCACAGCTCTTGTAATAAGTAGTTTTGTTTAAACTCTCATCTTGCCATAAACAACAGGAGTTGTGATCTCTACAACACATAAGTGAATGATCTGGGCTTTCAATGTCCTTCTTTGGACTTTGGATGTGAAAACTTCAGGTTTCTTGTCCCACTTTCCTGTGGTTAGCAAGTCCTACACAAGACTACACCAAACTGCCCAATTCCCCACCCAGCACAAGACAAGCAGGAATGGGTCCCACTTCATCCTCCTACTCCTGCTGGAAGCCTTGGCAATTTGATGAGCAACCTAATTGACCATAAAGTCAGATAATAATGTGCTGATGGCAGAGAACCAGGAAAAAAGGGTACTTACAACCTGGAAATTACCAAAAGCTGGCGGAAATGTCCAGTGAGATCTGCAGAAAAGGTCAGGAGGCACTAAAGACAGAGGCTGGGCTCCCTCAAACACAAGTTCTTCCCGTTGCACTACACAGTGCAGAAACCCCCAATCATATAGGACAATCCTGTGTTTATAAACAACCTGTGCTGTTAATAAATTCACCACTGATTACACACCGTCCTGAGAAGTGTGAGATCCAAATGTTGGGATTGTAACACAGATCCGTTAGCGCGGTGGTTGCAGCTGGCTCATAATCCTTCAACAGGTCTAGCCTCTGGAGAGGACAAAACCTACTATGTGGAAAAAAGGAGGGAAAAGAGGAGAACAGAAATAGAGATATGTTTTTTCTGTCCAGATTTTCATTTATTTTGGACTGTGGTCTGGATCTAGTTTGTTGAGTTTCAAAAGCATTTTCCATTGTTTTCATATTTCAGTTCTATTCCAGATGTTCCTCCTGACAGATTTTTGCTGTATTGTTTTGGGTTTTGTTCCATAGCAAAACCCATTCAATTCTTTCCTATAACAGTGGGTGTTTCCTCCCTTCTCTTTTTTCCATAACATGACACTCTGCAACAGCTGTTGCATATAAGAGTAACGAAATCTCTGAGAAAAGATCTCCTCCCTTCACTGGCAAACAGACTTTGCTGAGTATCTTGCTGGGACCATCTCCTCTATCTCTGTTTCTTGAATCCAAAACTTCTTGGACTCTAACTACCCAGCTATTTTGAAAACTGTGGCATATTGTCACTAGAAAGCCTGAGGAGTTTATACTCATGGTCAATACACAGCTGGACAGTCATCTACCACTGGTTCTTCTTCTGCAGCTTCCTTCAGGTGTTCAGGCTGCACTCTGGAAAGCAGATGGAAAAGCAGCCAGATGAGGAGACCTCACTTTGTTGCCTCTTTCTGCCAAATGTCCAGAAGATTTCAGAACTCCTCAGTTCCACAGCTCCACAGCTGTGGAGTAGGAACCTACAGGCAGAAGTGCAGGATGAATGTTTGAGGAACAAGTGGTGGGACACGCAGGGTGGGATCTGAGTCCCGGTGCCCTCCAAATCCTCTCTGGAGGCTGGCAGATACAACACAGGGATAAATGACTGAACAGTGAGGTTTTTAAGCAGAAATTGCAGGCAGGGGGAGACCACATAAGGGTGCCCAGAACAATAGAAAATCTTTATAATTAGGCAACTGAACCATGTTTCCAGGGAGAATCTTATACCTACATTCAGGTTTCTTAGTGTAGATTTTCTCTAGATACCTCTATCTACCAGTCCCACTGACTGCAGTGGCTCCACTGGCTATATTGAATAGATCTCTACTGGAACAGTAGCTCATGTGCTGGTGTCCGCATTGCACCTAAATTCAGGTGTCTTGAACATGTGAACCAAATTCTTACCTACAAGGTGCAATCAGTTAAAAAAATACTGAGTTGCTTGGAAAGAGTAAAAAGACAACAGGCAGATGCTGAGAGGTTTTCTGAAGGGGATGCAGAGGGTTCAATGAACTTTTCAAACCACTTTTTTTTCTGTGATTGGGAATGAAAATACATCTCGTTACACCAACAGAGTCCCTTCTTCATGCAAGTTGGACAGCTGTGCAGGGATGATATGTGACTGTAGTGTGGGACTCAGCCCACAGCTAAAGATGGGACCCACACAACAGAGGTGCTGGAGAAGTTGGAAAAGACATAAATTGGTGAAACTCACTGGTGCCCTAATTATTGTTATTTACTCACTGCTAACACATGGCCACTTAATGAAATACACCGATTTACCCTTTGACAAGTCAGTATGGGGGTTCTTCCTGGAAAAAAGGGGGAGTAAATGCATTAGAGCTCTTACCACAAGCAAGGTAAGCGGCAGTTGAATTGTCTGGGGTTCCCTCTCCAGACAATCAAGCCATGAGCTAATGATGTCCTTAGGCTTTTTGCCTCCAATGAGTGACATGACTGACAAGCAGCCATCACGAGATATGCGAAAGAAAGAATGTGACAAGTTGAAACTAAAAAGAGAAATCCTATCTGGATAATTACTTGGCAGAGCTCTACTATAAAAAGCAAAAGCAGCCTGCCAGCAAAGAGCAGCTAAGTGCAGTTTAGTTCAGGATGAGTCCAGCGGATCAATGTGTGCCAAGTGAACTTCAGCATTTTCCTCAGCTTTATTGGGAGCTGAGGGCTTTGTTCAGCAGTGGAACAGGGCACTTTCTGCACATATCATCTGAGTTTTAATGCTTATGGGTTAAAATGAACAGAATCATCCTAGCTGAGAATGAAAAAACAACTGTGAGATGTTGAAATCATCATTTCTTATCTTGTTTTGACACAGATGTGCTAATGCTATTTAGCACTTTGTTTACTCTCTGAACTTCAAACTCTCCTTTTATAAGCTGGAAAAATAGCTAATTTTTACAGTATGATAGGGTAGAGAAACAGCAATAAATGGTGTAACTAGAATTCTATTGCAAACATCACCATCAAATACAAGACTTTGAAGGATAAAGTGAAAAAGATAAAATCCTTATCTTAGAGGTAGGACTATGAAAGTAGAAGTAATCAGAAAGTTTCCCTGGATCCAACAACACTGAAGGGCTAGGAGCACCCATAGAAATTCCGGTGGCAGTAGATCCACACATTTTACTTTGGGTTTTCCAAGGGTTCTGACAGAGTTCTTTGTTGGTCTTAAATCATCTCACATCTTCCACTGATCATAATTCACACTGGATTATGATCATACGTTAAAGAGGAAAGCAGGGATGGACCTTATAGGGTGAAGGGTGCTCCAAGAATTCTGATTTCCCAGCTATCACTATTTTCTCATCCCAGTTTGCCTGTAAATTATCATTTCAATAAAATTAATTAGGTTTTGTTATGGTTGATAAACTTCAATTTTACACTATTTTTTTTCCTTTGTTACATATTTCCCATCATCATTCAGTTCCTATGTATTTTTGGTAATGATTTAACCTTCTGATTTTTTTTTTTCTCTGCAGATAAGAAGCCGAGTGCTCTGGAGGACACCAAACCCAAATAAGATGAATTTCTAAATTGGTCACTCTTCTCTAGGAGTTTAAGGGAACAAAATACTCTAGCTTTACCAGAAAATCTTAGGCCCAGGCCATGGAATTAGAAGGAACAGCATGTGGCCAAAGATTGCTGCACTGAAAACAGGGCATGGAGAAATTACACAACAAAGCAGGACCTGGGGATTTGGCTCATGTGATGCCAACCTGAGATCCTGCTCAGGCAATGCTGAATGCTGATGTCCACATCTATTAAATCTGTTTACTAAACTGTCTCATTATCTATTTTGTGTCAGGATTTCTTTAGGGTGTGGTGGAGTTGGACAGATGGGCTTCAAAACCCTTCCTTCAGGCATGGAACAGGCAGGATTGGACAGATGGGCTCCAAGACGTTACCGTAAGGCCTCGAACACATGGGAAGAGAAAGGGGAAGGGAGAAAAAACAGGCACTCCCAGCTCTAAATGCAGGCAGAGAAGCCAGTATAAGATGTGGGAAACTTGCAGAATCTCTACCCACCCATCATCCCACAGCTGAAACAAGGACAGCTCTCCAGGAGACATTGGACTGCAACTCAACAGCTGCAAATACCTGTTTGGTTTTTAATATCATTACTACTCACAGATGTGCTGGAGGGGAGTTTGTGCAGCAAAGTGCCTCAATGTTTTTTTAATAAGTGTTTTTAGCAATGAACACATGCTTTTTCTTAAAACCAATATGAAACCATATTTAAAGTGCAAAGGAGTCTAAGTAAGAACTGACTGACACTCTTTTAAGTATATATATTTTTTAACCTCCCAGATCAGGCTTTCCAACCTCTTTTTCCAAAGAAAAACACAAGACAGCAAAATAACCTTTTTGGCCAGTACTGTATTAACTAAACAGTCCCTTGAGATTAACAACAAACAAATATTGAAGCAGACTTCCTCAGGAGGTGATTACACAAAAAAATTCTCTTTTTAAAGTTCATGAATCCAATCTTGAGAAAGGTCAAGAAATGATCAACAATGTGATCCGAGCGTCCTAAGGATTCCTGTAAGTAAATATAATGCCTGGCTTTAGAAACCTTGATATTTAAAGGGAATTATGTGAGTAATTACTTCAGAGTGGAAAAACACCCATCCTGTCTGTTGTAAATAATGTGGAACAGCCCCAGTGACTTTGAGGACTGTGAAACTGCTGGAAGTAGGGGCAAGGTGGTACCTTCCTGTGGTCCTGGTGCTCATCTGTACAGATGGATGAGAGGAAAAAGTGTGCTGAATCCAGCTGTTTCACACCACAGCAGGATTTCCAGGCATTATGGGGATTCTCCATGACTGTTTATGTTGGCTTTAAATACTTCTCTGTCACACAAAGTGTCCTATTAATGCCCATATTCACCAGGCACTGCCTGAACACTAGGGCAGATCCTGCCCTGAGGAATTACTGTCTCATAAAGCAACCCCACAGGAAGTAGGGAGGGCTTTTACACCTATCAGAAAAAATCTCTGCCACAGTGACACCAGGAGTGAGGTGCAGATTGCAGTAATTGTAACGTGTTGCTATTAAAGGAATAGGTAATTAGCTCCAGTGGATAATCATCATGCTTCACACGAATTCTGGGTGTCCAAACTGCAGATATCCAGACAGCCACGGGGCATTAGGTTGGACAGCAGGTGTATAGTGACATACTAAGTCTTTCTCCATACTTTTTTTTTTTCCTATCAAGAACAGAAATAAACCCCAGGCATCCCAAAGATCAGCTGTTCACTCACCCACTCTCAGCACACCCCCCAGCACCACGACACAGGCTGCGCTCAGGACGTTGCTGGCGTTGCTGGGGAACTCGAGGGTCCCCAGGATGTAGAGTCCTCTCAGAGGGGGAAGAGCCACATCCACCAGGATAGTCCTATCTGAGAAACAAAGCAGAGAGTTGTTTAGGCCAATGGCAGCCTGCCAAAACTACTTGCCAAAAAGTGTGGCATGGTGGTGAAGAATTTCAGCTTGGCTTGAGTTTTGCGTTATTCAGATTGGTTCTCAAAGAATCACAGAATGATCTGGGTTGAAAGGCACCTTAAAGACCATCTTGTCTTGTCTCCATACCACACTTTCCACTAGCCCAGGTTGATCTAAGCCCCCTCCAATATGGCCTTGAACTTCCAGGGATGCAGTCACAGCTTCTCTGGGCAACCTGTGCCAGGGCCTCACCACCCTCTTAGGGAATAATTCCTTCCCAATATCTAATATAAACCTAATCTCTTTCAGTTTGAAGCCATTTGCCCTTGTCCTGTCGCTCCAGGCCCTCGTGAATAGTCTCTCACCATCTTTCCCATTTTTTCCTCATGGAATTGACGAAAACAAGAACAAAAAAATGCCACATCCCTGGATGTGTTCAAGACCAGGTTGGACAGGGCTTGGAGCAACCTGGTCTGGTGGAAGATGTCCCTGCCCATGGCTGGAGGGTTGGAATGAGGTGACTTTTAAGGTTCTTTCCAACCCAATCCATTCTGGGATTCTAGGAAGTGAAAAAAGTCCAACACTATCAACTAAGTGCTTCGGGGTGCAAATGGCCTGCAAGTCCCCCATTTGTCAACAGCAGTGATCAGTGTGACAAACTGCAGCCACACGCCATGAACTACCTCCACTGACTCCCTGTCACTGCTTCTCCCTCTTTGCAGCTTGGATTTGCTCTCCCGGGTTTTGTATATGAAAACCCACCTCTTCCTCACCATCCAAGAGGAAAGCTTTGCTTACACCAACACAACCTGCAGGAAGCCAGAGCTCACAGAAACACAGAATCATTAAGGTTGGAAAAGACCTGAGACCATTGCCAGGTCCATCATGAGTTCCTCCATTCTGTATTCATATTCCCCTCTAAAATTAGTTAACAATGACCAGGAGAAGCACCATTCCCTCAGATCCTTAAGGAGAAAGCAAGAGGGATATTCTTATATTGCAGAACTGAGTGGGGACTGTTGTGGGTTGAGCACAATGGCAATGTCACCGCTGCTTCCTAAAGCTGTAAGTCTGCAGCCTGGGAACCTTTAAAATGCCCCTTAAGTGTTCCAAGTAGGAGATGAGCAAGGATCTAAATGGTGGATCATTTAGAGCTAGAACACTGCACAGAGGTGAACTCCACCCTCCGGGCCCATCTAATGTTCTTGGATGTCACTAAGAGCTTCTCAGTTGATTGCACTGGAAAACAGCTCTGGTCCTGAAACTGTGGTTGCCATCCTCTTTCATTATTGGCAAGAGTAACAGTGTCCAGGTATGGTGCATCTCTCAGTCACTGGGTGTTCCTGGAAGCAGGAAAAGAAAGGTGTTTCCCTAACAAGGGGCTCAATAATGTGTTCTAATCATGACTTTCATAGAAACAGATTGCAAAAAAAAAAAAATTTCAACAAAATGACAACCCCACCCTACACAGAGATTTTCTGTGACTTTCATTGTTTTCATATGCATTTATTGCAAGGCATAGATATACAAAACAAGAGAGATTAAGGAGCATGCATATTTTTGGAGTGGATTTTGACAGAGTGGACAATGGGAAGTGACTTGAGAATGGGACACTTGAAACCAGTTTCTGGGGAATATAAGAGCCATGAAGTGTTTTGGGAAGTGGTTCAGCTGCTTGATGGTTTCACTTCTGCCTGTGGACACTGGCAACTGCGTTGGATGGGAACACAAATGTGTACCCACACAATGGGTAGCACAGAGAAAGTCCTTTCCCAAAAATCATGTAATTAGGGGCCAACCCAAACTACTTAGCACAAAGGTTTAAGAATATTTCCAAGCTCTGTTTGCAGGAAACATAATCAATATGATTCTGTGAAAACCTACCTCTGTACTCTCAGAAGTAGATTGAAAGAAAATATTAGTAGGCTGTCTTTAATAGTAGCATTTCCTAGTTTTTGACTCCTTAGTTTTGCAACCCGGAAGTTTCACAACCTCCAGGGAAAGGAAAATTTTATTTCAGGTTGTATTTTCAGGTCTGGAGTTGTGGCTCTGCTTACAGACTTGTTTGTCTCCTACATACATGTTCCTGCCTTTATCCCTGTGACTCAATTACCCCACCTCTTCCTTTTCCCCCTGTCTTTTTATCCTTTCTCTCTGGCCATGAGCACCCTGAAAGCCCAGGACATCTGCTCTCAAGGACTACACCAAGTACAGCAGCAAGCCATGGTTAACCCGAACCCCTCATCCCAAAACAAATTCCCTGAACCCTTGGGCTGAAACATCTTTCAAGAATACAAAATTTTCACAGCATTCAGATGAAGTAAGTCTATACGGAGCAAGTGAAATTCTTTTCCCCCTAAATCTTATGCTGTTAGTACTTAATATGTTTTTACAGTCATGAAGAGACTCCTGTCTATAGTCTCTTTAGAGGACAGGTACAGTCCCATGCCCTGCAGAGCTGTGAAGGGAAGGCTCAGGATGTGAGGATATGAAACAGAGAGGAGAATAAGAGGGGAGATGTTGCTAAAATGGTATCTCTCAGACAGAAGGGGAATCTAGTTTGTGAAATCACAGCTCAAGAATGTGGCAAATAGCTGCAGTTGACAAAGGCCGTAAGTATATTCATCAAACACAGGCTGAAACATTTTTACAAGGAAAAGCAGCAGCGCTCCCAGGCATGCCATTTATATGTCACATTTCAGTCTAGAAAAGAGATTTTTGCTGAGTTGCACATCTTTCTAAAAAAGGTTTGGTAAAGGAAATGCTGACTGCTCTGTAACTGTGGCATCTTGTGTGTGAGCGTTGAAACACAGGAGTGAGAAATTCCCCCACTCAGAGATATCTCTGCCAACATAGAGTTTCCTCAGTTTAAAAGGACAGCACTCTGGGGTGTGATGATTTGAGTGTGAAGTCCTCAGAGGGTGAAATGTTGCTCTCTAGAAACAACAGAACACTCCTTTGACAGGGAAAAAAATCTTTCTACTCTTGAGGAAAGCAAACAGATTCAAAGGCAACTTCCTTACAGAAACGCTCATTTACCTCGTAGAGGGAGATATGACTTAGCAGTTAAAATAATAAACTTTAGGTCACTCAGCTCAAAGGATTTACCTTCAGAGAAAGGCAAACTGGAGCTGTTTTTCCCCCATGAAAATATTAATACAAGGGCAAGAAACCACTTTCAGCAAACCATAGTTTGAGCCTGAAAACAGGGCAGTGTTTCATTGTACATACACTTTCTTCAGACAAAAAGCTCACAGGTATGCCAGAGTCTTAATGTTCAGATGTACAATACTGAGAAGTCACTAATGACTCCAGCAATGACACAAAATGCCTTTGATCAGCCACATTGCTGTATAAAACACCATAGCATGCCATTGAATGGAAATCAGGCACAACAGAGGAGCTATTATATGGGATACAGTACTCCAGCATTCATCTCTTCAAACAGAAAAACTTCAAAGAAAATCAAAATCAGAAAATGAAGAACAGAGTGAATTCCACTACTGGAGGAAAAAAAAAAAAAGAAAAAGAAAAAAAGGAAGATAGAAATTGCCAGAGGCTACATGATATCATATCAATACCCTTCAAAACAGCATTCCTTTGCTTGGAATTATAACACATTCTCTTTCCACCCAGGGCACGCTGCATCAGGAGTGTGTCACACTAAAAGCCATAAACCAAAGCCCTGCAAATCTCAGGGCTTTGGGAAGCTAATGCCACTGCTGGCTGCTGGAATGGCATGACTAAACTCCTGCGGCTTGTTTTCCAAGGTGCTGGGGCTGCTGAAGCCTGATGCATGTGAGAGGTCCTTGTGGGATGGCTGTGGCTCTGGAGGATGAACCTCCAGGGATAAAAGCTCAAGTTGTGGCAGCCTGAGCTGAGGATTTCCGGATCAAGCTGGAAGAGACTCATATCCACTGGGGAGACAGACTCTGATGAGAACTGTAGCAACCCACCAACACTAAAAGTCACTAAAAGTCACTTTAACATGAGGGACCCACCTCTGTTACAAGTGACATTCATCCTCGTACTAAGGAGTCTGTGAAGTCAAACAGGTCAAAAAAAGGAAGAACTTAGTACACAACCCCAATTTTCAAGTTTGCCAGATTTCTAGGTGGCAAGCAAACACCCAGCAAGAACACAAAAACCTAGTTTCGGATATGTATATTTTGCTAAGAGAGGTATTTTCTACCTTTTCAAACCTTCCTGAGTCCAGCCCATGAAGTGGCCCTAATGATGCAATTTTGCTTATTTTGTTAAATAAGCAAATTGAAGATTTCAATAGCCAAATTTAGGTAGTGCCCCAGTTCTCCAGTGAGCTCTAGGAATCCACATTCAGTCAAAGATTTCAACAGTGTCAGACCAAAGTGTCAGACCAAAGTCTTTTCCTGCACTTCTTCACACTAGAAATGAGCATTAAGCTTGTATTATTTGCTTTTCTGGCTCTAAAACTGTTCTTTGGGGGCTTATAGGACTAAGCCAGTCATGCACAGAATACCAGAAGCAGGCTCATGTCTTGGCTTTCAACCAGAAAATCATTGTAGATGGCTCGCAGAAGAGAATTTTAAGTAACCAAAAGACAGCAAAGACTAAGACACAGCTGCATCCTGCCAGGAGTGAATCACAAAAACTTATTTAGGTGTGCATAGCAGCACAGAATTCGGATGGTTTGTAGAATATTCTTTCTCATGAGAACAAACTCTCACTTTTTTGAAGCCATCTGGAGTCATTCTGAGTTCAGCAGGGTCTGCACAAACCAGTGGAAATGGGAAAGGAAACATCTATAAAATGCTACAATTAAACATACGTTTTAAAATTTCTGATTTAATTTTAGATTTCGGATCCGAGCAAGGGGCTGACTTCCTTTAAAGTGGAACCTGAACACTTGTGGCAGCAAAGCAAAGCATGAGAAATGGACAGAAAATTAATCTTGCCTAACTTCATTTAAAATGCATTTATTTGAGCAACAAATCCAGTTCCCTTATCACACTGGTGAGGACCATGACTCCAGTTTAAGACAATGTATCTGTTTGCTCCAATGCCAGTGAGTATCTCAGCACCTCCAAAGCAGCAGGAAGGAAGAGGGAGAGCAGAAATAAAATAGAGAGGATGACCAGAAAAGGCAGACATGCAATGAAATAGATGGTGTGATAGACAGCTTGTGTTTGTGTTCTTATTTGTGTTCTTGGGATAAAATTGAAGGAGGATTCCAGAAAGGCACTGGAGAGGAGAGCAGCTTCTTCAATCAACCAACACACACATTTACTCTAGTGATGGGAACAAAGAGATTTTTTTACAGAACCACAGAATCATGGAATAACCTGGGTTGGAAGGGACGCACAAGGATCACCAGGAGTCCAGCTCCTGGCCCCGAACAGAACAGCCCCAAGAACCCCACTATGTGTCTCAGAGTGTGATCCAGACCCTCCCCCAGCATCATTGCCCTTCTCTGGACATGCTCCAGCTCCTCACCTTTGCAGGAAACACAGAGGAGTTTTATTCATTGTGCATCACAAACATCCTTCAGTTTCCACTCTCTTGAACTGATCTAAACAACAGAACCCCAAACACTCAGCCAAACCTATTTATTTATTCATTTGTTATTGTCTGCTTCTGTGTAAACTGTGATTTACCTCTGTGCCTCTTCACACCTGCATCTGACACAGGATGTTGAAGACTGGAATGTTCTGGTCATACGACAGTCATGGGCTGTTATTGGTGAACTGGTTATCACAGAATCACAGAATCATTAAGGTTGGAAAAGACCTCCAAGAACATTGAGTCCAACCTGTGACCAACCTGTGACCACCTTGTGACCCAGCCCAGAGCACTGAGTGCCACATCCAGACATGAACACCTCCAGGGATGGGGACTCCACCACTTCCCTGAGCAGCCCCTTCCAATGCCTGAGCACCCTTTTCATGAAGACATTTTCCCTGAACTCCAACCTTTCCTACTCTTCAGCTCAATGTAAGCTCCCCCCAAAAGTGAAGAAAAGTAATATTTTAAAAAGTACAGCGTTGTTTTGGGGTTTTTTTTTATATTTATCAGAAAATTGACGATTAAACTAAATATATATTGAAGGTGGATCACAATTCTGAATGTAACCTGCAATTATATATATACATACATACATAAATATATATATATTCTTTAATGACACAAGCCAGAGAAACTCTAACCATGACTGAGGCTCCATACCCAAATACAAACACAAACATTTCCTTCCACAAAAGCCATAAACCAAAACCAGGTGGGAGAGGAATAGATAGGAAGCGTTGTTATCCACATTTCCAGAAGTGAAGCTGTCATAGGTAGAGAAACTTAACTGTTTTCAAAAAAATGAGAGGGAAACAGCATCAAGTTCCAGAATATTTCAGGTGCATATCAAACAACATTCAAGGGATCATTCAATCATTATATCTGGAAAGGCCATCAGGACCTCATGTAGTCCAGCTTCCTGATCAAAGGAGGGTCAGCTCTTATGTAAAATGGTTATCACAAGTTTTTTCTCCAGATTTTATTGCAAATTCCCTAATATATTTACTACAATCCAGTTTTCATGCAGTAATGTCGTAAAATGAGCTGGGGCTTAAATGTAACTCAGGTTGAAATACAAGCTGAAATACAGGCGTAAGCTAAAATGTCTAGGAGGCATCCATGGCAAATGGTCTGAGAGATTACCATTGATAAGTAGGAATTGCAACAGGAAAATAAAACAGAAGGTGAAGCAATTGCAGAAAAGTAAATTATTATCCTTGCACAAAACACAGACAGAGATGGATCAAGAGATGAGCTCTGTGTGAGTTGTGGTTCTGGGTCTTACAAATTCTCTTCTGAATTAAGATCCCTGCACATATTCCAGCTTTAAAGTCAGTATAAGTGCTTTTGTTCGTGTGTATGTGAAAATGGAAAAGAATTATCATTCTCTTCCAAAAACTACATTTTTGTACTGCAGTCTGTATGACAAGGAACAAATAAGGAGTCCTGCACACACTGGAATGGCCACCAGTGCCAAGGAGCCCATGTTGGGACACAAATATAAATCCCAGCTTAGGCAGAGCCCAGAACTTCTACAGAAGTTAACCACCTGCCCTTCCTCACATACTTGGCAAGATGATGACGTCTTCCCCGGGGCCTGGGATGCTGCCGTTGGATCCACCCCAGCCTTTTCCCACATCATTCCATGTCTCTGGGTGTGACCATTTCCAGACAGCACCAGAAGGAACTACAAAACAGGACATATAAAGACAGAATTATTATTTTCTGTAGCTAGAAGAATTACCATTTCTTTGATAGTCAAGCATCTGTGACATTAACATCCTCCTTTTGTCACTGATGAAGCAACACTAACTGCTTTATGTTATTTTCCATGCTTAAAGAAAACTGCTTGATTAAATTCCCAGAAATGGGAATTTCCATACTTTCCTAAAGTATGAAAGATTTTTTTAAATGAGTGGTCAACTCTTTCAGCCTTGTTAACACCCAGAAAAGCAGTTTTCCCATTCCAAGGGGGGAACCAAGATCTGCCTTGGAAAAGCAGCTTGACCAAGACACATGAAAACTCCTGCTCCTTCCTGAAAAATTTCATTTTCAGCTCAACCCAAAAGAAAACTCCTCAGCCTTAGCATCAGGAAAATATTGGGAGAAACTGAGTTCACAAAATGCAGATGCTGGACTTGCACTTGTATTTTAGAGAGCTAATGAGCCAGGCTCCATCAATTAATTGTCCTTAAGTTTGTTCTGCCACAGGAGAGGAAGAAAAGCCTTCAAGGGAAAATCTTGCTCACTAAGTTTAGTAAATCCCAGACTAACGCAGGCAGGGCCTCCCTCTGGAGGCCTCTGCAAGCACCTACTGCTGTCCTTCCACTGTAAACAGAATTCTGGCATTCTTTTTCTTGAGGAAAGCTTGATTGGGGATTGAAAGCATGGGAGTAAGCTCATGCTTAGATTTTGGGGGCTAGACCCAGCTCAGTAATGTTGCGGTGCAGAAAAAAACCTCTGTTGCCAGCACAGGGAAACACAGAGTTAAACCCATGTCGAGTTCCCTAAGTTTGGGTCTGTCTTTCCATCACTTGTTTGTTCTGGGAGAAACACCCTGTCAAAATGTCTCTAAACCTTTTTTCCACATAATTGATTATTGTTAATATACAACATAGCAAGGCAGCTAGTACCAAAAAATATAAAAATTTAGAGGTCTCCCTTGTCTCTGGTGTATTTTTCTGTCTGACTCAACATGGAACTGGGCAGTAATATCAGACTATGGAGCACTAAAATACTCTGTAGTCTTACATTCTCCATGACCTTTCTGATCTGCTGTGGTATTTCCCAGCAAAAGTTTATAGTCTTTTATACTGTGGAATCACACATTTATCTTGAGCAATGGTAGATAGAGCTCCATGAAATGCTTCAATGAATACCAAGAGCCTCTGTTGGCTTGATAGATTTTCAAAATATTGAAGTGAAAAATAGCAATTTACTCCTGAAAAAGCCATAAAAAAGAAATGGTGTGACTCCCATACCAAGGCTTTCTGACATAGACCGTCACATACCTGGGGTGGGTAAAGCCACTCTTTCCTTCTCTTTCAGTGTGACCTGAATTAAGTCAGCTCCTGTGACTGAACACAGAGAATTTTAGGGAGTTACAGCAAGGCCTTTCAAATTAACACACAAAAAAATTATTAAATCAATTGCTACCCATGAATTCCTGACAACATCATACATTTCTTACAAAAACATTTTTTTAAGAGCAACTATACATGTTTTCTAAGCATTTTTTGTCCTTTTTTTGTACTTTGAGAAAGGATTAAACAAACACACTTTAATTTACAGATATGGAAGGTCTCAAGACAACTCATTAGAAACAGCTAAAAAGAAAACATTCAACAATCGGAAATTCTAGGCTGGAACTCGAATCTCATTTATCCCACTATAAATCCACAGCAGTTCCACTCACACAAGTGATATCACACCATTGAATGCATAATATATTGACTGGCTCAAACAGCGAATTACAGCTTTTGTTTTGTAGTTCGATTTTGATTTTTTTTTTTTTTTTGCTCCCAAAATCTGCTATCTGAAAGAAATGCTTTAATTAGTCAGACTTTATAGACTGTAGACAGGGACCCTGTGTTCTCTGCTGTGAAAAGGGGTCAGCAGCAATTATCACAGTGGTAACCTTTGTGCCCATGTATTGTCAGCAGGAGAAGGGCCAGGATAATGCAAATCAAAGAGAAGCAGGAGAAAGCTGCTTCAGACCCTGCTGAAATCCCACCTCCTCTTCATCTTCAGTGGCATATAAAGACACTTCCTTTCAGTCACCAGACTGGAACAACTGTAGGTTAAAATAGAAACACTCTGACAAACAAATAAATCTCCTATCCTCTGTCCAGCCCCTTATGGTGACCCTAAAGTGTTGTTGGAAGATTTTTTGGGGGGAAGAATAATTGTATCAATGAAGCCATTGTCAGAACTTTCCTCAGTTCCAGAACATGCCTGGAACTTTCCTCTGTGTGTGTCAACCCACCGATGGGATTTCATGCCATATTGTAATTTACTTATTTTATCTTTAAACAAGTCTCTGTACTTTTAAATTGTGAAACCCGTCCTTCCCTACCTCCCTCCTTTACTCCCAGTGCAACTGAGCAAATTTAAAATAACTGAGGTTCATTAATTTTAAGTGTTCAATAAATTAGTATGAATAATCAAAAAACTTGATTCTTTCTGATAATTACTATTTGATGTCAGTTGAAAGCACTCGATTGAGTTAGCAGCATATGCTCCTATGCCAAATGAGGCTTCCATAATTAAATAGAAACTGATTCCATGAGGTTTTTCTCATGTCTGATTAATTAGTAATCAGGTGCCTCAGCCCTGTTCTTCAGTGACACCTTCTCTCCCAATGGTAGCCGGGATCTGATCCATAAATCAGTCAAGTCAGTCTGCCCCAAACCATCACACAGAGCTCACACTGAACAGCATCATGCCTTGAGTGGCCACAAGGTGAACATTTGAGGGGAAAATATGACATGAAACTGCTAATTTAAAGTCTCTGACACGGCTCTTGTGGCTTTCAGACAATATATCTGTGCACACTTCTATGGTTATGGTGGTTTTTCGTCTCACCTACACAGGGTAAACCAAGTGCCAAAGCTGATAGGCTTAGGAAAAACAAGACAACCAAGCCTTGACACTATCCTTTTTTGCCTAAATATATTTTGTGAGGTTTGTTGGGGTTGGTTTTTTCTTTTTTTTTTTTTTTTTTGCTTACTTTTGCAGGCACTAGAGTGAAATCATCTAATTAAAGATGTTTGTATTGTTCAGGGAAAAGCTGTTCTAATTAAATCCTGAGGGGACATAAAACTTGATCAATATGGTGCATAAACCTCATAAAGGGGTTCAATCCCCTTACACAGGGAAGAAAGGAACCATTGAGACTTAATTCAGCACTGAGCTTTATCTTTGCCTTGTCCAGAGTCAGGGCAATAATAAAAGTTTCTCATAGCTGAAGTGTCATCCCACCACAGAGCATGACAACTCAAACCATTGTGAGTTATTTATACCCTTCACGTGAGCATAGGAATCAGGGACAGAATTCTCCTCAGAATTCTCCAAGTCCTTGTAACTTCCACAATTATTAATATCAATTTATGTAAAGTGCAACAGTTGTGAATCAGCGGTGTTTTGTTGCTTTTTCCCAATCCTAAAAACTGATCAAGAAAGATAAAGGCGTTGGGATTAATCAAGGCTGCAGTGACACAGTCCTTCTGGTGGTTTTGTTTTGCTGCTGAGTACGTTATCACTGGGTTTTGCAGGACAGGAAGAGATACAGGCACTACAGATGGAGGACGTCATTAGTAAACATTGAATTAAGGTGACTCTTGGCAAAATGTAGTTATAAGGCTCCAGGGTTTAGTTGTATAAAACCTTTATAAGGCTCATCAATTTTCTGCCTTATTACGGCTCCTCCTGGATGTTTGGGCTGTGAATCATAAATATAGGCCTTCTGGATGATACTCCTGGTAACTTTCTCCTGGTTCAGGGCTCCTTGAGTGAACATGAAGGAGGAGCAACTCAGTCTTTTATCAGCTTTGCAGTGACTCGGAATTTTGCCTGTGGATATTAGGAAGGGCTGAAACTAGGATAAATGGCTCCAATAGCCTGACTTACAAATAACAAGCAGCTCCATGCTATTTAATATCAATTGAGCTAACATCCATCACTGGGAAATCAAAACTTTTTAGACAGCACAATCAACAACACAGTGAGACACACCTCCAGAAACTGGAGAACCTGTGAGAGGGTGTTTCGTCATCCTCTGTGAGGATCTGTTATGGGAGATACCCGGAAATATGATATCATGGGGGCACCAAAGTAAGGAGAAGCGGTGTAGAAAACTATTTTATATGCATATAAATAGATAGATACAATTATATATATATATATATATATATATATATATATGGGTTGATGGACACAGATTCTTGCTTACAGCAGATTGTCATTTCCATAAAGTTCCTCCTGCAGACATCACGTAGTCAAAAAATCAACCCTGGCAGGATTAAAAGGGCATTTCATCATCTCATTTCTGCAACTGCTACAATCTCTGCTTTCTCTGCTTCCACACCAGAAGGACATGAGCTCACCCACCCTCCTGGTTGTTTTGTCTCTTCGTGTCTATTACAAAAATTGAGCAACTGAGGGAGCTGGCAGGGCTCAGCCTGGAGAAAAGGAGTCCCAGGGAGGACCTCGATGTTCTCTACAACACCCTGGAAGGAGGTTGTACCCAGGTGGGGGTCGGTCTCTTCTCCCAGGTAATTAGCAACATGACAAGAGGAAATGGTCTCAAGCTAAGCCCGCGGAGGTGCAGGTTGGACATCAGGAAGAATTTCCTTTTGGAAAGGGTGGTTAAGCACTGCTACAGAGTGTCCAGGGAGTTTGTAGAGTCACCACTCCTGGAACTGCTAAAAAAATTACTGGATGCAGCACCCTCTGCTCTGGTCTGGGTGACAAGGTGGGGATCAGCCACAGGTTGGACTCAGTGACCTTGCAGGTCTTTTCCAACTTTAAACATTTCATGATTCTGTGATTACAAGGGCCACTCCTTTGCTGAGAACTGACTTTCATTTCATGGAGGCCACTGAGTAGCCTCCACCTGGTCAACTGGCCCTCTGAAACAGCTGGTATGGGTGAGTGTTATCTGGCTGGAAGAAAAGACTCATCCCTGTACAATCAGTCCTCTGTAAAGAATTAACTCCATTCTTCATGTCTTTCACCTAGGATTCTCCTTTACCCCCAAGCAATAGGGCTGCAGAAAATATCTGTGTTTATTTATTTTCTGTATTTTAATATTAGAAACAAATATTCTTAAGAGAGTTTTTCCTCCTATACAAAGCGATTACAGAAACCCACAGAGCCTAATGGAAGTGAGATCATTCTTTAGGAATCTAGAAAAGACAATAAGTGTAATCAAATTATTTTTTTAAGAACTATGGAAATTGTAAACTTGCTTCTGACACAGCAGTAATGAGGTTGAGCCTCAGGCCCTCTTAACAACTCACACATGAGTAGCTTGAGCAAAGTCAGCAGGATGACCCATCTCCATAAAAGTTGTGTCTACTGAAAAATGTATTTGGGATAAATAAAAATTTGATAATCCTTTCAGTGATGTTTTCAATAATGTTTCTGTCTAGCACTTCAATTTTAGGAAAAAAAAAAAAAAAAGAGCCAAGAGAAATCTGGAGGTGAAGGAAGCCAACACTTTGTTTCATTCCAAAAGAAAATGGTTTAAACATTTCAAAAGTGAACAAAATCTCTCTGAACAAAACATCTCTCTGGTTTTTAGCCAGTTCCAGTATTGCCCAGAGTCCTTAACCAAGGAGCAGTACCACACTGTGGCACCATATGCTGAAATTTGTAACAGACTTAAAAAGCTCATAATGTTATTATTGCAATTTACAAAGGATATTTCTCCTAAAAATATCCCAGATGTCCCAGTGGGATGTTTTTTTCCACCACCCTTGTTACAATAAGTGGGGTTTTTTTGATTCAGCATGGTCATATCATGTTTCACTCTCCTGAAATGTGGTTGAGCCAAGCCCATGAGTGTTCCAGAGTCACACCACAATTGCAGGTCCACAGTGACCTTTGAGGGTCATTTCTCTTAAGACACAGGGTGTCCCAGAGAAAATCAGAGTGATACTATGAATCATGTCAAAGCAAAGCTGGTGATGTAGAAATGACTGGCACGGGATGTTTCAAGCTCTCTGACTCTGCTTCACCCAACATCCTGCAGGGACATGGGGTAATCAGTCCTTCGATGCAGATTCCTTTAAAATGGTCTGAAAAGGTGATTTTCAAAGGGCTTAGAGGCTGGTTAACAGAGTTTCATGTATGTAGGTAGCAGTGACTATCTTTGTTAATAGGATCATTGCCCACATAACAGAAACATTCTCCATTACAATTAGTTCTCCCTCCATTCAGCACCCCCTGCATTCTCCTGCTCCCAAGCCTCATTTACAGAACTCCAGCCATCAGTGCAACTTAACTCCTTTAATCCCCTCCATACGGTCTATTTTCTTGCCTTTTGTGTTAGACAGACCTTTTTTTCTCCCCCAAAGATAAACAAACACTTGCAGGACGCCAGGCAATTTTGGATGGAAGAGGGCACGGAGAAAGCCTGAGCCCGATGCAAACTTCTGGCCAAGGTGGCTTCATTCAGCTGCCTGCTTCGTTTGAATAACAATATCTTCTCAGTCACGGGGTTTTCCCTCCCCTTCTCCCCCTTTTCTCCCCCATGCAGGCCTGAGTAAAAGGCTGTGTGAATTCAGGAGCCTGCTCGTGAATGAGCTGGCATCTGATCCGTATTTACCGACGTTAATTTTGGATGTAATGCACCCCTGCCACTTCCCCACAGTTTGCCCTAAAAGGCTTTCTGAAAGGCACAAAAGCAGAGGGTCAAAAGTGAGTTGACCCCTGCCAGAATGTACAATTATTGCAAAGAGGTGGTACACCAGCAGCTGTCGAAACCCCACCGAAGTGCTTCCAAAAGTTGGAGGATGACTAATAGGCTGGAGCTCTCCCCTCCGCCCCGCGAGAGCCGCCGACTTTGGGCAGGAAGAATTATGGCCCTCCCGAGCAGCTGCAATAATTGTCTCGCCATTGTCCCCCAGCCCTCCCTCCGCCACCCCCTACAAGTGGCCATTGTCGCCGCGGAGTCAAGTGATTATATGCTTGGGCTGATGCTGTTTGCGCCCAGCTGCCCGAGCGCTGACACACGAGCCGGGAGAGGGGGGACCCGCGTCTGCTAGACGGGGCTGCGACATACCAGACCTTTTACATAAGTCAAACAGGAACAAATGACTCTTTATCAGCCCCTTCTCCCTTTGAAGTGGCGGCTGCTTATAGACCCTTACAGCTTTTCCTCCTTAGCCCGAGCAAACATCCTCCTTTTGATATGCTACATGCTCATTATCTCTGCCCCATTTAATGATTTTTGATTGAAGGGTGGCAGCGCAGTTGCCAAGAGGGTAGTTAAAGAGGCTCCACGCAGTCAGGACAACAAGAAAGGCTTTCCTTGTGCAGCAGCCTAAATTTGGAGTTTCTTAACAGTGTGTTCTTGTTCTTAGCAGCAGATAAGGGCTGAGCGTGAAATTCTTAATTAAGCAGTAAATAGAGAGTGGGGTGTCAGCAGATGCAGCCTGTAGCCATGGAGACCAAGTCTGATGAAGGAGGGAGCTAAGACTCAACGCCGGCCCCGGGCTCGGGCATGACTGACAGCTGAAGAATCCGACAAAGCTTGTAAACGGGATTAATTAGTTGGCTAATTATTTCATATAGTTAAATGTAAATAAAATATTAAAAAAAAAAAAATTTCTTAAAAAGCCAACTCGCAGAGTTATGTGGGAAGATGTTCTGCAGGCCAGACCTTCAAGCCTTGTCCTCTCCGGGTCGGTGGGTGGACTGGTGGGGTTTTAAGGCCAGAAGGGACTATTGTGGCAGCTTTCTCTGACCTCCTATGGAGCATGAATCTCGCCTCATGAGGTTTCTAATAGCTTCTCGCAGAGCTGGAGCATATTTCCCTGAAAAGACGGCCAAGCATCATCTAAGGACCCTGAGTGATGGAAAGTCCACCACATGCCATGAGTCTGCTCTGCTGGCTAATTAACCTCACCCTCTCAGCCTGCACAGTGGAGAGGAGAGAAATTAAATCTCACACCAGGGCCAGGAATCTGCTTGCTTTGTTTCAAACTTTCACCCTACACTGACAGCTTAGATATTAGGTACCCGACACTAAATTATTGATCTTACTCCTATAAAAGTCCTAGCAGAAAATGTTCACAGCATGAATTATACATGTTAGGTGTTTTCATAAATTTCCCCTTGTGTACTTTGGATGATTGTTTCTCTCTCTGTTAAATGAGGAGACACAACAAGCTCTTCATGTAATAAAAATCAAGATGAAAGTAAGGCAAGAGAAGGATAAGAAAGTATCTGTGATGCAAGAGGGACATATGCCAGTCAGATCACTTCTGTCCCAGTCTTCCCAAGACTGTCATCTCCTCTGTTTTCAACAGCAGAGGCCAAGATACTGATGCCATCCTCTGAGCTTGCCCATGCTGCTCTGACAGTTCAATTCAGCATATGCAAACTGAAAAGCAGTCAATTTGTTCAAAAGAACAAATTTATACTGTTAGTAAACTGAAATAATAAAACATTTTTCTTCTTTCAGTAAATACTTGACATGGTCTCTGGCACGGCTTAGACACAACAGTTAAATTTATAGTAGCCAATCTATACCTGAACTGTATTTAAACAGGGCCAGGACACAGAATTAAGACCAGGACCCTAATAAACTACGTGGTTATAATGCTGGCCAAATTCCTGGCACAGCTTTGGCCCAGACCAGGCAGACTCCCCAGCAGAGTTTGGGATTTAGCACGGGACAGGGATCTTTTCTAGTTTGAAGCCTGGGTGCATCCAGGCCCTTTTGAGAGCTAAAATGTTAAACACAAGCTGTGCTGTGGCAGTTGCTGAAGGACCAGGGGTGGACACAGCAAGTGTGATCTGACTGAGGTTAAGGTCTGGGTTTCCCATTTCTCCACAAATGTACACTGGTTGATTTTCACTGTTGCTAGACCAAGCTAGGTGGATTGCCTGCCCTCATTCCAGGAGTGTTTTCTTCTCCAATGATTGTTCTAAAGACATCCTACATGAGAGAGTCTTTTGCATCTCATCTCAATAGTGCAAAATCAAGGGAAATTCATTAAATTTAATGGATTAAAAAAGTGAAAAAAAATCTGTTATAATGAAAATCGTCATCTTTACTTTCCCTATATGAGTCATAAAGGACAAGCCAATCTTCTCAAAGACACCAAAATATATTTGTGATTCCTGGTTCTGCTGTTATTAATAAAGGCAACAATCATTATCTTGCCTTTGGCACATAGAGCGTAGACATTTATAAAATTATTTGCTTGAGAATGGGAATTATGGAAAAGATCCATTTCTTCAAAAAAAATTAATGACCACCACACTCCATGATCTCATGTACAAGGTCACATACTCAAATGGAAAGGCCTATGATGTCTTTGGAAGTTTTCAGTCCTTGGAAAAATTCTCTACCAATGCTTCTATTGCCTTCAGAGGGCTCAGCCTAGCAAGATGACCATGATTTATTAATGATACCTGTGATATGGGACCAGATGACAGCAAAGGTCATTAGTGGAATTTAATGCCTTTACCACTCCAAAAATCCAATTCAAATACTGATGCCTTTTCCTGGTCTTAAAATCAAGAGTCAAACACAGTTAGAAGGGAAAAAGGGATTTTACCTTGGTATTTATTTTAAAGATCCTTAGGTGCACTACGTTCAGGTCGAATGCACCTCCATGCACACCGCAATGCACACCCCCAAAAGATCAGGTATAACATTACAGGCCTTACTAATTAGCATATCTATCAAAAATTCCCCAATGAGAGGCTCGAATGAGCCCCCATCCCCAAGGAGCCTTCCCCTGGATGGTTCTATCTCAGTTTACAGAATGTGTTCTGGAGAGGACCTTGGGCCCTGGGGCACACTGATCCCTAACTACGAAGCCTCTAAGATGCTGAGTCTCCTAGCTTGCCAAACAAGTCCAAGAATGTAGGCAAAAAGCACTGAGGGTACAGAAGTTGTACAAAGGTATAAAAGGGGTATAAAAGAAAAGGCAAAAAATCATTATGGCATCAATACAACTGATATCACATCACCCACTATTTATGACACATTCTTTTTGTTGATAGGTCAGGCACCAGATAGATCAGTTAGGGATGGACCTGATGTGCACTTACCTATTTGATAAACCTTTTGAAGGACCTCTCACTTATTGAAAGGCCATTGGAAGCTGGCCTTGAGTAGATCTGGGGTTTAAATTAAAAAGACATCAGCTCTGTCACCATTCTTGATCAAAAATGTGCATTGCAACCCTGATACTGCACTTACCCAAATAGGTGAACTTCCCCAGTTTGCTGTCAAGATGCCAATCACAGCTCCTGTGGTGTCTGTACGAAGGTAGCAATTGGAGTGGCTGTCCCCTCCTTGTCCCACAGGATACCATGGCCTCCAGATGGGAAGGAAGATCCTTGTGTTCCAGCAGCAGGTAATTCCCAGCCTTGAAGTTGCTAAATGTCACTGAGTACTAGAGAAGAGGGAACCAAAAGAAGCATGTCTGGGTCTGTGATTAGAGCTCCATGGAGTTCAACTTAAAGGGCAAAGAGGATGGTTCTCCTCAGAGGCAACGTGTATTGAAAACATGAAAAGAGATGTAAAACCAAGCAGAAGGTAAAGGTAAATGCAGAAAAAATCAACTCCCCACATCACCTTTGAAAGGTTCAAAGGAACAATATGTTCTGAAAGATGTGTTTCGACATATCTTAAGGCAGTAAAAATCCTGTTGTTTCCTGAGGACCACACTGAAATTTCACCAAAGTTATCCATAATCATCAGGCATCCAAGGTCAGGTGGGATGGGGCTTGGAGCAACCTCGTCTAGTGGAAAACATCCCTGCCCATGGCAGGGAGTGGAACTGGATGAGCTGTAAGGTCTGTTCCAACCCAAACCATTCCACAGTTCCATGACCTTCCTGGTCCAGGTTACTACTGAGAGCTTCAGGGACTAGGTCATCTTATCTAATCCGATAAATACAGAGAGACTTTCTCAGTGCACTTAACTAATTTTTTTTTTCTCTCTGCTCACCCAGAGAGATTAAAGTGTGATTGTCTTTTCCAGATATAATTTTGAAATTATAAAATCTTCCTGTGTTACCTGGAGCTGTTTGCTGGCCAAAGGGTTGTCAAATGTCAATGTGTAAGTCTCTTTATCCAAGAGAAGAGCCATCCAGCCATACAGGTTTGATAAAGTATCAGGGACATAATTGACTGTGTTTGTCTTATTCCTACTGTCAGTCACACTTAAATTATAAGGAATGTCTGGAGCCTCTTTTCTGCAGGAAAAAAAAAAAAGTAATTACATTTTTACACTGAACTCTGTCATTTTGCAACCTATAGAGTTCTATTTTTATTCGAATTAAAGTAGCTGTGCTGGATGTCCCTCACAATATGTCTACATTTTTGTAATTCTTTACAAATATCATAAGAAACAATATTTTGCCCCAAGTGCTGTAAAAAGAGAGAAAAAGAGAGACACAGCATGTAGGAATAAAGGAAGAGGAAGAGGAAGAATGCAGAGAAGTTGTAACAGCCAAGGTACCAACTTCTACATTGCCAGAGTATTTTCCCTCCACCAGACTCATGGGCCTCAGGTTCAACTTTTAGGATCTTCATTAAGTTTGGTGGAGTCTTCTTATTAGCCTCATCCCAGGCTGGGTGGGGTCTGGAGCAACCTGGTCTAGTGGAAGGTGTCCCTGCCCATGGCAAGGCATTGGAATGAGGTCTAGAGTCCCTTCCAACCCAAACCGTTCTGTGGTTCTGCGATTACTCACTCCCGTTTGATTGGTTAAAAGTTTCCAAAAAAATCCTATGTAATTCGGAGAGCTGCTCTTTGCCTGCAGTTTGTAGCTGGGGCTGCTGCAGAATGATTAAATCCTTCACAAAATGGGTGAACTTTTACTACAGCAGTTCTTCTGAGCATCCAAATGAGAAGTCAACCCCCTTTTTCACCAGAACTTTGCACTAATTCCTGCCCTACCTAGTCAGAGGAAAAAAAATTCTTCCTGAACAGATCAACATTAGCACTGATATCATGAGTGGTCGTAAACCCTTTAGATTTAAGGTCTCTGTAGACTCCTCTCAGTTTTGGCATTTGAGCTGACACTAAGCTTAAAAAAATATCCTCTTTTAAGCATCCCTTGAATATTTTTTTCTCAATATTTGAAGCATTACCTTACAACTACACATCTCAGCAGATTATCCAACCTCTCAGACTGGATATGGCTTACTAACCTAAGACAGACAGTGCTAAAACTCATGTCATCCTGCAATTTGCCTGTATTTGCAATTTTTGGTTGGTTTGTTGCTTTTTTTCCCCCTAGTGCTTTGGAGATGATGCAAAATCACCAAAGCAGTTATCCCAGATATATTTTTCTTTTCTCTTTTAAAATCAATTCAGTGATTTTTACTTTTTTTTTGTTTGTTTTTCTAGAGTCTGTCACTTAGGCAAAGCACTTTCTGGTTACCCAGAAACATTCAGCTGAGAAACAGCAACAGCAAAGTGAAGTGTGAATCAGCAAAGAATCACTCAACCAGAAGATATTGGCAGACCAATGAAACTGGAAGGAGTTTATAAGGCTTAAACAGCTTTCGTACCACTAATAAACCTCCTCTTATGGGCATTAACTGGACCAGGATATTAGGCTGCTAATTAAGCAAGTAAATGACAACAAACACGTTATTACCACAGTTATCAACACCTGCACAGGTATTCAGGAGAACATTTCTAGCAGCAGAAGAACACCACACATAATGCAGAGACACATCAAACTCTCTTGCACATCAGAAGGTGCCTTATTGAGCTGCAAAGATGCCCAGTGTCACAAGCGACAGAGACTCTGAGCCATCCTCTCTGAAGACTAAATTCACATGGTTTTACTCTTTATTCATTTTAATTTTCATTGCTGGAGGATTCTGGTGAGAACAGCTCGAATCACTTTTATTGGGAGACTCTCCCCAGTACTTCCAGGAGAAGTAAAGACAGAGAAGAAAGCCTGGAAGGGGCAATCCTGCTGGGATACAAGTCTAACCTGTCAGAAAGTTAGGTGGCAATGCCATACCAGCCATGTAGATCCAATAGCTAGTGAATGGGAATGGGAATTCACTAACTAGTGAATTAACTGTGAATCCATTTATGCTGGAGACCAATATTGAGAAGACCCCAAATAAATATCTTAAACTATACAACAAGCTTCCAAATGGCTGCAGTTAAATGACATATGTCTTTTCCTGCATTTCTACTTATAGCAGACAAGGTATAGAATCATAGAATCATTTAGGTCAGAAAAGACCTCTGAGATCATTGAGTTCAACGATTAACCCAACACTACCAAGGCCACCTCTAAACTATGCCCCCAAGGGCCACATTTACACGTATTTTAAATTCCTCCAGGCATGATGACTCCACTACTGCCTCCTTTTCCATGATGAAATTCTTCCTGTTATTCAATCTAACCTCTCCAGGTGCACCTTGAAGCCATTTACTCTTGTCCTGTCCCTGTTCCCTGGAAGCAGAGCCCAACCACTGGCTACCCCCTCCTGTCAGGGAGTTGTGCAGAGCCACAAGGTCCCCCCTGAGCCTCCTTTTCTCCAGGCTGAGCTCCTTTCCCAGCTCCCTCAGCCGCTCCTGCTGCTCCAGCCCCTTTCCCAGCTCCGTTCCCTTCCCTGGACATTCTCCAGCCCCTTCAGGTCTCTCTTGTCAGGAGGGTCCCAGAGCTGCCCCCAGCACTGGAGGTGCCCCAGCAGTGCCAGCAGAGGGGACAGGCACTGCCTGGGTCCTAGTGGACACACCAGAGCTGGGACAGCCCTGGTGCCATTGGCCTCTTGCACACCTGGGCACACCTGGCTCATGTTCAGCTGAAAGCTTGCTGATGACCCAGGAAGGCAAAGAATCAGAAGATACCTTATGGCCTGGAATCTCTAAGGTTTTCTTGACCTGGAATGTTTTGTCCTTATCTTTTACATGCATTGCTTGATGTGTTGCCACCCATAAATACATGCCCTACCCCTGACAGACAGCCAGCAAAACAAACCAAAAATTTGGGGAACCTGGAAAAGTTCTCAGCTCAGCATACAAGTTAACTGGTGCAAGGCAGCGATAAGCCTGAGATACACTCCCCTGGAAAGGATGTCAGCGTGCTTGTTTTTTCACCTCCATGCCAAAAAGGCACCAAAATGGAAGTACCCTACTAATGGAGTTACCAGCCACAATTAGCACCATTTCCATTTGCCCTAAATAGCCAGTGATTTCACTGTGCCCTAAATAGCCACCAATCCACCTCTCTTTAATGTTAATGAAGTAGAAGAACACTGGCACACACGAGTATTTCTAATTCAGAGGATCCAAGGGAGGCTGCACGCATCATTAACGTGGAGAGCTTCATTATCAGAGGAAAGAGCCTTCCCCCGAACTTCTCCTGGCTTTATTTGAAAGAAACTAGGAGGCAATGGTCTTAATGCAAAATTAACCCTCCCTTTAAACTGCTGGAAGCCTTTACAAACTGTAAGGGGAAAAAAAGGATGACTCATTGAAAAGGCTGTATTTTTATATCGAAGCAGGTTTCAATTAAGGAGCAATTTGCTTTAGAAATATGGCAGGATTACAGGATAGGGCTTTACAGTCTGAGCCACAATTCACCAATTGTGACTGTATAAACTGTTATGTAATTTAGCTCAAATGCATTGTGCAGAACTGCTCAACAGATATGGGCCACAAAGGATTTGTTAAGCCAATCAACAACACGGAGTAGAACAAATATAAACTCTCCTGTTTATGTTTACTGTTAACTTATTTATCCTAAGGGTCCATATCTGTGTGTATGAAGGCGAGTGCTGTGTTTAGCTCTAAATGCTTTCTGTTTGTATAATAATCCGTTATGATTATCCCTTTTCAAAAACAGGAAACAATTTAGCATCGAACTTCAAATGGGACACCAAATGTTTATTTCAAGAGTCCAGATTTATTTTTGGCCAAAGGGAGGCTAATTCCAAATTATGACCATATCAAACACTTTACAGGTTTAATGTTGGGCCCCAGACCAGTTCACTTTATTTTAATTGCCAAGAGCTAAGAATTTTCAGCTGTTTTCAGTAAATGTGTGTATCTTTGTTGAGATACCAACCTCATTATTCAAATCTGTCTTTTATTATGAACTCTCACAGTGATTTTTTTTCATGCATGAGTCTTTTAGGAAATAACCAGAACTTTGACCCTGATCCTGCATGGCCACCATAGTCTGAATTTGAAGTAAAGTAAGAATTGAGATGGTTTCCCAGGAATAGAAAGGGTTGTGACTGACAAGCCAAGATGGTTTCATTCAGAGTAGCACTTGGAGTTTGCTATCCCGACTTCCAAAATTCCCTGTGTTCTTAAAACATTTCCCCAGATCCTATAGTTTACAAGCTGATGTTTTCAGGAAAACTGTAATCAGACAGAAATCCTGAGCTGGAAAGTGGTTGGTGAAAAACGGTTCAAATGTCTGCAGTTCAAGCATAGCAAAGAGCAAAGGAGGACCACTTGGTCACTCTGCTTTTCCTACAACAGGTAGAGCTCTGAAGAGTCCCTGGAAGAGTCCAAGGCCGGGTTGGATGGAGCTTGGAGCAACCTGGGATAGTGAAAGCTGACCCTGCCCATGGCAGGGGGTGGAACAAGGTGACCTTTAAGGTCCCTTCTAACCCAAACGATTCTATGATTTTAGGATTAATAAGATACTGGTTATGACAGGGAGTCCAAGCTGATGCACCTGGCTCCAATCTATCCATAAGAAGCATCCAAAGGACTTGCCAGATTTCTCCTTGCAAGGAAAGTAGATTAGGACCAGCAAATATTGCCTCAATGGTAAATTTATCTCCCTGCTCTCAGAAATACCTCAGATGATGCTCAAGCTGAGGGAGAAGGCTTGAGGAAACGTCTTGTTATACTCGTAACCCTGTGCAGCATCTGCCTTTGCTGCCCATACCCCTGACTGCAGGGTGAATGGAAAGGTGTTCTCCATCAGGATACAAATTTCTCTTGGGGGGATGTCTGAAATGGCAGATATATAGTAGAGTAAAAGCTGAATCTCTAAAGCTGAGCTGATGAGTTGGTAACTGAACAGTCACTAGTCAATAATTTATTATTTGTCTTCCATGTTACATCACAGGAGCCCTCAGAGGATGGGTTATGGGGACAAGTGACTGTGTAAGCTGGCCCCTGTGTGGGTACAGTTAGGTACATGGGGAACACCCATGGCCAGAGAGCAACTGAGCACATTGAGAGAAGAATTGTGGTTGTCAGGGTGTTTCACAGCAGGGGGATGTTCAGCTGAAGGCTGATCAAAGGAGGAGCAAAAGATCAAAGGAGAAGCAAAACCAGAGTAACCATCAGAACTCACTCCAAGACTCAAAGCTGTGAAGGTAGGGGAACACTATTCCTTTCATAGCAACCCATCAGCAGTGGATGGGTTTGCAGAAGCAAACAGGAGAGGACCAGATTTAAGAACTAAACCTATAAAGAAGAAAATTAAGCTTTCACTCCGCAGCAGACGAGAGAAGGGGGAGACAATAAAAAGCTTGAACTACAAGACTGGTGCTGAGTGAGTCCAAGGCTTCCCCAGTGAAAAAAGAACAGCAAGTGAGAGGGACCAAGAGGGAAACTCCCTTTTGGCAGGCGCAGCCACTGAGTGTTTGGAGTCCCCTTCGCCGCGAGGTGCTGCCAGGCTGCAGATTATTCTAATGCTCTCCTCTTGTAAAAATTATGCATAATGTGAAGAAACTTTGAAAGTCACTTAATCATGTTATGACAATTTTTTAATGAAAATTTGTTTTAATATTAATAGAGATTCATAGTTTCATGATAATATGGGTAGCGGTGGCATTTGGAGCAGCCGTTTCTAGCCTGCAGCCATGCTGTGCTGTGCCATAGCATAAGCTCTGCTTCAGACTACTCAATAACTTTCTCACATATAAATTTATAAAGACTTTTATAAGCTCCAATTACATTTTTAAAAGACATAAAACCCCTCTTTAAAGTGTGCTTACGTGACACATTAGTTTAACTTTCAACTGGACTTTGTGAAGAAGGGTTTTGTTACAGCAGTGCAAGCTTGGAAATGGATCCCCATTTCCCTGGAAGTTGTTGAGTGAAGCAGTTCAGGACAGAGAGTCACAAAATGTTCAGGATAGTAGTTTTCTTTTTCAGAAAAGAGCTTCTATAGTTTTTCTCTAACAAAACACTTTTTTCCCCCCAAACACGTAGTTTATTTTGGGAAGAAGTGTCAATACAACACATGCATTCTCATAAATTAAACAACACAAAGATAGTCAATTTCCTACACTGTATCAGAAATAATTAAAATTATTCCAGACATGCTTTTAGCTTGCACCAACCAACCCTATCCCTGACAGCTTCCAGGAAGGGGATCTTTCCTAAAAGTTGGTGCTGATGCAACATCCCTGATGTTTTGGAGACTGAGCTGGTTAAAAATAAGGCCACGTCCAATCCTTGCCAGTTGTCCTTAGGGTCAGGGAATGATCCCGAGGTTGCTGAGATAGAGGTTGCCATACTAGGACTCGCTTGTCAAAATCCATTACTTGCCTCAGCCTTCAAGATTTTTGGAGCTAGAATGTCATCCCTGAAATTCAGGATAAGCAAAAAAACGTAGCATCTCAAGCTTCTCATGCTTTTTATTGAGGAGCACTGAAAATTCAAGTTGCAGATCTGACACATTACATACTCCATGGCCTAGTAGAGCACAACAGAAAGATTTCTTCCAGAGAGATTTCTTTTCTTGTCAGAAACTAAAGAAAGACAAGCAACAGTACTTTTGTTTTTGTACTGAGATGAGATGGATCCAAGAGACTGCACTGTTAAGAATTTTTTTTCCTGTCACCCACCTATCTTTATTCTCTTTACTCAACCTCTGCCAATTGCTCCTAGTCATGTTTTGCTGTATTAATACTAAACTATTCCCTTTTTATTGCAAACACTCTTCAAATACATCTGGATAAAATTCACCCATTCTCCCTCTCCCACCCCCCCATCCTCCGGTCATTCTGTGGATATTTTATTAATTGACTTTTACTCTTCATCCCCTCCAGCTCCTTTTATTCCCCATCCTGGTCCTCTCCCAGGTTCCTTTTGGAGCTCTATCCATCTGAACAAAGCCTGCCTGACTCACCATACTCATTTGGCTGCATCTGACAGTCTTTCAACTTAACTTGAGGGTGATTTGGCTGCTGGGAGCTACTCAGGAGAGAGGATCTGGAAGCAGCACAGAGGGGATGCTCATGGTCTCTGGGGTTACTCTGCTGAGTACACAGTCCTCAGGAGAACAGGTTAACAGCTGGCTTCTACTTCTTACACTGCCAAGGATCTTTGATGTAAATTGACTCCCAGCTCATGCGGATGAATAATAAAGAAGCTAAATAAAGAGTACTTGCTTGAAATAAAACCTTAATTGAGAAGTCATTGATATGACTAATCATCGAATCCTGGAATGATGTAGATTGGAAGGGACCCTAAAGCTCATTTAGTTCCAACCCCCTGCCATGGGCAGGGACACCTTCCACTAGACTAGGTTATTCCAATCCCTGTCCAACCTGGTCTTGAACGCTTCCAGGCAAACTCTCATGCAATTTACTGGGAAGACAAAATTCAGGTCTGGTTAAGTCTTGCCAGAGTTAACAGCAATGGTGTGGATGAACTCCTACTTGTACTCACTCCTCACCCACCTTCTGATGCAAAGAGAAACAAGGTGTATTAAATATATTAACTGTCATTAATTATTAACAATTACATTGTGGCAGTACCCAAAAGGAACCAAATCACTCTACAGGCAGCATTTAGAGAGGCTCCATCCACCCACACAGCATCAGCCCAAAGATCTCGCAGTCCATTTCATTAAGGTAAACACAGACTAGAAAGGGGGTTAATTTCCCCAGGACCTCATGGTTAACTGCTTAGGAAAGACACCAAGCACAGTTTTATTTTGCCTTTTACCCAATATTCTTTTAGTTAAATCAGAATGACTCCAACCTCTTAAATTTTTGCAGACTTTTGTATTCATTACGAGACACAGTAATCACATGCAAAGCCTGCAGGTGGCTCAAAGTCTTACAGTTTTCTCCTTCAATGGAACAAGTGATTAGTTTTTTGCTTATTTGGGAAGGGGTTGGATTTTTTCCCCTCCTTCTTCTAAAACATGAATTATGAGGTAGACATGAATAATTAACAGCCCTCTGACAGAGCACTTGAGGATTTCTGCATGTGTACCACTAACCTGAGACAGCAAAAAATGGATAATTGTTCAGATTTGTACTTCAAAAGGAAAGTGAAATGCTGAGCAGGAGACTGGGAAGGGAAGATGAGCACAGGAAGAAAAACAGGAGTGGTGTTTAAATCTCTAAAAGTCTTATTCACTCTTTTTCTTGTGTTAGAAATTTGCAAGTGTTCTCCCTGGGTAAGAGAAGTGGTGGCAGTTCTTGGCTGAACAGCATTTCTCCATTGGATCCCCTTAGCTGCCAGTTGCTCAAAGGCAGGGAGAATTGCACCTTGGGGAGACAAGTGAACTGGGACAGAACTGGGAGCTGTACAGCCACCAAGGCTGATGGGGACAACCTGGCTGTACCCCAGGACTGGATTATTATTAGAGCTGTTCCTAATTTCCCAAGCAATCAAATACTTCAGTGTGAGATGCCAGATGCAACACAGCATCTCCAGGAAATCCTTGTCCTTCTGCCATGGATTGACAGGCCATGGGAGATAGCACAGTGGGTTAAGAGGTGCCACCGCTCAGGCTTTAGACCTAGTTTAGGACCTAGCAGAGAGGCAGCAGTTCTGGGACTGAGCTCAGACCCAGCAGCAATCTCAGAATAACACATAGAAGCAAAGCCCATGCTGAATTTTGGGAGGTGGAACAATTACTTACAAATGAAGAGCCATACGGTGGAAAACAAGGTCACTGTCACAAACACTGCCACCAGAAGCTTGGCTGAAGTTGGCACTGGCTGTGCAAGATGCAGCCAGGATATCTGTGGAAGGCAGGATGTGACTTCCCTTCTGTCCTGTGGTGGAGCCATCAAGATCCTCAAGGATGGCAGAGTGAGGAAAGGGGAAGGACACTTGGAAAGGGGAGTTGGTGAAGGTCAGATGTTCAGCTGTCACTGTAAAGCCACCTGTGGGTGACAAGCAGTATGTCAGAAAAACAGAATGGTCACCTCATGTAATGGGCCTGAAGACAATTCTTTGGAGGAAAAGAGACCAACTTCATTCCACCTTGCCTTTGGAAAAACGTCTGATGAGTCAACAAAATGGGGAGATCTGAGAAAATAAATAGAGGTGGGTTTAGGAATAGCTACTGTTGTGCTATGGCCAGGCCAAACTTTTCCAGTGCTCTGTTGTGACAGGACCTGTGGTTCAGACTTGCCTGATCCAGGTGCTGCTCCTGGTCCTACCAGCATCTCCTCAGTGACTCCAAACACTTCTTCACAGGCCCCACAGCAAAAATTACAGACCCCATGACAGTGATTCTTATAGATCCTTTCTGAATTTTTTTGAAGGTAAATTTTTTAGAGGTGAGGACTGTTTATGTTGTGTAGATATACTTGACTCTTCTGGATACGTGCAGCACCTGGCAGAATAAAGCCTTGGCTGAACAGTGAATCTGGAGGATTTTTTCACTGAAACACAGATAACTACGAAAAAAATATTAATATTCATGCAGGCTAAAGTTTTTGAGCATATTAATATTTACAGAAATGTCAGAAAATCATTGCCCCATGGACTGTAAAAAGTCAGCTTTGTCAGGAGTGTCCATACAATACATAGGTTACTATTTGACTGCCCTATTCCCAGTTTTAGCCTGACTAAGCCAGATTTTACTTTTCCTCCTCTCCTTTGATCTCATCTCCCAAAGTCTTTCTCTCTGCTATGTTATTGTAGGGCAGTCTTAATTTATATATAAATACGTTTCCTTACAGTACAAGAGGCAATTGCAGTTGGAACATTCTTCAAAGAGCCTTTGAGTACCTCTTCAAAGCTAAGACGGATGCTTAGTTTACACATTATCTTAGGCAAATTCACCTCAGGTTTAGGCTGGCCTGAGGTAGCAGCTTGGTGAAATTCTGTGAGATTGTGTCACAGCTTTTAAAGAAATTGTCACTCTTGAAATTTTACCTCCCAAAATGAAGATGCAGAAACAAGGCAGTGTATAAAACCCATTTCCACTGAAAAACTGTATCAGTGCAAAAATCAGGCTATATTTGTCTCAAAATAAATGCAATATGTGGCTCCAACTGAGTGATGAAGCCATATCCAGCAAGACTGGGGACAACCTGAAATCTCAGCCTGTGCAGAGGAACTATCAATAATTGTCTGTGGAAACTATGACCTTGTGATGGGAGGGGAAGCCAGGGACTTGGAAATCCTGAGAAATAAAGGAAAATCAGACTCACCCTGCCCTTGGTAACAGCCAGAACAAGTCCTGATTGCTGTGCAAGTGTTCACATCAAAGTTCCTGAAAGCTGTGTTGGAGATGAAGAACTGGTATCTTTTGGGAGTCTTTAGTCCTGAAGACATACAGGTGCCATTCTGAAATGAGGAGTGAAGGAAACATCACCGTGTGAATCACAGAATCCTACACTGGCTTGGGATGGAAGGGACCTTAAATGTCCCCTCATTCCAACCCCTGCCATGGGCAGGGACACCTTCCACTAGACCAGGTCACTCCAAGCCCCATCCAGCCTGGCCAGGAACATTTCCAGAAACGGAGCATCCAGGGTGCAGCAGCTGGGAATGCAAGAGTGTCATTGCCCATAGTTGTGGGGTTTAAAGGATGGATCTAAACCATTGTTTGGCAAAATCTCACAAGTAACACCCATGTAATTCCCCACTTGAAGCAGGTGATAACATCACTTTCAAGGGCAGCTTGTGGCCCTTTGTTTGAGTTGTTGCATATTAGTTAAGATTGGACACTTGAAGGGAGAGGAAAGATTCTTTCTCCCTGAGGAGAAAGAATCTGACTAAAAGCCACAGTGAGTGAATTTTTACAGCCCCATTTTACTTTACCTTTTTTATCCAGCAACTGGGAATTTTTCCTACTCTGCAAAAGTGATCATTCTTATTTCTGTTCTAAAAAAAACCTGAGCACTGAGATTCAAAGGCATTTTGTGTCATTTTGGATGGGAAAGCACTTAAGCCAGGCTCTCTGAAAACCTCCAGCTGACTTCAGGGTCCATCAGAGCTACAAGAACCAGAAAGGAAGAGCAAAAGCCACGAGTGATGAAAAACACAGTGGACAAACTGGATTTTGGGGTGATTGTAGTCCACGACTCAGGGGAAGTGCCAAACTATCTTGGAAACAGCCTGGAAATAAAGATGTACTCAGAGTTGGTGAGCAGCCTGCAGGAGAAAGGGCTGGCAGGAGCGGTGTGATACTGTTTGAGACCAATAAATACTTGTAAAATAACTACCAAAAACCAGAGTAGAGAATGAATAAAGAAATCCACCCTATATGGAAACATCTCTGCAATTGAATATGTAGAATGAAATGCACTTTTGTGAGTAGAATATTACTTCAAAATAATGGTGCTTCTTCAATCTCTGTAAGAGACAGTAGTTCCATCAGCTTTTTTTTATTCTGAGGCCAAAACATAAAACATCTGGAGTGATAGTCCTCGCCCTTGGGCCTTCCTCTTCCAAGTCACTGCTGAGGAGAAATCCCTGGTTTCTGGTAACAAGTTCAGAAAGTCTCCATTGGCTTTTATCCCACCCAATTTTCTATATTTTTAATGAATCAGTTTTGTTTAAAACTCTCAGTGTGAGACAATAATTCCTCCCTTGCATGTGTCACCTGACCCAGAACTCCTGATTTTTCCAGGAAGAAATGCTTCTCCTTAAATGGCCTCACAAAGACAATGAGTTGCTTTATGAGGGCATAGAATAGGCTTGCTGATTGTCTAGGAAGTTACCAAAATCTTTCATTTGGCTTTTGCAGGTCCTGGATTTAGCCCTGTCACCAATGTTTCAGTGGGTCAAAGCCCCAACTTTTCAATGCCCTGACATTTCCAGAAAACAATCATGTTTTAAAAACACTTTTTTTCCAAAAAGTGGAAGGGGCATCAGAGAGGAATATCCAAGGTTCCTATTAAATTAATGTCATAAAGTTTTAATTGATATTAAAGAGACGTCATTATTAAAGGAAGAATTACATACATTAAGATGTAAATTATGACAAGGAGGCTCTTATCATGAGATAATCAAAGATAATCACCCCCCTGAGGTACTGCAAGAAACAAGGCACAGCTGAGCGCCTCTAAATCTCTTAACAAGTACAACATTGGAGTCCTTCCATGGATCCTGCAAAGCAAAAACAAAAACATCCACCCCTTGGTGTCAGAGAAATTCCCTGGGACATGCCCGGGACACTGAAAGGTTGGACAGATGAAGCCAGGATTTTATCTGAACTGTATACTTAGAATGGACCTGCTAAGGAGGTTTCTTTCCTTGAGCTTCTAAAGAAAACTCATTTAAAACTCTTTTATTTCTGCCAGTCAGAGAGAAAATTAATTTAATAAACAACAATAGAAAACTGAGCAGGGGAAAAAAAAAAAAGACCTCAAAATCATGAACAAGCAGCTGTGGCCAGTTGTAACTAAAATTCCGTTGTTATCCATGTTATTAATCTGTTAACAACCTGGTAGCACCCAAAGGACTTTGTCCAGCTGCCTAAAGAAATAATGGAAGATCATATTTACTGCATAAATAAAATTACATTTTGTTGGTATTTTTCATTCTCAAGTAAAAAAAGTAAAAAAAATAACACTCTGCATTCCAAGTGGACCAGTGATGCTGAGAGAGAGCAGATGAAACCAAAGTGTTAACAATGATAGAAACTAAAGCTGGTGTTCCCCCTCATTATTCTCAAATCACTAAACTAAACCCACTCATGTCTGGTTAAATGGTGCTAAATGCAAAAGGTGTATAGGAATTTGTGTTAGAAAAGCTTTACTAAACAAAAATTAAGATTTCTCCAAAAAGGTTTGGTGAAATTCCAAGGCTTTTCTGAGACCTCGTCAATCCTGGAAAAAAAAATATGAGTAGGAAAAAAATTTGCACTTGTCTGGCTAAGATCCTTCAGCTTTTTGTGTTTGTGATTTTGCTTTTGCTTTTCAACATTGTTTTAGAAAGAATATACAGCATTATGCCTTATAGTGTGAAATCTTGTAATATTTTCTAATGAAAATAGAAAAAGCAGAGTCCTTGTTTCAAATTTGTTTAAAAAAAAATCTTCAAAACTTCCATGTTGAAATGAAAAGACATTTCGAAAAAAAAATATAATGTTAATTGTTTAGGTTGGAAAGACCTATAAGACCATCAGGTTCACCCATCACTGCCAAGCCCAGCACTAACCCATTTCCCCAAGTGCTACATTTGCATGGGTTTTAAAACCCTCCAGGGATGGTGACTCCACCACTGCCCTGCACAGCCTGTTCCAATGTTTGAAAACGCTTTCAGTGAAGAAATTTTCCCTAAAATCCAGTCTAAACATCCCCTGGTGCAACTTGGGGCCATTCCTTCTTCTCCTGTCTCTTGTTACTTGGGAGAAGAGACCAACACCCACAGTCCATCCCATTTACTTACATTATTCACAACTACTGTTTTTACTTACAACCTTTTTTCCAAACCCAAGTTTTTCCCAAGCTACCATGAAGCAGGGGTTGTTCTCCAGGTTGCTTTCTTATTTCTCCAAATTCCTACTGAAGTCTTGCTGTGCAAGTCAAGAAGCATTGAAATATTTCGTGCAGTTCTTACCTTCTGCCCAAGGTGTCCATTTAAAACACTGTCAGACACAGAGGTGTTTCCCAGGCTTTCTACAATGTCAATGCCAAAGTCTTTGCAAGCAGAAATCCAGAAATGCTGGAGTTCAAGGTTCCTGCTACTGAAAATCTACATAAAAGGAAAATAAAGGAATAATAATCATCATCATCAAGTCATGGAATGGTTTGGGTTAGAAGGAAACTTAAAGACCATCTCGTTCCAACCCCCTGCTGTGGGCAGAGACACCTTCCACTATCCCAGGTTGCTCCAAGCCCCATTCAGCCTGGCCTTGGACACTTCCACGATGGGGCACCTAAAAGAAAGAAGACTGTTTCTGGAGGGAAAGAAGCAAAATAAACTTATTTGTTTTATTCTAGGTCAGTCACATACAAAACAATTACAAGGTAGGCAGGGAAAACAAACAACAACAAACCTGCAAAATACCTTTTTGTTTTATTTCTTTTCATACAAATAACCTTCCAGAAAGAGAACACATCAGCCTGAAAAATCACACTGAAAATTGGACACCTTCAGAGGCAAGTCATGGGATGGGTGAGGCTATAAAACATTCCTTACAGAGAAACATACAAACTGTTCAGGTCATCACACAGGAATTAATAGGATCACAGGCTCCAAACTGTAAGTATGGGGGAAAAGTATCACATAATAAAGGGTGCTGTGGCTTTTTAAAATCGGATTAATTAACAGTGACCCCCATTAGCTGGAGAATGAAGCTAGACAAATTCAAATAAATAAAAAGTACAAAATTTTAACAAGAATGAAAAAAAAATCCCATGGAAACCATCAGTTCTATAAAGGTAACAGATGTTCTACCAACTGCAATCTTCATGAACAGCTCAGATCCACTCAGAGGGTTTTTCATTTGGCAACCTGATCTAGTGGAAGGTGTCCCTGTCCGTGGCATGGGTGTTGGAACAAGATGGTCTTTAAGGTCCCTTCCAACCCAAACCATTCTGTGATTCTGTGATTATAGTGGCAGACAGATGGTAGACAATTACATAGGACACCAGCTACTGGTGAAAGGAGCACTGAGAAAACTGATTCCACACTGAATCAGCAAAAAGAATTCACACAAATCAAGTTTCTGGTTCTTTCGTTAAAACAGGAGCCTCCAGATGAGAGACATGCATACAGGCACAAGAGCTTTACTGTGACTGTGGCCTATTTGCAGCCTTGAAAATGAAGTCAGTGTGGAGGTGAGATACTGGGAAAGATCCTGAACATCACAGAAGGCAGTGGGGACAAACGTACCTGTGCTCCCCCGCGGCAGCTCCAGGCTGTGAAGTTGCTGAACTGAGCAGGACTTTCTGGGAAATACTCTGGGTACACCAGCAACCCGTGCCTGTTTAGGAGAGAAAGCCATGGAAACTATTCCTTTCCAGTGCATGTACTCATGAGCTGATTTTTCTATTCATTATCTTGATATCTAAAATCTTGTATCTGTAACAGTTGTCTGCATGAGACTTTATTTCTTAAAACCAAAGTCAAAGCTGCTGGACTGTTTTAGGCCTCTAATAATGACTTCAAATTTCTCTTCAAGTATTTTCAGTGTTAGACCTATCAGGGCTACAAAGGAGTGCGCAGTGCAACTGAGAGGTACTCTCTACAAAATATCTTCCCATGGTCATGAGTTTTCAGCCAGCATCACCTTCAGATAAGCCTGACATGAATTTGGACAGATAAGGCTTTTCTTTATCTTGGATTCAGCCATCTTGGAGTACAGTACATGTATGAAGTCCTGAATGTAGCACTTGGTTTGACCTTCTCAGAGATTTCAAAACCAGATTAATATCCAGATTAACTCAAAATTTGGGTCACTCTATCCACTGATTTTCAGTACAATGTCATTTTTTAATACACTTTCTGGTTTAGGGAAGTATTGTCTAATGCTCTCGTCAATAGCTGTTCCTGGATACTACGGGAACAATTGTTGCATGAAATGTCACAGAACCACGGAATGGTTTGGGTTGGAAGGGACCTTAAAGATTGTCTTGTTCCACCCCCCCTGCCATGGGGAGGGACACCTTCCACACTGATTTTACCCTGCTCCAGACAACTCTGCTTGCAAGAGATGAGGACCTTAAAGGGTGAGAAACTGGGGGGAAAGGTCCAGAAAAGAGGGACAAGGAGTTTTCTGCCCACCACTGCAATTATATTTGGCACAACTGTTCGCTGAAGGACAATCTCTTTAACCAAACTCCCCCAGTACCTGGTGCAGGAGTGAGCTGTGTTCTCACTGAAGGACAGGAGAGGCACTTTGGATGGTCCCTCAGGGGAGAGATGAAAGAAATAGCCATACCCGGCACCACACACTGTGTTACCCTGTAGAGAGGAATATGGGACTGTGAAAAAAATATTACCACCAATTTCTGGAAACTAAAATCAACTTAAGAAACACACAAATTAAAATAACCCAGCTGAAGTCCATTCAAATTCTGGTATACTGACTGGTAGAGACTGGTACCTCATTTCTGTGGCCCCAATCTTGTCCTGTTCTCCCTTTGACCTTGGGCCAGTTTCAAAAATACCTGGTTTTAAACCAGACAAGGAGGATGGCCAAGCAATAGAGACAAACAGCAGAAAAATGTTGTTGTCACAATTCTTCGAGAAGTAGGCAAGAAAAAAATGCGTGGAAAACCTACATTTATAAACTCCTTTCTATGTAAGAAAGAAATGTCAGGAAGGAAAGAGGAAAGGTAAATCACAATCTAATCAGTTTATTGATTTCCTTCTCAATCTGGACATTTCTCTTATTTCCGAAAGCAAACATGGGATAAAGAAATATTCTCGTTGAAAATTTGACTCTTAAAAGTCGAGAGAAAGCAGAGAACAACATCTTCAGGATATGCCAGTGACTGAACAATTAAACTTTATTACACCTGTGGTAAATTATGTGGTTTGGATTATTTTTAACAGCGTAAGCGAATAACCAGAGGAAGATGTGCTGCAAGTCATTGTCATTTAATAACTCTTAAAGAAATTACATTATAAATTCTACACTTAAGTTACATTATTTGTGTTGCAAGAGGTAAAAATAAGTGGACATAAGGTCCAGCTGGCCTTAAAATTAGGAGTTTGGTACTTACAGAATCTGCAGCAAGTGGGTTATATGAGTTGTATTCAGCATGTTTTGAACTTTTCTACTCTGGGACAAAAAATCTGCTCTTGCCAGCTTAATTTGGAGAGCAGCCAAGCCTAGCTGGGTTTGGGTGGTGTCCATATAGCAATGTCTTCATGGATGCACCTGTGCATGATCCCTCTCACCTGCCTTAGGTGTGTGAAAATTTGAAGTCCAGGCCAGTAAACTTAGGCTCTGTTTCTAGGCAAAAAAAATCAGACATAGGAATGTGCAGAAGGCAATGCTTTTGGTCTGTCCTTAGACAAAATTAATTGCTCTCTGGAGGTATGTGGCTCTCTAAGGGGGGTCTAAGATGACCTTTCTTGCTGCTCTAAGGAGGGCTTGTTCTCTAAGATTGGGTCTGACACCACCCCTCCCATTCATAGGTCACCGGACAGTGTTAAAATACTAATGACTTTTTGGTCCCTGATGGTCCAAATCAAAGCTGAGCCTGGTGACCTCGAGGTGAAACCCTCCATATACCAATTACTTTCTTCTGACCCATCCAAGTGTGCTCCCTGCAGTCCTGATCTCTGACATCTGTCAAGGAATAAAGTACTGAGACCCAAAGCTCTGCTTTCTCAATCCCCTGGTAAAACTGCTGCTTTTTCTGGAAGTGCAGCCACAGACCCTTTTTCTTTAACAAAACACTTCTGCAATCCAGTCACATCATTTCCAGGATATTTTACTTGAGACTCCAATCGTGCGTTCTACAGATGATTCATAAGAAAAAAAAACCCTGCATATTTATCCAGCCAGCTCGTGGCTGGAGGGCAGGGGTTTTAGGCAAGCAGGGAATTTTGTGTGGAAATCAATTCTTTGTGGAAGTCAGTATATTACGAATGTCCATGCAACCAAAATTCCAGAGAGAAATTACCTCCCTGAGCATGCCAAATACCTGGAGGTATGCACTGCAAGTCAGTAAAATCAAGTGGCTGACGGTTTAAGTGTCTCTTAACTGTACAACTCTGCTGGTGTAAATATTTCATGAATTTCTTTTAGATAGCTGGGACTCAAACTGTTGACCTTAAAGACGACATTAAAGCTTTGGACAGTGTTCACAGCACCTCTCCCACAGCTTCAGAGCTGGGCAGGATGCAGGTAGCACCCACAATGTACCTGCTTCAGTGTGGGCCCACCTTGCAGGGAAGGGTTTGGGAAAGATCTCAGCAGGGATAAAACGGTGGGAAAACGGTGCCAAACAGATGCAGCCTCACCTCTTTGGTGCTGTGGAGAATGGCTGGATGTGGTGACACTGGGAAACAAATGCATTTACCAACAGTGTGGCAATCAGTCACTCCTCTGACACGGAGACACCGGCTGAGCTCCACCCCGTTCATTCATCTGAGCTGTTTCCCAGTCCTCAACAGCAAGGCAAGAAAGGAAAGGGAGGTTCTTGCTGGATTTCTTAACCCCAGTCCATATGTTGCTATGCATGAGCACCGCATGCTGGCTCTGGGATTTCAGAGCATTCAATATTTATGGATTGGAACAACAAAAAGACCAAAACTCACTAGGCCCAAGAGAGCCAAGAGAAAAAGATAGAAACCTAATTTTTAAATTATTTTTCCTGCACACAAAAAGAAAACCAAGGACATAGGGTGGATGTTTCACTGAGGAAAAAGCCAATATCACAGAGGAGCATCTTCAGTTCTTTGTGCTGATAGCATCTAAAAGGCAAGAAAGCAGCCTGCAAGTGAACTTCTCTATGACTCTAAAAAGTGATAACCTGGGCTTACACACTGTTAAAAAAAAATTATACTAACCTTGTAATAATCAGTTTGCACTCATACTGTCCAAGTATAAAATTTCATCTAACAGCCTGATTCACCAGTGCACTTAAGAACTTAAGTCAAATGGAAACCAGTGGGAATTGGGTCTCCAAAAGTCTTTGTAGGCTCAGGTTTGAGTGACTGCTCTGTCCCAATTTCCACACCGTTTAGGAATGCACTGAATTTCAAGGAAATTTAAGCTCTTCAGCCACCGATGCAAATTTAGGCTCCCAAGTAAATTGAGTAGTTATGAAAATATTACTGCAGGTCTCACTGTGGAAAGGCTTAACCCATGTTGCACAGATGTTACACAGTGTGGACCTAGAGCTCTTTGGCTGTCTCAGCTGCATCCATTGCCACAAAGATTGTAGCCACTAAGTTTAAAACTAATAACTGAATGACAGAAATCTGAAAATAAACAAAAAAGCCCACAAAACCAATAAACACAAAGACTGACAAGCACCTAAAATTAGATTCTAAACTAGGAAGATTTCTATTGCATGTCCTGGCCTGGGAACCAGGCAGGTGGAAGATGAGTCTTTCCCATCACATTCCTCAAACTTCTCCAATAAACTAGGATTATAAATACCTAAAAAGGTTAAATCATTTGATCAGATAAAAGATGCTGAAACTCAGTAACATCATAATGCTGGTGCTGGACCAGCACCATGGAATTTAGTGATTATTATTGCACTAAGAAAAAGTCCACAGCTGTTTTGCATGGGAGAAGTGTGACTTTTTCTCTTAATATCCCTGTGCTTTGCTGTCTTCCTGACCACTGCTTGGTCCTGTTGTTCAGTAAGTGTAGTTAACACCAACCTTAAGCTGGGCAATTTCTTCGTGTTTTCCTTTTGCTGCTACAACACCTCAAATATTCCACTCCTGAAGATGGTGAGGGTTATCAGCAACCCTTTGAGGCCCATCTGCTACCCTGCCTGGAACAGCACATCTCTAGAGAGCAGAACGGACCCCCTGATATTGGGGTACACAGCCACAGCTGCAGCTTTGTATCTGTAAACTCATGTGAACGGAGAGGGATAAGTAAATGTGCTGAGAACCCAGCACAGCCAGTTTCCAGGAACCTGTGGAAGTAATTGCAGCAAACCTTTTCAAAAGCTGAGCCACTGGCGATGGAGTGAACAGCCCCAGGGTAAGTCAGTGCATGACAGTACAAAACTCTGTGTTTAGTGGAGCTGGAATTCTCATGCTCCTGCTAGTTTTTGTGTTTTTAAACTATATTTGATGCCCTTAGAAATGATAAATATGCCCCCGAGGGAATTGCAGAAAAGTTCTCTCCTCCTTCCTCACTGCTACTCTCTTCATAATAACATAGGAAATGCGTTGGTCTCTTTTTCACCTTCAAATTTAGGTGCAAATCTTTCCTCATGGAGCAGAAGCCCTGGGGGTGATTAGGTCTTCACAAACAGTAATTGGTTTGGTTACTGGGGGTTAACAGTAGAACAGGTTAGGATTATTTTTTAAATGAAAATATGCATTTTTCACTACTGAAAGTGTGGTAAGAAAGGTCAGTTTCAATGTAATTCCTCAAAAAAGTTGGGAAGGAAAAATGGTTTGAAGTTGATGAAAATCATATTTTTTTCCAAGAAACACATAAAAGTGGCTCTTTATTCTGAAATGTAAGATCAAAAAAGAGTATGAACTAAGAGAAAGCATCAGAGAATTAGTAAATAAAAGTATTTTTTCTGAGCTCAGCTTTTTGATGAGAGGCTTTTAAGCTGTTAGCTCTTTAAAAACCTGGTGGTTTATTACCACTTAGAATAGAGAAGCTTCATTTCTTTTAAAATCAATGTCATTTTCATAGCACAGGGAACACATTCTCTTTCTCACCCTGGAATGCAAATCTTCAACTGGATGTTCAATGAGATTTTAAGTCCAGACAGAGGTGTAATTTATGTTGCTGAATTTTGGTGGTTTTGTAGTTAGTCCATTAAAATTGAGGGGTGTTTTAATAATGGCAGAAATTCTACAGGAGCTGAGACGAAACTTTTTCCAAGTTTTCTGAATCCGTAAGTATCATAAAATAAAACAACATTTTAAAGTATCTCAGGATGAATTATCTCACTGTAATATTCCACTCAAACACAGCAAAATTCTCAGTAATAAATTTACCCAGGAACATAATTTATTTTGTAATATGCACTTGTTTCAATATCCCATCACAAGCACAGGTTCTGACAGCTCAGCCAAGAAACAAATTTTGTGTCTGTGCTCTCCCAGATAAATGAAGCTCTGTGTCTTTCTGATGTCTTTGATTAGAAGGGAAATGTTATGTCTTACACCAGAACTTCTTACCCTGATGTGGCTGCCAGGAGCCCTGATGTAGATCCCTGCTGGTGACAGTGTCTCAATGTTGGATAAACCATCAGTTCCAGAAAGGCCAATCACTAGATTGTTACTGACTCTGTTCTCCTCTTCCAGTCCCTCACCTTTAAAAGAAAAAAAAAAAAAAAAAGAAAAAAAAAGAGATAAAAACATAAAAAATAAAGAGGAAGAAAAAGAAAAATAAACACAAATGTACATGTATATATAGCTGGAAACCCTCTCTTATCATGATTTTCATTTCAAAGTACTCAAGTCCAGGTGTTATATTCACATATATTTCCCTGTACCAGGTATTATATGTGACTACACCAAAAGTCATATGTTCTGCACTGCAAGTTTGTGGTGAAAATAAATAAAATGTGTATTTTAAAGTAGATTTACAGTTGGGAAAAGAGATTCAGAATGGTTCAGAGCGGGAAAGTAGCTCACCTATGCGCACACAGGCATGCTCCTGGCAGTACTAGAATTCAAAGTCTTCTTTATCTCCTGTCTCCACTGACTGCCCTGCTTACATGTAAGAAAATTTCTAAACAGGCTGAAAAACACCTGGTGCAACTCTACACAAAATGGGGGGTTGTCCCCCTAAGCAATGGAGTAGGAGAAGAGAAAGGGAAAAATCAATCAACCCATTGATCAGACAACTCAGACTCGTGGGGTGACCCAGATCTAGTTACAGTACAGAAGAAAGAAGAAGAAAACAAAAGAAATGCTTTTTAAACTACATCGTAAAGAAATGGGCTGCCCAACAGCAAAGAATGGACAGTGCCATACAAGCCAAGTCCATATAAAGACACATTGAGGGCATAAGGGGAAATGGCCTCAAGTTGCACCAGGGGAGGTTTAGGTTGGATATTAGGAAAGATTTCTTCACCTAAAAGGCAGTCAGGCATTGGAAAAAACAGCCCAGGAAAGTGGTGGAGTCACCATTCCTGGAAGTGTTCAGACATGAGATGTGGCGCCTGGGGACATGGTTTAGTGGTGGGCTTGGCAGGGCTAGTCTAATGGTTGAACTCAATGACCTTGAAGATCTCTTTGAACCTTCATGACTCTGTGATTCTATGACCAGCACCACTGCTCTTTTGGAAGCAGAATTCAAAGTGGAATCGTGTGTGGAATCTATGCATAGGCCATTCTTGCTGGCCTACATCAGGAACAAATTACCTCCATTTAGTTTTTTGTACCCAACAGAAGTTTTTATCTTCAACATCTGCTCAAGTTCTATTCATAATACAGATCACTTCCAAAATCATTCCTACCCCAAATATAAGCCACTTCACAAGAAAACCTGTGCTCTTTGGTTTTGGGAATAGCAATAAATACTTTTAGCTTTCCTTCAGTCTTTTGAGCCTTTCTCAATTTTTGGAACAAGATCCATTTAGGAAAATATTTCCTTTCCAGGCTCCACGTGTTACAAACAGTGCAACTACCAGAGCATGAACAGGATCCTAAAAAGTCCTTTTGACAGCCATACGGGTTTTTGAGGTTTTTCCTTCCAATCTTAGACCTGGTGTGTCAATAATTTTAAGTCCAGAGTGACTTTTTGTGGCAATCTTTCAAACCCTCTGAAAATGAAGATTTTAGGTGAAATCACTGATCCAGTCCAATTCTGGAGCTGCAAAGAGCCAGCTATAATAAATATTCCTTCACAGGCAACAAAGCTATATATAAATTAATCCATTAGACCCTCTGGAGCTGCTGACAGTGAAGCCATCAAAAGCATCTTGAGGATAAGGTGTATTCAGGCTGAAACTTCAGCTCAGCTCAGAGTCCTTTAACTCAGACACAGATTCCAACATGAGTGAGCCAACGGATGCCAGCAGTTTGGAGGTCCTGCTCTGCTTCCCCATGGCTGCAAGGGTTCTGTACATCACCTTGGGCAAGTCCTTGCATCTCTCCGAGCCAGCTCTCTTCATCTGCAAGATGTGCATAACCACGCTGGGTTTATAATCTCTCCCGTTTAAATCATGATGTATCACTCCTCATTATGTTTATATAGAGCAACCAGCACAGGGACTTGCTGTGTGTGAGGGACTGCTGGATCAGAAATTAAAGCTTTTTTTTTTCCCTGCTGTTTATCTCTCAATTGGTCATTTTTATCCCATCTCTTATGGAAAACAAAAATCGAGCTGTATCTTTAGGTGTTCAGGCAACATGAGATCCCAGCAGAAGATGCTGCAAGTCAGTCTCCTGATGGTTAGTTAGGAGAAATATTTTGTTAACATTTTTGTTGCTCCGAGCTCCGATTTATTTAAGTGCTAAATCCTCTGGTTAACTTTTAACATATCCTTTAATTCCATTATCTTCGACATCAAATGACTCTTAAATGCTTCACTGAGCTGGGGTCTTAAATATTGCATAATGGCACTTTTCCAAAGACAGATGAACCAATCCCCTAAAAAAAAAATCTACTTTTTGTCCACTGAAAAACAAGGGATCCATATCAAGTGAAGACTAACCTGAAGAAAGAAAACTGGTCAAATGGAAGTAGCTGCTAGGAGTTGTGTGTGGAATTATGGGAGCTTTATTCCAAATTCACTGGCACCAAAAATTGAAGAAGATGTGATTAAAGTTCTCAGAGTGTAGTTAAGGATCTGCCATTTTTTCCTCCAAAGGCATTTCCATGCAAATGGGAACCAGCACAAGTTGCTGTTGTATTTAGTGTAGATGTTTGCCTGCTTCACTTACCCAGGAGAATCCCATGGCCTGAAATGTTGTAGAAAACATTGTTGTCCACACTGAGGTTGGAGATCCTGGTCAGACGAAGGCCTTGGCCAAAGGAGTCCAAAACACAACAGCCACGGATGTAAGAGTCTGGAAAGAAATGGATGCTGTGAGCAAAAATCACTCTGCAGATTGAGGGAAGGTATTTTATACCCCTCCTCTAGACAGGCATGGTGACCTTCCCATCATCCAGACCCTGGCCAGTGCTGCCTTCTGCCACCAGGAAGCCTTGACCCTCACTCAGTGATGAAGATGGCACAGGAAATAGTTGTCCCTGTCCATGGCAGATTTGAAATTAGATGGTTTTTCAGGTTTCTTCCAAACCAAACCGGGCCATTCTATGATTCTGTGAGAGGTGCAAGTGTAGCTTAGCAGGGGGGAAAATCCATCCAGCACCTTTAAGACATTCTTTGAGCCTACCTAACTTGCTCCTACTGATGCCTTTTCCTGGCCTTAAAATCAAGAGTCAAACACAGTTAGAAGGGAAAAAGGGATTTTACCTTGGTATTTATTTTAAAGATCCTTAGGTGCACTACGTTCAGGTCAAATGTACCTTAATGCACACCACAATGCAAAAGATCTATGCCAAAAGATCTGGTATAGCATTATAGGTCTAATTAGCAGATCTATCAAAAATTCCCCAATGAGAGGCTCAAGTGAGCCCCCCTCCCCAAGGAACCCTCTCCTGGATGGTTCTATCTTAGTTTACAAAATGTGTTCTGGAGAGGACCTTGGGGTCTGGGCACACTGATCCCTAACTACGAAGCCTCTAAGATGTTGAGTGTCCTAGCTTGACAAACAAGTCCAAGAATGTAGGCAAAAAGCACTAAGAATACAGAATTTGCACAAAAGTATAAAAGGGGTATAAAAGAAAAGGCAAAAAATTATCATGGCATCACTACCACCACTAGTCTTCAGATCCTTCACTGCCACTTCCACAGAGATGAATTTGGCACTTAACAGTGACAAAGTCTAAAGAACTTAATATGTTCCTTAACCTCTGGGCAATTAAATGTTGGCCCTTGCAACCAGCCAGCTCTGAGTCACTTTATTTTTACACATTTAACAATCCAACTTGTCAACTGACCCAAGAGTCAAGCAGGTTTTGAGGGCGTTTGCCCCAGCTTTGGGCAGGAGATGGTGGATACCTCCGGTGCAGCCAACTCACCTGCCATCCAGGTGTTGCCAGTAACCGTCAGAGCACTGCAGTGATGCCGGAACGCTTGGCCCACATGGCGAAATTGGACCCCCTCCAGCTGGAGCTGACACGCTTCTCCCTGGAAGGCCTCCACAACCACAATGGCTCCCAGGTCCCGGGAGCCGAGCTGCCTCTCACTTCTCTTGTACAGACACCTGGAGTGACCTAGGACACAATCCAGTGGGAGCTGTGAGTGGCATTTATCCATGGAGCCCATGGGATGTGCAGAGGGAAATCCTCCCCACTGACCCAGTGAGACTCCACCTCCAGCAGGGATCTGAAACGTGGGCCCAAAGACAGCACAGGCAAACATTTTTGATGCTCGCTTGAAATACTGTCATGGTTCTTTCTCTAAAAGTCTGGACATTTTGGAGGGAAATATATCAAAACAAGCAGGAAGCTGTAGTTTTATGTCTTGGACCATTCCTTGGAGTTAATTTTAGATAGTTGTATGCATGAGGAAGAGAGATTCAACATTGATTTACCTTAGGTGAGGTTCTTGAAGCATGGATGTATAGAACTAAACTGAAATGAGGCATTTTGGGTTTTTTATAAACTCTGCTCTCCTCACTTTCCCTGAAGATGGATGGGGAACTGTTGCTACCCACAGTTTCAAGACAAGAATAGAGATTAGGGAGAAATTCTTCCTTGTGAGGGTGGTGAGGACCTGGCACAGGCCACCCAGAGAAGCTGTGGCTGCCCCATCTCTGTGTCCAAGGCCAGGTTGGATGGGGCTTGGAGCAAGCTGGGATAGTGGAAGGTGTCCCTGCCCACGGCAGGGGGTGGAACGAGATGAGATTTAGGGTCCCTTCCAGCCCTTGGAATCCAAATTCTTGGATTCCATGATATGACAAGAAAAGTAAATCATAGGGCTGGGTAAAATTCCTGAAAGACGCCCTTCCAATGGGGCTGGGATATTTCGGTATGAGGAGATTCAGGCTCCGAATGTGTTACTTAGACTTATTCAGTGGAGGAGCAGAGGGGATCTCAAATTCCAGCACTGCCTGCTGATGCCCAGTAATGCTCATTTTTCTTTTAAAGAAGGTAAATTAACCACAAAAACACTGCTCACTCCTCTTCTGGTGACTCCTCTTCGAAATCCTCCTATCTTTTAACTCAAATAAAAACCTCAAACTGTTAGCACATTTCAGAGCCTATATTTATGAGTTCCACACAAAATGGACCATAAATCCATGAGTAATATAAGCAGTTGGCTGCTGGATATCAAATGAAGTCTTGTGTCACAGTCTGAAAGCCCAAGGCATTTTTTTTTAAAGGAAACCTTACACCTGGGTTGACAGATAACCTAACTCTCCTCACATTATAATCACTGTGTCTGATTCTGCTTCCTGAATAGATGGTGTAAATCAGGAATCCACCTGTCAAACTCCATGGCATTTCATACAGCTAAAACTAAAGGAGAGCTGAGATATTTAACATTTTTTCACCAGTGATACTTTATGCATCACCTGTTATTTTTTCCTTGGTATCCCTAAACACTAAACAACATCTCAGTATTTTACGCTAAAGAGTACAAACAGTATTGGGCTGTTTTGTTTTTCCTTCTTCTTAAAGTGACTAAATAGTAAACACAATTAAAAATTTAATATATTATGTACACTGAAACATGTTTTCAGAAGATACTTTCTCTTCTACACCCTTAGGCTCAGGCAAAACGAAAGGGTCTTTCCCAAGATGGCTTGAAAAAACAATGTGAAAATAACACATCCGAGATATTACAATGAAGTGCAGTTCAACTCCCAAGACTTCACACTTCAATGTCAAACAATGTTTGGAGAGACAAAATCTCCTTCCTGGCATTGGCATGTCTCAAAGTTATCCTAGGAAGAAAGAATTCTTATACACAGTGATGTTGCCACAATGGGACTTTAACGGAGCAGTTTTCCTCCTCAGTACATTTCTGTGAGAAAAGACCTCCTCACCTGCATTTACACACTGACTGAGGTGAGACATTCTCTCCAGCGTGACATTTCCTTGAACAACAACCCTTCTGCTGATCAGTGCTACCACAGGACTCAAAGGCAGACCTTGGCCATTGTCCCATCCCTCTCCAACGCTGTGGGGATACCTAACAAAAGACAAAAAATAAAGACTCAAAAGCATCTGCACCTGCCAGATGGAGAGAATTAGGTTTATGATTTCTTGTTATTTTTGCTTATGACCATAAACTCCCAAATTCAGAGCAGGTTTCAGTCCTTTTCTCACTAGGGACAGTGGCACATCCAGCGCTAGATAGGCTTCTCCTTGTCTGATGTTTGCTTTCATTTTTTTGTCTTACAAGCACTCAAACCTTTCTTAGATTATGTATATAATATAATATATTGTATTATTAGGAAAAGGCTTTTCATCCAGAGGGTGGTGTGGCACTGGAACAGGTCCCCCAGGGAAGTGGTTACAGCCCCAAGGCTGCCAGAGCTCAAAATGCATTTGGACAACACTTTTAGGCACATGGTGAAGATTTTGGGATTGCCTTGTGCAGGGCCAAGAGCTGAATTCGATAATTCTTGTGAGTCCCTTCCAATTTAGGATGCTCTATGATGACATGATATTTACAAGATATTTCAGCCTTTGAATTCTCTTCCTGAAACATGTTTGGGTGAAAACCATCAGGACTTTTTTCCTCTAGCCCAAATCATTCCTGAAAATAATACCATTAATCTTCCTGGGCATTGGAGTTGGGTTGCCTCCAGATAAATAATGTGTTTCAACACTGGAGCTGATAAGAAATAGAGTTTTCAGTTTATCCAAGATCTCCATGCACAGGAGATGAAGAGAGAATAAGGCAGTGAAATTAACACTCACTGGAAGTATGGAAGCAGACATCCATAGTGGAAAAATTCACTTTGAGTGTCTTACTTAGGAAAATCAGTCAAGAAAGGATTTTTTTTTTACACAAGTCAGACATTTCTTGTGGAAAAAAATGCACTTCCTCAAGAAATTAACTATGTAGGAAATTTCTTTGCCATTCCTATACTGATGCCACTGCACTTTACTGGCCATCAGTGTTTTCCGCTTCAAAGGTTTTCAGAGTTCAAGGGCATGATACAGAATTTAAACATAGAATTTAAACATCCAGGACTGAATGTCCACTACCTTTAGGGGGAGTGAGGGACTGAAATATCACTGGCCACCTTTGTTAAAGGGATTTACATAGTTATTATGTCCCACAGGGAATGGAAAATCCTGACTTTGATCAAATTTTCTCCTTGTTTAGCTCTCTGCTATAAAAATCCCCGTGACTCTTGAAAGGATACCTGAGCGGTGTTCTAAGGTGCAGCTCCGTGTTGTTCACGGACTGGATAACAGCCAGTTCTTCCCACTGCTGTGCATCTCCAAGGCCTGAACTTCCCACAAGGATTTCATCACCAGGCTGCCAATCAACAGGTTCCTGGAGCACTAGTTGTGTGTCACTAGCACTAGCTGATGATTTCAGGTGTGTGAAAACTACTTTGGGCATCCAGCCTGAAAAGAACAAGGGAAAAAAAGTTGAAAAGCATGTCAGTAAACTTAAAAAACAAACAAACAAACAAACAAACAAGAGCAGAATGCTCCTGGTTCAAGGCCTGTTGGATGGGGCTTGGAGAAGCCTGGTTTAATGTAAGGTGTGTCTTCCCATGGCAGGGGGGTGGTATGATGTGGTCTTTAAGGTTCCTTCCAACCAAAACCATTCAACAATTCAATGATTCTATGACATCTGTGTATAACGAGCCCCAGCAATGAAAAACCTTGCCCTATAACTCTCCTTTCTTCACTTAATGAAGTTTGCTTTAACTTCCGACATTTCTTTTTTCCCTAGCAGGCATCGGAACAGATTGGTCCAGTGAGGCCCAGCACACTGAGCACCATCAGGGGAGAGTGTGTGCCTCACACACCCACCTTTAGAATACTTTTCCTTCCCTCCCTTGCAGTAGATCAACATTTACCTTTAGCCCACAGCAAGTTCCTGTCCTCCCTGGTTGTACTGCAGGAAAGTAATAACAGCAGAAATCACTGAGTGTAGAGGTTGCATCCAATAAATCATTTTCAAATTATTTTAAGCAAGCTTCTCTGTCCATATCCTGTTTCACTTTCTTGTTCCTTATACCCCAGCATCCTCCTTACCTATATACACCATTGTCCCAACTATTTCCTTAATGAAGATGGAAATAAGAAGTAGCACCTCCAAGACAATAAATTCACAACAGAATCAGAGAAGGAAAACTCAAATATTTATACTCTTTTACCTTGAAAAAAGAGCATACATATATATTGAGGTATATGTGAGTACCAGCTGTGTGTCAATGATGGGTATCTAAACCTGAGATACTTCTGGGTTGTTACATTTTCTTAAATCAAACTTCAAATTTCTCAACTTCCAGCTGAGAGAATCTCTCAGACATCCTTCACTTAAGGTGTTTCAGTTCATATTACAACCTGTTTTAGAATGCCTCAAACAGATCTCCTGCTCTTCAGCTCAGCCCTGTGAGGCACATCTGGCAGGTCTGGGCTCTTCAGGACAAGAGAGACATGGAGCTCCTGGAGCACGTCCAGCACAGGGTGACAAAGTTGATGAAGGGCCTGGAGCATCTCCCTGCCCAGGGAAGGCTGAGGGAGCTGGGGCTGCTCAGCCTCAGAGGAGATGCTGAGAGGGACCCTCAGCCCTGGGTGTCCCTGTGTGCAGGGAGGGCTCAGAGCAGGGCCCGGGCTCTGCTCCAGGGCCCAGCAATGGCACCAGAGGAACGGGCAGGAACTGATCCCAGGAAGTTCCACTGGACATGAGGTAGAACCTTCCCGTGCAGAGACCGAGCCCTGAACAGATTGTCCAGAGAGGGTGGGGAGTCTCCCTCATGGGAGATATTCCAGACCTGTCTGGACACAGCCCTGTGCTCTGTGCTCTGGTATGACCCTGCTGGAGCAGGGAGTTGGACCAGGTGAACCCACTGTGGTCCTTTCCAATCTGACCCATCCTGGGATTTTGTGAAACCAAAGCAGAAGCTGAAATGCAGTAGGACACATAGGACACTGTCAGTGCCAAAGGAACCAGACTGGAATGACTCTGCAGTAGCTCCCAAAACACATTGACCCTTCAGCATCTACATCATTCACCCTACAGTTCTGTAGGTTATATAGGGTCTTTTCTAATGCAGACATAGCCAAAACCCACCTTCCACCACTCACGGGCACAGACATCAAAGACCACATCCTCAACACAGCTCAAAAAACCCCTCTTGATATCAGCCCACATGCATTCTTTTACCAGCAGCACTCTCTTCACCTTTATTCCTTTACCTTTTTCCACTGAGTGATTCTCGTGAATTTTTAGGACTGGCATAAAAGCCAATGACTGGCAGCAGCCATCTGCATGTGGAGCACTGCACAATTTCTCTCCAGCTCTGGACATTTTGTTTATGGTGTTGATTTGTGTGCTTGTGTGAATGTGTGTTCTCGTGCATCTGTGTCCAGACACACAGCTGACCCCTGTGGAGTGCATCTGTCACATGCACACTACAGCAGCACTGCTGGGCAACAACTCTTGTCACTGAGAAGTGGGAAACACCATTCTGCATTCAAAACATGCTCCAATGGAAAAGGCTTTTTTCAGGCTTTTTTCTACTTTTGAGCTCTGACTCAAAAATTTTTAAGGAAAATGTTCTCAATTTGGGGATTTATTTCTTCTAAGAGAGTATTCAAGGCATCCAAACATTTCCCCATTTCCTTTATTTCCTTTTTCCTGTTTTCTCTTCTTACGGTGCTCATCTCCCTGTCTCCCATTCAACAGTTTGTTTTACCTTTTTTCTCATGTTTTAGGTTGGGTTTTTCCTGATGATTTAGGGGGGTTGGGATATTGCTCTGCACATTCAAAATCTACTCCCAGTTTCCAATAGTTCAGTATATTTTTGTTAGGGAAAACCAAAAAAAAAAAAAAAAAAGAAGTTTAGTAGATTCCACTTTCATAGAATCATAAAATCATGAAGGTTAAAAAAGACCTCTAAGACCATCAAGTCCAACCATTAACTCAGCACTTCCAGATCTACCACCAAACCATGTCCTTAAGCACCACACTTACCCATTTCCTTGTTTCCCATTTATATTCCCACATACAACACCTCCAGGTCAGAATCTCCTTTACTTCCAGCAGCACAAGTGACACACAAGATATGATCAATGATACCTTTCTGGTAATAATAAGAGACCAATAAGAGACCATAACTGAGGCTTCTTTGCCCTAACTATAATATATTCCCCTTGAAAACAAACTCTATTTTGGATAAAATGTGCAAAGTTCATAAAATAACCTTCAGTGCCTGGGCTTGGGCTGTGCAACAGGTAAATAAATTACCTGCTTGAGAGGAAAAGGTTTAAAAGACCAACAGCTGTGGTGTATTTCAATTATTTCTTCCCTCAAAATGTACAGTGAGCAGAAATATTCCAAAGTGCTGAAAAATAGATGAATCTGTATAACTCCTTAATTATTGAACTCATTTTTAATAATTAACTAAGCATGATTTGGAAAAAAAAATGCACATCTTGAGATCTAAAGCAGGAGTGACTTCATGTTAAAGGACAGAGCCTTTAGACTAAAAAGCTGTTGCAGGAAAAGCGAGAATTGAACACTTTACTAAATGACTTAACAGAACACCCTTAAACATGGAGCAGAGCAGAATGGTGCAGCCTAGAAGTGCAAGGGACTTGAAAATTAATTCCAAAGGAATTAATCACAAATTTTAAGATTGGGAACATCTTGGCACCAGGACCCTGGTTATGCTTCCTGTTGGAAGCATGATGTAAAGTTGCAGTCTTGTATGGACCTGGTAAAATCATTAAGAATGAGACAATTCTGATGTTTACAATGCCACTCTTGAGGAAAAACAGAATAAATTAAATTTCTTATGGCCTCTAACAAAAAGTATTTCATAAATCTATGTCAGATGATATGTCACTTATCTATCTGGTTTCACCCAGTCCTAAGTAGTGATAGGATACCAATAGCTGCTGATAGAACAAGGAGAAATGGCTTTCAACTATGAGAAGATAGACTTAGATTGGATATTAGCAAGAAATTCTCCCCTGTGAGGGTGGGGAGGCCCTGGCACCGGGCACCCAGAGAAGCTGTGGTTGCTCCATCCCTGGATGTGTCCAAGGCCAGGTTGGACAGGGCTTGGAGCAACCTGGGATAGTGGAAGATGTCCCTGCCCATGGCAGAGGGTTGGAATGAAATGAGATTTAAGGTCCCTTCTAACTCAAACCATTCTATGATTCTGAGTAGTTCAACAGGAGATGTGAATTTGACATTTACAGAAATATGTCAGAGTCACATGAAAACTGAGCAAACTCAGCAAGGTGTGTCAGGGCAGACCCACCTCTAGGGTCACAGGAAAATCTGTCCACAGAATGCAAAATGTGAATTGTACTGAATGCTCTAGGTTTAGCAAAATTGGGCCATTATTTACAATCCCTTGATTACAAAATACAGGAGGGTCATTTCCTCTCCCAGGTGTACACTGGGTGACCCAAGGGGCACTGAAAACTTAAACTGGGTGTTTGATATTCTTTTCTGGTCACCCAGATTTGAAAGCTGAAGCTGCAACAGTTGGAAACACTGAAATAGAGGGGTTTGAAAGGAGTTACTACAGAGTAAGTGAAGAAGGGGCAGTCAATAACTAACTCATGTAAGGCACAAGTTAACTATTGGGAGACAGATTCAGACAGAAGAGGTTAATTACAAAGCCTGAGAAGCCAAATTCACCCTAATCTTGTCAAGATAGAGGGGACAAGGATCATCTCAGAAACTGCTGAATCATTCCTCAAAGGACTACGCATGTCCAGGGAGAAAGGTGAAAAGTTCACTGAGAGGAAGACTACTGGCCTTCATCAGAAAAGACCCCCAAGGAAGAGGAGAGGCCTTCCTCAGCGCGACCACCAGGACACACAGCACATGCGTGGCCCATATGCTCATGACTTCCAATAAATAATTTGTATAACCACACCTGTCCCAAGGAATGTGATGAATATTCATAATTTAACCCCTAATACTGTGTTGTAGGGAGCACAGGTGTGCGTGTTTGGAGGAGCGATCCCCACACACCCAGCGTGCGGAATAAAGCAAATACCCACTTCTCTGACTCTGTCTCTGAAGTGTCTCCTGGCCCGGTTGTGGCATGATTCATAAGGAGAGGCTGCTGCAAACTAATTAGGAGACAAGTCCTGTAATCAATGGGGAAAATGGGCTCCTGGGGAGCCTACACAATCTGAATCACCTGGAGGAGTTTCTCTGTCCCACTGCAGGCACAGGAGAGTTGTCTCCTCATTCAGACCAGGGGATTGCCCCAAAGTGACTCAGAAAAGCACCTGAGTGGCCAAGGAGACTTGGAAACTCCAGCTGCCCTCACTTGTGGCTGCCCCTAAAAAGGTAGAAGCTGCCTTGGACCTGAAGGAATGCACTGACCTGTGCTCCCTTGATTCCCTCCCTAAGCACAAGTCCAGCTTCTCTGCCAACCTTCAGCACTCCAAGGCAGAAAGGGAGAGAGGGAGAGGCCAAAAAGCAGTGCTATTGATCTCAGCTGAGAAAGGCCACTCCACATCCCACTCCTCATCACAGTGGGAAATTTTGCTTCAGATAAAACATCTTAAAGCCTCTATTTGTCAGACCAGTTATGAAGCACTGAAGTGCTTCATGATCTTTTACCCCTTCTCTGCACATTTTTAAAAAATATCACCTCTTGTTCACTGCCTTAAAATGTGTTCCAGCTTCCACTAGAAGAGAAACTTGGATTGACACTGACCACAAAAGGAGGTGCATCATTTGTAATTTATTATTTGCATTAACATAAGGCCCACCATGCTGAAGGGTGTGGAATTTGATGATCTTTATGGTCTCTTCTGATTCAAACCATTCCATGTTTCTGGGTTAAGCACTCCACACATGGAGATAGATAGCTAAGGCCAGACCTAATGGGAATCTCTCCTCTGGATGCAGACAAGTCCCACCACAGCCCTCTGTGGAGCACATGGTTGGGTTCTTTATTCCATGGAAACATGGCTGAGGCCTCCACAAGATAAAATTATTAATCTCATTGTACACCAGGGAAGGTGTGGAGGAGATGAAAAATGGTTAAGTGGCTTGTTTGGGGTAACACAAGAATCTGGGATAAAACTGGGAAGGGAGTTTCCACTGAGCCAGCCCAGTTTCTCAAAAATGAAGCCTTGTATTCCAGCTAGAAACAGTCCAAGATGTCTGAAAGTCAACACTTAGACTCTTGTCGACATTTTCAGTTCTTTGTCACTCCTCAGGTGTCAGCCCCAGAGGCAGGATTCCTGCAGCCACAGGAATGCCTTGTACCATCTCACTGAAAAGGGAAACTGAATCAGTTTAAACAGATAAAAGCAGATAATTTGTCCCGGTTCAAGAGGCAGATCAAAACCAAACGAGGAGATCACAGCTCTCTCCCTGAGTCACCTCCAGCTCTCTGCCAGGACACCATGAGGTGTTGATATCTCAGTTAGCTTTTAATACCAATCCCCCACCCTCCAGGGAATAACTTTCCAGACAACAACTCTTCTTTTAACTGAGACTGATCCATTAAATTCCAGCCTGTCCTCAGTCTTCAACTCTCACAACCTGCACACTTCTGTTCCTGTTGAAAGGAACTTCTGCCTTTCATATATTTCTATTTGGTTACATGAATTCCACCTTAAATCTGTGGGGTCTAAGAGTTTGCATGACAAGATGACAAGTTGCTTTCATGGAAAACAGATGTCCCTGACCTGAAAACAAGACTTTTTGGAGTAATATTATTACCTAACTTGAGACACCTTAAGAACATCCTAACCAAGCCTGACAGCAACCAGTGTGAGCCACATCCAGTCAGGCAGAGCTGGAGAATAGGGTTTACACATGGGAGTGTTGGTACAAACTGGAATCTTGTAATGGGTTTCAAGAGGACTGGTTCCAGTCCTAAGCCTGCCATAGGTCTGTTGGTCTTTCTTCCAAAAGTTGTTTAAATGTTTTTTAAAAACTTCCTTTTTTTCATGGGGCAGCAGGCTTTGAACCCTTCTCCTCTGACACCCAGGACCCTGCTGCATCTCATTTTTACTCCTATTTACCACAGATTAATTAACCCAGTTATGAACACACAGTTGTTTGTGGTGTTGACAAACTATAAAGCTCTTTTACACCTTCTGACTGTTTATTGGTGCTTTAAAGTTGAGGTAATGAGACCCCTTTATGCCACAAAAGGAATTTACGAGAACTGAAGGGCTCAGACACAAAATCTACTTACTGGGAATGTACAAATTACACTGCAGATAATCTGTCAATCAGTTGTAGCTATACTGTAAATCTTTAGTGTAAATGGGAATAGGAGCTTTCAATTCCCAGGAACAAAGTGAAAAGAAAAAAGCTGTTTTCCTACCCCCACCAGGAAAAAAAAAAAAAAAAAAAAAGAACTTTGCAAGAGAAGTAAATAATATAATTCAATGGATTATAATTTTTTTTTTTTTTTTTTTTTTTTTTTTAGAATATTAAAAACTCCCAACTATGGCAGGGAGTTGAAACTAGAAGGCCTTTAAAGTCTCTTCCAGCCCAAACCATTCTGTGACTCAGTGATTGTCTCTGGTAGTAAAATACAGCACACTTTCCTTCAGAATTTCAGGTGTCAGACTATTTTAGGAATATAGTTTCCTCTCCATTGTCATAATCCCTTATTATTCCCTTTTCCCAACCCAAATTGCACTTCCTAATCAAACTTAGCTTGGCCATTCTTAAAATTTTCAAATGTCAAAGTGATAACTGGCAATACAGCCATTAGAAACTGGTGCTTCAGGAAAGAGAGGAGTTTTTTTAATATATATTTAGATCCAAGACAAGGACTTTTTGCTGCTGTTGCTTCAGTTAATAAAACAAACCATAAAAATAATAATGGATAAAATTCCTTAAATTAAAAGGAATAGAAATTTTTTTCCAGAAAGCCTCCTTAGTCAGGATAGTACACAGATGTGTTGCTACAGCTCTCTATGGCCAAATGGATCTCCAAATGACAGACCCTTAATTAAGGACCAGGAAAAAATATTTTATGAACCCAGATTTTATAATTTTTCTTTAAAAAAATGTCACAGCTGCTTCAGCTCTTGCAGTGGCTGGTCCAGTCACTGGCCATAAAGAGTAGGGAATCATAAAAGAAGAACGAAAGCTGCTTTCCTATATTTTCAAATGTGTTAAAAAACATTTGCTTGAACTGTGAGCTGTCAACGCTCTGGATTTCAACATTTCCAGCTGGTTTTACTCTCTGTTAATTCCAGTCCTAGGTATATTCCCTAAGCATTTGCATGTTTTTAGCTTGTTTTGCAATGAGAGGAGTTTGCTAGGTTTTTTTTTTACCTGCTACACATCTTAGAAAGACAGGGATGTCTCTGCCTGAAACTGGGAGCTGCCTTTCCACCCCCGTGCAGTCCTGCAGGACTCACTGCTGTGTGTGGGCAGCCCCTGGGGAGATGCAGACAGCTTTCCTGCCACTTCCTGCCACAGCCACTGCACAGAGCTTTTCATTCCCCCCCCGAGGTAAAATAGAAGGTCCTTTCTGATTTATAACTGCTCGTTAACCCTTAGGACACCCAAGAGTTTATCAGCTCTTTGACGAGAAGCTGCAGCAGGAGCACACTGGGTATTTTAGATGTACTCAAATCAGAGCTTAGAATCAGGGTCAGAGAATGGTTTGGATTGGAAGGGACCTTTAAAGGTCATCTAGTCCAGATCTCCTCCTCCTGTTGAAGGTGCAGAAACACCAACTGGACCAGGTTGCTCAGAGCCCAGTCCAACCTGATCTTGAGTCTTCTCCCAGTGAGCAAAAATTAAAAATCTGACATCATCCGGACCAGAGGACAAACGGAATAACTTTTATTTTCTCCACTGGGAAATATCCAGGACTAGGTCCTTGAAAGTGACCTAGTCCTGCTGAATGTTTCCTATTCATGACACTGCAGTTGTCACTTAAAGCATTTCCACCTGAATATCATTCAACAGCACCCTGGAGAAAGCAAGGATTATCATGTCCTTTTCCTGGAAGTGTCCAAGGCCAGGTTGGACAGGGCTTGGAGCACCCTGGGATAGTGGAAGGTGTCCCTGTCATGGCAGGGGGTGGAATGAAATGAGTTTAAGGAGCCTTCCAACACAAACCATTCCATGATTCTATGATTTTGCTGAGGATGGAAGGGCTTTGTGATTAAACAGATCTACAGGAACTCTCATTGTTGCCCTTTTCCCACAACGTAAATTGCAAACAAAGTACCTTCCCTGCATGCTGTCCCATAAATGCACAAATTTCCAAACATTCCCTTTAATCAGAGATCTCCCAGTCACTTTATTAAGTCACATCAGTCCTGAAAGCAAGGGAAAAGATATTCCTGCAGTGCCAATGCATAAACCAAAATCCATGCTCCACACCTTTGATGTCCTCACAACCAAAGATGCCGCAGAGGAAAAGGTCTTTAGACAGACCCCAGGAGAAAGAGCTCCAGCTGTGGCAGGAAAGGACGGTGGATCCTGCAGGGAGCTGCAGACAGCTGGTAACACTTTGTGTTATTGCCAGTTCATCTCCCGCGCTGCTGCGGAATGAGACAGGGAATATCTCCCTGCAGGAGTGGGAATGTGGGGAAGCACAACCATTGCCAGGCTAAGATCAGCTTCCTGCATCCCCAAAATCGGGTGGGGAAGAGGTTTTGGCACCAGGAAATGTGAGGGTGAGCCCAAAGGGAGGGTCCCTGCCTTGTTTAGCCTGCAGCTCTGTGGAAAGCCAGGGCTGGGTCCAGGCCTCTCAGTTTGCCAAACTTCAGAGAATCACAGAATCAGTCAGGTTGGAAAAGACCTCCAGGGTTGAGTCCAACCTGTGACTGATCCGTGCCTTGCCAGCTGAACAGGAGCACTTAGTTCCACATCCAGTTATTTCTTGAACACCTCCACCACCTGCCTGGAAAGCCCAAACTTTGCAGCCTTTCTCCTACCTAGGGTGGAAATTAACCCTGAATTTGCAGCTGGGTGTTCTCTTCCTCCAGCCAATAACCTGTTTCTTGTTGGGACAAGAATTGCTAGGGATATTTTGATGCATATTTGAACGTTTGAAGGAGGAAATTATTTAAAATATAATATGCACCCACATTTGTAGCAAGCCACAGACCTACACCCTGTCAAGAATCACAAGGTAATATATTAGCTATGGCCTATGTACATATTCTATTCTATCCTATCCTATCCTATTCTATTCTATTCCATTACAGAGTATATAGTATATATTGTGTTATATTGTATTACTATCTTTACTACCTATATTATATTTATCTTTATTATATAATATATATATTAATGCCCATCTCTCTGTCCCCTTTGCATCACATTTTCCTCATTAAGATCAGCACCAACACACAAATCAACTGATTTAAGCTTAAATCAAAGATAATAGATGCATCTCTATTAGAAAGAAGGGCAAACTGTGAAAGACACAGCAGCTTGCCCTGAACCCAACTCTTTTTTTTTTTTCCCCCATCTGCTAGGTCTTTAAAATCTAATGGTCATCTTGTATTTGTGAATAAGAAAGTGAAGGCACAAGTCATTGTACATTAGTTACTCCATGGGAAGTGCCTAAGTGCAGTTTCTTACCCCCGGTGAACACGAGGGGATTCAAGGCAGCTCAGCCTTCTGTTCCAGAGCCATCTGCTTTAATGCATCATGTTAAAGTCAAGGTCTTGGAAAGGAAAAACACTGTCACAGGAGGCAAAAAGACTCCTGCAACTCCCATGCAGGATAACTGGCACCTAAGGAACAGCAGCAACCTCAGGTGTAGCAGGGGTGTGCAAATCAGGAAGGTCAGGTAGTGAAAAATAATATTTATTGAATAGAAGAGCATTTCAGTAGAGTAAAAAACATCTTTTCTCTAACAGATCTCTGCACCCTATCTTGAAACCCCCTGCTAGATACTTTTTTCCCTATTTTTTCCCCCTGGGAAGCTTTTCTTTTTAATATGTGAGTAAAGCAGAACAAATTCTCTCATGTTGTCTATGATCTCTTAATCTCAAACTCGGCACAGATACATAACACTGCCTAATGGAGGCAAAGCAAGAGGCATTTGATTAAATGTTTGATCTCTGGAGGAAAGCACAGGCTCTGTAAAGCACAGTGCACAGCTCACAAATATTTTGTGGTTTATTATTGATTAAAAGCAATTAAAATTAATAATTGGTTCAACTGATAAAAACCACTTTTTTTCCCTGAGCTAACCCTGAAAAAGTATCAGACTGCTTTGGCTGCAGAGAAATCTGGGATAGAAGTCATGCAAATTTACCTCTATAATGTAATTTTCTCCACTGCACGTGCAGGGCCATTCTTTGCAGCAGGACTAGCCATGACTTTAGAGCATTGAAATGACTGCTGACACCCCTGCTTGAATTATCGTGATTATAAATAAGTTATTAAACCAAAACCTTCAGGACATAGCTTTTTCTTTACTACACACCTTTCATGGTTTGGACAAGGTGAATGGAGCATGTTTTTAATCTGGATTGTAACAACCAACAACACAGTGTAATATCACAACAGTGTGTTTTAGATAAATGCCTGACAAAAGTGATGGTCTTTTTTTGAAAGAGGCACAGTCTGTTTTGAGGGGACACAATGGAATAATGAGATCATCTACCAGGACCGCTGAAAATGGAGAAGGCCTTTAAAATTTTTCAATGTGTGGAAATATCTCTGCTCTGGAGCCAGACTGGGAGTGCTGTGAGTGTTCAGCCTTGAGAAGAGAAGGATCCAGGGAAAATTTAGAGCCCCCTCCAGAGCCTAAAGAGGCTCCAGGAGAGCTGGAGAGGAACTTTAGACAAGGGCCTGGAGGGACAGGAAAAGGGGGAATGATCTTAAGCTGAAGGAGGGTGGGTTTAGATGGGATATTGGGAAAAACCTCTTCCTGTGAGGGCAGTGAGGCCCTGGCACAGGGTGCCCAGAGAAGCTGTGGCTGCCCCTGGATCCCTGGAAGTGCCCAAGGCCAGGTTGGATGGGGCTTGGAGCACCTTGGGATAGTGGAAGTTGTTCCTGCCCATGGCAGGGGCTGGAACTGGATGAGCTTTCAGGTCCTTCAAACCCAAACCAGTCTGTGATTCCATGATTAGGGTGTTAGGACCACAAGATCAGCTGTCACAAGGACAGGCTGGGTGTTCTTTGTTTTGATGCAGCACCTCCACTCTGCACCCAGTTCCTGCCCCCACTCAGCATCCACTGGTGTCTCCAGTTTCCCTGGGAAGGACAAAGGCACAAGAACAGACAAGGCCACCATGCTGAACTTCTCTCCCGAAGCTTGTCAGGAGAGTTTCTCAGGGAATAGAGCGCGAATGGAGCTGGAGACAGTGATAAATTTCCCTTCTGAACAATCAATAAAACTCTCTCAGCCCCGCTCAGGCCCCTACTGCAGATGCAAGGGCCATAATTACATTGTCAAAAAGTCGAGTTGCCCTGGCTGACTGAAACCCCCTCCTCAAAGTGACGGGTGATTGACAGGCAGTTTATGGGTGGCACGCTCTGACTGGCAGGGGAGTTGGCTAAAGCCAAAGGCAACAGTGAAATTTCCCAGTCTGCTACAACTACCGGAGCAAAGGACTGCCACTCATGAGGGAATTGTGGGAAACCCTTAGTCATATTAACATATCAAAGTGAGGAGCTGACAGCGCTTACTAAACAATCTGAACTCAACCAGAGCTGCAGAGCATCCCCCAACGTTCCCAGTCTGAAAGAGAAAAGGAATTAAAATGCGCTCTGTCCTGTCTTCGCCAAGACAGCCAAGAATTTGGAAACCTGCTTATTTAATGATTTTGATCTGAGATAACATATATATTCTTGTATATAAATGTATCTCACAAATGTATATTGCTGAGCATGTCAGCCTCTTTCACACATACATATGAAAGGGGCTGTCATGCTCAACGATTTGTTCTATACCACAGACCAGACTGATGCTAAGTTGAAGACAGAACAGTAGATTTTTTTTCCACGTCAGCAATATGAACCCAGTAAAGGACCCCACTACTTTCTGTCATGTTTTGTAGCAGGCTTCTACTGCTTCAATGTTAAATTGCAGATTACATGGTTTGAATGAACAATAATTGCAGCCATGCACTGGGGCTGAGCGTTGTGCAGAGCTTAAAAGTGACTTCTCAGCTACTCTGGATTTGTTGAATAAGAAATTGATATGAATTCTTGAATAAGAACTGGTTTTGAATAACAATAGAATAAGAGTTGGAGTTGTTCAGCCTGGAGAAGAGAAGGATCCAGGGAGAATTTAGAGCCCATTCCAGGGCCTAAAGGGGCTCCAGGAGAGCTGAAGAGGGACTTGGGACAAGGGCCTGGAGGGACAGGACAAGGGGGAATGGTTTCAAAGTGAGAGAGGGCAGATTTAGATAGGATATGGGGAAGGAATTGTTTCCTGTGAGGGTGGGGAATCCCTGCTACAGGTTGCCCAGAGAAGTTGTGGCTGCCCCCGGATCCCTGGAAGTGTCCAAGGACAGGTTGGATGGGACCCTGAGCAACCTGGGATAGTGGAAGGTGTTCCTGCCCATGGAATGGGGGTGGACTAGATGGTTTTTAACATCCCTTCCAACACAAGCTTTTTGATACCCAAAAATTTATAAAAAATTGAAACCAAGAGATGTTTCCACTAAGGGTCAAGCCACCTCTGACTCCACATATCTCCATCCAAGTAATCCTTCGATTGCAGACCTCATCTTTTTGTTTTCCTAGGGAATGGAAACTCACTGGGAATTATGGCACTGAGTAAAACAGATGAAATATCAGTGAGAAAAGAGTCAAAGGTACTGATGTGGATGCCTGGGTTTGTCTCTCTCCATCACATCACTAAGGTGAGACAGCAAAATGCACTCTGCCCTGTTTGTCTTCAGTTTTCAGGGTGATGGAGTCACCAAGCCAAAGATGATACAGGCTTGGAGTGGAAAGGAGAAGCAGCACAGGAGGCACAGCTGCCAGGAGTTGCTACTGGCTTTTCCTACATTGCTAGAAAACAAAAAGCATGGAAAAGTGAAGGCTTGTGCTGTAAATTGCTGAAAATCTAAGGACAAAATCCTGGCTTACTGGGGTCAAACCAGGGATAGAAGGACACTTTAAAGTAGCAGAAGACATAGAAAGTGAAGCAGCAAAAGCTGTTGTCAGGCAAATTCAAATCAGACATTTCAATACTTTTCTCTAAAAAGGAAAAAAAAAAAAAAAAGGATTATTAACCAAATTAATCCCCTGGAAAAAGCCTCTAAGGAAAAAGCTGATTTCTGTCTCCCTTGATGTCCTCAAAGATCAAGCCTTTCTGGAAGGCAAGCTTTAATCTAAGGGGAATTACTGAGCTCAGGGCTGGGATAACTGTGTGAAACTCAATGGCCAGTAACGGACAGTCAATTCAGCCAAAATGCTCTAATAGCCCTCCTTCACAGAGATCCTCCAGGAAATGGGGTAGAAATGCTCTGCAAAGCCACTTCACTGAAATTATTGAAGCCTTTTACAGATAGTAAATAATTGAGCTTTGCTGTGTCTCAATGAAGGGGTCAAGAGCACCTGACGTGGTGCTGAGGTGCAGCCCCACTTCTCTTGCCTCTGCCAGGATCTCCTTCCCCAGCCTCTGCTCCTCTCTCCTGATTCAGAAAACATCTGTTCACTGCCTTCACTCCCAACCCCACCTCTCCCAATCTTGCTCAGCTCCTGTGAGCTGGCAGGACGACGGCACAGAGGGGCAACTCACTCCCTGCCTGTGTTCAGATGTTACTCTCAGTGCCTGACTTCATTTTTGACTGAGAACCACACGTCTCTGTGCTCAGCCAGCAACAACTCTGCCTGTAGGGCACAGGGTGGAAGTTCAAGCCCTGCTGGAGGGTGTGAACATCCACCAACAGGAAGGTTGACACACAAACAGAAGGAAGAAGAGACGTTCAGAAGGAAGAAGGAAGATGAGACATTCAGATGGCTTCTCTCTATTTCTTTTTCTCCTCTGTGACACTTAGAGCCTTTAAAAATAGCCCACTAGTGAAGAACTTGAAAAATGTGCGTTGCACCAATGTTCTGATTCATGCTGAGTTTGGACTTGAATTCTATGACCAAACTGGCCATTTTATACCCATATTTCATACTGTTCAAAAAAAGCTCCATCTTTAAATTCTTCTATGCCACAATATAAGAAAGGTGTGGAGATGTTGGAATGAGTCCAGAAGAGGCCATGCTCTGAGGGCTGGAGCACCTCTGCTCTGGAGCCAGGCTGGGGGAGCTGGGGGTGTTCACCTGGAGAAGAGAAGGCTCCAGGAAGGCCTCAGAACCCCTTCCAGGGCCTAAAGGGGCTTCAGAAGAGCTGGAGAGGGACTTGGGACAAGGGATGGAGGCACAGGACACAGGGAATGTCTTCCCACTGCCAGAGGGCAGGGTTAGATGGGATATTGGGAAGATGCATGTATTCCCTCTGAGGATGGTAAGGCCCTGGCACAGGCTGCCCAGAGAAGCTGATGCTACCTCTGGATCCCTGGAAGTGTCCAAGACAAGGCTGGATGCACCTTGGAGCAACCTGGGATAGTGGAAGATGTCCCTGCCTATGGCAAGGAATTGGAATGAGATGGTTTTTACAGTCTCTTCCGACCCAACCAATTCCATGATTCTGTGAGAATAATGACCAAAGTTTCGTCAATTTATTTTTCTTCCAAAACCCTTTTTCCTTGTTTTCTTCAATTTGTTTTCTGTTATCCATTTGTCCTTTGCTTTTGACAAGAAAAAAAATGTACTCACCATGAATGGAAAGGGTCCCATTCCTCACTGCCAGGAATTTGACTCCATATGGAAATAATGGTGGAGAATGGAGGCTGCCATAGAGATAGATGTGTGCCTTGTGACGGAAAGGGGCCTCAGGGGATCCCACCTGGAGCTCTCCTCCATCAGAGACCAGGATGTAATGAGCATGCAGTTCTACAGGTCCTGGTCCAGTGAACAAGAGTTTGCCACCTGAAGACAAGAGAAGAACAAAACACAGTCATATATTCAGCCAGTCATTCTCTCACAGTCAAAGGAACTGTGAGAAGTAGGTAAACAGAGGGGTTTGCAGTAAAATTAAAAGGCTAAAATATTACTGCATTCTGTGATATTTCCACCTTGCCCCATGCTTTCCCCTATGAATTTACCAACTTTTTACAGACCTGTTTAATCTGGTCCATTTTTTGATTCTACAACAGTCTGCATTTCTAGACTTGAGCAAGGCCAGTCAGCCTGGGCAGACTCTGCAACCACAGTGGAAGGAAGTTGTGTTTGGAAAATCCCAATTTTAACCAACTAAGTCACTTCATGTGAAAAGGGATATTCCTACTTAATTTGTATTATGTTACTTTTTAGATTACAACCTACTTGTGACTGGGAGAGGGTAGAGGAAACCGGCTTCGGAACATAAGAACTGGCAACTTGTTTAGATCAGTGGTTGATTTAATCCTGCAAACTCTTCCAGCTGCTGTTCGAAACCAGATGCTTCCAAATACAGCGTAAGGCACGTCTCCCTCTTAGCTGGCTGTGAGTTGATCTCCCCATCCCATAAAAAGCTCATTTTAATCCCTAATTAGAGGTTAGCTTCGCCTTAAAGCATAAGGTTTCATCTCCTTGCCAACATTTTCCTCCTACCGACTATTAGTATAACTGGATAAGATTTGCTAGTAATAAAGAACTGGTCTTTGGAATCTTTGTGATATTTGGTCTCAACGACTTCTTGAAGCAATGAATTCTGTGGGTTAAATGCATAGTGCATGAAAAGCCATTTCCATGCCTTTTTTTTTTTAATCAAGCTCTTCAGTTCTGTCAAATGCCTCTCTTGTTCTTGCCTAGAGTGAGCTGAAAATGCCTGTCTGTCACCTCAGGATGGTTTATTCCATTATCTCCTTTCATAGCTCCTCTTCTGTGTAGGACACTGTCACTATCTTTACAGCGGATGTGGACAGAGTGGACTCTCATTCATTTCATGGGATATGCCTTCCTAGGTCAAGCTTGTTTCCCAGGGGCTAGTAGGGAAATTCCCAAAGTCTGGAAAATTCAGACCTTTTACAGAGGGTCTACCACGCTCCCTTTGTGTGAAGTAGCTGGTAACTGTGCCAGTTCATCCCATAGCCAGCTTGCTACTGGTGGAAGCAGTTTTTAATGGTGATCTCTCTACCTACCACACAGTTGGCTCTCCTGCCTCACAGATTCTTCCCTGTGAAGGTGGTGAGACCGTGGCACAGGTTGCCCAGAGAAACTGTGGCTGCACATCCCTGGAAGTGCTCAAGACCAGGCTGGATGGGACCCTGAGCAACCTGATCTAATGGAAGGTGTCTGTGCCCATGGCAGGGGGTGGAACAAGATGATCAGATGATCTCTAAGGTCCCTTCCAACCCAAACCATTCCATGATTCCATGATAATGCTACCAGCCCTTAGCATGATCAAGGGAGATCAGACATCTGGTTTAATTGCAGTATTTAGACAAAAAGAAAAAAAAAAAGAAGGAAAGAAGTTCTGATATAAAAAACAGATTAAATACTGCCTTGATCATTGCTTGCCATTGCTCATATTCTGCTAATCTTGATTTCCTTTTTTATTCTTGCATGGAGGGGCTTTCATTGTTTCATTGATTTCCTAAGTTTATAACAAAGTCTTTTAACTTAGTCCTCATTTCCTAGGATTATAACAAAGCCAGTATTTGAATGGGGACTACCCATTAAATATTTTCTTTCTAGATTTGAATTCTTTCTACATATTTTTTTAATACAAAACACTTAATCAAAGAAAAAGATAAATCCCACATTTTCTTGCTTATAACCACTGGGAACCACAAGTTTGCTCTCACAAACACCAACACCCCCCATGTGTAAATTGTCTCTTTCCCTAGACATACTTTTCTATGTACAAATGTATTAATGTTGAGCCTTTATATAGAGTTTTTGCAAATTATACTGCATAGATTGTGATGAACCAGAACAAATTTCAGCTTGTTTCATGTAAAACAACACAAGATATCTGACTCCAGCAGCAGTTTTAAAGCCCTTGAATGAGACTGGACCTGTTGATTTAAGAATGTGTATTCTTGAGGGAATATTTAATGTTTTCATTCTATTAGCATTATTTGGCAATAAATGGACTGCTGGTCCATCTTCCTCTTGTGATCTAATTTACCATCCTGTTCCTTCCCATACTGAGAACAGAAATATTTATTAAATACTTTTGCCTTATAGCAGCAGTGTTAATAATTTTATCACAACAATCTATAAATGGAACTGTAAATCACTGCGATTTATTTCACTCCTAACATAAAAAAAGACATCTTCCCTAAGGTCTTTATTGACTTCCTATGCTCTGTTCCCAGTGAAATACAGTCATTTCTGTTTCCACCTCTCTTCATACAATTTTTAATGAGTATTTTAATTGCTGCCATGCTGTACCACTGAACTAGGAGGCCTGGTAGACAGTTGTCCTATCTTTTGATTGCAAAATCTGTTCTGTCTCAAACAAGATTTCCCAAGTTTCAGTCACCTTTTTCCCATTCAAAATTTTCAAGCTGTTGATCAAAGACTTTCCATATCTTTTGTGGATTTCTGAGTGTCAGAGAAGCTTGGATGCTGCTGACTGCTCTGCACTAGGTGCAAGTACAAGCAATAGTCCCACCACATTCCAGGAGCAGCTGGAATTCCAACAGGAGCTGTGCACACCTGGCCTGCAAGTTTGACCCTTCCAGGGGGAAATCAGAGTCATTGAGGTTGGAAAAGATGTCTAAGGTCACTGAGTCCAGCCATTAACCCAGCACTGTTGAGTCCACCACTAAACCATGACTCCAAGGATCATGTCCACACATTTTTTGAACACTTCCAGGGATGGTGAGTCCACCACTCCCCTGGGAAGTCTGTTACACTGCTTGACTTCCCTTTCAGTAAAGGAATTCTTCCTAATATCCAATTTAAACCTCTGCTGGTGCGACTCGAACACCAGAAGCCCTTATTTTAGGAAGAAATTCTTCCCTGTGGTGCTGGTGAGGAACTAGAACAGGTTGCCCAGAGAAGCTGTGGCTGCCCCACCCCTGGACATGTTCCAGGCCAGCTTGGATAGGGCTTTAAGCAACCCAGTTTAGTTTAAGGAGTCCTATCCACAGCAGAGGGATTGGAACAAGATGGTTTTAAAGGTTCCTTCCAACCAAACCATTCTATGATTGCAGGATTCGCTGTATGTGACTCTTTTGCTTTCCCTTAGAAGCAGCAGTCAGACCCAGCATGTAACCCTAGAAAATGGACAGATGAGCTACACTTATGGTCAGTCCACAATGCCACTGTCACCTGGCTCTTTGCAAAGCTTCTGAAAACCTCTCAGGACAAATCCAAATGGTGCTCAGTCTTTGGGAGATAATGCAGAGAAAAAAGTAAAGTTCAACTGCTGAGGATTAAAGAAGAGCAGCATCACAGAACAGAAAATAAAGCATTAGGAAGGACTCATTTAACCATTTATCAAGTCTATATGTAAAACAAACTCTGGCCAAACTTGCAAATTCTTCTGTCCAAAAATTGCATATTGTCCCACTAACCCTCTGTGGTTTTTGTTGGGTCTGAATAAATATACAGTTTCTGCTTTACAAGGTTGTCTTCCCCTTTTTCTAAAAAGAAAATAAAAGTTACGCTTCCTTTTTTTATTGCACTTGACCCCTTCTCTGAAAGCAGAAAGCAGGAATATTGCTCAACGAAGCCTTTGGCTGTGACCTTCAAATTGTTTGTTATGGCTGCGCAGGAAAGCAAAGTCCTACACATGACCTTGAGGGTGATTTTATAAAAATCAATCAACCACTGTTATGATGGCCTCCCCACCAAGCAAAATAAATACAATTAAGCCCATAATCACTTCTGTACAGTAATGTGCAAATTCAATGGGTCTCTTTAGGTGGAGTGAGGGAGAGAGGGGAGAAATATGTTGAGGCTGTTTGATACTTTGTGAGAACATCAGAAGCACCATTCTTCTCAATTAACCCAGCAATTAGCCTCCACCTCTGCACGAACAGAAAAGAAATCTTTCTTTATCTGTCTTTACCAAAGGGAAAAAAAAAGGAGGAAAAGAAAGAAAAAAAAAACAACAAGGCAATTCCATCTGTCCCACAGGAGGGGAGAAGTGGCCAGACCAAATAATTTAAAAAAAAAAAATAGTAAAGAAAACAAACCTGATAATAAGGTGGGAGGTTTAATTTGCTGAAAGGATAATTACAACACCACTGGTTTTGTGAAATGAGATTTACCTCCTGAAGTCCTTGGGAAATGGTGGAGGACACGCTCAAAAGTAAAGGACTTGGAAAGGGAATGTTTTAACAATTCTCTCTGTCAGGCAGCATGAACTGACTCATGCAATGCCACAGCTCAGGTATCCAAAACATTAACTATGACAAGAGGCTGCATTATGCACTTCTGAATAAAAAAAAAAGGATAATGACAGAGTAGAGGATTGGGAGGATTGGTGTGGGGAGTTTCTTCTTGCCTCTGTCATGAAGATTCACACTGGCAGACATAGCAGCTTATATCCCTTCTCAAATCCTAATTTTAAATTAAAAAATAATTCTTATATAGATATTCTCATAACGCATAAGAACAATGTCATTATCCCTCATTTAGGTTGTGATGCAGACTGTTCTAGAGATTTCCTGAAACTGGAGAGAAGCAAAGTCCCCATTCCAAAGTACACCTTTAATTTGGAGACCTTTTCTATTACGATCTTTTGAGGCCACACTTTGCATTCACTGTCAATATTTTTCCTAATGAACAGCTCATTAGGGAACTGGGATAAAAGTAACATGTTTATATTTAGTTCTACTTCAGACATTCAGTTTCACTTCATATTTGATTTAATTCTACTTATTTATGTAAAGCTGAATACAGTATTAAAGCAAGCAAACTACAAGAACAGTGCTGGATAGTCAAGGTTTTTTTTTTTCAATAATCAAGTGGTAGAAGAGTATCAACAAAATGGTCTTATATATCACTACTGTGTCATAATCTTCAATTAACAGGAAATTTCCTCTGCATGGAAGGGGATTTGCAGATTGAAAGCTCATCCCCTCACCTAGACTGCTCCTTGCCATCACAGGGGAGATCTGCTCTGGTTGTTCCACGACCATGAATAACATCCCCGCAGCCTTCAGCTTGCCCTTACCAGCTCCTCTCACTTGGTGTTTCACATGACAAAGCCACAGAATCTCCCATGAGACAGGCTCAGGCTCAGAAGTTCTATTCCTGGCCAGCATCCCTGAGTGGCAAACAGCAGGATGCCACTGCCAGAGCTGGAATAGCTTTGCTTGATCCTGTAAAACCGCAAGGCTGCAGTGTGCTGGCAGCCCTCTCACTGCTCATTCTTCTGTTCCAAGGGTGTCCCTGGTGGGGCCTCCAAGCAGGAAAAAAAAAACCCCAAAGCAACTAAAATCTTGCTGTGTACAGAAAGATGAAAACAGAGTTTATGAGCTTCAAAAAAGACAATTAATTATTTTATGGATCTGTCACCTGCCCCCTGTTGACATGCTCATAGGACATTCCAATGAGCCAAGAAAGTTGTTTGCTGGTTGGACCATGGCTGAACAAGATGCAAAGGGGAATTCTGTGATATTGGCCCCATCCAAAAGGCTGCTCGAACCAAGAGTCCAAAATTCATCCTGTACCTCCCTCAAAATATTCCTTCATGTCCACAGCACACAGGTACAGATCCCGGATTAGCTCTGAATTCAAATGCTTACATATTTCCACCAGCACATCACTAACATACTCACAAGTTAAGCTTTTATTCCAGCATTTTGTTGGATGGAGGCCTTAATCCATTCCTGGGAGAGGAACCAGCAGCTGCTTCAGTACTCTCAGACAGAATTCATCTCCCCAGCCTGACAAGCCTTTGTTTTTTGGCTTGCTGTACTCACAGCCATCTGTTCAGATGGCACGTGCTCCCTTGGAAGCTGGTGAGGCTTTTCCCTTAGAACTCAGGAGCCAGGCAGAGGCAATTCAGATTGGCAGCACAGAAGGTGCTGCCATGGGTGTGTCTCCTTCAAAGAACTCCTTCCATTTCTTCAGCTCTCAGCTGGCCTTTGAGATACTTAGCAACACCTTTGATGGATTTGGAAGAGAGCTGACTTGGTGAGGAAGAGGTGTGGACGCTCCAGGGTGGCTTCTAGCTCATCTGACATCATCTGGGACCTAACTGAGGAGCTTCCAGGTGCGCCTTGTGAAGGCACCAGGTAAACACCACCAACAGAGGTATGATGAAAACAAAGGTCCTTGGGACTTGTTTCAAGTCCCCAAATGATAGACATTCAAAAAATGTACATCTGGAAATTCTTCCCTGTGAGGGTGGGAAGGCCCTGGCACAGAATGCCCAGAGAAGCTGGGGCTGCCCCTGGATCCCTGGAAGTGTCCAAGGCCAGGTTGGACAGAGCTTGGAGCAAATGGGGATAGTGGAAGGTGTCCCTGCCCATGGCAGGGGGTGGAACTGGATGAGATTTAGGGTCCCTTCCAACCCAGTCCAGTCTGTGATTTTGTGACTTCCTCCTTCCATGACAGTGATTAGAGGAAGGAGTTGGTGCTGCCTCAGGTTTCTGCTCAGTCTGTGCCAGAGCTGTGTTCAGTTCCTTGGCCAGGATTAGCTTCCACAGATTTGCTCATCATGCAACATCCCAGAGGAGTCTCAAGAGCTGCTGAAGTTGCAGCAAATCAATTTATTTGGCAAGTGAGAGCCCTGGGAGTCCAACATACATCCTGTAAGCCCATCTGGAACATGATGGCAAAAGAAACCTGCAGCCCTCACCCAAACATGAACCAGGGTTTGCAGCTGGGGGAGGATGTGAAAAGACCCACACCTTAAATTGCTACTGATTCAGGACCTTAGAACCCCTCCTCCAGGAATGTCCACCACTGTGGGTTGCACACTACTGGCTAACATTGAATCCCTGCAGAAAAATGTACTGAAAAATAAAGAACTGATGCCTTTCACTGGTTTTCCATGAAAAAAGACAGGATTTTAAAGCTCTAAGACTGATTATTGAAGTCTCACCATAACAATGTAGGAAAATATCACATAGTGACAGAGAGAAATAGAGCTGACTTTTCTTCCTTTTAAATCTCAATTAAAAAATACATTGGATGAAATTTCCCATTAGCTGGTACTATTTGTACATCCCATGTTCTTTCTTTAATTAAAAAACATGCTTATTGCAATACTGCCAGAATCGTTTTTACGGTATTTTAATTGTAATGTCTCTGCCTGATTAAAAAAAGAAAATATGAACTGGAAAATGCCTAAAAAAAAAAAAAAAAAAAAAAAGGATCACAATGCATATTCAAATGGATTGTTCAAAATGGCACAGGAAACACCATGGCAGGAGCAGGTTCCAACTGTGCCTACTGACAAGGGATTTAAAAATGAGTTTAAGGACTGGTTGATGCCATAGACAAGAAAACAGAGGGAAAAGCTTTTTCCTTCTTTCACTGAATTAAAACCCAGTATTTATCAGCAGTGACTGAAGGGAGGTTACTTGACAACTATTGAAGTCAGTGTATCAGTGAATATTTGATGCTTGTTGCTAATGGCATCAAAGGCGAGGAAAAGACAAGCAAAATCAATATCTGTGTTTTTTCCTACTCCCAGATTTACCCACAGGATCCATTCTGGCCACAGTCTGATCAAAGTGTGGATTACAAGAAATTCAAAATATTCACAGAGTCAAAGAAAAACTGCACGTGGCACTCAGTGCTCTGCTCTAGTTGACAAGGTGGTGTTTGGTCAAAGGTTGGACTCCATGATCTTGGAGATCTTTTCCAACCTAAATGATTCTTTAAGTGAAATTGAGCCTTTCCCACTATAAGGATCAAAGCAATCTTCTCCCTTATGCCTGCAAGAGTGGCCACCTCAAACCTGCCGTTGCAAGTGCAACAGCCCAGGTGGGGATCTTCAATTCCACCGGGGTGTACTGGCAGTGTTACCCCAAAATTCACCTCCAAGGAACTCCTGAAAGACCAGGCAGCTTCTTTTTTTTGGTCTCCAGACCTCCCTAGACCACTATAACTTCAAAGAAAGGCAACAACACATCTGAGGTATCATCCCATCAAACACAAAGAAGTTCCTCCAGCATAAGAGCCGCACAAAGGAAATTTCCATCTGTCCTGGGTTATCATAAATATTTCCATACTTGTGATGCCAGGATTACAAAAATAACTGCAATCTGCTGAACATACAGAATTATCTACAGTCTGTCTATCTTGTATCTCTTCTCCAATCAGTCTTGTCTGAGCCGTTTCACAGCCTGACTATTAAACTTTCCACTCTCGATATCCACATGTTCATGCTCTGCTTGTTGAGGAGGAGGGAGAAACTGCTGAGCCCTTGTTGCAGTGAGCAGAACCCAGCTGCCTAATCCTATTTTCCTATTGTTCTGACCTCCAGATCTTCTGCCCAGACAGTCTGGTCATTCCCAGAACCACTATGTATTTGGAGTTATATGTTAATACAGCCAAAGGAGAGTCACTTTAAGACTGCATGTGAAATTGGTGTCCTTGTTCTAACACTCCTTTAAATAATTCCTGCAATGCTGAAATCATCAAAAGGAGACAACACAGAGCAGTATTCAAAATCCTTGTGGTGTCTTAAGAGAAGGGTAATTTCAATCAATGGGCCTGTAAATTTGTGTTGGGTTTGCTGGATGCAGCACCAGAAAATGGGCAGTGTAGTAGCAGTGGATTCAGTAGCATTACAGGGTTTTTTTCATCTACAAAGCCTTTTATTTTCAGCTTAAGAGTGCACAGACAGCCTGATGCTGAGTCATGAAAGCCAAAGGGAGTAGAGCTACAATTCAATCACATTCTCCAGCACTGACTAAGAAAAACTCTCCAGGTAGAATAGGAATGGGATGTTTCAGTCAAAGGACATATTCCCACCTACCTTAGGGGTTAGGGGTTTACTGCCATGCCCATCTTGCACCTGGGGAAAGTGGTTGATTATTTGATGTGCTCAGGGAGTTGGTAGCTGCTGCTCTGAGGTATCACCTGTGATTCAGTTTGAGATGGGTGTCTATAATTCCTAAGATGAACAAGTCTTTGGTGACGTGTTTCTATCAATACAGGACCCCAAACAGCTCCCTTGAGCTGGACAACTTAAAAAAAGGGAAGGTGAAGAAAGATAAATCTCGGCCTTATTTCAGAGTAGATCTTGCCATGTCTTGATTCCAAATCTAACCAAGGGTAAACAGCCAGAGAACCCATGGAAGTGGAAGTGGATGCAACAGGCAACTTCACAAAACTCAGATAAAAAATTCCCGTGCAGGTTATTGTTTCTAAAATGTTTAGTTACTCTGTTTGCTACAAAACATTGGAGAATATAATCAGATCTGGAATATTCTAATGCTGCTTTTCTAACTAAATTGACATTATAAACCAGACTTCTTGGAAAACATGATAAAGAGGAGGAATGATTTGAATGTCAGATGAGACAAAGCCATAAAGATACTACTCCAGACTTCATTAAATTCAATCAGAGCTCCGGTAGCTTCATGAGTGCTGACTCATAGATCAAATGAGCCTTTGAATAGGTCCAAAGTTCAGAGGGTTTCTGCTCCAATATTGTGCCCCTTTTCTGCACAAAGTCAGTGACTGACCCCCAAAATCTTCATCCAGATTTGCAGCCAAAAGGAATCTGGTGTTCTGACCTGTCTCCTCTAAAGTATGTCATAATCACAGTGAATCTAAAAAGAATCTTGAATCACAGATTTAAGATTTTCACTGGGGAAAAAAGTTGTACCAAAGTGTTTCACCTTTTTTTAATCTCAAATTCTCAGCTGATTTTTAATTTTGTTTTTAAGCAGGAATGATGTCTCATGTAGCAATTCTCGAAAACCTCTGAACATTGACTGAGCATGTTCAATCAGTTTTGGAAATGTTCTCATGATAGGGATGAACTTGCAAAGATTTATCTTTATGGAACTATCATTCAAATTTAAATTTAAAAATAACTGTCAAATGCATGAGTTTCACCATCATGTCAATGAAAAACTAGTACCTTTAATATCATTTTGGTATAAAAGCAATTTTATCAGCAAAGATCCAAGTTTTTACACATATAAAAACTCCTGTTTTCATTTTTTGAGCTCTATTTCAGCAGAGGCTTAACTTTGAGCAAGCACTTTCACCAGCACAACTTATTCCCTTAATACCAGGCATGTGTACAGCAGTTTCCACAACCAGGACCTAGCTTCCAGGGGGGAATATTTCTGGCATGGAATTACGAGTCCTTTGAATTCTTACTTTGACACCCACAGAGATATCTCACACTTATTCTGGGTCTATGTATGGCTACATAAATCTGGCAGATCCAGGGCTTCCCATCATAACCATGCTCAGTTATTTACCTACTGCCCACCAGCTGTGCTCTAGGATTTTGGATTATTTAGTGCATTCGACAGCTGTGACCTGCAATTCTGTAATGCCATTGATTTTGTAAAGGTTTGTGACACATGTGCCTCAAAGATGCCGATCAGAACAGAGGTGATTATTGTTACCAGCAGTGCCATTATCACTGAACACTGCACGGGAGAGAAGAAATTTTGTCTGGGGAAAGAAAAAAGGGGGAAAAGGGCCTTTTTGCTTATATTGTCATTATGCCTCAAAGAGCATAAGCAATTGCTTGTGCACACAGAATAATTAAATTCTTGCCCTGTCCCCCATCACTGCCCCCTTGCATCTACTGAGAGCAGGCTCAGCGTGAACAACCACGTGTCTCCTCTGGTGCTGGAGCTGGGGAATGGAAGGAGAGATCAGGGACGTGAGAAACCCCAATCCTGGAAGAGGAAGAGCACCGAACCCCCCTCCTGCAGACCTTTGAGATGCAGCAGGTTGAGGACGCTCGTGGTGGTCCCCAAGAGCAGCGTCCGGCCTTCTTCTATCGTGACGTTATCGCCATCTCGCGGCTGGTGGCCAGCAGGCCAGCTGGAGTCCTCGTCCCACCGTCCACAGAACTGGAGGGCAAGCTGGAAAGAGAAAGAACCAGAGAAGTTCAAAGCTCACCCCATTCCCACCTTTCCAGAAGTCAGTTTGCACAGGGAACAGTGGAGGAGATGCCAGTGCCATGTCCAGCGTGGCACTGGCATCTCCTCCACGGTGTTCTGGGCAAGCTGACTTCCAGAGGGATCCTGGGTAAGGCAAAGGAATAGAGGGATATTGGCATTGGAGAGGTCCTTGGCCTTCAGGAATGCCTGTCACAGTTTGGGGTTGCCCCTTGTCTCATTCTGGTCTGGGGAATGAGGGGTCTGCTGCAGGTCTGGCTGCAGGTCTGGCACAGGTTTCCTGGCATGTGTCTCTCTCTGCCTCCCGAAAAGCAGAACTGCCCTGCTGTTTCCTGGCAATGTCATAAAAATAGCCTGAAGAGCTTAGAATTAAAACATCCTGCTGGATGGGCAGTATTTTGCTTTAGAGCTTTTTTTTTCCAAAGGCTCTCCTGCCGCTCATCCGCATTTAGACAGACTTTCCTCCTCTCAAATATCTTTTTAGCTTTCTCAGCTTATCCAGTGTTATTATTGCCTCTGCTTTGAGGGTGAGCACAGCAGTCCCAAATAAAGCCCCGAATAACTTGAAAACTGCTAATAGACTGTCTCATGGTGTGCAGAATGGTAAAATTATGCCTGAGTTTAAAGATTCCTCCTCACCTCTAAACTTCAAGCATGTACTTTGCAGTGAAGGTTTTATAGAATCACAGAATTGTTTGGGCTGGAACAATTTCATTCCAGCCCCACTGCCATGGGCAGCGACACCTCCCACTAGACCAGATTGTTTAGGGCCCTGATAGTAAATTTCTTGAAGAATCTGTGAATATTTTTGCCTGGACACATGTGCAAAAGTGTGGACATAGACATCCAAAACATATTATTTAGTCTCATATGTGAACCAGGAAGAACATCCTCAACTCATCTGAGGTGGGGGCGGGGGGAACCAGACATGGAAATATTTGTGGTCCTCACTGGGCTGTGCTAATCCGAAACAGCAGTGGAAAGAATAACCTCAAGACAAAAGCAAAACAGAGTTACTCTGTTTTCAAACAGAGCACATCGAGTGCATTAAAGCTTTTGCTCAGGAGTTGCAGCTGAGGTGAATCAATAATGGGGGTGTTATGATCATTATTCTCTTTTACTCTGCCGTTGTCAGGTTAAGCTTTATGTGCCTGATGTTTTATAGAATATTTCCCATAGTGCTGTCCCTGAGCAACCTGGTCCAGTGGAAAGCGTCACTGCCCATGGACCTTAAGATGAGCTTTAAGGTCTTTCCAACCCAAACCATTCTGTCATTATATGATTCTAATTATTTACACCAGGGAATGGGTGATGGTTCCCAGGCTAAATGTTACACCTGGTTGATATCCACACTGACTGGATACTAGGATTTTATATGACCCATTCTCTGATTTCTCTACAAATGGAATTAACTTGGTTCAGTTCAGACTGAAGCCTGGGACTGCATTAATGCGCATGAAGTGAAAAATTCTTGGGAGCTAAAACCCTCGTGTCAGAGGGAGTAAACCACTTCATCATTACAGAAGTAAAATTACTCCTGAGTTGCTAAGTGTAGTAGGACAAGTTTAATTTTCATTAGTTGCAAACACATATTTATATAATTCAGAGATTTAGGACAAGTTTCCAGCTGAAGGGGTAGATGCCTTTACCCACTATCTTTCTAGCGAGGTTGTGAATTACTCTTCAGTGACAATGCTATGAAGCAGGTTGCATAAAATATACAACAGATCCACTGAAAAACAGCTAATTAAACTTGTTTTTATCTCAGAGGAGGGGACAGTTCATAGAAAGGTGCATACACTGCTTATCAAGCCAACAGTAGCACAAAATTACAAATTCCATAAACTCCTGTCTGGAACAAATGCTGCCAATGCCATCAGCAAAACGCTGGATGATGCAGCTGTGAAATGGTGGCATCCACTGGAACACTTGGTTGAGAAGGTTTGCTGAATGCCCTTAAGTCACTCCGACATCACTCTGACCCTCTGAAGTCACTTAGAATCCTGCAACTAACTGTAATGGGCAAACAGGGTGTAAGGAATGTACCAGACCTTCTTCCTAGCACCACGTGCTAGCACTTAGTGAGCTGTTGATAGAAGTCTTGCAAGAGTTAAGAAGAATAAATTCCTCTTCTGAATTTGACTTTTTTTTCTTTTAAGATGGCAACTAAAGATTCCTAACTAGAAAACACTTTAGTTCTTCATTTAAGCTTCTCTCTACCTAACATCAGTGTTTGAGCTATTCTTGATTGGTTTCTGCTGTCACTTCTTAGAGGCCTCAATACCTGTTCAGTTCTACCAACTCCATCTGGAACAAAAGTCTCAGTATTCATACATGACAGTGCAATCACAGAATCCCAGAATGGTTTGGGTTAGAAGGGACCTTAAAGATCATCTCATTCCACCCCCTGCCATGGGCACGGACATCTTTCATGTTTCTGGAGGATCAGATTCCTCCAAGCCACATCCAACCTGGCCTTGGAAACTCCCAGGGATGGGGCAGCCACAGCTTTTCTGGGCAACCTGTGCCAGGGCCTCCCCACCCTCACAGAGGGATAAAATTAGTTAATCAAGGTCATAAAATCCTCTTTTTCCACCCAGTCCGTACCTAAAGGCTTCCAGTTAGAAAATGACTGGCTTAGTCCACCGTCAGGCGCAAACCTGCCTCTGCGTCTTTCAAGTGATTTCTGATTTGTGCTTTTTTTCTTCATAAATAAAATTAAACAGATGAACATCAGCTAATAACACAAGACCAAGAGCTGTTTATAAGCACTTTTACTACCCTTCCCTTACCATGGAGAGAATAAATCCAAAGAATCTGTTTTAGGAGGAGAAAAGAGGGTTTGGTCAAGGAACATATTTTAAATTACCACAGCACAGAGGAAGGTACAGGGGGGTTAGAGAGAAGGCAGCTGTGTAGGGATTGAGGAAAGACATCAAACAATTTTGTTTGGTGACCCTTCTCTTGCAATCCTGCACCCTTCCCTAAGATGAAAGAGCACCTCCTTAAGACTTTTGAGAGAAGAGGGTGTGGTCTAATGCAAGTTTAGTGAAACGGCCACCTGCCCTGAATCACCTCAGTGAAGTACAGCCTTCCTCGACTTTGTGAATCCCAAAGGATTACCCTCCCTGTTTCCTGGGAGAAAAACACAGTTCAATCTCCAACTGCAACAGAATTCTTAAGTTCCTTTGCTGAATGGTGGTGGTGTTTACACCCAGTTCCATTTCAGCAGCCCATGGTAAAATAACATGAACTAACACATAAAATAATTGCATACCTCTCATCAAGCAGGGCGGGTGGCAGAGTCACAATTCTAGAAAACCATGCTCTTCCCTGGCCCTTCTGGTTTCCCTGCTGTCTTGTCTAGTTGATCTGTTATCAGTGTGGAACTGGTTGTATCCCTCACTGACCCTACAGACACCAAATGCCACCATCTCTGTGTGCTAAGGGTGACATGGGGGGCTCTGCAGCCCTGCAGTCTGAGCATGCTCTTGTGACCACAGGAATGGACCCACTAACCTGAGACCCCAAAGAAAAAACACTGAGACAATCATTTCTTCTCTTAAAGAACTGTATGGCCATGTCCTAAACATCTTCATCACACAGAAACTCCAGTGCCTTTCCCTCTGCCTGCAGCTGAGCAAGATAAAAACATCCCTCTCACTAGTTTTTTTTTGAGACAAGCAAAACTCTTTCTTTTTCCATTTTCTTCCCCTGCCTGGCACCCTGTATTTGACCTCTGGTGTTTGATTGAAATACTTCCCAGTAAGCCTGAAGAGCAGCAGTAGCTGCAAGTGCCAGGGCTGCGGCTGAGTGCCCACCCCACGTGTGCTTGTTGAAAGAACCAGGAGGAGCCTGCAGAGCCAAGGAAAGCTGCGTGTCAGCCGCTGGTGCTGAACATTTCCTCCTGTGCTTTTTCCAGCTTCAGGAAAAATGGCAGGGAGTTTGAGAGTCAGGATGGGAGAAAGAGGAGCTGGCATAAAACAAACCCTGAATGGTGAAGCTGGAGCTTGCTCGTGGCAGCTGCTGCAGTGAGGTGGCAGCTCCGTGCTCTGGCTTCAGTGTGTACCAGAGTTGGAAAGATGATTTGGAGGAAACAGAGATTATGAGACCATAACATCTCTGCAGCCATCTGTGCCACTGTCACAGCTCACACTTGAATGTGGCCAATTTCAATGAGTTTTAACAGGAGGAGCAAGACCACAAAGATGCTGCAGTCCTGCAAGGTTTGTGACAACCAGTAGATAAATTGGGGCATGAGTCTCTTCCAGTTGTATATTTTATACAATTTAATGAGTTAAATAAGCAATTATAACCTGAACTGAACATGTAAAATCATCCCCCAAACTGTTGCACGGTGTGCCCTCACATCACACATTGATAGGAAACCCACACTGGCAACATTTCATATTTTGAATCTGGCATAGCAGACGACACAAACTCAGTAGGGAACCAAACTGCAAAATATGGGCAGAAACCTCCTGTGGGTGGGAAATCACCAGCACTGGGAATTCCTAAGAAACCCCAGTAGTTCTTCCTGGAGCACCAAAGAGCAGAAGGAGAAGGGAATGGATCTGACCTGAAAATTCAATGAACAGAGTCCTGCAAGTGCTTTCCAACTCTGACATCCATTTGGAGTGTGTCATGCATACAGCAAATTTTATTTGCTAGGAAAAGGTTCTTTACCCAGAGGGAATTTGGGCACTGGAACAGGTTCCCCAGGTCAGAGCCCCAAGCCTGAGGGAGTTCAGAAGCATTTGGACAAAGCTCTCAGGCATGTGAGGGGATTTTTGGGTCGTCCTGTGAGAGCCAGGAGTTCTACTCAATGATACTTGCACGACCCTTCCAGGTTAGAATATTCTAGGATTCTATGCACAACTCATATCAAGTCCAAACCTTGTGTACCAGGCCCATAGCTTGTTATAACACAAGTTAGTTTTGGGGGGGTATCAACTCCTTCCCGATCACATCTCCAAAACAATTAATTATGTAAGAGTAAAATAACACTTTCATAGCATACAATAAAAGACACACAGTCTCCTTGCAGTTCAGCATCTTACCCCCTTCCTGCCTACTGCACCTTCTTCTTTCATTTTTCAGGCAGATTTCTTTCCATTTTATGTGTTTTAGCTGCTGCTGTTGTCAGCCAGGCTGGGTTTGCCATTCTGTCAGCCTTTGGGGACACAATCTCTCAGTATCAGTTTCTCAGCTTGTGCCTGTAACTACCAGGGCTCAGAAACAGCAGCAGTGACTGCAACAAATGAATAAATAGCAGTGAGAAACTTGTAATTCCCACCCAGGCTGGTAAACAATTCACAAATGGGAAGGATACGAGAACGCAAGGTTTGGGCTTAAAAGGGTTGAGAAACTCCTGTTTAGACACAGTGTAGATCATTTGATCACACTTTGGAGTAACTTTACAATTTGTTAAGTGGGGTTTGCTTAGAGTACAGCCCCAAAAAAGGATTGCAAAAACAGTTAACAGGCACAAAGACAAGAGCTTTCATCCTCTGACCAGAAAATAAATTTTAAAACCAAACCAAGAAGCAGTTATGTAGTTAAACACAGACCTGCTTCCTGCTGGGCTCAATATTCTCCCTTCTTCCCTAGATTTTAAAGCAAAATTCGTTACTGTGAGGCCCTGGCACAGGTTTCCCAGAGGAGCTGAGGCTGCTCCATCCCTGGAAGTGTTCCAGGCTGGGTTGGATTAGGCTTGGAGCAACCTGGAATAGTGGGAGATGTCCCTACCCACGGCAGAGGAGTTGGAAGAATACATTCTTTGACGTCACTCCCAACCCAAACCATTCCATGATTCCAGGCTGTGTGTTCCAGCTGAGGGTTAGCTGTGGCATGGCCAGAGGGAGAAACCTGAAATCAGGAGGGTTTTCCCACCAACTCCACCCCCAGCAGACAGTTTTATCCCTTCTCCCAGACCCAGCTGACAGGACCTGGAGCAGAGCGTGGTTCCTGCAATCTTTAGCAGGAGGAAGTTTCCCTTGTCCCAGCGAGCACATCCATGAATGATCAAAGGTTTGGAATGCTGCCCACACAGCAGAGATTGACACCCACAAGAGCAGCCTTTCCTTGGTGCTGACAGATTGCCATTTAACCAGCGAGTACGGAGAGCAAGTGTTCCTGTCCTCAGTCACCACGGAGAGACAAGGTTAACATTCCAAGTGATGGAGTGCAGCGCAGATTTCCCCATGCCACAGACCCGGGACTGCACACCACGTTTGAAAACACTTTAATTTCAGTGATGGATACAGGGAGCTCACTTTCCAGGCTGTGAACTCTTGACAGCTCCTCAGTTTAATACATCAGGAAAAGATTAACACCCCCTCACCCAACTCCCATCCACCTGAAGGAAAGAAAAACATGTATTTGGAGGAGACAAAAGAGGAGGGGAGGTATTTTATTATACTAGATGTCTTTTACAAGGGAAGTGTTTTCAGCCATCTGCTCTAATTATTCCTCCTGTATTGGCCACCATCTTCATGCAACAATAGAAATAATTATCTCCTCAAGGGCAGAAAAAAAATATTTACAGAAACAAACAAAAGTTGATTATCTTTAGCTCCTGGGGAAAAAAAGAAACAAGCTACTTCTTAATGAAGGAGCAATTAGGAAGGTGGGTAGAACATCTATAATTAAACCAGACAAATTGGTCCAGGCTCCTCCCTCCTACACATACTTGAAAGGGATGCAAATGCAAGTCATTTGCTACAGTCAGTAGAATTAACAAGCAAAATGCTGCCCAGTGCCCAAAGAAGCTGAACCTGTCTCTTGGCATCAGTCCCTGCCTCTCCTGCTTGTCACACCTCTAACCCTTTGCCAAATTAACTGAAAAATACTCAGCACAACTGAAAAGCAATGGAATTTCAATTGGCATGGGGAGGTCTTCCTCTGTATGACAGCATCCCCGAGACAGTTACAGGATTCTCATTCATCCTGTTGTTTAAGAACAGCCTCCTGCCTGCACTTCACCACTCAGTGTAAAAGAAAGTGCTTTTTATACATAAACCAAAACCAGAGGAGTTTTGCAATTGTCTTTTTATTCCCTGCAGTGTATAAGAATTTTGTTCACCGAGAGAATAAAGGTATATATACAGCTTTGTGGGAGGGGTCATCCCAAAGAGAACAGAAAATATTTTATACTGTGCAAAAACAAATATAAAGCAGCAAGAAAAAATATTCTCTCTACTAAGAGCACAATGCAATGCCTCATTTTGTTGCCAAATATATGGACTTGGACTTACAAAAAGAAATTAGTTGAATTTAACTCTCTGTGCTATGAAATCAATGAATGGCCAGACTGAAGCTGGTCAAGGAACAGGCTGAAGTGGTGGGATCTTCATCCCTGGACATGTTCAAAAAACACATAGATGTGGCACTTGGGGCCATGGTTTAGTGGTGGACCTGGCAGTGCTGGGGAAATGGATGTGATGATCTTAGAGATCTTTTCCAATGTAAATAATTCTATGATTTTTAAGACTGAAGTTTCCAAGATTTCTCCAAGCAGTCTCAAGACAAAGGGCACCACTTAATGCTCATTACAGGTGCAAACAACTACCAGGAAAGAGCTCCAAAGCAGCACAATGGGAACACTTCTTTAGGGAATTTCCCCCCCATGTCAAAAAGACCAATTTTCACTATAAAAAAAAAAGGAAACAAGCCAGATTATAAGAATTACCATTATTTGCAAGGATTCTCTTGATTATCCAGCAATACCAGAGAAGCTGCCTTCAAATATTAAATAGCCTATACTGAGTTTCTTTGGAAATCAGAGTGCCAAAGCAGTCTAGTGGATCCTACAATGTGCTCAGCAACACTTTAAAGGACTTTTATTCATGTGCACATCACTACAGTTCTCCAAATTTGCTATTGATTGAGGCATTTCCAAGCTGGATGTGAGGGAGAAGAAAGCAAGAGAGAAAGGAGAACCTCTGGAAAATGGAAAATCTAACTCCATCCTCTCAGGAAAGCACCACATTCACTTATCCCTTCTGTTTCATCAAATCAGGGAATATCCAGAGTTGGAAGGGTTCTACAAGGATCACTGAGTCCTTGCCCTGCTCAGGACACCCCAAAAATCCCTTCCATGGGTAACCTGAGCAGACACCAGTAACCAAACTGGGCACAAAGGTAGAAAGATAATGGGACCATCTTCTTCCGGTTTCAGAAACAAATGTTTCCAAAAATAGCAGAAATGTTTGTGCTCAAGTCACAAATCACTAAGGAAGTAGCCTTAGACAATTAAAAAAACAAACAAACAAACAAATAACACCACCCCCCCCAAAAAAAAAAACAAAAAAAAACCCCAAAGAAACAGGAGAAGGCAAGATATCTAGAGAACTATACTCTGTAAAAAATTAGTTAACTTATGCCAAAAGACAGCATTATCCCCAAGAAGACTGGAAGGAACCGTAGCTATGAATAAACCACGGATGGAAATGAGCAGAATGTTTCTGAATACACCTGCATGGAGAGTCTGTAAGAGGTTTCCAGAGAGAGTAGGAGAGCAAGTTCGGTTTTCCCTAATAACTTAGCATTCTTGACATGACTGCCTGGGACAGAACAAGCCTGGAACAAACCATTTCTGAGGCCACAAGGTGATATTTTTATCACTGTCTGCATCATCTGCTGCTGTGTAACTTCTTTTTACCCATTACTCCAGCTTCAAAATGCAGGTGGGGTTATCCCACCAGGCCCCTCTTTGATTACTCCCATAAGCATTGATACAAGGATCAGGGCTGGGCTCATGGTTGGACACGTGATGCATTATCCAATACCTTTATTTTTAACTGAGATTGCTTGAGTTAAAAACAAAGGATTACTTTTCCCTTTTTCATATTTGTTTTAATTTTAGCTGTCCTGCAGAAATCTTTCTGACTTCTGCTGAGTCGCACAGGCACAAGAGGGGAAGAATCTGGCTGGGCATGTTCTCTATGGGACTGATGAATGACCCTAGTCTCTCCCAAACTATTAGAGGATAAATCTGTTTACACACAAAAAATTGACCTGGGCTGGTGAGGTGGGACTAGAACCAGGAAACTGGCACGTCCCAGAGGTAAAAATGCATTTGCAGCCAAGAGCATTAGTAACTCAAGACCATAAACAAGCCACAGCATCATTAATTACTCAGACAGGGGCAGCCGCAGAAGCAGTGAGAAGACCCAAAAGCCAACTGTAAATAGTTCATCGAGCTGATTAGTTCGGGAAAAAAATGAGTGGGCAGTTTTGGAGGTCAGAGGCCATGGCACAAGTCAGTCTCAAGCCAATTTGCAACTGGACAATGGCATGAGAAACAGCTTAATTCCTGTTTAAAAAAATCCCAAAACAACCCCAAACAAAACCAGCAAAGCCACTTAAAAAACAACAACCAAAAAGAAAAAGGTTTATTCAGCAGGGGAGTAATCACTGCAATTTCAAAGCACAGAAGGTAAGGCTCCTTGCTCCAGAGGTATTTAATTAAGGACACGGAGGATTAGTTAAATCTAATGGTGTTTTTATAGGGAGGACACTGAAAAGACATCACTGCTGTCAGGGAGACATATCCCAGGTATAGATGAGCCATCTTCATACACACAGGCAACAAAACTCACCCAAATTCCATGTGAAATACCAAATAACAGAGGGATATGAACACTATTAATCCACTCCATAATTAAACAAACCATGAGACCTCTGGGAAGGTCCCTGTCTCTTTACCACACTCGCATGAGGACCAAAGTGTTGTTCTTGGGTCTCTCAGGGTCATGCTCGGAGGATGAACCTAAAATCAGAAATCTCAACTTCAAATATTAAAGAAAACACCCTGGGAAGCAGAGGAACTGTCTGGGAGCACATGAAGAGCCCTGTTTCAAGGAATGCCTATTTTCTGCCTGGTAACTTCTTGTTAATTCACAAGAATCATTCCAATGTTCATTTACAGCCTGATATTCAGAGGCAGATTATTTATTATAGTGGAAACTATCCTAGTGCAGAGTTTTAAGCCCAACTTGCCTGACAATCCTGTGAGTGTAAACACATTGGGGAATTCAGTGTCACTTTCCAGTTTAGATTCAACAGGACTGCATTTTCCTTTCCAGAACACTGTTAAAGGGCACACATAATATACACATTTCTCTAAACCAGCAATTTCTCAGAGTACAGAGGCTTCTGAGACAAATTAAGAACAGCAATTTAATGGTAATGAGAAAATTACAGCATCAAGTTGTTTACACAAGCAGGATAACCAAGCCTAGTGACTGTGCCAGCCTTTGCACTGTGCGAATATTGTCTCCCGATTGAGTGATCTTGAGTTACACTTACTAATCTGAGAGCAAATATTGCAAATGCAAAGATTAGCTCAACAATTTGATGACCACCTGCAGGAAAAGTAAGCAAATTATGTGCTTATGTGTCAGCAAGCAGGATTTCTGAAAGGGTGCTACAGCAAATGGGGTGGGAGGAGTGAGGCTCGTCCACCCCAACAGTGCCAGTGAGAGCTGATGATTTTTTTTTGATCAGGCAGGAAAATAAACAGAATCACGGAGTAGTTTTGGATGGAAGGGACCTCTGGAGATCATCTAGTCCTAGCTCCTTGCCAAGGCAGAGTCACCCAGAGGAGGTGACACAGGAACACCTTCAGGTGGGTTTGGAATGTCTCTAGAGAGGGAACTCCACACCCTCCCTGGGCAGCTGTTCCAGTGCTCTGACACCCTCAGTGGAAAGAAGTTATTCTTCAATCTAAGGTGGAACTCCTTGTGTTTTAGACCCTTTGTAAGAGCCCTGAGTCAGATGTGAAGGTCAGAGCACTGGTATGGGATCCAGCCTCTGGTTTTCCCACAGCTCCCATGGAAACATGGGGAATACAGGTGAACTGATACACAAACCATCTCCACTGCAAACCTGGCTTGAAGGGGGTTTGCAGTGATTTAGCAGGCAAAGACTGAAAAGTGCTTGGAAGAGGGCAAACTCTGTATGTAGGCTACAGCTTGGTCTGTCCTATGCATAAAATACAGCAACCAGGCAGCAAAACCACACAATCCAAGGACAAACATTGATTCTGCCTTAATTGCATCCACATCTCCTCAACCAAAGCATCAGGGCCATTGACTATTAATGGGCTCGACCATCTACCCAGGGAAGGATCTGATGCAGGGCAGCAGCATTCAAAATTGTCCCTGCATCACAGAGATAATTGCAGGTGTAATGAGGTGTAAAGGGCTTGGCCAGCAGTGGAGGCACAGTCAGTTCTCTAGGATGCATCATACGATGGGAAGGGTTTGGGTTGGAAGGGTCCTTAAAGCTCATCCTGTTCCACCCCTTGCCATGGGCAGGAACATCTTCCACTACCCCAGGTTGCTCCAAGCCCCATCCAACCTGGCCTTGGACACTGCCGGGCATTGAGCAGCAACAGCTACTCCGAGCAACCTGTGCCAGGGCCTCACCACCCTTTAGCAAAGAATTTATTCACAATATCTAATCTAAAAAAACCTTTTTGCTTAAGGCAATTCCCCCTTGTCCTATTACTCCATGCCCTTGTGAAAAGTCCCTCTCCAGCCTTCCTCTAAGCCTCCTTTAAGTCCTGAAAAAATCATTTCCTCACACACTGTGCTATAGGGATGCAGGATTTGGGACTCCCAGCAGCCACCAAGACTTTCCTGCTCCTGTAGAAGTGTGTGACAGTGACCAACAGTGCTGGTATCTGACTTGACTTCTGCGATGGAGACAATCCTGCACCTGCCCCTCAGGTAGAGAATTTCACCCTGCACAGCTGTTATTTCAGTAATGTGAGCTTTTGGAACAGCTCCTCCCAAGCTGCGAGCTTTCAGAGCCCACTTTCAAACTCAGTGTCCTGTTTAGTTTTAGCACATCAACAACATGCTGCCTTCAGCCTATCTGTGTGCATTATCTGCTGCTCTAATGTATCATGTACTGAGCCACAGCATCATTACAGGTAAGTGCTCAGGTTTAAATGCAAACATAATTGCATAATGTGGTACAGCCAGGAAGAATAATGCAGGAAATAGAGCCAGCTCCATCTGATAGTGCAATCTGACTGGAACGCTGGCCCTTCGGATCAAACGCGCAGCCCAGATGGGGCAACCAAGAATAAAAGTGCTTCGTGGTATCTTTATTGTCATCATCAAAAACACTTATCTGCCACAAAGGTAAAAAGGTGAAGATGGGACTTGCACAGAAAAGGTCACAGAAGCAACAGGGTATCACCGGGTTATGGGGGCAAGAAAGACGTCATGCCTCAGCAAAGGCCACCTTCCCACTCCAAGCTGAATTTGCCAGTACCTAATGGAAATCTGAGCACTGAGTGGCATTTAAAACACTGGGAACACCCACGCAATTTTCCTGCAGTCGGGGGTGTCTATTTAACTGTGATTAATCCAGATAAAGCCTCTGACCCTACTGTGCAAGGAGCTGCACAAAGACAGGAGAACATTCCCAGCACAAGACACCTTCCAAACGAGAACCTGTCTGCAGCAGATATGTACACTTTAATACATTTATTTTATGTAGCTAAAATTAGAACTGATTCTCTATGGAACAGCACTTCCATCTACTTAATTCTTTTTTTTTTTTCCAGTAGTCTGAGCTCTCAGTGGCACACGATAGATGATTTCAGGGGTGCAGATAGCACCACAACAGAACCCAGAAGGCAGCAAAAGTTAATTTAGTGCACTTTGAACCACTTGCCCTGAATAAGAACGCCTCCACTGAAGAGAGCATCACACGCATCATGGGACAGTAACCAGTCTTGTCATTTCAAGAGGTTTTAACCCAAACTTCATTCAAATGAGACAACAAGATGAGAGGCTGGCGTGAGAGAGAACCTCTCCACCAACACACTGCTCTCTGAACTGAGAAGCCTTTGAGTTGAAAGCACAAACTGCTGTTGTTTGTGATGTAAAGCCATCCCTCTGTCTGTAACAGGGCTGTAACAGCTCATCTTTGTTGGGAATGCAGATCCCCTGCAATAATGCACTCCATGGCCTTCAGTCTCTGCCCTCCCACACACACATTTGTCTGCCTGTTAATTATTTGGCAGGATATAAAATCCAGGGTCCTTTTACTCTAGGATCCCTGCTGGCACATCCTCACCCCAGTATCTGAATGCATTCAAGTGCTAAAGGATGCAGACGTGTGCTGAGTAATATTCCAAAGGTGGATTTCATTTTGGAGAGGGTTGGGTACCATCCTAGAGCACACACACAAATGAGGATGTAGGTAAAGGTGGAAATGCCAGCTATCACCACCTGGAGAAACTCCCCCAGAATTGTTACCCATGATACCTGTATTCAAATCCCTCGTGTACCTGACAATCCAGAAACTCCCTCTTCCAGACCTCAAATTGAACACTGTCTTGGAGCCCTGCTAGTGACCAGCATCTGCAGTCCTTTCAGCATGGATAAACCTCAATTTCTGCAACATTGTCTGGGCCATCTCAGCTTTGAAGCCACATTTTTAACACAGTGGCTCCCAGAAAGGCACTGCAGAGCAACAACTGCCCAACTTCTTCTGAACCAACTCATTTCAGAGAATCATGCAGTCACAAACTGGTTTTGGTGAGAAAGGACCTTAAAAACCACTTAGATCTAACTCTCTTCCAGAGGAAGGGACATCTTCCACTATCTCAGATTGCTCCAAGCCCCATCCAACCTGGCCTTGGACACTTCCAGGGAAGAGGCCAGCCACAGCTTCTCTGGACAACCTGTACCAGGGCCTCACCACCCTCACAGGGAAGGATTTCTCCCTAATATCTAACCTAAATCTACCTCACAATGGTCCATGTTGCCTTCCTGTGCCTGCCCTCACAGGTTTCCTGGTGAGCTCAAGGAAAAGATCTCCTCAACACTAAAAGCAAAAACTGCACCTTCTACTCACCAAACACAAGTTAAGGCAGGAGGAAAAACTGCAAAAAAAAGGTGAATCAGAGAATGAAAGAGCAAGAGAGTGTATGTGAAAGAGGGAGCACTGTAACCCATAAGTGGGTAAAGCCAAGCCTGCCCCTTGATCAGAATCCCAGACCCAGAGAAGATGTGTGAAAGCAGGAAAATAAATCAATAAGCAAAACAGCAACCTCTTTCCTCAATTTTATTTGAGGAAGTTCAAATTTACCCAGCTCCTCACAAACTGTCTTTGGCTAAAATCACCACTAACGAGCTCTGACATTTGAAATTTAACTGAATATGAGCTAACAGCTCCCAGCCCTCCACCACCCATGGAGCTGACTGGGAATATTTTGTTAAAGCCATAGATGGGGCTAAACTGAGCTTTATTGAGAAGACCCAGCGTTCAGGGCAAAGTGTTTATAGCACCCACTTCACCTGATGCTCCCTGCCCTGGCATGTCTGCTTTTCTTCACGGGGGACCACAGAGTACTCAGTCCCCTCTGCTCCTCCTCAGCGCCAGTGTAATTATTTGCTGATTTTTACGAGGTCCCCTTACGATCCCTTAATGAAGTCCTTTGCTCTGCAGCAATTCACGAGGACAGATTGGACACGAGGGGCTTCCACTTAGGGAGCTGCCAATCAGGGGATGGTACCCAGCATTTATCGAGCAGTTGTTAAGTCAGTCTATCACCCGGCTATTACAGGCTCATCATGAAAACAGCTTGCTTTTACTGGCAACCACATTAAATTAACCCTTTCCTTAGAGACACGGGGAAGCCACGAGTAGATTCATTGTGGCAAAGAGCTCTGGTTTTCCCTGCTGCTACAGCAATTATTTTTTTAAGTTTTTAATAAACACTCTCTGAACTGAAATCTCCCTACTTTCGATTTGTTTTTTCTCTACCTATGCAGCCAGCTCACATTTTTAGTCTATGCTAGACGTTGTGATAGCACCAACAGTAACAAAATCAGGGAAAAAAATTAAACTTAAAAAAAACCCGAGAACAACAAATACTGTTTGTCCTTTCTCCATTCCTTACTCTAAACTCTGTACACAGAAGAAATCATGATACAGGATGATTGTCTTTCCATCACTACCAGTGGTCTTTTAGAAGACCAACGTTTTCAGTCTTTTGCTATTTTCAGGATTGACCCACTTTTTTTCAAAGAAGCAAAACAGAACTCTGCTCCCCTCCTACACACTTTATCCAAGGCTTCTTCTCACTTTTTGTGGATGGGGTGGGACACATGATCCTGCCCTCATGGCAAGAGGACAGGCCAGGCACCAGACTTAGAACTTTAGAGCTACATCCATGGCCCAACCACATCAAGAATCCCTTCCATGATCCCACTCTGGACAAGCCTATGCCACTGAAATCTCCAAAATTTCAATAGAGGGTGACCACATGCCCAATCCTTGCTGGGTGCTGGGCCAGACCCCAGAAATATTTGGGAAGGGGTTGTAGGTCAGCCAATGCCTCTGGTACACAGAAAACACCATATGGAGCATCCAGCCCCCAGCTCTGCTCTGTTTGGGACTGGGGGGAGCACACAAGTCAGATGGTGACTTAGAGTCCTCTGTTAGTGCCACAAGGAGCTGAAAGGCCACATCTTTGTCCCGTGTCACACCACACAAAGGACAAGACCATCAGATATGTTAAGCCATGCTCTGAGGCAGAAGAAGCCTGTGCTAGGTGTGTCTCCAAGTTGCTCAGCCCTTTTTCCATTAAATTTGAGATGGGCAGCTGGAGAACGGGCAAGGCTTCCTCCAACTTCACCCAGAGCTCAAGGCCGGACACCCCAGCACAGTCCCAGGCATCCAACATTCCCATTCCCTTCCCCCAAACTGAGACAAAGCCAGGTTGAACAGGGCTTTGGGCAACCCAGTCTAGTGGAAAGATCTACATCTTTAAAGACCTTTCCAACCCAAACCATTCTGTGAGACAGAGTCCCACAGATGGAGAACCAAAGTCGTGGTTTCAAACACAGACAATCCTTCCCCCTCCAAAACTGCCTGAATGCCAAAGGAGTCAATTAGAGTCTCTGTCATAATTAAACAGAAAGGTGGCAGCAACACTCTGTGCAAGTGCCTGGGAGCAAGTGGAGAGGACATGAGCACACAGTCACTCAGCTTCCCCACACCCTCCTGACCCTTATTGGAGCCTTCCCTTTGTACAGGAAGGGAAAGATTTGCTTTCTGTTCCCTGGAGGACCACTTCCAAAATGGCTCTTTTCACTCCAAATCTATTTCTCTTAAGGGTTGGGAGCAGGGATAAATGGAAGGAGAAGAAGGAAAACAGCTCTCCTTAAACTACGCAGTGCTCAGTTCTGATTTCGCACAGGTTTGTTTAAATGCATATGGAAAAGCTTTGAGGTGCTTTGGATTTACAGGGACTGGCATTCCGTCCCAGGGATTATGGCATTCCATCCTAGGATATCCAGGGGGCAGTTTCCAATGAATCCCTAAGTGCAGCTCTATGGGCAGTGGGGAGAAGAGGGTTCCCTGGAAAGCCACTTACAGTTCAGGAAGTAATCTCCTCAGAGACATTAGAAAGATGGTGGGATTGAAAATAAAAAGAAGAGGCTTTTCACAATGGGGGGTAATGATAAAATTATAATTCAAGCTTTCATTTTTGATCTGACAGCAGGAGAGGAATGAGTTAAACCTCAAATCAGGAAGCAAAAAGTTAAAGGAAAATAAAACCACACCACAAGCACATCTCCTAAATTTCCCATTGCAGCCCAAGGCCGAACCCATTAAAAGGAAAAAAAAAGAAAGAATGGGAAAAAAAAAAAGAAAAACAGAGAAAGGAAGAGAAGCAATTTTGCTTATCCTTTCCTCACACACCTAGCAGCCCCTTTTTCCTATTATTTATTTATTTACCCTCCCCTTCCAGAGCAAGGCCCTTATTTTCTCATTTAGTCCAACAGAGATTGTCCTCCTAGAATGACCTTTTTTTCCTTTCTCTCTCTCTCTCCTGCTCTCCTTCTTCCTCCCCCCTCCTCCCTGCTGCCTCCAGGCCATTGCCCTCGTGCCAGTAACTAGATAACACACTCTATCAGAGATTTTTTAAAAAATCATTGCAAAGGCACTAGGGCTGATAGTGGCATCAATCCTTGCCTGACACGGGCTCGGGTCAACCATTTATCTCTTCACATTGCCTGTGGTTACTGGGGAGCCCATCTTGGTTCTCTACATCTTAACAACCTTGCAGATGGTACCTCCCTGCTCCAGCAGCCTCCGTACCCCAAGACTGGTTTTGTGGGTTTATTTTTATTAGGTTTTTTATGGACTGTTCCACTTCTTTTCTGTGAGGGTCTGGTTGGTTTTATTGCATTCCCCACCTCCTTCTGAAAATAGCGCTGTGACCAAGATAAGAGGTTAAGAAAACAGGGAATTTGGAGATGCAAGGGTGGGCTTGCTGGGGTGTTAAAAGTGCACATTTATGAAAATATACACAAAATATTATAGAAGAGTTTCATCTAGTCCTACTCCTTATGTCCCATCCTGTGTGACACGGCTATTTTTGGCTGGTTGCACTGCCAAAGGACCCAGGAGCCCCTACTCACAGCCCAAGACAACATAAAATCAGGTTCTATCAGGATACTTGCTAATAAATCCAATTAAACTATTCCCAAACCTCAGCAACTTGTGATGCCCATGGCCAGATAAAGGGTTCTGGTGTTTTGTGCTCTCTGAATGGATACACGGGAATTAAATATCATATTGTATTATAATTCTTCCTCAAGTGGAGAAGAGGGCAGCTGTTTTATTAACTCCCTCCAAACAAACTCCATGTTAAGCTGGAATTTGCTCTGTTCCTTCCCCATTCCTGGCAGTGTTCAAGGCCATGTTGGATAGGGCTTGGAGCAACCTGGTTTAGTGAAAGGTGTCCCTGCCCATGGCAGGGGGATTGGGACTAGATGACCTTTTAAGGTCCTTTCGAACCCAAACCATTCTGTGACTCTATGATCCCCACCCTGCCTAACTACTCGCAGCCTGCTGTAGTGATTTTCCTCATGGACTGCCAAGTATGAGCCCTTCACCCTCAAACATGCACCCATCAAACATCCACACAACATGGGGACAGCATTAAAATGAGGTGAAAGAGCAGAGCCACTTCCCATCACTTGTAACCCTCGCAGGTGGATAACATCAAGAGCTGTCCCTGCCCATGGTGGGGGGTTGGAATGAGATGATGTTTAAGGTCCCTTCCAACCCAAACCATTCTATGACTTGTCATCAGTCCTGCTGTGAGCAATAAAGTAACAGACTCTTCCATGCTTCCTGAAAGCTGACTAGGATTTGCCACCTTTGTAAATCACTGAGTATCTCCAATGGTTGAAACCACATAATTTCTTTCCTCACCTCCAAATATTTGGCGTCAAGAGAGATGGTAAATGGGGGGGGGGGGGGGGGGGGGGGTGGGGGGGTGGGAAGGCAACAAAAAGAAAGGAATGATTCTAAGGTCTGCAGAGGAATCCAAGGGATTTGAAGAGCTAGTCCTGATCACACTAAGTGGAAGTTGAACAGAAAGGAAATTTGAGGTGACTGTACATATCTCAGACACAGCCTTTGTGGGGGTTTTGTATGTTTTTTCTTTCATGAGAAGTGAACAAAGCAGTTATCCCTGTATCCATCACCAAGCTAAGAATTCACAGAGCCTCAATACTCTAAAATCTTTAAATCTCAAGACCTTCCCTTAACACCCTGTTAAAAACAAACTCAAGGCAATCCAGCACACCCAGGCAGAGCCATAAACCAGGATGACATTTTTATCTGGCAAGTTATTTTTTATTAACCTCCTGTCCCTCAACAGGGACAACCTTGAGGGCTGGGTTGCAGGGAATTCGCTGGAATACCAGTTCAGCTTCCCTATGGCTGACCTAATCCATGGCATCTGCCCTCTGCCGAACATTCCATCACCCGTGTGGGCCAGCAGAGGAGGGGGAGTGGACGCAGGGAAGCGCTGCTCCAACAGCATCTTTGCATCACGATTAGGTCTGGTCCAGTGATCCAGAATAATAATGGGATGGCTCACTAAGCATAATGGGTTCAGAGCCATCCGAGCCTGGTCAAATCCTCCCATGAGCATCCTCTCCTTGTGTTTTCAGGGTGTTTTGCACGTCTCGTCAGTGTCACCAGAGCTGACGTCTCATTATGCAGCCAAGGTGGAAGTGGACAGGTACTGAGTGAGCATTAGAACTTTTCTTTTCCCTTTAATTATTTAATTCATATCGTCCCATTATCCAGTGCATTCTTGAAGCTGTGAACTAATTAAGTCCTGTGGGATATACAATCAGTGCTGGGGTTTTTTTCCCCTCCCTCTCTTTTCAGTAGGCTAAATTGCATTATATACTGAAATAAAAATAATTGTGCAACTCTTCTTAGATAAAAAACAGAGCAAGTTACAAACACTAATGATGCTGAATGCAACAGTGGGGCAGAGGCCTGCTGCTTCCTTCTTGTGACCTAATTAAGTCACACAGGGCAAAATACTTCAAACACAAAGTGAGGCAAGAGCTTAAATCAGTTTCTAAATAAAATCATAAAAACTGTTCTCTTGGGGGGGAAGGGAGGGGGAGGGGAACACAGACCAGACTCCAGGAAAAATCCAAGTTGAACTGAAATTTCGTGAAATCTGCCATGAAAATCACAGATCTCCAGATAGCAACTTGAAACTCCATGAAATTTTGTGAGTCCTCTAGGTTTAGATCTGAGCCCAGCTCACACTGTAACCATGCACCTGATGTTCCTGGAGGTCTTTTCCAACATTTAGGATTCTATGATCCATGCAAGCAACAGCTCAGAGACCAGATTTGAAAGGACAAAAATTGAGTGATGGATTTTGCGGCACCTATCAGAAAATGCAGCTGTTTAAATAATACAACTCAGGAAAAAATACCCTAAAAATTGTGTCATTGAATAATGGACATATCATAAAATATCCTGAGTTGCAAGAAAACCACAAGGATCATTGAGTCCAACTCCTGGCTCTGCACAGAACAACCCTAAGAACCTGTCTGCACCTAAGAATGTTGTCCAAATGCTGCTTGAACTCTGGCAGGTTTGGTGTTGTGACCGTTTGTAACTCTTAGGCTCAGGTTCCCAGAACCAACGTTTTACTTTTTATTTATTTATTACTTTCTGTTCTCAACCAAGTCTGTTCTCTCTTGCCAGTGCCCATTCATTCCATGCCATAAGCCTCTGACAACCTTTCTGAATTACCTCTTTTCACTTCCAACGCCATCCTGGAGCTAATCCTGCTCCATCATCATCATCTAATCACCTCTGAGCCAACCCTCCCATGGCGCCCAGCTGGGCTGAATTCTCAGCTTGCCCAGGCATCCTTCAGCTGGCAGCAGAGGAAGCAGAAAACAAACCACTGAGCAGTGCAGCTGTGCTGAGAACAGGATCATGCCCCTTTCTTAAGGAATGCTTTGAGATCCTTTGCATGAGCATGCAAGAGAAGTGCCAGATGTTATTATAAAGAGATGCAGCCCCATTACTTGTACACAGAGTTGTGCTGCCTGCTAATAGCACCATTATCCTAAGGCACGCGGTGCTATTAATGCATTTCACTGCTTAGTGCTGAACCTGGGGACCATTTTTCCCACTGGAAAGGTAAGGCCAGTTCACATGACATGATTTAAACCTCCACAGTGAAGCATGCATGCGCTGCACCAGGTCGTAAATCTTAACAGGATGCTGTCAGCCAGAAAGGGACCAAAATTGAAGCCATTTATCTGAACTCCCCACCCATCCACCTCTGCTCACCCAAGCCAGTTTTGGGAAGAGGGATAAAATGATTCCGAATGCCCACTGGGTTCATTAGGCAGCAGCAAATCCCAGATCTAAAGTGCTGCTGTTTCCATCCTGCTCTGAATGAATTTGTTCATTCAGGACACTTAGGACTTCCTTGGTTTTCTCCACTCTGAGCAGAAAAACCACAACAGGAACAAACCTCACAGCTTCTTCCTCTTCTTGCTCCCACCTGAGTCAAAAGACAACCTGTCATCCTGTCATCACTGAGGCTACAGGATCTGTGATACACCTGAGGTGCCCAGGTCACAGACAGCAGAGGGGAACATCTCTCCAAGCTGCTGCCCAGGCTCTGGGGCTCTAGAGATGCCCTTATCCCATTTGGGAAGGAAAATAGGAATATTAGGTGTAGTTATCATTTGATCTGGTACTTGCCTAGGCACTTGCCTTTGTTGGCCTCCTGCAGACACCACCCAGCAATTTTTAGGGGTTGTTTTTCTCCTTAGATGGGCATGTTTTAGGTAGCATAGCTAACAAGGCTGATGAGCAAATGAACCCTAATTGGCAACATTCTACGTCTGACATTCCTTCACAAACCAAGGACAGGCTTAACAGAAGCAAGGAATTGTCATTTAAGATAATCCACTGCAATAGTAACATTCATGTAAGGTAGATTTGCAAGTATTCAGAGACTCCTAAATACAGAATAGATCAGATATATAAAATTAAATACAGAATTCAACACTAGAAATGCACCAAAATTACTCTGCCAGGACACTGCACCTACTTTTGGGGTGGCAAAGTAAATTTAAAGTCCTTAAATACAGGAAATCTCTTTGCAGATAGAGTTAAAATTACCATGGCAACTTTAATATTGATGCTGAGCAAATGAACTTCATTTTCCTAAACTATGCTAAAAGACTCTGTGAAAATTTTATTTAATAGATAAAAAAGCATTTGGGTTTTATCCTAAGTCAGGTGTGTAACTATCCCCACTCACTTCCCTGTATGCAGGAGGTCTCCACCACTTCTCAGGAGCTGCTCCTTTAGGAAAGGATAGCAACAAAGGGATATTTGGTGTTCAACAGATATTCAGCCCCTTTAAATTTCTTCTTAGGTAGCTAAACACCCCCAAAACTCTGCAAAACTGTGAGGACTCTAAAGGGACATTTCAGGTTTGCAATGACATTTGTAGGTATAAAGTCTTAAAATTTACACTGGTTCAGAGTTACAGTTTTTTCATAATGAACCTTTGGCATTTGTCTTCTTTTCTTGCTATACACACAGATAGCAGTGTCCCGTTTTCCTTCAGCTGCTGAAAAGCAGCAAAGATCAAATATAAAATAATCAAATATATAGGGGCTGCACTGAATGCTAAGTCTCTGCCAGAGAGCTGAAACTGTACCTCATGGCTAAGATTTCTGCTCAACTGAAAATAACCTTTTTTTAGAACAGAATTGAATTTATATTTAAAAAAAAAAAAAAAGGCGGAGAGTGTTAAAAAATATATACATTGCTCAGAAAATAAGGCAAAGCTCATTTATGTCTGATAAAATACATGATTAGCCATAGTTAACCATTAATTCAGCTGTGCTGCATTAGAACTGCTATTCAAAGTTGGAAAGCATTTAATATTATATATTGCTGCTGCTCAGCCTAAATTGTTTTTTTTTTCTTGCCCCCCTTTAAATGTACACAATATTACAAATTTAATTTTAAGCTGTTTGAATCAGTCTGTAAAAAAGATTTGATTATACCTGAGTGTTCTGGCCCCAGTTTTTCCATATCTCAGTAATCTTGGCAGTAATTGGCTGATTAGCTCCCTCACACTCCATCTCTGCCTCAGTTTCCATGGTAATGTTACAGGAGCTATTATAGATGAGAACTTCATCTCTTTCCACTTTAGGGCTGAAACGAGAAGGGAGGTTAAATGGGGTGTCATCAATCTTAATGAAATGCAATTATTTTTACTCTTATTAATCATTGCAAGCCATTAGCTTGTGGCAACTCCTGGCCACCATTTGTCAAACTTTGCAAATTTCTGTAATTTTGTTTCCATTCTTTTATTGTTTATTTGTTTTTCCCCCCTTTATCTGCAGACACTCAGGATGAAAATACATGCAGTAAATATCTCTCAGTGATGCTTTTCTCCTTCCCCAAACCATCACAAATAGGAACAAATGCCATTCTAGGACCAAGGCAGGCAGACAAGTGCAGACAGCAGCGAGGGAATCAGCAGTGTTGGGAGCAAAGATGGACTCCTACAAGGAGTAGGGTTTGTTTGTGTCTCCCCCCTCCCCATCTTACTCACACTTAGCAATGGGGAATGAATAACTTGCAACTCCCCTAGGGCAAGGGGAGAAATTGGAAAAAACACACAACTGGCTAACTGGTCCCTAATTCCAACTGTGAAAAAATGAGCTCATTTAGGGGTTCCAATTCCTGCTACCCAGCTGATTGCAATGATGCTTTGTTGCTAACATTGGAACATTAACTTAGTAAATTAATTAAACTTACTTAACAGCCCAGACTAAGCAGATTCGATATATGTGCCAGTTATACCAGCAGACATTTGCTCTAAAGCCTCCCCTTGCATAGGGGGAAGAAGTAATGGAAAAGGTTGGGGGGGGAGAAACATTTTTTCCCTTGGTTTTGCTGCTGACAGTTGCTGATTTTGGTAGTGTTTCATTGTGGGGAGTTATAGGATTCAACACATGGTTTAATGGTGAGCAAGGTGTGGTGCAGGATTAACGGCTGGACTTGATCCCAGAGGTATTTTCCAACCTAGTTGATTCTGTGACTCTTGGCCATTGTTACTTCTTCCTCTCCTCCCCACCCCATCACCAGACTCACACCAGCAACTTGTAGGAAGGTGAGAAGAAAGGAGAGGATCTAAAGCAACACCAACATAGCTCAGAAATCACACAGCTTTTCTGAATAGCTAAGAAAGGACAGAGTTCATAGCATGATTTACTCAACAAAACAGAGGACCAAATAGGCAGGATCAGCATTCTAAGAGGCCTTCAGGTTGCCAAAATCCCATATAACAGGATTTGCTAAAGTGTCTAAGTTAGAATAAAAAATGGTTTGGGTTTGGAAGGGATCTTAAAGCTCATCTTGTTCCACCCCCCTGCCACGGGCAGGGACATCTTCCACTATCCCAGGTTGCTCCAAGCCTTGTCCAACCTGGCCTTGGACACTTCCAGGGATGAGGCAGCCACAGCTTTTGTGGGAAACCTGTGCCGGGGCCTCATCACGCTCCTAGGGAAGAACTCCTTCCTAATAACTAACAAAAATCTACCTTCTGTCAGTGTGAAGCCATTCCCCCTTGTCCTGCCCCTCCATGCCCTTGTCCACATCCCTCTCCAACTCTCATGGAGTCGCTTTAGGCATTGAATGAGGTTCTAAAGTCTCCCTGCAGCCTCCTCTTCTCCAATCTTCCAATTTTCCCAGCTTTTCTGCCCAGCAGAGCTGCTCCATCCCTCTGATCATCTTCCTGGCCTCCTCTGCACTTGCTCCAACAGCTCCATGTCCTTCCTGTGTTGGGGACCCCAGATCTGGACATTGTTCCAGGTGGGATCTCATGAGAGTAGAGTAGAGGGGGAGAAGCACCTCCCTTGCCCAAAGCTCTCCCAAAATTAACCCAGTTGGAAAGCCAGGACTCAGAGCTTTGTCGGGAGGGTGATGATCAAGGGTAGTTTGATGACCCTGAAGATTTCAAACTTCCCTGCTGGATGCAGCAGCTCACTCTACAAAAAAAGGCCTGCTCTGACCTGCATTTAGGGGCTGCTTGTTTTGTTGCCCTTTTTCAGGGTTAAAGTGTTAAAGGAATCAGCCACATTAGAGACCACAAAAATGCTAAAAAAAAAATAAAAAGGCTTCTGCAAGTTGCTGAGCCCTTTTAACAGGGAATTTTTATTTTTATATTTAAATGAATATTTCCCTCTGCTGTATCAATAATCAAAAGCCGGCCTTGGGGAACTGTGCTTGCTTTTGATAGCAACACTTTGAGAACAGATCTTGTCCTGTACAACAATTCAGTGGACTGGGCTGTCTTTCAAGACTGCAGAGTATTTCTTTATAAAGCTCCAAGAAAAAACTGCTTCTTTAAAATAATCAACTGTTTTAAAGGCAGAAGGGGGTGGTGGTCGGCTGGATGCAGGGCATGGACACAATTTGCCAAACATTCAAGTCAATACAAGGACCTTCGAGTGGTTTTCACAGTTTTTTGTAAAAAGTAAATAAGCTCTGCTTGTAACAAGAGCCAGTTCCTTTCTGTCCTTGTGTAACCACATCCTGAAACATTGATGCTGGAAATCTGTTAACAAATTGCAGTTTTTAAGGGAAAGGCAAGAAAAGTATGTGAATTATTACAGGGAATTCAGGAATGTACCTTGATACAAATGCTGTTCATGGCAAAACGTGCAACTCTCCAAAGGAATATGATGATAAAGGATGAGCTGTTGTACAGACTAGATAAGGAAAAGAGTTATTTATATCACTGAAAAAAATTGTCCACGTGGCTACCCCAACCTTGGAAGTGTTCAAGGTCAGGTTGGATGGGGCTTGGAGCAACCTGGGATGGTGGAAGGTGTCCCTGCCCACAGCAGGGAGGTTGGAATGAGATGAGATTTAGGTTCCTTCAAACCCAAGCTATTCAGTGATTCTATAAAATTGGTAAGAAAGAACAGGAGAGATTCAATGTACACTCAAGCCAGGAATTACTTCAGTAGTTTTGTCCCAGTCCTGGGACAAATGTTTTAATTCTTGGGCATTTGCACAGAGATCAAATTCATATATATATTTATTATTGTTATTATTTACTGTTATTAATTAAAGCAATCAATACGTATTATTTCAGGAATCCTCAAATTAGTTGTTTTCTGGTGGAACCATTTAAATTTTCTAAGACTTTTGTGCAAATCCAATCTAGGATTAAATATATTTCTGAATTTAAATGTGGAAAAGTTTTCAGAACTTCTGAAATAAGTTAATTTGTATGATTCAAACCTCTCATTTTTTTCCCTCTATTTCTTCCCAGATTTCTCGAATCAGGAAACTTTTTTGAAAACAAACAACCTTTGCCCCTACTTTCCTTTAGCAAGAACTATTTTAGAAGTAAATTCACTAGAAAAAAAAAATCAGCTCAAGTTTTAATTTCTAACTAAAAAAGAAGCATGAGCACAAAAGAGTGAAAAGTTAAGACAATATGAAAGACATTGAAGAAGTGGGGAAAATGCAAAAATAGTAGGTAAAAAAAGTTGACTGATTTGATTCAGAAATCTCTCCCTGATAAGACTCCCAGGAGGAATAATAAACCCTGTCTCTGAGGCACTCACAATTAAATTGGACTAAAAACCACAGTGAAAACAGTAAGCAAACAGTCAGTAAAAAGACTTCATGACTTTCTCCACAGTGGCAGCCAAAACCAAGAAAAGGAGAAAGAAGAAAAGTAATCACAGGAGGATTTGCAGTGGTAGTAGTAGTAGCAGTATTATATCATTGAAGATGCATTTTTTTATCAGTGAAGAACTGAGCACAATTTTGATACTCAGGGGAAAAGGAGAAGGAAAGAAACATATATGGGGTTGTCCAGTCCCTCTCAAGTTTGTTGGTTCTCTGATTGAGGGTTACACTGAGGTGAGGAAAAGCAAAGCAAAGTTAAACCAGACAAGACAAGACTTTCAAGCCAAGGAGTTTCTTGATTTGAAACAAGTCATTCTGGGAGCAATAGAACTGATGAAATTAGTTTAATTTCACTTTTTTTTCCCCTTCTAAGTCTCCTTATTTCTGTCTTCTCCAAAAGATCTGTCGTCCCCATCTCCTGAGATGCTACAGGACATTACCAGTGCAGTGTGGCTTTGGACACTTGGCCAGTTGTACAGATCAAGGCAGAATTCTGCCCTCTGTCTCCTCAACAGGAAAATAACTTCTTTCTTCCTAACACTGATTTTCTCAAAGCTGACAAGGATTTTCTTAAAAAACCCAGACCTTATGAAATCTAGGTCAAATTAAAAAGCTGGTGAGGGAGAAGTGTGACAGACTGACAGAGAGGTATTGCAGCTGCGTAAACCTTTTTTTTTTTTTAATTAATTTTAGTTGGAAACTTCTATTTTTTATATTTTTAAACAAGTTTTAAAAATTGTGCAGTTCATGTGCTGCTGTCTTTGTACAGTGAATGCCAGTTGGTTTTTCCCCCCTCGATTCAGGGTATACAGAGCTCCCTCTGGTGAATCAACACCAGGTATGATGTAAGGATCAGGTCACGATGAGGATCAAAACTCTGCAACTCCACTGAAGTACCTGGACTGTGGCAAGATGCAGCAGCCAGGAGTGGATCCACCATGTACAGCAGACCATGGGGAATGCCTTGCAATGCTTTTCTAATTCTCTATTTACTAAATAACTTCTGGAAGGCTTTGTTCAACTTATTCCAGTATCTAAAGGGGGGTTACAAGAAGCCTGGAGAGGAATTTTTCACATGGGTATGGAATGATAGGACAAGGGGGAATGGCTCCAAACTGAGGGAGGGGAGATTCAGATGGGAGATTAGGGAGAAATTATTCCCTGTGAGGGTGGTGAGACACAGGTTGCCCACAAAAGCTGTGGCTGCCCCATCCCTGGAAGTGTCCAAGGCCAGGTTGGACAGGGCTTGGAGCAACCTGTGATGGTGGAAGGTGTCCCTGCCCATGGCAGGGAGTGGAACAAGATAACTTTTGAGGTCCCTTCCAAACTAAATCCTTCAATCATTCATGTGTTTATTCTTTAATTCAGACATCCCACTTACTCCTAGAAGTGAGTGCTCTGCAGGAATAAATCCTCACTGCTCCATCAAAGGCAACAGTTACAAGTTATACTCCTGGACAACCTGGCCTTGGATTTGCAAAGCACAAGCACCCTTGCACACCCTGCTGAATTTACTCCCTGACTTATTACTCATGAAACTGCTTGGAGGAAAACAAAGGAGAAAAAAAAATAAAGAAAAAGAGAAGAAAAAAAAAAGAAGGAGAAAAACAGAAAAAAGAAGACTTCTGCTTTTCATAATGCCTAATCTTTTTTCCCATTGGCATCCACCAGATGTTGCTTTGGATCAGAAGATAAATATTAAAACCTAAGAAGGAACAAAGCAGGCTGTTTACAAGATGGATTTTCTGATGTCTCTCAAACACTTTAAAAAGGCAGGAGGGAAGCGGGGGTGGGGGGGGACTGGAGATTCTTTGATAGGCACAAGGAATGAATTCCACAACCCAGCGGAGCTCTCTAGTGGTCTCAAGGCCAAACTGCTCTATTGAGAATTAGGAATTTGCTCCTTCAGTCCATCATTTGGCAGGGGACAATTCTGCAAATGGTGGAATAATATGTGGGGGAAGTTATTCATGGATAGACCCACTTGGTTGTTGGAGAGACACGGCACTAACCTGGCAAAGAGTCCAGCAAAATGCCCCTGGGGTGGGGTGTCCCCACAGACGTAGAGGTAGGACACCGATCCTCTCTGCTGGGAGGTGCCCACCATGACTTGGATGTCACATTCAATGAAGGTGGCCCTGTCCTCTTGGCAGTCGGCAGAAAAGTGTGTCAGACCACAGAGAATGGCCAAAGGGGCTGCAAGACAGGAGACAGAAAAAGAATAACCCAACGCAGCCTAAACACCACTGACACGGAGTATATTTTAACTACTGAGAGGCGTCATCGCAGAAGGTGTCCCTGCCCATGGAACTAAATGAACTTTAAGGTCCTTTCCAAGCCAAACCATTCCATGATCCTTTGACTCCTGATGTGCACCCAGCCTCTCTTTTAGGTACATCCTTTTTGAGGATAATTAGGTCTCCATGCAGCTCCTTCAGCCCCGCTTGCTTTGTGCGAGCAAGGTGTAACCTCCTTTGTGCCCTGAGCGTCAGGGTGGTCTTTGGGATCAAACTGCTCTGTCCAGAAGGAGATGAAATAAGGAATTAACTACAAGCGTGGACATTTCTTCTGGGAGAGATAGACCATGGTTTACAGTTCAGGAATATGGCAGAAACCTTTTACCAAGGAGATGTGACAACGTAACATCTCTCATAAGTTTGAAATCCAGGAACAGGTTAGAGGAAGCATTGACACCACTTGGAGGACTCTTGGGCAATTGGTGGGAACTGGGATCTCTCACCTTGCTTTGTTGCTGAGTGTGACTTGAGATGTGGTCCAAGTTTGACTCCATGGATGAGGTAAAAATTGTAATGGGAGCAGCTGTTTTGAGGTGTATTTAAAGAACAAGTGGTGTGAACATCTGGAAGAATTATTTTTTGTTGTTGTTCAGCACTGGAATGCAATTCCCTGGGAGGTGGTGGAGTCACCAACCCTGGAGGTGTTCAGAGGAGGCCGGGACATGGCACTCAGTGCTTTGGTCTGGGTGACAAGGTGGGGATTGGTCACAGGTTGGACTCAATGGTCTTGGAGGTTTTTTCCAACCTTAGTGATTCAGTGAAATTCTGTGAGCAGAAATTAGATTTTCCTATTCTAAATCCAGATAAAAAATGCTAAAAAACACCAATATTATGAACTGTCACTGAAGTTCAGATTCAGTTGAAATATTTGGGTTTAACAATTCAAAAAAGGAGTCCTTTAAGCATTAAACCATGACAGACATTAAAACTGTTTCTCTCAAAACCCTGACTTTTGGACAATATTCATTAATCCTGAACAAACCAAATAGTTGTAATGAACTCCTTAAAGGGTCTGTGGACAGTATAACAGAGTGCACTCTAGCATCCAAGAGTATTTCTCAAGCTTCAGAAATCCAGTCAATGGGAATTTATCAAGACAGGGTTTTTTTCCTATTTGCTTTTGTGAGTTCCAGTTTCTTCCAAAGGTACCTTGTTTGCTGGGGAAGTGTCATGGTCAATGAATGTCTTGTCTCCTAAGCAATTCTAAAAAATGGAGGTTGAAATTGTAGCAATATGAAAATGCTCTATTTCCTATATTAAAATATTTAGCACATTTTGCTAAAAATTATTATTTCATATGGGGTATTTCTGAAGAGTTTATAACTGTTTAATGTTTCAGGTGTTTTTGAAATATTAAAACCTATTGTAGCGGGTTGAGTTCGAAACCGGGCAGAAAACACCAATTAAATGTAGTGGTTTTGGTTCAAAATATTCATTACTTACTTGTTTTCCTTCTGTGAGATAAAAATTAGGAGAAAAAGCAAAGCAGGCACAAACCTTAAACAGTTGCAGTACAATGAAAGAGTTTTATTACTAATAGAATTAAAAGTAAAGAGACAATAACAAAACAAAATTAAAGCAAATCCCCCCCCCCCCCCCAGCACTTCTCTCCTTTTACCTAGCTCACACAAGGGATAACAGAACATGGGATGTTAGTCAGCGTTCCAGTTCTTGAAAAGTCTCTCTCTTATGCTTAAGGGAAAAAAGGGTTTTTCCTTCAGTTGCACGTGGTTCCCAAACTGCCACCAACAGCAGATCCGCCCGGAAACAAACAATCTGCTGTGTGTAGAACATCTCTCCCATGAAAAATCTCACAGTTCCTTCACACTGCAAAACATGGGCCATCACATGGGGTTATTCATCTTTTTAAGGATAAGTTCTTTTGGCCTGCACACAAAGGCTCTTCTTCGCCACAAGTCTCTAACAGCCTCTTACTACTATAAAGCCTGGCATCGGCATTCTTCACAATCTTCACAGGCACACGAAGATACTCCATCCCCCCATGTTCTTCAAATGGATTAAAAAGACAAACAGTTTGTGGTATTACAGTTTCTTACCACGGCATGCAAGAAGGTTTCTTTTAAGCTGCCCGCCAGAATCGCGGCACCGCCCTCTTTTCTCCCGTCGCCATTTCCAGCTCCGTCCCATGTGACTCACTTCTCTTTCTCTCTGACTGACACCGCCATGCTGAAGGGTGTTCTTGTTCGGCCTTTACGGTGGGGAAAGCCTCGCTCCCTTTGTGCTGCTGGCTGCGTGGTGTCTTCTTCAGTTCAGCACGAAGTGTGCTGGCTGCAGACAGGAGGCTCTGCCGGCTCCCGTTGACTCCGCCGGCTCCGCATGGAGAGGAGAGGGACCCGCCGGTCCCCAGAAGCCGCGCTGGATGGGTTTAGCTGTGAGCAGTCCATGGCTGGTTTTAGCTGCCTGTGGCTCTGGGACAGTCCCCCCCAGCCACCCAGGGTCCGTGCCGCAGTGTTGGGAAAGGGGGAAAGGGGCAGTGGCCCCGGCCCGGCCGGGCCCGGCGGCCCCGAGCTGCCCCCACCTCCCAGCAGGCGAGCTCCCGACCAAAAAGGGGAAGTCCCGCCTTTCTGTGCAGTTTAAATATGTAAATTGTGAGAAGCGTAATTGGTCTTAAAGACTGTCCATCAACTCAGGGTCAACCCAATACACCTATATTCCATCTGCTCTGAACTTCAGAGAGAGAGTTTACAATCCTCTATTTTTCTTCTCTGGTTTTAGAATGAGAAAATAAATTTACCACACGCTCACAAATTTTGCAATTTGCTTAATCCCTTTCCTTCCCCAAATCCAGTGGCAATTTTATGCTTGGTATCCAGACAGAGCCAAACACAATCCCTGCCTTGAAGACCTACATCTAAGACAGGTAAGAGGCAGGGAAGCTGAAAATAATGATGGCTATATTTTGTTTTTATTGTCCAAAAATTCTGTCTACAGCTACCTCAGGTATTCTATGGCTCCCACAAAAGCCTTATGTCTTTCCTGACATTCCAAGGGCATCTTAAGCAGCACTAAATATCTGTGTTTTGACAAATAAATAGCATTCAAGAGGACGAAATGCTGCAAAGATCATGCGTTTGCAACAACCTGCAGCAGAACCCAATTCATTACACAAAGGGCTTGGTTTTCTTTTGTGGTCTTGAAAAGAACATTTCCACATTCAATCGTATGTGGAAAATGTTGAACTCTATTTTGGGATGAATGTTGGAAACTACTCATAGAATCTCTGGATGTAACTCTTTTCCTCGACATTTTGCTACTGCCAAAGAACTTGCCTTGCTCATGTAGGTCACCAGAAGGTGTTTCCCACACAGCCCTGAGAGCTCAGCACAAGAACAGTCTGGCACTCTTTAAAAAAACCCAAAATGTGGAAATTGGGCGTTTCTGCTGTGCTCCAGTGCCCTCATCCCGATGTTATCATGCCTGTAGGAACATGAGTCCTTTTATCCTACCAACAGCTGAAATAATTTTTAACTCAAACCAGGCAAACAAAGGTATTAATTTATAAAACCTAAGTTTTAGAACATGGCTACAAAGGATTGCAAAGAGATCAGTGGAAGCAAAATCCAAGCAGACTCTACTTAATCTGCAGACCCCAGAATCAAATTTAGAATTGCTTTGTCTCAGGTAGAAGGAGGGAAAAATCTCATCTCCACACCGCACAGCTCCTGTCCATCAGATGGAGATATCACTCTAAGACATGAAGTTCTTTTCCCATTCCTTCCTTGGGATTTTCCAAGGTCCTCATATTTCCCTCCTCCCAGAGGTTTTAATATCTTTATTCATTTAGGAGGAAGTCTTGTCCTTTCCCTTCCCGTTGCTCTGACCATGAAATACAAACAGTCCTTGGTATTATTGGTGCCATTATTTCCTACCATAACAGCAGCAAAAAATTTCAACTAAAGATTTCAACACACTTTTGGCACATCCTAAAAGGATATTCTGCTTGTTCTGGGACACAGTTCTTCTCCCTGCTTAATTGGTTAGTGTTCAAACCCCAGAATGAAGCTGCTTTAGGCTTTATACTCCCTATAAAGATCAAACCTGCAATCCCATGGCTGGGATGAATGCACTCAGCTCATTACAGCTTCTCTTTTGAGATCAGACACTATGGCAGCCAAATCTCTGCATGGTGGTAATGGCTTAGGGACTGACTACCCCCAGCCCTGGCTTTGAGGGATACCCTGGCTTAATCCAGGATCCTGGGATGCTCAGCACAAAGGCTTTGTTCTGGGTCACTGTTTAATAACAACTGCTGGACATGTGATGAGGCTAAAACCTCCAGGAGGCTCCAAGGGCAGCTGGGGGTTGATTGAAGAACTGCCCAAGGAGTCTCAGTGCCAAATCTCACATCCCCAGTCAGCCACCCCTCACAAAACAGACTGTGAAGCACAACATCAACATGTGCTTAGCAGGGAAGACAAAGAATTAAAAAAAAAAAAGTTAATAAAAGGGAGAGGAAAAAGAGACCTGTTAAGGTCATCGAGTCCCACCTCTGCCTATGAAGAATTGCTCCCTGTGAGACATTCATTTCACACAGCCAGGTTTCAGAAGTCCCAAGAGGTGACTTTCAAGCATCTATTCCCTGCCTGATAGATCTCACTGTCAGAACATTCCTGCCATGTAATCAATATGCTTTATTCCCCTCTCTTAACTTCATTTCTGGATTTGAAAGGCAGGAGGGACCATTTGGATCCTTTGGTTTGGTGTCCACAATGAACACCAGAGGCCCTGGCTTCTACTGAGGTCTCAACTGCCCCACCACCACAGCAGGCTCTCTTCATATCTTCTGCATTTGCTCATGCAAATCCCCGCATTTCCCTGGCTCTATTCCCTGTTGTCCTGGCTCAGTGAACCTCCTTGTTACAACCAAAACTCATTCTCTGTCTCCTCTTGCCCCATTCAAAGAGCCCCACCAAACCACATCTCTCATCCCTTTCAACCAGTCACATTTCTAGCCTCTAATCTACATTCTCCTCCCTAAACATCCACTTTTACCCGTGGAGTCTAGTTAATGGCAGGTCCAGGACTCACTAACAAAGAACTGTTACATCACAACCCTAAAGTCAGACCTGTTATTCCAAGCATGCTCATGCAACCAGGCAAATCACGCTCTGCTTTTACTCTGATGGATCTCCTTTAAAAAGTGTTTTCCTTACCCTCACATTTATGTCAAACATAAAATCTCTGGGACTGGCTTGCTGCAAAATTATTTATGGTACCTACACTAATATCACCTGAGAGGAATAATCACTTCTTTTCTCATCTGCCTCAAGCTTCCTGCCAGTTTTCCCATCTTTCACAGGAGAGCAACAGTCCCACAGACATTAACTACATGTTCTGTAAATTTAACCTGAGTTGAAGAGAATCTACAGCTGCATTTTCACTCATGCAGTGGCAAAAGCAACAAAGCAAGAACGAGAGAAGGGAAGGGCTTTCAGGATCATAGAATAATTTTGGTTGGAAAAGCCCTCTAAGACTGGGCCCAACCATTCCCCCAGCACTGCCAAACCCGCCACTAAATCATGTCCTCCAATGCCACAGCTACACAGCTTTTGAACCCTTCCAGGCATGGTAATCAAGCCACTTATATCTTTACATTTAAAGACTCATGGGTCAAGTTTGGGCTTTTTACATTTGGTTTTGTTTTTCCTTGAAGGCAGTGGGATTTTGTTAATTTTGTTTAATTTTCTTAATTTTTTTAAGCTTTAAGGCTGAAAATCAAATTTTAGCTCTGTTCTGAATTGATTTTTCTGCATCTTGCAAAAGACAACAGTTTCCATGAAAGAGTCTACTCCTGCATTCCCATTCCTTGTGCTCTGGAGTGAGCAGGTCTCAGTAACATGCTCCTGCCAGTGATCAAACCAAAACCTCACTGCGACCCGGCTCAACACCCATTCCTAAGGAAATCCCTGTGAGGAAGGCTTATGGGTGGATCCTGCTGAGCCTGGCAGTTCCTAATCTCTTAGAAAACTTCTTGCTCAAAGGGAAAGATGTCACATTTCCTACCTGCAGAGCCTTGCCCTATGGATTGGATCACATGAGAGAGTTACACAGACCGGTTGGGGATTCCCACGTGGACATCTCTAATCTCAAGCAAGCCAGACACAACATGACCCAGCATTGAGATCCCAGGGCAGCCACTGCCACCTGACATCCCCCAGTGCCAGAGGAGAGGGAGTTCTGCTTCACAGCCCTCAGTAACAGAAGAAATGCAGCTTAAACTCTTCACATCAGCCAGTTCTGAGAGCAGAGCTGGGAAAGGTCAGACAAGCATCCAACTTAGACACAACACTGAGGGGCCCTGGGGCACCACAGACCTCCCCTTTCCATTCCTTCACAGTCCTACATCCCTAGAGTTTCTTTACCACCTCTCCCATGTGGACGAGGCAGTGCAAGAAGGGTCTGAACACTGGATGTGCGAGCGCCAAGTGGCAAAATTCCCCAGGCAAACAGCACGATGTAAACCATGAAGTGAGACTGGACTAACTGCACTTAAACCATCCATTCATGCCCTAAACATGGTGAGGGGCAGGGTTAAATCCTTAAATATTAAAAAAAAAAAAAAAAAAGTCCTTAAATATTAAGCATTAAGTGGAAGAGTATCTGGAAGGCATCTTACTCTATATACAGATTCACCCATGCCAGATGTAGACGTGCACAGGCTGAAATACAACAGTCTCAGGGAGCACAAATACCCTGACAAACACAGATTTGACCAGCCTGAAAAGGATTTTTGTCTTTTTAAGGCAAGGGGGGGAAAAAAAAGATATTTGCTTGTAAATATTTAATTAACAAATATTTTGCAACTGGACTGGTGAAACTGGCAAGGCTGCAAAACCCAGGGCAGGAGAGAGAGGGTGAGGCAACGCTTCCTTTGAATTTCCTCTCCAGACACGCAACCAGCGATCAGCATTCACTTGCTGACATCTAGTGACAGGAACAAGCATCGTGGTCCTGCCTGTAAAATTGTTTTCCCCAGGCTCCCTCTGCCACCAACCACTCAGTGAGTTCTGGACACAGCTTGAATCAATGTGATTAAATTTTAGTATGCTATTCTCCCTGCAGTTACCAGGGTGCCCCATTTTGTGTTTTATTTTTTTCCAGCACTCCAGCACCATGTCTTTTTCTATTTAAAACAACAAGCAGTATTGTGGACTGTGCCTGGGCCTTGTTTAAAACAAAGAAAACTGAGCTCTTTATGTCCTCTTGGTGTCTTTTTTTGAGTGCTTGTGGTTGGGTTTAAAAGCCCTTTATTTTTTTCTCTTCCATTTTTCTTAGTATTCGTCTTGGCAGGGGGATTGGAACCAGAAGGCCTTTAAGGTTCCTTCCAACCAAACTCTTTCTGGGATTCTATGAAAGAAACTGTTCAAAATGGCAGGAGTAAATTCAGAATTTGGGAATAAGTGAGGCTAAAGAGAACACCTGGATGCCTCTTATCCCAGTCCTTGTTCAAAAGAATATTAGATTTCACATTAGAGTGGTTTCTTGGCAAATAATTTATTCAACTTCTATTTTGGAGGATGGATATTCCACACATCTTTGAACAAACCCATGGAAATTTACCCTGATGGACACTCTCACTTGCCACCTTTCTTTCAAGTCCACAAAAGATAAGAGGTAATGGATCTCTGGTCACATGGATATCGGATGTCTGGACAGCCTCAGAACAGCAAATATTTCTGCAGACCTCCAGATGTTCTCTGACTTCAGAGCTATGAAGGGACTGAAATGTTAAACTTCTGAGTGTTGGAATCCCTGAATCACGGCATCATCTAGGTTGGAAAAGATCTCCACGACTGCAGAGTCCAACCTTTGACCAATCCTTATCATGTCACCTAGACCAGAGCAGTGAGTTCCACATCCAGTCTTTCCTTGGACACCTCCAGGGATGGGGACTCCACTGAGGAGTCAAGCACCAAGGTGAATACTCCATGTTTAGAATTTCAGGAATGGGACATGGCTCAAATGAGATTTAAAAGTCTTAAATCCTGCCTTTTCAGATCTGAGAAGACTAATTCTGAGCTTTCAGTAGGAAAAAGAGGAAACATATCTTGTTCCAGGAAATGCTCATTTTGAAGAGTTAACTCCAAAATTCAGGCAGGGTTATTTCCCTCTTTGAGAGATGTGGAAATCATCATTCCATGCTGCCTCTTACCAGTTAAGGAAGGTGCTCTGGTCATGATGGATGATCCCATCTCCTCTCAAGGAAGTCAAATCCTCATCTCCAGCTTCCCAAAGGTATGAACTGGCCCTGGTACATCATTCGTTCACCCTTCCAGTCATTCAGCCTTTTCCTTCCACATCTTTACCCCACTGAGGCCATCCCACCATGCAGCCAAAACACAAAATGTGTGAGGCCACAGAATCAAAGAATTGTTGAAGTTGGAAAAGACCTTTAAGATCACCATGTCCAACCATCATCTCACCAGTGCCATGTTCACCACTAAGCCATTCCTCAAATGTTACATCCACACAATTGTTTAGCTCTTCCAAGGATGATGACTTCACCACTTCCTTGGGCACTGTTTTCCAGTGCTTGAAAACACTTTATGTGAAAAAATTTTTCTAGTATATGAACTGAAACTTCCCTGGTGCAACCTGAGACCGTTTCCTCAGAAGAAAAAGCATTTAAGGGAGTTTAATTCATTAAGACGGTCATGATGTCTAAGAGGTGCTTGGGAACCCAACCCTGCAGCCCATATATGTATTTTATGTGGGGCAGCTCTGCCAAGGAATAACTGCTGTGAGGAAATGTTGATGTTGTGCAAGTGTGGCTACAGGCACACCGTGGATCTCGTCCAACATCCATGGCCACTGACACAAAAACACACCCTGACACCATCTGTCTTCAGACTGAGTTCAAAAACCAGAAGTCATAGAATCATGGAATCCTTACGGTTGGAAAAGACCTCCAACATCATCAAGTCCAACCTTTATCAATGCTGTGTTAATTCCTCTCCTGTCTCCAATGCTGCTCTCTGTTCCCTTGGGATGAGATACACCAGGATTCCCCCTTTTGGGTCAAGATTTTAGGGGTTATTTTTAACACAATGACAGTTCTTGAGTTTTAACTGACCTCGTGGGCGTGGGGCAAGGCAGCTCAGCTCAGTCACTGTCATGTTGCCCAAGAGTTCACAGCTGGTGCCGCAAATTGTGACCAAAGTCTTCCCTGGGGAAAACCCAGTTCCATGCAAGTAAACTGGTCCTCCATTCAAGCCACCTTGGAAAAGGACAGGAAATAGGATTTAAGACAGAGCCTGACAGCCGGCTGCCAACAAATGTATTTTTTTCAATTCATAATTTTTGCTTTCATGACAAAAAAAAACCTGTCACTGCAATGCCTCACACAAAACCCTGTGGAGGAACTGCAGCAACCCTCCATGACTTACCCCAGTTGTGATGGGCAGCTGTCACTGTCAGACGAGAAGTGAACATCAGGTTGGAGGAAGCCCATCCTCTGGGAATATCCAAGCCCAGCACAGGGTATTCTCCCACAGGGAGCAGGGGAGCTGAGCACTGCAACATGGAGCGAGTGATGGTGATGTTTCTACAAGGAAAATCTCCCACAAATACTTGGATATTGTCAGTCTCCATGACTCGCGACACTGTCACAGTTAAAAGGAGGCCAGTGGCAACAAGTGAAAGGAAAGCTGGGGTAAATTCCTCACTGTAACTTATTGTTCCAAGGTAATAGGAGTGTCCATCTACTTTCAGACTGAGAGCCCTCGTGCCATTCCCCGGAGGCACCATGCACTGGATAAACACACAGGTGATGTTGTGAACGAGGCAAGGGCGATGGTCTATGAGGACTGAAGTCGTCCTCTTTCCTTTCAGAGCCAACCCTGCTAAGCTGAGCAGGCCTCCCCCACTGGTGCTGAAATTCCGTGGGTAAAACTGGTACACCCAAGGCAGGATGGTGAGAATGTGGGATGTCCCTCTGAAACAAGCACGGCCACTTTTCCTGCTGGATATGGAAATGTTGTGCTCCCCTGGGGCCAGGCAGGCTGTCTGGCACTTGATGATGGTCTCGTTCCAGAAAGTCACCTTGCAGACAGTGCTGTTATCCACATGTACCACGGGGCTGTCACCCTGCCAGGCCAGCCTCTGTCCTTTGATTGTCATGTAAGTGAATGTCCCATTGGTCTTCCAGGTCACCAGATGTACCAGGGGTGTCCAGTGCTCATGAAGGTGGAGTGTACAGTCCCCAAGGCACACACTGCAGACCCCATTGACAACCACTGTGACATTGAGAGCCTGAGATGCCTCAGCCAACCACTCATAGTGCAAAGGGTGGGCCCCTGGAAGGACAAGACAACTGATAGAGTCATTATCAGACTTCTGGATCTCACAGGAGTAATTACTCTCCAGGCTGACCTGTACCAAATTCTTCCTGGATGTCAAAGCAAAACCAGATATAGTGAGGTACATCCCACCACAGATTGATCCTTGTGATGGGAATATGGAGGTTATCTGTGGAGTTATTGTGAGGGCCTGCTGCCTTGCTGTCACTTGAGCATATCCCAGCTGCCTCTGGATGACCTGAATAGGGAAAGTCCCAGGTTCCAGGCTGTTCAGTGGCAAAGAGCACTGATAAGACATTTCAGACTGGTTGCCACGTTGAAACTCAAGTTGACATTCACTGTGTCCAAGTTTAGCCGCAGATCCAGTGATGTTTATCCCCTGGAAGCTCAAGAGCAGGCTGCCATCTATAACCTCTGTTTCAACAGCAGTAACGAGGGGAGTCAAAGCTCTTTGGTAGTTAAAGGTGGTGGTCCTATTTGCAAAGAGAGCATGATGAAGTGATCCACTGCTGATGGCTACATTTACTCTGACAGAGATGTCCCGTGAATCTTCATTTGACAAACCAGCAGCTGGCGGGGTCAGGCACCAAACTGTCTCTTCTGCCAGGTGAGTAACTGTACAGGTTTGATTGTCCATTGAAACAGAAACCAAGGCAGGATTTTGGCCAAAGCCCACGCCAGAGATTGTGAGCAGTGTTCCACCTAGGTGCAAAACAAAATAAGGCTTGAAGGGTATTATATGCAGGAAAGGAATTCATTACTATCTCTGAACCATCTCAAACCATGATCTTTAAGGTCCCTTCCAACCCAAACCGTTTATGATACAGCTGATAAGCATTATAGGATGAAGGAAAGAAAAAATAAAGTCCTTTTTTTGGACAAGACAGCTAGATAATAGCAGCCATATATCAGGATAATCCTACGTGGACAAGACATTAAGGTAACGAGTATCCAGGGACATTTGTGGAGTAAATGACAGTGGAAAGTCACCACAGAAATGAGAAAGCTACTGTGAAAGCACCCCTGAGAGTAAACAGAGGCTGAACCCTTCACTGAACGGGACTGTCCATACAGGTGGGTGGGGAAGTAGTTTGATCCTGCTGCCTACAGAGAAGCAGAATTTGATAGTGACTATTTGCAAACTCAGAGGCAGGGTGTCATATTTTGTGAAATTACAGAATGGTTTGGGTTGGAAGGGACTTCTAAGAACCATCTCCTTCCAACCCCTGCCACGGGTTCACTAAATGAGGTTGCTCCAAGCCCCATCCAGCCTGGTTTTGGACACTTCTAGGGATGGGGCAGCCACAGCTTCTCTGGGCAGCCTGTGCCAGGGCCTCCCCACCCTCACAGGGAAGAGCCCACCCAAAACCTCTGTCCATCTTCCTTTTGTTTACGGTACTGGTAGTCCCAGGGTCCCGCCTTGCTTCAACCTCTTTATCCATTAAGGTCATTGCCTTCCTTTTCCCATGATCTGGCTGAAAAATAAGTTAGTTTATGATGGAGTTCTTTTAAAGTGATCCCAAATCCTTAACCCAGATGCACACACACGTGTTAGAGACAACAAAAGACTAGAGGTTAAGGGAGAGGGACTGGTGCTTTTTGCTGCAGAGATTTTAATTTCGCTTAAGCCATTCATAAATCCACAACCAAAGAATTAATCAGTTCTTATTTAATTTTCAATTTACTCTGAAATATAAAAAGAAGGGTAAAAGTTTTATTATTTTTTGTTGTATGGCTTAATCTTCAAAACTGATAGGATTTGCTCTCCAAGCTACTCTCTCATCTTTCAAGGCTTGAGCACTTCACAAACTATTGAACTAATCACATACTACAAAGATGCTGAATTTTTGTGTCTTTAACTGTGTTGTGAGCCTGGAAGAGCAATCTGTGGAGGACCTGAGGTTGTAGCACAAGAATTTCCCTGTCTTCTATAAAAGCATATCTAAGGGCTCATGTAAAATTCACTACAGGGATTCAACTCTCCCCCACCACCAGCCAAATGACAAAATAAATTAACCACTCCAAATCTGTTTTTTAAGATTTAAAGTAAAACTTTTCTTTTTAATTCAGTGATGTTCTGCTCAGAAACACACTTAAATTATTTCCAGTGTCTAAAAGCTTAGAACGGGATTAATAAATATTTCCCTTTTGATTAAAATTAACATTGAAAAAGGGCTTTTTTATTTTGTCTTTTCAACATAACAATGAACATCCCTTTTGGGATCACTTGAAATTATTGTTTGCTTCAAACCACAATTGTACTCTGCTTTCCACCTAACTTTCACATGGAAAACCTTGAAAGATGGGGGCAAAATGACTGAAAGAAACAGCACAGATGAGCCAGGTGTGGGCATGCTTTGTTTTCCCGATAGGAACGTTCAAGAATACATGAGCAAACACTTGGGGAAATCAAATTCAAAACACAGGGAGACCTGAGCCAGCCAATCAGATGGAAGGATGCTCACTACAATCCCACATTTCCAGACCGCTGCTGTCTGCCAGTTGATGTCTGCATAATAAAGGGTCACAGATTCAAAACACCCTCATTTAAACTGATCTGAAATGGGATGCACTTTCCATTCCTGCAGGAAAACTGTGCCCTTGATCCCCTTGACCTCTATAAGTGGCTGCAGATGTACCAATGCTCTTTACCCAGAACGGAGCCACAACACGGCTCGACGCTGAACATCTCAGAGAGGTACTGGATTAACGGCTCAACCCTGCAAAACATAAGCAACACAGAAAGGATTTGGGGCAGTTAGGGGTATTCTTTTATTTTTCCTTCCTACTGCAGTGCTTTTCATTCTTACAACTCCTGGAAAGCCAAGCACCCACCTGGCACATTCCCTTTGTTTGATGTCACAGTGACAAGACCACCCAACACTCCAAATTTTTCCATGTGGTTTAGAATCACAGAATGATTTGGGTTGGAAGGGACATTAAAGGTCATCTCATTCCAACCGGCCTGCCATGGGCAGGGACACATTTGAGCTACATCTATCACAAACACTCTCTTATCAATTGGCAACTTGTGGGCCAAATTTAGTGCAAGAGAATTGCCTGTCAAAGGAAGCAAGGATACGGATTTTTTAGCAAGCAGATCCCACTGTAGCTATGCCCAATAAAAGAGCATCAAAAAGGCATCACAGCTGCTTCCTCTCCTCACACCCTCCCGCCACAGAATGGAGTAACTGGGACAAGTGGAAACCCAGACACAAGCTCCTGAAGCCCACCCAGATAAAGGTGCAGCTCTGTTTCTGTCCCATCTACATCTATTTTTTTCATCACTCTCCTTTCAAAAACATCTCCTTCCCTAAAAAGACATCTTAGAGAAGGGACCTTCCCAGTCCTGCAATCCAGCCCACCAGAGAGCAGAGTCCTCTCCTGGGATGACCCATCTCCTTCCAAGCTATCCCTGGAGATGAAGGATGGTGCTGCTAACAGACTCCAGTACCAGGTGGGATGAATCCCTCTGTGCCATCCCACCAACCACAATTTCCCTCCTTCTGAAGTTCATTAACACTACAAGCAGCTTAAGTTGGTTTGTGAGCAATAAAAACACCTAATTTCTCCCCAATATCGTCATTTCAGGATCACTCCTGGCAGCTGCCATGGCTGAGGAACAAAACTGTGTTGCTTGTGAATGCATTCCTATATCCCAATTTCAGGTCAGCTTTCCCCCACATTTTAATTCATTTATATTACATTTATCTAGGCATGAACTTGAAGTGTCACCTTAGGAGATGGAAATAGCATCATTTAAAAATTCTCCAAACAAAGCATTTTTGTATTGTTCAAACCAGCTTTTGTTTTTCTGATGAACAGTGTTTCTTTTCTTCTGCTGTTTTCCTACAGCAGGATTTATCTGCATTTGACCTGAATCTGTGAATACCTTTGATTGCCTGAATATGCATTTTTCATCAAATCAACTGTTTTTTCATAAAATGTTTCTCTCCTGCCTCCTACTGATCCAAGGGGAGTTAATTGACTAGCATTAGCAGTTTGCTGACTTGGGTTCCACAGATCAATAAATGCCTTGATAATTATTCATAATTTCATACTACACTGCAGAATTCACCGTTAGGTACGGAATTTGTGAAAAACTCAAACCTTCCTTTTCAGATTAACCCTAAAACACCAAATAGGATGGAAAGGAAAATACACACCTGTTTGAAGCGACAGCAATGCCACTGATGAGGACAGAGACATTGTACCACCCTGCAGGCAGGGCTGGAAGAGTCACATTAACACCACGGTCTGTCTGCGCCTGGATCTGTGGCCACGAGTCCCCAATTTGGACCTTGACATCTGAGCCCTGGTAGCTGGCAAACTGAGATATTCCAATGTGAAGCTCCTCACCTCCTGCAGAGAAAGGAGTGGAACTCTTTCAGTGTTTCTTGCAATGGTTATTTTAGCAGATGTGACTATTGCCTGAGGAAGAGCAGAGTCCCATTATGCCAGAATAGGCCCAGTCTTGTCCATCAGCCCAAACCCAAAATGTTGAAGGTTGCTGTGGCTCTGTATCCTACTCAATCTCTCCTGCATAAGGTCACCAGCTATCAGGGTTGTCTTGAGACATCAGCACAGTGAACTTGGTTATGGCCACCAATAGCCACTCTCAGCCACACTCAGGATAGAATTCAATTCCTTATTACCATAAGTGTGTGTCCTATAAATAGCTGAACTCAATAAAACCCAAATCCAGTTTCTTTAAAGCTCTGGAGCTGAGGGGTTCTGGGTTTTTCTGAATTGCTGATAAATAATCTAGAGCCTGCTTTTCAGCATTAAGGAGCCATGGAACTTTAACAGAAGCCTTCCACAGTAAAACAAAAATTTCCTTGGGTACTTTAAGTCAGACATGCTTGTCATGGTTTAACCCCAGATGACATCTCAGCCCCACAGAGCTACTCACTCCCTCCCCTGCAGTGGGATGGGGGAGAAAATCAAAAGAATAAAAGGGAGAAAACTCGTGGGTGGAGATAAAAACAGTTTAATGGGTAAAGCAAAAAGTATGTGTGCAAAGCAAAACAAGGACTTCGTTCTCTGCTTCCCATGGGTAGGCAGGTGTTCAGCCATCCCAGCAGGGCTCCATCACACGGAATGGTGACTTGGGAAAAAAAAATGCCATTGCTCAGAATGATTCCCTCTGCCTCCTTCCTCCCCCAGCTTTATAAACTGGTCTGGAATATCCCTTGGGTCAGTTGGGGTCACCTGTCCTGGCTGTGTCCCCTCCCAAATCCTTGTGCACTCCCAGCCCATTCACTGGTGGGGTGAGCAGCAGAAAAGGCCTCGACTCTGTGTAAGCCCTGCTCAGCAATAACAAAACATCCCTGTGTTATCCACAGCATTTTCAGCACAAACCTAAAACACAGCCCCACACAAATCACTGTGAAGTAAATTAATTCCATTCCAGACACAACCAGCCCAGCTCCAGCGTTTTATTTTCGGTGATCATGGTTCTCTCCCATTTAAGCTGTTGTGTTCAGATGATACAGGATCATCTTTCCTTTATTTGTGCACAGGGCAGTAACAGGAAAGGACAAAGCCAAGGGACTTCCATATCCGAAATTTCTTCTGAAACAGCTTAAAAAAATTAAGGTGGTATCCATCAGTTCAAATAAAGGCATTTTCACTGATAGCTCTATCTGCGGCCAGTGAAGAGAAAAGAGACTTTATGTCATTCATTCTACTGTAAGACACACAAAAGAGCTGTGGCAAATCCCACCACAGAACCAACTACTTCTCTTCAGTGAACATGCAAAGCATCTAAACAACGAGCACGGGGATATGTTTAGGAGGTGAATCTCATCCTCCTTTCTCCCTTGAAGAGATGAAGGAGAGAGGAAGAAGCTCCCAAGGAGCAGGAGAGTCTGTACCAAGCTCCCCTCAACTACCTGCTCCTCTAAGCAGGTCTTGGAGCTGGTACTTTTCAATTCTGCATTCACAAAGACTCAAATAAAGTTTGAAAGCCTCAGAAGTTGAATATGTTAATAACGTGAACTCTTTGGACTCTTGGTCAATTGTCAGCTTAATCCCAGATGCCTGGAAGGCATCAGTGTAATTTATTTATTCTTTTTATTATATAGAGGGAAAATTATATTAAAAGACGAAGCCGTGGAGGTTCTGGGTAGGAGATTGAACTCAGCCCCAGCACAGCTCATGAGACACTGTAACATTAAGGAATTCCTTGCACCTGGGCTGCCCGCGGCTACAAAAACCTCCCCTTGGCGCTGTGGTATCTGAATAATATTCAGATGATAAAGGACGTTTTCTCTTATTTATGCATTCTGGATTAATAGAAAATGACAAGGGCATTTGGGGAAAGGAATAGAAATGCTGGGAGTGCACAGAGAATTTTGGCACTGGCAGTCACCTAACCCTGCACATCCCTACCAAGTCCAACCAAACTTGGGGGAGCTTTAAGGCGTTTGCTGGAAAGGTTGCAAAAATAGAGAAAAAAGTCAGATTATTACATTCTTGGAGGAATGGGAGTAGGATAGGTAAGAAAACAGGAATATTTCTGCCTTCCTCCCATCTTCCTTCCTCTCTCTCTCAGATACCAAGAAATTGGTGTCTGTTTGCCACACAGAAATGTACTAAACCTTCTTTCTAAAAAACTTGTTTAAAAGTGAACATCATTCACCATTTATGCTTTCTATTCCCTACACCCAACCAAAATCCTGGGGGCAAAAATGAGGGAAATGTGAAAGAAAACAAACAAACAACCTCAAATAGAAACTTTCAAAAGACAGGAATGCCAAACACTCCATGACATCTAATTAGGATTTTGTCCCCACAGATTCTGTGAGGTCTATGCTCATATTCTAACGTAACACACTGCAAGGTCACAATGGAAGGAGCAGTTTGGCTTGGAAATGGGAACTAGTAAAAGAAATGTTGCCCATCCCCTGCTTTCAGCAACACAAAATGCACATGATGCTCTTTATGGTCAACACTTGGATCCTGGAGAAGGACACTCTCCAGAGCTCATTTCTCTTCTCATGGGTGAATCTATTACTAAGAAATACAGTAATGGAATACCCTGAGTTGGAAGGGACCCACCAGGATCATCAAAGTTCAACTCCTGACCCTGCACAGGACAGTCCCTAGAGTCCCACCATGTGTCTGAGAGTGTTATCCAAACACTTCTTGAGCTCTGGCAGCCTTGGGGCTCTGTCCATTCCCTGGGGAGCCTGTTCAGTGCCCAACCACCCTCTGGGGAAAAAACCTTTTCCTGATATGTAGCTTAAACCGTGTATCCCATCACTGAATGAATGGTTGGGATAATTTCAGAGCAGAGTTAGACAAACATGACACAAAAGCATGACTATACTGAACCTGACATGCTGTGGACATCATCCATACCAGCCTAGGGCAAGCAACTCATTACCTCATGTATGCAAGAGAAAAGCCAATAAAAAAACAACCAGGACTGACCAGGACTAGCAGGAAATATAGGAACTAAAATTTAAAAGAGGACAAAATAAGTGTCAGATCACACTTTATAGACCTAAATTCCCTCTGCCCCACCATTATCAGCAATAACAACCCTTCTCCAGAAGATGTCCAATACACATCTGCAGCCTTTTCACCTGCTATGCCACTTCTGTTCCTGCTCAGGGATACAACTGCAGGGTTTAAGGAAGGATCATATTGGAACAAGTTGGTTACTGTTGTTGACTGGTACCCAGAAATCAGTGTTATGTGGACAGCATAATCTTCTGTCCCCTAGGAAGAAAGAAAATGTCAGGGTTAAGAATGAACCAATTAAAAAAAAAAGTTATTTCCGGTATTCCTACATCTCCTATATTAAGTCAGGCACATGGCACTGATGAAACTTTCATATACAGCAGACACTACTTAAATGTCTACATTTATGTTGACTTTGAAAGAGCAGCTATGGAGATTTAGAAACCTTAAAACAATCCCAGACTATGCAGGTTTTGATTTGCTATATCCATACTTGTAAATTAAGCTAGTAAATAAAATCCCAGACTATGCAGCTTTTAATTTGTAATATCCTTACTAAATTAAGGAGCTTGCTTTTTTCACTGGTTTTCATAAATCAGCTATTAAACTATTTTTAATTAAGCTGGTCTAATCTGTAGAGTCCACAGTAAATTGTCCCACAGCCAAGACCTGGCTGATGGGCTACCCTTTGCCCTTCCAGGAAAACATAGGAAGGCACATTGGCTTCTGACTGCTCCCCAAAAAAATGTGGTTTCTTACCCGAGAAGGAACTTTACATTCAATTCTTGTTGCATTTCTGTCCTCCTCCAAAATTGGGCAAGGCTGGGATCCAAACAACACTGAATTTACCCCTTCCAGATTGGTCCCCCTGAGAGTCACTCTCAGTCCTCCTAAAAAAAACAATTATTCCATGATATTCAATATGTAGGATATTTTAATATGCAAAGGATTCTTTGTTTATAGATGACTAAAAAGGCAGTAGAGTCTGTCAGCTGATCTGATGATGATCTGTTCCACCTTGCTGTGCCTGGTTTCCTGTCTTGCACCAGAGATCCTTCTTGCCTATTATTTGAATTCTCCTCCACGATACAGGACAACTGGGTTTGTTTCTCGGTTTATTTTTTAATGACATACTTATTTAAACCAGCAAGCCCTGGCCTGTGATTTCCCCCTTAGACAGATCCCCAGCCCGAGAATGAAACAAGGAAGGAAGGAAGAAGCCCTAAGAATGGAAAATGAGCTTAACGCAGCAGGTGCTCTCACAGTTCAAAGAGCTGCCAAGCTCCCTGCTGTCAGAAAAGCCTGTAGCATGTGTCTAGGAAGTTTGGGATAGAAAGGGGGCTTGGCAGGGCTCGAGACGGGGAGTTGTGAGGGAAGTCACTGAGGGATTCATTCCATGGGGCACTGAGCAAGCTCAGCTCTCCTTCGTGCCAGACTGAGCCTCTTCAACACCATGCAGGATCATGCCCAACACAAGCCAGACTTGTGCTTGATCTTTCTTCAGCATCCAATCCCAAGGTAAAGAGCCAAGGTGCCCCTTTGCTTTTCCAAGCAACTAGAAGACTCAGGGGTATTTCAAAGAGAGACTGGAAAGACAACAGGAGTGGGCATTAATGGCAATTCTAAGCTGGAGTTTGTGCTTTGATGCAATTCAGAGAAACTTTAAAAAAAAAAAGGAAACGTTACTTGAAACTTAGAGCTTTTTCTCTAGTTCTCAGCCCTGCAGAGTTTTAGGATTATGGCTGAACAGACTGCTCAGACAGGTACTAATTAATGCAGTGTATTAATTAATGCAGTAATTAATGCAGGAGAATTATTTGTATTTATTAGCATGGCTATATTGTAAACCTACTGAGCTTTTATCCCTCTTTTCACATGTGATGCAAGCAACCTTCTGTGTTAAGGTAATCATATATTCATGGCAAAATCCCTTGTACACTTTCCTAAAATTACCTTTTCCTGCTAATTCTTTAAACCACCAGAGAATTACAGAAGTTTCATCTTGATTTCCTCTGGCTGGCAGTAAATCCAAGCCAACAAGAGCAATCAGATACATTAACAGCAAGGTCCTGCTCTTCACTGGAACATGGGAGTATCTTTAGAAAGGCATTCCATGCTTCTAGAGTTAGGTCATGGGGATTCCCCAGCATGGCACCACTGAGACCAGGGATATTTTGACAAGAGGGAGCTGAAGCAGCAAAGTACAAGGTGCTTCTTGCCTTCCCATCCTCTAACATTAAATTTGCAGAGTCAGAAAGAGCAAGAAATGAAAACTGAATCCGCTTGTCTAATGAGAGAGCTGTCAGATAAGGAGCTTCAGATTTAGAGTTCAGAATCCACGAGTGTTGTGTAAAGACTGATGCTCTTAAGTTTTGATATCTACATTATATCTATATGCAGTGAAATACTGCCTGTGTGCACTTTACGATGAGATTGAAGAGAGGTATTTGAAATGGGAGAAATTAAAAACACAGATGGAAGCTGTAATTCTTTCCAATTATAAGCGTTCCAGGCACATGTAACGTAAGATAGCATTATGTTTGCTTTCTTTTTAATGAGTGACAGATCACTGTAATTGGTAGGAGTGGATTTGCCAGCAAAGGAAAGAAGAATCAAGGCCCAAGCATTAAAACTTGCCATTGATGGATTGTTTTTAGAGTTTTTTAGATTCATTTGGGTTGTCCATTAATTAAAAGTGATTCTTAACCTTAGTGTACTATATGATCTAGTCATTAGGGAAAAAAATGGTAGTAAAAGAGTTAAAATAATTTTCTTCCCATGCACCAAAAAAAAAAAGAAAACAACCCAAAAAAATCAACACCAGAAAAAAAATATAAACAACCCCCCTCCCCCCAAAAAACAAACAAACAAACAAACAAAAAGAAAACCACAAACAAATCCAAACCCGAAGAATAAGGCAGCCATAACTTCTAGCTTAGGAACCCTGTGTTATTCCAAGTCCATCCCATGCTCATCATCCATGGAGAGGTTTACAGGCCATCATTCCTTTTCTCTGGCTGATCCAAGGTGGCCAAGCATGGCACAATCAGATCTCCAAGCCACATGTCTGAGCTGCAGCAAGGCCAGTACTGCTCTCAGTGGTGTTCATTACCATGATCTCAAAAATGAAAGGAGGAGATTCCCAGAAAAATAACTGGGTGACCTTTGCTTTTGTCAGAGTAGACCCAGGCCATGCTGTTTCTGGTGCATTCCTTGCTGCTTGAAAACAAGGGATAATCTGAGACTGTTTCTCACTGCACAGTCCAGGTGTATCAAGAGTGTTTGCCACATTTCTCATTGGGTTGACAAGATTCACCCCTCTTGAAAATAAAAAACCCAACCAAAAAAAAGAATTCTTTCCAGCTCTTGTCTTCAGGTATGGAATTTATCACTCTTTATTTCCTCTGCTGTTTCAAGGAGAGGAGGCATAATGGGAATGGAAGGAGATTCAGTTTAGCTTTACCTTCTCTAAGTTTCTTAGCCTTGTGCCTAAACACAGGCAAGTCTTCCATTTTATTCCTCAGAATATGAATTTACTTCAGTGGGACTGGGATTAACCAGAGTTCAGCCATTTCACAGTTATAGAATCATGGATCATTTAGTTTGAAAAAACCCTCCAAGATCATTAAGTCCAGCCAGTAACCCATCACTGCCAGGCCCACCACTAATCCACGTCCCCAGGTGCCACATCTACACATCTTTCAAATCCCTCTAGGGATGGTGATTCCACCAATGCCCTGTGCAACCTGTTCCAGTGATTGGCAACCATTCCACTGAACAAATTTTCCCTAATACCCACTCTAATTAGGCCAGATTAATTCAAATACTGCAAATCTACATGTGAAATGGGTATGGGAGGATGAGTATGAAACACTAATGATTTGCTGAAATGAATATATGTGCACTTGAAATACAATTCCCAAACAAAACTACTTGGGAAACTGGTTGCCTGCACAGAGAGCCAAGGGAAGTCTGTCAGTCTTTAAGAAATTTTTGACTGTGTTTTGGGTCACACACAATGTGTCCAGACATAAAATGTCTTCTTCAGGTGAAAATTTTGGTAGTGAGAGTACGGAAGAACCAGAACACGCCATGACAAGGAAGAAGCAGGAAGCAGCTCCCTTGGAGGGCCCACACCTACCAATCTCTGAAGTCGAAGGAGGTTCAACAGCTCCCAGGACTGGCTCCACTGCCAGGAAGATCCCTTGTCCTGTGGTGCCATTGAGAGCGAAGCCGTGAGGTGTCACCAGCAGTGTCACCAGGTAGATCCCGACCGGCAACCTCGGCACCTGGCAAACCACTTCTGTTTGATTCAGAGTTGTGATGAGGCAGCTCCTGTTGTTCACCTCCACCTGCAGGGCCGGCTTCTCCTCGCCAAAGCCAGCTCCTCTGATAACCACTGTGGCCTGGGACCCTTCACCTGAAGGAATATAATCATCAAGGTGCCTCATGAATTTTGGCATATCAATGCCCAGAATTTAATTTCAGCCAACAGTTAAAAGTTTTTACCAGCTTCATCAGGATATCCTAAAAACTACACCACTGGTGATTTCTCGTTGTCCCACGTAACAGCAATTCCTGCCTGTCCTTGTCCAGCTGTTAGATGTTTCCTTAAATTTTTATTAAAAATAGCTTGAGCCAAGAGATGCCTTTTGCTTTGGGCACCAAACCTGCCATTGTTTCTCTCCCCTTTATGCCTCTCCCATAGAATCACAGAGTAGATAAGGTTGGAAAAAACCTCTGAGATCACCTCTGTGCTCACCCCTAAACCATGTCCCCAAATACCACATCCACGAGCCTTCTGAACCCTTCCAGGGATGGTGACTCCACAGTGCCCTGGGCAGCCTGTTCCGGAGACTGACAACCCACTCAGTGAGGAAATTTTTCCTAACATCTGTTCTAAACCTCTCCTGATGCACATTAAGGCCATTTCCTATCATCCTATTTCTTGTTCCCTGGGAGAAGAGACCAAGCCCCACGTGGCTACACCCTCCTGTCAGGGACTTGTGGAGAGCAAGAAGGTCCCCCCCGAGCCTCCTCTTCTCCAGCTGAGCTCCCCCAGCTGCTATTCAGCAGACTTGTGCTCCAGACCCTTCCCAGCTCCGCTGCCCTTCTCAGGACACGCTTGTACACTCAGCATGTCTGGAACTGGAGCTGATCCTAAGTGACCCATAAAAGTGCAGCTTCCATAAAATCAAAAATTTCTAAAAGGATACCCATACACATGAAATCATCAGCACCTGGAAGATCTTTTTCACAGAATTTTTGCCATTTTGTTCAGACAGCAGACCCCGTTACCTGATGAATACTCCACATCTCTGACTATGGGTGTCAGTTCATGGCTGAACTGGAAAAAGCATGAGCCAGAACAGTTTGCAAGGACATCATTCACCATGACCACCACCTGGAGACAGAGGAGAGGGTTACCTTAAAGTTAGTAAGGGAACAGAGGTGTTTTCTAGAGCCACAGCTTCCTGATAGATGCTGGTAGCCACCCTGAGCTACTGAGAGCATGCAGTGTCAGAACAGGGCACAGACGGAGAGCTGCTCACCCTGCTGCAGCCTCACTGAATATTTAATTGCAAATTTAAATAGCAAATTTCTTGGGGTCATTCAAGGCACAGCAGAGCACAGCTTTGGATGCTGCATCTCCCACCATCCTGGGACCCACACCTCTTCAAAATCCTGTTCTTCTAGTCATCCACAGAAGACCGTTCTCACCTTTCCCCAGTTCTTCCCACTTTGCCTTGGGAACAAGTTTATTATGTTTAAAACACCCTGGAAGACTGATTAAAATGAAACCCACAATGTGTCTTCTCAGCATGCAGCCCTCAATTTTATTTTTTGCCCCTTGTTCATGCTGAAGGAAAAAACTGGGCTGTGACCTTGATTGTCTAAAAGAGATCAAGAAATATCCCTCCTGAGATCTTGATATTTTAGAAGAGTCAACTGGCAAAGGATAGGGAATAAGAAAGCCCCTCTTTATCTCTCTCCAGATATTAAGGGTGTGCCAGGAGAGTACACCAATGCCTGCAAAAAGAAAAGCAACTGTCCCAAAGAAGTGCAAGGAGCACAGAAGTTGCAAAGCACTCTGCTTGAATAGAGACACAATAATTAGAGAGACAATTTTATACTTGTGCTAGCAGCAAGCCAGAATAAAGCTTCAAAAACTACCAGAAAATCTGTTTGCTGGTGGTGGTCTTGTTTCACTGGGGCTGTTTGCGGGTTTGTGCAGCACAGATGGAAAAGATGTCATAGGTGGCTGAGTCACTGGAAGAAAAGCAATTCTCATGGCTGGGAACCAGGCTCATGAAAAAAGCAGGATGACTTGGCCCCAGATGTTGCACAGCTGGGCTTGAAGTACAATCCAACATCATCACCCTGTTATGGCCACAGTGCCTGTGAGTCTGCTGGAAACAAAGCCAGCAGCAGCAACCATTCTGCAACATCTGAGAGCAGAGCTGGAAACACATTTGTCCATCCAGCAGACCAGAATGATTCCTCCTCCAGCCAGGAAGCCCTCCTTTCTCTCTTTTCCTACTTGGAGAATTGAGACCCATGGAGGCTCAGGACTTGCCTAACTCACAGATGAGTATCCCAGCCACCAACTCATTTATTTTGCCCATCAGTGTTGCAGGTGAATTGTGTCATTCCCAGTTTGGTGGCCAGCACCACAGGACCCATCAAGGGTGGGAGTTCAGAGGTTGTGTCACCCCTTGGTGACTGCCTCAAAAAAAATGAATTGTCCTCCATCACCCATGATCACCATTCTCAGTACCTGCAACAACTCTTGGAGGCAAATCCTGCTCCACATACCAGGCAGCAGAATGTGAGAAATTTATGGCACAGAACATCAGATTCCTGAAAGGATTTAGTGGCAGAACAAGGTACCCCAATACCTGTGAGACCCCTGGAGCTACACAACCCTGCTGAATCAGTGGGGAGTGTGAGAGCTCAACTCACCTGTGTTTGGTTATGGGGGGTGGCTAGCATGTCCCCAAATATTGGTCCAATAAACACACCCCCATCATAAACGACACGAGTAGAAACAGTTGGCTTCAGGCCAGTGAGATTTTCGTCAGAGATCTGGCAAAGATCAAGGAATTTAAGTTTCTCATCTTTTTCTGTCCTGTGATTTTAAATTAAAACAGAATCTTTACATGCAAATAACTCCTGGAAACTTCTTCTCACCCTTCTTCCATGAATCACATCTCTGGGTCTAAATCTTCATTACTCAAGGTTTCACAATACCTCCCTGTTCCCACCCTCACCTTGCAGGCAGGGAGATGGCAAACTGAGAAAAAGATATTCAGGAGACAGATTTACAAATAAACTTTTAGTACTCAATAATATAATTTGGAATTAGGCACGGAAAGAGCTTCTCAAAGACATGACTTTAGGTGAAACAAGGGCCTGTGCAAGAGCTGAAGATGCAGCTCAAACTTTTTTCACCCTCCAGGCCAACATCTTGAGCATTGGAACTCACTGATTTGTTGAAAATAATGTCACACTTTTAGGAGCTGAATATCCAAAGAAATAGTGTTCCCTTTTGAGGGAGGAAGAAGCCCAGCCTGAGTCCTTACTCAAAAAGATCCATCTGCTTGAAGTAAAACTAGCATGACAAATCTTGGGATGGGAGAGTGTAAAGTGAACCTTTTCCTGAGGCTTATGAGAGCCAGATATGGAACCAGACAAAACAGTTCTCAGAAAAATACCTTCTTGGCAAATAAGTGATGCCACAAATCTGTGATGAGCTTCAGTTACTGTACTGAAACATTATTGTAGATATAATTAATGAAGATTTCATTTCAGTATAGCAGCCCCTTTATTATGCAGAAATTACATTTAAATCTCCTGGTTTTGAAGTGAAGATTCAATCTAATTTCTTCTCCTGCAAGAGGTTTTTTTTTTTTTTAATGTTTTAATCTGCAGTTTTCTTAAGCTGCTAGTCCAAATAGGAAGGTTGCCTAAATTTCCATGATATCTTCATAAAAACAATGATTAAGAGAGTGAATCAGCAAAGGCCAAAGACGCTGAATGGGGATTAAAGTGGGGATTAGCAAAAGAAATTACTGTACACTGATAACATTGGGCAAGTCCCCAGCAGTTTTTTTCCAAGTCAGTGTCCAGACACTTTCATAGCACGAGCTGGAGTCTCTGGTCACAGTGAAGTCACTGGTGTTGAAGAAGGGAGCTGTAAAGTTATCCACATTGTCCTGCAAAAGCCTGCGGAGCTGGTGGGCGGAAATATGCACTGAAACATCTGCAAAAGACATTAGGCAGCAGTGGATATCTCCCTCCCCAGGAGAGCACATCTGCCTGCTCCTAGGAAACGAAGGGGTTTCATTATAAGTGCAAGCCTGTCCGTGGTTCAAACCTCTGCAGCTGCCAAAACAGTGAAATTTATTGGACCCTAAACACCAAAAGATCACAGAATTATAGACTAGAACTGTAGAATGATTGGGGTTGGAAAGGACCTTTAAAGGTCATCTAATCCAAGCAATGAACCCTAGACCGGGTTGCTCAAAGCCCCATCCAATCTGACCTCAAATGTTTCCAGAGATGGGGCATCTACCACCTCTTTGGACAACCTGTGCCACTGTTTTCCCACCCTCATCATGATGAAAATTCTTCCTTATGTCTAATCTGAAGATCATCTCACTATTTAAAAACAACCAACCTGGCCTGAAGCACACCCAGGGATGGGGCAGCCAAAACTTCTCTGCCTATTAATTCTTCCCTTGGCTTCCTGCTCAGGAAACCCAGGCCCTGACTTGCATCTTCCCTTACCTGGTATCACTGTGTTGGCCAAGTGGATGTGGAAGGTCCCTCCAAGAGCTGGGGATGACTTCTGCAGCCTCTGGATGGTGAGGCTGACTCTCACATCCTCTGTGGAGACATAGAGGTATCCATGCTCCTCGGAGCCCTCCCCAAGCACTGCACCTCTGTGAGACAGAGAGGGGGTCACAGGAAGACATCAGCAGTGGAGACCCCCACTCCTGACACTCCTGTGTCAACCAGCAGCTGAGGGGCACCTTTAGGAGCAACACTCATGAAGGATTTAAAGGAAATGCACCCAGGCCTCAAACAAAACTGGATATTCCCAACTTCCAACTGCATTAGGCAGGCAATGCAACAGCAGAAAATGATGGAAAATGACCTTTTAAAATTAATGATGGAAGAAATAATTTAAACACCATCAAGCACCAGGGAGTGCTACCCCAGTACTGGTGTTTCTAAAGGACCAGCTCAGTGCAGCCTGGACAGCATCTGCAACATCAAAGCAAAAAATATTTCCTATTTCCCCCTGTAATCGCCTCGAGTCCATGAAAATTTCAACTCCCCTGAGTAACAGGGAGATTCCATATTGTACAATCATTAAGGTAGGAATGCACCCCTAAGATCAAACCCAGCATTACCAGATCCACCATTAAACCATGCCCCCACATACCACGTCTGAACTGGAGTAATTCATGTTCACCCGAAGTCCACTTTCTAAAAGTTAAAATGCTTTTCTCCTTTGCCACTAAAATTCTCGTGTTTCAAGGGGAAAGGAGTCTCTCTGTAGTACAACGATGCCACCGTGTGTTAAGCGTCTGGATAACAAGTGGCTTCTGGAGAGCAAACTGCCAGACAGTAAAACCAAAAGAATCACTGAGCTCTTTGTACAGCTGGTACAAGATTTTAGACAATTTTCCTGTTCCGACAGGAGTAGGAGTTGTGTTGAATTAAATCACAGTCCGTGCTCAGTGATGAGAAAGAGCCAGGTTTGTTTTGAGGATTTCCAAAGACAGTGCTCAGCCCACTCATTTTTAAAGCTTGTGCTGATTCCTGCTTTTCTCTGGTATCTTCCTCTGTGAGATGGAAAAGTCCACCCATGCCAAGCACCCTTTTTTATATTGGTGGGAGGTACTGTGATCAATCCACCTCTTAATCCTCTTTTCATTAGCTAAACAGGTGGAGCTTCTTAAACCTTCCTTTCCTGGGCATTTTCTTCAGCTCCATAATGATGCTCATGGCATTTTTTTCCCATTTTTTTCTAAATACATTTGAAAAATTTGTTCATCAGTGCTATTTGCAGCATTGCAATGTCAGTCTTCAGGCTCCACACAGGAGTAAAGATTTTTCTTCTTCCTGCTAGTTACACCTCTGGTGACACATCTCAACCACCACAAACATCCCCCTGTATTCTCATCCCTGTCCTTTCCTGTTGGTGGTTTGTGTCAGGATACTACATTTGACTCAGCTGGATACAATCCAACCCTTACAGGACTTATTTTCTGCCAGTGCAAACTTTTAATGTTACAGCCTCTGATCTAGTTAGAGACTATGGCTCTGATTCCTCTGTCATTGTTGGGAGGAACAGAAACCTCATCTCAGCAAACAAGGACACCTAAGGTGGATTTCCAGTGCCTAATGTGGGAATTGGTGTCATTAAAGATGTTATGGAAACACCTCTGGATGATCTTCATCCACTGTTCCAGAAGAGCTTAGATTTCCTTCCAGTCCTACATCACACCTTGGTGACCCACGGACATCTGACACCCCAAGTTATCTCAAACTTATCAAGCAGCTCTTGTTTTCAGCAACTGAACGCAGCTGAAAACCAGCTCCAGACACGCTGGGGGAACTGCAAGAGGTGTTACAGAGTATTGAGATGAGCTACTCGCTGTCCCTACCTTGGAGAGAGAAGGGGCACACTGGCACCACAGCCAGACACCCTCCAGGACACGTTGTAGGTGGGAGGAGACCCCAGCACAGACACTGCTTCAATTATCCTCCCTCCTGGCCAGGGAGGTTTGGGGTCTCTCTGAGAAACTGAAAGAAAAACCACAAATATTCACCAGAGCAAGGAGAGCAGAGCTGACTGTGCCCAGGTTTTTGCCATTTCATAGCTGGAAACACCTGCTTGGGGATTTTTGGTTTTCAGTTATATTTCATAGAATCATTAAGGTTGGAAAAAGCCTCTAAGTCCACTGTGTGGACCATTCCCCAGCATTGCCCAGTCCACCACTAACCCATGTCCCCAAGTGCCACATCTACACATTTTTGAACCTCTCCAGGTTCACTGTGGTGATTTCACCACAGTCTGTTCCATTATTTATTTTCAAATAAACCAAGAATATTGATATTTTGGTAATTCCTTCTTGACTGCTGTCACCAAAAAAAAAAAAAGTTCAAGAAAAGAAAATTATTTTTGTGCCTGTTGCGAAATTTCCCTTTGAAAAAGTTTTATCCAGCTTTATTGCTATAGATTTAATGGAATATCCTGGGGAAGAAAAAACCAAAAGAGATGCCTTTACCAATCACAGCTCTGTCAGCAATGATGAGTTCATCAAGATAAAATGATCCAGGTGTTTCTTTTTGCAGCACAGGGCTCTGCAAGTTTATCTGATGCACAAATACTGGGGAATTGGCTGGGAGGTCCTGGAGAAGCACAGAGAGGGTCACACACTTCTTCCAGAGGTCAGTGCAGGTGAATGTCCAGCTGGAAGACACCAAGGTTGGGACAACAATTGAATTTGAGGTGATTGTGAAGATTCCAGGTAATACCAGCTGCTGTTGTTATTTCTACTCTAACACAAGCCAAGCCACATGCTCAGTGGTTTGTGATCACTCACCATGTCCTTGTTGGGTTTTCCACAGTGAGAAATAAGGATTTAGATCTCTGCTTATGTTTCCACCCCTGAATCACAAGAGTGGGATATGGGAATGGCTACATCTGCTTTATTTTTGGCAAAATCCCACAGTGGCATCAGTGACCTCAATGGGGGTCAAGCCAGAATTCAACCCCTCAGCTCTCTCCAAGTTCTTCAGACACTCCTGATTTTTTTTTTTTAAGTCTGCCTGCCCTAAGCTTTATGTTTTCTACCCTCGGAATTTGAAGTGAATAAAGAAAATCAAAGGTTACACCAATTTTCAAAGCTTCCAAAGGGTGGAGGAAAAACCAATCAATTCTCTCTCTTACTGCAGAAAATCTACTGGGAAAGAAACTTGGAAATTGATGTCCTCAAAAATCTTCAAGTATGCCTGTGTATCACTGAGATGAGATACTGCATGTAGCAAGAAACATGGAAATTTACTCATTAAATCCTCAAAAAAGTACGAAAACACATTCCAGGAATGCCTCTGCAGGGACAGAGCTTTTGTCAGATTACTCCAACTGAGAAATTGTTCCTATATAAATAAGAACTTCCCTCAGTTTTCCCACTGCACCTTCTTACTATGCAAAATATAAACTCTGATAACTAAAATTTCCTGGATACCTTTTAGAGTTGGTTTCATTGAAGTGCCACAGGCAGGTGAGGTTCCTCTTCACTGGACATGAAGAGACATTGGTGTAAGACACTGAGAGATGAAAGATGTTGCTCATATGGCCTTTATGTGCAAAACACGCCTGCAAAAATGGGGAGAAGATTTTCACCAATCAAAACACAGGTAATTTATATATAATGTACATGGGAGATGAAGGAAGATACCCTGTGTGAATTCTGGTTTAACACTGGGTTGTTTGGCCTGGAGAAAACAGAACTCCACGGAGACCTTAAAGCCTCTTCCAGTTCCTAAAGGGGCTCCAAGAGAGCTGGAGAGGGAATAACAGCTGTAGAAGACGGTTTGTGGCACCAGGAGTGCCACCAAACTGACCCCTGGGGCTTCCCTGAGCTTTTGGGTTCATTCCTATCAAAAGTAGGAGATGAGCAGGAAAGTGACCAATAATGGACCACCAAAATAACAAAAGGTTTTTTTCCTTTTGTCAAGAAGTGGTCGTCCCTGCGTCTTCCACCTTTCCCCAACACCATCCCATTTTTTCCTTTCCCACAGCAAGGGTTGTATCCCCAGGAACAGTCAACAGCCAGGTGTGTTAAACAGTATTTACATCTCAGAGATGCAAAACCACTCTCACACCCAATAAAAGATGCTCTGCTCTGTGCTAAGACATGATCCTTTGTAGATTTGGGGCGATTCTAAGCAGACCAGAAGACTTTATGTTGTCAATTAGACTCCGAGCATTCAGTGCCCGGTGCGAGCTGCTCGCTGAGAACAGCGATTCGTTAAGAGCAGCCACTCACATGTGTGTATTCAGTAAGGTCATATCTTGGTAGTGCTGGTGGGGAACTTTTCACCAGCTGGCTTGGTCTGTGGATGCTGAACCTCCCACAGAACGGCTCAGTTCCACTGACAATGTGTCCTGTGGTGATGATGTTCTTCATATCTGACATATGAAAAACAAGACAAGGAAATGAGAGGTTTCAAAGTGATTCAGAAGACACCAGCTCAGTCAAAATTCATGAAGATACAGAAAGTGGGTATCCAAAAATTGTCAAACAGTCCTACTCTAAGTATTCTCCTGGCAGAGTTCAAGAAGTGTTTGTACAACACTCTCAGGCACAGATTCCTGGGGTTGTCCTGTACAGGGCCAGGAGTTGGATTTGATGATCCTTGTGGGTCCCTTCCAACCCTGGATATTCTATCATGATGATTACTATACTGATCATGTTGTTTTTCATGCATACACACAATGAATAAATGATAAATATAAATGCATCCTTATACCCATTAAAAGTGTAAATTTACTACCACTAAAAGTTTAAAGAACATTTATGTCATAAAAGCAGATCAATTCTCACAAAAAGTACTGCTTATTTGCCACAGAAGTTCCCTACCTTCTTTCTCAAAACCATGGCGAAAAAGGATTTTAGCAGAATTTGGCTCCATTTGACATCTTACTGAAAGGAGTTCTTCTATTGCTGTTTGCACCTTTAAAAGAAATTAAGAAAGTGAAAAGCAGCCAGTTACAATCATTTCAGCAGAGACTTCAACACACACATCATCACTTCATTTTTTCACCAGCCAGGGATTGGTGGCACAGCAGCTCTGAACAAGCAGGTAGCCAAATATTACAAGAATAAAAATTTTAAATAATAATATAACAAAATTTATCTCAACTGAGTGTAAACTTTCATGTCTGACAGCTTTCAGGGGTGTGGGACATCCTCAGTCTAATGACTGTCGTGGAGCCATCACTCAGGGTCACACTAAGATTAAAAAACAGCCACATCAAGAGACTATGGGCTGTTGGAGAAGCCAGAGCCATACAGCACACATCTGGCATTAGAGAAGTCCAAAGATCTGGATCAATGCAAGCCCAAGGTATCTGGGTGTTGTGATACACTTAGAATACACCTGGGAGTCAGTGTTCACAAAACAAAAAAGAATCACACTGTAAGACATTCTCAGTTAAAAAAAAAAACACATGAAAATAATTTACCCCTTTATCACATTAACTTTATCTCAGCTTCTGGGCCAAATCTTAACTTCTGTCAAGCACCAAAGCTCCACCAATTCCATCCCAGCAGAGGACCCTGTGTCTGTGTTTAACAGCACCTACCTGGTGAGCTGTAGCATTTGTGGGGATCATTCTCAGCATGTTATTCCAGGAGATACTGAAATAGCCTGTACCAGACACAGTCAACATCTGGTAAAAAAAGAGAAGCAAATAAAGAAATGAAAACAGATGCAAACTGCATGAGACACACACTTCAAACCTGGCATCTTCTGCTGAAGAGGATTTTACAACCAGCGTTTTGCCTTTTTAAGCCTCTGTAAACCAGGGATCCCTTCCAAGAGTCACTTCAGCTACTCTTGAACTGCTCCTGTCCTACAAGGAACAGGATTCTTAGATTAACAGGAGCACAAGGGGTACATGACCTGTGCAGCTGCAAATGGTCCTTAAAGCTCCCAACCTGCAGGAGTTTCACCATTAGGAAAAAACTTCCCTCATTCCTGAGGGCTTACACACACCCACTAACGTATGTAAAAACCACAGACAACTTCAGCTTACAATGCTCTTCTCATCAGCTGTCTCAGAAGGTTGAAAACAAGGTGGAAACACGCATTTTTTCACATCTAGCACCAACAAGGCAGTTGCAGCACTGACCTGCACTTCTGGAAGTCGCAAGGCACGAGCCCGAATTTCGTGCCTTTCAACGCAGTAGTTGTTCACCACATCGGGATTCAGCCACGTGTTGTGTATCTGGACTCCAACTCTCATCCCCTTGCTGGGTGTCTTTCCATGATGCAGTGCTTCCAGGTAGTACCTGGAACCAGCAGTGAGCTCAAACTTCTGGGATTTTGGCTGCCACAGTTCACTCCAGTTCTTCACCCAGTTCTCGGACCACTCTGAATTGCCAGCAGGGAGAGAAGCAATTCTCACCTGTGTGCAGAACATCCAAATCACAGAATCATAGAATGATGTGGATGGGAAGGGTCCTGAAAAACCATCATGTTCCATCCCTTGCCACGGGCAGGGACACCTTCCGCTATCCCAGGTTGCTCCAAGCCCAGTCCGACCTGGCCTTGGACACTGCCAGGGATCCAGGGGCAGCCAGAACTTCTCTGGGCAACCTGTGCCAGGGCTTTGCCACCCTCAGAGTCAAAAATTTCTTCCTACTCTCTCTCAGTTTGAAGCCATTAAAGCAGTTGGTGACCTCTCTCCAGCCACAAAAACATTTAGTCCAATGCCACAGCTCCAAAAATAAAAAAAAAAAAACAATATATTTGTGTTTATAACTGATAACCGTGGGTTGATGGCTGACAAATTCCTTCCCATTATGTAGGAAAAAGCCACAATCTGAAAGAGCTTTGGTTTAAGGTTCAATATCACAAAGAAGATGATTCTTATGGCTTGCCCTAGCACTAGTAACAGTTCCCCAAATAACTTTTCATGTATGACTTCAGTTCAGACAGAAATGTGCTGAACTAACAAAAAAAGTCTTCTAGAAAAGACTATCAATGCCTCTGGTTGCAAGAGTGAGTATTTTATGAGCTAAACACCCGAAAGGGTTGATGTAAAATATCAAATATATTCACACAGATTTCACTCTGCAATATATTTATAAGAGACAATAAACCAATCCACACTGGGAAAATTCCTACTTGTTATCACCTTAATTAAAACCCTTTTCATCCTCATTTTTCATTTTCATTTCATCTCATTTTTCTCTGCCAAGACTAATACCTTCTGTTCTGGATCTTGGGACAAACTTAAGTAGAGAGATGCCTGCCCATCTGCCTGAATCCAAAAGGTGTAATTGTTGGTCTGAGGAGCCACAAAAAAACCACGGAGTCTGGAGCTAAGCAAAAAGAGAACATCCATAATATACAAGAGTTACAGCAAAGAAAACCCCAAAACAACAAACCATCCCCACACCCCACCTTCACACCTACACAGAGTAACAAGAAAACATCTTTAAACCAAGTTTTAACAAAACAAACCTTGCTATTTTAAAGCTGAAGTAACCTCAAAATGACCCAATTTCACATTAAATGTCAATTGTGCCTTACAAAAGTTTCAAAAAGGAAAGAAAAAACAGCTCCATGAAACCAAGTATGATTTTGTTGGTGGCCACTTTAGTGCATTTCTTCTCAAACAAGGTCTTAACCCTGACCATGCAGGAAAAAGCCAAAACCACCCTCAGAATCAAACAACAAAAACAGAGAAGTCGTAGAAAAATATAAGAATTCATGCACATTGTACAGTCTTTCAAGGTCATATCTGAAGAGGCAGTGGGAACCAGCACAGTTCAGGAATTTATTTATTTGTATAAACTTCACCTTTGCTGCCAACATCAGCCGAGAATCTGCCCCTCCACATCTGGCCAGAGTTCCAGCCCAAAATAGCCTCAAACTGGAGCACCTTCTATTTCCACAACTTTTTTTTTTTGTGGTATTTCAGCATATCTAGGCCAGGTAGAGCAGAAATACTGAGGGAAGGCAACAGGAGGAAAAATAAAGCACTTCACTGCATATTTTAAGCTTCAAAAGGACCTGGGAGCAAAGGGTTTTCTTTGATTTATAGGAGCTATACAGTGAGGCTCTGCTGTAAAGAGCTGTCAGGTGTTTTTGCTGCACCTTACACTGCTAAAGGTGATTGCCATGGCTTCGTCTCTTTTTAAGATCACTGAGTACCTGAAGGACTTCTTTGCCCCAGACAGAAACCTTACTGGGGAGCTGGCATTAGGTACAAACTGCCATCTGTATCCAGGACCTGCTGCTGTCAGATCAGAGGCATCATCCCAGACTTCAAAGAGAAGCCCTCTGTTTCCTAGAAAGTTAAAACAAAAGTATTCTCAGCAGCAGCCAGCAGAAATCCCAGAGCACATGCTGGAATCAGTGGTGTAGGAGGCAGGCCAGAGAGAAAATTTTAATAATAAATTGGTTCTGTTTGTGGGGTATTTTGCAGTCTAAGGCAGAACACAGATCTCGCCTAAGGGAATTTGTTTTACCTTGAAATCCTCCACCAGAAATAACAAAACTCTGCAGAGAGCAGAGCATCCAACCAGCTCACACATCTGCTCTTGCAGGAAAAGGCACTGAGGTGACCCACAGTCAAAGTTAAGCCTCATTTTATGCACTACAGTCTCCTACTGCAATGCTCCACTCGAGGAGTGCCCCAGCAGCCTCTGCAGTAACTCCAGTTCAGCCATCCTTCCTCTAAATATTATTCAGGCCTTTTCCTGCTCATTTTCCACAGCCCTGCACACCAGTCTGACAATCCTCCTACCATCTCCTGTCTGCACTTGGTGGGGTGAGCTCTCCACCTTGGTTTTCCTGGCTATAGAATCACAGAATGGTTTGGAAGAGACCATTCAAGTTTATCCAGTCCAACCCCCTGCCTCGAGAAGGGACATCTCCAACTAGAGCAGGTTGCTCAGAGCTGCACCCAAACTGGCCTTGAATGTTTCCAGGGATGGAGCATCCACCTCCTTTCTGGACAACCTGTGCCATGGCCTCACCCCCCTCATCGTAAAAAAAATACCTTCCTTAGACCTAATTTAAATGCACACCCTTTTAATTTAAAACCATCACCCCCTGTCCTATCACTACAGTCCCTAATAAAAGTTTATCCCCATATTTCTGAAAGCCCCCTTTAGGCACTGGAAGGGGCTCTCAGGTCTCCCTGGAGCCTTCTTTTCTCTGGGCTGGACAACCCCAGCTCTCTCATATATCTTTCCTCATAGCAGAGGTGCTCCAGCCTTTGGATTATTTGTAGTCCCCTTCCCTACCCACCCCAAAAGAAACTGGCTTGATGTCAAAGCAGACAATCTTTTGGAAAGTCCTGTTTCTTGATTGCATTCAGCACCAAAAGGTTTCTGCCCTGCATTTCTGTGTGTGTTTGCTAATTTGGAGCTTCAGTTGAACACCTTACCTGGCTGGGGGGCACCAGGTCTCCTGCCCTTGCCAACAGGCCCAGTGATGCATTTGATTTCCTGGGGAGAGACATGCTTGACCTTACAGGGAACACCTGCCAGCAGGGAAAGGAGACAAATGTGCTGTGGGAAACTTGGAAACACAGCTGAGCCACAACATACACCCATCTTAGAGTCATGGAATGGTTTGTGTTGGAAGGGACCTTACAAACAAGTAGTTCCAAGCCTTTCCATGGACAGGGACACCTTCCACTAGACCAGGTTGTTCTGTTGGAGCTCCTTTAGGTGCTCCAAGGTCTCCTTGGAGCCTTCTTTTCTCCAATCTGAACAGCCCCATCTGTCTCAGCCTTTCCTTACAGTAGAGGTGTTCGATCCCTCTGATCATTTCTGTGTCCCTCCTCTGGACTCACTCCAAGGGATCCATGTTTTTCTCGTGCTGAGGACCCTGGATGTGGTACTCTGGGTGGGGTCTCACTGGAGCAGAGAGGCAGAATCCCCTGCATCCACCTTGTTCCCAAAAGGGATCCACACTTTGCTGCAACCCTGGGCTGGACCTTCCGGGGGGGGGGGGGGGGGGGGGGGGGGGGGGAGTCCTGCAATTCCCACATTGGTATCCCTGAACATCGCTTGGGGTTTGTGGACAGCGCCAAACTGGAATTAAAAAAAAAATAACAAAAAAGAAAACAACAAAAAAAAACACCCCACATATTTCTTCTCTTACCTGCAGCAGTGACCTGCACTGGCTCCTCAAAGAAATCCCCAGTGACAGTGAGATCAGTGCCCCCTCCCAGGCTCCCTCCAGCTGGGAACACAGATAATATCTCTGCAAGGGAAGGAAAAGGAGGATCTGAGCCTTTCAGAGGCTAATCCCAGCCCCATTTCTGGGAAAGCCTGCAGTGCACTTGCACTGCTTCCAGCCAGAGAGGCTCCTGTGAGTGAAACCAGCATCTCACTGATCCCTTTTTTTGGCAGCCTCTGTGATGACACCAGAAATGAACAACATGGATAATTTGGCCACATGACAGGGGAAACACTGCAATGCTTGGGCTGTTACTCAGCAGTGGCTGCATCTGTCATGCTCAGATTGCAAACTGCTCTATTCCATGCTATCGAGGAGCTCTGCAAAAAAAAAAAAAACCAACAAAAAAAAAAAAAAACAACAGAATTAAAACTGTTTTAATCCTTTTGACCTTCTCTGACTCACTTCTGAATTTAGCCCTGAGGTTTCAATGCTACCACACTTTCCAATCACCCCTCAGACTTCAGGGACAAATGGAGGGAGCTGAGTATCTGAGTGTCCACACCATGACCATGAGATCCTTTCAGGATTTTATCTGTTACAGTTGTGCCATTCCACAGGAAAATTATTTTTCTCTTTCATGACATTTACCCACTTTGCGCTCATGTTCTGATTTAACCACCCAGTTCTACTTGTATAGCTCTGAAAAAAAAAAAAAGACTAATAAGAAAAAGGTGAGGGATTTTGGCCTATACCTGCTTCTTTAATTCATCTGGTATTGAAACATTAATTGGACAATATTGGCTGCTGACTAGCACAGTACTCTCTATGGGGCAGATCTAGAAGATCTTTCTGCTTGTGTTCTGCCCACAGCCAACTTCATGCAGAGTATTTCATTTTACTCTGCCTTAAATTGTAAATAAAGACATAAAATTACCCTTCTTAACAAAGTGTTGCCCACAATGCATTTGAACTGTCACATGTAGATTAATTTTTATGTATCTTAAATAATTTTTTTAATGAATGGTGCAGCACTCTGCCATTATCCACTTTACCAGAATTTAATTTTTGGAGTAGCTGAACATCATCTCCTCCCTGTAGCTGATGTGGGAGTTCTCATCCTGAGGTCTGCATTTCCAAAATTTCAGCCTTACCAAAATACAGAGTGATTTAAGGGGGAAAAGTTTCTCTATGAGCAACACCTCAAGTCTATAACTGATCTGACAGGACAAGGAACAATGCCCACAAATCTGGTTATCTCGTCATTTTTGATCTGCAGCTTTTTGCTTAGTCAAGCCCTTACCAGGGGAGTGGAACACCAAAATGAGGGCAAAACAGGAATAAATCCCTGGGAAAAGCAACAGTGAGAGGCCTTTTCTTAGAGTACACTGGAACCGCTGGAAGACAGTGCAGCCAGCGAGGAGGATCAGTGAATACCTGGATGAGTTTGATACAGGAAAAGCTCCTGCTTGGCACTGATGAGCCAAGCACCTTTGTGCACTGCTGACCTGCAAGAGAGAAAACACCTGAGACATCCTGGGCTGTGTAAATAAAAGCAGAACTTCATTTGGAAGAGCTGGACACTCACTCTCCAGAGGAGCAGTGGAACATTTCTGCAAGCTCCAACAACTCCTTTCACCAGCACATTGAGGCATTGATTCATGAGACCCCATTACATGGCTGAAACACTTTATTAGAAGTACTAACACATTGTAAAGTATGTTTTGACATGGTCAGAACCTATTTTCACTTCCTTTTATGGTTAAATTCTTTCCCATTTGGATGAATAGAAAGGTGAAAAGATTTTACTTAGCTAGTTTTAACAGATCACAGAATCACAGAATGGCTTGAGTGGGAAGGGACCTGAAAGCTCACCTCATTCCACCCCCTGCCATGGGCAGGGACACCTTCCACTATCCCACGTTGCTCCAAGCCCCATCCAACCTGGCCTTGGACACTTCCAGGGATCCAGGGGCAGCCACAGCTTTTATGGGCACCCTGTGCCAGGGTCTCACTGCCCTCACAGGGAAGAATTTCTCCCTAACGTCCAATCCGAACCAATCCTCCTTCAGCCATTCCCCCTTGTCCAAGATAAGATGTCTTATGCTTTGGACATGGAAGGTAGAGTATAAAACACCAAAGTGGAAATACTTTGGGGAGAAACATTCTCCCATTTCATTCCAAATCTGACAACCATCTTCTCAAGATAACAAAACCTTATTTCTAAGCAACGAAACACATGATTCAGGAAAGACATAATTCACTCATCCTGGACTCAAATGCAGCTCTATCCCCATGCAAAACCAGAGAAAAAGAGAGAAAAGATTATTTCACTCACTTTCCTTTGTTAAACACCGAGAAGCTGACATTGTGGGACCCTGGGGGAGAGAAAAGTGATGATGTTTTAAGGCAGAGTATGGAGTGCATCCTCCCAAGCCTTGTCCTGCTTCCCTAGGCCTGATTCTCCCTTCCTTACAACAGTAAGGAAAGTCTGTTTTACATATTTAACTCACAATACCTTTCCCAAACAGGAAGGCTGGAGCTCAAAGCCTCCACAAGAAATTAGAAGCTTCTTCAGAGAGCATGGAGGAAAAATGAAAGGGATCCAACCTGCTACCGGAAAGATTGTGAATAGAAGGGAACACCCAATTTATTCCTCTAATAAAGCACTAAAGGGAAGGTCCACCACAGACAAGAAGAATTTTAAAGTAGGAAACTGAGCAAGGACCCCAAATCACACTGTTGCTGCCAGCAATGCCCACACCACGTCATGGGTTCCCTTCATGTTCTCCCAGGCTGTGCAGAGGACACAAACCATGGCAGGGGCTGTGCTGAAGGCTGGCAAGCCTTGATCTGAAACAGTTTTTATGGACTCAGCCCTGAGCCACATTCCCAACTTCGGAGAGAGAACAGAAACTCCTGACTGACTGACACCCTCCCTCCATCCTCTGGAGTTTTGGGAATGACAGAAACCGGTGGTTTTGACCCCTTTTCACCAACCTATGTGGTTGCCTTCCACCTGGCACTGCAGGGTCCCCAGTCCATCCTTTGCATGGATAGGGTAACTGTGGAGAGACAAAGGACTTCACTGAGCCTTGGGAGCAAAAAACAAGTAAAATATAATAGAATCAACTAACCCATAGAGGATGTGGGCTTGTACACTCAAGCTGGTAATGGTTTGCTGTCTCTATTAGAGTGAAGCAGGTGAGACAAGAGAGGAACAACCCATCTTCCCACTAATGATCAAGAGTTCAGCGGCTTAGGAGGATGTCTCCCAGCAGCAGTGCTCCAGCTTGGCTCCTTTACACCTATTTCTAGAAGCTGATGCTATTTGTGACCTTGAGAAGTCCCATTTGAAGTAAAAAAGCTGAGCAGGAACAAGGGGAAGGTGAATTGAAGGACAAAAACGTTTCCCTTCTGCTTGCTCCTCTGCAGGTTCCTAAACTGTAAGAAGGAGCAGGCAGCAAGTAAAACAGATATGCTGGCATTGCATCAACCCTCTGGAGTCGTGGAATGACACAATTCCCGTCATTAACTCGCGTTTACATTTGAGTGGCTAAAGCTGCAGAAAGCCAGCAGCCCTCACCCACCCCATCACAGACCAAAACTCAGGGTCTCTCCCAACTTTAGAACAAAGCAGGAGAGTTCCTCCAAAAGCCACAAATTTTTTTGTGCACAAGCTGTGCTGAGCCCTTGCACCAACACAAACCCAAAGTAAGTCAAGGACTGACATGCTTCCAGCTCTCCTGTCAGCAAAAGAGCAGAGACTGGTCCATCCATCTCCTTCTGATGTAAGAACCGCTGGCCTGGGCAAAAAATCAACAGGAAAGATATGATGTGATAGAGATGAAAAGCTAATCTGTTAAAATTAGCAGCCAATATTTTCCCAAGGGACAGGAATTTTCCCCCACTTATTTCTAATATTTATTAACCTTCTAGAAAATGGGACAAGCCCTAATCCCTCATCTATGCACCTGCCAAGTATGTTCCCCAAATACTGTGGGAGCTGCACCTCTGTGAGAGTGCAGCAGGACCCTCTTGGAGACACCCCATGCCAGCTCTGAATGATCCAATCCCTCCTCCCTGAGGGCAAGGCTGAGCTCCAGAAGGACAATACCCACCCACACCTTCCAAAACCAGCAGGGCAGCATCAACTACAGCAAGCACAGTCAAGATGCAGCTCAGCCTCTTCTTTATTTCATTAAGGAAAAGCATTATAAACAACTTCTGGCAGAAATCACCTAAGTCCCTGATAACAACAAATTTAAATATCTGTTCCTTAAAGAATCAATATGGGACACCTTCCACTGGACAGGAAGAAGCAGGTGAGAGGAATAAATTCAGAGTAATTAGCAGAATAAGCAAAGGCTGGCAATGATTCCTTGAGAATTAACAGGCAATTAAAGGAAATAGGTAAACCTGTAATGCAAACACTTTGTGATGACCCATCCCTCACAGTGCAGCTTTCTATGGTCCATGTTTCAGAGTGCAATTTTATGAGGCTTTACTAAAAGAGTTTGCTTTTTATTAATACAGGTGGCTGATATTGAGAACCTTTCCTTTTAAGGAAGAAAAAAAATCAGTGCTGCCAAATGTTTGCTCAGCATCACTGGACCAGTGCATCCCATACAAAGCATGGAGAAAGGTGCAGAACACACTTGAAAGTATAAAACCCATTCCTTTTTTTTGCTCCACATCCCAAATCAGCGTGACTGAGTGACAGACTGCTCTGGTCAAGTCCAAGTCCCCACCTGGTACGTATTTCCTAACACACCAAAAATGGGCAAATTATTCATGTGAAGCTACAAAGGGAACCTGTCTGGTATGCTGGGATTTTGAGGCCATTTCCTTTTGGTGAGGTTGAGCTGTAAATGAGTAATCTGGCAGCAGAGCACTGCAGGCACGTCCAGCCTGTACTCAGACAGAGCAGCCTTTCTTGCCTCTGATCAAAGGTTCCACAGCTCCACCAGAGGCAGGTAAAACAATAATTGATACCAAACAAAGGATGCTGATGGGCACAGTGTAGGGATGGCATGGCAGGAATCTGCACTGGCTTTCCTTCATGCCAGCAGGGAGTTTAATCACTTAGGAAGGGCATTTCCTTTCAGCCTGAAAAGTCATTAAAAGCATCTAGTGGTTAAATATCTGATGCTTCAACTAAAATTTCTAACTACCAAGAATACACACCTTTCCTGGCTCCTGAAATGAGCCTTAAGCTGCCAGCAGAGTAACTATGGATAAATAGTTTATCTTTAAAATACTTACCTGTCTTAGTTCTTTGCTGCCGTTGGCACAGAAATCATAAATTAACATTTGATAACATATCCATACATATGGAGATACATATGACACACAGCAAGACAGTGCCGATGCTCATTTTGGATTCACTGTGCTTAAAGGGGCTGCTGTCCTAAAATAAGGGGTTTTTTAAAACCTACCTGCTTTTCTCTGTTGCACGCAACCACAGAAAAAACATTAAAAAAAAATATCAAACATTTGAGAACAAGAAAACAACTACAGAGTGTTTAAAGCAGTGAAAAACAAAGCTTTTGTCTCAAAATACTCCTCTTTAGTCTTCTGGCTCACCAGAGCATTAGCTTCAAACTAATATTTTTTTTTTTCTAAAAAAAAAAAATGCAAATGGAAAGGGGAAAATTTATTTAACTTTTCGGCTCTGACATTATTTTAATTAGTTAAATTTTAATTTGCTAGCCAAAATAAAATCTACAGCAGCCAGTTGCAATTACAGTACAATTCACACTGAGCTGTGATTGACTGTGCTGCCAGTAAACAAACCAACCAGCTTAATGGACCAGTTGCAATTAGATTAACAAAGTTTGCTGGAGCCCAACTCATGAGCTGCAATAAACCACAAAGGAAGCAAATGGCAATTCTGGGCCAACTGGTTGCAATTTATTGCTGTCGAGGAGGCTGATGGAAGAAATACCAATTTACAGGGACTGCAGAAGATAGCTGAGTGTTCGTAATTACCCATCAATATAATCCACGTTGAAGTCCAGGGTATCATATCTGCCAGCAATTGTCTTCCCATGAATCTGTATTAAATTTCCTGTTTAAGAGGAAATGGAAATTGAAGAGAGTCTTTTAAAAGCAGAGAACTTACTTGCAGATTTTCTGAGCTGAACAAAAGGAATTCGTGGTCTTCATGAATGTTGCAGAGGTTCCCAGCTGCCTGCAGTGAAGGTACTCTCAGCTTTTACCTTGGCTCAAGATGATTTTGCACTTCATTCACTTTTCTCGAAGCATATGTCTTTGTTCCCCACCAAAAAACCCAAATTCATTCCAATTTTTTTTTTTTCTTTGCAGATCTGTATTTGAACTGAGTTGACAATTTTTCCTCAACTCTTTTGTTAACTAAACCCCACACTCTAACCCAGTTCCACTGTAGAACCTCATGAGACAACCAAAATTACATCATTTGTACACCAGACAGGGTGAAGGTCTAAAGCAGGATTTTGGCGTATCTGTGGCCAGATTATTCTCCTGCTCTTCACTCACACTGGGAGGTGAAACATCCAGTGTACACATAGAAAACTTCATACTGACACCCTAAAGCAAGGCATGAGAATCTAGGGATGAATTACACCTGAAAATAATTGGAAATTAAGGACTGACTTAGACTGAGAATCATCTGTGCAATCTGATCATTCAAGTGTCTGACTGAACTCTTGAGAGACCAAAATCTTTTGATTAATCGTGACTTTAAGGATCAAACTTTCAATTTTCTCTAAAGAAACCTGGATATGCAAAAATAACAGAAATAGGGAAAAAAATCTGGCCTATTCCAGCTAATTTTTCAGACTAAAACCAGCAAATGACTTCTCATGTCACTTTGAAATCTGATCTAAAGCCCCAATAAGCGAAAGGTCTGTACGGCAGTACAGATTAAAGAAAGGTCCTGTACCTGGGGTGCCAGATGATGGACTAATTTGGTAAATCACAGGTGTCTGCTTGGCTGAGAACTGCAAAGAGAAATCTGTAGTGAAATGGCAGCTTTTTCTGCAGCAGTCCAACCCCTCCTGATGGTGCATTGCTCACACCCCACCAGCAGCTGCATTTCAGAGTCACACTCCAGGTCTGATCTTTGAAGCAGAATCCTGCTCTGGGAAGGGAGTAAGGAGAAATATTCCCTTCTTACCCCCTTGCCTTTCAGAGTCTGGGTTAAAGCTGGTTTCACCTCCTCTCTTTTGCCCAAATTGCCCACCCTGGCTTGTTCTAGTGTCAGAAGATACACTTTAATACAATATCAGATTTCTAAGACATGCTTTAGCTGAAGTGAAAACCTGCATTTTATCTTGAATTTTGACACCATTTTTTTTCCCAGTAGTATATCCTTTAGAACTATTTCATCATCACAGACGTGAAATACTTCAGCCACCCTTTATCAAGTTTGTTGGGTACCCTAAAGCAGTGGAGCAAAAAAAGACCTTGTATTGGTCCATCTTACAGCAATACAACAGAGATTTCTTTGGGAAAGCACTACTTTGGCCACTGAGGAAAAAAAACCTTGAAAATCAAGTCCAACCATTAATCCAACACTGCTAAATTCACTAAACCATGTCCCCAAGTGCCACATCTACACATCTTTTAAATCCCTTTAGGAGTGGTGAAGACATCACTGCCCTGGTGTTTGACAATCCTTTGGGGAAGAAATTTTCCCTAATATCCAACCTAAACCTCCCCTGGTGCAACTTGAGGCAATTTTCTTGTCCTGTGTCTTGTAACTTGGAAGCAGAGACCAACTGCCACCTGGCTGCATCCTCCTGTCAAGGAGCTGTGGAGAGGGAGAAGGTCCTCCCTGAGCCTCCTTTTGCCCAGGCTGAGTCCCCCTAGTTGCTCCTCATCAAACTTGTGCTCCAGACCTGTGTGTCCATCCTTTTTTGGACACGCTCATCTTCCCCATCTCTTTATGAACACCCTCATGTCCTCACTGGCACTTAGAGATGCTGCTGACAGCCCAATAAATATCATTAAAAATTAATTTTTTGTATTAATTCAAAGATATCACTGCGTATGCCATAGTTTTTTTCCTAAGCTTTCCTTGAAGCCCATTCCCTTTCAGAGCTCAGCCTTTGCCTTCCCTCCTGCTCCCAGTCATGACAAAAATGAATGAGCGGCCACAAATTTCCTCCAGCAATGTCCACTTCTGGGGAGCAAAGGCAACATGACACCATACCCCAGGCTGGAGAAGATGTGGAGAAAGAAGCCAAAAGCAGCATGAAATTGGGGCCCCTGGCTGACACAAGACTTGTGAGCTGCTCAGACTTGTTGCTGCCTGCAGCAGCTTTTTCAATCTAACGAGGAGGCAAAATTAATTTTTAATATGCGTAGCTCCCAGGTCCCAGCCTCAAAACAAAGAGACACATTGTGGTTTATTTAGCTTGGAATGTGCCTCATTAACAGCATCCCCTGGTGATTTTTCATCAGCTCTCTAAGCTAGCTGAACCACCCGATGGTTCTTCAGCTTTAATGTGCAATTTACTGAAAATGCTGGGTTTTCTTGCTCAAAGATAGCACAGAGGTGGGATGTGACTTCCAAACACACCAGGCCTTATCCCAAAGCACACAGTCATGGTTAAGGATTCTGCTCCCCGAGAGATCACAGAACCACAGAACGGTTAGTGTTGGAAGGGACCTTAAATATCATCCAGTCCCACTCCCTGCCATGGGCAGGGACAACTTCCATTATCCCACGTTGCTCCAAGCCCAACCTGGCCTTGAACACTTCCAGGAATGGGGCAGCCACAGCTTCTCTGAGCAACCCGTGCTAGGGCCTCACCATCATTACAGTAAAGAGTTTTTTCCAAACATCTAGTCTAAACCTCCTCTCTCAGTTTGAAGCCACTCTCCCTGGTTTCGTCTCTAACATGCCCTTGAAAAAGTCTCCCCCCATCTTTCTTTAGCTTAGGGTTGGAACTGAATGGTCTTAGAGGCCCCTTCCAATCCAAACCATTCCATGATTCCATCCATTTCAATGTATTTCCTGTGACACAACGTTGAAGCTTGATTCCCTTCAATACCTCGAATTCTTTATCCTCACTTCTGCACTTGCTTGGTGATTACCTTGAAAGAATAGTTCCCTTTCTCCACCTCAGTCAGGTTGTTAATCACATGTCCTTTAAACATCACCTCCACGTAGTACAAACCCTCCTGGGGTGAAGACCTAGGTGGAAGAAAATGTGTAATATTATATTATTTTTATTTAGATTGTGTTTACAAAATGCCAGGACCTTCGCAGGGTCTCCAATCTCGGCAAGTCCACTGACACTTCAATAGAGCAAAGGAGCTTTACACTGTCAGCCCAAACTTCACACGTATGAACCCAAACTCTAAAACAATAATTTAAAAGACATGTGAAAGCACAGCGAGAAATCACAGTTAAGCACAGAAGGTGACAGGACATCAGAACCCTACCCAAATTAATGCTAATATAAAACACAGACATTCTCATTAGACATGCACAGACAATAATCGTTATTCATTAGTAATAAAATGACCCAGGGCTGCCTGGATCTGCAGGGCGTCTTGATCCTGGTCCGTAATTAATGGGCAGACACTGAATAAAAATGAGGGCTCTGTTTGACAAAGGGCAAGGTCTCGCCCACAGCCTAACCATGGATCATACCTTGTTCTGCACCTTATACTGGGCAACTCCAAAAACAGAGGAGAGACATCACACGGCAGTCTGGGCAGGTCTGGATTCACCAGGGACACCTCCAGCTGGGATGCACTGGCTGGAGAGAGAGATTCTACCTGGAGGGCTGTTGAGCCTAAGCAAGAAAGTCAATCAGAAGAGCTCTGTGAGGACAGGATCACTCCCAGTCTCACAACAAACATTTTTGGAGGTACAAGCCAGCTTCTCTAGGAATAGTGCTAAGAGCCCTCGACCAGGTTTTTTAAAATCGTATTTATGTAATTTCATGTTGTGGTGGTTTAACCCCAGCAGTCAACTCAGCTCACTCACTTTTCTCCCAGGGGGATGGGGGAGAGAATTGGAAAGGTAAAAAACATGTCCCCAAGTGCACTTCCACACATCTTTTAAATCCCCCTGGTGACTCTACCACTGTCCTGGGCAGCCTGTGCCAGCTAATGACCATGGAGCTGCTTCAGAAACCAACTCTCTTCCCAATGAATAAATATTCATCACTGTGAAAAAACAGACCAAGCTTTGGTTTTGGACCCACATGGACATGGCTTATCAGTTTCAGTGATTTTTACTTAGATCTCATGTTGCTCATAGAGTTTGAAAAGCTGCAGCATCACAGGACATATGAAGGGAGCAGATTTTTAACTTGTCTTCAATAAGAGGGCAGGAGCAGGGAAGAAATTTCTAGCCCTATATCTGCAAAATATAAGATAAAATTTAAGGAAAAAAAACCCAAATAAGGTAAACATTTTGACTTCTGCTGCTTAGAAATAAAACTTCAGCAATACGTCATACATGAAATCCCTATTTGTGCTTGGTCTTTGCATATTAAGTGCTTTAATTAATTTTGAGTTAAATATTTTTAAATTGAATCTTAAAATTAACCCATCAGCCCAGGTACAAAAATCCAGTTCCATTATCAGTGTTTTCATTTGTTTAAAGTAGTTTGTTAAGAGAGTTGCACCCTTCCCAGTTAAAATTTTCCCAGTTAAAAATCACAAACTTGCCCTTTCTCAAACTTCAAACCACCTATACACCATAAGAGTTACCTTTCCTGTGTTTACTGTACACTTTTACAAGTGTTTTGAGATGTGTTAGATGTATTTTAATGCTTTTTTTGGTGTTTTCACTTGCATTTTGGTTCCAAAGCCAGAACCCCACCCAGTCTTAATAGCCAGCAGCTATTTTTAGCCACAAAGCCATTACTCTGCAGGCAAGCTCCATGGCAACCTGAATACCTGAATTTTAATGAAGGCATTGTATTCCCTTATCTCGACCAATACCACCCCCCCCTTGATAACGATGAGCCATTGGTGGACGGAGATGATCCATCAAAGGGAAAGCACCAATCGCTTTGGACTGAAGGGGTGGGCTGTGGGAGGACTGGGGGTGGAGCAAAAACTACAAAAAGGACGAAGCCGAGAGGCGGGGTCTCTTCTCCCCTCTTGCTCTCTCCAGGCCAGCTGTGGGAGATGTCGGTGCTGGGCATTAAAAGCCTTACCCCTTTTAAGGGGCTTTTAGTAATTTTTTTTAAGTCAGCCCAGCACTGCAAGTTCTTTTTCTCTACCTGAGGTCTAGTGCTGTCTCAGCCAGAAGATCTCACATCCCTGCGCTCCTGGGGCATACCATCTACTGAGCCATAGGATCCCAAATTTTTATATTTTTCTAATTTCTGTAATTTTTCAATTTTTCTGTTCTCAGTAAATTAATCTTTTTAAGAGTTGTCTCATTTCTCACGACTCGCTTATGAAGTGATCATTTCAAGCTGATTTCATGCTATGAGTGTCACAGACTATGGCTCTGTCGGGTAGGGTTTGTCACTCCAACCACAAGCCTCAGAAGGGAGCTGATTATCTTGTTAATTTTACATCCCTGGAAGTGTTCAAGGGCAGGCTGGATAGGGCTTGGAGCAACCTGGTCTAGTGGACGGTGTCCCTTCCCACGGCAGGGGGTGGAATGAGAGGAGATTTCAGGTCCCTTCCAATCTAGACTTTCTCAGATTGTACTTCAACACGTTCTTCATAAGGATTTAAAACTCACCATCCAGAGTGAGGGTAATCCATGTTCCTCCAGCAATGCTGCCCTCATGGGGCTTGACGAGTGATCCCAAGGCTGTCCCTGCAAAACCAAACCAGCTCCATCAGGCTGAAGGGAAATGCAAACATCTAAAATGCCTTATTCAGGATGAGACACAGAGTGATCTGAGAGAGGTCTTCCTGTTACCCCACCCTTCATTTCATTTCTCCTTCTCAGTTATCCAAAGTAATCATGTTGCCCACCCTTTTCCCCCCACCTCTCTCCCCCCTTTACAGCTCCCCTCAGGGAGATGTTGATGCCCGCAGGGTGAACCAAGCTGCAGCCTGAGCTTCCTGTCCTCCTCAAGAAAATAAAGATGATAAACCTAATGTTTATTCCTTCAGCTCTCAAAGAAATGTGTTTGCTGACTTCTGTGCACCCTACCAAAATTAAGGCTGCCTACAAAATATATCCTTTTCTGGCTGCAACAAAGCCTGTCCAGCAATTTCTTTCTGAAGTCTTCAGGAAAGACATACAGGCCTGGAAAAGAGCTCCTGCTTCATGATGTTAAGTCACCTATAACCTGCTATGCCCTGCCTTTCATAGAGGCACCAAATTCTTAAGATAATTTAGGATTTATTTTGGGTACCCTCGTTCTCTGAAGCTGAGAGATGAACCAGTACTTGGCTTGTTTTTATGCAGCCACTGACCAGAATTTTCCAGAAGTCATTTTACAGCGATATCCAGTTTTCTGATTAACATTTTAGGAGATTTCCAACTTCTTAGCTGTTAGAATGCTATCTGACTCCACATCAGTATTTATCACCAAAGCAATATTGGACACTTTTGCATCATGAACCCTTAATATCAACATGCAGAGAGTGACATATTTATTACCAAGTGAACAAAAAACAATAGGTATGACGTGAACCCAGGTAGAACACAGAGAACAAAACATTAATCCAGAAATCTCCCCTGTGGATATGGAAATAATGCCAAGGAAAACCAATAATAAGGGTGGACAATGTCCAGTGTGCCACAGTCAATATCCCATAGTTTTCAATACATTTTAGGGGTTCTTCTCCACGTCTCACAGGCTGGCTGTATCCAATCCCCACTGGATTTTACAGGTGTGGTTGGAGACAACACCTCTCCCTCACCCACCTGCCAAGAATACCAGCCCAGCACTCAGCAGGAATGTTCTCCAAAGGTTCATCTTCAATGCTGGATGAGGAATTCACAAGAGCCTGGCTCCAGGACCTCCCCTGTAACTTTTAAACAAACCCCATCTGTGTTGTTTCTTCTCACTGCAAACCTGTGGGAGCAACAGCTGTGAACTCTTCTAATAATTTAAGAAATAAACATTTGAGTACTTGCAGACCAGCTCTTACTTGCTATCATAGCAAGAGATATCACGCATGTCAGGAACTGTTCTAACATTTAAAGATAGACCATCAACTTCTCCTGTCTTCACCCTGGGTTTTGTACTAGTATGGAAAAAAAACCAAGGATAAATTAATTTAGTCACATTTTTAAATCACAAAATGGTTTTGGTTGAAAGAGACCTTAAAGATCACCCAGTTCCAACCCCCTGCCATGGAGGGGGACACCTTCCATCAGACCAGGTTGCTCCAAGCCTCATCCAACCTGGTTTCTACTGTTTATTGTACCACAAGACCTACTGTAACTACTCTCACACAATTTCTTGCACGTTTTAACACACTGCAACTTGCACGGGGCAGAGCCCAGCCCCCTGGTGCAAGTGAATGCTGCATTTCAAAGCAGGTGCATAAAATTTTATTTAGACTTAATTTTATTATTCTTTTAAGGACTTTTTCTGGCTTTACTTACCTTATTTGACTTGTTCTTCCTCCATTCCTCTGATGAGTTTAGTGCAGGGGCTCCAATACCAGCACAAGGGCTCCATCCCTTTGGCACCAGCTCTGCCACAGGTTTCAGGCTGGGGCTGTGTCAGTCACTCTGCCCAGTGCTGAAACCCACCAGACAAGTTTCCCAAAAGGCTCAAATCCCGTCACAGACAGCTCAGAGCTGTCCATTGAGGGTGCTTAATTATTAACCTAAGCTGCTTGCTGCCATTAACTGTTTTGTTCCAAGACTTTAATAACCATAACAAGAGTAACCTGGGGTTGTTCTTCCATTATTATATGGTTAGAGCCTCCAACAAGAGGACAACGAATCCATTTTATCCTCTTTTTTTCCCTCCTACAACATGACAGAATAAACGGTGGAATGGTTTCTTGATATGCTGATATTCAGTCTGGGACTGACTTTCAGAGCAAGTGGACTTCAGGGTTCCTTTTTATGTTCTTACTTCAATTTTTCCGTGGTATTCCCAACAGCATCTGCTGGAAATTCTGCACAAAGGGTGTTTGGATCCCTTATCACTGCTAAAGTAGCTTTACCCCTGCAGGTCCTATTCCCTGTGGAAAAGAGGGCAGTGGACTCTCACAGTGTTATCATTCATGCCCTGGAGAGCCTCAGCTGCTGGGAAGACCCAATCCAGCCTTTCTCAGACACTGAACAGCATCTCTACTCCCACCTCTGCCCTCCTCTGTTTGAAGCCCAGATAGATTTTGATGGAGTCCCTTGGTGGGTTGCTGAGCCCCTGCCCTGGTATGGAAGCCTTCATGGAAGTTTCCACTGAAATTCACAGAAAGTTCCCCAACCCCACAGCATAACTGAGGTTTAATGAATTACCACACACCAAACAGCAGCAGAATGTGCTCATGTTCTCACCTTAGCCCTAAAGGGAGGTGGAACAGGCTTACTCAGGTTCCTCCTCAGCCTCAATTCAGAGACTCAGTGGCAAAAAGTCATGGGCAGTCAACCCTCAGGGGAGCTCTGGAGCTCTGCCCAGCAGTGGAACCAGTTGCGCTTGGTTTATTCTTAGGCCAAGCCCCAGTGTCTCAGCCACATACAGCCAATGATTACAGGAATCCAATATGAGTTAACCCCATCAGTGGTCTACACTCAGTTTACTTATTAGTGGAATGACACCGGAAACATGGTCAGAAGGAAGAGTAAACTTGAGGGAATTCTCAAAAAAAAACGTTTTGCCCAAGAAGAGGCTGTTCGAGGATGACAGCTTGAACACAGCAGGCAGAAACAAATGCTGGTAACAGGTTCCACACACAGCCCCAAATAAGGGGATGGACCAAGTGCCAGGTCCCTTCAGGAAATCTCCTCAGAAACAAGAGGAGACAGGGCAGGAGGCTCAGCTACAACATGAGCCCATGATCCAGATAAAAGGCAGGACCAGAGCAGAGATTACAGAGCAGTATTTCTACAACACAGCTCACAGAGGGAGCACAGGGCCACAGCTGAGGTTAAACAGGGCTCCTGATCCATGGCCAGGCTGGGGAGGGGGGGTCCCAGGTGAGGCTGGTCAGTGCCATTGTGGCTTATTGCTGCCCTCAGTGCCCTAACACTGCTGCTACCATCACATTCCATCACTCAAACTCTGTAGGTTGTAGTCAGCAAAAACTATTAGTATTAGTGTCCATAGCACTTTGTGATCCAATCCTAAGGAAATGTTTTATCCAGGAAAAACTCAACAAAATATCCAAGGTTTGGACAGAAGGATTTGGCTGGGATGAGGAGTTTATTCTTTGCAGAAAGTCACAGATAAAGCAAAACAGTGCACAGGGAGCCCTACCCATGGAGGAGCTGAAACGTGAAAAGAAAGAAGGAAAGGACAAGTCCAGAGGGGGCCACAAAGACAATTGGAGGGATGGAGCAACTCTCCTGCAATGAAAGGCTGAGAGAATTGGAATTATTCCCCCTGGAAAAGAGAAGGTTTTGGGGAGATCTAATTTTGGTCTGCCAGTGTCTGAAGAGAGCCAACAGGAAAGATGGACAGAAACAATTTACAAGGGCCTGGAGTGACAGAACAAGGGGGAATGTTTTCAAACAGCTAGAGAGTATAATTAGTTTGCATGTTAGGAAGGAATTCTTCCCTGTGAGGGTGGGGAGGCCCTGGCACAGGCTGATCAGAGAAGCTGTGGCTGCCCCATCCCTCGCAGTGTTCCAGTCCAGGTTGGATGGGGCTTGGAGCAACCTGGGATAGTGGAAGTTGTTCCTGCCCATGGCAGGGAGATGGAACTGGGTGAGCTTTTAGGTCCCTTCCAATCCAAACCATTCTATGGTTCCATGATTCTGTGGAAAACATTGTCCTTAATAACCAGGAACCCAGGCCTAGAACTCAGATCAGGACAGGAATGGCTGAGTCACACAGGAGCCTTGTTATAGGACTTGTAAATATTCTGTCACCACAGGCTGGTGTCCATTTTTTGGGATATTGTCCACTAAAGAGGAAAGCAGCACATTTTGATGAGCAAGTGAATGTTTGTATACATGTGCAAGCCACTTTTTCCTTGACAAAGGACAGTTCTGCTCAAAAACTTCACCCCTGGTTTTGTTTGGAGTTACTCGTTTAGGGGTTTAGATTTTGGATAAACGAATGGAAATAGCCCTACAGACAGGCTCAGCATCAGGAATCTGAGAAATATTCCTGCATTGCAACCAGAAAGGAGGCAGAGCCAAGCAGGAGGAGTGAGAAGTGGCTTTTTGTCACTAGATGGAAGCATGGAGCCATCAAAGACCTGTCTGACGCTTGAAACACAACCCACGGGTGGCCAAGCTGCCGCTGCTCTGTCTGACACAGGTCCAGGAGAGTTTTAACCCCCTGTGCTTGAGAGAAACTCCAAGTTTGAGCAGACAGCAGAGGAAAAGAAGATGTGGGATCTATTCCCAGCTCTTGCATTCACCAGCACATGATTTGGGCTAAACAGCTTCATTGTCAAGTCATTTGTGTGTAAGACAGAGATGACACTGCCTGTGAAGCCTTTTTCAGGGGCAGCAGCATGGAAAGACTCTGTTTCCCCAGGACTTGGAGCATTTTTGGGATGGAAGGGCCTTGCAGGAGTCAAATGAGGGGTCCCCTCATGCTACCCCCCTCCGTCACACAGCGGCCACCTCGCAAGAGGAATGTGGCAGTTGTTGGACACCACATGGCACCTCCCAGCGGAACAGCTGAGGGAGGATAATATGGGATAAGGAGAGGTTTAACAATTTTGTCTGCAGCCACTCGGGAGCTCCCCTCCTCCCTCCCAGCCCTGTTGATGCATCCGCCACCCCAAACCAAGGGCCCCAGCCTTTCCTGCCTCCTGCTCACCAAAGCCAGGCCTTGGCAATGATGTGGCAATGTTGCCTGTGCTCACAGTTCCTGCACCTACCCCTGTAAAGAGAGCATAACGCATCCCAGGGGAAAGCCAGACTAATGGGTTCATGCTTGCAGCATACAATGATAGAGTCATAAAATGACAGAATGGTTTGGGTTGGAAGGGACCAAAAAGCTCATTTGTTCCAGCCCCCTGTCCTGGGCAGGGGTGTCACTGCCTAGATCAGGTTTCTAGGGGACTGATGCCATGTGACTGCTGGTGATGGTCACTTAGTGACCAGTAATATCGTGTTTCTCTTGGATTTATCTTTGGATAAGCGACTTCCCCTCCAACACAAAGCGTGGTGTGCTGGACACATGATGGGGAAAAACAGCTTGAAACTGCTAGAACTTAGTGACTGTGTCCAGACACAGGGCTCAGAGAGATCTCTGCTTTCCAGCCTGGCATTGTCATAGAATCATGGAATGGTTCAGGTTGGAAGGGACATTAAAGCTCATCTTATTCCATTCCCTGCCATGGGCAGGGACACCTTCCACTAGCCCAGGTTGCTCCAAGCCCTGTCCAACCTGGCCTTGGACACTTCCAGGGATGGAGCAGCCACAGCTTCTCTGGGCACCCTGTGCCAGGGCCTCACCACTCTCACAGGGAAGAATTTCTTCCTAATCTCTAATTTAAATCTACCATCTTTCAGTGTGAAATCATTATCCCTCTCCTGGAAGGCTGGGTTACCAGTAGTCTGGAAGACTTCCACTGGCCATGCTGCTCCATGCTGAGTTCTTACAGCTGCTCCTTTTTCCTATTAATACTTCACTTTTCCTGTATTGACACCAGCTTCCTAGCAACCAAGGTCATGGAGAAGGTGTTAAGAAGCTGGGCTGATTGATAATAAATCCTGGGGTTTGATGTCTTTTTTTCTTGAGAGACTCGTTAGACACCAGCAGGCGGGTGCTGAACTGGCATTTCCAAGGGAACCTAGGGGATTTGGAAAACCTTCTCTGATCAAATTTCCCTTTGAATCCCAGTCTTCCTCCTGCTGGCCCTCAGAATCCAGCTGGGTGAGGCTACTATCCATGGGAAGGTGAGCTGGGGCAGGGCAGTGGTGCTAAGCAGGAATCTGAGTACGAGAAAGCCAATACATCTCGTTCATGGTCATTTCCAAACCAGGAGAAGAAAGAGCCCCTGGCCAAGGATCCTAGAATCACAGAATGGTTTGGGTTAGAAGGGATCCTAAAGATTACCTAGTTCCAACCTCCTGCCGTGGGCAGGGACACCTTCCACTATCCCAGGGTGCTCCAAGCCCAGTCCAACCTGCCCTTGGACACTTCCAGGGATGGGGAATTGACAGCATCTCTGGGTAGGAACAGCACTCAGGTTTCTTCTGGTGTTTGTATTTATCAGGCATCACCAATGGTCACAAATTTCCCTATTTTACTACTCCTCTACACAGGAAAAGAAAATCATTTTCTTCCTTGGAAATTTTAACATTCTTTTTTTTTTTTTTTTTTTCCAGATTTTAAAAACTTTTATTACTACTACTACTTACATTTGCAGCCTGTAAATGAACTGTCTGACTTGACTGGCCCATTTTTCTACCTGATTTTTAAGAGATTCAACTCTTTTTTGAGAGGAAAAACACTGCTGCTTCCAGGAGCCTTCCACATCTTTACAGGGTCGCTTTTCAGCAGGATAAAACTCTGCTGAGCTTGTTCCCATAGCTACTCTCTCTGCATTTTAAACAGGCACTGAACTTCTTTAAATACTAAATTTACTGCCAGTGCAGCTGCTTTAATGACAGGTTTGAGGCTTCTTTGGTTTCAAGGTTGGGTGTGTTTGTGCTCGTGGGTCACAGAGGGGATGTGGGTTCCCCTGGCCCCCTGCCCCTGGCAGATGCTGGAGCCTGGGGATGCACAAGGCAACTGGGCAAGGAGAAACCAGGATCTTGCAGGGGATTTGTCTGCTGCAGCTTTGGTCTTCTCCCAGCCACATAGAGGATGCTCCCCTGCTCCCCTGGGGTCTGCGGAGCACCTGGGATTGCCAGGGAAAACCAAGGTCAAGGCTGGCTCCCAGACCCGTCATAGAATCATTAAGGTTGAGAAAGACATCCAAGATCATCAAGTACAACCTTTGACCACTTACCACTAAATTACCCCCCTTACCACTAAACCATGTCACAAAGTGCCACATCTACTCATTTTTTTGAACGCTTCCAGAGATGGTGACTCCACCACTTCCTTGGGCAGCCCTTTCCAAAGTTTAAACAGTCATTCAGTGAAGAAATTTTCTCTGATATCCAACTTAAACCTCCCCTGGCACCACTTAAGGTCATTTCTCCTTGTCTTATCACTTGATACCTGGGAGAAGAGACCAAACCCAAACTGGCTACACCCTCCTTTCATGTGTAGAGAGCCATAACGTCCCCCCTGAGCCTCCTTTTCTCCAGCCTGAACACCCCCAGTACTTGCCAGGTACAGAAATCCTCCAAAGTCGAAAATACAGTCACAAAGGAAAAAAAATCAACTTCACATAAAGCAGCTTCAAATAGCTGCATCTGCACTGTGAAAAACATCCTGGCGTTGAGGTTCTTCCTAGAGATTTTCCTCTGCTGGGCTGCTCACAGGCACATCTCATCCACACTTCCCATAGGTGTGACGGACTATCACTCCTTCAATCTCTGCGTTACAGAGCTTTTTGTCATGCAAACAGCACCCAAAAAAAGGCTACAGCTCTGTTGTGCTGGGCGCTCTATAGCCACACAGCACCCGGGAGTGTCCAGCCCTAAAAAAGCTTTCCGTTTAAACAGGGGCAAAGAGACACAATCCCACGTGTCTGTGGGAAAAGATACCTGCTGCAGGTTTTGCAAAGTAGGTAATAACAGCCCCAAAGGAAACCTGCACAGGTAGGACTCGGGAGGCGAAGGACAAAACCAAGAGGTGTCATTTGGACGGAAGAAATCTCTCGGGGAAGTCTCGCAGGCGCTGCTGCAAAGTGAACCTTGGCATTTGCTTAAACAAACAGCTGGTGGAGGATTGGGTTTCGGAATCAAACTGCAACCCAGCACCTACTGAGCTTCATTCATCATTAGTCTTTCATTAGGAAACTTGTTCTTGGCCTGCTCCCCAGTTCTCAGAGAAGTGATTCAGGCAAATGCCAGCCCCGCTGTGTCCTGCAGCCTCTCCTCTTCCACCTCTGTGGCAAATGCCCACTTGCTTCTCATTTTAACACGGAATGCCTTCCCTTCGATGAGTTCGCATTGTGAATGCTGCCACTGCCCCATCCCCTCCATCCGTCCCTGCTCCCCATGTCTAAGAGGAGGAACAGGTGGGACAGCTGACCCTGGCGAATGAAAGGAGAGCACAGTTTGGCTCCCCTCGCCCCTTTCTCACAGCCTGCCCCTGCTGTCAGAGATCCCCCAGCCCCCGGGGATGGGGGATTTGTGTGTATTAGTCACATGAAAGGAAAGAGCCTGCAGCAGGCTGCTCCCGGGCTTTGCTTCACCTCCAGCAGAGGGGATGGCTTGCCACTGTATTCCTCAGAGCTGGAATCAAATTACACCTTTTTTTTTTTTTCATTTGCACAAATTGGCTTCTATGTAAGACGTGCCACAGCCCTGATTTAAAAAAAAAAAAAAAAAAAAAAAAAAAAGAAAAGAAAGAAAAAAGCGAAAAAGAACAACTTACAATGATCCCAGCTGTGCAGGGAGATGTGTAAAGCCAGACACTTGATACAAGATCTTTTTCCGTTGTCAAATCCCTGGGGTGGGATTTTGTCTCATTGGCCTGGTGTGGAGCTCCACAGCCTGTCATCACACAGAGGGTTCAAGCAGAGCACTAATGGCCTCTCTCTGTCCAAGCTCTGTTAATCTGGTGTCACACACAGCAGACTCCCAGATGGATCCTGCTAAGGCAGGCTCACATTTAGATACTGGTCAGTGAGCCATATCCCAGGGATATTATCCTTTCAGGAGTGAAAACCACAAACTCATGGAAGTCACATGGATGAACACCAAACCTGTCACTCCAGGAGAAAGCAATCAGAGAATCACAGAATGGTCTGGGTTGGAAGGGACCTTAAAGCTCACCTAGTTCCAAACCCCTTGCCACGGGCAGTATCCTGACCATTGGTACAAGTTTGAGATAAATGTGGTGACTTTCTATCACTTTTGTCCTCAGTGAAAGTGTCAGTGATGTTCCAGAGCTGCTGGGAGCCCCTGATGGGCTGATCATTGCCCATCACACCTTTTATTTATTATTAGTGCTGTGAGTCTTAGTTTGTTTTCTCACTCAAAACAACTTCTTTCACATTTCCCTCTCTGTTTGTGCTTACATTCATTGCCTGAATCCAGCAAGAAGCCACTTCCCATCCAGTCTTAAGCGAACCACAGCAAGATTTTTTCCCCTAGCTTTTTAGGACTTCCAGTGATCTGAATAACTGGTTATGCCCACAGCTCCAATTGAGATATCCTTGTGCCTGCTGCTGCACAGACCCACTGACCCAGCAATGAAGAGAAAAACAGAAGTGGAGAGAAAAAGACCCCATAGGTGGGATGAAGAAGGAAGCCTTGATCACAGCCTGCTCGATAAATTTTAAGTCTAAATTAATGCTTTACTTTAGAATGTATTTGCATGGGTTAAAATGCAAATTAAATGAATATTCAACCCCCAAACCCAAGATGATTCCCTTATTTAAGGGCAGGAGGCCTGCTTAGTCCAGCCAGATGCATTTCATAGTCATTTCCAGCGCTGTGTGTGCAGGGGGAAGGGCCATTAAAAATAAAAGTGCCAGTGTTCCAAATGCCAGCCCTGTACCCACCTGTTCCTCTGTGAGCCCAAACGTGGCCACCTCTGACCCCGCTGTGGGTCTGAAGCACTTGGGAGGCTGCACCTCCCACCCTCCAACCCCCCATTCCACACGGCAGCTGTGTAAACCTCAAGGGCAGCAGCTGGCCACCAGGGAGGATGCCTCCAGCTCCTGGGTGGAGGGACAGCAAAGGGCATCTGCAAGGGCTCCAAATCACTGACCTGGTGGTGGGGACTCCATTTATTTAAGTCACACAAAGTTTGGCACTGCCCCCATTTGAACTCCCAGCCCATAAATGCAGCTCAATTAGCACTCAGGATTTCTCACTGCAAGGTGTTAATTTGGGAATTGCCTGCCCTGAGGGATTCCAGGATGGGACTTTGGGTTCAGGGTCTGCTAAGCTCTGTCTTATCCTCAAGGGCCTCCTGAGTAACTCAGGCCACTTGCTCTTCGTAGCTGCAAGGATGGGGAGGGAGGAAAGGAAAAGGATGAAAAAACTCTTCTCATCAGTGCTGGATGAAGCCTTGAAATTGCCTGGAAACTGCAGGAAGGATTTTTCCATCCTCTGGTAGCCAGGGACAATAAATTTCACATCCTGACTTCAGAAAGACAAATCTGCACCAGATGATGCATCCAATGTGTGTGTGTGGGCCTGTCTGTGGGCTGTTTTCCAAAAGCCTAACATGGAATTGGCCCTTGAGGAGATCCTCCTTAAGCTCCTTTATTGTGAAAACACCAGTGGGATGAGATTGAAACACTACCCAAAGGCATCCCTTTCTTTATCCTGTCTAAATACATGTCAGAACTCAACAATCTTTCTTCAGGGTCTTTCCTCCTGCCTTGGAGGCAGTTGGAACTGTCAAAAAAATAATAAAATGGTTGAAATTGGAAGTGACCTTAAAGTTCAAACCCCGTGCCATGGAAACATATCCCTGTACAGAGGAGAAGGCAGGAATCCACTGCTCCTGTTCTAACACCAATAAATTAGGATAGTCACAAGCTGTCCAGCTCAGGGGATCAGTGGGACAGTGGCTTTCTGGTTTGGGCAATAGCCACAAAAAACAAATCCATCAGGGCAGCCTCTAGGTGCTCCTGACCTTCATCAGGTATGAGGAGCAAAGAAATGAAGCCCATTGCCTTCCCAGGATCTTATCTGATCCACTTTTACTCTGGATGGCCTCCAAAAAATCTCTCCTCTCTTGCCAGCTTTCAGAAAGTAGCAACTCCGTAATTGAGACCGGATGCCCTTAAGAGATGGAACTACCTGGAATACAGGTTCACCTGCCAGTGCTGTTCTACACTTACAGGGGGCTCTGGGAAATTCCCTTCTTATCTATCAGTAATGGTAACAGCAGGAGTAACATGAGATCAGTGACATGTTGGATCCTCAGACAATGAATTTGCAAAGGTAATAAAATAAATAAATTCAACAACAGCCATTTCAAAGAATGCAAAGGCCACTTTCAGGAGACGTTTTTTACAAGATTTGTTTAATATTGGGTGCAAACCAGGCTAATTCTCAGTCTTTTTCTTGAGATCATTGTGTCTTCCCATTCTTGTTGTCCCTCAGTAATGATGCAAGGGACTGTTGGAATGAAACTCCAGGGGATTGGATGGATGATAGCTGTTGGCAACCTCTGTATCTGTCCAAGTCTAAAGAGGTCAACAACCTGATCTTCCCACCAGCTAACCCAGAAAATACATCCAAAATCCAGCAGGGACTCCAAGACTCGGTATCTCCCAAGGGAAGAGCACTGAATTTCCTCATCCAGGCCATAAATATTCCAGGTTCAAACAACCTTTTCATTTTGGGGTCTACACCAACTTTCCACCTCTATTCCCCATCACCAGCTCTCCAAGGCCATGAACAGGCACCAAAACCCCCTCCCACCCCCATCCAAACCCCCTCCAGCTCAATCAGCTGTCACAGGCCCCACATTCCTGCAGGGCTCCCAGAACTGGCAGCTCTGGACATCTGCTCTTTTCCACCCCCACAAATATGCAAGCAGGTGTGAGGCACCACAACTTGCCTTGTTCCTGGCCACTTTTACCCAGGCACTGGGAATGAAGGCACAGCCAGAGGGGCAGATGATCTGTTCCTCTCCATCCTCTTCGTATCTGTCTGGGGAACGTAGAGAAACAAAAATCAATCTCCTCACTTGAACTGACGAGCCCAGAAGAAATGGAATTTAAGTGTCTGAATATAATTCCTCTCTACCTCACTCTAACAGGGACTTTATACCAATAGTCACAAAAACCACCTCATCCTACCCCCCTGCCATGGGCAGGGACACCTTCCACTATCCCAGGTTGCTCCAAATCCCATCCAACCTGGCCTTGGACTTTTCCACAGCTTCTCTGGGCACTGAAATACCCAGAGAATATAGAAATAGAGAGTGTACAGAAATTCCTTCCAGTAGTGAGTTTATAGTTATCCAGCATAGCCATAATTTTATGGATGGCAATCAGCAGGGAGCTCTGTATAGGGCTGGGTTTATCTACATCCCAATGAATTTGAAAGTAATGAATAAAAATAAACTAAAAATGATACAAATGTAGTTTGGGCAGTTTATGCAGTTTATGTCCTATGGGTTACTAACTGTGATTAAAAGAAAATAATAATTCAGCATATTCAATGTTTTTTGGTTTTTCAGACAAGTAGAATTTTAATTAAAATAAAATAAAATAAAATTTAATTTAATTTAATTTAATTTAATTTAAATATAAAGGACTACCCATTTTGCGCTGAAATTTTCAGCTCCCAGATGTGTTCCATAGACCAAGGTGGTGGATTTTGAGGGACAACATCCTTTATTTCCATAAGGAACGGGGTGATACCTTATAGGAAATACAGAGTTCATCTCATGACTGCCTGGGATCATGTGGGGTCCCTGAGCCAAACTGCTGCTCCCAATAGCCTTACAAGGTGTATCAGCAGCTCTAAATAGAAAAGGTCAATTTTTTACAGCTTCCACGTGCCCAGTGTGTTCCCAGCTGCCATCTCCACATCCTTGTGAAACCTGATACTGCCTGTGAGCACCAGCACATTCCAGTGACACCAAACCCCTCTGCCAGCCTCAGTTTGTCTGGGACACTTCCAGGAATGGGGCAGCCACTGCTTCTCTGGGCAACGTGTGCCAGGGCCTCCCCACCCTCACAGGGGAGAATTAATGGGATATCTGAATTCCCTAGGGGGTCTCTTAGGTCCTCATCCCACCCGGGGAGAGGGCAGTGCTCTCAAAATGTTGTTTATGGTTGGGAAACTGAGGCACAGGATGATATGCTCAAGATCTTGGAAGAAGTTTATGGCACAGCAAGTATTTTTTTTAAAAATCACACTCTTTCCTCTGCATCTGAAACAGTAAATTCAGTATGACTGGCACAGCTGCCCATGAAGCCAAATGACCCACATTGGTATTACTGAAGCCTTTTAACCTCCAAACCAGGATTGCTGCATGCATCTGCCTGTTGGGATGTGTCTTATTGAACGCAAACTCCTGAACTTTGCCTGGAAAAGGATGGGAGAGGGAAATTATCTCAGTCAAAACCATGCTGAGGATGTTCCTGCGGTGAGGATGGTGGAGTTCCTGCACCCAGCAGCATTGTCTGGTCCTCTTTCATTTACTTTTGGCCATTTCTCTCTCAGATAATCCTATTACAGTCTGTCTTTCACCACAGGTCCTGCTCCCTGGCTTTTGTCCCCATCCTAATAATTCTTATTAGGTGAGCATTCAAATGTCTGGAATTGATTGCAGGGCTGTATGGCCACTCTGATTTTAACACAAAAATATTTCCCTTCCCAAAAAATGCTGAGAATGTTTCAAAAGTATTTTTCCCCTATGAAGTAAAATTACACTAAACATTGAGATTTTGACAGAAAATGGAGAGGAAATGGTGTATAATTTAAGAGGGCATTTTGGTTTATGACTCATAGGAGTCTGATAAGGAGCAGAGTGACAGGTTTGCTTGCAATTTGCTTCTTTAGCTCTGAGAAAGCTGAAGATGTTTTTAAATACCAACATAAGAAAAAAAATAAGGGAAAGTGTTCAAGGCAAGGCTGGATGGAGTTTGGACCAACCTGGTCTAGTGCAAGGTGTCCTCACCCACTGGTGGAACAAGATGATCATTAAGGTCCATACCAGCCCAAACTATTATAGGACGCAGTGATTCTGTGATTAATATTATTTGCCAGTCAAAAATTTTCTGCAAACTTTTACCTCCACCAATGGATTCATTTCCAGTCTTCCAGGGACACTTTTTTAAACAGCTTTGATGGAGAAGAGGTGAAAAGGCTGTACTGGTGTGAATTCATGGAGCTGGTTGGGCTCAGCCCCTGTTTATGACCCCAAAAGCCCAGCTCCTCTTGTCCTGCCGATCACCACTAAGCAAAGAGCCCATGAGGATTTTGGACCAGCTCCAAATCCAACTCCCTCCTCCTCCTCCTCCTCATCCTCCTGCAGCCCTCTGGCCATTAAAACATCAAACTGCTGTACCTGCAGTAAGTGGCTTTATTCTGGAAATTTTGGTGGGGTTTTTTTCTGCCAGGACTGAGTTACAGCATCGGAAAAAAGGGATAAAATGCCGAAATGTGCCCGTCCCGGCACGGGACAGCTGAAGCGGTGTCACTCAACACGCCGCTGTCAGCGGGGTGATTGAGGTGGACAGGAGGGGCCGGGAAGGGCCACGGGCTGTAAAGGACACGGGCAGGTGGGGGGACGGGGTGGGCTGGCCCCGGGGGTGGGCGATACAAAAGGGACGGTGACAGCCGGGCAGGGCAGGGACCACGCGGGGATGGCAGGAGCATCCTCGGGGTACAGCGAGGTGGGAAGGGGCAGCGGAGAGTGAAGAGCCAGCCCGAGGCCCGGGGGGCTGGAGGCTGCTCTGCCCTGAGCAGGATGAGACAGGAATATTGATGGAAAACGTTTAGCCACAGAGCCGGCAAGGGAGCTAAGAGGATACTGAGGCGAGGCGGGGGGAAATGAGCCCAGGTGGTAGAAAATTGATGGGAAGGTGAGGAATTTAACATGGTTATCCCTAGGGAAGAGGGAAAAAATAAAAAAAAAAGGAGGCATTGGTGTAGAGGAGAGTGGGAGAGGGGGAAATGCCCGAATCCCCAAACACACTCACACACACAGAGGGGTCAGTAGCATCAGCTGCTTCAAGAGACTTGTGGGCAGCCCCAGGCATAGGCTGCTTGCTGGAGAGCACTTCTGACCACACCAGCTCCTGCTTCCTTGGGGAAGCCTTGGAAAGGATGAACCCCACCCGTCGCTGAAGATGCCAGCCCAGATAACACCCCTGGGGAGCCACAAAGCCACAAAGGACCCAGGAGAGGAGGATGAAGGCACCAACTGCTCCTTTGCCGAAGGTAATGTCTGCAATTTATTGGTTTTTAATGTAATGCCTCCTGTGTGTGAGATTTATGGCCAAGCTGGGAGTGCACAGGCAGCAGCCAGTGCCTCACATCCAGGGTTGTGGAAAGCATCCTAAGGAGCCCTGGGCAGGGCAAAAGATGCCACAGATGGGAAAGGGAAAGGAGGTGGGGTGGTGTCCTCATGGTTCAAACAGGGCCACAGACTCATTACCAAATTCCCAGGGATCAGACCACCCTGCCTGGGTGTGATCTGTGGCTGTGGCATCGAAGTATCCTTTCCAAGTGGGTGTGTTCAGGCTCTTAGCTGTGGACAGGCAAACCCCAGGGATGTATTTGATTTTCAAGACCATCTCCAAAAGCGCAGTTTTGTTCTCAAGGGCAGCAGGGTTGGTGTTTGGAGCCCTGTTGGCCAGGTCTCTCCTCTCAAAAGTCAGCCCTTCAGGGACCCAGGGGGTACAGGGACTGCTGAGGACGGGCTGCAGGGTGGTGGGAGGGAAACAGTTTCACCCCCTGGGAAGCTCTGCAATCTCAGATTGCTCCCAAGGAGCCTCCTTTAACAGCGAAGGGTGACAGCCCAGGTGATGAACACCTTCCAGGGGAAGTGACCTTCTGACTTTAATTCTCGCCTTGGAATAAGTGGTGACCAGCAGGTTCCCACTAGTGCCTCCCTGTCACCATGTGCAGCTGTTAAATTATGTTATCCCCACTCTTTTTTTATTTAATGCTCCAGAATCGTTATTGGACAGTGAAGTGTTTTCTTCATTTCACCAACGGAAACCATGAGTACAGGCATCCACAGGTGCAAATTCATCCCCATTGACCTGAGATGCTTAAGTGAGGAGTTTAAATGATGAGCACAGTCACCCCTGGCTCCTTCTGGAGTCAACAGAGAGAGGCAGCCCCCTCTGGACACACTCCTGTCTGTGGGTCCTTGCTCTCCACAGGTGTCTGTTTCTTGTTTTTCCAGCCTGTTAGAAGTATTGGTTAATTTAACTGGGAATGAATGACTGAAGCTGTCAAAGCCCAGCATGCATTTATCCTCCTCCAGTCTCAGCTCATCCCCTCATTTCCCTGTTTTTGGATTATAAGGAGAGGAACTAGCCAAAAAAAAAAACAATTAGAGGACAAGGGTACTGTCCTCTTTCCCAAGGCTGTACAAGAGGCCTCCTGGCCTCCAGGAGCTCCAACCTGGGGAAAGGTTTGTGACATGAGGAGACCCAGAAACCCCCAGTGAAACAGTCTTAGGTGCAGTAAAAAGGCAAGGATGATTCCCCTCTTTTTCAAGCCAGTGGCAAAAATCCAAATGGGCTTCTTGAGGGACAGATACCATATATTGCATCATTAAATTAATTTGCATTCAAGTTATGGGGGAAAAAGGAAAACCACAGAGCGAGGGAGGCCATGCTGAGTAGGTATGGGCATTGCTACAGGTACTCCAGCTTGTTCCAGGCCAATTACTGCACCTCTGTGCCTCAGTTTCCCCAGCCACCATCTGGGAATGTTGATGGACTTTGCTCAAGTGCAGTTACTCTGCTTTGGTGAAAAGACTGGTTAAGTAAAACACGATGGGGCTAAACCAGACCCAAGATCTCAGTTTAAAATCACCAGATAAAACAGAAAATATAACTTAGAGAGCCGTAATATAAATATCTTTTTATAGTGAGATAAAAATGGTGGAAATTCTAACAAGGAGATGAGTAGGATGGGCAGGCACCTTACAAGGGCTGCCGGTGATTCTGGCACAGCCTCTCTAAATAACCTTGGGCAACTCATCTATTTTCACCTTTGTGCCTCCCTGTTTTAAGGAATTAAATGTAAGCACGCTGGGACTGAGTGATGTTTCAGAGGTGCTTGCTGAGGCCTTATTCCCACTGAGACAGGGAACTGATCACCAGAGTTAATGGAGCAAACGCACTAAACTTGGAGACACTCCCATGAAACCCCACCAGAGTTTAAAGAAAAACAGGCTCTTGAAACACCTCCAAAACCCAAGGGCCTAAATATAGTCTCTAGTTAGAGATAGGCAATATTTTGCAGACAGATGCAAACTTGATTTCTTGAGTTTTAAGCTTCCTGGAGGCTGTGGTTAGGACAGGCTTCAAAAATCTACCTTGAGATAACTAACTTGGCTCACAAAGCTAAAATGTTAACCTGACTGACTTGCCCACAGAAGATTGCAAAAGAGACAAGAAAAGGCTCTACATGAGCTTTTGCCTTATATGAGATGCCTTTTGGTGCAGGTAGGGGACAATGAGGTGGTAAAATCCAAACAAATCTTTACTGGGGAGAAGGGCAGAGTATTAGGAAGGGGGTTCCCCTTTTAAATCAGTGGGATGACTCCTGTGTACTGCTTCCCTTCTTTGCACTGCTGTCACATCCATGCACATCTCTGTACATGGGGGTGTAGTCAGGAAAACCAAAGGCTAAGCTGCCTCCCTCCTTCCAGTAACAACTGCTCCCAGCAAAATCCTTGCAATCCAGGATGGAAGAAGAAACTTGCCAGAGAGCCCAGAAGAGTGACTGCCCGAATGCCAGGGGTATCAGAAAGCCCATTTTGGGAGTATCACCTCCCATCTTGCCCCGGTGACAAACCCTCCCAGTCACAGGGACCCTTGGAGGACAGCTGCCCCATTCTTTCTTCCTTCTCTTCCTCACACCAGGCAAGGACAGATGTGGCTCTGGGTATGCCTCAGATGATTATTCCAAGTGGCTCCAGAAGGCATGGACCGTTTGCTCTTAGTTTGTATATCTGCTGTTCACAAGGAATATAATATCCCAGGGCAGGCAAAAAGAGAGATGCTGGCTGTAAATGGATCCATTTATATCCTACTGACTTCCTTCTTTTCCTTCTTTTCCTTCCTGGCTTTTATGGCCATTCCTGCCAATCTTTTGTACTCAAGTATCTGTCCCAGTCAGCTCCTTAATTTCTAACTATTTAGCTATAATTTCCTTATCCACATTTCTTCATTCTGCCTGTTTTGGGTTTTGTAAATCTTGGAAGTGTGGCCTGGAAATCCAGCCTAGTGAGTGTTTACTGCAACAGTCCCAGTTAATTCTACTCAATGTATTTAATACAAATCTTGATCCAATTAGGTTTTAATATCATCAATAAATTCCCATTTATACCAACATAAGATTTTAAAACCCCAGTCCACAAATTGGACCAGAAGAGCTTATATAAATAAGGAATATTTACCTACCTACATGCTTGGAATCAAGGATCTTCGAGGTAACTAAGTCTGTTTCCTCATTAATCACTCTGAACCCTTTTCTGATCCCAGAATTTCCATGGTACTTTGACACAGGCCTATGAGAAGTTTAAGAAAATGCCACCAGTAAGCACCAATAATGGTTTTAAACTGAGGGCTAACAAGGCTAGGAAGAAATATCTCTTCGTTCATTATTGCTGATAGCTCATGTAAACAGATTTATGCACTCAAAAGTCCGGGAATCCACAGCCTGTGTCATGGCTCTGCTGAAATCTCTGGGAGTTTTACCCTGATGTCAGCAAGGCTCATCTTCCTCACCTACTCTGAGTCAAAGGCCTTCATTTAACTGGGAAGTAAATATTACATTGAGTTCTTAGTCTCAAGTATAGTGAACGCTCCTATAACATTGATCTGACTTAAACAAAAAAAAAAAACAAAGCAGGAATGTTTTGCTGTGGGTATTTTTAACACCTCTGTTGTGCTTGGTGTAAAAATCTTAAATAATGGAAATTCAGACACCACTCCTGATTCTGGGAACTTTTAAACAATATAATTTCCTGGGTCACTGCATGACTCATCTCTTTCTGTAGAATTTGCATTCATTTGTTCAATCAGGTACTGATTGAAATAATGACTATGTGAAATTCCCTGCCATGAATTTCTCTAGAAATCATGAAGAAAAGCCTTTATATGGCTTTAAAGAAAACAAACAATTTCTCCCAAAAGCCACTCATCCCTTCACTTCAGTCAACAGGGATTTTTGTACAAGCAAAATTACTTAGAGCATCATGTACAAAATCAAAATCATGAAGTTTTTAAGTGAAAATAAATTTGAGCCATTTGTACACTCTTCAGTCTGTAAATCCACTGCCCCAGCTGAGTATTAGGATGAGCAACACCATGGGATGGATTTCCATCCTAAACTCTTTTGTAGACATCATTACATCAGGTACTGACACAGGTTTGAATGGCTGACAAGGAGGGAAAATATAGGGGCAGAAAAACTGAGGTGGTTACATGTGAGATGTGAAAAATCAGCAATGTCAGACACTGGGGGACATTGCAGAAGTGGTATTTCCTGAAGTACCATCATGCAGGGGAACACCTCTGTCACAGGGGAGGATGGAGAGCCCTGCAAGAATGGAGAGAGTCTCTGATCCAACTTCTCCTACACAATAAAATGTCTGGAGAGTGACAGCAAAGCTGAGGAGAGGGAGCCGTGCTCCGGGGAGAGCTGGAGCCTCTGAGGAGTGTGTGCAGTGCTGCTCTGCACCCTGGAGTCTGTGCTGGGCCAGCAGAGCCTCACTAGGGCCTGCCTTCAAAGAGGATTTATGTTTCCTTCAAAGCTTGGGGTTATTCCCACCCTGATTTTAGTACTTCTCATCACCTGAGATCATTCCTTAATCTTTTGGCTCTTTTGGAAGAGAAAATGTGAGAGAAAAGTTGTTTGTTTTTTTTTTTTTCCTGTCCTATATATTTGTGTGGACTGGTTGTGTATTAGAAACTTGGGTATTCCCTCCCCTTTTCCATCCTTGGAGATGCTTCCACTTAGAAATAAATCATCTTTGTGAATCTGTGCCATGAACAAATCGATTCCAACCAGCTGTTTCCCAAAAATGGCCATAACTCCCTTTGAGCATCCCTGAGCATGCCAGCCCTACTGAGGAAGAGAGTGTGCAACAACCCTGAATCAAGGATTACTACAGGAAGGAACACCAGGGTACTTTGCTTTTCACTTCTGATGATCATTTCTATCATGAAATGCAGAAATCCATCCATGTGTCCTGCCCTCTGTGCCATGACAGGCTCCTCCCAAAGGTGCACCAGGGCTTGGCACAAGTTGGAACACAGGAAATTCCAATTAGATATTACCAACCAGGTTTTTCACCATCAGCATGGTCACACTCTGGGAAACAGACCCCAAAAGACTGAGGGAACTCCATCCTTGGAGAGATTCAAGCTTGACTAGACGTGGTGCTGAGCAACCTGATCTAAGTGCTCCTCCTTTGAGCCTGCCAGATCCTTCTGACCCAAACCACTCTGTGACCCTTGGACTTAAAGCTTATTTCTGATCAGCCAGGCCAGGCTCTGGTGAGCTGCTGTCTGGTTCTGAAGGCACTGCCTGCTTGGCCAGGCAGCTCTCCAGGACCACATCCCTGTGTGTGTATGAGCAGCTCCTCTGCTCAGCCAGGTCCTCAAGGCCCTGCCTCAACACCAATAATAACGACAAAGTGAAAGGAAAGAACACAGTCTATCACCTCTCACTCATGTGACCTTTTTTTTTACAGCAAACTTTAGCTTTTGAGGATTTCAGGGCTGTCAAAACAAGTCCAAGACCTTCTCCAACATGCACTTCCAGGAGATTCCAGGCTTGAGCACTGTGCAGAGGCACACACAGGAATGCTTGCTGACACTCTGGAAAAATCTGAACCACCTGGGAGTATCCCTCCAAAACATCCCAAAATGCTCCAGGGCACCAGGGAAGTTACAAGGGTTGTGCTGTCACTGCTTTACCAAGGAGGAAGCAGACTGTTGGCTCTGAAACACATCTGAGGAGCAACACTACCCCTTCAGGAGTGCAGGTGCAGAGCTGTCCTGCTGGCCAGAAGGCACAATCCAGACTTCTCTTGTGAGATGACATGCTTCTTTATATCCCCATATGGATTAGGCTGCTATGGAATGTAAGGAAGTGTGTGGTTTCAGGGAGACATCGCCTGTGTCCTCTGCTCCCAGCGACTGCACGGAGTCCAAAGATTTCCTGTAACTGCATTTTATTTGAATTTGACTTTGTCAAATAGAGCCAGGCAGTTTATATTCACTTTACAGTGCCCTCAGCACCCACAGAGAGCAGTGCATAGGGATCTGAACATCTAAAAAGATTGCAAACTCCTGAATCCATGCAAATTTGATAACTAGAATGTATTCTGTACATCTTTCTCTTGAAAAAGCACGCAGTAAGTAGACTGTAGGTTTCGCCTAATCCAAATAATATTCACTCTGTCCTGAAAGTGTTCTTCAACGGCTTTCTGAAAATCACTACATCCCAGAGAACATCAATAATTCATGGAGTCACAGAATGGTTCAGAATCTGCTTCCAAAACTTCCCTCTATCCCAGGTTGCTCCAAGACCCATCCAACCTGGCCTGGGACACTTCCAGGGGAGGGGCAGCCACAGCTTCTCTGGGCAACCTGTGCCAGGGCCTCGCCACCCTTGCAGCAAAGAGTTTCTTCCCAATATCTTATCTAAATCTACCCTATTTCACGTTGCCATCCATTCTCAGATGGTGGAAAACGCTTCGGATTAAGTGACACAGAGGAAGAATTAAATAGCACTGGGTAGGGTTGACTTGTGAGGAGCGAAACTGAGTATGATCCAGATGTCTCAAAATTCTTCTCTTTACTCCCAGTAATTCCTAACAGGATCTTCTTTGATGGGATTAAAATGAATGCTACAGGTACAGGAATTGCTGTAGTGGATTGTTGAAGGTTAATTCCTTGCACTGTCTCAGTACAGGAACAGGACAAGCTGCAGGAAGTCACCTCCTAATTAATATGACACTGTGGAGCTAAGCAGGCACACAGCCTTATCAAAAACAGAGAGATTTTTTTTCCTAAATCTGTGTTATCATAACTCAGGACAGTCCTGCCATGTCACAAATGTCTCTTCCTCCTCTGAGCACTGTTTAATTCTGTGCTCTAATATTGCATAGCAATGAGCTCAGTGTATTTTTTTTGCAAACAGTGGACCAGTTGCCTTTAACCCCTCTAGGACAGCCTGGAGATATCCTGGATATCTCCAGGATATCTTCAAGATCCTGTTACATGGAGCTGAAGCGTTCAAACCATTTCTTATACATTACCTTCTTCCACTATAGATCAAATATTCAAACTTAAGGCAGTTTTCAGTCAGTCTTAATTTATTTTAAGAAAGAATTTAGGAAATTTTTTCAAACAACTGTTGTTACCATTGTGGCCTAGGTCTGAAAGGTTTTCAGACCTTCATTTCCCATGGGAAATTTTAGGAATTCCACTCCAAATTGCCCTCAACAAACCTGTTCTAGTTAGAAGCTTAAAAACCATACATATGTTTCAGACATTAATGTTCACAACTTGATCATCTTCAAACTCCTGACTGGGAATGGCCCTTGACCAGCTCTAAGTGCAAAGCTGAGCTTAGGAACTGTTAGGGTGAGCCCCAGTAGACACAGGTCAAAACTGTGCCAGCAACTGTGCTAAACACAGCAGCAACCACTGAGTTCCTGTGCCTGCACCTCAGCGCTTTATAAGGCACCAATATAGACCCTGAAACCAATGACATTTATGTTCCTTAGCCACCAAGATGATTTGCAAAATTTCAGTCTGAATCAAAGCCAAGGTTTCTGCATCTGACCCAGGCCCTGTGGTCTCCTTGATGTAATCCAGGAAAGCACTTGTCAAACCATTATTTCACCCTTTCTTGTACAGAACCGACTCTTAGGTTATGAAAACTCCAAAGAGAAATTGAGCAGAGAAAAAATATCTTTTTTTTCCTTCTGGGCTGCATTAAAGGAAGAATGGCCAGCAGGCCAAGGGAGGCAGTTCTGCCCCTCTGCCCCTCTCAGGTGAGAATCCACCTGCAGAGCTGCCTCCAGATCTAGGGTCCAACAGCAGAAGGACATGGAGCTGCTGGAGCGAGTCCAGAGGAGGACACAAAGCTGCTCCAAGGGCTGGAGCTCCTCTGCTCTGGAGCCAGGCTGGGAGAGTTGCAGGTGTTCAGCTGGAGAAGGATCCAGGAAGACCTCAGAGCCCCTTCCAGAGCCTAAATGAGCTCCAGGAGAGCTGGAGAGGGACTTGGGCCAAGGGATGGAGGGACAGGACACAGGGAATGGCTTCCCATTGCCAGAGGGCAGGGATGGATGGGATATTGGGAAGGAATTCTTCCCTGTGAGGATGGGGAGGCCCTGGCACAGGGTGCCCAGAGAAGCTGTGGCTGCCCCTGGAAGTGTCCAAGGCCAGGCTGGACGGGGCTTGGAGCAACCTGGGCTAGAGGAAGGTGTCCTGGGCCATGGCAGGGGGTTGGAATGGTGTTTAATGCCCCCTCTAACCAAACAATTCTGTGGTTCGAATCATAAAAACTAGGCAAGACAAAAAGGCACCCAATGGAATGAGCAGGCAGGGGTGCGATTCCTGACCTGTGTTCCCTCCCTGACTTGGCTGATCAGCCCATTGTCCATGTCTCAAGCCCAGCACTTCCTCTCTGCCTCTGGTGGTGTCTTCATCTCTATGGTAATGAAAACCTGTTGCAGTCTATGGAGCTGTGGACTTTATTTAGTTGCCAAAAAAGATGTTCCCAGTGCCTTTGGAGTCTGCCTAAGAATAGTCCAATGGCTTCTAGCTTTTCTTCAGCTCTGTGCTCTGCCACACCTGCACATCACATGTGGCTGTCCCAAACAACCTGTGGTTCCTTGGATGGTGCCAGAGGCTCAGGTGTTGGCAAATTAAGCCAAACCTTCTGGCTGGCCAGCTGAGCCTGTCCCTAGCCTTGACTGACTGCATGAATTTGGGGTTTATCACTGGAGTGGAATCCCATCCCTTATTTACTTTCTGCAGCTGTTCCCGGCCTGTTCCGCTGGAGCCCGGGATCAGCAGTGACTCTTCCTGCACAGCACGGGCCAGGATTGAGTTACAGGCACACACACACTGGCAAGGACACAGGAGAAGAAATAACCTCCACATGGGGCGAAGGTTCGGGAAAACTTATTGCCTGTCTGGGGGGGTCAAGGCCCCTGTTTTAATTCTGTTCTTCCCTCCATCCTCTGGTTGTGTATCCACACCCAGACCATGACAGAAGGTAAAAACTCTAATTCCACCTAAATTCTGTCAGGTTTGAAACATTCTAGTGCTGATGGGGCAGAGTATGAAGTGAATTTTATAACTGGAGGCTGGCAGGTATTTCTTTGGCAGTAAGGTAGATGTTTCCATAGGGAATATAGAATTTAAGTTGCTGAAGCTTCCCTTGTTAATGAATACCCCAATGAACAAAGAGAAAGTAGGAAGCAAGAAGAGGAGTCCAGAGGTTACTCAAATTAATATTTCTCCCAACACTGAGCAGTGAGAAGACAAAGGGAATAAAAAAGAAATTAAAAAAAAAAAAACACACAAAAAAGCCCCCAAAACAAAACAAAAACAACAACAACAAAAACCAAGGGAAAAACCCCTCCTAATAAAAATGTTTATCAGAGAAAAATGTTTCAAGTCACTTGGGCTTGATGATCTTAGAGGCCTTTTCTGACCTTAATGATCCTATGACTCTAAGTCCCTGAAAAACCACATGCACATGGAAAGGGGCCTATGCACAGGCTTGGAAAAATGCTGCTTTTGTCCTGTTTGGAAGCTCCCCCATGCCCTGCTGCTCGTGGTCTCTGGCAGCTGTCTCCTCACTGAGGGTCCAGGTACAGCTGGAAGGCTCAGGGTGGCTCTGAAAAGTGATGCCTGACTGACAACTGGCAGGTGACTTCCCTTCAATGGACAAAGGAGGTGTCTTTCCTCCCTCCCACTTTTCCCTTTTTTCACTATTAAAAAACAAAAATAAAAAAAATAAAAATAAGAAAAAGAAAGAGTGGAAAAATACGGAAGGAGGAAGAAGTGGGGAGGAAAGAGCTGCATGAAGGTGCCTCCATGGCAGGGGGGTTGGAACAAGATCATCTTTAAGATCCTTTCTGTTGAGCTTTGGATGGGATACCCTTCCTTCTCAGACCAGGGTAAGAGAGCAGAGGAGACTGCTGTTCTGCTAAGTTCTTTATTTCATTGTCTCATAGCTTTCTTGAAGGCAGAGTTCAAGGGGGGTTACATGATAAGGCCAAGCAGCAACAGCAAACAGCAGGCAGAAAACAGCTGCTTCTTCTAATTCTAGTTTCTTCTATAATTTTTTCTTACTGAAGTGTGGATTATATTTGTTAATTGACCAATAAGATTAACACACCATTCTAGTTTTTCTTTTCTTAGCCTATCCTGGTCTAATTCTAACAGTCCTAAGCCTTACACAAGTGTTACACAGGTATTACACAGATTTGTGTGTACAGTTTCTATCAGCTCTTATTGTTTATGTGAACACTCTATCTAAAAAATGGAACAGTATAGTTCTATCTATATTTCGTCTAAAGTAAAGAAATTCTTTGAAAAGGCAACATTGCTGCAGCAAGAACTGTGTTTAAGGTGTCTGCTGCAGCTTTTTAATGTTTAAGGCACTTAGCATATATTTCTACTAGAAGTTAAAAATCTGAATTTCTATTTCACTTTAGTGTGACTTCATGTATCTCAGCCTATCCAAAGGTTTTAATTCAACCCTTGTGCTTTGGCTTCCCTCTGGGCCTCAGTCCAGAGAAGCTTTCACTCCAACACTTTCCAACCCAAACTATTCTGTGATTCTAGGGTTCTAAGATAAATCTCCATACATTTGCTGCTGTGGCTCAGGATGGGCCAATCCTCTAAGCTACACAAGACTTTGCTCCTTACCCATGCCTAGGCTCATGAGCTGGGACCAGATACCAAATCAAGCCCAAAATCTATGAAACATTGAGACAGGGATGCAGAATTTGCCTCCTGAGGCATATCCCCACACTTCAGTACTGTTGATTTATGCATTAGCGAGAAAATTACCCCAGTCCTGAAAACCCCCCAGGAGTCAGGGCATCAATGGCCTATTACTGCAATCCTAGGGTGTATCACAGCCATAGGGAGGAGGAGAGAAGATCCAGCAGGCAGGAACTGTGCAGCAAGATTGATTTATTTAATTATTTTACAAACTCTTTTATAGACTTTTTTCTTCATAGTCTAATTGGACAAAGGATCAGCCACCCCTTGGGGTGATTGGCTAAAATCCTAAAACATCCATTGTCAAAATATTTTTCTACTGTACTATAAACAAGACTTTTCAAGGCTGCAGGTGTTTGGTTGTTTACATAACTCTGCTACCTCTTCTGTGAGAGAGAAAAGTCTCTCATGGACTTAGAAAATGGCAAGAAAATCCTTGCTAGCAGCATTTTTGCATCTACAATTGCCCCATGTACAGACCAGTTCCCAGCCAAAATGGATGTACCAGCACCTCGACTGCAGAGCTGCCTGCTGCTCTGGGGTCTCAGCACAGGAAGGACATGGGGCTGTTGGAGCAAGTCCAAGATGAGGCCACTATGTTGATTTCCTCTCTGCTATCAGGAAAGGATGAGAGAATTGTGGTTGCTCAGGCTGGAAGAGAGAAGCTTTAGGGTGACTTAATTGTGGCCTTCCAGTGCTTGAAGGAGACTACAGGAGAGATGGAGAGAGATCATTTACAAGAGCCTGGAGTGATAGGACAAACCAAAAGACAGTAGAGTTAGATATTAGGAAGAAATTCTTCTCTATTAGGGTCATAAGGCCCTGGCACAGGTTTCCGAGAGCAGCTGTGGCTGCCCCATCCCTGGAAGTGTCCAAGGCCAGGATGGATGGGGCTTGGAGCAACCTGGAATAGTGGAAGGTGTCCCTGCCCATGGCAGGGGGTGAATGAGGTGATCTTTAAGGTACTTCCAACCCAAACCATTCTATGATTCTATGGAGAATGGTGAGGTCTCCTCAGCTGGTGTCATAAGTGCTGCACCATCCTCCTCTCCCTCTGAGCAGAGGTCAGTCCTTGTGTCCCCTGTCTCATGTGTCCCATTCCCGTTGCAGGTCAGGAGCAGCCGAGCCGAGGGCGTGCTGTGGTCCGGAGCTATGCTCTGCTCTGGCTGGTCAAACGGAACCAAGCCCGTCTTCCTCGGAGGTTTGGTCCCCTTCAACCAGCTATAGCAGTGTGGAAAACACCAAGCCAGGAAGGTTTGCCTGCCTCTGCCTCAGCTCAGCCTCACCAGCCCTTCCTCCCGGATGGATCTGCTACCCCTCCGAACGTCTCCAGAGGTGCATCTGGGGATGAGGCACCTGGAAAGGTTTGGGATAGGCTTTTGGTTTTCATAAGCATCACTGCAGGCAGGGCTACTCCAGCATTTCCTTCATCCCTGGAAGTGTCCAAGGCCAGGTTGGATGGGGCTCTGAGCAACCTGGTCCAGTGGAAGGTGTCCTTGCCCACAGCAGGAGGGCTGGAAGGAGATGAGCTTTAAGGTCCTTTTCAACCCAAACCATTCCATGATTACCAGAGGCCCAGAATATCACACACAAAGCTGTTGGCTCTGGAACATTCAGCAGGTTCCTAAGTCAATGTGGATCTGCAGAGACACAACCATCTTTATTTCCTTTCCCTATCAATCAAACTTGTATCCACACACCCCCTTTTGCTGAGCACTGCCAGACCAAGTAATCTGTAAGTAAATTATTAAAAAAAACACATAAAGAACAAGAGCAACATATTCTTGAAAACACTCTGTGTCCATGTTTTTCTTACTTATTTAATGCAAAAAGGAGCTATAAATAACAATAATCTGCATGGCAAAGGTTTTTGACATCAGTTATCCCATATCAACTTAGCCACAACACACACACCAGATCACACATCTCCCTGCGAGGTATCTCTGAATCTTCCCACACTGCAGCTAATGAAGAAAAACAGCCAAAAAACTTGAAAATGGCTTTGCTGACCTGTTCTCTGAGCCAGGCTATGAACTCAGATGTCTAACTTCAGACATTCAGCTCAGCCGGTTGTTCCCCACCTTCACCCCACCAAAAAAATTTCAAAGCTGTCAATAAATAAATGAACAAAGGTATATCAAGTTCATTACGTGCATGATCCATGACACCCTTATATTTTGCTGGATGGATGGGGAGGAGGGAGCATGGATGCAGCAGAATGAGCAGTGGCACCAGTCTGTTCCAAAGCAGTTTGGATCTCTGCTGAGAACAGAAATGACACATCTTCCCGGATGCAACAGAGCACAACTTCATTTTTGTCAGGTCTCCATGGACAATGTCCCTTGGAAGACCCAGACACACAAAAGGCAGCAGTGTGGGGGGGGACAGTCTGGCCAGGATCATGTGTGTGACAGAGCAAAGGACACCAGGCTTTAAGTCCCCATGGGGAGGGTTCTGAGGGGCAGGAAGGATTGTACACATTGTATGGGTTTGCTGGCACTCCTGAGTCTAGGAAGGTTATGAAATTCAAGTTAAAAGACAAATTGTTCCTAAGGGTGGTGAGGCCCTGGCACAGGGTGCCCAGAGAAGCTGTGGCTGCCCCTGGAACCCTGGAAGTGTCCAAGACCAGGTTGGATGGGGCTTGGAGCAACCTGGGCTAGAGGAAGGTGTCCCTGCCCATGGCAGGGGTTGGAATGAGATGGGCTTCAAGGTCCTTTCCAACCCAAACCATTCCATTATTCTATCCCCAGGTTCCCTCTCACTCCAGATGCACAGTTAATTCATCCTGAGCAAGGACTGTGTCATCCCTGACAGTTCATGGATCGTAACCACCGAGATGCCCCATTTCACAGTCCTAAATCCCTGGGGATTTCTGAGCATTTAATGCAAACTGTTCTCGGTTTTACCTGGGAATGAGTCAAAAGGGGATTTTTTAACACCTCATAGCTCACTGCACCTCCCCTCCACACAACCTGGGTTTGCTCAGCACCACATCAATGCAAGGGACACCTGTGGAGCACAGCACTAGGCTGTGGATCCCCAGAGCCTCCCAACAGTGGGCAAAGCAAACCCCAAAAAAGAAAACCCTGGAGAACCAGGACATAAGCGGAAATAGTCCCACAACTTTAAAAGATATTTCAGCCAACTGTCCTGCCAAGTACCCCAGAGAAATCTTTTCAAAAACATGAGTGGGGAAAAAGTACCCCTGTCTATTTGCTCAATTACATGAGGAAAATAAAACGTGTAAAACAAGACAGAAATTAAAATGCCTTCTCAGAATTGTGCATTGGTTGAAACAAAGGACCACAATTCCTTTTCTAGCCCAACTGGGCTCAGCACATTCAGTTCAGCCAGAAAAGAAAGATCAGGGATGCTCCATTCTACCTGGCATACACCTATTCACTTTGCCTGTGTACCCATGGCATCAGCACAGAAGGACCAGGTCTGGTTAAGAGACATTTTTTGGGTTAGAACAGGACACAGAGCTTCTGTCACCCACCCATGGTCCACACCCCACCTTCACAAGGCCACATCTCTGAGTAGGAAGCCTTCAGCAGTGCTTATTCTCTGAAATCCCTCCCTGGGATAGTTCTGGAAACTTCGCTGAACCGTGGTCAGAATTAGCATATGATTGGAAAAGGGATGAATTTCCATTACTTATTTAAAGAAAAAATAAAAAATATAAAACAAGTCAGACTGAACCGCAGTGAGGTGAAAGGGTTCAAAAATTAGGATCCTACTGGTGCTTTTACAGCTCTCACCAAAACCACTCTGAGTCACTTATTCCATAAAGCCTTTGTATTCTGACCATTTCTTGCACACAAAATGTTGTGGCCAGGAGTGATTGCTCTGCAAGATAAAACAGAAAAATAGGAACTTCCTTTCTTAAAAAGAGATGCTTCTGGAAATTCAAGATCAGGTTGGATGGGGCTCTGAACAAGCTGATGTAGTAGAAGATGCTGCTCATTGCAGGGTGTTGGACTACATGACATTTAAAAGGTCCTTTCCAACCTGAACTACTCTATGATTCTATGATTTTTTGATTCCATGATCTTTTGATTCCATGATGAATGACCAAGATTTTCAGATTTTTCCTGGGAGCAGGCAAATGGCTACAGTAGAAATTAGTTTATTTCTGCCCTATCAGACCTGCCTGGCAACTCTGATAAACTCTGGGATACAGGAATATACTGGTGAGAAAACAAGTTTTCTGAATTTAATTTGGTTTAAAAGTGGTGGAGCACAAACTAAGGGCTGGATTTTGGGCACACAGCACTGACCTCTCAATGCTCCACAAGTGTCCCTTTCCTAAAATGTCATTTTGCAGCTCATTTTCTTGAAGCTGAATTCCCAGATACCGAGTATCTATAAGATATTAGTTATGCAAAATTTAGGTATGAAGTTGGAGATGATCATTTCTACTGCAGCAGCTGGGGAGGAAAAATACAGGTGTTTAATAGAGGAAAAATGTTGCTTTGGCTCTTCTGCTGTGTCTCCTGTGTAAAAATCAAGGGGTAGGAGACTGGTGCAGTGACTTTATAGAACCATGGAATGGCTGGGACCTTTAAAGATCATCTCATTCCACCCCCTGCCATGGGCAGGGACACCTTCCACTATCCCAGGCTGCTCCAGGCCCTGTCCAGCCTGGCCTTGGACACTTCCAGGGACCCAGGGGCAGCCACAGCTTCTCTGAGCCTCACCACGGAAGAATTTCTCCCCAACATTCCCATCTACCCCTGCCCTCTGACAGTGGGAAGCCATTCCCTGTGTCCTGTCCCTCCATCGCCTTGTCCCAAGTCCCTCTCCAGCTCTCCTGGAGCCCCTTTAGGCCTTGGAAGGGGCTCTAAAGTCTCTTCTCTTCTCCAGGCATGTGGCAGATGGATCTGGTCTGGACACCAAGCCACTCTATCACTCCCCCTTTCCAGCTGGATGGGGGAGAGAAAATAAGAAGGGAAACAACTCATAGGTTGAGACAAGGCAGTTTACTAAAGCAAAAGTTTGCTCGTGCACAAGCAAAGAGAAAAACCAATAATTTTATTCTCTACTTCCCATCAGTGAGCAATGTCCAGCCACTTCCTGGGAAGCAGGGCTTCAGCACACAGAGCAGTTTCTCTGGAAGGCAAACATTGTAAACAACAAATGCACCCCCTTCCTCCTTTTCTTAGCTTTTACCTGAGATGACATCCTATGGTATGGAATCTCCCTTTGGATAATTTGGGTCAGCTACCTCAGTTGTGTGCCCTCCCAGGATCTTGGCCACTTCCAGCCCCTCAATGGGGGAAATGGAGAGACAGAGCTGGTGCTGTGCCAGCCCTGCCCAGAAGTAGCCAAAACACTGGGGTGTTCCCAAAACCTTTCCAGCTCCCAATGCAAAGCCCAGCACTGGGAAAGCTGCTGTGGGAAACTGAACTGCAGCTCAGCCGGACCCAACACAGGGTTGGACACCCGCAGTTCTCCCAACCTGGCTCCAGAGCAGAGGTGCTCCAGCCCTCCGAGCATTTTCCTGGCCCTTCTCTGGATTTAACCAATTTGAAGGGGACCTCTGAATGCGTCTGACCCAACCATCCACTCATAGGATGTTTTAATTAAATTGAACTAAAATTAAATGTCAGTGTTTAACCAGGGTGCTCAGAGCCTTGTCCTATCAAATTCTGAGTTTCCCACACATCACCACTGGTCTCAGGCTCAGTCTAACCCCAGAAATTACCTCCACAATACAGAGTGGGTCATGCAATGCTTGTATGTAGGAAGGAGAGTGCTGCTGTATTTACAGGGGTTTATAATAGGTACTGAAAAATATTATCTTCAGCAAGAAAAAACCAAAAAGTAAATGTCTTCATACTTGCAAATAATAAAAAAAAATCTTATTTTACAGAAGTATCATAAACTTAACTGATAGCAATAAAAAAAAAAAAAAAAGTGTAAAGTATTTGGAGTTCCCTGGAAGTTCTCTTTTAATTTACAACAAGTTCAGTCAGGACTCCAGAGCTTCAGCACTTGTAGGGTCTCTGTGGCTGCCCCATCCCTGGAGATGTCCAAGGCCAGGTTGGACGGGGCTTGGAGCAGCCTGGGATAGTAGAAGGTGTCCCTGCCCATGGCATAGAGTGGAACAGGATGGTCTTTGAGGTCCCTTCCTACCCAAACCGTTCTGTGATTCTAAGATACTATTTGAGGGGAGAAAGTGTCATCAATGCCAACACACTCAGATTTCATCTGAAGAATCTCAGCTGAGCAAAGTACTTCAACAGAAACTTAATCTCAAGAAAGCTTTCACCAGGGCCAAGAGAAGGGGTAGGTTCCAATTCAAAAGGCTTTTGATAATCTTTAATTTTTTGTTTGTTTCAATAAGCCTTTGTTAGTGTCCCAGTTTCCAGATCTCTAGCTAAGAGAAAACGATGTGTCAGAATAAAACAAATCTTACAAGGTTAACTCTAATCTCATGGGGAAAATCATATTAATCTTTTTTTTTTTTTTTCACTTCAGAGCATTAAAAATTACAAAACGATTATTTTGCACTCGGAAAAATCTTGAAACCAGAAATGCAAGAGTTTCCTTTGTATAATTCAGACCTGGTAGAAGCATTTCAAGACACACGTGTTCTCCTCAGACCTTCACATCTTGCCTATGACAACTGCCAACAAACACGTTTACACCTTGATATAAACCATGGAAATTTTTTCTTTCACCATTGCAATGTTGTGGTGGATCAGCCATGTTTGAATGCTTAACTATTCACCTTTCAAGTACCTAGGTAACCCAAACCACTGACGTATTTAGGGTAGACAATTTAGGGTCAGGCTGGTTGAATCTGACCTTCCGCTACCTTGTAGGCTTTCAAAAACGTATTTTGCTTCTAAAATTGGCAATTTAACTGACCCACTTTGAAAAGATATTTCAGTAAATGGCAGTAGAGAAAACCCCTTCTGAGGGAACCATTTCCTTTAACCTGTGCACCTCTAGCTTGAAGAGGGAAACTGAAATACACGTTTAATTTCTGAAGCATCAACATCTTTTAAACAAGCGGATGTAGGTCATGGATATCCCAGAAACCGCAAACTAAATTCTACCCTTATTTGCATCCTCCTTTGGATGGAACAAGGTGAGTAAAATTTGGACTTAAGCATAAATATTAAGCAAATGTAAAAAATCCGTACCTTCTCCTCATCATTTTCATGGAAAAACCACCAAAATTAGGCCTGGGAAAAGTTCTGATCAGTGGCTCAAGGCTGTTACACTGAGTGTCACTTTATAGGGCACATCTGAGCTACTCGTAACCCACTGTCAGAGCAAAGTGATGGGAGTATTTCCTAAAAAAAGAAATACCAGCGAACAGACTCGATATCATAGAATCCTAGAATGGTTTGGGTTGAAAGGGACCTTGAATATTATCCAGTTCCACCCCCTGCCATGGGCAGGGACACCTTCCACTATCCCAGGTTGCTCCAAGCCCTGTTCAACCTGGCCTTGGACACTTTCAGGGATGGGGCAGCCACAGCTTCTCTGGACACCCTGTGCCGGGGTGTCATTTTGCATCTCTCAGCCTTTACAAAGTTTCTCTGGAGCCCCTGTCCTCCCTGTAACTTAGGAACTGGAAGTTTAACTACATCCATCACACTTCCCAAACTCCTTTCCTTAGGAACAAAACAGTGTCTCATAACACAAGAGAAGCAAAATGAAAGCAAAATGAAAAAGTGGCAAGCTCAAAACAAAGCTCACTCACTTTTTTTCCCATGTGGAGAATGACTGACTTTTGGGAACTCATTATCGCGAAACATTCTGATCAACACTGAGATATCACACCTGAGGTTTAACCATGAATAAAAATAGCCCAGTTCAGAGAAGAACTGAGCTTGAGCGGGGACATTGCTCCTCAGACATCAAGACAAATTACAGCCCATGGGAAGAATAAGAGAGCAATTCGATGGTGGCCAGCTGTCCAACATCTGCCCAATTTGGGATGAAAAGACATCAGACAGACCTAGGAGCGAACAGATCCAAACCTGTGCCAGCAACATTTGTGTTTGATACCTACAGTATCCCGATTTCAAACTGAATACTTTGCACCCACGAATTTGTAATGTTTGTGGTTTCCTAAAATCATCTGGGTTTTTCTGGTGTTTCAGTGACAAGGCTGAAGGAATGCATCTACAGATCTAAGATATATCCTGTATGCCACCTGTGTTAATGGAACCTATATACATACACGTCTTAATTTAGGTTATGGTCAGAACCACAGTGAAGATTGGGGAAAAAAACACCTACTCCAAATTATTTAGCACAGCCCAGAAACCCTTATAAAAGGTCCAGCATCAGATGTACCCAGACACCTTCAGTTCAGCAGAGCCCAGCACAAGCATCAGAAGCAGTAAGGGAACAAAGATGTCTCCAACTCTTTGCGCTTCTCTGGTAAGAACTTAAATTCTGGATTTATTTCCCCCCCAGTTTGACAGAGATTTAATTTAAGATTTAAATTCTAGTAGATTGAATAGGGATCTGCATGCACCTTTAAAATGCTTGTTTAAATCAATAATTAAAAATAACTAAAATGTGAGAATGCTCATGGGGCAGCAATGAGACTGTACATTAGCAACATGGGCTACCACAGCATTCTCTGAGGCAAGAAATACATTGAAAACTCAACCTTAGAGTGTTTTTCTTCTTGTTATAGCCTTTCTTCTATCGTCTGTATTATATTATTTTCCATAATTTAACATTTTTTAATTGCCAAATTACAACGGGGTGTATACCATACCTGTCAGCACTGTGAGAATCAGTTAATGAGAGCATTGATGTGACATACAGCACATTTTCCTATGATTATTCCAACCTGCATTATAAGCTTTAACTACCAGTTAGGCTGACTGTGGATGAATTTCACACCTGTCTTGTGCCCTAAATGTACCAATTTTCTTCAGCTCAGACCCCTGCTCCTCGTGCTGCTGGCCGTGCTGTCAGCCAGCATTCCTGCCCATGCGAAGGTGATCAAGCCTGGGCTCAAGCCAGAGAACATCTTCAAGCAAGCATCTGCTGGATGCCTGACCCAAACAGACTCAAAATTCCCCCAAACTGTGAGAGTCAACCTCAGCATGAGCAACACGAACCAGGACACCAAAGCCAGTCCGGATGTCAGCAGACGCTCTCTGGCTCCGTGGGATTACAGGTATGATCCCTGTCCCTACAGCCTGGAAAAACACTGGAAGCCCTGGACAAGAAAAATGGTTTCATCTCTATTTTCAGTGCTTCACAGTTGCGAGATTTTGGAAATATGAGGGTGTCCACAGTCCCTATAATCCTCTTTGAAAGAGAGCCAGTACAAAAAGCAGCACAAAACAAATGCATAGCCTAGGCAATATATAGAAGGAAAAGCAAATGACTTCTATAATTTAATTAATTCGTGTACTGGGGCAAGCTTTATCTTCAAAAGCATTCTTTACCTGAAGCATCATAAAAAAATACCTCAGGGGGTTAATATTGCACCAAATTCAATGGTGGCTTAATAACACCAACATTTCACATTTTGGGGAGGAACTGAAGGCTTTGGGCTCTGTTAGTTGCAGTGACACGTTGGGAAGCTCAAATCATTTCTGATCAGTCTTTCAAAATCAGTGCCTGCTTGAAGCAAGTCCTTTGCAAAGGCAGTTGCATGCAGCCATGCATTTAAAAACATCCAGTATTTAGTTACTTACATTTTATTTCTGAAAAACCTGGGGTTTTGGAGAATCTGCTGTCCCTCCATAGGAAATATACCCCAGGATGCACATGTTCCCGAGCTGGGAGCCCATAGTTATCCAGACTATCATGCCTTTGGATTCAAATACTCCCTTTCCTGCCAACCCCCAGGATCGACGAGGACCACGACCGCTTCCCCCGGCTGATCGCGGATGCCGAGTGCCGCCACTCGCGGTGCGTGACTCCGGAGGGGCAGCTGGACCACAGCCTCAACTCCGTCCCCATCAAGCAGGAGATCCTGGTCCTCCGCAGGGAGCAGAAGGGCTGCCAGCAATCCTACAGGCTGGAGAAGAAAATAATCACCGTGGGCTGCACGTGTGTCACCCCCTTGATCCAGCACCAGGCCTGAAGGGAGCCAGAGGGGCAAGGAACTACAGAGAATTTCCTTGCATGGAAATGAAAAAGGCTGATCCAGCCTCCAAAAAGCTGAATCAAGCCATAAAAATTAACTAGAATACATCAGAATGTACTGAAAATTAGGTGTCTTGGTTAAAAAATTTAATGTTTTCCCCCCAAAAATCTTGAACTCCACAAATTCAGAATCGTGACACCTCCACATGCTGGGCTGCAAAGTAATGGGAACTCTACCCATCTTTAGTTTACACTTTGAAATGTCTATTTATATAAATCTATTTATTCTGGTGGAAAAAATGGTAATAATGTATTATCCTAATATATTTTTTTAAAGTATTAAGGTAATGTTTATTTATCTTTGTGTAATAAAAAATAAGTGGAAAAATTCTTTGGTATTCTCCTTTCTTTCTAAAGAAGTCTTCTTGATAAGGCAAGAAATCACTTAATCATGACCATAAAGAGATTTACATAATGCTAAAGCCTCAAATTCTCTTGGTAACATCTACCTCTGCAGCAGTAGAACGTAAACCCCATGGAAAAAAAAATTAGAGAAAACACCATTTTACCAATAGAGAAGCTAAGATACCTGGAGGAAAATAATTTATAAAGTGGCACCCAGGAGATTCACGTTAGGGACAGACAAGCAAAAATATTTCTACTGGGTAACTACCCACTTATCCACCAAATCATCCGACTGGAAAAGGATTTTTAAAGATGGATTCAACGCAATACTTTGAATACTTCTTTGGGGGGAAGAAACTCCAAGAAGCTCCCTCTCCTAAAACAGCGATTGCATTTCCACTGCTGAGCTTTAACTTTGCTCCAGCATTATCTGTGAATCTCAGCCCAGCCCGTTTCAGCCTATTTCTTGTGGAGCGGAGACACCACCTGGGCACACCTGGGGAAGCTCACGAGAGTCAAGCAGGTGACTGAAGCAATTAACCACCTCTTGCTGATTGCAATCATAATTTTCTCTGTGTTCATGTCCTTCCAGTACGTTTTCAGCGCTTCAAATGTGGAGCACCCTGACATTGCACTTCAGCTGCGGTCAGACGGGGTTTGCGTGGGTGGGTGTCTGGCAGAGCAGGTGGGTTTATTTAAAGCACACTTGGGTTAAAAGCGCTCCAATGAACATGCTCCATGTTTCAGAGAGCAAGGCTGGCTGGTGAAGATGTGGGCGTTTTGTTTGCTGCTGTCTCAGGGAGGTGTGGCCCTGCTCAGGCAGTGGCAAATGCAACAGCAAATATGGAACTTGTAGAGATGCAGAGCTCGGGGCTGAGAGTCCCTAATGAGAGGGAGGGTCCTCTCAGGTGAAAGCATCTTCTCCAGATCCAGCTGTGACCATCCCAACTTTTGCTACTGGGGCTTATTCCCTCCAGCTGTTCCAGCGAGCCGAAACCCTCCCTAACCTACTCCAGGTGAGTCAGCCTGTAACCTAAACCCACAGCACAGCCACACCATTCCTTGACCTGGCAGATAAGCAGCAGACCAAGGAAACACTGATTAACTCAAACTGATCACAGTACCTGCAATCACAACAAAGAGCTCCTGCCCACACCTTTAGTTACCTTCAAACATTGATATAGCTTTGCCCAAACACAGGAATCTAGGAGTGTGTATGATCCTAATTTAGCTAGTTTCTGATCTTATCTCCAGTTATCCTTCCTTAAGGTAACCCCTTTCTTCTCCTGCAGGTCCTGAAGTTTAACCCAGCTGACTATCCCACAAATATTAAGCATGTGAACAGATTTCAAAAAAAAAAACCCAAAAAACCACCCAAACCAAAAACCATCAAGGAATGCTCATCCTTCGAGGTTTTCAAAGATTTGTATAAATATCAGTCTAGAAAGATTGAAACAGAACTGATTTCTTTGATGTTTAGATAATCTCTCACTGTCCTACCACTCCTAGGAGTTTTGTCAAATTGTCTGCAATTAGCCCAAGTAACTTCTAACAGTTAAAATCACCAAAAGTCCAACCCTTTCTTCCCTGGAAGTCATGTGCCACTAGCTAGAGTTGGCACATGTATAGTGGGGACTGGAAAGTGCTGAGAGAGCTATGCTGAGGTGGAAAAACTCAGAACCAGATCAGAAAGAGCTGACACAGCTGGAGAGTTGAAAAGCCAACAGTTTTCTGCTGACTGACTTCACAGAGCATCATCGTGGAATAGTTTGGGTTGGAAGGACCTTAAAGGTCATTTAGTTCCATCCCCTGCCATGAGCAGGGACACTTTCCACTACCCCAGGTTGCTCCAAGCCCCATCCAACCCGGCCTTAGTGAAGATTCCCCAGTCTCCCTTCCACCAACATGGTTTTTGTTCAACCATTTACCAACTCAGCTAAATCTGTGCCTTAAGACAGAACCAATTTTTATTTATTTGAACAACTTTGTGCTCACACCTACAGGCTGCCCGGGTGTTCTACATGCTCCTGCAGAAGCATTTAATAGGTTAATTTATCACCCAGATTGATGGGACCAGAAGACTGTTTTCTTTACTACTGCAAGTTCTCTCCTAACTCCTGGCACCATGAGCCAAGAGACTTCCCTTCACACTGCTGTGTTCACTTGGAAAAGTGTAGAATAATCCCAAACCAATGCACCCTGACAAGGGTCACCTCATCAGTGTTCTTATTTTTCTACAATCAATAATGATCACAGTGAGAGACCAAAGAGAATAGAGCTCCTCTTTCACCCATGCACAGCTCTTATCTGTTTGAGGTTTAACAGGTAAAGTTTGTTCCTCCTTGTTTTCAAGAGTTTCAGTGCAAATTTCTGCTAATTTGCTGCTCTTAAATGATATTGTCATTGGAGGGAGGGGGGCGGAATTGCTGCAAAACCCTCTCCAACTTAAAAGTTTCCAGTCCAGCACTGCTCCCCATCTCTGTTTCATGTCACTTTGCAGAATCTGAGCAGCAGTGTCTTGGCAACCTGTGAGTAAAACCCACCAGAAAGGGAAGTTTGAGATTGGATTTTTGCAGATAATCATGCTCATCGTTGCCACTTATCAAACCAATCTGGGTAGAAACCAGATGCTTGTAAAAGGTGCTGCAGATTCAGCCGTAACAAGGCCAAGAACACAAGTTTCAGAAGTCTAAAATAAAAAGCCACTCTGAAAAATTATGGGGTCAAGTTAGAGAGGAGATAAACCATATGTGTTCATTTACCAGAACAGGGAACCTTTATCATGATACAAATATATTGTGCTTACTGAGAATGCAGATAAAACACAAAACATGATGGTTTGTACTGATTTTACTCATAGAAAGGTCTGCCCAGAAAACAGTATTCTGTCAGTCCATAAGCCCCAAGGAGAATCAAACATATTTTTAATATTTTGTTAAAGTTATAGAAAAAGGTAGAAAAGCTGAGCAATTTTTCTGGAGGAAGAATAAATAAAAAGTTACACCAAAAGCAAGAAGGGATTTCTCTGAAGAGATGAGGACCTGAACCTGCTCCCACTATCTAGCCCTGGAAGTATGGGGAATAATTAGAAAATATGAAAAACATTTTTAATCCTAGAATATCCTGAGTTGGAAGGCACCCACAAGGATCATCAAAGTCCAGCTCCTGGAACTCCTCTTTGTGAGCAGCAAAGGCAGGAAATGCAGTTTATGTCTGGTGCTGAGCCTGGCTGGCATCTTCTCAGCTCCTGACATCCAGCACCAGCACATGTCCCATGCCCACCAACAGCTCTGGCTCTGCCAAGCAGTACCAGACAATCACAGACATTTTAAGCAGGTTTTGGGGTTTTTGTCACTGCCTTGCAACAGTGCTGTAGAAAATGCAGAATCAGCCCACTCATTCTTCTTGAGCACAAGGTTAAAAATAATATCAAAGAAGTAAAAGGAAGAAGGGCATGGAGACAAAAGGAGATTGTGGAATTATAGAATGGATTGGGTTGGAAAAGACGTTAAAGATCATCCAGTTCCATGGATGATCTGGACACCTTCCTCTATCCCAGGTTGCTCCAAGCCCTGTCCAACCCGGCCTTGGACACTTCCAGGGATGGAACAGCCACAGCTTCTCTCTGCCAGTGCCTCACCACCCTCACAGGGAAGATCAAGGCAAGGCTCCTGTTTTGGAGGTGATGGTGACATGGGAGCAGGTTTCTGGTCTGGTCTCTCGGGCCATATCCAGAACTTGCAGCTGATAGAGGAACTCACCCCATCATACATACCCATCATGTTGGCACCAACCCACAGATCCCCACAGGACTGACCAGAAAATTGTTCTTCCAGAGAATTTCTGGACTGATCAGAAAATTGCTCAGCACCTCAAAATTTTTTCTGTAATATCAAACTCCCAATAAACCATGTCAGCTTCCAGTCTTTCCACCCATTAACCCTCTGACTTACCAAACAGAAAATTCTTGGGGTTTTTCAACCTTTTAGCTTGCAACCTTTGCATTCTTTATGCATTTAATTTTGCACACTTTCCAAAGCAATGGTTTTTGTGGAACAGGCTGCCGTGGCCCGCAGTCCCTTTTAACACTCCCAGGAGCACCTGCCTGTGGTCAGTGGTCCAAAGAGGCCTGAGATACTTTCTGGCCAACACATTCTCAGGTCACAGCATGGGTCTGGGAGGAGGCATCTGCCTGTGCTGACATCACTGCTGTGCCCCCCAGCCCATGATAATGCAACAGGGGTCTGAACTGTGCTCCATCCAGCATCCCGTGGGAGCTGCTACAACAGGATCAGCTGCCAGAACACACAGCCAAGGGGAGCAGTAAGCAAGGAACAAAGGTAGGAGGTTAGTGAGAGGAAATCAGAAGAGAAAAGGAATAGGAAAGGCCACAAGGCTCAGATACCAACCTGTTACTGGAGGCTGCTTAGCCCAGCAGGTTACAAGAAGACACTGGGCACTGTTGCTACACCTCCAGCTGTGTCCTCTCCTCCTGGTAAAACAACCCAGTCCCTGGAGGCTACTCCAAGCCACATTTCAGAGCCAGAGATGCCCAGCTGGGCACCCATGATCTGGGTCCATTGCTGCACAGGGAACAAACCAAGCAAAGCCTTTAGCAAAGGCTGTGAACTGCTCTTGCTCTCAGTGGTGATATGACTGTACTCTTTACAAGAAGCATAAATTTGTTTGTCGTGGTCTCTGATTCACAGAATCACAGGATGGTTTATGTTAGAAGGGACATAAAGATCATCTAGTTCCAACCCCCAAATTAATAGATTGCTGGTAGTGAAAGCCAGCACCCAAAAAATAACCAGGCTTGTATTTACAAGCAGCTGCACTCTAAGAACGATGCCATTAGGAGGAAACAAACCCCAGGTACGAGCAATGCCTCCCTGAGTGGTGTGTGGTTTGCAGCTGAGAGCTCTGCCTGCAAAACCTTATGACCCATGGGCGAGACTTCCTTAATTAGCCTGTGTATTTTCCTAATTAGCTACTTCGTTATCCGTCCAGTTAGGACCACTCTTAGGGTAAGCTGGTGAGTGTTTAGGAGCATCAGCACAGGGCATACGCTGCCATGAACCCAATGTCAAACTAATTATGACTGAGAGGAGAAACGCAGGGCAGTTTTCTCCCTGAAAAACAAGTGAGGGCAGCCCCACAAGGCAGGTTTGTGGAGAGAAGTAGGTCAGGAGTAAGAAGCAGGTTGCGATTTCCAGGTCAGCGGTTACTGTAAGAGGAAAGCAGGAGACGCCTCCCTGGGCTTGCTCCGCACCACATGAAGAGCTCAGTGGTCATAACGAAACAGCTGCTGCCACAAATGAGTGCAGATGTTTGCAACTGAATGAGAAAGGTACCCACGGATTGTTGAAGTGACTCCCAGTGTCCCACGGGGCACAAAACACACCTGACTCAACAAAAAGCACCAGAAGAGTCATCACAGAGTCATAGAATCATGGAATGGTTTGGGTTGGAAGGGAACTCAAAGACCATCTCATTCCACCCCCTGCCATGGGCAGAGGGACACCTTCCACTATCCCAGGTGGCCCAAAGCCCCATCCAACCTGGCCTTGAGTCATTTAGGCCCAACAACTCGCCTGGCCCACGCTGGGGAGGGAACCAAGGTCTACCTGCACCAGGTGGATCTAACTTAAGTGGTTTCTGTGCAGTCAAAATGAAATACAAGAATGCTTGCACAGGTTTGTCCTGATTTAAATGAAAAAGGAAATACAGGCTTAAAACCTCCCCCAGAAGAAACCAAAGTCAGAGGTCTGAGAGCCTGCCCCAGTTCTGGGTGAAAGAGGAGCAATGTCAAAGAAACCAACATTGCAGTAGTTTGATAAAACAGTAAATAGTTATAGAATCATGGAACATCCTGAGGGACACACAGGGATCATCCAGTCCAACTCCTGAACAGTGAGCTGTGCCAGGCTGTGCTCCTTGTGCAGCTAAGGCAGGGAAAGGGCAATTCCTCCGTTCCTAAGGCAGGACAGCTCAGCTCAGCGGGAAACCACGCCCTGCAGGCACAGCTCCTGGTTCCTTGGTGTCCAGTGATCCTCATCCACCACTTTAATCCCAGCACCTGTGAATTACCTGGCTAAGGGGCAGTGAGATGAAGCCATCTCACATCTCCCTGCATTCCTGCTCAGCCAGCTATTCAGCTGAGGGAGGAGAAGGTTGCTTATAGGGATGTTACCTTGCCTGGAACAGGATAGAACAGGCCTTTCCCAGCTCTCGTGAACCATCCCAAATTCCAGCTGCAGCCCTGGAATGTGGTATCTCCTGTCTTTTTTCCCCACCATCCCTAGAGACCACCCCAAAGGTCTAGAGAACCTTGTTCCATTGCCACTACTGCCTGCAGAACACCCCTTTGCTGCTTTCAGCCTTTTCTTTGTGTCTTTTCATCTGTTTAGGCTGCAAGTTCTCTTCTGCTCCCTCTTACTCATTTCATTGCACCGGAAAACGCCCGATCTGTGCCGAAATCTCTCAGTGCTACCGCAGCACAAATTCCTTCTCTGTGTCTGCTGTTGTTCTGAGCTATCATAAAAAAACATCTTTTAAAATAAAGTATTATTTTTATTCAGCAGATAAGTTATTTAATAAATACAGATTAAATGTATCAATCTTTTTTATACTCTGAGCACACACAGATACATAAATACCACCATAAATAGAAGACATAAATAGAAATATAGATATCTGTTGGGTCTTTACCATTTTAACACTCAACAAAGTGGACTCAAGTACTTATCTCCCAAAATTTTCTGCAATAAATCAATCTCTGTTCCCATGGAGAAGCAGTGACACAAACCCAGAGTGTGCTGACAAGCAGGCCTGGTGGCACCAATGTCTGACTGACACCAGTAATATCCCAGCGAGCAGGGATGGCCAGAGAGGGAAAGGGGATAGGGATGAGGAAGGGAGGGAGGGAGGAAGAGAGGAAAGGAGAGTGGAGGCATTTTTTATGGCAGTGCTGGTGGGCATATGTTCAATTAGGGCAATTTACTGCCAAGGACAACTTTGGAAACTATAATTAATTTGATTCACCAAACTGATATAAACCACAATGAAAAATAAATTTTAAACAGCACTGCTTTACCCTCTCACTGCTTGGGGCCACAAACAGAACTCTTCCTCCCCTCCATCACCAGCTACCGGTGATTCCCATCCTAAAATCCATACATGAACAACAGCAAGAATCACGACTTTCAGGAGACAATTTGCTCAGAATTGGAAGGGGAACGGTGTGTGGAATTCCTGGGACGCGGGGTGGGCGGCTGTGGGATTTCACCAGCGGGATGTTTATGGGAGATACTTCCTCTTCCCAGTGTTGCCTTCCCTAGACATTCCTCCTAGGACTGGTGCTGGATGACCGGAGTGACACAGGTGCAGCCCACGGTGATGACCCTCTTCTCCAGGCGGTAGGAGTGGAGGCAGCCGTGCTGCTCCCGCCGCAGCACCAGGATCTCCTGCTTGATGGGCACGGAGTTGAGGCTGTGGTCCTCCTGCCCCAGGGGGCTCACACAGCCGGACAGGCGGCACCGGGCGTCGGCGATCACGCGCGGGAAGCGGTTGGGATCGTCATCCAGGCTGGGAATGGGGACACAAGACTGATTTATGCACTTGGACAGCATCATTTGGCAGGATCTCCTTGTTTATATCTCCATCATCTTATTTACCTGTGCGTCCTCACTATGAGACACAAAGGATTTCCCTGTCCTCAACGTTTCCACAATGATTTCCCAGAAATGGAATCAGCACTGGAGGGTAATATTGCTGTATCATTCTTTAGGAGCTGATGAATGGAGTGGAGCTGGGTTAAATAATATAGAACCCACTACTGGCCTATTAATTTTTGTTTGGTTTTAATTTCAGCATTTGGAAGTTTCTTTCTGTTAGGAAAATGTGAAATCACAATGTGCTCCCATCATTCTTTTCCTAGAGGAATAATTAATTTCATAATTATTTCAATCCCATGCAATGCTACAGGCTTGGGGCAGAGGGGTTGGAAAGCTGCTCATAGGAGCTGGGGAAGGGTCTGGAGCACCAGGAGAGGCTGAGGGAGCTGGGAAAGGGGCTCAGCCTGGAGAAGAGGAGGCTCGGGGGGAACTTCTGGCTCTGCACAACTCCCTGACAGGAGGGGACAGCCGGGGGGTGGGGGAGGGAGTCAGGCTCTGCTCCCAGGGAACAGGGACAAGAGAAAATGGCCTCAAGTTGCCCCAGGAGAGGTTTAGATTGGATATTAAGAAAAATTTCTTCCCTGAAAGGGTTATTAAGGCCTGGCACAGCTGCTCAGGGAGATGGTAGAATCACCATCCCTGGAGGGGTTTAAAAGCTGTGTGGATGTGGCACTTGGGGACATGGGTCAGTGGTGGCCTTGGCAGTGCTGGGGGAATGGTTGGGCTCAATGACCTTAGAGGGCTTTTCCAACCTAAATGATTCTGTGATTGATAAAGTGACAAGATAATTAGAAACCATTCCAATGATATCCCTTTGCACTGCAAACAGTTTCTCTTGGAGAAATCCCACCCAGCATCGAAACATCAGCGTGTGTCAAGAAGTGTTTGCAATATTCATGGGACTCTGGGCATATGCTGAGAACAAACCACCACAAAAAACCATCTGTGACATTGCCCTCACAATTTAGAGAATAACTGAGCAGTTACCTGTAATCCCAAGGAGCGAGGGACCGGTTCCTGATGTCATGGACCATCCTAAAGGCAGGGTCTGAGCTGCTGATACGAATGTCAACTTTCACTGTTGTGGGGTATTTGGGATCCTTTTGGTTCAGGCAACCTTCACTCAGCCTCACAGAGGCACCAGCCTTTCTGTGGGGTAAGCTCTTCACAGCGAGGGCTAAAACCAGCACCAAAACCAGTGATCTGAACTGGGAAAGAGAAAGGTGTCATTAATTCTGCCCAGTGAGGAACGAGAGAGCACAAAGAGCCAAGTCTTGGTTAGACTGGACCACCAATGGACCATCTTCATACTTATATTTGTGTGAAATGGGCCAAGATGAGCAAGTAGCACAATGGTGCTAATGAAACTCATCATAACAGATGCTAAACCCCGATTTAAATTCTGATTCATCATTGATTCTGCACCAAGAAGAGCATCTCTCCAACAAGCTATGAAGATCCTGCTCTGCAGTCACACAGCACTGTCTTATCGGCTAAAAACTGGGGTAAGGACTCAGCTGACTCTGTGCCTAGGCTTAAAACCTTGCCCAGCCACAGCTTCCTCAGGACCATAAAAATTGGCCACCCACAGCCATCTGCTGGAAATACCCCTTTTCCCAAGAAAATCTGGGGTTCTTGAGCCACTTGCAGTAGGCAGAGTTTTAGTAAATAATAGAGTCACAGAATATCCTAAACAGAAAGGGAACCACAAGGATTTGTCAAGCCCAGCTCCTCAAAAGAAGACAAAATAAAAGCAGGGTTTTTAAGGAAGTCAGGAGCTGACAGTGCTGCAAATGCTACCCCAGGTTGAAATTCAAACGCATAGATACCCACAGTAAAATTTCAACAATTTTGATAACATGCTGTCTGCAAAAAGGGCTCTGCCAATCCCACATCAGCAGTGCTGATGAACAAGAGATAAAGAAATAATGGATGGTCCACCACACCCTTGTCACTCAATCACCAAGCAGCTGCATCAGACACACCCAGCATCCCAGTCATCTCCCAGCGAGACCAAAAGGGTTTTCTGTACAAATCAGGGGATCTGCATTCTGCTTTCTCTCATGCTGCAAATCCACCTTATTCCTTTATATTGAATATAATTACTTACCAAAGCAGAGCTGATGAAAGCCATGGTAACCTCCCTGCTGCTTTGGGTGGATGTCAGGGCGACAGGACACGAGAGTTCTCCTTCTCTGAGACCCTTTCAACCTTGCTTGTGTCTCAGAGCTAGTTGTGCTCTCCATTTTATAGCAAAGCTCAGGCACTGCCACCCTTTCCATTGCAGCACAGCTGGCTTACCTGACCCAAGGTTAGGAGCTGATATTGCAATTTTTAGCCCACTTCCTCCCATCTACCTCCAAAAAAGGGAAGGGCAGATGCTACTACCAGCATCCCAAATCAGCCAATACCATTTATTCAGGCAGATCAAGAGATAAGGAAAGAAAAAGAGAAAAAAAACCCCCAAACTATTCAGGGAGTTGGTTTTTTTTTTACTCCTTCCCACCCCCTCTTTCTAATTATAGTGTTCTTTCACCACAAACAAGTGTGGATGCACTACCACATGCCTCAAACAAACCCAACAGCAGAGATCAGCTAGCTGCAATTCAGGCACCCAACAAGGATTTCAAAATGAGGGCAGGGCATGGAACTTCACCATTTAACCTCCCCTCAACTGCACAATCCACCCCCACCTCATCTGAGGGATCCCTGTGTCCTGCAGAGACTGGGCAGGGGAAGAATAGGTGCCATGGGGAACTCCTCCTGGGAAATCTCAGGGCACCAGGAGCTGGGATGCCTTCCCCACTGGGGTGACACATTGTGCAGAATTCTGAAAACTCATGCACTCCCTGTGAGGGCCCTGACCACCTTCACTAGCCTTGGCCACCATCACCAGGAGTCCCATTCCAGCTCAGCTTTCACTCCCAGTCCCTGCCTGAGCTGTAAACTGGGTAGACCCTGGAGCAGCATTTCCCCCAGATGGACTCCTTGGATACACATGGTGGGGAATAGAGCTGGGGAAATGAGCTGGGGAAGGGGCTGGAGCACCAGGAGGGGCCCAGACTTATGGAATAATCTGGAGCTAGTCCATCTCAATGTCTTTAGCACTCCCACACACACTGTTTCTTATTGATCCACCTTATCCTTTCCTTTCCCCAACTTTCCTGTACACCCCATAAGTCTTGCACAAGCCCAAAATACTCTAATGAGTCCCGTGGCACTGTAGCCAGCAAGGTGATATGAGGAAAGCCTCTCCCATTGACTTTGGTGGGACTTACATGTGGGCTTGGGTTGACCATCCTCCTCAGACAACCCTGAAAGAGCTGGGTCAGGAGCTTCCTTTGAATTCCTCCACCTGGTCCTGCTCCTTTGTGTTCATGGAAGCTTTAATCCCTCTCAATCATACAATCCTCACTTAATAACTAACAGGAGAGAGGTGTGAAAATAAAAGTGGAAACAGGATTCTGCATCCTGCGGTCCAGAAAGGACCAGCCACCAACTGGAGGAGAAAGATCAGTGCATGTGCTCTTTCCCCTGGAGCACCAGCAGGTCTCTTTGGAAGTAAAAGCTATTTTTATGGCAGAAAAAAACTCCCATGTAACCACTTTATGGAGCTTACTGGTGGAGAAAAGCCCTGAGAGAAACTTTTCCAAAAGCCATGTAGCCAAGCTGGAAGCAGAGGACTGAAAGGTAGGACTCTTCACACAAATTCATCTTCAGTCACCCAGGAAATCAACAGATTCATGACATTTTCAGTCCTACGAAAAATCAGAAACCTCTTACAAATTCATAGAACTTTCCAACAAAGAAGGACTAAACTGGTTGCTGCTGCCACCTCTCTCGAATCACACCAGCAGAAATCTCCATCCACTGATGCTTTACATCACTGCAGGATGTTGTGATGACTCTGTGGTCTGGTTCAACCCACAGCTCAGAGCCCAGCGACTCTCCTCATGTACATTTGTCACATTTCAGGCAACCAAGTTCACCTGAGGCAACACCAGTGCTGTGACACGTTCCTACTCTGACTGTCCCATATATTCACCAGCGCATCTACTGAGATGCAACACGGAGCGTGGAAGAGCAAGAGAGGGTAAAATTACCAGAAACCCCTTTTTTAGCCCAGAAGCTGAACTGCTTTTTTTTTCCCCGAGCGCTCGCTGTGAAAGGAAAGGGCCCTACCATGAAAATGGGTTGGATTGTGCAGGAATGGGGTTGAGTGGAAACAGTTACGTGCGATGAAGCAATGACGTTATCACGCCAAATACCGGGTTATGAACTCCCACCACCGCTTTCCACTCACTTCTTGTGTCTTCAGCAGCTTGTAACTTCAGCAGGGATTCCCTCTTTGACCTGGAATTTCCTACAACTGAACTTGTCTTGAGTTGAAGTTCACTAAAAAATTTAATCTAAAAGAGGCCACCAAACGTGAATCATCATAAGGGAGGAAAAATACTTTTATTCATAGAATCACAGAATGGCTTGGGTGGGAAGGGACATTAAAGAGCATCTTTTTCCAATCCCCTGCCATGGGCAGGAACACCTTCCACCATCCCAGGTTGCTCCAAACCCTGTTCTTGGACACTTCCAGGGATGGGGCAGCATCAGCTTCTCTGGGCAACCTGTGCCAGGGCCTCACCACCCTCACAGGGAAGACTTTTTTTCCCTTATATATACTAATATAAAGTTATCTCAAAAAGCTTTTCCCTCTCACACATTAAGGGCTTGGAGCAGGGATAGGGACATGGAAATAAAAGAGAGTATTTTAATTCTGCTTACAAGGATTCTTCTACTCTTGAGTTACTATAAAGAAACAGCACTGTTTGCAGTGCAGAATATGTTACACACTTAGGTTCAGGTTTTCACAGATCATAGAATCACAGAATGGTTTGGGTTGGAAAGGACCTCAAAGACCATCCAGACCCTGCAGGGTTGCCTTCCACTATCCCAGGTTGCTCAGAGGACATTCCACAGCCTGCAGCAGCAAAGGGCTGAAACTGCAGCCTCCGAAATTTCCAGATATTAGGGTCAAATAATAAATATTTCAGCTGCAGCAGAGAATGGGGCTTGTACCTCCAGCAGCTTGCTCCTGCCTCTCCAGTGTACCAGTTTGAAAGCAAAGCAGTGGGAGATCCCAAGTCAAAATTACAATTTAATATGAAAATGAAGATAAAGGCAATAATACAGAAACACTGGCTTAACCTGACAGAGCCAGGATACAACCTGACACCCTGCTGGGCAGGGTGGTGGTGGCAGTCCCATTAAATGGTGGCTGCAGCCCTCCTGAAGTGATAGATGTGGTTCTGTTGAAGCAGTGATCCTGTAGAAGGGTCTGGTCCTCCTTGGAAGGTCCAGTGGTGGTTATGTAGCTCTTGTCCTCTGGGAATCCACTAGGAAAAACTGGCTGTGGTGTTCCAAACCTCAGATAATGTCCAGGTAGGAATGCTTGGCTCCTCCCCCTGGGCAGAGCATCTCACAATGGGATGATGTAATTTTATGAGTCATGCAGTGAGGCTTGGTGGCCCATTAACAGAAGATATCCCCGAGGGAGTTATCAGGGGTGAGTCATGAAGGAGATAAGGAACACTGCCCCACCTGCTTTAACAGCTTATGAAGATGGTGATAGAATGCATATTTTTGGTCACATCTTGCATTGTAACCTAAGACATCCAGCCACCCCAGGATTTTCCCTCCTGACAGGTGACACCGCAAGCTCACCCATGCTTGGTTTAGAGCACAGACTGTCCACACCCTCACAGGTTACCCTGGGCAGCGTGTGCTGACAGTGCTTTGTCACACCAGCAGGACCCTTGGCCAAGTGCAGACCACAGCCGAGAGATGATAACTGGGAACACCAAAATTTAAGGGGAAACGCCACAGGTACCAGCAGCAGAAACCTCTGCCTAGGAACACCAGCAGGTGCTGCTCCAGCATGACAGTGACCACGGTTCTGTGTCACAACTGCTGGCCCTCAGAGGGGACTGGTGGCACTTCTGGGCTCCCTCTACGGGTTACAGACAAACCTCATTTATGGCTGTCACCCCTGGCACAGCTTCCTGGTTTGCCCAGAGGAGTGGGATGAGCGGGATGAGCGGAAGGCAGGGATGAGATGATGCTGAAGGTGCTGTGTGGGGATTTCGCCCCTAATCCCTGCAAGTCTGGGTGCTCACCTGTCCCCCAGCAGGGATGTAGGTAGGGGGGAGTGATTTCTAGGATCAATAACCCTTCAGAGAGGGGGTGGACTAAGAGCTTAAGAAGTACAATTCTGTGGTGCAGTGTATTAAGAGCAAAGACGATGCTCCAAGGGCTGGAGCCCTTCTGCTCTGGAGATGGGATGGGAGAGCTGAGGGTGTTCACCTGGAAAAGAGAAGGATCCAGGGAGACCTCAGAGACCCTTCCAGTGCATAAAGGGGCTCCAGGAGAGCTGGAGAGGGACTTGGGATAAGGGATGGAGGGACAGGACAAGGGGAATGGCTTCTCACTGAGGGCAGGGATGGATGGGATATTGGGAAGGAATTCCTGGCTGTGAGGGTGGGGAGGCCCTGGCACAGGGTGCCCAGAGAAGCTGTGGCTGCCCCTGGACCCCTGGAAGTGTCCAAGGCCAGGCTGGACGGGGCTTGGAGCAACCTGGGCTAGTGGAAGGTGTCCCTGCCCATGGCCTGGGAAATTATTAGGAACACAGCTTGAGAGAAGGTGACATACAAAACCAACGTACTAAACCAACTTTTTGGTTGCCTCTGTTGAGCTTCCTGAATGGTTACTTTTATAACCTGTGACCTTCAATCTCAAAAGGAGCATAATGCCACTCAGTAGAGGTTGCACACTTCCCACAGGATCTTCCCTACTGAACCCCTGACATTAATCAGGTTTCTTGAGAATTGCAATCTTCATTCTATTGCCTCCTCACTTTTAGTTTTCAGTATCACAAACCCCATCACAATTTTCATCCACTATGAAATTTTTAGGTTTTTTCCATCAGCAAGAACAAAGCCTGAAAATTAAATATAATAGGAAATAATAATATATAAATATTAACAGGTAGCAAGTGTTACCTTTTTACTTGGAAGATCAATTCCTACATGACTCTGGCTCTACGCTCCTGTCAGGGAGTTGTGCAGAGCCACAAGGTCCCCCCTGAGCCTCCTTTTCTCCAGGCTGAGCCCCTTTCCCAGCTCCCTCAGCCACTCCTGGTGCTCCAGCCCTTTCCCCAGCTCTGTTCCCTTCCCTGGACACGCTCCAGCCACTCAAGGTCCCTCTCATCATGAGGGGCCTAAAACTGAAATATCGTTTTATAACATATAAATATTATATAATAGATAAATATTTTTTATATATATAAAATTTATAGCTCTGCTGCCCACATGGTTGAGCATCCAGGCACTGGATGATCCCTCAGTTGGTCTCAGACGGTCAGATTCAGCTGATCCCCACAAACCTCTCCACCTTTGGCAGTTTTTTGCTTGTCACCAAAGACCCCTCTCCCAGTTGTGAAGGAGGTACCGAGGTGGCCACCAGGATAGCGGGGACGTAGTCACCCGTATCCTGCAGCCCCGGACTACAGGGTAAGGAGAAAAACCTGCTTTACCTACCCTGGAGCTCCTCCTGGTGTCCTGTGATGGGAAATTCAGCATTAGCGGTTCCCCAGCTATAGGGCAGGGAAAACAAATCATGGAATTATGGAATGGGCAGGGACACCTTCTACTCGCCCAGGTTGCTCCAAGCCCCGTCCAGCCTGGCCTTGGACACTCCCAGGGACCCAGGGGCAGCCACAGCTGCTCTGGGCAACCTGGGCCAGGGCCTCCCCACCCTCCCAGGGAACAATTCCTTCCCAATATCCCATCCATCCCTGCCCTCTGGCAGTGGCAAGCCATTCCCTGTGTCCTGTGCCTCCATCCCTTGGCCCAAGTCCCTCTCCAACTCTCCTGGATTCTCTTTAGGCACTGGAAGAGGTTCCAAGGTCTCTCCAGAGCCTTCTCTTCTCCAGGTGAACACCCCCAGCTCTCCCCTCCCATCCAGAGCAGAGGATTTGTGTGTTTAACTTTAACCAATCTTAGCAGCTTTATGAGCCAGACCATGCCTGTAGGTCCGAGGTTGCTTCTGTCACGATCCGCTAATGCAAGCGAGGGTCGTGATGGTTCCTTTATAGATCTCAGAGTGCAAAAGGACACAAGGGATTTCAGTCTTAATCAGAACAGTGCAGCTTTATTAAGTACCCACAACACGGTAATGTAATAGAGGAGAGAAAGAGAGATAAAGAAACAAAGTAAAAGGGTAGAGAGGAAGAAAAGGGGAGGAAATAGCTACCAACAGATGAGACGAAGTCCTCGTGGCCTTCCGCCAATAGATTTGCCTTCTTTCTGTGGGGAGATCTCTTCTCTAATTTAGAAAGTCCCTTTATAGTCCTTTTCAGAAGCAAGGGGCAACTGGCCAAGAGGTGGGGAAATCTACAGCCGTTGTTATGGGGTCCGTTGCTTTGGGAAGCAGGTACAGGACAGGCTGGACAGGACAAGTCATTCCTTTCCACTTCAGCGCAGTCCTTCCCGCCTGGGCAGCAAGAACGGCACAGTCCATTGTGACCTGCACTAATTTTCCTCAGGAATGCGTACCAGTTCCCAGCGGGCACACCTGCAGGCAACACTTGGCAGACATCCCACCTCAGCCAGGCCAGGACTCCTGTGCTCAGTCTCTGTCCTTGGCAATGATCGTGAGGCAGATGAGGGATCTTCGGACCGTCTCTTACACCACCCCGTGACTCACAATTGTCGTCAGGAGAGCTCCATCAGCACGATTTCGTAGTGTCGTTGCGGTCTTCAGGACTCATCAATGTTGGTAGCACATCTCGGAAAACAGAGAAAAGAAGAGAAGAAAAGGGAAAGAGAAGAAAAGAGAAAGAGAAGAAAAGAGAAAGAGAAGGGAAGGGAAGGCAAGGCAAGGCAAGGCAAGGGTAATTTTAATCAAAATACGCATCTAATTTCTTATCACGTCTTATCTTATTTCAATACTCATGTAGTTCGTCTTGTGTCAATAACCTTAGGGGTGTCCACAGTGTTGATCAAATTGTGTACATCCATTATAGATGTCAACTGTGTTAACCGTTTCATCATTCTCCAATTCATGATGTATAAGACTGCTGATAAAACAAAACCAATCAAAACTAAAATCAAGAGAACAATGATGGGATGACACAATTTGTTCAGGACACCTGTAGCAGTAGGTGACCACCCAAAAGGAGTATCCCACCACCCATGGTCAGCATCTTTCTTTACTCTTTCTAGAACATGATCTATTTCTTTCACATTGTGATGAGCAGTTACCAAGGTTTTCTGTCCATTTTTCTTGATCTTTTCCAAAATTTTGATTAAATCTTGGTGAAGCAACAATTGCTTTACCAAAGTAAGGTTCATCCCAGTGGGGGTAGGCAATAATTGGTGGATCAGTGTGTAATTGGACTGTAAAAGGTGATAAGAAGTAACTGGGGATAAATAAGAGAAATCACATCCTGTGATTTTAGTAAAGTTACAAACACAAAAATTTGAATGATTTTTAGTATCTACTACTAAATTCTCTATAAATACCCTATCACAAGCAGTTCTTAAGCATGCACATCCATTGCCTATATACACAAGCACTGTTTCAGGAATCTTGTTAGGATGAATTTCAAAATGACAGATGTTTTGTTCTGTGTCCAAACAAATGTATTGAGCTCTAATTGCACTACTTTCACAGATGAACCCTTGTTGTTCTCAGAAAATACAAGTTTCCAAATTAACAGTTTGCCACTTCTCACCAATTTGACGGGCCCATTCTCTATGCTCGAAAGGATAGAGAACAGCTCCATCATGGTTCAGCCATGATAGGGAATATCAAATGCCCTGAAGCATTACGTATGGTTAGTACAAAGGCTGTGGCTGTGTTTGTGAGGGGATTGTAGGTAAAATTCATTAAGTTCCACCAGGATTGGAATTCTCTTTCAAAATCAGTGGCACTGTCCCAGATTATTTTCCAAATTTCAGTAGGAAAAGTACCTTCTTCGCCTTCCCTTATAATTGAGGCAGCAACTGACTGCATCCACAATTGAGCCTGGATGCAGCTGAGAGCCAAAGAAATGTTGTTTTGTGTAGCACCGAGCACGTCAATTCTCAATTTGTGGTCATTCACATTTACCTTTTCCCAATTTGGTAATATGTTTGATAACAACCACTGATGGCTTCTCAAGGCTAATAAGGACGACTGCAGTGGTTGTTGTAATTTAGTCAGATCTCTAGTTGTGGCAGCCAATTTATTCATTAGTACTTCTAAATCAATACTATTTAAGATTCCCAATCCTGTCCCCACAACACCGGTTATGTCTCTTTGCCTTCGTTTCTTAGAAAGGTTCCGCTTTCTCAACCAGGTTGTCCACCTCTTGAAGGAAGTTTGCAGGAAAGGTGAACAAGCTGGCTGAATTTCTGAGACATTGTTTTGCATCAGTAATTTGACTTGTTTAAGGACCATGCTGGATTGAACAATATTTGTTGTTGGCCTGTTTTCCTGATTATATATGGTCCAATTTCAAAAATTCTCTGGCTTAGCATGACCGGTGGTTGGGTGGTAGGTAGTACAACATCGACTTCGAGTTCCCCCCAGTATTTTGTATTGTTTCTACCACACATGACTTTATGGGTAAATTGTACAGCAGTTAAGTTTAGCCAACAATCTTGGTTTTGAATTTCACAAAACAAAACACGGCCGTGAGGTCCAATGCTATAACTGTATAGGTTCAGTAAAAGATCCAGCAATTAATCTACATCATATTGTAACATCATCACCTCGGGTTACCATAAAGGGAGGGAAAACATTATTCTTGTCATCTAACACAAGGGAGGTACTTATACCATGGTATGTGACTACTGCACTCAGTATGGACTTCGCTACGGCGTTTATTTTGGATTTATACGTTAAACCTTTCAGGCTTGGCTGATCTGCCAGGTTATTTTGCCAATTGCATGTTACATAGGTTGGTTTGGTTAAGGTAAAGTTATACCAGCAGTCAGCTGGTTCATTTTCACAAAGCCTCGTGATTTCCACATTGTTGGTACTGGGGTCTAAGGTGTAGTTACCGACATTCTTCTGACCACAACACAGGATGAAGGGGGTTTGTTTGTCACACACCCACTCTGATGTAGGGCAGAGTTTGGCCGTAATGTTGGGGTGCAAATCACTTTTCCCATCTGGTTTTAGAAAATTTCCAGCAATTGCAATGGTGGAAACTTTCTCATAAAGAGATCCTTCTACTTTTCTGCATCCTACCTTAATTTTTTCACCAATTGTTCCATTTAGGATTCTAGTCCAATCCTTCCAGTCCCATCCCCATTCACTTGGACGGTATACCTCAGAGTCATGCAGTACTACAGTGGCTAGGTTCGGGCAACAATCTCTGGGACAGGATCCTAGAGCACTGGTGTACCTAATGGTAGCTTCAGACCACGGCCACTCAGCTGGTTTTTGGCCCTGGTGTTGTGGTAGGATGCAGAAAAGTATTACTGGTCTTATCATGGTTTATGTGGTCTTCTTCATGTCCCTCGGAGTTCTTCTGTGAAAAGTAAACACAACAGAGTCTGCCACCAAGAGGCAGAAAGTTAGAATGATGGAATTACCCAGCGTGTATGTATCTGATGCTCTCTCCTTAGGGCATCAGAGGCTACCCATGCATATTTACTCAGAGGGGTTTTTAGCACTAGTGGTACTTCTCCTACAGTAGGGAGGTCTACCAAAACAGGTTGTCCAGGGTAGTGTGCAGGATTCTTAGGATCATTTGGTCCCTGTAGTGAGGGAATTATGCTTGGAGCTGTTGGGCAAAAGGCAGTGATTTTGGGACACCCGTTTACCCCCCATCTATCATTCACACCTTTCACAGCTTCCCATAGCTGAACATCCCAATTTCCCTCCTGTGGTTTCAAAAGTCGTTTCAGGAGACCATTGGTCCTTTCTACAATGCCATTAGCTTGAGGGTAGTAAGGGGTGTGAAAAGTCCATTTGATCCCTTCACCTTTTGCCCAATCCTGTACAACTTTGGCAGTAAAGTGAGACCTATCATCAGATTGAATTTCTTGTGGTTTTGGGAAGGTTCCAAACCATCCCTGCAATGCTTTAACAGTATTATCTCCTGTAGCTCTTTTAAAGGCATCAGCCTGGACTAACCCAGATGCAATCTCCACTCCTACCAGCACAAAGTGTTTACCTCCTGACTTTTTAAAGGGGCCAATATAATTACCTGCCACGTGTCCCATAAGCCTTTACCCTTTCTTAAATGCAGAGGGTCCCCTTCCAAAGGGTGTCTTTCCAGCCATCTGCGGCATTGTTCACAGGCTGATATGCATGTTTTACACATTTCTCTGGTAACAGGCCAACTGCGAGCAAGGGCTTCTTTGTACAAATCTTTTGCACCTGTGTGTTGTCTTTTTACATGCAACCATTCTAATAAGTGCTCCCAGTCCTCTGTAATTTGATCTTTTTTCACAGGACTTAGTCTTGCTAACTCATGAGCTTTATTGTTTCACTCTCCTGCTGGATTTCCATCTGTCTGGTGAGAGGCTACCCACCCCATGGCAAAATTCCCTTGACTTGCAATATTTAGAATTTCTTGCCACTTTTCCTTTTGCCATACTGGGATTCTGTTAACTTCCCAATCATTTTGCTGCCAAAAAGGAAGCCACTCAGTCCATCCCTTAAACACAGCATAGGAATCGGTGTAGATACAGACAGGAGAAATATTCTGTGCCTCACGTTGGAAAACACTCCAAACAGCTATCAGCTCGCCAACTTGGGCACTGCCTTCCCCCTCTGTGATAATTCGTTCACCTGAGGAAGTGTGGAGGGCTACAGCCTTATATTTCCACACCTTTCCTTCTCGCTTGGCAGAAGCATCTGTAAACCAAGAATTTGCTGACTGTTCGGGGGAAAAAGGAGGGGCTACTTTAATGACTGAGGCAGGTTTGTCTTGGCTGCTACCCAAGTTTTCAGTTTCTTGGATTGACAGATTTTTTACATCTCCTTCAGGTATTGAGAAGACGCTACAGTAATGTTCAATCTGAGCATACCACTTCCTTACTGAGGCCCTCTGGGCCACCCCATCAGGTGGGGGGGTCCCAGTAGAGACTGCCTTAATAACTTTGAAAGGGCCTCTCAAAACAATTGGTTGTTGTTGTGCAATCTTCTCCGCTTCTAGGAGAGCCAAGCTAACCACAAACAATCCTTTCTCCCAGGTAGTGTACCTTTTTTCAGCATCTTTAAAGCCACGGGAGTAAAAACCAACAGGCCTCGTCAGACCCTCAGGACCCCGCTGCCATATGTGTACTGACAACCCTGAGGAGGCAAATCCCCATTCCACCTGGAAAGGATCTGTAGGGTGAATAGTGCCCAGGGCTTGGTGGGCTGTTGCTTCAAACACCAACAATTGCAATGCTTCTTCTTGAGAAGCACTCCATTCCCATTTTACCCCTTTTCTCAACAAGTTATAAAGAGGTCTGGCAATTATGGAAAAATCTGGGATGTGTTTTCTCCAGAACACTAATAATCCTAAAGCATGTTGGAGATCTTTTTTGGACTCAGGCATTTTAACCTGATCTAAAGATCTTAGGGTATCAGGTGGGATACATGTCATACCTCCTTTCCACCAAATTCCCAAAAATTTCACTTCATGTGAAGGCTTTTGGATTTTTTCTGAGGGAATTTGCAAATCAAGGCTTTCTAAGTGGGAGGTTATTTTCTGTTGGGTATCTCTCACTTCTTCTATTTCATCTCCTCCCACAAGGATATCATCAATGTATTGATAAACAGCCACATTGTCAGCTTTGGGTATTTTTTCTAACTCTTGGGCCAAAGCGTGATAAGCCAGGGTGGGGGAATGTTTGTACCCTTGGGGAAGCCTAGTGAAAGTGTATTGCTGTCCTTCCCATGTGAAAGCAAAACGGTCCATATCTTCTGGCTGTAAAGGTATCATAAAAAACATGTCTTTGACATTTATAGTTGCCATGATTGAATGAGCCTTTTCTTGAATCAATGTTATGAATTCTGCTAGATTTGGGACTGCTGCTGTAAGAAGGTCTGTGTTGGCATTTAGCCTACGAAAATCTATTGTCAGCCTCCACTTCCCATTAGGCTTTTGCACTGGCCACACCGGAGAATTGAAAGGAGAATGAGTATTAACTATTACTCCTTGTTCTCGTAGCTCCTGTATCACTGGCTTGATACCCTCTTTGGCACCCAGGGGAAGGAGGTATTGTTTCACATTAGTTACTTTGCTGAATGGTAGGGAGGGTGCAGCTTGGAGCAGTCTGATGTTAAAACATGGCATGGCAAAAGACCACAGAAGACCCTCTGAGTCCTCACACTGCCTCCCAGCAAGGGCAATCATCCCTAATAAATTGGTTGGAATATCTCCAATCACCATATTAATAGAGAGTTGGTTTTCCTCTCCAGGCAAAGTGAGCTTGACTAAGGCCACATTCACAGATTCTGTTGTTCCCAAGGCATTTAAAACACAGTATTGGTTCTTCGTTGGAACAATTCCACACCTCTGGGCATCTTTCTTTGTCAGCACAGAAATTTGTGCCCTGGTGTCAATCAGAAAAGTTACCGGCGCCCGTTTAGGGCCTGTAATAGCTGTGACCATTATATCTCCTGTTTTATTTTTAGTGAGCATTCTCAGGTATACCCATGCTCCGTCTCTTCGCCCACCTGTTAGAAACGGAGAATCTAGTTTCCCTGGTTTTGAGCAAGAAGCTGTTTTGGCTCATTGGCTGGACTTTGAGGGAGAAGTGGCTTTGAGTCACTGCCCAGATTCTGAGGGAGGAGGGGTGCACTGGATTGAACAGACAGATTCGGTAGAATGGGTTTTCGGCAGGGCCAGTTAGACACTACCTTACTCAATTTATCAAGGGGTAAGCCATCCATCACATCCCTGGGGACCCTTTTTTTCATACCTAATAACCACCAATGCTGACGGTTAGGGATCTGTTTTACATTCTCTGGCTTTTCGCTATGAGGAGCCCTAATGTACCTGACACCTTTTGTTTTGTCTGATTTTTAATTTGGGGTTTCTACAGGTCCATATTTTCTATTGTAATTAACCAGATTTTTTGCAACCTCACTCCATGTCCAAACTTTGTGATCACCGGCAGGTGAATTCGATTGTGAACCTGGCAGCTAAGAGGGGGTTGAATATGGAGTAAACCCAGGATCGGTAGATCCGGTTCGGTCGCTCGCGTTTCCAAGGAATCTATCCAACCTCTCTACAGGACCTACAGCTGCTATGGTTTTTTGAAGGACAATTGCTGTAGGTTTGAGTGATTCTGGAAGGGGTCATCAGTTCAGGTTTCACAGGTAATTGCATGGGGGATTCATATCCAGGAGTTAATTTCCTTTCATGAATCATTTGCAGACAGGCGGCTTTGTGGACGCTTTCTAGAAGTTGATCGGGGGTACCAACTATAGCTAAAGGGTCTCCCCTTTCTAAAGGATTGAGTCCCCCGGCCCAGAAAGCTGCACGCTGAGTCAGGGACCATGTGCCACATTTGTCTCCTGTTGTTAAGAAAACTCCATGTCCCCAGTATCCACTGGCCTCCTGTTCAGTTAATAAGATTTGGTCTCCTCCAGTGAGGGACACTCGGAAGACATATTCCGTCTCAGATTCGTGGGGGAGCCGCCTGTACTCCTTTTTTAACTTAGCCAATTCAGTAGCAGTGTATGGTATTTGTTTAGTGGTGATACGCAGTTCGAAATCTTCATCATTGATATAATTACATTCTGTTTTAATTGGAGGTCTCACATGAGGGCAGCAGTTTTCCCCACAATTTTTCACTAGCACTAGTTCTTCCTGGGGGTATATTTGGTTAATGTGAGGAATTTCCGTTTCCTCTGTCTCTTTTGCTGAGTCAGCATTCTTTGAATTCTTAAAATATTCCTCCCTCAAAGCAGCCCGCAGCAAATTATTTTCATTCCTTTCTTCATCTAATTGTTTCTGTAAAATTTTCACTAGGTTTTGAAGGGAATCTGTGATTGCTTTCTCTTCACTACATCGCTTAAAGCGGTGATCTACAGCTGCCGTAAGGCATGCCCCTAAAACAGAGCAGATTATGGCTTTATCTCGGTCAAATTTAAATTTTGTCTCATGTTGTAATGAACGTACTCTATCAGTCACATTATCCAAATTAAACCAGTTATTTTGAGCCCATTCTTCCCCTCCTGGAGAGGGCCTGGCATTATGTTTTGCTAGCAGAGCATAAAATGCAGCTTTAACTTTTGCACTAGGGTTTTCAGTCATTTTATGAAGGGATCAAAAACACTACAGGGAGGTAAAACTTAATTACACGCTGCGACACAAACAGCTTCGCTGTGTCTCCCTTCGCTTCCCTGGGTGGGTGAAGAGACCAAAATCCTTAAATTACTTATGGTTTCTCTTCGCTACACAAAGCAGTCCAAATTCACACACACACCAAAACAGTTCCCCCTTTTGCACTGAGAGATCTTTCGTGAAAAATCTGAAGACAGAGCCCTCAGCTGAGTATGGGGTGCTTTTCACCCAGGCGTGTGCAGTTTGCGGGAAATGCGAGTCACCCCCCTTGCGTTCTAGACACTGCTCACCCTTTTTGGGGTGTCGGGCTGGGTGCGGCTGGAGCGAAACATCCTTCCCCTATTACAGACTACACACAACCTTGCAACCCCTTCTGTCTGTCAGATCCTATCCGTGACACCAGTTTAATGTCATGATCCACTAATGCAAGCGAGGGTCGTGATGGTTCGTTTATCGATCTCAGAGTGCAAAAGGACACAAGGGATTTCAGTCTTAATCAGAACAGTGCACCTTTATTAAGTACCCACAACACAGTAATGTAATAGAGGAGAGAGAGAGATAAAGAAAACAAAGTAAAGGAGTAGAGAGGAAGAAAGGGGGGGGGTAATAGCTACCAACAGATGAGACGAAGTCCTCGTGGCCTTCCGCCAATAGATTTGCCTTCTTTCTGTGGGGAGATCTCTAATTTAGAAAGTCCCTTTATAGTCCTTTTCAGAAGCAAGGGGCAACTGGCCAAGAGGTGGGGAAATCTACAGCCGTTGTTATGGGGTCCGTTGCTTTGGGAAGCAGGTACAGGACAGACGTACAGGACAGGTCATTCCTTTCCACTTCAGCGCAGTCCTTCCCGCCTGGGCAGCAAGAACGACACAGTCCATTGTGACCTGCACTAATTTTCCTCAGGAATGCGTACCAGTTCCCAGCGGGCACACCTGCAGGCAACACTTGGCAGACATCCCACCTCAGCCAGGCCAGGACTCCTGTGCTCAGTCTCTGTCCTTGGCAATGATCGTGAGGCAGATGAGGGATCTTCAGACCGTCTCTTACAGCTTCATACCCACACAATACACCCACCCAGAGATCTTTAGGAGGCTGCAAACACACAAAATCCCCTCCAACCCTGCTGTCATGGCTGTGTTGGAGGAGAGGAGCTCTGAAATCTGGCTTTCAGAGCTCACCAGGCAGCTGAAGTCCTTCCACAGCAGCACAAATCCCACCTGTGTAACTGCAGTTGCATCCCCACAAGTGGGAATTTTACATCCACCTAAGCAGCCATGCATGGGGTGAACAGTATAGACATTTTTATTACCCATTTTTATTACCCAAATAAAGATTTATGGCACCCAGAAAGAAGGGAGCAGGAGCTGTGTGGGTGTCTGGAGATGGGAAGGGACAACAGCAAACCGGTTCAGGGGTTTCTCCAAAGCTTAACCTCAAACTCACCAGGACAAAAGAAAAAGAAATTAAAGAAAAACCCAAACCTTCAGCAACTCTGATCACGACCAGCCAGAACTGGTCTGACTGTGCTTTCAGCTTTCCTTGAAAGCCATCCCCAGGGCATGATCCCAGGCTAAAGGCAGGAGCAGGAGATGGAATCGATCTGTGCCAGGCAGCAGCTCTGAGCATTCCAGGTTCTTCCCTAGGGGTAAAGCCCCCATCAGGGAATCTGGAAATCTAGGCTGACCCATGGGCAGTGGAGCAGGTCAGACTACACCTGCCCCTCCGTTGCCAGGAACCATCCTCCACTTGATGGGTGGGAAGAGCAGAACCAACAGGACAGGCTTTAGGCACCCTTCCCTGTGAGACAAGTAGATCGAGGCTATAGAATTGGGGGGAAAATGGAAAATAAAGGGAAAAATAAAAGCTTCACTCATAGTGGAGCTCTCATATTGCTCCCCATCACCACCATCAAACGTCAGATTTCTAAATCTGGATTTTTTTATTTAAAAGCTGGAACTCTTACCACCAAAGCTAAGAACAATACATTAAAAACACTGAAATATTTGCTCCTAGGTTTTTTCCTTCGTCTCCTTGCAGAAACCTCTTCCCAAATACTCCACTTTGGAGACAGCAACAACTTCCAGAGCTCCTGGCTCTTTTTTTTTTGGTGCCAGCAATGCACAGCAAGGAAGCACAGAGACTTGAGCTCCCCCAAAATCCAGCTCAGCCACATGAAGCATTCAAACACAAGGAGTCTCCAGGCTGAGAGAACACAAGAACTCGGGCTCCTCCATGCAGAGGCTCAGATCAAGAAGATAATGTCATCAGACACCATGATCTGGTTGTCATCCTGCATGTGGGCCAGGGCCACCTTCACCTCGGCCGCTGAGAAGGGCTCGGGGTTGTCGCGGTTGATGGATTCCATCATGTTCTTCAGGCCCACAGACTGGGCGTGGGAAGCTTTGAACACCTCCAGGAGAGCAGCCTTGAATGCTTTCAACCTGGTCAGGGGAGAGGGAATCACCCTTGGAGACCACACACAAATCCTTCCCCTTGTTCCCAGCCCAGGATGCCTCAGCTCTTCCCCATTCCAGCAGCAGCATTCAGCAGGAAAACCAAAAACCAGAGCTGGGAGCATCACAGATGCACCTCCAGCGTGGGACAACAGCCTGGAGCCGCTGAGGGAGGTGGACACACAGGGACAGCCCCCACTCACCTTGGCTCAGCCAACTCCAGCTTCTTCCCTTCGCCAGCTCCAGAGGCTTCGGGTGTTTTTGGAGGGTGTGCCTGAACTGGAGCAGAAGAAGAGTTACCTTCACCCTGTGCCTGGTGTCCAAGCACCCAGAGAGCAAAAGTACTGGGCTCAGGACTGGGGGGTGATTCCAAACTGCCTCCCAATTTTGTTATTTATGGTGCAGTTTGGAGGTGGACAGAAAAAAATTAATCAGCAACAGAATCACAAAATGGTTTGGGTTGGAAGGGACCGTAAAGCTCATCCAGTGCCACCCCCTGCCATGGGCAGGGACACCTTCCACTAGCCCAGGTTGCTCCAAGCGCCGTCCAGCCTGGCCTTGGACATTTCCAGGGATGGGGCAGCCACAGCTTCTCTGGGAACCTGTGCCTCACCACCCTCACAGCCAACAAGTCCTTCCTAGTATCCCATCTAACCCTGTCCTACATGGATTGGTGGTTCTGGATGGTGCTGCATCACACCAGGGACCACAGGTAACAGCAGCATTGCTGCTCCCCAGGCTATGCTGACCCAGCAGCACCCTCAGGAGCCAGGTGTCACCAAACCCAGGGACTCACCCTGTGGCATCTCCTCCTCAGCGTCACTGAAGTCGTACGGGTCGTAGGAGCCCTCCTCACCTTCTGTGCGCGCCTTCTTCCTTCTGGGAGCAGGGAGGAGGGGTCACCCAAGGGTTTGGGTTGGAAGGGACCCTAAGGATCATCCTGTTCCGCCCCCTGCCATGGGCACTATCCCAGGCTGCTCCGAGCCCCTTCCAGCCTGGCCTAGAACACTTCCAGGGACCCAGGGGCAGCCACAGCTTCCTTCTCTGGACAGCCTGTGCCAGTGCTTTACATCTTTGGATGTGGCCATCCAGCCAGTTCCTTATCCATGAAAATATGATGTCCCTCTACTACAAATGGGGTGGGACAAACGACCTGGCTGAGCAAAACATGGAGTATTTCCCCAAAGCCTGTGGCAGCCTCAGAAGAAACTGGTGCCCTTTGCACCATGTCCCTCCCACTCCCTTGCCCTGGCTCCTACCTCCTTGTCCTGCGCTCCTCCTTGGGCTGTGACTCCTGATCTTCCTCCTTCTCAGTCTCTGAGTCATCCTCCACTGGCTTCCTGCGCTTCTTCTCCTTCTCCAGCACCTGTGTGGCAAAGGCAGGATGGACTCAGAGCCATTTCCACTCAAGCTGCTTTTAGGGACCAACCCCAAGCATCCAAGATCCCACAGTGGTGGCCTGATCCCTTAGTATGTCCAGGAAAGGTCCCACCAGCAGCCCAGGGTGCTCAGCCTGCACCAAGCCCACCCCTTCCTATGACAATCTTGGGATCCCCTAGGAACAGAGAGACACCTTCCCCTCACCTTTTTGAAGTAGGCGAACTGCACCAGCTCCAGAGCTGCCTCAGCATCCTGCAGATCCACAGTCTTGTTCATCCTGGCCTTGGCGTGGGCCGTGGAGAGGCGGATCAGGGTCTCCAGGGTCCGGGCTGTGATGGGGGAGGTCTGGGGGGACAGAGAGAGGGGGTCTCTGCATTGACCCTCACTGAGAAGTGTCACATCCAAGGTGGAAAACACCCATATGGAGAGAGGGGAGCCTGTGCCTCAGTTCCCCTCCTCCTGGCCCAAGCGAGAGCTGCTCCCAGGGCTTACCCTGGCCACGTCTGAGTTCATCTGGCTCTGGCTGCGCAGGCGGGAATACTCCTCAGCGATGTAGCTCGCCGACTCCTCGGTCAGCACGGGCTTGATCATCTTTGCTACGTGGATGTACTTCCTCATGAACTCCATGCTGACGACCTTCTCCCTGCGGGAATGCACATCCACACATGTTATCCACAGTGGGGATGGGCTTCCCATCCATTTATATCCCTTCAGGGGCATCCAGGTGTGCAGGGAATTCAGCTCCAGATGTTCCCCACCTGCCTGGCATAAGAGATCAAGCAAGGCTCCCTCATCCTACCCATGGACCACCTGGAGCATGGCTGGCACTGGCTGGAGACTCGGGCCAAACCCACGAACCCACAGTGCTGGACACCCTGAGGGAGCTCCAGGGCATGATGGACTCACTTGCGGCGGTTGGGCCCGTGCAGGAGGTCGTCGTGTTTCTCATACACCTGCAGCTCCTGCTCCTCCTCCTGCACGAAGTCAGGGTCATCCGTAGCCAGCATCTCCACAGCGCTGCCCAGGGGCATGGCTGGAGAGGGGAACGTACAGAGAATAGGATTTTACCCTCTGGAGCAACTTCTAATAGTCCCCATAAATAGTCCCCAAGAGCTGGCACCAAGGGGTGACGCCTGGCTGAGGAGGGATGGGCCTCACCATCGCCGTCCTGCTCGTTGGGGTTGCGGTAGCGGTGCATCCGCAGGACGTGGTCCGAGATCTCCCTGTCCTGCTCAGGGTCCATCTGGTCCAGCACGATGAAGAGCAAGTCGAAGCGGGAGAGCAGGGAGTCCTGCAGGCCGATGTTCTCCATGGGCGTCTTGTACTGGTCATACTGGGGAAGGACGAGGTGAGGGGTTACAGGAGACACTCATGGGCCAGTCCTGGCTGCCAGGGAGGTTGGGGGGATTTCCTTGGGCCAGGGCTGAAAGGATGGGTGGATGGATGGACACCACACCAAACCCAGCCTGCTGCAGCAGTACAGCCACTTCTCCCCATCCTGCAAAACTCTTATTTCTATTTTTTGCGATCCCTAATCAGATACCAAGACTGAGGCTCACCACCAGCATGAGGGTCCATTGGGCTGCCCCAACACCCAGACAGAACCAAAACAGGGTGAGAAACACCAGGAGCCCCTCTCTCCTCCAGGAAAGCCATGACCACAACAGACCCCAAACCAACCAGGTTTTTGCTGTGCCATGGATCCAAGTCACTGATTTGGGGGATCTTTTGGGATTCACCAGCTGCCTCCTCCAGGGAAGGGTAACACCAGCACTCACCCGACCATAGACAGGGTTGGCAGCAGCCAGGACGCTGCAGCGGGAGTTGAGGCGGGCCTGGATGCCGGCCTTGGCGATGGTGACCCGTCCCTGCTCCATCACCTCGTGGATGGCCGTGCGGTCGATGTCGGACATCTTGTCGAACTCGTCGATGCACACCACGCCCCGGTCGGCCAACACCATGGCTCCCGCTTCCAGGCGCCGCTCCCCTGGGATAGGGCGGGGGAAAACAGGGTCAACCACCACCCACTGGCCCTACACACCTCCTGCCCTGCCATCCCCATCACCCCTGGGATGAGGGTGAGCCTCAAGGAGCAGCAGCGTCCTTCTGGGTTGCTCTCTGACCGAACATGACAGCAGAGGGAACACTCAGGATATGGATCAGAATTAGGAATGCCTTCCCAAGAGGAAGACAAAAATCCATGCTGCTGCTAGCCCTCAGATATGGCACCAAGTGGAAGAGGAGTAAAGAAGACCACCACCTAACTGAAGTGGACAAAATATCCCAAAACACAGGATCCCATGGTCCCGAATGATCATTACCATAAAGCTTCTGGTGGAGCAAGCCCTGCAAGTGTCACTGCAGAACAAACATTACAAATTTAAGGTTGCAAAAGACCTTTCAGATCATCAAAAGCAGCAGCCCTGGATGTCACAGAGTCCCTCCCAGGGGTTAACAAGCATCACCCCGATGCTCCTCACCAGTCTCTTGGTCCGTGGTGATGGCAGCGGTGAGACCAACGCCAGAGGAGCCCCTGCCAGTGGTGGGGATGGCCCGGGGTGCCGTGCTCAGCACGTACCTCAGCAGCTGGGATTTGGCCACAGAAGGGTCTCCTAGGATGGAGAACAGCACATTTAGGAACCACGCATCACCTGGATATCAATACCACCATCACCCTGGTGCTGTGTCTGGTTTGGGGTGCTCAGAGCAGGGGCAGGTAGAGGGAAAAGGGGACAGAAGGGTTTTGTTCAGACTTTGGAAAATAAGGTGAGCATGTATTCTTCCCACCATCATCAGTGATCCCGTGGGAGGAAATAGAGAAGATGGAGGTAAGAGATTTGAGAGGTGATGGGGATGGGACAAGAGGCAATGGGGACAATCTGGAACACAGAAGATCCCAACTGGACAGTGGAAAGAAAAAAACACTGCCTTGACAGTGGTTAAACATTGGGATAGTGGTCATGGGATCCCCTAGAATCACAAAAAGGTTTCAGATGAAAGAGACCTTAAAGCTCATCTCACTCCAACCCCCTACCATGGGCAGGGACATCTTCCACTAGCCCAGATTCCTCCAAGCCCCATCCAACCTGGCCTTGGACACTTCCAGGGATCCAGGGGCTGCCACAGCTTCTCTGGACAACCAGAGCCAGAGAAACCTCACCACCCTCATAGGGAACAATTCCTTTCCAATATCCCATCTATCCCAGCCCTCTGACAGTAGGAAGCCATTCCTCCTTGTCCTGTCCTATCACCCCATCCCTTGTCCCAAGTCCCTCTCCAGCTCTCCTGGAGCCCCTTTAGGCACCGGAAGGGGCTCCAAGGTGTCCCTGGAGATTTCTCCAGGGTGAACACCCCCAGCTCTCCCAGCCTGGCTCTAGAGTAGAGGAGCTCCAGCCCTTGGACTCCTGTCCAAGGTTTCCTCTCGACTCACTCTAACAGGTCCACATCTTTCTTGCGCTGATGACTCCACATCTGCACACATCTCCATCCCTGGAGGTGTTCAAAACCAACCAGACAAGTCACAAAGCAACCTGACCTACCAGTGACACCTGCACACATCCCTGGACCAGGCACCTCCAGATGTCCTGTCTAACCTCAGTTACTCCACAAAACTAAATCCAGACTCCTTCACCCCACCCCCAACAACACCAACCGAGGGTGCCTCTGCCCAGCCCTCCCAGACCTATCAGCAAGATGTTGATGTCTCCTCGGATGCGGCTCCCGTTCTCCAGGATCTTCTCTACCCCTCCCAGCAGCATGCAGAGAATGGCCTTCTTGATGTACTCATGCCCGTGGATGCTGGGAGCCAGGGATCTGGCCAGCTGGTCAAAGATATCCTAAAGCAGAAGAGGCAGAGCATGGCCTGTCACGTGGACTGGAGTAAGAAAGAACAAGCAATACTTCAAAAGACCATTTCAGCCCAAATTTCAGCTTATTCCTATCACAAAGCCACATGGATAAAAATTATTTGGAAAGGAGAAAACTGTTGGCCAGAGTTTTCTTTCAGTGGGATTTATATGAACTCCTGGACCATCTTGTCACTGACACCCAAACAAGCACTGGAAGCGGTGAGAGCAAGGCTTGCTCCTCTCTGTGCTACAGAGGAAAGCTCTGAGCATAAGAGGCTGGGGCAGAACCCCATTACTTCAGTCTGGGGTGAGAAAAGTCGTGTTTCTCCTGCAGAGGAAACTTCCTGGAAACCCGCTGGCAGGGTCAGGACACAGCAGAAGGATGCTCTGCAAGCAGTACAGAAGCAGCAAAAAAAAACCCAACAGGGCCTGATCACAGTCTAAGCAGAAAATTCAAAGAAAATGAGTTGGAAAATCCAACAACATGCTAAGAGGGTTGAAGAGTTACTTGCAACCCAACAAGAATGTCCTTAGCCACATGCCAAGCTGAAACTTCATGCCTGGCCACAAGACTCAAGTACCTTGGAGCGGCTCTTGCTGAACCTCTTGATCTTGGCCACGTCAGAAGCAGAGTAGAGCGGCCGGATGTCTTTGCTCATCTGCTTCACATGGCAGGCAATGAGGATGGTCCTGGAGAAGGGAGACAGCCGTGGTCAGCTCTGCAAACCCCACAGAGACACAGCAGAAACTTCCACGGGTCATCACTTGCTCTAGGAAGCCCTGGAAGGAGGTGGGAAGCTTCAACAGCTGCAGCACCCTCCATCTGACTGTGCTGGGCCATCAGTGGAGCATCGTTTAAGAACATCCAAACCCTTCTGGGCAGAGCTGGAAGTCACAGCTGCACATTGTGAGGGGAGACATCACCACAGTCTACAGTTTCCTCACAAAGGGAAGTGGAAAAGTGGCACCAATCTCTTCTGAGACCTGGGAATGGCTGGAGCTGTGTCACAGGAGGGTGAGGTTGGATATCAGGAACAGGTTCTTCCCCCAGGGGTGGTAGGGCCCTGACAGGCTCCCCAGGGAATGGGCACAGCCCCAAGGTTCACAGAGCTCCAAGAGCATTTGGACAATGCTCCCAGGCACAGGGTGCAGTGTTGGGTGCCTGTGCAGGGCCAGGAGTTGGACTCAATGATCCTTGAGGGCCCTTTCCAACTCAGCATATTTGGTGATTAGGATCAAGGTGCAAACCACTTCCAAGTGATTTAAACCACTGTTTGACCCAGCTGGGTGATGGCCACCTGCCAGATCTCACCTTCCAGAGACATGACCTGACCAAACAGGGTGAGAGGGCTGAAACCCAAAGCAGACTGACCTGAAAGTGCCCGAAGTGTAGCCCCCTTTCTTCCCTGGCAGGCAGCGGTACGTCCCCACCACCTGGATTCGGTCCCCAGGCTTCACCCTGTCCACCAGGTCATCGTCCAGAACCACATCCACCGAGCGTGGCAGCTGCCCCGCTGGGGCCTTCTCGGGCATCTCCTGGATGGTGATGGTCTGGTGGTCCTTGTAGACTGAGAGGCCAAACTCTGTCTCCAGCGGGTTGTTCTCTTCATCCTAAAGCAGGAACCCAAATTAAAAGACCAGCACCATTTTTCAGGAGAGCAGGGAGGAGAGGTAAGGTCAGCTGAGCAGGGGAAACACAGGCTGCATCATCCAACCTGCATGTGGCTGCTGGAAAGGGTTTTTTCAGCAGGAATGGAAGCTGGGTTTCATCAGATCCATACTGAAGCTGGCACATTCTCCCTAAAGGAAGCTGCTGCTGCTTCACCTCACCTTTGTAGGGTAGATGGAGCTGGATGGGAAAGCATTCAGGGAGGTCATGTCCGTGTATCGGCGCTCAATTGTTTTCTTGGTAGCTGGGCAATAATGGACGCTCCGGACGACTTTTGGACACACCAGAGAGCCTGGAGTTGGAAAAGAGAGGAGTGAGGGGCTGGGATGTCCCACCCCTCTGTCAGCAGAGAGCCCTCAACAGAGTCTCCAACATTAAAATTATTTGGGTCCCAACTCACTGCCAAACATGGACAGGACTGGCTGATTTTAAAGACCATCCCAACACTCAAGACCTTCAGCCAAGCTCCCTATTCCCTCATTCAGGTTGCCAGGACACAGAATCATATGATGGTTTGGTTGGAAGGAACATTAAAGATCAACTAGTTCCAGCCCTCCTGCCATGGGCAGGGACATCTTCCACTATCCCACGTTGCTCTAAGCCCCATCCAACCTGGCCTGGGATGCTTCCAGGGATGAGGCAGCCACAGCTTCTCTGGGCAACCTGTGCCAGGGCCTCCCCACCCTCACAGGGAACAATTCCTTCCCAAGATCCCATCTAATCCTACCCTCTGTCTGTTTGTAGTCATTCCCCCTTGTCCTGTTCTTCCAGGTCCTTTTCCCAAGTCCCTCTCCATGTCACAGCTCCTGGAGGGCTCCAGATCCTTCACAGCCAACCCCTGGTCCCTCCACGCCCGCAGCCCCTGGGTGTCCCCAGTCTCACACTTTGTCACGATGCCCTCCACGCAGACGATGCAGCTGAGGAAACAGGCTGTCAGTGTCCGTGGGGACACGTGCTTGGAGCCAAAGCTGCCCTCCAGCCCGATGTAGAAGTCCTCGTACTGCTTGGCGTAGGTGGCGTCGATGGAGGCGACGAAATCCTTCAGGGCGCGCTGGAAGGCAATCAGCTCCTCGAAGGCATTGCTCAGGAGCCTGCAGCACAGGGAGGTGACAAAGTAGATGGGTCAACCCCTTCCTCCTCAGCACTTTTCCCACACCCCTGCTTGCTCCACAAGTTTGCCAGGAGCAGTAAGTGAAAAGAAAAACTAAAGTCCATCACAGCTCTGTGTGAGGTCCTCTAGCACCAACAGCCAGGAGGAGAACAATTCCAAGCGTATCTAGAAAAGCTCACATGGCCAAGGGCAGATTGGCAAGCATGGTCCAAAATATGCCTGAGCATCCTAAAAATGACTGAGATAGTTGGGGTTGTTCAGCCAGGGGAAGAGAAGGGTCCATGGGGACCTTAGAGCCCCTTCCAGTGCCTAAAGGAGCTCCAGGAGAGCTGGAGAGGGACTTGGGACAAGGGCTGGGGTGACAGGATAAGGGAGAATGGCTTCATACTGACAAAGGGCAGGGTTAGACAGGATATTGGGAAAGAATTGTTCCCTGTGAGGGTGGTGAGGCCCTGGCTTTCGCCACAGGACAATGTTTGGCGCTTTCTTGGGACAAATGACCTGCTGAACCAGGGATGGACCTTTAAAACCCCTCTCAGGCCCAGTACCGCAGGTGACCCCCGTGCCCCAGACCCACCTGCTGGCTCTCTTCTCGTTCTTGCGCCGCAGGTCGTTGATGTTGACGATGAGCCGATACTGGTTGTCACTGATCATGTCCCGGACCTTACTCTGGTAAATTCCCTGGTCTTCCTGCAAGAGCGAGTGGAGGAAAGACACCCAAAAAACCCACTCACTTTGCATGTCCATCTGTGTGAGACACCCCTCAGGAACTCGTTCCTGCAGAGCTTGACTCCCTTTATCCCACCACCTAAGCAGGAAGGGGTAGGAACCAGGAAGGAGGAACGAGGTGCTCCCTAACCGCTGGGAGGAATGGGGGGACACAGGGACCACGGTCTCCCAACCCGTGGGGTACATGGTGAGAGGGATCAGGTGGTTCCCAACTCCCGGGGACATGGATTAGGGGGGGACGGACGGGCACATGGACCAGGTGTTCCCGAACCTCGGGGGTACACAAGGGGCGGGGGCGCACAGGGATGAGATGCGCCCAAATCCCCGAGCATAGGGGGAGGAGGGGACACGGTGACACGGACCAGGTGGTCCCCAACACCAGGGTACATAGAGGGGATGCAGCACCCGCGCCTCCCAGCTCGTCTCACCTCATCGTCCAGGAAATCGAGGTAGTCGCGCTGAGCTTCCCGCAGCTCCGCATCCTCCAGCCCGCCCGCCGGCGCCGCCATGCTGCCGGGCGCCCTGGGACGGATCCCGCCGCCGCTCCTGCTGCTGCCGGGGAAGGCGGTGAGAGCCGAGGAGAGCCGGGCTGGCCCCGCGATCAGACCCCGCGATCAGACCCCGCGATCAGACCCCGCGATCAGACCCCGCGATCCGCCCCCGCCGCGCTCCAGTTTCGCGCCAAACGCGGCTCCTTTCCCGCCACCGCGCGGGAAATCCAACCCCGGCCCGCCCCGTGGCGCTGCTGATTGGTCGGCACTACCCAGCGCCAGCCAATGGAGCGGCGATGCAGTGATGGACAAGAGCTTCAGCCTATCAAAGAGCGGGGGCGGTTGGGGGCGGAGCCAGGGGCTGCGGGGGATCGGATTCGATCCCGGCTCCGGCTCTTGGAAGTCACCGAGCGGCTGAAAGTGCTGCTTTAGGGGGAAAAAAATACTAAAAAGCGTAAACCCGACAACAACTAAAACACTCAAAGGGAGTCCCAAACGAAAAAAAAACCCAATGAGAAATAGTTTGGGGTTTTGTTTTTTATATTGTATTTTGGGGAGTTCCGTTTCCGGGTGTTTTCACCCCGTAAAGGCTGGGTGGGCGTTGCTTTCTCCCTTAACGTGGCCTCGGTGTGACTCCTGCAGTTTGGGGATGAACACACAAAAGGGACAGGTCCCGTGGTATTTGGAATGGAAATGGTGATTTTGATGTGTCTCAGAACCACAGGATGCTTTGGATTGGAAGGAACCTTAAAGGTCATCCACCGCTCCTGCCATGGGCAGGGACACCTTCCTCTAGCCCAGGCTGCTCCAAGCCCCGTCCAACCTGGCCTTGGACACTTCCAGGGATCCAGGGGCAGCCACAGCTTCTCTGGGCACCCTGTGCCAGGGCCTCCCCACCCTCACAGGGAGAAATTTCTTCCCAATATCCCATCTAACCCTGCCCTCTGGCAATTTAAAAACCAGTTCCCCTTGTCCTATCACTATCTGCTTGTGTAAAAACTCCCTTTCCCTCCTTTTTCCAAGCCTCCTTTAAGTCTTCTACGAGGCTGTTCTAGGCAGGAATCAAAAGGTGCCGCTGCCCACAGGGAAACCTGCTGCTCCCCCTTAAAAATCCCTTAAAAATCTTTATCTAAACTCTGTTTAAAAATAGGAAAAGAATATAAAGCATGACAAAAACATTAGCAAAGGCATACCGGGCACCCAAACTTGGCCGTGTCCCCTGGATATTGTAGCTAACAGCAGTTTTTCCAGGGTAATCCTGGGAATGAATATTCACCCCGGCATCTGCTGGGCTGTGCAAACGCTGAGGAAGAGAATTCCCGCTGCCTGATCTCTCCAGAGGGAGCAGCTGCGATTCGTGTTTCGGAAGAGGAGCAGGAAACAGCCTTTGCCCCGCTTCCCATTTTCTGTTTGTGCGCCTGGATCAGATCAATCACTGGAAATGATGCTGGGAACACTGTGGCCGGTTTGGGATATGCATAGCCCAAGTCCTGGATATTTGTCCTGCTCCTGAGAGATTTTTTCACATTGCTCTGTGTCCAAGTGAAAGTTCGGCGTTTCCTTTTTAGGCCTTTTAGCCCTCCTCTGGAATAATTTGATGGAGTATTCCACTTGGCAGGTCGGCTGGAATAAATAATATTATCATCTGTTGCTGCTTCCCTCCTTTTTTTCTTCTTTTCCTTTTCCCTTCCCTTTTTCTTTTCCTTTTATTTTTCCTTTTCATTTTCCCCCTTCCCCCCCCCCCTTTAATCTTCCAGGTTGCCCTGCTAGTTCCAGAGATGCTCCTTGCAGCTGGAATACCCTCCCTGCTTCTGCACACTCAGCAGGACTCACTTCCCTCCAGCTGCTCCTGAAAGCCACCTCTTCCCTCTCATTTGCTGGACATTTCTTGTTATCATGAGTAGGGGATGCACAAAGAGCGAACAGAAAAGACTTTTGGTGTGCCCCTATCACACATATATATATATTAAAAATATATTTATTTATTAATATATATGTTTATATTTTTAATATATTTTTCTATATATAAAGATAACATAAAGGCATTTAAGTGGGAACATCATCCATGAGGATGTAAACTGGTTGGAGGAATCTGTGTAAGTCCCCAAAGGAAATATGAATTATCCCATACAAAGTGCCAGAACCCCATGTGAGATTTCACTTCTGAGATGCTTTTTCTCCCTCTGCAGCAGACAGAATGTTAAATCCAGCCATGGGCAGTCTGTGTGCTCCACTGCAGATAAGATATGGGTGGGAAAAACATAATACGGGTGCAAAGCACCCCGTGAGTACAACGCAGAGCAGTATTAGGATGGGATTCAGGCACATCTATGCGGATTGCACAAGGTCTCACCTACATTTGGGTGGTCAAAACGAATCCCAGCCCAAGGAGACGTTGTGGATCGCTGCAGTTTTCCTCCTGCCAGGAGCTGGCAGGGCCCCACCGCTCCTGGCCGCAAGGTAACAGGAGTTAGGGATAAAAATAGCCGCTGTTGTTATTCATGACAGCGCCCTATAGCAACTGCTGCGTGCCTGAATAATTCATCGGAGCAGGGCAGGCCGAGGAGGACACAGGGACGGAGAGGTGGAGAAGGCTGGGAAGAAGGCAGACGCCTTCCCTGCCTTTTGGGACTCCCCAGGATTGCGCCCAAGGTCTCCCTGGGTTCACCTCCCCGCCACATTCCGGAGGCTGCGGGGTGAAAAGGCAGCACAAGCTCACTGGGACATTTAGCACTTCCTACACACTGAAAAAAACAGGAATTAAGCGCTTAGCACGCAGAGGGCCGTGTCTGCAGGGCTTGCAGAGAAACAGAAGGACCAAGGGTGGATGCAGGAGCAATTTCCATGGGTGAATTGCACACGAGGGATGTTGGCCAGAACACCCCAACAGCTCTCAGCGTGGATTTTCTCATCCCTTCCTCACACCTCTGTGTGTAAGCATCCACCTGTACGCTTGGTTTCTGAAGTTTAAGGGTACCCTGTGATCCTTCCAGGATTCTGAGGTGTTGTGGGGTTTTGTTGTTGTTGCTGTCATTTTTGTTCTTGGTTTTTGTTGCTATTTTTTTCCCCTTAGTTCAACTAAATGTCAATTTTCAAGCCACAGTTCAATTTTCAAGTTGCCATCTATTCGCTGTCCTGGCTGCTGAGCAGCCTTGCCTCACCCACGAAGGGCAGGGGAGAGGCTTGTGGCTCATTCACAGCTCCAAAAACAGGGGGAGAGTATCCCAAAGTCGATGGAGTGTCACCTGATCATCAAGCAACACATTGCAGTGGAGATTCCAAATCTATTTGTAACAAAATAAGAAGGACAATAACATGGAATACAGTGTCAGGGATGAAAAAAGTCACTTTTTAGAACTGAAATGATGTGAAGAAGTGAGACCACCTATGAGATGTTTTTATCAGGGTACATTTTACATTTTCCAATGGATTAAAGGGATTTATATTTACTGGGCTCTCCTGAAGCTGCAGTTGCAGGAGCTGAACCCTAAGCGGGGGTGAATTCACTCTCACAAGCAGAGTGTTGTCCTGACTCTCATCACTTCCACACATGTGGAAGACAAATAACTGAATGCAGAAGGAGCCCTTAATCCTCTGTCCTGACCTTTTCCCTAACATAGGCTGGAGAATCTCACCCCATTGCATCTGCACCCAGCTCAGGCATTTCTGACATCATTTTCTTGAAGTGTTTGTTATTCCCACGCACTCTGGTAAATCTTTAAATGGCTCTAGCTCCTGGTTTTTTCCCTAGTTGTGGAGGAGAGAAACGTGGAAAGCTACTATCCACTGATAGTATGAATGGAATTTCTTTACTTAAAGGCATGGGGAGCTGTTGGTATCTCACCAGGAAAGGACAGGAAAGTGGGTAAGGAGTTAAAGCCCTGACCTTCAGTGTGTTTGGATGGGCTGTAACCACCTTCTTGCTTCCCAGAGTAGGAGCCCAGAGCATATGGATTTGTTTTTCCTCCCAGATGCCTCTAGCATGGCCTTAGCACAGTGATGGGAACATAAAAAATCTTGTTGTGGTCCTGCTCCTGATGCACAGCTACTCGAGATCCCACGGGGATTCATCCTGTTTTCCTGCTGTGCAGGAGGAAAACACAGCAATTAATAGAAAACCAAAACAAACCCACACAGGCCGTGCCTGCGGGCATAAGGAAAACTGAATTCCAAATGAAACCAGAGGAGTGGCTGAATCAACAACGAAGCTCTGGAGAGCCTGGCTGTGGAATAGGGCAACCCAACCACATTTCCAGGGAAGTCCAAAGGGCCCAGACACAGAGCTGAGGTTTGGTGTTGCTATTTCAGTCTTCTCATCTGCTCTCATGACTTCTGGCTGTTACTAAAGACAGTGACAGCTGGTTCCTTTTTTTTTTTTCCTATTCTCTCACTTTCTTCACCCTCAAGCCTGGAAATCACCCATCTGTATGCAAAACATCCCTGCCTCTTCCTAAGAATCTCTGAGAGCTGCTTTCAGCCCTGGGGCAGGGTCCACTGGTCAATTCAGCAAGTGATGTCCAGCTTTAGAACCACAGAACCACGGAACTGTTTGGGCTGGAAGGGACCTTAAGGATCATCCAGTTCCACCCCCTGCCATGGGCAGGGACACCTTCCACTAGCCCAGGTTGCTCCAAGCCCTGTCCAACTTTGCCCTGGACACTTCCAGGGAAGTGTACATCACCCTCATTATAAAGAACTTATTCCAAGTATCTAAATCTAACCCTGCCCTCGATCGCCCATTCCCTGTGTCCTGTCCCTCCATGCCTTGTCCTAAGCCCCTCTCCAGCTCTCCTGGAGCCCCTTTAGGCACTGGAAGGGGCTCCCAGGTCTCCCTGGATCCTTCTCTTCTCCAGGTGAACACCCCCAGCTCTCCCAGCCTGGCTGCAGAGCTGAGGGGCTCCAGCCCTTGGAGCATCTCTGGGGCCTCCTCTGGACTCTCTCCAGCAGCTCCACATCGTTCTGCTGTTGGATCCCAGGGCTGGAGGTGGGGTCTCACCTGAGCAGAGCAGAGGGGCAGAATCCCCCCTGCCCTGCTGCCCGCACTGGGGGATCAGCTCAGGACATGGGGGGTTTCAGGGATGGGTCATGTCCAGCTCTCACCACCAGCACCCCAAGTCCTTCTCCTCAGGGCTGCTCTCGATCCATTCCCCGCCCTGATGGGAAGCTCGGAAGCTGCAGCACTCCGTGTAAGGCACATTAGTAACCCCTGTCAGAGTGTCACAATGGGCTGTCACGGCTGCGGGCAAACCACGAGGAGGCAGGAAAGTCCTGACCCCAAATTGCCACACAATCCTTGTGCAACACGTGGGGAACAGCTGATGGTGCCAAAATTAACTGTATCGAGTGCTTCTTTCTGACTGCAGAGGCTGAACTTGGTAACCCAGGATTTTTTTTTCTGAATTATTAGTTAAAGAAAGCCTTAGTGTTCTAATGTGTTCTTAGTGTTCTAATTCTGCATCTGCAGAATTTTTATTTAAAACTTGCTGAACCATGAGCACCAGTCCTTGCCCAGTGGGAAGGAGTTCCACATGGGCACAGACAGGACAAAAAAATTTCTCTTTTACCCAACTACAATAACAACATTTCAATATTCTTTATTACAGGGAAAAGGTAACTCATCCTACTTTCTGGATCACATTTGGTGCTTGGAATACCTCAGTTGTCTTTGGTGCAAAGCTGCTACGTTGCTCCTCAGCAGCACAGTGAGGACACCGAGTGTTTGGATGCTTCTTGGTGGAAGGAGACCCTGATCCACAAAAGAAGCTCCTTTTTTGTGTAGTAACTCAAAGCACCTAAAAATAACAGAACAGCCTTTTGCAGGTCCCTTCCAACCCAAAGCTCTCTACAATGCACATTTGGGTGGGGAAATTAAAGCATTCAGGACCTGTTTGAAGGCACAAAGTGTGTTTAAATCCTATCAGATGACTGTAGAGGGTAGGGAGAGCCCAGCCTGGTACAACCCAATCTTAACTCTGGGACTAATCTCCTGGGCAAACACAACCACACCTGGGTTTTGACTTGCAGGGAGCTGAGTGATTCATTTCAGGGTTTAAAATGTCAGTGGTAGGGAGTAACAGACTGCAGCACAGCAGGGTAAATCTGAGATGAACTACAGAGCATCGCTTGGTACCACTCACCTGAGAGCCAGGGATCAAAGAGATCTCACTGCACAGCATCTGCCAGGCCTGGGGTGCAAAACAGGCTGTCAGCACCCACCCAGGAGAGCAGTTATCCCACACAGAGCTGCCCTTTGCCCCTCCCAAGGCTGTCCTGGGGCATATCTTTAAGTTAAATGAGGGAAAAGCCTTTTACTGGAGCAAGAAAGACCTGCAGGTGGCCGGGCAGGATTGCAATGTCCACGTTGCAGCAGGGATGTCACTCCCCACCATCCCCATTTGTCTGGGTTGTATTTTATGTCCCACCTCCTATGCCCTCGATCACCTATTCCCTGTGTCCTGTCCCTCCATCCCTTGGCCCAAGTCCCTCTCCAGCTTTTTTGGAGCCCCTTTAGGCACTGGAAGGGCTCCCAGGTCTCCCTGGAGCCTTCTCTTCTCCAAGTGAACACCCCCAGCTCTCCCAGCCTGCCTCCAGAGCAGAGGGGCTCCAGCCCTTGGAGCAGCTCCATGGCATCCTCTGGACTTACACCAGCAGCTCCAGATCCCTCTGATGTTGATGGTCCCAGGGCTGGAGGCAGCTCTGCACGTGGGGTCTCACCAGAATGAAGCAGAGGGGCAGAATCCCCCCCAGTTTAAGGAGCAGAGGAGGAGGATGGTGCAGTATTCCAGGTCTTTCAGGAGATGACTTCGAGGGACAGAAACTGCGTGCAAGATGTCACTGAGGGGAATGGGAGCTGCCAGTTGTATCCCATCCACATCCTTGAGTGTGATGACAGGGAAATATTGAGGTCCCCTACCCACCTTCTTCAGCCTGGATGCTTTCCCTCCTCACTTTGGGGGCACTGGCTCTCCCACGTGCTGTGAGATTTGTGCTGGGATGTGCTGAACCTTCACCCAGGCTGCAGAGATCTTATCAGAGCCACAAAGTCGCATTCCTGGGCTGCCACTCCGTGTATCCTCTCCCTGCAGAACAAGCAGTCCTTCTGTTTCCCTTGTAAACCCATCAAAAACCAGCAGTTCTGACAGGCTGGAGCAGCAAAACCCGCATGAACCTGCTGAGGCAGAGCCTGGAGAGGGCAAACGGGTACTCTGTACTTATAAATTAACCTGCTCCTGGAGTCATGGTGACTCTACAGCTGAACCCACCGCTGTGGCTTTGGCACAGCTCTGTCCAGGATGCATCAGCCTCTCCCAGACATTTCCCAGGCATAGCTCAGAGGCCCAGAGTCCACTCCTGAAAGGCCATTTGGGTGCAAATGCCTGTTTTCTGGAGCCCAGAGATTTTGTTTCCGGCAGCGGGCTCGAGGCCATACTGCCTTTAGCTTGGAAATCTTGTGGAAAATCATCTCCTCCTCCACACTTGCATGTCCACAGCACCAAAATCAGGGGGCTCCCCCACTCCATGGAAGTCATCTGGTCTGAGCCCTCTTGCTCATATAGGGCCACACAGAGGAGGTTACCCAGGTCCATGTCCAGATGGATTTTAAATGTCTCAAAGGATGGAGACATCTCTCTCTGGGCAGCCTGTGCCAGTTCTCAGCCACCCTCACAGTAAAAAAGTGTTTCCTGATGTTCAGAGGAACCTCCTGTGCTTCAGTGGGTGCCCATGGCCCCTGGTCCTGTGTATTTTACTTTAAACGTAGAATCTCCGTCTTTGAGAGTGATTTTCATCCTTGGAGATCTTCAGAACCCATCTGGACACGGTCCTGGGCAACTGGCTCTGGGTGGCCCTGCTTTAGCAGGGGGCTGAACCAGGTCACCTCCGGAGTTCCCTTTCCATCCCCAGCCACCTTGCAGTGACTTGTAAATCCTATGAGGACCGGCTGAGGGAGCTGGGAAAGGGGCTCAGCCTGGAGAAAAGGAGGCTCAGGGGGGACCTTGTGGCTCTGCACAACTCCCTGACAGGAGGGGGCAGCCACGTCGGGGTCGGGCTCTGCTCCCAGGGAACAGGGACAGGATGAGAGGACAGAACTTCAATCTATGGACAAGGGAAGTTCAGGTTGAACATCAGGAGGAATTTCTTCATGGAAAGGGTGCTCAGGCATTGGAAGGGGCTGCCCAGGGAGGTGGTGGAGTCTCCGTCCCTGGAGGTCTCCACGAACAACTGAACGTGGCACTCAGTGCTCTGGGCTGGGTGACAAGGTGGGGACCGGTCACAGGTTGGACTCGATGACCTTGGGTAATCTCTCCCAACCTAAACGATTCTGTGATTCCGTGACTTTACTTCCCTTTCCGATGTGTCACTGGGCTCCCCTCTGCACCCAGCGCTGGGGTGATCTGGGTGGTGCCGTGGGTTTGAGCCGCGCTTTGTCCGGCCCGGCCCGGGCTGGGCTGGGCTGGGCTCGGTCCGCGGGGCCAGCCCGGGGCGGGGCGGGGCGCGCATGCGCGGGGCGGCCGCGGGGGCTCCCGGAGGCGGTGGCCCCGGGACTCGGCGGCGGCAGCGGGAGAGGGGAGGAGAGAGCGGACGGCAGAGCGGACGGCAGAGCGGACGGCAGAGCGGACACTGAGAGCGGTGAGTGCCGGAGGGGACAGCGGCCACTGAGTGCGGGAGGTGAGTGCCGCCACTGAGTGCGGGAGATGGAGAGCAGGCACTGAGTGCGGGAGGTGAATGCGGGCACCGAGAGCGGACGCTGCGGGCGGTGAGTGCGAAGGGTGAGTGCAGACGGTGAGTGCGGGCGATCCCCTCCCCGCGGTCCCCTTCTCTCCCCCCGGGGCACCCCGCCGAGGGTCCCCAGCGAGTTCCCGGTGCGCTCCGGCGGCCCCGCGCGGGTACCGCCGCTCCTGCATCCCCGCCGCGCCGGGAGCATCCTTCCCCGCGGGGGCAGCGGGATGCCGGGGGTGGTCGGTGTGCGGTGCCTAGTGCTTGCAGGCACTCCCGGGGTGCGGGGGGATGCGGGATCTTTCCCTCTGCGCCGCGCGCAATTGTGGTTCATCAAGCCGGGGTTGGTCCAGTGGTCAGGTGGGTGCTGGGGAAGAGCTTGAGGAGGGGAGGGATGTGCAGGGAAACACGGATTTTGCCTTAAATTCCCCCGTTACCGGTATCTCAAGGGCTTCCTGAAGGAGAGAGGTGGGCAGTGGTTTTCCTCTGTGTTTGTTTGAAGTGGCTGTGGGCGGATTTTCCTTGAGTGACTTTGACACCCGGGGAGCTCTGGAGGCCACGGGAAGGAGAGGCATAGCTCAGCCGTGAGCTGGGAGAAGAACCAGCTCCCGGTGTTTGCCTTGGAGCTGCCGCCTGCTCCTTGCGCAGACAGGAGCTGGGGCGCGTCTCCAAAGGGTTACCGAAGGGTTGTTCCCTGCTGATCTTCTCCAGGACACTTCGGGGTCATGTTCCCCCTGTATCCCATCCGTATTTTTTCCTGGCTGAAAACACCACAAGCATCTCATTTTTTGGGGGGGGAGGGGGAGTGGGGGGAGGGAAATATTGTGGACCGTCTTAAAGTGTTCTGGTTTTCTTCAGCACAAATACATAGATATATAAGTTTGAGTGAACATTTTAACAGTTGTTTGTTTGGTGTCAAACCAATTCCTCTCTGGCATGAGCACGGTTAGGTATGGAGCATCCCGGGAGCTGTGCTGAGGTGGCTTTGACTGGAGCACACCAGTTTTTACTGGGATGGAGAGGTACACTTGTTGTGGGATGCTGGGATGCTGTGGGATCGTGGGTTCAGAGCTGGGAAATGATTCAGGTATCACTAGTTGGGGGATTTTTGGGTGGTGTGGGGATTGGAGCAACCAGCCAGTGGAAGGTGTCCCTGCCCATGGCAGAGGGGTTGGAACAAGATGAGCATTAAGGTCCTTTCCAGCCCAAAACATTTTAGGATTCTAGGATTGCTCACTGGGGATTAGGATGAGGAGGAATGTGATGCTGCCCTGGCAGCAGTCGTTGAAAAAGAGCAAAGTCGTGAAAAGGTCATGAAAAAGGATGAATCCAGCAGGTCTGAAGTCTGGTTTTGCCCTCTGCCAGGGCAGGGAGGGGACAGCCAGCCATGAATTCTGAATTCTAGCAACAGACTTTGCTCCTGCCTTGGGGTGCCGTGGTGACATGTGCTGCAAACAATTCCTAGAAACCCACACGAGGCTCATCAGGCCAAACCACACAGTTGCACGTTTCCTCCCACGCAGCCGGGGAAGGTGTGGGTTAACAGCCCTGCACCCTGCAGGATTTTCTGTTTCCTGGGCATTAATTGCTTGTATTTGTTTACGCTGAAGCTGCAGCCTGTGGCCGAGCAGAGGGCTGTGTCCCTGTGGGTGCAGGGAGCAATGGCAGGGAGGGATGGCCATGCCAGCGAGGCAGGGAACAAGGGAGGTGCCACCGCCGGGTCACGTGCGTGAGCTTGCAGCTACTTGCACATCTTGAGTCAGGCACCAGCTTAATTTTTTATCTGCTAGTTTACGGGGTAACTCTTGCTCCTGGGGTCAGACCAGTGGCTCTTTAATTGCATAAACATTCATTAATAAATTCCAGAAGAAGAAATACCCAGGGAGGCTGCTGGAGGCTGCAGCTGTACAGATGTGGCCATACCTTATGAGCTCCATCCTTCACAGAATCATGGAATGGTTTGGGTTGGAAGGGGCATTAAAGATCATCCAGTTTCAACGCCCTGCCATGGGCAGGGACACCTTCCAGTAGATCAGGTTGCTCCAAGCCCTATCCAGTGTGACCTTGAACACTTCCAGATATTAAGGGGAAGCTTGCTCCCACCTCCTTCCCACCCTCCAAGCCCCACCAAATCCTTGGGATTGAGTAGGGTTGTAAGCATGTGGATGCAGCACGGCCGGCATGCCTTTTGGGGGAGAAGTCTGCCATCTGGCTCTTACCTGGGGCTTTGTAGCCCCAGGAAAGGCATCACTTCCATCACTGCAAACCTGGAACCTGGCTGGGAGAGGCCATAGGGCTAAATAGGATGAGGTCCTGGATGGGGACCAAGACTTTTAGTGCAGGGGAGAGGAGAGCTCGTGGCTCCACGAAGTTGGCACAGGGCTGCAGTCTGTCCCTGGCAGCCTCCTCTCTGCCCACGGCAGCCACAGGGCTCTGCATGATTTATGTACATTTTTTTTGAGTGACCAAAGCTCTAAAATCCTCAACCTTAAAAAAAAAAAAAATAATGTTTTTGTGCAAGAGGCTTTTGTGGATGACAGCAAAGCTGAGAAGGTTCTTCTCGGGGTGATTTGAGCCCCCAAACAGCACATGGCCAGTTTGGTTTGGTCGCTCTGCCTGCAGGCAGATGGTTCCAGGGTTGTCCCATCAGCAGATGGATCTGAGCAGGGAGGGATTTGCTGGCTTGTCGAGGTCTCCCTGTGCTAGCAGGAGTTCCCAGTTCCAGCAGACCTGCACTGAAGGAAGATTAGTGCTGAAGGAAATTTAGGAGGTGAAAGTGGGATGCTGCTGTGACAAATCCAGGCTCCTTTGTCAGTCAGTGCAGGAGGAAAACCCCCAGGCACTTCGTTGGCACAACTCCAGTTTCTGGAAATGGTCAGTCCCAATCCATCAGTGATCCCTGCATGGCTGAATACAGCAGGCAGGGACTGATGGGGGTGGCAGGACCAAAACCATGCCCAGGAGTGCGTTGACACTTCAGCAGCCTGATGGTCATAGTTTGGGACTGTGTCCTGGTCTGGTTTGATTCCTAGTGTACTCATCAGGGATTTCAGAGCCACCTGAAATCCAGCCCCAAAGCATCAGGTGTTGTGTTGGTTGTGTGTGGGAAAAGTGGTGAGCGGATCAGGAAAGCACAAACAGCAGAGGATTAGTGAGATCAGGAAGAAAAGCTGGGGAATATTACCTCGCCCTTGAGCAATTTTTGATACAGGGGGAGTGGATTTGCAGAGGAGGGAATTCTCAGCCAGGGTCTGTGAGTAGAATTACTGAATATTAACTGGTGCTGCAGGTGGGTTTCTTTTTTTTTTTTTAAGGAATTATTGGCTGTGTTATCAGCAGCATCACCAAGCTCTAACCCGGGTTAGGCATGAGGAAACTGCAGCTGTACTATCACGGCAAACCAGAAATGTGCCATTCCCTAACATGGTTTGGGAGATAGCACAGTCCAGGAGTTGTTCCTGGCTGACAGTTTGTGTGTGGCCACCCATTTGAGGAGTACAGCAGCACAGGAATGGCCAAGCCAGCCCAGCTGATCTCTGAGCACCTGATGTTGTGAAAATCAACCCCCCCCTGCACGTGATGCTTGGACTCTCACAAAAAATCCACCAGCCTCATCCAACCTTTGGTTTCCTAACTTTGGGGTTCCATTCCCCTGCTTTGCTCCCCCAAACACCGCAGGGCCTCGGGGGTGCCCCCCTTGTTGGGATGTTTTGCTGCAGGGACGTGGCGTTTGCCAGCAGCTTTGTTTTGCTCTGTGCCGTCTGAGCACAGCGTTCCCTGCGCTGGCTCTGCTGCTCTCATCCCCTGGCCCCATCCCAAAACTCGGGCAATGCTGAGCCCATGTCAAGAGGCACTTGCTGCTCAGCACGGCTGAGCTGGCTGCTGGCCCAGCTCGCTTCCAGGCCAGGAATTGCAGGGGAGCTGACACTGCCATGGCTTCCGTGGGGGATCCTGCCACCTCCTGCTGGCTTTCATGGCTCGTCTCCCAGCATCACAGGACGTTCGTTTCCTGAGGGATACAAGCTTGGACAAACCCTGCTTGGGTTGCACGCTGTGTGTGTGTGTAGAGAAAGGGAGAATTTGAGCCATCTTCTTTTATTTGAAATTTTCCACAAGGTTATTTTGACCTTTTTTCTTAGCAGATCGGGTTGTTTTATGTCATGGCCTTCAGTAAATCACATGACATCACCTTTTACCTGCCAGAGCATCCCAGCCTGTGCAGGTCCCTGTTGGAGGAGTGATGGGAATTGGGCTGATGTAGATTTAACAGGGTACCTAAGTGCCTTGAGGGAAATAAAACCTGTGCAATTCACTGTTGAGTAGTCCCAGCACTGCCCAGTGCATTAGGAGCACAGTATCTCATTTCCATCAGGCAGATAAGGAGTGATCTCCCCATTTCCTAGACAGGGAAGTGTAAGCCCAGTTTACAGAAGCCCCAAGTACCTGGCCCCTCTCTGGTGGTGGGGATTTCCACTTCTTTGATGCTGGAGTGCAGATCAGTCCTTCATACCCTGCTGCCTGCCCTGGAAGGGCTGGTCCCTGGCTCAAACCATCAAATCATGGAATCATAGAATGGTTGGGGTTGGGGAGACATTAAAGCTCATCCAGTTCCACCTTCCTGCCATGGGCAGGGATAACTTCCCCTAGCCCAGGTTGCTCCAAGCCCTGTCCAGCCTGGCCTTGGACACTTCCAGGGATCCAGCAGCAGCCACAGGTTCTCTGGGCACCCTGTGCCTGTTGTAAATCCCAGCAGCTCCCTGCAGAGGGGATCTGAGCTCTGGGTGTTCCTGCTGCAGTCTGGAGGAATGTTGGCACCTAAATGTGTGGCAGGAGAAGGAAGCAGGTAATACCAAGACTGCACAGGAACTGCTGCTCGAGCCAGTCCATGGTCTCTTATTTTCTCATCTCTGGAGGGGCTGTTCCAAAACACCAGGCAGAATGGGATGCAGGAGCTGGCACTGTGCTCCCAGAATGATCTTGCAAAGTTTTCTCCAACTCTTCACAATTTAATTACAGGAGATGTTTGTGCTTAGGGGGGAGGACCAGCCTTCAGACAACAGGATTTGGGATGGGGCTTACCCAGTGCATCTGAGCTGGGTGCAGCCCTGGTGCAGCCTCTCCCAGAGCCGAACTGCTCCCTGCCATCCTGGTGCTGTGGGAGCTCTGACACCAAAGTTAACCCCATGTAGGAAGGGGTCACAATAAAACCCCAAGCTTCAGAAGGACATGGAGTCCCCCTGGGGACTTTTGCTCAACTGCCAGAAGAGAGGAATTCAGGAATTAATCACCTGCAGCTCTCCAAACCAGTCTGTTGGCCACTGCTGTTATTTTCATGCTGTCCACAACCACTTCTCTTTTTTTTTTTTTTTTCTGTTTAAATGCAATGCATTTATTAAAGACTTCCCAAAGCTGAGTACCCCCGGTCCTCCCTTCTTTGTTTACCAGGAATTACTGCCTTTTTGGAAGCCTGTGTAAACCTCTGATGCCTGAATACCAGTCTGCAAGCAGATCTATCACATTAGTGTAGCCTCAATCCCAGACAGTGAACTCCGGGGCTGGAGCGGTGGGAAAATCAACCGTACTCTGTAGGAAATTTTCTCATTCAAACCCTTCCATCAGACTGTGACCAAAAAGCAAAAGAGCTGGGAAGAAGCTTGGGTTTCCAATTACCCTCTTCAAAAGGGAGAGAAAAATTGGAACAGGATCGTTCTCCTCCTGTGCCGGGAGTTTTTATTGTGGATGTAATAATCCAGCCTGGCCATCATCCACGCCCTCCTTCTCGCCTTGCAGCTCCCTCCCTGAACAAACGATACTTGGTTGCTGTTAATTGGCAGCAGCCAAAATAACTGAATCCCCCGGAGATGGGGGTGAGGACGGAATCTCAACGAGACACCCCGCCGATGAATGTGGCTTTCAGCTGGCTCCTATGCCCCCGTGAAGGGAAAAGAATAGGGGCTCTGTGAAACAGCCAGTGCTGACCTTGGGTTTCTGGGTTGGTGGTTTTTTGTTGTTGTTGTTGTTGGTTTTTTTTGCCTCTTTCTCTCTTCTAACCTTAATTGCTCGTCACTTTGTCCCATCACATGATCGCTGGAAACTGCCAACTTGTTCTCGCTCGCTCATATCACAAGGTTTGAAATAAGCAGGCTACCAGGTTCCTGATTTAGTGCTGTTCAGCCCAGTATCAGATGTGTTTCTTGTGATTTCAGGCTATTATTTTAAAAATCTCTGCCCCTCACAGCCTGTTTAAAACTGGCATTTTCCAGCTCTGAAAACCTGCCTGGAATCATCTGTGCTGTCAGGGAGGTGTGCAGTGCCCAGGCTCTCCGAGGCGATGCTCGCTGCATGCACTGAGCTCTGGGGATGAGAGGCGGTGGCAAAATCCTGGCATGAGCACAAGTGGTGCAAGCCGGAGCCAGGCTGTGCCTGGGACAGAAGCTGCCTGTCTCTCTCACACCCTTGTCAGCATGCAAAGCAGGCAGGCCATGGACTGCATTCCCATGCATTCCTATTCCCAGGGTCAATTGCCACCTTCCCATGTGTTGCCTTTGCTCTTTACGGGCAGTTTTCAGCAGGTTTCTCTGCAGGAGATGAGCACTGACTCTGCTCTCTGCAGGTCTGTGCCCTCTTGGAGCTGGATTTCAGTTCCCAAAGTCCTGGGGTTCACTCTGGCACTAGTCTGTGTTCTCCAAGATTTAAGGAACTTAATCATGTCCTTTCTTCTTCTGCATCACCACCATCGTCATTGAATCATAAAATCCCAGAATGATCTGGGTTGGAAAGATCATTTGTTTCCAACCCCTCTGCCATAGGAAGGAAAAAATTCTTCCCTGTAGGTTGGTGAGGCCCTGGCACAGGTTCCCAGAGAAGCTGTGGCTGCTCCATCCCTGGAAGTGTTCCGGCCAGGTTGGACTGGGCTTGGAGCAGCCTGGGATAGTGGAAGATGTCCCTGCCCATGGCAGAGACAGAATGAGATGACCTTCAACATCCCTTCCATCCCAAACCACTCCACAATTCCATGATTTGTGAATGAACTCCATTAGCTACAAGGGGCCAGAATAGTCTGGCTGTACATTGGAGCAGGGCAGAGCGAGTGTTGCCTTCTGTTCACACCGTGCCCTCATAGGAGTGCCCCAAAGTCAAAATTTGCCTTGCCTCCCTAAATTTTGGCACGTAACACCACGGGGATACACAAGCTGCTGGATGAACTGCGTGTCCCATCACAGATTAGGACCCTGCAGACCCTTAGGAGAGAAGCAAAGTCTTTATGAGTGGGCACAACATTAACTCCCCAGCAAGTGTGCTCTCTTCAGCATTATACATCTGTGAAACTAAAACAGCATTTCCAAGGACCATTCTGCCTTCTGTGGCTAAGGCAGCTCCATTGAATGCAGCAGACAAATTACACTGTGGCAAATGGGAAAAAAACCCAGCCTTGAGAGATGCTAAGGGAGAAAAGCCTAGGCAGTGTAGGGCAGAAAGACTTTTCTGGAAAATGAAACTTAATTATGACAGCTCCCCTCTGCTAGAATATGGAGGCAACATGAAAATATTTTGTCTCTTATCAGATGCTTTGGGTTCCTACAGGAAGTGAGACTTGCTACCTGCTTGAGAGACTGCTCTGACTTTGCTCTGTGTGCTGTCTCACCCTGGGACTGCTTTCAGACTGCTTTCTGCTTTCCGAAACTCTCTCATGGTGTTTCACACTTTTCTGTCCTCTGTATCATCGGCCTAGCAGGGGTCTCCCATCACAGAATCGCGGAATGGTTTGGGTTGGAAGGGATTTTAAAGCTCCTCTAGTTCCAACCCCCTGCCACAAGCAGGCACTAGACCAGGTGCCCACACAAACTATTTCTGTCTCACCTCTGGGCATAGCTGGGATCTCATGTAACAGGAGAAAAATTCACTGTTTTCCACACTCAGGCAAAATAATTACTTGCATTTACTTTTTTCCTGCCACCTCCATCCCCTGCAGCTCCAGTTGTGTGTGTATAAGCTTAGGAGACAAATTCTGCTCCTGCAAACCTGTGTGTGTTGGTTTCACAGGAGTAGCCACAGCCCTGCACAGTCTGGTGGGGCCCCACGAGCACCAATTTCAGTTCCGTTCAAATACGGGCATGTGTGATGAATTCTCTTCTATTTTGTGTGACACAAACACCAGCAGGGAAGAGAAGTATCTAGGTTGTTGGGAAACAGGGGGTATTGGGAATTAATTTAATGCCAGGAGTTGTTCTCCACACATTAGGATCCTGCTGTGCCCTGAATCTGAATCTTGCCAGCCAGAGCTTAGCAAGTCTGGAGGTTACCAAGGAGCAGAGCAGGCAGAGGAGTGCCCAGCACTGTGTTTGGCTGCTCTGAGCAGCCAGGGACATCTCTGGCAGTCCCTCAACATTGGTTCCATGGATGCTCCCAAAGCTCTGATGCTGTACCCGAACTGCAGCCCGCTTGGATGCAAAGCCTCTCATTTCTTCATTCCCTCTCAGTCCTGATGCTTCTTACTTGTGGAGGCATGAGGGCTGTAGGTTTGGGACTGTGGATTTCTCCGCTTCTCCCTCTGCCATACTCACTACAGTAACCCATGGACAAGTTGTGTGACAGGGAAACTTGAGTTTCTTTGCAACCTCCATGATTTGGTTGGGACCCTCCTAACTCATGTGCACACAGGCAGGTTATCCCTTAGATGAGTAATTTACATCCCAGTTGTCCCTGAGCATTTTGTTACGGGTTAAGGGGTGAAAAATCACCTTCATACATCATCAGATGCTTTCTTGCCAACGAACTGCTTCCTGCACTCCCTTGTTGGCAGCTTGTGGCTACTGAACACTCTCCAAGCTGAGTGCCTGAGGAAGTGGGGAGGAAGGCCAGGCTTGTGACATTGCTGTGCCCATCTGATGCAGGCTGAGCTGCAGGGACAGGGCTCTGCCATCCTCCTCTGTGCAGAATTTAGGTCAGGGAACAGATACCCCTAGGAATCTGGTACTCCCTCAGACCCTTCCCTGACTCCCCAGGAGATCTGGTACCTCTAAACTAGACAATATTCATAGAATCATGGAATGGTTCAGACTGAAAGGGACCTTAAAGATCATCTTATGCCAGCCTCCTGCAGTCCCCTGAGCAGGGACACCTTCTGCTATCCCAGGTTGCTCCAAGCTCTGTCCAGCCTGAACAGTTCTGGCGATGGGGCAGCCCCAGCTTCTCTGGGCACCCTGTGCCAGGGCCTTGCCACCCTCACAGGGAACAATTCCTTCCCAATATCCCATCCATCCCTGCGCTCTGGCAGTGGGAAGCCATTTCCCCTTGCCCTGTCCTTCCAGGCCCTTGTCCCAAGTCCCTCTCCAGCTCTCTTGGAGCCTCTTCAGGCACTGGAAGCTGCTCTAAGGGCCAGTATCTCTCTAGTGCCATGGTTTATCCCACTGGGAATGGCAGCATGCTCTTCTCTGCAGTGCACCACCATTAACATTTCCTCTTTCTCCCGTTCCCACAGGGCAGGAAGACGACGTTCCGTGGTGCGGGGCTGAAGGCAGCAGGATGACAGCCATCCTGGAGCGGCTCAGCACGCTGTCCCTCAGTGGGCAGCACCTCAGCCGGCTGCCCCGGCTGCTGGAGGATGGCTTCCCCAAGATGCCCTGCACGGTGAAGGAGTGCGAGGTGCCGCAGCTCTTCCGGGAGCCCTACATCCACAGCGGCTACCGGCCCACCGGCCAGGACTGGCGCTACTACTTCCTCAGCCTCTTCCAGAAGCACAACGAGGTGGTCAACGTGTGGACTCATCTCCTGGCAGCTCTGGCCGTGCTGTTGAGGTTCAAAACATTTGTGGAGGCTGAGCAGTTGCCTGTGGACGCGTGGTCCTTGCCGTTGCTCATCTTTGTCCTCTCCTCTGTCACCTACCTGACCTGCAGCCTCTTGGCCCACCTGCTGCAGTCCAAGTCAGAGCTGTACCACTACACCTTCTACTTCGTGGACTATGTTGGAGTCAGCATCTACCAGTATGGCAGTGCCCTGGCTCATTTCTACTACAGCTCTGACCAAGCCTGGTATGACAAGTTCTGGCTTTTCTTCCTGCCAGCAGCAGCTTTCTGTGGCTGGTTGTCCTGTGCCGGCTGCTGCTACGCCAAATACCGGTACCGACGGCCTTATCCCATCATGAGGAAGATGTGCCAGGTGATCCCAGCAGGGCTGGCTTTCATCCTGGATATCAGCCCCGTGGCTCACCGGGTGTTCGTGTGTCACCTGGGGGGCTGTGAGGAAGATGCTGCTTGGTACCACACGTACCAGATACTGTTTTTCCTTATCAGTGCTTATTTCTTTTCCTGCCCTGTCCCTGAAAAGTACTTCCCTGGCTCCTGCGATATCGTTGGCCATGCCCACCAGATCTTCCACACCTTCCTGGCCATCTGCACCCTGTCACAGCTGGAGGCCATTCTTTTGGATTACAAGAACAGGCAGGAGATTTTTCTGAAGAGACACGGGCCTTTCACCGTTTATCTCTCCTGCATCTCTTTTTTTGGCTTGGTGGCCTGTAGTGCCATCACAGCTTACATCCTGCGACGCAGGATCAAGGCCAGCCTGGCTAAAAAGGACTCCTGAAAGTCACGGATGTGACAGGCATGACATCACCAGAGAAAATCAAGAAAAGGGGGCATAACATACTAGAGACATGACTGTCTTATTTGCCTAACACGCCGTGACTAACCAGGACCCTGGACTCAGATGGAGGGCTGGACACGTCATGCTGGATGCATTTTCGCAGCAGGGATTGCCTTTTGCCATCCAAGAGGGGGACATGGAGTGTTTTAAGCCAGAACAAGTCACTGAACCAAGGATGCTGGAATAGGCAGAGGTTCCTTGTTCATCCTGGTAGAGCTGTGGGTGAGACCTTGCTGAAGGTCAGGGAGGGCAGCCTGGAGGCTGTGGGACTGTAGAAGGGTGTGCCAGGGCTCACAACACCATGAGTACCACAGCTGGATGTGATGACCTCTTTGGGTTTTGCCATATCTGTGGCAGAACTGTTCCTGTCAAAGGCACTAGGAAGGTTTTGGGAAGTCTGTGTTTCCAGGGTTCAGGTGTGAGGGCATATGTGGCACAGTGGCTGGCAGAATCCTTTTCTTGTTCCAGCCAGAGGTTCTCTGTATGCTCCACTTATCAAGTGTGTCAATGCCAGGTGGCTTAGGTGGCTTTGGGAAAACATCTTTGGAGATCCAGGCTTGACCTGGGGTCCTCTGGGACAAACTGGGTCTGTGTCATCTGTCTAGGGAGTCTGACCAACCTCTAGCAATGTCCGTGAAGTGTGGAATAACCTGGATGTGATCTGTTTGATACAGGAAAGGCTCTGCTCCTCCAACAGCACTACTGTGCTCGCGGCCAAAAGGGTATGAAGGTGAAGGAGTCTTTATTCCCCTCTTAATGGTGCTTCATGTCCTTGGTGAGCCTTGTGGGAAAGCTGACCTTGAAGCTGCAGGGTTGCTTTTCTGCAACCAGTGGGGTTGTGACTCTGGCATGTTTTTATCAGTATTAGATGAAGGTGGAACAGCAAAAGCCAGGAGCAGGGTGACAACATAAGGGTCCTGCACAACCTCAGGATGGGTTTATCCTTGGGACTTGGTGATTCCTGTGTGGAGTAGAAAAGATAGTCATCAGGGTCACTTAATGTCCATGAGTCTCTCCTGTCCAAGGTAACAAAGGCTGGGTTACTGTGTCCCACACTAGAGGAGTCTCTTCTGTGCTTGCCTGGAGGGAATATTGAATATGAAGCCACCAAGGAGGTTTAAATCCTTGCTGAAACCAAGGAATCCATGGGATCTGTCCCAGCCATGGATTTGTCTCACTGAACCCAAGGGCAGGCAAATGAATTGTGATTGCTGGTTCTGAGCAGGCAGAGTGTAGGGTTGGGGATATGGTTGGTGAGGACAAGCACTGATTTCTGCACTTCATCTGTGTTTTAGCTCTTGAGGTGTGCATGTGTGTTCATGTTCCATGCGTGTGCATGGGATTTGTTATCCAGAAAGGCTTCACCTTGGGATTTTATATCTCCAGAGCCTTCTAGCTGGGGTAAGATTAACCCAAAGGAAACAGTGCTGTCCTGCTGGAGGAGCAAGGTGGGCCAGACAACAGATTTGTTAATAGGTGGTGGAAAAGAGACCTGTAAATAGGTACTTTACTGGTCCTGTATTTTGTGGGTAAATTTGAAACTCATGGCCCTATAGAAAATTAAATACAAAGGGAGAGGGAAGTAAGTTTGGAGTGTAGGAGAAGAAATCATAGGAAAGTCTTCAGGAGGTCATCAAGTCCACCCTTTCTCATCAGTCCTGGCCTCCTGGTTTACATCCAGTCCAGCTTAGAAATTAATTACTTCATTTCTTAGGGTGTTATTGATGGTACAGCCATGCTGACCTAGCAGAAAATCTGCCTCAGGGGAGATGCCAAGCAGGGATGGTCCCACTTCCACCTCACTGAACCCCTTCCCATGCACAGAAGCTCATCTCACCATGGAGCAAGCCAGTGCTGGGAGAGGGACCATCAGGAAACCAATCCTACTGAAAAAATGTCAATAATTTTTGGCTGATTTTAACTCTGAGCCAGCTCACTTGGACAACGTGGCTGCCTGCAGGGAAGGGCTGGAGTGGAGGCCAGCAGCAGTTCCTCCTTGCATGGCAGCTGGCTGCTCAACTCACTCAGTTGCACTGATGGACTGCTCCTTCCATGGCCTCTGGCTTTGTTTGTGGGTCTCCTCCCAGTTTGAGGAAGGGCTTCCAGTGGGAGCAGCTTTTTCTTACAGCCTAATTTGCCTTGGTTTTGGGGTAGGCAAGGCAGAATAAGACACTGCGTGTGGAACTGGCTGGACGGTATCAGTGGGTTCCTGTGCAGAAACAGAGGGAAATCAGGCTGGTCCGGAGCTCATTTCTGGGAAAAAATGGAGAAGGATTGGGCATGGCTGATAATAGCAAACCTGCTCTGCTGCTACCTGGAGTTATACTGGTACCAAAGGAAGGGATCACCCAGGTGTCCCCTTCTCTGAGGGTTTGAAAACAGATTACATGCCCTGTCCTTGTCGAAGGAGGGTGAGTTCGGTAATGCCATCTCGTTCAGGGACAGGGAGAGGAGCCCACGTGGCTCTTCCAAGGTACTTTGGATCATATCTTCTCCTCCCTGGCTGAGCAGAAGTGACATTTCTCTGGAGCAGTGGTGTGACAGTGGAGGTGTTTTTGCGCACTCCCACGTTTCCCCTCAGGTGAAGCCGCTCTGGTCTCCGTGTGCCCTGCACTCCCACCTGGAGCCGACCTCCTGGTTACGATGATGGGTGGAGTGAGCGGGGACCTCCCGTACTGATCTGTGCTGCTGTGAGGATGCGCCCTTGTGTCACAAGGGGCTCACCAACACTGGAGCTTCCTTCATTCCTGTCTCCATCCTCCTCCTCTTCCTCCAACCAGCTTCCTTCTTTCCTTCATCCCCAGACTTCATCCTTGTGCCTTATGCACCTGGCTGCCTTCCTGGGCAGACTACACATACTGCAGTCTGCTGGACTTCAGCTGGGAAGTGGCTGTGGAAGCTTTGCCAGTGATCCAGAGGAGACCAGGGCTGGATCTGGAAAGAGCCAAAGTTCCACTGTGATAAATGCTCAGTTCACCTGAGAGCTCCCCAGGACCTTCTCCTTGGGCTCACTGCTTGGAGCAGGTCTCCTCCATCCTGGTGTTCCTAAGGAGGCATGGCTGGGAAGGATGCACCAGTGGCCAGGCTTGGTGAAGAGCTGACCACCAAAGGCTGAGCACACCTAAGATCCCGAAGGGATCAAGGTCACAGTCCTCTCCCTCAGGAATCTCTGGTGCTGAGGCAGTATTCTTGCAGATCTTGCAAACCATGACAACTCCTAAGAATTCATGCCAGTGTGCCTTGTGCTATTCCTTTTTGGGCTTAATCCTGAAGGAATCTGAAGATCAGGGGCAACCTCTTTTCTGTCTGCTGGTCCCTGGTTGCTCTTAACAGCCAGTTCCCACTGACAGGATTTGCTCAGTGTATGGAGGAGGAGGGGAGGATGGAGACAGGTGCCTTCAATTTGTATTTATGCCTAATTTGTGTAAGGAGGCAAGGACAGGTTCCTCATGTGCCTTGCAATTTACATCTTTTACTGACAAGATTATTTTTAAGCACTGTTTGTTACTAAACAGAAGTACAAAAGAGTTTGTATTCTTTTCCTTTGGGAAACAGGGAAGGGTATGAGTGTTCCTTATTAACCATCCCCTTCCCAACTCCCATCTGCTGACTTTGTATTGTTGAAAACATTGACAATATTTTAAGCTTTGTACTGTACTGATCTTTATTTAAAAACTTTAGTGGAAAAAAAAGATCTGTGAAAGCAAAACAAGTGGTGTGGTGTGAAATTTCCAAGTGCACAACTACAGAAGGTTACTAGTCATTAGAAAGGAAAGGGGATAATAATTACAGAGGGGATATATTAGAGTGATAATAATTACAATAATGAACAATAGGGTGTGGTTTTATCTGTGCATCTCAAAGTACTTTCCAGGTTTCACGATACCTATTGGATTTCATTCCCTTTCCACAAGGGAAGTGCAGAATGGCTGCCCTGACACTGAGTAGAGAAATTTTAGTTCATCATCCACAATCACAGAAGGGTTGAGTTTGGAAAAGATCTCTGGGGGCCACTTGGTCCAACCCTCAGCTCAAGCAGGGCCCCCCAGAGCTGGTTGTTCAGGTCCATGTCGAGATGGATTTTGATTATCTCTGAGGATGAAGACTCTTTTGCTTCTCTGGGCAACTGGGCCAGTGCATGGCCACCCTTACAGTAAAAACGTGTTTCCTGATGTTCAGAGGAACCTCCTATGTTCCAGTGTGTGCCCGTGGCCTGTGGTCCTGGCACTGGGACCTGGCACAGAGCCTTGCCCTGTCCTATTTGCACCCTCCCTTCAGGGATTCATATACACCTATAAAATCTTAAATATTCCCTGACCAGATCCTCTTCTGCCAAGGTGCATATTCCTTGCTCCAGCCCTTCCCCCTGGTCTCAGGGACCAGGGATTCCTGAAGGCTGGTCTTGCTGGTAAAGACTGAGGGGAAGAAGGCTTTTCCATGTTCTCTGTAGCCAGCTCCCACATCTTACTGAGCAATGGGCCCACAACATTTTCCCTACTCTCCCTTTTGTCACCCTGTAGGAACCCTTCTGGTTGTCTTTGACATTCCCAAACAGATTCCAGTTGGACTTTGCCTTTCCTCATCCCTGCACACTCAGATAATGTCTCTGTGTTCCTTTCTATCCATGTCCTTGCTTTCACCCCTCTGCTGCTTCTGTGTTTGAGTTTTGCCAGGACCTCCCTGTTTATCCATGCAGGCATGCTGGCATTTTTGCCCAGCTTCCTGCGCATTGGAATGGACTGTTCTTGAGCTTGGAGATTACTCCTCCCAGGTCTCCTTATCCCAAGACACTCTACCAAGGAGGCAGAGGCCTTTGAAGACGCCAAAGTCTGAAGTCTAGAGGTGTTTGATGTTTACCCTCCTCCCTTCCCTCAGGATCCTGAACTCCACCAGCCACGTCTGCCTTTGACCCCCACATCCCCAGCAAACCATGGCTGGTGAGTCTGATGTCCAGCAAAGAAGTTCTCCTTGTTGGCTCCTCCATCATTTGGAGGAGAGAGTTACCAGCACTGCATTCCACAACCCTCCTGGATTGCAAATCATTGAACCATAGAAGGGTTTGGGTTGGAAGGGACCTTAAAGATCATCCACCCTGGCATGGCCAGGGACACCTTCCACTAGACCAGGTTTCTCAGGGCTCCATCCAACCTGACCTTGAATGTTTCCACAGGTAGGGCATCCACAGCTGCTCTGAACAATCAGTGCCAGGGCCTCACCACCCTCACAGTAAACAATTTCTTCCTGAAATCAAATCTAAATCTACTCTCTGTCTTCACTTTGAAGCCATTCCCCTTTGTCCCGCCACTACATAAATAGTCCCTCTCCATCTTTCATGGCAGCTCCCTTCAGGTACTGGAAGGCCGCAGTTAGGTCACCCCAAAGCCTTCTTTTCTCCAGGATGAATAATCCAAATTCTCTTGGTGTTTCCTCTTAGGAGAGGTGCTCCATCCCTCTTGTGTTGTCCTTCCAGCAGGTATCAGGGTGGATGAAGTCTTTCATGAAGACCAGGGCCTGCAAAGAGGTAGCTGCCCAGTACGGTGTCACCCATACTGGTTATGCCTTGAACCCTTCCCTGTAAGCTCCGTTGGCTCATCATCCACACAGAATTCCAGGCACTCCAGCTGTTCTCTCACTAAAGGGCAGCTCCCTCTCCTCACCTTGGAGTGTCTGTATCCCTCCATTGCAACACTCGGGTCATGGGAGCCATCGCACCACGCTTTCCTGATTCCCAACAAGATCATAGCCCTGCGGATGCACCCAGGTCTCTGACTTGTCATGCCCAGTCCCCACACTGCTGGTGTTCTCTATGCACACTTCAGCGAGACACCCCAGCACACCAACTTCCCAGATTCAGGGATCCCAGTTTTAGGGATTTCTCCATCACGGTGTTTTGTTGATTTTCTGATCCCTTTCTGTCACATCCTCTGTGTCCTCAGCTCATCAGCCTTGTCTGGGAGATGTGTGTGTGATCACATACATAAGTCGTCAATTTTTCCTGAATTCCAGCACTTAAAACCTCTAGAATAGCCTCTATTTTTCCTTCCAATAGCCAATCATTTAAATTATTTTTTCTTAATGTAACACACAGACCAAGGCTTCTGCAGGTTGTGTTTTTACCCACCAGAGGGCGAGTTGTCTCCATCTGTGTCCTCCAGTGCCACGAAAGCAGAGCCCGATAAGGAATTCCTTTTCCCTTTCAGGAGTAGATAGCAGGGATGTGGGAAGCTAAAAAGGCTGATCTTGGCAAGTCAGACTTGTCTGTACAGAAGTTGTCACGGATGCAGTTTAATCCAGATCTTCTTAGTTCCACTTCAATTCCTTATTCCTCGTTTCTCCTCTCTCCTGCTTTACCGTCACTATTCTGCTTTGGCTTTTCTTCTGCTTGCTTCTGTGGAATCTCAGAATGGTTTGGGTTGGAAGGGACATTAAAGACCACCTTGTTCCAAGCCCCTGCCATGGGCAGGGACACCTTCCATTAAACCAGGCTGCTCAACCTGGCCTTGGACACTTGAAGGGATGGCACAAACACAACTTTTCTGGGCAACCTGTGCCAGGGCCTCCCCACCCTCACAGGGAAGAATTCCTTCCCAATATCCCATCTAATACTGCCCTCTGGCACTTTAAAACCACTGCCCCTTGTCCTGTCACTGCATACCCTTGTAAATAATCCCTTTTTGGCTCTCTTGGAGCCCCTTTAGGCACTGGAAGGGGCTTCAAGGACTTCTGGGAGCCTTCTCTTCTCCAGGCTGAACATCCCTGGCTCTCCCAGCCCATTATCTTTACAGGCTGTGTGGCAGGCACTCTGCCACACAGCCTTGTCACAAATTTGGTGTCACTTTCCTCAGGGATAATCCTTGGCACACGGAGGCAAATTTCCTTCTCTGAAACAGGCCCCGTTCCCTGTTAAATGCTGCCTGGATTGGAGCTTGAAAAATCAGAGCGAGTGCTTCATCAGAGACCTGCACCTGTGTAAGACCTCACAGCAGCAGCTTTGCTGTCTTCCAGATCCAGTTCTTCCAGCCCTGCTTGGCCTTCAGTCCATTATTTTCCTTTCTAAGCTCATCAGCCTCATTCTTTATCTCCCACCGTCTGGCTTTCTTCATTCTCCCACACCATGCTCAGACAGACGGTCTGGCTGCATTTCTCTCTGCTTAACTTCTGCTTACAAAACCCTCGGATCTGCTGCCTGCCCTTGGATCACAGACTGGCTTGGCTGGTGTACTGCTGATAAAGAGAACAAAGCAAAGACGCACAAAAAACTATTCTTTTTTTCCGTAGAATCCTAGAAGGTTTGGGTTGGAAGGGACCTTCAGGATCATCTCGTTCCAACCACCCTGCCATGGGCAGGGTCACCTTCCACTAGACCAGGTTTCTCCCAAATCCTATCCAACCTGGCCCTGAACACTTGCAGGGATGGGGAATCCACTTCTTGTGGGGAATCCACAACTTCTGTAGGCAACAAACAACTTCTGTTTTCCATGGTGATGGATTTAGCTCTCTCTTACATTTAGGAGTGACTTTTGAACAGTCACCTTTTCCTTGATGGCATCCCTGATGCTTCTTTTTGCCCCTTCCTCCAGAAATAAATCCCATGTTTGAAAGAGAACGATTATATCAGTGCTACATATGAAAAATACACTCTTTCACAACTATATACCTTGTTATACATGTATATATACATCATAAACCAGCACAACCACTTATGTTACAACATTCCAATCACTCCAGGTATGGATTTGTGGCTTCACAGCCACAAATTACTGTGGGCACTGCACAGGGCAGAGAAAACTCCCCAAAAATAACCCGTCCCGATGCCACCACCCATTTTGGAGGCCAAGATATTTTAATGTGAGGGGGTTCTGAGGGGCTACGAGGGAGATAGGAGGAGCTGTGAGGGAGCTCTGAGGGGGATATGAAAGGCTGTGAGTGGGATACGAGCGGACTATGAGGGGCTGTGAGGGGGAAATCCTTAATAAAACAGGAATAACGCTTTCCACGTCTTTTTTCACGCTCCGGGGGCCGGACTCCCCTCACAGGGGTGGGGGGGGGGGCGGTTCGGCCGCTCCAAGCCCTCCCCGCGGCCGCGGCGCGCGGCGCTCCCTGCGCAGGCGCAGAGCCAGAGGCGCGCAGGGCGCCGCGCATGCGCACCGAGCGCGCGGGGGTTGCCGTGGAGACGCGTCCGCGGGGCCGGGCCCGGAGCGCCGCCGCCGCCGCCGCCGCCATGAGCTCAGGGCCGGAGCCGGGGCCGCGGACACGGCCGGGGACAGGGACAGGGCCCGGGATCGGACCCGGGATCGGACCCGGGCCGGGGCTGCCCTTCCTCCCCGGCTGCTCCATCAAGGACCCCACGGTGAGCGCGCCCGCCCACTGTACCCCTGCCGTACCCCCTTCCCACGGGAGTCCCCCGGCAGCAAGGTGGGCTGGCCTAGCAGGTGTCCCTCTGAGAGGTGCCCTCAGAATGGGCCTCTGCACCTCCCCACAGCCGCTCCAGGTGGTAGCTGGTACCCCCTGAAGACACTCTCTGGGAATCTGGTACTCCCTCAGACATTCCTCTGAATCCACGGGAGACTTGGGACCCCTAAACTCGGCAGTATTCGTAGAATTGTGGAATAGTTTTGGCTAGAAGACAAATGGTTTGGGTTAGAAGACCTTAAAGACCATCTCATTACACCCCCTGCCATGGGCAGGGACACCTACCACTAGCCCAGGTTGCTCCAAGCCCTGTCCAACCTGGCCTTGGACACTTCCAGGGATCCAGGGGCAGCCACAGCTTCTCTGGGCACCCTGTGCCAGATCCTCCCCACCCTCACAGCCAACAATTCCTTCCCAATATCTCATCTATCCCTGTCCTCTGGCACTGGGAAGCCATTCCCTGTGTCTGGTCCCTCCATGCCTTTTCCCAAGTCCCTCTCCAGCTCTCCTGGAGCCCCTTTAGGCCCTGGAAGGGGCTCTGAGGTTTCCCTGGATCCTTCTCTTCTCCAGGTGAACACCCCCAGCTCCCCCAGCCTGGCTCCAGAGCAGAGGGGCTCCAGCTCTTGAAGCATCTCCATGGTTTCCTCTGGACTCGCTCCAATGGATCCATGCATTTCTTGTGTTTTGGGTGGGTCCAGACCTGAATGCAGCACTGAAGGTGGGGTTTCACAAGAGCAGAGTAAGGGGAGAGACAGTTCCTCCAGGGAACATGTTACCCCCTGAACCCACCCCGAGGGAACCTTGTATCCTCTAACTCCCCCAAGACACCTGGTACCTCCTGAATTCCCCAGATATCCCTGAGACAACTTGATGTCCTTTGAACCCGTGTCCTGGAAACTTCAAACTCACCAGACCCTGGTACCCTGGCCATGACTCCCAAAGAACCTGGTGCTCTGTAAACTCACTTGATGCTCCCCAGCAGAGTTAATATCCATTAAACTCTCCCCCAGGGACTTGGTGTTTCCCAAAGCCACCAAATACCTGCTGGACTCACTTCTGGGGGATCTGATTGCTCTGTACCTATCTGGTATCCCCTGATCCCACCCACAGCAGACCTGGTACTCCCTAAATTCTTCCAGTGTTATTGAACATTGCAATCTGTTCCCAAGGGACCAAGTATCCCTAAATCAACCTTCAAGGACACTTGGTGCTTTTAGTTTTCTCCCCAAGGAATCCATTATATCATGTACCCATCTTATAACCCTGAATTTGTCCTGATAGCTTTGGAGAGAAAGACACACACACCCCTGCTCCCCCTCATTTGTGAGCCTCATTTGAAAGTCCAAAAGCTTTTTCCATAACTGCAGAACTACTATCTGCAAACTCACCCCTTTGGATATCCAGTTCCCCTGAATCCATCCAATAATTCCCCCACTGGTTCATGAGATACCCCAAGGGAAATCCCCAAACTCACTTTACAGTCCTGAAACCTGATTCCCTCAGGAAAACTGCTGTTTCTCTGAACCATCTGAGTTTTCCCAAAGCAAAGTGTTCTGCACCTTCAACTCATTCTCATACCGTCCTGAACCGAGTTCCTTAAACTCACCTGATATCTCCTCAACTGGATATACACAGGAGAAGCAATATTGATCAAACCTGGAGCATTCCTCCACTAGGAATTAATCCCCTAAATCAACCCAATATAATTATTTCTTGGACATAATTTATCTGTTAGATAGAAACACCTCGAAGTCACCAGTCTCATTACAATCAACACCTTCCTGATACCCCTTCCTCCAAAGCTCTGATACTTTCAAAACTGCTCTCCTGGTGTTGCCTGGAGAACCGAATCCATGACAGTCTAGGTCTGGAACCTGATAATGTGATGGGAGAACTGGTATCCCACCACAGAACTGGTACCACCACAGCTTCCAGGATCATCTCCAGGGAGTGACACACTCTTAGCTGCTCCCAGGTTCCCTGGAAGAAGAAGTTTCATCCTTATCCTCTGCACCTGATACCTAAATGAGGAAGCAGCCTCTCCTTTTCCCCATCCAATGGTCCAGGCGCTAAGGACCTGATAACCCCAAATCCTCCCAATGTCCTCTTGAGGAAGTGGTACCACAGAGAACCGATGCTTCCATTTATTTCTCTGACATACTAAAACAATCCCATGAAAAGCCAAAAAAGGGGTTGTTTCATGCCTGCTTTGGGCACACTAGGGATTTACAGCCTCCCTGGAGAGCATCTTTAACAGAAAACATTCCTGGCTGCATTCAGCTCCATACGTAAAAATTACTTGTCACAGAATCATGGAATGGTTTGGATTGGAAGGGACCTTAAAGATCATCTTGTTCCACCCCCCTGCCAGGGGCAGGGACACTTTCCATACACCAGGTTGCTCCAAGCCCCATCCAACCTGGCCTAAATCAGTGACAAATGAGTTCTCCAATAGTAAATAGAGTAAATTACTCATAACAGACAATCATGCAGTAATAAAGGTTATCTCAGAGTTATTATCAGATAATAATATTTCCTTGAAATAATTTATAACATCTTGGAAATCTGCAAGTTTCCACTCTATAAAATTGGCATCACAATACTTGTTTTCTCTGTATATGCTGAGAAGTTCTGAACAAAACCTCTGTTCAAATAAAGTGTTGTTACTGCTTATTGCTTACGGGACAGGGGAACAGACACTGGAAGAGGGAATGGTGCTCGTGTGAAGTGTTACAGACTTGGCAAAAAGAAGGACTTAATTCAGTGGAATTTCTTCAGATAAACACTGGCAGCAACTGAGATTAGGAGTTTACATTCTGGGCTTTCCTTTTTAAATTTGCATTGGTCACCTGGTCCCATGAGGTGTTATCTGGCATCCAGGCTCACTTTGTGAGAGCTTATCCACTCTTGAGCCTTATGAAGCAATGAGGTGCTTTCTTTAGGCAAATGTGGGCTCTTAAAAGCTTGTACACTTCTGACAAACACTGATACTCCTCAAATTAAAGACAAACTTCCTGGTTTTTCTTGAATATGTTTCCCACAGCTTTCCCTTGGTATTTATTTAACAGAAGGAAGTGACAGTTCTGGGGCAGTTTATAAGATGTTCTGCTAACATGTCTTCAGACAAATCTTGTTTTCAACTGTTTTCCTCCATTGCAAGATCTACAGTAGCAATGTAAATAGAAAACGGGGAATTATGTGGAATTCAAGTGGGGCCTTGAAGGTATAAATATGATTAGAGGCTTAACCATGAGGGGCGAGGGAGGGGGTGGAGAAGAAGCAATTTGCTCTCAGAGTGCAGGTGAGGTACCACGTGTGGTGGAGCTTGCACCAAGTGGAGTAGTTTGATGTCACTCAAGTCTGACCCTGCTCTTCAGTGGTGAAGAACAGGACTTGCTGACAGAGATCGGGTCCTGTTCATGGCTCTGATCGAATGCAACCCTGAGAGAAGGACTTGGGGCTGCTGATGGGTGAGAGGCTGGGACCCAGAAACCCCCCACCATGTGCTGGGCTGATCCCCCAGTGTGGGCAGCAGGAGAGGGGGCGATTCTGCCCCTCTGCCCTGCTCAGGTGAGACTCCACCTGCAGAGCTGCCTCCAGCCCTGGGGTCCAACAGCAGAAGGACGTGGAGCTGCTGGAGCAAATCCAGAGGAGGCTCCGGAGATGCTCCAAGGGCTGGAGCCCCTCTGCTCTGGAGCCACGCTGGGAGAGCTGGGGGTGTTCACCTGGAGAGGAGAAGGATCCAGGGAGACCTCAGAGCCTCTTCCAGAGCCTAAAGAGGCTCCATGAAAGATGGGACAAACTTTTTAGCAGGGCCTGTAGCAATAGGACAAGGGATGATGGTTTTAAACTCAAAGAGGCTTAACTTAGATTAGATACAAGGAAGAAGTTTTTTACAAAGTGTGGTGAGGCCCTGGCACAGGGTGCCCAGAGAAGTTGTGGCTGCTTCATCCCTGCAAGTGTCCAAGGCCAGGTTGGACAGGGCTTGGAGCAACCTGGTCTAGTGGAAGGTGTCCCTGCCCATGGCAGAGGGTGGAACAAGATAATCTTTAATGTCCTTTCCAACCCAAACTGTTGTATGATTCTATGACTGTGCAGAGAGGTGATAAAACAACTGATGCACTTTTGTACATTTCATAACTGCAGTTCTGTGAGCATGACATGCCTTGATTTAACCCAGCAAAGAAAATCCTATATCATGCCCAGGGGAGAATTAAGAAAATAGATAACAATGGAACACACAGAGGGTGCACAACAGTCAAGGCAGCACCATAAGGCAGTAACTGAGGTCCCATGGTGCTCTGTACTGCTGACAAGCAGGGTAGGGAACAAAGAGCTGGTGAGATAAATACCAGGGCAGATAAAGTGCTAACACACTGTTCTAGGCATTGAATATGGTGGCAGTCAGGAAATTCAGTGATTTAAGTTCTTCCGGAGTCTGTGGCAGCGCGAGGGTCTGAGTTCACTCTCGTGTGTCATACATCCACCACACACTGTTTTTCTACTTCCTCAATCTAAGTGCAAAATGTGATTTTAAATAACTGCTGCAGTAGTTTATAATAAAATGCTGGGCATGTGTGGGGGGGGAGACATTCTTGATATTGCACTCTCTTACTGGGTTATTTTTGTGCTTCCAGTAGCTGTATCTACTAAATTCATGCAGTATTTTGATAGCTGGATTTCCTTCCAACAGAAAACATCTTTTCATCGGTCGCAGACACTGGGCTTCAAAAATGGATATGCCTTTTCCCGGCTGCCAAGAGAGGGGGTTGGCGGGGACACACTCTTTGCAAATCAGCTCTCTCAAGATGAATTAGATGATTTATGCACCAAGGGATCCACACTGACCTATGGGCAAGTCAGGAGGTCTGCACCTTCCAGCTTCACTCCAGCATTCGTGGCTTATGACAAAAAGGTATAAAGAAGCTGATTCCAGGAATATCACTGGCCAAATTCGGAGACATAAACAGCTCCAGGGTTCACGGGACTGCGTTACAGCAGTTTTCAGATGCCAGTGCCCTTAGTCAGAGACAGCTGAATCCCAGACTGAAAGAGGCTTTCTTTGCTCGGGAGGAGGATTATAATACGTAAACGATGTAAGACATTCCCTGCAAGTTACACTCGAGCATTTCCAGCAGGCTTTGGAAAAGAGGTTTGATTAGCTCTGGAAAGCTCCAGTTTATAAGAGAACCCTGGCAGCCTCTTTGACTGTGGTCCATCTGACTGTGTTGGTCACCACAGCGTGTCACAGCCTGAACTGCTCCATTAGTGCTTCCCGTGTTACATCTTGGTGATCGTATCAGACTGGGAGGCGGCTCTGTGTCTGCTCCGAGCAGTCCTGAGCTGACCCTTGGTTTTCAGGGTGCCAGAGTCCCAGACTGCAACCCGCAGCCGTGGATGGAGCAGCTGCTGCAGTGGGAGCTGCAGGGCTGGGGAGCTCAGCATGTGCAGGCTGCGCACGCTGCCAGCCCTGCCAGAGCCGTCTGCAGCCAGCCAGCCCTCGGCTCGTCTGTCACACAGGCTGGGGAACAGATGTGCTCTGTTAATTACTGAGGCTGTTCCTTCAGAGTAATGTAGATGTTGCTGTTTAATCTGTCGGGTTCTTCCCTGCCCCTTCCTTCAAGCTGCAGGAGCAGCAGGGGCCCCAGTGCTGCTGGGGATGTCTCAGTCCCTTGTGGGGCACTTTGCTGACTGGTAGGAACTTGCTGGCTTTATCATCCCTTAATTATCCAGGCCTCTGGGCTGATGTAGGCTGGGTATGCAAGGCCTGATTGGCCACCTACACCTTCTTAGGAGCATTGAATGATCTTGGAGGGAATATTCCTCCTACTTCTGCCAAGCAGAGGGACTGGTTGATTAGTTCCCTTGTTTCCCCAGCACAATTCAGCTTTTGCTGTCAGTGCTGAATAGATGTGCCTTCACATCATGGAAAGGTTTGGTTTGGAAGGGACCTTAAAGATCATCTTGTTCCAGCCTCCCTGTCTGGCAGGGACACCTTCCAGTAGACCAGGTTGCTCAGGGCCCCTCCAGCCTGGCCTTAAAATAATGACCTATTCAGATTTTAAAATCCTCAGATGTGGTTGAACTCTTTACTAAAATCTCTTGATAACTTCCCTCAATCAGGACTGTAAAGCTGACACATAAAGAGCCATGTGTGTCAGTAAAGTAGATTACTGCCAGCAGCCAAGCACCTGGCTGTATGTGAAACAGCAGGTGATCAATAAGTAGGGAAAAGGCTGTATTTTTACACTTGTCTCATGCACACCAAATTTGCAAAAGGCACATCTTAATAAAAGCCCTCCTGGTGCCTCTGCTGTCACTCACAGATTAGGCCACTGTTGTCTTTGAAGATTTTGTAGAATCTAATCCAGTAATTTTACACCATCAAAGAAAATTACAAATAAATTTTTGGCCTTGATAGACTAATCACAGTGTTCAGTTTGTTTCTTTCTCTCTCCATTTGTTTTATTGTCCCTTGGGCAGGTTTTGAAGTTCGATGCTTACTTCCAGGAGGAAGTTGCTATCTCTGCAGAGGAGCATTACCGGATCCGCCAAGTGGGCATCTACTACTACCTGGAAGATGACAGCATGTGTGTCATTGAGCCTAAGGTGAAGAACTCGGGTCTGGTTCAAGGCAAACTCATGAGACGCCACCGGGTGCCCAAGAATGAGCAGGGGGATTATTACCACTGGAAGGATCTGAACCTGGGCATCGACCTCACCATGTATGGCAGGACCTACCGCCTGGTCAACTGCGACTCCTTCACCAAGGTGTGTTGTGGGGAGAACACTGACAGAAAGACTCCTGGGAATCACAGGATTTTAATTACCTGTTAGAGTGCAGCAGTTCGCAGCTGTAGCTTTTGTGATATAGGTGCTTGCAGTCTTTCATTTTGCTTTTTGTGTAGTTTTCTTTCTTCAGGCCAGCGGGGAGTTCAGGGTATGACATCTGCTGAGGGCAAGTTAACTGCTCAGTGTTTTTGCTCCAGGACTGCTGGGAGTTTATCCTTTGTCCTCAGGACTTTTTTTTACAATACAAATTCTAAGTTTATGTCTGGCCAGTTTAACTGCTTAGAGTCCAGATGAAACATTGTTCATACATGAGAGGGAAATTAGTGATCCTGACTCTTTTCTGATTTAATATTCCTCCATTAAGAACAGTGGAAGGGAATAAATACAAGCAGTAACTCTGCGCACATGCAGTCAAGCCATGATCCATGGGTTGAGAATCATGGTATGAACTGACCTTTCTAAGAGAGCTTACTCATTGCCTACTTTTCTATTTCTGGCTATTTTTGTGCCAGTAAATGAGATAATAACAATCCAATTACAAGAAATAAGAATCACCAGTACACTGGTATCCTGCTAGATCGTCCCCAGTATAATCTCAGCCCTGGTCAGCTCCTATTCTTCCAGGCCAGGGAACCATTCCCAATAGGTGAGTTACATGCAGTCAACCTGTCCTGGAGGCTGGGAGAGTTTACACCCAGGCTTTTCCTTGCCAGTTGGCCTCAGTGCCCAGGAATGTTCCCAAGCATGTATAATATATTGGTATAAATGTGGCTGTGGGACCAGCTCTGTTGGAACTGGATAACTGTTAAAGTCAGTTCACATCAAATGAAGAGCTGGTCCTCATGTTAATATTGATGGAAAACATGGAATGAGCTATGTGGGTCTACATCTCAAGACCAACAGTCTGTTTATCAGTTATTGACATCTTCTAGACCATAAAATAGTGAGTCTGAAAGTGTGAACCTGCTTTGTGAGTCTCCCGAGGGATCTCATATTCCTGTGGGAGATGTTTGCATGGGTGCTTCCTGGGCTGAATGGTTTCATGGGCCACTTCCCAAAGCTAAAAAGGGAACAAGTCTCTTGACTTCAGAGGTTGTTTTGGGTGACTGATACAAGTCCACGAGTAACACCCTGGATTTTGTTCATCATCCAAGGTAAGCAAAAAATCCCTTTGTAAACAAGTAGATTGCACCTTTTCTGTGGGAAAAGTACTCCTGAAAGATGGAATGAAGCTGCCACTGACACATATCCTCGTGCCTGAAGGGTCTTGGTGTGCCTGGTGTGGGTGACACTAACTTACTGTCTGACACAGACCTAAGTTCTTGCAAATTCAGGCTGACTACATCTGTGTTTATACACCAATTTAATCTTTTTCATTTACATAAAAGAGATAACTGACAGTTATCTTCCATTTAAAGCCCTAAGGCCAAGGAGAACTGTGCTCAAGTAACATCTGAGTTAGGATGTTGAGGACAGGACTACTCTGACTAATTGAAGGGTAAGCAAAGCCAAGAAGCAGCTTAAACAAATACATTTATCATCTGCTGTATTTTGCTGTTGCAGTAGAGTTCTCTGTGAGGAATGAACTTGCAGCATTCTGACCTCACTCATTGCAGCCCACTTGTAACCTCTAGTCACCTCTTACCTTCAGAACTCCTGGCAGCACTAACACCTCAGATGGCCTTCCTAGGTGTTCCTGGAGAGCCAAGGAATTGAAGTGAACCCTCCAGAGGAAATGGTTTTGGATCCTTACACAGAACAGCGTCGGACACCTGTGCAAAAACCCATCGTGCCCGCAGGTCCCGACCCCTTCAGGCAGTTTCTGACCTATGACACAAAGGTGAGAGAGCTGGGGATTACCCAAATTATTGTATAATTACCCACATCATACTGGTAAGGCACCTTCAGTCCTGTGTCCTGGTCTGGGCCCTTCACTTTAGGAAAGACATTGAGGGGCTGGAGCATGTCCAGGGAAGGGAACAGAGCTGGGGATGGGGCTGGAGCACCAGGAGTGGCTGAGGGAGCTGGGGAAGGGGTTCAGCCTGGAGAAAAGGAGGCTCAGGGGGGACCTTGTGGCTCTGCACAAGTCCCTGACAGGAGGGGGCAGCCTGGGGGGGTCAGTATCTTCTCCCAGGCAACCGGCAAAAGGACTGGAAATGGCCTCAAGTTCTGCAAGGGAAGGTTTAGGTTGAATTAGGAAGAATTTGTCCACAGAAAGGGTGATTAGGCATTGGAAGGGGCTGCCCAGGGAGGTGGTGGGGTCACCATCCCTGGAGGTGTCCAAGGAATGACTGGATGTGGCACTCAGTGCTCTGGGCTGGGTGACAAGGTGGGGGTCAGTCAGAGGTTGGACTCAGTAATCTTCCAACCTAAAAGATCCTGTGATTACAGTGAATATGTGCTATTGAAACCCAGGTCCTGTGAGTGCCTGCAACCTCACTCATTCTAAATCATCTCAGTCTGCTGAACAGACTCCAGATTTGCTTCTTTCTTGGCATTAGTGAGAAACAAAACCTTTTATGTTTTTTTTCTGGGCTTTGTGCTTCGTAAGCAGCTCCTCTTTGGATTGCAGAGCCTGTGCTCAATATCATCCATTGCTCTCTTGCTTTCTGCTGGGATGAGATAAGACACCTGCCTCTGGAATTTAGCAGCTAGATGCAGTTCTGTTAGGAATGGTCTTGCTGCATCCACTCCTCTCCTACACCAAAATATTGATTCCAGGTGCCAGAGCAGAAAATTTCAGACAAACACAAATGCCCCTTGCTCTAACTAAATTCTCCCTGTGTCTCTCCTGCCTCTTCAGGAGCTGAACCTTGGGGAACTCCTGAGCATCTCGGTGTGATGAGTTTGATTTCTGTGGCATCAAAAGATGATTCTGATCCATGTTTGCTTATTTTTTCTCCACCCCAGGTGCTTCGCTTCTATGCCATATGGGATGACACCAACTGTGCCTTTGGTGATCACCATCCTTGTGTCATCCATTACTTCTTGGCAGATGACACAGTGGAGGTTCGGGAAGTCCACAGGAGAAATGATGGGAGAGACCCATTCCCGGTACTGATGAGACGCCAGCGCTTGCCCAAAATCTTTGTGGACAAGAACAGTAAGTTTAGATTGACACATCTGTCTGTGCTAAAGTGTCATTTCATGGACAAAAAAAAGTTATTTAACTGATCACTAAATTCTTTATCGTTTGGGAAACAGCGGCAGGACAGCAGTGCCAACATCTCCCTGGAGCTATTTATACACCTTGCTTTTATATCCCTTTTCACTAGGAAATATTAACATCTCCCTGATTAATTTATTTTCCCTTCTGCTCCCTTGTTCTTAGAGAACTTCCCAAGCTGTGTGCTGGAGATCACTGACCACGAGGTACAAGAGTGGTACTCACCTAAAGATTTTGCTGTTGGCAAAAGTGTCACCCTCCTTGGACGCACCTTCTTAATCTATGATTGTGACAAGTTCACGCAGGACTTTTATCGCGAAAAATATGGCATCACAGACTTCCAGCCAGTGGATGTGAATAAGAAACCAATTGAAAAAGCTCCACAGGTACTGCAAACAATTTCTCAAATGAAGGGAGGAAAGGAAGCAGCTGGTGTAAGCTCTCAGCTTAGTAAGAACCTGTGGGAAACAAGTTCAGCTTAAAGAAAAAAGTAATTTGAAAAAGACAAGGCAAGAATGGCCATAATCAATATAAGAATGGCTGCTCTTATACTACAGAACTCTCCCTCACTCTCCAGAACAGTGTTGCCAAGTCCAAACTGCCTGCTGGGGATGGTCACAGCCCTTGCTGTGTTACCTCCCAAAATGAGCCCAGGAATGCTTTGGAGTTGTGGCTTAGACGACAGACATGATGGGGATTAGGCTACCAGTGTAACCATTGATAGCTGAGTTCCTGTGCACAGGAATGTTTAGTTGTAACTAGATGATTTTAAGGTCCTTCTCAACCCAAGCTATTCTATGATTCTTTAACAGAGCCATAGCCTCTTTATTCAGAGAAATTACCTGGTTTTCTGAGTTTCAGACTTCCTTAATCCTCTTATATTTTCATGAAGTCCAACACATGGCCAGGCTGGTATCATCTCTACTGGGCAGGATGTCACAGCTCTTGCTACCTGGTGGCAGAATATTTCCTTCCAAATCTGATGCGCTTTGATAAGTCTTGTAAACTTTGTCTTGTTCATGGTTGATACCTCCTCTGGACGCAGGTAATTCCTCCCTATAATGGTTTTGGCATCCCTGAAGACTCTCTTCAGAACTGTCTCAGTCTGTTTCCAAAGCCTCCACGGAAAGATATCATTAAGATGCTGGAGAATAACCTCAAGATCCTGCGGTACCAGGTGGCCCTGGTAAGTGCTTTCCTTGGTGGAACAGTGCCAGGAGGATGGGAGGAGCAGCCTGCCCAGACAAGGCTGTTGGCAAATTCTCCTTTGTGCCAGTGAGACAAGAGCGGTCCCTGAGCCAACACAAGTGTCCCTGGGGGGATGCCGTGGGGTTATTGTGTGCTTGCTGTGACAATTGGCACCTCACAAAACTAGAAGAAAGAAAACAAGGCCAGAAAGTACAAACCAGACCTGCTACAAACCCACAGCCATTTATGGAAAAACTCCCTCTGCCGCTGCTACATGACAGATGGCCCTGACTGAAGCACTGGGCACTGTGCCTGCCTGCCACCACTGCCACTAGCCAGGGCCTGATGTCTCTGCTGCTGGCTCCAGCACCTGTCCTTCTCCAGGCTGGTCCTGGATGCAGCAGCCAGCAAGCAGCTGTCCTAGCAGAGCAGCCAAGTGTCAGTGTAGAAGGTGGAAAATCCACAGAAATGGTGTTTTCCACCCACAACAGCACCCAGGCCCTGGCCTTTGTGCCAGCTTTCCAGCTGGTTTATGCAAGGAGCCTCTGGCACATCCAGCAGCAGCGATGGCATTTCCTGTGCTGCCTGGTGCCTGCCCTCTCCAAACATTCCAGGTGAATAAGGGCTGGTTTATTTTCCCTATTGTGCAGGAGTTCCCTAAAGGTCACAGCTGAGGAGTTAAGATCCACTTAGCTTTAAACTAAGTAAGTAAACCCACTGGTGTGTCAGGGGAGTGACTTCCTGTGACTAAGAGCTGAAGCAGCACCAGCCTCTCTCAGGCACTCAGCATAATGAAAAATGTAATTTTAAATCTGAATTTTACAGCCACTCCGGGATGAATCATTCCATATAGGATATTCCTTTCTCTTGGATTACTCAGGCTGTGGAAACACTGAATATATTTGGTAACTTCAGCCCAGATTCTGCTTCAGTGGCTTGAGTAAAGCGAGTAACCTTTGAAATTCCGATCCTTAGTGCTGTCTAGGGCTTTGTGACATTATTTCAGCACACCAAGTGCTTTGTTTAGTCACCTATTAAAAAAATCTCTGGGCTCTGGGTGCTTATGAGTGGGTTACTAGGTACTCCTAAGTACCCCAGGAAAAGAAAACCTGGTTCAAATGCTCTGTTCCAAACCCACTACCTTTCCTCTAGGAATCACCAGTGCCTGAGGACAAAAACCGTCGTTTCATCCTCTCTTATTTCCTCTCTGATGACACGATTGGCATCTATGAACCTCCAGTCAGAAACTCTGGCATCCCTGGAGGGAAATACTTGAAAAGAACCAGAGTTACCAAGCCAGGGTCTACTCCTGAGAATCCCATATACTATGAGCCCTCTGACTTCACCATTGGTTCTACAGTTGAAGGTAAAATCCAGCCTGGATTTATAACTCTCTGCTCTGAGATGTCATTTATTGCACGGACAGTGTGTATCCCCTCACTTGAAAGATCTGCTGCTTCTGGGTCTCATCACATTTGAGTTTCCAGATCAGCAGCTGGTGTACATTGATACAACTTTGTTACTGTCAATGTCTGAACCTTTGAATCAGTGAAACAAGTAGCAGAGCTGGCTCAAAGCTGAGCCCAGCCACAGGGAAGGAATCCTGCTTCCTCCTGGGTGAAGAAATCACTTTAACCCATGCTAAAACACAGGTAACACTACTTCTTTAATGCTTCTTCCCCAGTGTTTGGCCACAGGTTTGTCATCACTGACGCTGATGAATATGTGCTGAATTATTTGGAGAGAAATGCAGAGAGTTTCCCTGCAGCAACACTGCAATCCATAAGGGACCATTTCCACCCACGGCAGGTGGTAGTGGAGACTGCCAGCAGGTAGGCTACAAAAAAAGGGGGTGGTGGGGCTGAATAAGACTCAGGATTGACTGCTAACACATTTTCACCACCCTCCCTGGGCTCCAGCCTCCTGCTCTGCTGGTGGTTCAGCTCCAAGAGGCTGTGTTTGGCACATTCAGAGGGTGTGAAATGTGTAAAGTAAAATGTTGTGGCTGCTGCTGGCCCCAAAACCTCGTGGGACAGCTCTGGCTCAGCAGCAGAGGCAGAGAAGTGGTCACAGCACCAAGCCTGAGTTCAAGAAGTGTTTGGACTTTCAGCCAATCACAGAATCACAAAATGGTTTGGGTTGGAAGGACTTTAAAGATCATCTCATTCCAGCCCCTGCCATGAGCAGGAGCACCTTCCACCAGACCAGATTGCTCCAAGCCCTGTCCAACCTGATCTTAAACACTTCCAGGGATGGGGGACACATCTTTTCCCAAGAGGCATCAGTTCACTGTAACAGATGCTGCCAACTTGAGCTGCTGGATGGTTACAGGTTCAGCAGGTGGTGGGGGGAGTCTTTTTTTGGGCATTTGTTCCTTCTTTGCTTATCAGCTCATCAGAGCCTAGACCACATCCTCCTTTTTAGCTGTCTGGACCCAGTTTGTGTGATGCAGTAACAACCCTGTTACCTCAGAACATGGTTTGGAAGCACTTATGTCATGGCTCTGGTTGAAAGTCAAGTTTCCCACAGTTTCTGACACTGTGGAGCACACAAGGAAATGCTCCTTGTTCACACAAGTGTCACAGCCAGACTGCCAGAATGAGTTTTTACATGAAATTCTGTTATTCCTTCCTTCTGCAGTGGCTTCCCCAAGAAGGACCTGGATGATTTAATTGTAGAGGTTCAGAAAGAGCTGAAGCTCCACCACGAGCCCTTCAACACCAGGAAGTTTCACGAGGCATTTCATCATTTTGACACAGAAGGCTCTGGCTTCCTGGATAAAACAAGATTTTTAAATGTTTGTGACAGGTTCCATGTGCCAACCAGCACCATTCTTCTTAAAAAGGTCAGATGGAGGGGAGGGCTGCTGTTCATGTGGAATTCCCCTCCCATAGCTCTTCCAAAAGATCTCTAAAAACCAACCCTAACCAGCTGCTCTAGCCTACAAAGGGGAATAACTTCAAGAAAAGAGCAAGAGAGGCCCAGTTCAGAAAAATTTCTGAGCCTGTGTCTTAGAGGAGATAATAATTGCTGTCCTCTAAGGAAAGGGAAGAGATGTTATCCAGGTTGCCCCCTGTGTTTGGCTGCACTGTTATGTGTGAGAATTCCTGCTGGTTCAGGTCTTGGATGAGTAGAAGAGGTTGTATATCATGATAAAGGTCAGGAATCATGATAGAGATCAGGGACAGGGTCCTGCAGAGCTTGGAGTGTCTGTGATGGCTTAAGCACAGCTGGGATTGAGTAGAGGTGACATAAAACAATAATAATAATAATAATAATCAAAAGATAAGTTAGAATCATAAGCCCCTGGCTAACGCTTGCTGGGCACTATGAACAACAAACAGCACATGGAGATCGCAGTCTGCACAGCAGAAAATGTGAGGGAAACTGAGGGAAAAATTCCTGCAGTGAGGATGGAGGAGGATCCTTTCAGGAATTTGACTGGCAAGGATGTTTCCTCAGCATCATATGACTGGCAGTAGATCAGTGGCCAGTAAAGGGGGACTCAGACTTTAGAGAAATCTCAAATGCAGAGGGAGTATTTCCTTGGCTAAAATAAAAACTTTTCTAAAGCAGCCAACTGCGAGCATCACAGCCATGGTTAGAAAGGTGCAGGGGCAGGGGGTTTGTGTCTCAGAATGTGGGATGAATGAAGGCCCTGACCAGCACCCAGGGCTTTGCTGTACCAGAGTTCATCAGAGCTCACTCTGCCCTGAGGAATTTACGGAGTGGTGACAGTCCCTGTCCACTCTGAGAATGGGAGAGAAGTAACATTCCTAAAATTATGTGGAGAACCTGTGACAGTTGAAGCTAAACTCCCAAGTTTGAGCCCCAGTCTAGGACCTATGCACTAAAAACATCCATCTTCTCTCCTGAAATCTTAATCCCAGTGTTCCCAGAGTCCTGGGAAGCGTGGCAGGGCTATAAATTAAACATAGGGCAGAGAGTTCACTGCTTGGAGAGGAGCACAGCTGTCAGTCACAGGGCAAACCCCAGTGAATCTGTCTCCAGGCGACAAGGGGAAGAAGAATCCTTTCAAGGAATTTTGATATTAGACCTTTTCCATCTCGCTGGGTGTCAGAAGGAGATTAGTTATGCAATTAAAGAAACAAAAGCCTTCTTTCTTCCCCTGAAGCACACAAAGGCTGTGGCTCTGTAACACAATGCAGGGTCAGGCACGGGACACCAGAACTGGTTCATTAGTGGGGCTGTCACCGAGCTCAATTATCTGTGTCTCCCCTTTATGCCATGTGTGCACAGCAGAGTGACACCAGGGGACAGTAACTGTTCACATACACTGCCCCCACCCCACTTTTGGGCAGGGATTTCTGCAAGATTTCCTGTGCCCATCTCAGTCTGTGGCCATGCTTTGTATTTTTGTGGCTCTCTTGCCACTCTGGTGAGGCCCAGAAGGAAATCAGGATTGAACTCAAACATTAAAACTCTTCTCCTTGCATAGATTAGTGTGATCTATAGGCATTCAGGGTTGGACTTGAACCTTTAGAGCATCAAGTTGAACCCTTAAATAGTTGGACTCGATGATCTAAAGGTTGGACTTGATGATCTTGCAGGTCTTTTCCACCCTTAATGGTTCTATAATTCTAAGTTTACCTGTGATTCAGGACTACCAGGATGGGGGAATCCACATGGGGGAATCAGATCTCCTGCTCTGTCACACAAGGAGTACCTCTGAGCACTCTCCCCCAAAAACAACCCCAATTTTGCAGCTTTTTCCAACTCTTTATGGTGTTTGCTGTGTTTTTTGTCCCCACAGCTGATTGACTACTGTTCCTGTGGAGAAGACAAGGTAAACTACCGTGACTTCCTTCTAGCCTTCCCTAGTAATCTTTTCCCAGAAGCTGAAGGACAGGACCAGCAATTGAATTCTCAGCTGACTTGAAGACGTTGTACTTCAAAAAGGATGTTCCTGTTTTCACTCTTGCTTCACTCTCTCACCCTTTCACAGACCCAGCTAATTCCGCCCTCACTTTAACTTTTTTTCCCTTCCTAACTTCTCCCTGCCCTTTTACCCACCACAAAACTCAATCTCACAACTGCTGGATGTTGAAATGAAATTTAAAGGAGGAAAAAAAATAATTCTGAGAACCAAAGTCAGGTTCTTCTGTTGTTTTCTCAACCTTTTAGTGCAGTACTTTAAAGAGCTCAAGCTCTCTGGAGCCTGGAGTGAAAACCACGCCAGGTTTCTCTCAGATGGGCCTTTCACCTTCAAGTAGTGAGGACTGCCAATTTAAATTGTTATTAAAATTGCAATAAAAATGTAGTTGCTATAAAAGTGTTAAAAAGTCTGTTTTAAATAGAATGGTGGAATAGCTAAGTGGGGGGGAAACCCACAAAGTGTGATTCTAGGTCTACTCAAAATCAGGTGGCGAGTTCAGTTACCTGGAGGTAACAGGGGTCTGGGCACAAACCTGCTGACAGCAGCTCTGCATTTTTTAACAAAAAGTTAAAGGGGGAATGGTTTTAGGACTGAGATCCCATCTAAACCCACCTTACCCACTTGTCATCTCACCTGACAGGTCTCCAAGGAAAAGGGAACACAGGCAGTTGGCATAGCAATGAAGTTATGACACTCGTGCTCCTCTCAGAGCCACATTACTCATCTCCCCATGAAGGTAACGTGGCAGGAGCCTTCTCACCCCAAGTGACACCTGCCAGGTGTTGCCATGGAGCACTTACAAAAGGCAGCTGTCATGCACACAGAGAACAAAGCTCTTTGGAACAAAATGCTGCTTTAAGTCAGCTTTTGTGCTGTGAATTCCCACTTCCCCTCAGACAGCTGAGAGTCTCCATGTGCCAGCTCCCTCCTGTCTCCCTTTGTGTGGAAAGGTCACTGCTCTTCCCTTCTGGGCCTGTTTTCTGCTGCTGCTCACCCTGACCAAGGATCACTCCAGGGATCTCTGGTCCACCTCGGATTTCAAGAGACCAAGAACTTACAGATGAAATTACTGGAGCTGTAGAAAGTCAGAAACTATTTTCTGCACAGGCTACAAAACCATAACCTAACCCTCAGCCAAGTGATGTTGTGTGCCTGGGGCCAGCTGCACAAAATACACAATATAGCTCACCAAAAATATGTGCCTAAACCACATCAGATAAATCATCTCCTGCAAAAACCCTTATCCTCCACTCCCTCTGATGAAAGCAGCCACAAATAATGAACTCTGGAGCAGCTGCCCATGCTGTGGACATGGGAAATATGGGAAGATGAACCCCAGCTGCAAGGGTTTGGGGTGACAGGACAAGGGGGAATGGCTTTAAACTGAAAGAGAGTAGATTTAGATTGAATAGTGGGGGAAAAAAAACCTTCTCTGTGAGGGTGGTGAGGCCCTGGCACAGGTTGCCCAGAGAAGCTGTGGCTGCCCCTGGATCCCTGGAAGTGTCCAAGGCCAGGCTGGACGGGGCTTGGTGCAAGCTGGGATAGTGGAAGGTGTCCCTGCCACATGCACAGCTTAGCAATAATAAAGGATCAGTGGAAAGAGCACTGGAAGAATCTATGCCTTTTATTTATTTATTTCAGAAAAATACTTCTGCTGAGTTTATCACAAGTCACTGAATAACGAACAACAACAAACAAAATCCATACAAAAACTGAAGTGACAGGAAGAATGAAACAACCGGGAAAAAATACCAGAGACTAATTCCCCCCACCCCCTCCAAAATCAAGAAATTTGCACTAAAGCATAAATATGGAAGAACAGAAATTCTCCTCGAGTTCCTTTGCTGAAGTTTGATCAGTTGAGTTCAACATTTTCGAGGAAAAACCTGCACACCTCTGCCTGGCTTTTCCAACAGCCGTTCTTCCCAGAAAAACTCCACATGCAGCCCCAAGGACGAGGAACATACTTCACTGCTGGGCATGAAAAGTACTAAACCAACCTTTCATGCCCCATGAAATTTCCTGGAAGGCTGCAAACCAAGCCCCATCATCTCCATCCACTGTTGACACAATTTGGGGTCCATCTACCAAAGGCAAGAGGCTGAGGCTGCTGTAAACCCCCAGGCACTGCAGCCAAGGCAGGGTGGTTCCAAGCTTCCAGAGTCTTCCTTGGAGGCAAGGAAGAGACATCCCAGAGTGGCCACTCTTCCCTCCTACCAGGAAGCCTACCAAAAATACCTTTTAAAACAGTTAGTTGAGGGTAAGGGGACCTACAGGAGACTGGAACTTGGCTACTGCTAACCCAAACATGATGAGTAAGAAGAATCCTAAACAACAACAACAACAAGAAGACAAAACGCGACTGTAATGCCCCATAACGTAAGAGTCACTCAAAAACTGTATGTGAAATGCTACATCTGTTCTTCCTCCACCCCTTTCTCTTCCCAAGCCCATTCTCCAACTACCTAAGACAAGAGAGAACCAAGTGCTGGTATTTCACAGCTCTTCTAGGCTAGGACAGGAAAACACTACACTTCACCCCAAAAACCACAGGCTACTAATTCCTGACCTCCTTAGGTTGGATAATGGATGCAGACTACTAAAGCACCTCAAGCCCATGGGAAAGGGTGCAAGGAATCGTGTCCCACTGGAAGTTTGGGATAATCTCCATCACTTTCTGCACTGTGGTGGACAAGAGCTCCTGTTCAGGGCTGGATCTTGGTGTTGGATTAAAGGCTGGACTTTGATGAGTTTGGAGGTGTTTTCCAACCTCACCCAACAATTCCATGGTGTTTTCTGCAGATGACACAGGGCTTGACAAGATGGGGCATGAGAAGAGTATCCACTAAGGGGAAGTGAGCTCATGGCATTTCATAGGCAGAGTGGCCAAGGACCAGTAAGGGCTTGCAATGAAAATGCTCCAAGAAAAAGCTCTTTGGGCTGAAAAGAAGGCTGGATCTGCTGAGAAATGACACAGACACAGGAGCAGTTACTGCGGGCTTGCAGCCCAGGGATTGTGCTCGCACTACAACACAGAGATAGGAGCCCATGGCAGCCCCTCTGATGGAGAGGGGATTGCAAACCTCCAGGATGACAGTGGATATCACCTCACAACAAAGGCTCAGCTCAAAAAAAACCCAACCTGCCAGGTTTGGGTCTAACAGAAGGATGGGGATTTCTGAGGACTAAATATAGGGAGGGAAAAAAAAAAAAGCCCCATCATCTATAGGTTTAAAAAACCATAAAAAGAACACGTGGAAATGCTTCAAAAACAAATGTCCCTTCTCCTGGTAGCTCTATCAAAAAGTAAACGAAAAACATGTAAATGTAGCATATGTTGTACAGACATAGTAACGAGGGAGAGCATTCAGCTACTGCTGTAGTGCAGAGAGGCTACAACATAAGGCACTTGGGATACAAAGCATCACCAGCTACTGTACGACGAGACAGGATTGTGCAAGTGGAAAAGCTGCCTGAAGCCAAGCAGGCAGGAGGAGGAATCATTCAGCAGCCGGGTTCTTGGGGGGCTCTATGTGTCACCTGTTAACAGAGTCAGCAGCTCGGCTGCTGCGAGGCACCGGTGCTGCAGAAGGAAAGGCCTGGCTGAGGCTCTGGGGAGGTGTCAGCCAGCAGTCAGTCCTGGAGGGCACTGGCAGGGGATGGGAAGAGGTAGGAGAAAGGAAAACCCTCTCACGCTAGACCTTTTCCGTGTCTTCCCAACATAAAGCTCTTTTCCCCCCGATCACACTGCACCACGGGTCCTGTCGCTGCCTCTGAGCCAAAAAAGTGATTTATCCTCCACGCACAGGCTACAAGGAGCAATGGCAAGGTACCACCAAGGGCTCTGCTCCAGCCTCCTTCCCCAGCTCCCCTGAAAAAAGGGAAAGCCCTCTCCTGCCAGTATCTCTCAGACACTCAGGCCTTGTGGGAATTGAGGAACAAGTGCAATTTGACCAACTGTCCTCATATCCCTGCACGTTTTCTCCCTCCAGCGCCTCCTCAATGAGGGGGAGGAAAGGACAAAAGACACTCAGATAAATGGGAAAAAACCCAACTCAACTCAAAGAGGGGCAGAAAATCAACTGTCACCCGTTCCTCAAAACACGACTGGCGCGAAGGACAACAGCACCCGCCTCAAGCTGGAATTGCACTCGGAGAGAGCCGGAGTTCAGCTGCCTGAAGGGCTGAGCAGGGGGCACAGCAAGGATCAATCCTGGACTGCACATGGAAGAGCACCCCAGCTCCCCCCAGCTCGGTGTCCCTCTCCTCACCCAGCCAAGGGAACACACCACGAGTCCCCTGTTCCTGCCATGGCGAAGCAGAACTAAAGCTACGGCCGACTTTGCTGCACAAGAGGCACCAACAGCAAAGCCCAGCTCAGGAACCGCCCCAGAGGACAGTGTGGGGACAGAGGTGCCACTACTGCTCACCTGCCAAACCTAGCCTGAAGTGTGGCACCCCAAAAAGAAGCCTAGTGAGATGGCACTGACCCACAAAACCCCAAGCAGATGCTGCTCCCCAGCAGAGTCAGCGAGGGATCAAGCCGGTGGGATCTGGCTTTCCACAAAATCTCCTGCCAGCACGTGGAGGTGGCAGCAGGCAGGAGCGAGAGGGGAAAGTGGTCTGCAGCAACAGATGGCCTCTGAGGTAGATTTGAGACAACTCCATCTGCCAACAGCTACGCGTCACAAGCCAGGCTTTTCCTAAAATGCAAGCTGCTCCTTGCAGCCCCGGCCTCCTTCCCCTTCCTTCCCTGTCATCTCGTTCACAGCTCAGAAAGGGATGAAGGGGCTAGGATTTTTGGAAGAAACCCTGGATTTGATAGCACCTTGGGTGGATACAAGCACTGTATCCTTTGGAAACGAAGAGTGAAGCTGGTGGCTGCCAATGGCACGGCTGGACTGGTACGGAAGGGACGAGGAAGGCTGAGGTGACAGCACAAGGGGCACAGTCCCACTGATGCCAAAACCCTTTGCAGCAGCCAGTTTGCCACCTGGATGTGGTCACGAGCCCCAAGAACATCAGGTCCACGAGGCACAGACAAGCTGGCAAAGGGCCTGGGCTGACAGGAGCCAGGCCAGCACTCAGAGCGGGGCAGGACTCAAGGATTCACATGGACCTGAGGATGCTGCTGCCCCACAACAAAACACTGAGAGCTGCAGAGCCCTGGGCTCAGCTCTTGTGGCTGAGAGGCCCAAGAACAACCATGGGGCCGCCAAGAGAAACCCAGCTGGGGCAAGCAAAGGCTGGGAGGTGGACCTTCCATATGAAGAGGGAAGTTCTCCCCCTTCCCGGCTGCCCAGCTCTCCAAAATTCTCAAAACCAGGGTTCAGAAAACCCCAGAGGTTAACCAGAGGTCCACCATGAGACAAGACAGGGTTGAGCTTCCTCCATCACACCCTGGTCTCTCTTTGCAGCATCACCATCCTGCTGAGCGCTGGCCAGGTGTGCCCCATCTCGCCTGAGAGCACCCCTGAGCCTCAGATCTCACAGCCCCAGCACACTCCCCCAGGAACCTGATCCCATAACACACATTTGGTGCCTTCAAGCTGTCCTGGCCCTGTCCCAGGGACTAGGGAAAGCACCATGAAGAGAGGGGAGGAACATGCTGTAGGAGAAAAAAGGATTGTTTGGAACCATCTATGATACATTTGTAACCATTAACCAAAATAACCTAACACTAAAATAGGAAAAAAAAAAAAAAAAATTGGTTTACAACCAAACAGAGGAAGGCAAAAACCAGGAGGGCTGGAAAAGGTTCCTATGAGGGGGATGGGAGAAGGGGAACGGGGCCTTTTTGGTTTTATTGCAAACGGTTCACGAGAGCAAGAAAGAAAGGGAGGAGAGTGAGAGACACCTTGGGAAGATGATTCCGAGCCTTTCAAGATGCTGCTCCTGAGGAGCAGGAGGAGGGGCTGCTCAGTCCTGGTCTCTCGCCCTCCTCCCCAGGAGACAACCCTCAGCTTCTACAGAGACTTGAGCTTCTTGGTGCGAGGTGAGGTTCCGTTCTCCGCTTTCACCACTCCGTTTTCATGGTAACCTGGGGATGGCAACAGAGCTGTGAGGGGTCTAGAGGGTCATCTGAGGGAGCTGGGGGTGTTTAACCTGGAGAAAAGGAGGCTCAGGGGGGGCCTTCTCACTTGCCTCACCTCCGTGACAGGAGGGGGCAGCCAGGTTGGGCTCTGCTCCCAGGGAACAGGGATAGAAGAGGAAATGGCCTCAAGCTGCCATGAGGGAGGTTCAGATTGGACATTAGAAGGAATTTTCTCACAGAAAGGGTGATTAAACTTTTCAACGGGCTGCTCAGGGAGGTTTGGAGTCACCACCCCTGCAGGTGTCCAAGGAATGACTGGATGTGGCACTTGGTGCTCTTGGGTGGTGACTGGTCAAAGGCTGGACTCCATGATCTCAGAGGTCTTTTCCAACCTAAACCATTCTGTGGTTCTACGGAGAAAGAAAGTTGGTCCCTTGCACAAGCCAAACCCTTTTTCCTCTCAGGACTGGCCCACAGACACAGGGAAACCCCAACAACATCAGGACACTGAACCACAGGACTGATGCCTCCACGGTGCCACCCTTGCAACGCTCACCCGAGTCCCTCTTGAGCAGCTTGGTTTGCTGCTTGGTGCCGGCGGCGGCGGCAGCTCGCTTCCGACTGCTCTGCTCGTTCCAGTACTCCCTCCAGCGCCGCAGCTGGAAGTGGATGAAGCGCCACATCACCGAGGCCTGGAAGAGGCACACCAACAGCAGCACACTCATTCTGCCAGGGGCGGAGAAGAGGCAGGCTGAGAACACAGCAGCGAGGCCACCCCCAGCCCAGCCTTCCCCCCTCACCGGGGCTGGTGGCCGAGGTCCCCCCGCATGGCAGACGCCATCCTTCCAGCCACCATCTCTCCTTTCTGCCAAGCCTGAGCCCAGAGCAGCCACTTTCCTTTCCCTGCACACCAAAAAGCCCTCAGGTGCTCCTCATTGAGTCTTTCAACTTTAGGGCAGGAATGGAAGAACAGGATCATCTCAACCAGCACTGCCCAAACCACAACGTGGCACAGTCAAGGTACGATGTTCCCGGATGGTCTGTACATCTAAAAGGTGGAAGGGAGCTAAGAAAGTACCTCAAACCCTCAGATGTGCCAGCAGTCCATGGCTTCAAAAAGCTTGGGAATGACCAGGCCTAGCAAATTCTGAACTGAACCCACAGCTGCTGCAAGGGTGAGAAAGGCTCCCAGTCTTGACTGCAAGGCATGAGGAGCCCATCCCACCCTCTGCTTCCCACATCAACGGGCAGCCAAACATGTCCAAGCAGAAGGGAAAATACCTTTTCCTTCACCGCATCTGGGTAAATGCACTTACAGGCACAACAAGGAAAGCCTGCAAGCCTTTCTCCAAGATAGGCTTGCACTTTATAATTTCACTTGATTTACACTTTATTTCCTGGCTTTTCCCCTCCTTTGTGGCTCTGTGCAGCCTTTAAACCCCTCCTTGCTTCCTTCACACCCCCTTCAGCTCACTAAGACCTTCCCTAAATGGAACCAAAATCAGATCCCCACTGCCTGGATCCCATTTGGACGGAGCTTGGAGCAACCTGGCCTAGTGATGGTATCCATGTCCACAGCAGGGGTTGGGATGAGACGATCTTTAAGGTCCCTTCCAACAGAAGCCATTCTGGGATTCCATGATTTCCAAACTCAGCAAAACCCACGCTGGGGTAACACAGCCAAGGAAGACACAGCAGACATTCCTACCTGAAAAGAATATTGTTGAAGAGGAAGCTGAAGAAGTTCCCTCTCTCGGGGTCCAGGGCCTGGCTCTCCACCCGCGGCAGCCCGAAGCCGATGACCAGGATGTACAAGGTGAGGGTGAAGAGCCTGGTGACCACGAACACCACGGCCCAGACGTTAAACCTGCATGAGGGCAAGCAGAGGTGTGGGCAGGAGCAGCCCCAGCACTGATCCAGGAGGTGAGAGAGAAATCCAGGCTCTCCCAGGCTCTGGAGGAAGACAGGAGCCCCAGGCAGCTCCCCTGCTTACAGTTTCTCGTTGTTCTCGTCCGTGAAGTAAACCAGCCGTGCCATGTGGAAGAAGAACTCAGCCAAGTACTGCAACAGCAAGAGGATCAGCCCCAAGCGGGTTAAGCTGGGAGGGAAGAGGAAGAAAAAAGCATCACTGGGCTGGTCAACCTTCATCCTTCAAACCCAGCTACAGCCTCTGCGCTGCTGTTCACAAGCTGCAGCACCAGCCCAAAGCCAGACCCTTCTGCAGCAGTGGCGATAGGACTGCAATGGGCGAAATTCCTGTCCCCAAACCATCAACACAGCCCAAAACAGCAGCGGAGCTGGGATGTATCCAACACAAAACCCTATGGCTGGGAAGGTTGCTCCACTTTTTATCTTAGAATGGGTTGGGTGGGAAGGGACCTTAAAGATCACCTCATTCCAAGCCCCTGCCCTGGACATCTTCCATTATCCCAGGTTGCTCCAAACCCCATCCAACCTGGCCCTGGACACTTTCAGGGATAGGAAGCCCTCCAGGCAACCTGTGCCAAGTGCCTCACCACCCTCACAAGCAAGAATTTCTTCCCAATATCCACATCTCTCCTCTTTCAGTTTAAAACCATCCCCCTTGTTCTACCTACCTGCCTACCTGCTCTCCACTGAAACAATCCCATTTATTCCCTCTAAGCCCCTCACCCCGCTGAGGATTCCCAGGTGACTGCCAGTGCAGAAGGAGCTGCCCAGCCCCATCCCAGGTGCGGGAGGGGATGCTGAGGCAGGTGACTCACTTGAGCAGGTAGGCGCCGGCGATGTGCAGCAGGTAGAGCGCGATGCAGCGCAGCTGCCGGGGGATCTCCTCCTGGCAGGGGCACAGAAGCCAAATCAACCTCTCAGCCCTCTCCACCCACCCTCTCCCAGAGCTCCCTCTCCTAAAACCTCCACCTGGCTCTCACCTTGCGGACTTTCTGGAAGTAGAGCTCGGGCAGGGCGTGCAGCCAGTACGCCAGCTGGCACAGGTAGAAAAACTTCACCTGGTACCTGAAATGCAGGAAGGAGCCAGGTGAGCCAGCCCAGGCCATGGCAGGACCCCAAGAACCCGAGTGCCAGGGCAGCATTGGGCAATGCCTCCACTGTTTGGAGCCACAGGATTTAGGAGAAATCATTTGTGGGCTGAAGTTATTTGTTGAGCTGAGAGAGCTGCACACGGAGTTTATCCAGATGCTTGTGCTCTCAGAAAACCTCATTTTTGTAAAAACCCAAGAAGGGAAGGAGGATCATCCCCCACTACATTTCTGCTGCGAAAAATTAACAGCAAAGAGACTTTCCCAAGGCACTGCAGGAAACAGCCAGGATGAGTAACCAAGCCCACCGGGCCTTCCTCATGAAGGAAACCCTCCGGAACACCCTCCCCAGGCTCACAAATGAGATATTCCCCCATTCCCCATAGTCTCACTGCAGCATCCTTTCAGCAGGGTGCATGCAGAGGGTGCTGTGCTGTCAGCACCCCACTCCCAGCAGGCAAAACTGTGGAGAGGAAGGAAGGGGCCAGCCCCAGAACAAAATGCCCTCACGAGTGCTTACGGCAGATAAACATGCGGGTAGTTTTCCCACAGACTCCGGGGGTTTGAAATGTATCCTTCCTGAAAAAGAGAAGAGAGGCAAGGCTTCAGCAAAACAGAACAGGTTCTGAGAGGGTGGGCTGATGGTACAGTGAAACGAGGAACGGGGGATGACACCCGAGTCTCGTCACAGCCTGCAGAAAAAAACACGTTCCCCGTGAGGGCCAAGGCTGAGCTCTGCATTTGTAGGTCTCTAGCACTCTTCTAAAATTTCACCAGGCCCCTTGTTTGGGGGCTGAAGGCTGCTTGCTCAGTTGCACAGAGGGTCCCAAGTTCAGGAGAGGATATTCTGGGGTTTGGAATGCTCTTGAGGTGTAGGAGTGAGATTCCTGTGGCATGGCTCAAGCAGCCGTGTGCATGGTCCGGAGGCTTCCTCCGCACTGGCATTTCCAACCCCAGTAGCACTTCAGCAACCAGAAGTGCTTCTGAAGAGAAAGAGGAACAGAAAACACCAACAAAAATAGCTGGATACGAATTGGATAGTTTCATTTTCCACCTCTTGCTTTACAGGGTGGGACTCCCTTCTCACCCCTGCCACAAGGATGCTGCCCTGGGCTTTGCAAGGAGATGCTGGCATGGGAAATTTGTCCTGCCCAGTCACCATCACCCATTCCCTGTCTGCCCCAAGCCCTTTTTTTTTGGCTGGGGAAGGCCAGGGAAGCACAAGGGTGACCTGCTCTGCACACTAGGGTGTTTGGGGAGCACATCACAGCACCGTGGGCTGCACAGCAGGCTCCAGCCCAGCAGCTGCTGAGGGACAGGTCTGGCACTGGGCAAGGGGAGCCCAAAAGCAGCAGCATAAACAATTCTGCCAGTTTCCTTCCTCAGAGCCCTATGGGGCAGAGGCAGTGCCAGCAAATCTCTAAAAATGCTGGCCTTGAAGGGAAAAGTGGTTCCCTAAGGGAGACTGGCAGGACCCTCCAAACAGTGGGGATCTGTCCCCAAAGATCCTTCCCCAGAGCCACTGGAGACCACAGCTGGACCCCAATGGCTGCAGGTAGCAGAGCATCATCATCACTTCACACTGCCAGAATAGTCAGATCTCTCCCACACCCCCTGTTCTTCCCTCTCCCTTCTTCCCCAAAATGAGTTTTCCCTCTGAATTCTTTGGGTTGACACATTCCCAAGGAACAGCGTGGTTTCCCTGTTTTCAAAGACTCCCTCACCATCAGCTTGCCAAGGAAGGAACCACAAGGAGTGATCCCAAAATTCTGCCCATTAGCATCACGACCCTGCAAAAGGGACCCCAAAACCTCAAGGCACTGAAGGAAATAAGGAAGAAAATAAGAAGCTGAGAAAGGCAACAGGTCCTGGAGCAGAGGATGGAGATGATGGGGCCAGACAGGATTTCTGGGGCCCAGCTCTGAAAATAATTCACAGCCCATCTGCCTGTGCTTTGTACAATACAGGAGAAGCATCTCCCAAAACTGCCCTCACTCAGTGGCTGCAAAGATCCATCACAGCTGAAAGCTAAACTGACTGAAATGTGCCTGTTTTGGCCCAGGGGCTGGCTGGGGACTCTGCTGCCAGTGGGATTTTGTGCTCCAGAAGCCACAATTTCCCCCTGGGAACCCAAATCCCGGCCAGCCCGATGCCTTACCGTCACCACGACGTACAAGCACCAGATGACAGAGGTGAGGTGGAAGGCAACCAGCTGCCCTGATTCATTGAACTTGCTGTGTTTGACCTTGGAGAGATGCAGACGCCTGTTGATTTTCTGGGAAGGAGCAGAGGGAGAGAGAAAGAACAAGAAAACATGAGCCACCATCAACTCTCTCTCTCCTCATCCTCCTCATCCCAAGCAGCCTCCAGAGATGAAGGCTCACCCATCACCACCTTAACCACCAGACCACCCCCAGAACAGCATTTAACTGCAGCAGGACCACCTCCCTCCATGGGATTTGAGAGATTTGAGGTAATTTGAGGACACGAGACAGGGAATGGCGCTCACGTCCAGGGCATACTCCTGCACCACCGCGTGCAGGATGATGGCGATGAAGATGTAGAAGAGGATGGTGACCAGATCCTTCAGCCCATAGTGATACTGGACCAGCTCCCCATCTGCAAAGAGACCAAAGGGTGGGTCAGAGCCCCATGGCCCAAAGGATTTCCAGGTAAGGGCTTAGTGGGGAGCAGCTTGGATGGGGACACCAGAGAGAGGTCATGACTATGCCAGTGGCTGGGAAAAAGGGCTCTGCCCGGGGTTAGTTCAAAGCAGAGGTGGGTGGTTTCCCCTTTAACATGGGTGTGTACCTCAAGGGAGGGGACACTGGGGACACTTAAAGCTTCCCCCTGCCACTGGGGACAGCTCGGCTGTGGAGATGGGAATTTATCACCTGGAGGGAGGAGGAAGAGCTGGGAGGCTGAAGCAGGTGACAAGATCAGGGATGCCCCACTAGGAACATCAGGGCTTGGGATGGGATTTCCACCCCCTCAGTTAGGATTCACCATTCCTTCATGATCTCCCACTCCTCCCTGGAAACTGCTGGAGTGGGATTCAGCTGCCTAAATGCAGATGCCTTGTGCTGTTCAAAGATCTGAGGCAGCAGCATAGGGCTGGTGGATGAGAAATAGGACCCGCGGGAGGCTGTGCTCTTCTGGAGCAACAGGAGACCCAACAGCACCCAAAATACCCCAGACATCATCTGGGTGACTATTTGCAGCCCTGCAGCTTATGGGAAGAAGCAGAGTTGGGAATGCTGTAAGAAGTATCCTCACACGGAGCTCAGCCCACCCCTGGCTGCTGCTCCCCCTCACCCTGATCCAGTCCATTCTCTCCTGAGATCGATGCTGGGAAGAGACTGCTCTGTCACCAGCCCTTTTTACCCTAAACAAAGCTTCATTCCAGATTTCTAAGATCTGAACGAGATTTACGAAGACACCTGGCACAAGGATATGAAAACACCCTGTCCTTAGGAGCCCCCAGTGCTGTGCAGACCCGGAGGTAAAAATGGTGCCTGTATCCCAGAGCAAGGTAAAAGACAGAACTGCCAGGCCAAAGAAAATAGTATCATTTACACATGCAATGGCTCTGCCTCCTCTCTCCAGGGCACCTCAGAAGCTCTAGCAGGAGCTGTGGGAGACACGGAAAACCCTTGGAAAAATTTAGGTTCCTCCCAACAAGCTGCTGCACCAAGGTCTCTCTCCCCACTAGCCCGTGCCCTATATTGATACCCCAATACCTGGTCCTGGGGAGGTGTTTCTGTGCCCCTTGAGATTTCTGGTACCAGGAAAGAATAAATCCCTTAAAAACCAGCAGCAGAAGTTGTCTGGACTGTGCCACAGGGGAGCAGGGACCACAATTTAATCTGGAGGCTGGATGATTCCTTCAGCCATAACATTCAAAGCTTTTAAGGGCAGAGCTTTTATCTTCCGCATGTCTGCCTCGCTGTAGCTCCACTAAGCCCAACACCCTGCTCCTTCTGTGGATGATTGCTCAAACACTCCCAATTAACTGCAGTTTTCTGCCACCAGGCCAGGCTCTGTGCCCCAGGCGTTTGGCTCATCCCGAACCCAGGGCTTTACCCAAACCACCTCCTGCTGTCTCCACGCCAGTGCCCAGATCCCTGCCAGATCCAGAGGGGCTCTGAGCCAGGAAGGCAGCAACCAGCAGCCAAAATAGGAGCAGGAGCTGAGCTTCCAGGCTGGGAGCTGGGACACCTCTTCTGGGCTGTTTGGTTCCGAGCTACACCAGCTCAGAACCACCTGGAATTACTCCCTGTGAATCTGAACCTGCCTGCAGTAGGGATGCTGTGCACCACCTGCATCTCCACACCCTCCCCTCCAGGTGTCATCCCCAAAAATTAGCAGGACAGGGATGACATGTCCAGCCCCTGCTGCTTGGCAAAGAGGTAAATCTCTGCTGCTCCTCAGGGCAACAAGAAGCTGCTCCAGACAGGCAATCACACAGCTGGATCCTGCCTGAGCAGGCCTGGAGCAGGATCCTCACCCTGCAGGGAGCACTGAGTGGCCTGGCCATGGCAGAGAGAGAGAGTTGGAAGCCCCTGAACTCCCTGGAAAGCGTTTCTTTCCAACTCTGGCAGCATGAGGGCTGACAGACGTGACCAGAGTGCTCTGAGCCACTCAAACTTTGCTTCTTCCCAAAATACCTTATTTTTGACATCTCCTTTAGTACCAGACAAGGTCCTGGACAGTCAATCAGCAGAAGGTGAGCCCAGGCCAGCTGGCAGTGAGGATTTGGGGCAGACCAGACTCAACTTCCCCTGGGGATATGTGGAGCAGAGGCATCTCTCACCTGCTGTAGGCACACTGACATTATACTGAGGTAAGATGAACAGGAAGGCAGTCTTGGCTGTGACCTGTCAAAGACACACAGAAGGCAGAAAAAGCAAATCAGTTGTTAAGTCCATTCCTCTGGACCCATTTATTTTTTTCCAACCACAACGGGAAAGGCAAATCATCCAGGGAGATGTGCCAGCACCAGCTTCACTTGCAGAAACACTGAACCTTGCACTGGTCTCCCACAAAGTCCCAGATGCATGTCCAGAAGGAGAAAAAAAAGCCTGGGATGAGACATCAGGACACCTGAAACCCAGGGCTGTGCTGCTCAGTCTTCATTTATTCAATCATAGAATAAAATCACAGAATATCCTGAGTTGGAAGGGACCCAAAAGGATCACTGAAGTCCAACTCCTGGCCCTGCACAAGACACCCCAACAATCCCAGCCTGTGCCTGAGAGCATGGTCAAAACCCTTCTTGAGCTCTGTCAGGCCTGGAGCCGTGACCATTCCCTGGGGAGCCTGTTCAGTGCCCAGCCACTCTCTGGGGGAAGAACCTTTTCTTAATATTCAGCCTAAACCTGCCCTGACACAGCTCCAGCCATTCCCTCCGGTCCTGCCCATGGCAGCCAGAGAGATGGCCAGTGACTAAATTGCACTTATTTCAAAGGAATGACCCTCCCCTGCAGCAAAGCAGGAGGCTTTGTGGGAATGGGGCAGAGTATCCACCCCACAGGATGCCCCAAAACTGCACCTCCATGACCAAAGCACCCTCGAGCTGGGGCCACAGCAAAACCCAGTGCACAGACATCTGACACCAAACATGCCTTCATCCCATCCAACCCCACACTGGTCACCAGATTTTCCCTTTCCACTGGCTCCCAGCCAACCCTCCAATGCTTCACAAGCACCCACCCTAAAACACAACCAGCCCCAAATAATCCTGTGCCCGTCGAATGCCGATGGGGACGAGCTGCATTTCACACAGACATGGCTGCCACTGCTTCAGAGCTGCAGGCTATTAAAAATCCCAGCTGGAAATTGCTCCACAGCTTGTGGGGGAGACAGGGGGACTTTGCCAAGCGTTCCCATCCTGTTACCACCAGCATTGAGCAACCGGCGCAGGCAGCCCCGGCTCGGGGACAGCAAACTCCACAGCGTGTTTTCGTGATGTTTGGGGATTTCATTGCTTTTTCCACTTAAAAAAAAAAAAAAAAGAAAGGAAAAAAAAAGGAAATCCCACATGTTGTGCTCTGTTTGTGGAGGAGTAGATGGAGGAGATGGAGACCACGGGCAGAGCTTGGGGTGGGAATGGAAAAAGTGCATCACCTGGCCTCAAGCTGGCGGAGGGAGACACTTCTGGTTCCTACAGACCTTGCTGGCTGGGAAAGCCAAGTTGCTTCATCCCAGAGCACATCCAGGACTTGGAGTTTACAACCAAACCTTGCCACAGGCTGGCACACAGCACGAAACAAAGGCATGGAGCCAGTGGTGGCTGTGATGCTGCAGAGATGGGTGGCTATGGCATGGATGTGCCAACAGCTGCAGGCATTGATGGATTTACAGCTCCCCGAGCACCTGGCTGACATCCATTGCTGTAAACAGCTGGGAACAAGACATCAACTCCAGGTGAAGCCTCCTAACCTGCTGGAGAGGACACAGGCCAGAGCTGTGAGTCCAAGGAAATTACTCTGGAGTGTCCCAGGGTGGGGAGCAATGCCCACACAGAGCTCAGCCCCAACACAGTTTCCACGGATTCTCCTTATCTTCTTTCCCAGAGGGCCTGGTAGGAAGGTTCCTCCATCCACTCCAGCATCAAGCAATGCTTTGTCCCATATCCACACCTCCCTTTGCTTCCTGAAGCAGGGCTGAAGAACCACCAGCAGCCTTGCAGCCACCTCAGCACCTCTCCACCCCTCCTTACAGAGGGGCAGCAGGTTGTTTCCTAAAGTCTGAGTGAAATATTTGAACAGCCAAAGATGTAACCCCTTGGATGCAGGCAGGCTCCTGACAGACTGATTTCCACGGACAAACAGCCTCTCTGCTCCATGGGACAGATGGGGAGGTCAGGCACAAACCTGCAGCCACTCACTAACGCCACAGTGGTAAAACTTGAACTCCTGGCATCCTTCCCATCCCAGAGAACCTACATGGAGGGAAAGTCTCCTCTGAGGCACCAAAGGCATTTCTGTCTCCTGCAACCAGCTGGGAAGTGATCAGACTGACCATTGCTCACAGCACAACCCTTTACCGGTGGACACAGAGGGACAGGTGACTCGAATGAAGTCACAGCTGAGCTCCACCAAGTGAACATCAGGCTCCAAAATCCCCCATAACCCTCCCAATATCCCTTCCACCACATCAGCACCCATTGCTATGCAGCCCTGAGTAGACAGAATGAGCAGTTTAAGCCTCCTGGAAAACAGGGAACACCTGAGCCACGATCTCCAGCAATGCCACCTCCAGCTCCCCTGCAAGGCAAAAACCAAGTTTCCTTGGCTTAGGAAATAGGGATGAGCACCAGGGATGGCAAAACTCCTTAGAGCCTGCCTTGAGCATTTCACAGGCAGCCAGGGAAAGCAGAAGTTCAGAGTGAGAAGAGCAATGTGAGGATTATTCAGAGGCACAAGACTCGCTGCCTGTTTGCTCTGAAACAAGATGCTGGTATGGGAAAGGAAGTGCTGGGCACGCTTCTGCCCTGCAGGGCAGCGAGTAAAGCCAGAGCTGCTGCTAAACTGCTGCTGGCAGGGGCAGAATTCATGGAATCACCGAATAATTTAGGTTGGAAATGCCCTCTAAGATCACAAAGTCCAGCCATTCCCCCAGCACTGCCAAGCTCACCACAAAACCATGTCCGCAAGGGCCGTAGCTACACAATTTCTGAACACTTCCCGGTCCGGTGACTCCACCACTTCCCTGGGCAGCCTGTTCCAATGCCTTTTCAACAAAGAAATTATTCCTCACATCCAACCTAACCCTCTCCTGGCACAACTTTTTAGAGGGTGCAAGAAGGATTTGTCTCCATGGGACACACAGAGCAGGGACCATGTAGCAAAGGCTGTGGATTTATTTCTCATTCACTCCCTGACCTGCATTAAGAGCACCTCCACGCAGAGGGAGATGTTCCTCATCCCAGCCTCATCCTGCCTTACATGAGGGATGTGGCACCTGGAGCATGGGGCAGTGGTGGCCTTGGCAGTGCTGGGGGATTGGTTGGACTTGATGACCTTGGAGGGCTTTCCCTGCATTAACGATTTGATGATTCTGTGTGGCCGAACCAGGGAAATCTGGGAAGCAGTTGTCCTGATAGCTCTCTACAACCATGAAGAAGAAACCACATCCTCAGCAGCCAAGTGGGTTTCTGGTGGTTAAAGCCACTAACTCACAGACCAAAGTGCAGATGGATGGTGAAGAGGCAAAACTCAACATGTCCACCAAGACCAGAGTTTGCTGAGATGCCTGGACCAGCCAGGACAGGGATGAGGCTGCTTCTCATGGCCAGAAATCAAATCAGCACGTCTACCTTGCAGCCCTGGGTGGCAGAGCAATAGATAAAGCCAAGCAATCCCAGCACTACCAACATTCGCTATCTCCCACCAGGCAGTTACTTCCTGATAATGTGGTGATTGGAAAAATCCACACCCTGACTAGCCTGGAGATTGCTGCCTAATGCAGAGCAGCAAAGCTCCCTCTATCCTTTTTTAGAATCCCAGAATGGTTTGGGTTGGAAGGGACCTTAAAGATCATGTTCCAACCCCCTGACATGGGAAGGGACACCTTTCATAGACCAGGGTGCTCTGAGCCCCATCCAGAAATTAAGAAGATGCTCTTTATTCCCTGCCATGAAATGCTCCACATCAAAATCCCAACTCCACTTGTGCAGACGTGCAGGTGGCTTTTAAAAAGGTGTCTAAGCACAAACATCCAGGCAGTTTAGCACCTCTCCCAAAATCTACCCACTGCAACTCTCAAACATTAATATTTTCAGGAATGAGGGATAATTTTTGAGCATCGTTCCCCAGGACACTCTGTGAACTCTAGGAGCAGCTGGCCCAGATTGGCTGTGGACTCCCCATCCCTGGAAGTGTTCAAGGCCAGGTTGGACAGGGCTCTGAGCAATCTGGTCTAGTGGAAGGTGTCCCTGCCCATGGCAGAGGGTTGGAATGAGATGAGTTTTAAGGTCCCTTCCAACCCACACCCTTCCAGGATTCTCTGAAACTCACTTCCCTTCTCCAAAGCCTCATCCCAGCAGGATTTGTCTTCACCCCAGCCAGGAGCCCCCAGGCACACCACCATCCCCATGGTCTTGCTTGAGTTAAAGCCACTCTGGAGGCAGGAAGCAGCTCCAAAACTCTGGCAGGGGAGGCTGGGGGAGTTTCTGCAGTCAGAGCTGGGAAAATATTTCCAGAGCTTGAAAAACAAACTAATTACAGACAAAATGCTGTCCAAAGGCTTTTCTCACAACTTTGGGTTTCTTTTTCCCCCACCAGACAGAGTTTATTGAAAGACAAACTTGCTGATCCACAGCATGGATTGACACAGGCCCTATATGTAAACTGAAGCCCAAACTTTGGACCAAAGCCTTTCAAAGTCAACAGCTGGCTTTGACAAAAAGCCCTTCCCAAGGGCGGTGCAGCCCCTCTGCCCCCACAGACAAACTCATCCCCCAGCACATGATTTCTACTGCCTCACCCTCCCTCCTGCTTATCCCCTTTTAAAAGTAAACCTAAATACTGCTTTTTTTCCCCCGTTTTCCCTTCTTCCCCCCACTACTCAACCCTTACGCCGTCCGCGTGCCTCAGTTCCCACATCTGGCAAAGATCAGGGGAGGCAGGAACGCATTTTGTTTTCCCTCATTAACAACGGGAAGGCCTTAATTTTTAGAGTACTACGGAGGGGACCGGGAAGGGGAAAGTATATTTAGCAGGAAGCCTGGAAATAGCAGCTCATTCGTCAGCCGCCTTCTTCTGACAGTGTCACAACCCAGAGTTTGGGAGCCCGTGACTCACGTCCCACAATCTGCACACAGGGGCAAGCCCAGCAAGGCCATGGAACCACTTCTAAAACAATGGTTTATAACTTTATTTCATCACCCCACACATAAGACTGAGCGTCAGTTTCCCCACCTCAGAGATTACGATAGCAGCCCACATCTAACAGAAGCTTCTCCAAAATCAGCAAAGTCTCCCCCAAACTCGACCCGACACCGCTCACAGGAGCCACCCCTGGTGGGACACAGGTTAAACCCAGCCTGGTCTTGGCTTCATTTTTCTGCAAAGCAGGGTGGAAAAAGATATGCAAAGTGATTTCTGCATGAGGATGGGAAGCACCTGTTTCGTGTTTCTGTACAGACTTACTCAAAATAGTTTTTCACCAAAAAAAAAAAGAGGGAGGTTTTTCTTTCTGGGTTCCAGCAACCACACACACGTGGCAAAATCCCTCTCTGGCACCAGGCAGATGCACACCAGGTGTGTTTTCCCACCCTGACGGGTTAGGCTGGCCGGGAAGGAAAAACACTTTGTAGTGCCCAGCTCAGGACAGCTCTTTCTGGGGAAACTCCCTCCAAGCCTGGGGCTTCCCTCCCTGCATAACTCAATGATCCTCAAAAACACACACAGCACTGGAATAATCAAATCCAACACACCTGTAACACCAAGGAGCAGCCTCATGCCACCAAATCCCATCATGACCAGTACCTGCTCCCTGCCACGGAGGAATTACCAGCTTGGTGAATCCATTTGGACGGGGAAAGGTTGTGCACCCAAAAAGATACTCAAGGTGTAGCTTGTGCTGTGCTTGGGGAGCAGGAGACCCATGGCACCCCCCGAGCAGGGTGCCGGAGCAAGGAAGCACTCAGCTCCTGAGGGATGCCTGGGAAAAGGTTAAAAACCTTATTTGTGTCTTCCCAAGAAAACCTTCCCTGCAGGAAACGGCCTATTGTGAGCAGGATTCGGCCTTTTCCGCTTAGACTGAGCTTGGCTGTGGCCACAGGCACTGGGGAAGGTGGAAGCCCGGCTGCAGGGTGGGAAGCAGGGATGCCAGGAGAAGGGACAGTGACAGGTACTCCTCACCATGGCAAGGAATCTCAGCTGCCACGAAAACTCACAACGGAGGTGGCACAAACGGGCACAGAAGGGTTGGAGGGCTGGGCAAGAGCAGAGCCTGATTTCTCCTCCAAGGGAAAAGAAAGCAGAAGGAATAAATGTAATAATAAAATAAAAATAAACCACAATACACACAAGGAGCAAGAGCTGTCCCAAACCCCATGCCAAGTGGAAGGCAGGGATGATGCTGCCGGGCACAGGGAGCACTGGAAACCACCCTGGCATGGCAAGCATTGTCTCCCTGAGGTCTGCTGGGAGAGCAGCAAACTGCTGCCTTCAGCATCTGAGGGAGATTTAATTAAAAGACATTTAAAAAACCCAGAAACACCACAAATCCCTCCCTGCTGCCACCTCCACAGGGGCGTTCATCACGTTTCAAAATCTCACAGCACCGTATCAACCTAAAACACCACAGCAGCAAGCCCAGGTACCACCTCTCCAGGACGGGGCTTCCAACATACAAAACCATCTGCAGGGAGAAACCCTGAGAGAGAGATGCAACCTCTGTGGCATTTTCTTTTTAAAGTACGAATACAAAACTTGCAGCCCAACTTTGCAGCATTTGCATGTGGCTTTGAAATACAGCTGGCCCTCCTGGGTCGGTTTTGAAACCCTTAAATAAATACATATATACATACACAAGGACATTGAAAGGGGTTCGAGCGCTGGAAGAGACTCGTTCATTCAATGAGTTCGTAGTAAAAAAAGAGGGGGATAGAAAAGCAGGGGGTTCCAGCGGGGAGAAATTAAGGAAATGGATTTCCTCCTGCTGCGATTTGCTCCAGAAGGAGCCTTTCCTCCCTCGCCAGGCCCCCCGGCCACCCCTTTCCCATCCGGATTTGCTTTGAAACGTGGCACTGCCGAAGGGGAGGGTTCAGCGGGGGAGGCGGGGGGGTCCCAGCCGGCGGTGCCGCTGACCACGGCCCGGTGCCTCGGCGTGGGATGCCCGGAGCCAAGCGAAGCCGCACGGAAAGGGAAAGCAGGCGGAGAGGGAAGCAGCCGGAGCAGCGGGAGAGAGCGGCGTTCCCGGCATGGCGGTGGTGGGACAGCGGCCTTGCGGGGGTCTGCGGCCACCCCGGCAGGGTGAAGGTATCCCGTGGAGGAGCAGGGATGCCTTCCCATGGCCCGCAGCACAGCGGGATGGCCGGGGTGGGGAAAGGCCGGGGAGCGCCCGCCCCAGGCCCAGCAGCCGCCGGTGCTCGTCCCACGGCGCGGGGTCAGCGGGCTGCGGAGAAAACACCTGGAAAAGGGCTATTGTTAAAGGAAAAAAAAGGCTGAAAAAAAGGCCAAAAAAATATTCTTTCCATTTCCAAGAGCTGGGAATATCAGACAAGGCTTGGCTTCTCGCTGCGAGGGGCTGATGTGCCCCTCAGTGCTTGGGACACCCCGGCAGCTGCGGTGGGTTTGGGGCAGGGGGCTTGACACCCCCTGTGCTCCCCCTTCCCCAGCCAGAGACCCCCCGGCAGAGCTGGAGCGGGGGGAGAAGGATGTGCCACCCCCAAAGCCAGCACCAGGCTGGGTCCCCGTGGGAATGTGGGGAACCTCTGGGGCGGTGGGTGAGAGATGGGGAATGAATGGGGCGGCACTTTGACCCCCAGACCGAGGAGTCCCGCACCCCACAGCCCCCTCCCCGTGAGGGATGGGGGCACCGGCCCGGCTGCGGCTCCCCCCCGAGCCGAGACAGCCCCAGGGGGACACCCCATGCAGGGCAAGGCGGTGGTCACCGCGTCCACGGGGTGGGGACACACAGCCAGCCGGTCCCGGCGGGGGGGCGATGGCGGGGGGGGTCTCACCTCGAACATGAGGGCGATGAGGACGCTGAGCACCAGGCAGAAGCCGATGTCGGCGTGGTTGTGGATGAGGAATTCCTGGCTGAAGAGCGGGTGGCTCTTGGCCCGCCGGCGGAAGGCCATGGCCGGGGCCGAGCCGAGCCGAGCCCAAACTTCCCCGGGCCCGCGGAACTTCGCGGAGCGCCGCGATGGCCCCGCGCAGGCGCCGCCGCCTGAGCCCTCCCCGCCTGAGCCCGCCCGGCTCCGCTCGGCCCCGGCACCGACCCCGCCCCGACCCGCACCGGGACCGGCACCGGCACAGGGACCCGGCCCCGCCCCGACCCGCACCGGCACTGGCCCCGGCACCGACCCCGCTCCGACCCGCACTGGGACCGGCACCGCCACGACCCGCACCGGGACCGGCACCGGCACTGGCACCGCCCCGACCCGCACCGGCACCGGGACCGCCACGACCCGCACCGGGACCGGCACCGGCACTGGCACCGCCCCGACCCGCACTGGGACCGGCACCGCCCCGACCCGCACCGGCACCGGGACCGCCCCGACCCGCACTGGGACCGGCACAGGCACTGGCACCGCCCCGACCCGCACCGGGACCGGCACCGGCACCGCCACGACCCGCACCGGGACCAGCACAGGCACTGGCACCGCCACGACCCGCACTGGGACCGGCACCGCCCCGACCCGCACCAGCACCGGCACCGGCACTGGCACCGCCCCGACCCGCACCGGCACCGGCACCGGCACTGGCACCGACCCCGCCCGCACCGTGACCCGGCCACGGAGCCGGACCCAAACCGGGACCCAGCACCCGACCCCGCCCCGGAGCTGGACCCGGATCTGGGCACGGACACGGCCCTGGACCCGGATCAGGACCCGGCACTGGCACGGACCTGGACCCAGCCCCAGTACTGGCACCAGACCTCACCACAGCCCTGGACACGGACCCGGCACTGGCACAGCCGCGGCACCGGTCCAAGAGCCGGGACCTGGACCCAGCACGGGACGGAAAGCTCAGATGCAGACCCAGACCGAGAGCCGAGACCTGGCACCCTCTATGGACACGGACCCTGCCCTGGACCAAGTCCCAGCGCCGGGCTTGGATCCAGCTCCTGTCCCTGCTTGGCACAGCCCTGGACCCAGCACCGAACCAGGACCCAGGACGTGGCCCAGCACCAGACAGAGAACCCGGCTCCAGTCTGGGCTCCTGCTTTGCCCCATGCACACCCTGGCACTTCATGGCGGGTGGAGGCACCCCCTGGCCTCAGCACCCACCTCACATCTGCACTGCAGTACTGTGCACATCTGGACACTCACCCACACTTGAACCCACCTATTGTGCGTGTGTGGATGCCCACCTGCACCTGCACCCACCGACTGTTTGTGTGCAGACAGCCTCCCACCTCTGCACCCACCTGCCATGCACGTCTGGGCTCCCACCCACATCTGGACCCACCTCTCCATGCACTCAGCACCCACCAGTGTCCCAGCACCCACCCCCCCTGTGCACACCCTGACACCTTGCTCTGCAACCCGAAGTCCCAGTGCTGAACCCCAAATCTCCCTCATTAACCAGGGAAAGGCCTGAGGCATGAGGTGCCTTCCATATCCCACCCCCTTCTCAAATCCACACCCCAGCTCTGCCTGGGCTGTAGCAGTGGGGACAATCCAAACAGGTCTCCAGGGCAGAACAGTGGAACATTTGCTGTTATTTATTGAAGTCAATCCCTAAAATCCTCCCCAAAGCTCCTCAGGGAGCTCCAAGGACATTAGGGGAGTGGGCAGGGCCCTTTGGTGGCTTTGCTTAGGAAAATCAAGGTATAAACAGTGTTTTGATTTGAAAGATCTCCCTTCAAACAAAACAAGCACTGGATCCTTTTGCTTCCAGGGTCTTGTTCAGCTCCTCCAAACATCCCTGGATCCCCACGGATCCCTCACAGATCCGTCTTGTGTCCAGTGAGGATGGATTCACAGGAGGGGGAAAACACCGCTCCAGCACATTTGAGGGAACTTGAGCCATCTCAAACCTGGTGCTGAGAGCACAAAGCATTTTCCTCCAGCCAAATCCAGCCCGGGAAGCAGAGTCCCTGGGTCCTCATTAAGCACTCGGTCCTATTAGGCAAGTCCTGATTAGCTGGGCTTACCCTCTGCTCCCCCCCTCCGTGGTATTGTTTAGCCTTGGAGCCATGGGCACAGAGCTGCAGCCTGGGCCCTGCCTTTTACAGGAACACTGAAGGCACCAGAAAGGGATTTGCAGCAAACCAAATTTAATTAAAGGGGGAAAAAATATCCAAAGTTCCAGCTCGGAAAAAACAAACAAATAACAACAGCCCCAGGGCAAATAATTCTGTTTTCTTTAATGTCCAAGTATTGTGTTTCAATGTTGTTGGAAGTGAAAATATGTTTGTTTTTTTCTGGGGAAATCTTTCTTGAGCTAGTTTTGGGGTGGGGTGGGGGGTGTTACATCATCTTGGAGCTGGAGGGAATGTTTTTCATCCAGCCCAAAACCTGGCACCCAGGGACAGTACTCAGAAACTGGGCTGCTGGAAGGTGAGATTGCAGCAGGGCCGGGGCAGGGCTGCTGCCACCCTCAAGCCCTGTTGGTACAACTCCATCCTGCTTTATTTTGCCTTGAAAGAGGGACGAGAGTGACCCATTAAAAATAACAAGCCGAGGGTACGGCGCCAGCGGTCAGGACAGCCACATTCCCACATTCCCAAACCCAGGCAGTCACCTGGGTATTGTTTCATTTCTTAGGGACATAGCCTTTGTTCCTGCCTGTTTGCTCCTTTTTCCAGATCACCAGAGGGTGGCACGGCCAGTTCTCTTGGGGAGCCCGTGGGTCACTCCCTGCATTGTCAAAATTCATGCTCGGTTCCTGCTCCTGTGTTTCCCTGGAGAGCTCCTCTCACCTGTGGCATTGAGCTCTCCTGGGCTGGGGCATGACCCTCCACATCTCTAAAGTGAGGGAGAGGGTTTCCTTAAGAAACAAAATGGAAAAGAAAGGAGGCAAATGAGCAGAAATTTTCTATTCTAGAGTAGGCAAAAGCACTGGACAATCTGTCTGAGTGTAGTGGGATGGAGATATCCCCTTGCTCCAGCCCTTCTGTGGGTGGCTGAAGCCCAAACGTTGGTGATGAGCACCCCCAAAAGCTGGGCAGATCCTGGTCTAGCTCAGGATAACATTCCTCATCCAAAAAAAGCTTTATGGGAGATGCTGCAGAAGGAGCAGACGGTCTGGCCAGGTCTCCTCAAGCATTTGGGGCATTTGGAAGATACACCAGCAGGTTCCCTGGAGGAGTTGGGCCATTGCTCCTCTGCCAGCTGCAGTTTTCCATCCTGGGATTGGACTGGCCCAGGCCTCCACGTTGCTCCACACAGAGCAGTGACCTGGAATTTGTGGGATTTCTGCACTCCATGGGTTGATGTGAGGACAGACCGGAGTGGGGAGTGACCAGATCACCCACCTGGGCACAGCTCCAGGGAAACAGTGCCAAAATCAGGACTCAGCACCATGGTGGGGACAGCTGGAGCCAGTTCTACCAAACCGCCAGGGTCCCATCCTGCGTCCAGTGTGATCTGGGGCATCTCCCCTCGCACACACACCTTTGGACCTGAAGGCACCATGGAATATTTACACGTGGATGACTCTTCCTGAATACCAGCTTGGCAAGACCCTGCCAGTGATTTTCAAACATTCCCCATTGCCCAGTGACGCCTGGGAAGTAAAACGAGATGCCACAGCCAGGGTCTCATTCCTCCGGGCACTCTCTGGGCACTCCACCTCCAGTATCCCAGAGCTCCCATTTCATTCCCACTGGCTCCCAGTGCAATGCCACAGCAGCATCAGTCCTGTACGTCCCTCTCCTCTCCAATCCCCATCCCTGGAGGGATTTAAAAGCCGTGTGGATGTGGCACGTGGGGACATGGGTCAGTGGTGGCCTTGGCAATGCTGGGGGATGGTTGGACTCGATGAGCTTAAAGGGTTTTTCCCACCTAGATGGTTCTGTGATTCCATAACACAGGCACTGGATGTGCACCGCAGGGTCTGGACCTTGAGCAGCATCTCCCTCTGGTGGCAAAGGAAAAAGGAGTTTTGGGGAGAAACTCCTCCACAGCGTGATTTTCCCGGTCTGGCAGCGTAGGGAAAAATCTGAATGTGCACCAGGTCATTGGGGCATCTTCAGTTTCACCCCCCAAAAGTTGGGAAGGGTGGGGAGGGGTTTCTAGAGCTATGATGTGCTGCTGGAGTCCTCCTCCTTCAAACAGGGCTTTAGAATTCACCAAAGAGCAGGTTTAGATTGGATATTGGGAAGAAATCCTTCCTTGTGAGGGTGGTGAGGCCCTGGCACAGGGTGCCCAGAGAAGCTGTGGCTGCCCCTGGATCCCTGGAAGTGTCCAAGGCCAGGCTGGACGGGGCTTGGAGCAGCCTGGGATAGAGGAAGGTGTCCTTGCCCATGGCAGGGGGCTGGAATTGGATGAGCTTTAAGGCCCCTTCCTGCCCAACCCATTCTGTGACTCTCTGATTAAATACAGATTATTTCTACAGGTGGAGGCCTGTGGCTCAGGGCTGGGGCTGTACCAGCATGCAGGACTTGGACCCTGGGTGCAGCAGGGCTCTCACAAAGGCTGGAAGCCTTTCAGGACAGACAATCCATATTATCCACATTGCTCCCAAGGAGAAGGTGAAGGGGAGCACAGCTCTCCAGTGACCAACTCTCATCGTCAGGGAGCAAAGCCATGGGAACACAGCCCTCACACAAACACCCTCTCCCTACCCCAGCCCTCATCCCCACTCTGTCCCCAGATTCCCCCCTTCTTTTTTGCCACTCCTTGACCTCCCCAGGATTTCCACAACCGCCTCCTCTGAGGTCAGAGGTGTCAGCTCATGGTGCACCTCTGCATTGTGGGTGTGCTTTGAGAAATCAAAGTCCTTGTTTACACCTGACTCCTGCGCACAAAAGTATTCTTTACTTTCTCAAAATTGTCTGCTTCTTTTCTGACTGGCCTGTGGGACAGTTTCATGCTGGCTGAATCTTTTTTAAACACCCAACCTTAGCCTTCCCTGACACATTTTCGTGCCATTCTCTCCTGTTGCCCACGTCCCTTCTTCACCCTCCCGCTGGAAATCCCGACTGGAAATCCTGGGGCTGCAGGAGCCAAGAGTGGGGAGACCCATCCACATCTATGTGCACCCCAACATGAGACACAGACACAGCAAAGGCTGGTTTAGGGTTTTTTTGAAGCATAATTATATATTATCAAAAGTAGAAAACCAAGCGAGATAAAAATTCCTCTAATGGCCCGGCAGCACTGCTGCCTTCTGTGTGATCCACACAGTGAGAAGGGCTCTGGAAAAGCCACTGGAACTGCTCCTGCCTGCAGAGCACAGCCACAGCATGGGGGGCTGGGGTTCAGTTGGAGACAGGGAGCCTTCATCACCTTGGAATGCGGCTTCACTCCACATCCAGCACCACGTGGGTTTTCAAGGAAACATCTGGCAGGGTCAGCCCTGAGCAGTGAATGCATCGTGGAAGCTTTTTTTAATAATTCATCACATGCCTGTGTTCTTCCTGCTGCCTTTCCAGCCCTGTGGCACCACCAGAGTCCTGCCTACAGTGGGACAACAGCTGCAGAGCACAGCCAGATGTGCTCCAGCTGGCACACGTGAGCTTGGTGGTGAGTCCAGCTGCTCACACCTCAATTAACATGTCAAGCCATGTCCTGGGCACCAACCTGTGTCCTGGGCACAAATCCATGCCCAGCCAGCCTGGTGGGAAGCACTGACTATTTCTGGGACCACGGTACTGATGGTTTTAGTTCCTGAGATAAATAAACCCTGCCTGCACTGGGGATTTCATGGTGGCAGGAGAACTGATTTGAGATTTGGCCTGAGGCTAAGTTTAGGGGGAAGCATCCAGGCAGATGTGGATCATAACCTGGTAACCTGGTCTAGTGGAAGGGGTCCCTGCCTGTGGCAGGGGTTGGAACTGGATGAGCTTTAAGGTCCCTTCCAACCCAAATAATTCTGGGATCCTGTGATCTGCAGCTGGAAGGGGACAAGGAGGAGGCTGGAGAGGAAAGGCCACTTGAGGAAGCAGAACAGTGGGCAAGCAGCAGGACATGGCTTGTGGCTGTAATTCCAGGTCCTGAGGTTCTGGTCTGCAGCATGAAGAGGATCTGCAATCCTGAGACCCCCAAAAATGGATTTGGAAAAGGTCTCAAGATAAACCTGGTGGGGAAAAACAAATCAAGCAATGCTGAGCCTTACTTGAGGCCTTACTCTGCCTGGAAGGAAGGACACCTGGGAGTAAAACTCACCATTTTTCTGGTTTAGGCACTTATTTGTTCTGAGAAAACTGCTTTGGCCAGCAGTGCAGCCCCTGGAGACAGCAACCAGATCTCCACACTGGGACAGGCCAGCAGCCTGTGCAGGCACTGGTTAAAGGACACACTTCAAGTCATTGCCACAAATACACCAAAGGCAGAAGGCTCCGGCTGCCTGGCAGGACTGTGACATAAATAAGCTCAAAAAATAACCAGTCCTGGATTTTTATGGCTTTTTAAGGCTTTTGAAGTTCTTCAAAACTGCAAGGAGATGTACTGAGAAGGAAGGTGATGTCCCAGTGATGGAGGAGCACATCAGCCCCGTGGCAGGGGCACTGTGGGGACAGTCTTCGTCCCACCACCTCCTGCCATACCCTATTGACGAGACAGTCACCCCAAAGCTGACCCAAAGTGACAGTGCAGCCATTTACAGGGTCACCCTGGCAACCCAGACAGGTCTGTCCCGTCTCCCAGCTCCCCCAGTCCTCGCTGGGGGCATTTAGGGCCGGCCTTGGGAGTGGAGGTGAAGCACGGTGACCTCAGCTTGCTCCTCACGACAGTCCCCTGCAGGCCACAGGGGTGGGTGTCCCAAAGGTGATGGCACCCCACAAGGGCTCCCTCTGTCCCTGTGGGCTCTGATCCCTCTCTGGGGGGACCTGCCACCCCACAGCTGCCTGTGTTGCCAAGGGAAGAGCTTCTCCGCAGACACTTGTGGGCACAGGCGCCCAGGATTGGGCTGATGCTGGCCATCCCAAAGGATAAATCCCCTCCTCCTCCTCCTTCTCCTTTTCCCAGGCAGCCTGGGGCAGGCTGGGCTTCGCTGTCCCTTTGCACCAGGGCTGTGCTCGTGGCTGTGGCCATTCCTGTCCCAGGCGAGGCGATGCCTCCTGCGCTTGCACTGAAATACACAGAGGAGCTCTCGGTTGAATCCAGGGAGAAGCCACCGGGATGGGATGTGGATGGGGGAAAAGCAGGCTCCTGCCCTGCTCCACCCTCCTGTGCCATTCCCACAGCGCCAGCGCTGGGTTTGATGCCTCCCCCATTCCCCACTGCCAGCCCAGAGGGAGGGATGTCCCTCATGGGGAGGGAAAAGTTTGCCCCAGGCTCAACACCAGGGGGTTTCCCCATTGTCCATCCTCCGGGAAAAGCCTCTCCCACGCCACCATCTCCAAAAGCTGCGTTGATCACGGACAGATCTCCCGTCTTCAAGGCCAGCTTCACCAGCAGCCAGTGGTGATGGTCTGTCCAGCTGTCCTCCAAACACCCTTTGGACTGCAGGAGCGATGAGCTGGTCTCATTTTTGGGGTCTGTCTTGGTCTCTTCCCCTGCCAAGGACTCTTCATCTCCCAAAGTGCCTGAACTCTGCCCAGCTTGGGAGCTCTCTCCAGACACCTCCTCATCCCCAGCTGTTGCAGCACTGCAAGTTGTCTCCAGGAATCCCTGCCAGATCTCCGTGGACTTGGGATGAAGCAGGCTGTAGTAAATCACCAGAGCTGCGGCACCTGGAGAGGAGCAGAAAGGTGTCAGTGATGAGTCCCAGCAGCATTTTGGTCAGGTGTAAAGAGGCCAGAACTTGCTGCACCTCCAGATCAACAAGACCTTTGCAAAGACGCTGCTGAGCATCAGGTGTCTGAGCAGCACATCTTTCGAGCATTTATAGGGATGCAAGAATCCCACTTGAGCAGCTTTTGGGAAAGGAAGTGCACAATCAGGCCCAAATTTAATCTGGATTAATTTGCAGACTGAGAGTTGCCCAGCAGGGAGATGAGTGATGCAGGAAACCTTCCATGTCACAGCATCCCCATCCTCTGGCCTTTCAACCAGCAGGTTTTTAAGACACCTTCCTACTTATATCCTAAGCCCATCCAAGACCAGAGGAATTGCTCCTTTTCCATCCCATTTCTTTAACACAGTTGATCTGAGGGTCTGGGAAGTTGCACAAAGCCCACCCAACTTCCCTCTGCCCCATCCCACTGGGAAAATATGACCCTGCTTGGCACAAAGATGCTCCAAGGGCTGGAGCCCCTCTGCTCTGGAGACAGGCTGAGAGTTGGGGGTGTTCACCTGGAGAAGAGAAGGATCCAGGGAGACCTCAGAGCCCCTTCCAGTGCCTAAAGGGGCTCCAGGAGAGCTGGAGAGGGACTCGGGACAAGGGTCTGGATGCTCATTTCCTCAAACTACTCTCAAAATGTGCAATCCAGGCTCTGAAATAAATGTTCTTACCTATTACAGACCCTGACATGACAGCCCCAGTCACAGTCAGGCTGTTCCTCAGCTCTGCCTGCAGGAACCGGGTGCCCAACAGCAGCAGGAGCGTGTTCTCCATCAGCATTATCTGCAGGGCAGGGGGAAGAGAGTCATTACTTATTTCCTTCTGATGGCTTTAGATCTGCCTCTGACAACAGAAAATACCCAGTTTATAGATTTTCATAGATTCTTAGAACCACGGAATGGTTTGGGTTGGAAGGGACCTTGAAGATCATCTCATTCCACCCCCTGCCATGGGCAGGGACACCTTCTACTATCCCAGGTTGCTCCGAGCCCTTCCAACCTGGCCTTGAACACTTCCCCTGTTACATTTTGCACCTAATTTATCACTTTAAACATAGAACTTGTTGAACTGAACTTTCTGCAAGGTTTTCACCTATTTTTTACCACTGACATTGTAAGGCTGCCTCAAAGGAATCAAAGGCAGCTCAGAAGGGCACATCAGCCTTGGTGAGCACATGGCTTTGTCAGGACACAGTAAAACGCTGGATTTTTAGCAAGTGGTGATATGAGAGATGAAAATGGAGAGTCTGAAGCTGCTGCTTGTCCCCAGCAGCTGCATCCATGCGCAATACAAAATATCCCAGGTACTCACTGCATAAAACACGGCCACCCTGGTCTTGGAGGGGCCAGGCCGGACATTGATGTAGCAGAAGATGTACACAGCTCCCAGCAGGCAGTTGAAGAGCCTCCAGCAGCACGGCTGGGCCACGATATCCGTCTGCTGGGCCACCAGCCAGAAGGACATAAGCAGCCAGTGGACACCTGCAGGGAGAAGGTGATGCCTTTTCCTGGTCTTAAAATCAAGAGTCAAACACAGTTAGAAGGGAAAAAGGGATTTTACCTTGGTATTTATTTTAAGGATCCTTAGGTGCACTATGCCCAGGTCGAATGCACTTTAATGCACATGACAATGCACACCCCCAAAAGATCAGGTATAACATTACAGGCCTTACTAATTAGCATATCTATCAAAAATTCCCCAATGAGAGGCTCAAATGAGCCCCTGTCCCCAAGGAACCTTCCCCTGGATGGTTCTATCTCAGTTTACAGAATATGTTCTGGAGAGGACCTTGGGGTCTGGGGCACACTGATCCCTAACTACGAAGCCTCTAAGATGTTGAGTCTCCTAGCTTGACAAACAAGTCCAAGAAATGTAGGCAAAAAGCACTAAGAGTACAGAAGTTATAAAAAGGTATAAAAAGGGTATAAAAGAAAAGGCAAAAAATCATCATGGCATCAAAGGGACTGAATTTGCAAAGCCATTCTTGGGGGATGCTGCCAACAGCCGCAGCACCAGGAGCACGGCAGGGCTGATGTCGGGGTGAAATGTGGAGAATGGGATCTCAGGTCTTACCTGCCACAGCGAAAACCCAGAAGGAATAGAGCCTGGCAAAGAGCACCAGGGCCAGGACCCGGGTGCCCAGCATCCCTGTCCTCCAGAGCAGCAGGCACAGGATGACGGCGGCCGGCGGGCTCAGGTGTCCAGGCCTCAGCAGGCAGGTGAAATGGCTGTAGGAGACCAAAGCCCAGGCCAGGGACAGCAGGGACAGCCCTGCACTGACACCTGTAGGGGACAGGGGCAGTCAGGGCTCTGATGGAGGCCCAGATGCATGGCAGGGCCAATTCTCTGTGTTAAGGAGGTGTTGGTAGCACAGCATCCCCATAAAAGCCAGACACCCCTTGATCCTGGCAAGTGAATCACGCAAAGGCCTTAAAGGCCATCCTGTCCAACCCCCTGCAATGAGCAGGGACACCTTCCACCAGACCAGGTTGCTCCGAGTCCTGTCCAACCTGACTTCAATGTTACCAGGGATGAAACTGAAGTATTTCAACTAAATCCTGCTCATCCTGGTCTCTGCATGCTCGGCATCTCCCTGTGGATACCCTCTGAGTGCTCTCTCCATGGGCAGAGCTCTGCAGCCCCAGGGCAGCTCCATCCCAATCGCTGCTGTCGGACCAGAGACGAACAATGAACGAGTGGGACCTTGCACATGTCATGACTCGGCACCCAACATCCCTCTTTGCACAACTGAAAGTTCACCTTTGGGGCAAAGCAGCCACCTCTGCATTCAGCCACAGCAGATCTTTCAGCCACACTTGTCCCTGCTGCTCCACATTGAGGCTTCCCAGTCCCTTTGCCACACGTTCCTCCATCCAGAGGACACACACATCCCTCACCCAAACGCATCGCCCCTCCCCAGCATGAACCATCCTCCTGAGAACTCACCAGGGATGAAGCCTGCTGGGTCCACAGCCACCACAACATAGGCCTGGAGCAGGAGGTGAGGCAGGGTCTGCAGCAGGGCCTCCAGGAGCCGCAGGACACAAACATCCCCGAGCTGAGCCAGCACCTCCCCGGCACCGCCGCCTGTCTCCACCCGCAGAACATCCCAGTACCTGCAAGAGTCACCATCACAAGCTGCCCACCCTGCTTTGGGGAAGTTTGGGGCTGCAGCCAGGTTGTGGAGGTTGGGTGGATCGCGGGGAGCATCTCTCACCGCTTCCAGAGGCCCAGCTGCAGGAGGTGGAGCGCCAGGAGCCAGCAGCCGGGAGAGTGTCCGTCTGCCCGGAACCAGAGGATGCTGAGGAGCTGGGCAGCGTAGCCGGGCACCAGGCAGGCGATGGTCAGCCCGAACCAGCCCAGCTGCCCACGGACAAGGTAGTGGATGATGGCACAGAGCCCTGGAGAAAGGCAGAGAGGCGGCGCTGAGCGATGACACAGCCACAACCCCCAGCAACTGAGAGGTGCCATTCATAACCAGAGAATCCCAGACTGGCTTGGGTCACCTTAAAGCTTGTCTCATTCCAGCCCCTGTGATGGGCAGGGACACCTTCCACTATCCCAGGTTGCTCCAAGCCTCGTCCAACCTGGCCTTGGACATGTCCAGGGATGAGGCAGCCACAGCTTCTCTGGGCAACCTGTGCCAGGGTCTCCCCACCCTCACAGGGAAGGATTTCCCCCTAATATCCAATCTAAAGCAACTCTCTGTCAGTTTGAAGCCATTCCCGCCAGAACTCCATCTCCCAGCCCGCCCAGGGGGTTCGCAGCCCTTGTCCTTATCTCCAGCTCCAAGCCTGCTCCCGGTGACTTTGTCAGCTGTGGCACAGCCACCGCCACCGAGGGGCCGGGCCCCAAGAAGGGCTCTGATAAAAAGCTCAGGCTCCAAAATAAACAAATAAATAAATAAATAAGGGGGGGGGGGGAGGGGGGAGGGGGGAAGGGAGGGGGAATCTATTTTTCGTATTAAAAATCCAAGAGGACGGCTGGGCCCTCGGGGGTGCCGAACGCCCGCGCCCACCGGGACACCGCGGGCAGAACCGCGCATCTCCCCAAGCGCGGGGGCGCAGGGGTGACCCCCCTCCTCCCGGTTCCCGGGGGTGACCCGAATCCCCCGGGATGGCTGCAGAGGGGTCACTGCCAGCATCCTATCCGCCTTCCCCCTTCCTCCGCGGCAGCGCAGCCCCCCGCGTCCCCGCGCATCCTGCGCGCTCACTCACGGGCGCCGCTCTCCGCCGCCAGCAGCGCCAGGCTGAGCCTGGGGACGGCCCCGCGCATCCTGGGAGCAGGACAGGGAGGAGGAGGAGGAGGGAGGAAGAGGAGGAGAAGGAGGAGGAGGAGGAGGAGGAGGAGGAGGAGGAGGAGGGAGGAGGAGGAGAAGGAGGAGGAGGAGGAAAGAGCCGCCGCGGCCGGTCCCGCTCCGCCCGCCCCTCCCCGGCCTCCCCGGGCACCTCCCCAGTGTCCCCTCCCCGGGCAGTGTGACATCACGGTGCTTGCGTCACCCTCGGGGGCTTGGGGACACAGAGACGGACGGGGCTTCACCAGCCCGAGACCCCTGGAGCTACTGTGCGCTGCCACAAGCCCATCCCGCTATCCCCCAAATTGTCGTGCACCGGCACAAGCCCGCTCCGGCGTCCCCCGGGCTCTTGTGCGGTGGGCACGAGCCCATCCTGGTGTGCCCCGGGTTCTTCAGGACTGGCACAAGCCCACCCCACTGTTCCCCGGGTTCTTGTGCACTGGCACAAGCCCACCCTCGTGTCCCCCAAGTTGTTGTGCGCTGGGACGAGCCCACCCCGATGTCCCCCGTGGGACGGCCGTGATGTCCCCGTGCCGCAGGGATGAGCACTAGGTGGCAGCTGGGACATGCCGTGCACACAGCCATAAATTAATCCCGTTCTTTTCCCGCCCTACCACAGAGATGAGGCCGTTGTGAAATGGGATCCCGAGCGTCGGAGGTTGCAGGGGACCTCTTGTGTGCATTTGCTTTTTATCCCGAATTCCAGCCCTGCAGCCTCCATGCCTGATGGTTTTTAGAAAATAAATCCCCAGCAGGTCGCTACAGGAAAAGCCATGAAGAGGGGTTTAATTAAGTCAAAATATCACTGATGGTTTTGGTGGTTTCTGCAAAATGCTGCAGGAAGCTCCCAAAACTTTGTACATCAGCTGGGCTGTTGGATGTACCTGTGTTCAGGGGCTTTCATATATTTATTGTTGGAGTTTTAAATTTTATTGAGGTTTTTTTGCAACTGGCAAGAAAGCCCAGGCTCTGCTGTGTAACAGGAGCCACCAAACTGCTCAGAAATGTCCTTGCCTGGTTGTCCCTACTCGTGGGAGCATCCCCAGGCTCTCTATCAGTCTCCAGCACTACTTTTCACCAGGAACTTGGTATCTTTGCAGCCTCAACTCCATCTGGTTGGGTTTGGGGGCCCTTTGGGTGTAAAGGACAACCCACTTTCCCTCCTGTCCCACTGCCATGCCTGTATTCGTGTTTCATTAATGATGTTGAGCTCCTGGGCCCAGCTCCAGCGAAGCATTTTAATAAAGTGAGGGGTGTAATTAGGGCTCTGGAGCCAAGGGAAGCTCAGCCTTGGCTGCCTCTGTCCTCCACAGCAGCAAATACCACGTGGCCTATTCCTAGAAAACCCAATTTTTAGCATACAAAGCACAACTCAGCCTCTAATGGGCACCGAAGCCCCTTCCAGAGCTGAGAGTGGGATGTAGAAGAACCATTTTTGCAAATTCAGCAGTGAGAAAGCTGCCAGGATCCATGCAGGCACAGTGTGACCCTTTTTGTCACCCACAGGAGACGTGTGAACCTCATCACCTCATCCCCTCCTGTCCCCCAGCACCGTCATTCCCACCCTGAGGTGTCTCAGCTGTCTTTCCTCGGTCTCTTCTCCTGTGTTCCAAGCCAGGAATAAATCCTGTGCCATCATCACCCCGGAACTATGCCAGGCAGAGAAGGAGAAAGCCAGAAGGCCTTCCAGAAGAAATTCCCAGAGCTAGCCACCCTCCCCAGTTTCTCTGCCAGCTCCCAGTTGCTCTGGCTGCCTCCCAGCCACCGGTTTGGCTGCACTTTTCTCTGCTGGATTTCAGCACCCAGGAGCCTCTTTTACTAAGAAACTCCTCAGGTCTCCAACAAAGCTACGTCCTGGAGAAGAGAAGGCTCTGGGAACAACTCAGAGCCCCTTCCAGTGCCTAAAGGGGCTCCAGGAGAGCTGGAGAGGAACTTGGGACAAGGCCTGGAGGGACAGGACAGGGGGGAATGGCTTCCCACTGCCAGAGGGCAGGGATAGATGGGATATTGGGAAGGAATTCCTCCCTGTGAGGGTGGTGAGAGCCTGGCACAGGGTGCCCAGAGAAGCTGTGGCTGCCCCTGGATCCCTGGAAGCGTCCAAGGCCAGGCTGGACAGGGTTTGGAGGAATCTGATCTGGTGGAAGGTGTCCCTGGCCATGGCTCCAGCCCTTGGAGCATCTCCACGGCCTCCTCTGGACTCTCTCCAGCAGCTCCAAGGCTTTCTTGTGTTGGAGACACCCAGATCTGGACTCAGTGCTCCAGGTGAGCTGCCCACAGGTGACACCACACAGACCCAGTTGTCCATCACAGTGCTGAGCCCCTTTCCAGCCCAGATGTTTGGCTGCACATCTGTCAGCAAACACCTCACAACACCTCAGGGAAGGGTTTCAGCAACAGCCCCACCCTGACGGACCCGGGGACCAGAGCACATCTTCTGCAGGTCCTTCCCTTGCCTGAGGTGATGCAGCAGAGCAGCTCTGACAGGTGATTGTGGATAATGCCAGGAGATGCAGAGATTATATTTTTCCTCTGTAAAATGTACATTTTTCTTGCTCTACAATGGCGATTCTCAGAACAGCTGGTCCTGGCACCCACCAGAGCATTTGCCTTCCCGGATTAGGTGCAAAGGACCCAGTTCCAAAGCTGTTTGTGGGAGCTGCTCTGTAAAAGTGACCACAATTATATTTAACCACGTTGTGGGACCTAGTACTTTCAATATGTGAGTATTTAACCTCAAAAAAAGCAAAAATGAGGAAAGAAAAGCACCCAAAGGAGCAGCCCAGAGAGACAAGAAGCCTCCGGGCAGCCTGAAAGATGCTGAAAAGGCTGTGCTCGAAACCTCAGTGAAATAGTTGCTTTGATTGGGAGAGAAAACAAAGACATCTAAGAAAAATCCCCGCAGGGCATGAAGGGCGAGCCCAGGGAGGCTCTTGCAGGGGATGAGCTCAGCCGTGCTCCAGCAGCTGCCAGAGAACGGCAGCTCCCATGGAACGGGGCCGGCCGGATTCAAGTAGGAAAGAGGGATAAAAAGACGGTGAAGATCCCTTTGCAACCGGAATTTATAGAAATGTCTGTAAATGAGTGGAAAGCCGGGAGCCGTTGGAGGAATCCTTGGTGAGAAAGGAGGATGCTTAAGAGTGCTGTGCTCAGAGAACTCTTCTGTCCCTAGCAAGAGAGTAAAGATTACAATAAAACTAAAATTGCTGGGCATGGGCTGTAAAAATTTCCACGAATAGATATGGCATAAAATATCTTACGTGCCAGGCAGGTAACCCAGTAATGAAAATGATTTGGTGCAAAAATTTGAAAAAAAACAAACCACTTTTTCCTTTTTTATTCGTAACGCTTAGGGTTTTCCTCTCTCACTTTTTTCCCTACCATTTCCTAGTGCAGATCTTTCCCACGTTCTTGATTGTGCCTTCCAACAGCAGCAATGGTGTAGAAATAATCACAGCTCACTAACCCTCTTCCTAAATTTCCAAGGAAGAACTACCTTCCTGTTTAACATAGGTTTGGTGGGTTTGATTTTAACATCATTCCAGCTGAAGGGGTTTTTTTTTGGCTATGGTGATACATTGTTCATGTTTGTAAGGAAATATAAAACCTCTGAAACTAGATGGAAACAGAGACCTTGAGTGAGCTGCTGTGCCCAAAGGGTTGCTCAGAGGGAGGTGGCCCAAGGTGGTTTTTCTCATCTCAACACATTTCCTGAGGCGATGCTGCAATGGTTTGAAAGCCAAACTTCGGTTCCTCTTAGGAGGGCGACACCAAGGAGGATTCATTGGGTGTCCCCAGAGCTCCCCAAAACCTCATTGGCCACCAGAAGGCTGTGGAGGTCAAACATCCCTCACCACCCTCCAGAAACAGCACAAACCCACGCTCTGCTCCTTCATCCAGGAGGTTGACACAGATCTTGGGACTGTTCCAGCCTAGAGCCTCCTCCTACCTGGTAATGACCAAAATATGCTCATTATTCAGCCCCTCTTAAAAGGTTTTGTCCTTCTTAAATGGGCTGGAGACTTCATATCTTTCATGTTTTATCTGCATTTTGTTTTATAGCCTTAACTGTGCAGTGACTCCAGTCTGACACGAGCCAGTTCTGGAGGTGTCAAATGTTGATAAGGGAGAAGAGCTTTCATTGGCTGCAGGAAATGCAGATACTCAAAAAATTTATCCTGGAAATCATGCAATTCTTGAGGTGAAGAAAAAGCAACAGCCTCTAAGCAGGAATAAGGAGAAGCTGGATTTTGATTTAATTGTGAAGGAACTTTTTCTGCTCTCTTTTTATTAGACAAACTTGAGAACACTCATGGGTTTGTTTTACATAAATCTAGCAAAAATTGTCTCATTTTCCTTTCTGAATTAACAGCTTTAACTTCCATAAGGCAAATCAAATTTATTGCAATGCATTGCAAAGTATTGAGAAATCAAGGATAAATACCTGGTTACTTGATGCATTAGTTACAAGGGGGTTTAAAATTGAAATTTTTGCATGGAAGTTTTATTCCTGTGCCATGATCCTATGTGTGCTCCAGGAAAACCTTGGGACAATAGACATTATCATGACAAAAATGTGTAATAACCTCTTTTAGGTAACTGCCAGGTCTTGAAGAACATTTCTCCATGTCACTTCTGGGACTGGAGGGACAAGCCTCTAACCAATGTCCTGGTCTCCTTTCTCTGCAGTGACCCGAGTTCCCAGCCCACTATCTGCCATGAAAATCCTTCCTTATCTCCTTGTTTTCCTTTTGGTGGCATTCCACGGAGCTGCAGGTAAGATGTAAATGAAGGTGAGGGACTAAAGAGAAGATGTTGGTGTCTTGCAAAGGTCTCCTGTCCCCTTTGGAATGTGGCCAAGCTGCCTCCTGCAAAGAATCCTCACATAAATCATTCAAAACTTGTTGGCAGATTACAGATGAAATTAGCAGACAAATACTCCAAGTATCACTTTGAAAGCATGAGGGGCAACCCCAAAATTATCATTCAGCACCAACATTTTCCCTGTTAAACCCTGCAGGATTGTCCTTAAATCACTTTCCCTCTGAGTCACGCAACAAACAAATTAAATCATAATCAAATATTGTTAAAGCACACAGAAGAAATAAAAAGGAATCTGGTCCCATGTTTTTCAAATATCCTTTGCTTTAGGAGCTGGGACATGGGGTGGAAAGGCACAAAATCATGAGTTAAGGTTTAAATGCTACTGGCAGCATCTCCTCGGTGGAGAAACCTGTTCAGCCATAAGGGGTGGTGTAGGCTGTGCCTGTTGGGGGGCTGCAGATGAGTCTGGAACCCCAAACCAACTCTATTGTCCAGAAAAAGGGATTGTATTTTAATATCAGCCCTGAAAATGGCATGGCTACATTTGCAGGGCACTCTGTGCACAAACAAGGGCTGGTGGAGTTCTGATCTCTGTGGGAACAGGGTGGAAAGCATCCTCTGGGGAAGTAAGGATGGGAAAAGACTGTGATGAATTGCAGAAGAGTAGAAATGTGGGAGAAATGTGGGAGAAGTGTCACATATATCCCTGGAGAGATTTAAAATATGTGTGGATGTGGCACTTGGGGACATGGGTTAGTGGTGGACTTGGGAGCGCTGGGTTAACAATTGGACTTGATGATCTTAAAGGTCTTTTCCAACCTAAATGAGTTTGTGATTCTATGATTCTGTGTGGTTGTCTGATCTTATTCTTGCCTGGGCCCCTGCTTATGGCACTTCCCAGAGGCAGTTCACTGGGCAGAGTTCCTCTGGTCTGTTTTATGTCCTTATTTAACACACAGTGCGTATTTGGACTGTTTTCAGTAGGATCTTCTGGGTACGTTGAAGCAAGAAATTTATCTGTATCTGGGAAAAAAGTGTTTCTGAGAGCTCAGCGTGCTCACAGTCACCTCTGCAGTGCCCCACAGACAGATAGCTTGAGCCCAGGAGTGTTTTATTCACCCTTCCAAGAACTCCTTTATTTCTCCCTGGGATTTTCTGGGTGTGCATGTATCACTCCACTCACATGCTGGGAATCCAGCACACCAGGGATGTGCAGGATGCACTGTGCATATGTAATATCCATTACCTCTCTGCTGGAACGAGCTCCCCGTCTCTGAATATGCTGAGCTTAGCGTTGTTCCATGGATGAGCTGGAAACTGGAATTAATTGGTTCATGTGCACTCAGTCAGGTGCATCCAGAACACATCAGCTGCCAGGATACATCTTTATTAATTGACCAAGCAGGGCCAGGAAACCTCCTGCCTAATTGCTAGTCTGCTCCCTGGGGTTGTTTTGATCCTTGACAATTAGCACTTCCACGGATAAAAGCTGTTCTGGGAATAGCACAGAGGGCAGTTTGAACACGGGTATCCTGTTTTAGCGGGGAATTCAGTTTAGCCACGTAGGTAACAGCAATTCCAGGCTGTTCAGACCCAGAGGGCAATGCCTGGTGTGCAGGGTTTGGTGGCATGGAAGTGTTGTTCTGCAGGGATTGATTAACTTATCCATGTCTGGGAGCCATCCCTGCAGACTTCTGGACACCAGGACCTGTTTGAGACATGGGTGAAATGTATAAGGAGGGAAACAGCCAAATCTATACAGCCATGGAATCAGGGAATGGTTTGGGTTGGAAAGGACCTTAAGGATCATCTCGTTTCATCCTCCTGCCATGGGTAGGGACACCTTCCACTAGCTCAGGTTGATCCAAGCCCCGTCCAACCTGGCCTTGGACACTTCCAGGGATAGGACAGCCACAGCTTCTCTGGGCAACCTGTGCCAGGGCCTCCCCACCTCCAAAATAAAGAAACTTCTTCCTAAAACCTAATCTAAATATCTCCTCTTTTAGTTTAAAACCATTCCCCTCTGTCCTATCACTGTCTGTTTACATTAAAAGTCTCTTACCCTCTTTTTTATATAAATGGGACCCTCCCAGATGAGCTGGTGCATCTCTCCTGAACTTTGACCTACAAGGTTTTAAGAGCTGCTAAGTGCCCACTTACTGTTTTCTATCAGCTCTCTGATGCTCGTCCCTAAAATCTGGGTTCCTAAGGGAGTCCTGGGCTTGGAGACACATCAGAAGAAGGAATTAAAGCATTTGCTTGGTTGTTCCACCCACAGACCTCCTCCTCTGAGGAGGAACTATCATGACTTTGTCAGCTCACAGGGATTAAGCAAAATGCAAATCCCTGCCAGAAATAAAATGTCTCCCATTTTTGTTTATTTGTTCTTTTTTAAGGTAGAAGCTTGGCAAGACCCAGGAGACCTTACATGGAGTGTGGATATCGTGGAACTTTCTGCTACAGGGGGAAATGCCCTCGTGGCAATGATTACTTGGGGTCATGTCGTTTTGGGTATAATTGCTGTAGATGGTAAGTTTAGGATTTATCTGGGGCAAAGACGACTTCCCAAATTATCATTTGAATCCCAAGTAGCAGGATTTTTCTCAAAATCATAATTCTGGAAACCCTGGAATATCCTTTCCTCTGTGCAGGTTGTAGTGTGGCTGATGGCGGAGAATCTCCGGGAATGATCACTCTTGACACTGTTGGATTCAAGGAGTTGTTGGACCAGCCACCAAGGATTTGCCATTCTCTTTTCAATAAAAGCAAGATCTTGGGAGGTTGCATGGTTGCCCTGTGTGGTGTTGCCATTCATTTTCAATAGTAGTTCATTTCTCAAGTCTTATTTCCACTTAGAATTTTAAACAAGAATTCTGAAATCAATCTAAACTTGCCAGGAATGTGTAGATCACTAAAATATTTTCCCCTCCTGGGCTGCTGATTGAGAGAGTGCTGGCAAGTTCTTCACGCATGCCTGCTAGGGAATTCTCTGTTGTGACTATAACTGGGATCAGTCACCATTTCCACTGGGAGCACAAAAGTCTTCTCCAGTGTGATGCTTCACAGCACCTCTGCTCTGAAAACTTGGGGCTCCCATCTCCCCAGAGCTTTCAGACCAGGGAACAGCATTTTATTTTATTATAGGAACTAAAGGTGCACTGAACAGGACAAATTGGTAATTTGAAGTGTGATTTTACCCTTGTTTTTTCTGTCTGATGTAAATTTGGAATGAATCTGCAAAATTTGTATTGGCTGCAGTAGCAAATCAGGAGGTCAGGGTTAGACCTGTGACATTGCTTGAGGCAATTATAGAAACATGTGTGAGAGGCCAATTCCTCAGTGACTTTGATCACTTCTCTTCTAAGAGATTTACCCTGTCCTGCCCTGGCCCACAGCAGAAACCTCAGAAGGTGCAGCTCCTGTCTCTGCAGCTGTTCCTGCACAGTCAGGAGCATCCTTATGCTGACATGGAATCCTTGGTGCCCAGAGAAGCTGTGGCTGCCCCATCCCTGGAAGTGTCCAAGGCCAGGTTGGATGGGGCTTGGAGCAACCTGGGCTAGTGGAAGTTGTGGGGTTGATTGAGATGACCTTTAAGGTCCCTTCCAATCCAAACCATTCTGGGATTCTGTGAAGGGAGGAGCAGTAATGGTTGACTCTTTAAGGGAAGCAACCAACCCAAGCGCAAAGGACTGACTCAAAGCCCTGAGCTCCCCATTTGTTGTAAAGCATCTGCCCACACCTCACAGAACCACAGAATCACAGAATGTTTAGGGCTGGAAGGCACCTCTGGAGACCACCCAGTCCAACCCCCCTGCCAAGGCAGGGTCACCTGGAGCAGGTGACACAGGGACACGTCCAGGTGGGTTTGGAATGTCTCCAGACAGGGAACTCCACAGACTCCCTAGGCAGATGTTCCAGTGCTCTGACACCCTCAACATAAAGAATTTCTTCCTCATGTTGAGGTGGAATTTCTTGTGTTTTATTTTATGACCATTGCTCCTCATCCTGTGGCTGGGCACCACAGAAACGTCTGTCACCATCCTCTGACACCCCTTGGAGATATTTATATGGATTGTTGAGACCCCCTCTCAGTATTCTCCAGACTGAACAGGCCCAGCTCCTGCAGTCTCTGGGCCTGCTCAAAGCAGAGGTTTCTGCAAATGGCTCTGCCACCATTGAAACCACAGCCTTGGGCAGGGCAGGAAGCTGGGCCAACAGCCTCCTCCCAGGGATCTCCCTGGAGGGAAACCTGAGGAAGTTGCCAAGTGGAGCCAAACCAGCAATTTACAGTTGATGTCCTAAGAAGGTTTTGCACAATCCACAGTAGGTGAGTGTTTCACAAACGGGAATGGCACAAGAATTTTGCTCAAAGAGTGAGGACTTTGCAGGGAGGGTTTAGCCCTTGTAATATTAGATTAATCTGTCTGTGGCCAGCATCACTCAGAATCCAGTCTCATCATGCTTTTAGCTCACCACCACAAATATCTGTCCTTGCCTTTATGGCTGGGGAATGGCTTCAAGAGCCAGCTTAGAGCAACACAGGCTGAAACTCCCTAGGATCCATGCTGTGCATCTCCTCCCCGTTTCTTATCCCAATTCCATCTCCTCAACACTCTACATGTTTAAACTAATAGAATCAGAGAATCATAAAATGGTTTGGGTTTGAAAAGACCTTAAAATCATCTAGATCCAACTGCCCTGTCATGGGAAGGGACATCTTCCACTATCCCAGGTTGCTCCAAGCCCCATCAACGTGGCCTTGGACACTTCCAGGGATTAAGCTGATGCATGTGCTAAAGAGCAACAGCACAGAGATGCAGCTAATTGCCACCTTAATGAAGCTCTGTAAGGAGCCTGAATACTGGCTGTAGCTGCTTCCAGTTCCTTGCCTCCTGGGGTTTTGATGCCAAGACAGCTCAGCAGATATTAAAAAAAATTGGGGCATGGCCTTTTCCCCTTTTTCCTGGCTGTGTTTGTAGGATCAGGATTTCCTTCAGTGGTGAAGGAAATAAGAAGCTGTCCTGAGTGCTCTGACTACCATGGCAGAGTTGTAGTGATCCTCCTGGGTACAGATCTGCAAATACTTTGTACAATTTCCCTCACTGGGGAGTGAAAAAAACAATGAAATATGGTGAGTTGTTGGAATCAAAGGAATATTCATGTATTGCCCAGAGGAGCTGTGGCTGCCCCATCCCTGGAAGTGTTCGAGGCCAGGTTGGATGGGGCTCTGAGCAACCTGCGATAGTGGAAGATGCCCCTGCCCACGGCAGGAGGATGAAACCTCCTGGTCCCTTCCAAACCAAATCATTGTGTGATTCCATGATTCATGTGACTGCTCAGTGAATTCACATCATGCACGAGTGTGTTTTTAACATCCATCCACAAACACGTACCCATAACGCTTGATGAACCCGCAGCAACGCTGGGAACTGAATGAAGATGCACCATCAAACAATAAAGGGTTACACACAGCAAACTCCACCAAACAAAGCCACAATTAAAGCTTGTCCTTCCTGGGATTGCTGGTTGGATGGGGATGTCACTCCAAGTGGCGTCTTCCCGGTTATTTTCAAGCGAAGCATAGAGAGCACACTTCCCGTGGGGGGAGGAAGACAGAGCTCCTTTGTGTGGTGAAAGCTGATGGTTTGCCAAGGCCTAACGAACAGGGATGCTGTGTGTGCAGCCCCAGAGGTGTCCAGCAAACCGCAGCGCCGAGCAGCCCTTACGCAAGGCAGGATGACACAAGATCCTGGGCTGGAAGCCTGGAAATCCTTCTCAGGTGTCAGAGGAGGAAAGCTCTGCTTGTTTTTCTCTGCCAGGGGAAGAAACAGAAAAAGGAGCTTTGGGGCTGGGCATTTTGAGGACTCAGCCCTCCCAAGGGACCTTGTGCCACGTGGAGAGACCAAACTGCTGCTGCTGGTGCCAGGAAACTCCGACCCTGGGCTGCCGAGTGCATCCTCCCAGCAGTGACTGGTCACCATCCCCTCTCCTCAGTTTTGTCCCCGTGCAGGTGCTACACGACCTGCAGGAAAGGACCCTCCCATTCACCTCTGCCTCCTTTCTCTTCTCCCCAGAGCTTCGACCCTGCCGGCCACTCCCAGGCATGCGGCTCCTGCCTGTCCTCTGTGCTCTGCTCCTCCTGATGCTCCAGGGAGTGAGAGGTAAGAAATGTGGGGGGGTTGTCCTTTGTCAGTGTTTTTGTAGGGAGGATTTGCCAGCTAAGCTGGTGAGGCATGTGTAAGTTGTGCTGGTGGCTGTGCCATCCTCCCTGGCGTCTCTCTCACCCCACAGCTTTAAGGAGAGACTCCAGCTGCAGGTTCTGCTGTTGGGACCAGAGCTAGGGCATTGTACTAAAGCCCTCATCCTTCCCAAACTGGGATTTGCTCCCTCTCCATGCCTCCTGACCCTTGTCTTTCTGAGTCAGCAGCACGGGGCACAGCAGCCCTGCTGGAGAGGAGGAGGAGAAGGAGGAAGGAGGAAGGGAAATCCTGCTTCCACCTTCGGAGTTCTCCCTTGGTCCAGGAGGGAGGCAGCAGGCACGATGGAGACCTCTCCAGGAGCCTGCTTAGGGGTGTAGTGAGTGTCTCCCATCCAAGTGCTGTAAACTCACCTCGACTTCTGCTGCACACACCTGCTCAGCATTCGTGGCAGGGGACAAGCAGGGCTGGGCTAACGCTGGCCACGCAGGGAGCAGGGGCTGTGCTCAGCATCTCGGCTGAAAGTCTCCTCTCTCCGTGCCCTGCAGGGCTGTCCCCGGGCCGAGCATCAGCCCAGGACTGCGAGCGCCGCGGGGGATTCTGCTCCCACCGCTCCTGCCCGCCGGGGATCGGCCGCGTCGGCCTCTGCTCCGAGCAGGAATTCTGCTGTCGGATGTAAGTTTAGGTCTGCCCGGAGGGCTCAGGTTGCTGCCTGTTGGGGAAGAAGAAAGGGGAATATGCAGCCCAGGGGGACAGGGACATCCCAGAGCCCTCGCTGCTGCCCTGGCTGGGACAGGCACTGCCAGACCTTTCCTCCCGCAGGCGGTGGTATCCCTGATGAGCTCCTGGACCCCCGAGCAGGACACCAGCCCGTGCCCTCGCTGCATGGTGGGGACGATGCTGCCTGGAGGCACCAAGGACTGCCAGGGGCAGCAGCAACCCTGGACAGCCAGACCTTGATCCCGTGGGAATCCCTTGTCCCAGTGTCCCCAATACAAGGTGGTGGTCATTCCCGCTGCCAAGATGTGTGTCCTGGGTGTGCATCTCTTTCCTCTGGGTGTAGGGAAGGGCAGAGAGGACGGGGGGAATTCCTGACAGACATGGACACACAAACACTGTCCCACTACCCACCCTCTCTCCATGCTGGCTTCAGCCACACCAGCATCTCCACCCATGGTGGGAGGGAGGACACATGTGACACTCACAGGGACCAGCCTTTTGGCTCAGCGAGGGGACCCCAGCGCTGCACACTCAGGGTTAGGGATGGGGGTTTCTACGACACCCCTAATTTCAGTGGGGACCTGCTGGTTGTCCACTGGCTCCCAAGCTGGGCCAGGAGTCCTCGTGGGGCTGTTCTATGGGACACATACTGCTGTGATGTCCTTGGGTCCCTCCCCAGCCGTGGGGCCTGGGTGGGGGGCACCAAGGGGGTGTTGTGGGGTCCAGGGGTGTCTGAGGGGTGGGAGAAGTCATTCTGCTCCAGAGGGACTGATGGCTGTGCCATGGGGCTTCTCAGGAGCTTGGGATTGAGTTGGGCGTCAGTGCTGGGAGGGTTCAAGACCTGGGGTAGGGGTGGGGGGCTCAGTTAGGAGCCCAGGTGGGTGGATGATCCTTGTGGCAGATGCAGCATGCTCAGCTCAGGGGTGCCATGGGGGTGGCCCCTGCACTGCCATGGGGCAGTGACCGTGGGCCTGCAGGGACAGGGGACACCCACTGCCCCCCTCCATGGAGCAGGGCAGCCAGGGGGTAGAGCAGCCTCTGCTGGGGCATTGGGCATTGCTGTAGGTACAGAGAAGGCCAGATCAGGATGCCAGATATGGGTCCAACTCTGAGTCTGGGTCAGCAAGGCCAAGCTGCAGCTCTGATGGGGTTGAGCACAAGATGCCCAGGTCAGAGCAGCTCCCCTGGGCAGGGTTGGCCCCAGCTGTGGCCTCCCTGCAGTGGGGACCAAAAGCCCTTTCCACACCTGGCTGTGCTGGCCCTGGGCTGGTCCTGAGAATGGTTCCAAACCTCCAGGAGTGAGGATATTCCAAGGTCCTTACACACACAAAGACCCATCAATAGACACCCAATTCTACTTCTATGGATTGATGTTCAAGGGATGCCCCCATCATGTATCAAATCCATGTTGGACGGGGCTTGGAGCATCCTGGGATAGTGGAAGGTGTCCCTGCTCATGGCAGGGGTGGAATGAGGGAATCTCTAAGGTTGCTTCCAAACCATTCCAGGATTCCATGCATGTCTCTGAGAGATGACACCAGATCCTGTGTCCCTGATTCATCCGACCTCAAGCCCCATTCTTCTCTCCAGGGTCCAGCTCCAAGAGCTTTGGTCTCTCTGATCAATGGACCAGAGCTCTGCAGACACACCACAGACATTGTTTGGACAAAAAAGGGTTAGAAATAAAGTTTACTAGGAACATAGGACAGATAATGAGAAGCATGTAGGGCGTGGCCAGAAAGCAGCCATGGATACATTGCTTCTTTCTGTCTCATGACCTTTCCTCCATGAGACGCCTTGATCTTTATGTTGCTAAAACACCACAGAATTCCTATAAATCCAAAAACTCTCCTGATCAAGTCCACTTCTCAAGGTCTGATAAGGCCCTAGTCACCTTCCTTCACTAATCTCCCATAGACTGCATATTTTTACGCAGCACTTTGCTGCTGTTGAACCACATTTGTGGATTTTGTACCAAGTAGGGCAGTTTTAAAAGCAGTGGATTCAGACAGAATGAGGTGAGGTATGGTCTCACCTGATTGCATTTCCTCTTTTCATCGTTTATCTGAGTAGACATCAGAAAGGCAACCCTAAGGTTATCACTTCCTGGCAGGTCAAATGCAAGTCCCCTTGGCAAGGATGAAGCTGTTCTTGTCACGTTAAAAGAGAAGGAAATCAAAATTTTTTGAATGTTTCTGTGCATCGCACAGTACGAGCTCACTAAGCAAACAGACGTGACAGGAAGAGACAGATATTTTATCAAAGAATCACAGAAGGGTTTGGGGACAAACGGACTTTTAAGGTCATCCAATTCCAGCCCTCCTGCCTTGGGCAGGGACACCTTCCACAAGCCCAGATTGCTCCAAGCCCCATCCAGCCTGGCCTTGGACACTTCCAGGGATCCAGGGACAGCCACAGCTTCTCTGGGCAACCTGTGCCAGGGCCTCACCCCCATCATAGGAAAGACTGGTTGGGACTGGTTCCTACTTCTGCCTGCACCCACCAGTCTGTTTTGCCCATCCCAGGCAGTTAATGCCAGGCAACCACAGCCCGGTGCCGCTGTGCCGCGGGTGTCACAAGAGGTTTTGCATGGGGACAACGGTGACAATTGCAACAGCCCCAGGAGGCACCTTAGCCTCTGCCATTGCATCAGAGAGGGATAAGGAGAAGCCCCAGCATCCCCACATGGATGGGTGGCTTTGTGATTGGCCAAGGGGAGATGTGTCAGCAAAAATCATTGAATGTCCCCATGGCTTGCAACGATATAAAATCAGAGCGTTTTGGCCAAAAAAGTGCTCCTTGGACCCAAGGGCCACTGGCCACAAGTGATTCCTGTTGGGTTTGTTGCTGCCTGAACACCAAGATCTTCATCAGGTAGGTGACTGTGGGGTCTCCTGGAAAAGGATCAGATGAGGGAATGGATTTCCTAGAGACTGAAACATCATGAAATGCTCCTGAGGTTGGCAGGGTATCACAGACCTAAGAATTGTTTTTAAGAGGAAAGTAGAGGAATCCTCATCTGCTGTGGCTGGAAGCAGCCCCTCTGCAGTGTGGTGAACCACAGAGCCCAGGCTCCTGCCCCACCTGGGGTCCTGCATGTCCCCATTGCCTTGGTGTCCCCTCTGCAGCCCTGTGAAGAGCCGCGAGAGGCAGCAGCCATGAAGATCCTGTTCCTGCTCTTCCCCCTGATCCTCCTGCTGGTGCAGGGTGCTGCAGGTGAGAGGGGAAGAGGGGAGATGGGGACAGGTGTGATCCTCCACTACTAGGGTTTTCCATGTCCTGAGATGTGGGATTAGTGGGAGTGATGCAAAGGTAAGGGGGCATTGAGGTGTTTGTCCAGTGGTTGTTCAACAGGACACAGACTTGGAGTGGAGAGAGACCATGGAAGTAGAATCCTGGTTTCTTCTGTGGGTCAGGAAGGGGTTTGGTTTCAGGCTTCCACCCTGCACCCAGCTGTTCCTGTTTGAGTGCCTCTGGATGCTCTTTTGCCCTGTATGTGATCTTTGCTGTGGGGAGGTTGGAGCTGAGCCCATCCACTGGCCAGAAATGCACAAACAGCATCAGCCTTTTGCAACCACACACTGCTCTCCCAGATGATTGATTTAATTGTTCTGTGTTTCTTTCCCCATGGAAACCCAAAATGCAGCTGGATGCAGGCAAAGAGGGGGATACTGCACTTATGGGAGATGCCAGTTCCCTGCAAGACCCATTGGAAGATGCACACTGTACAGTGTGTGCTGCAAGAGATAAGGTCTGGAATCCTGGCAGAGGAAAGAATTTCCTCCTTTGTTCACAACGAAATGTATTGCAAATTTATTTCCTGTCAATGTCTGATAAAGAACCTCCTGTTTCATTCCTTGTGGGAAAGATGCCCAAGACGGGAGGGAAAAATCCTTCTGGGTATGATCTGCCTTGAGTGGGGCTGCAGCAGTCCCAGGTCAGCCAGGGCCTCCCCACTCTCCTCCAGCTACAGGAGGCTCATTCAGGCTCTGCACAGGACTCACCAAAGCCACCAAAGAGTGAAACACTCCCTGTCCTTGGGCAGCACCGAGGACATGATCCAGGTTTTGCTGCATCTGCACACACTCGGAGCCAGGGCTGCCAGCACTGAGATAGCCCAGGTCCAACCTGTCTGCACCAAGGGCTGCAGCTCACCTCCCCGAGCCTGAGTCTGCTGCAGCACACACTGGGCATTGCAGGGCAGGGGGAGAGGGTGGCAGGACAAGTTACAGCAGCTGATGGGCTCGTTTCCTTTCTTTCTACAGAATCTGGGGTTGAGACCCTGAAATTCCCAAGCAGGACATTCCCTCGCTTCTGGCTCCTGGACCCATCTCCTGATGTCCCCTCCCGTCCCTGCCTCTGCCGTGCCCAGCTGCAGTGACAGCAGCAGTGGCAGCTGCTCCTGCTGGGCGCTGCTGGGCTGGAGCCCTCTGCTGCCAGCGCCGGTGTCTCTGGGGCAGGGGCTGCTTTTCGCGGCTTGAATAAAGACTTTGAGCACGTTGGCATTGCAGGGCTGGGCCGTGTGTGCGTGTGCTGCTGCCGGAGGGGTGCTGTGCCTGCTGCCTCTGGGGGTGGCACTGGCTTGGTGGCAGCACAAGGCCCTGGCGATGGTGCTGGCGGTGAGCAGCGTGTGTGTCCCTGGGGATGCTGCTGCCTGGCCGTGCTTTGGGGATGCTGAGCCTGGCAGTGCCTGCTGGGCCAGGCTGTGTGGGGTGCCTGTGCTGGAGCTGCCCTGCACACGCTCTCCCTGTTGGAAGTGGGATCCCTGAGCTGATCCTGCCAGTCCCAGGTGTCCCTTGTCCCTCACAGCCACGGCCTCGTGTGCAGAGCTGTGCTGGTGCTGTGTCCCTTGAGCGGGCATGGCCGTGGTGACCCCCACGAGCTCTCCCTGCTGCTCCTCCTTGTCCTGTTCCAGTGCCACAGCCCTCCTTGCTGTGGCTGTGAGGGAGCTGTGCTGCTCCACACCCCATCCCACCAGCCAGGAGGAGGAGGAGGCCATGGGGCTCCTGGTCTGGTTGACCTGTGAAAACGGTCCCACCTGAGTAAGCAGGGTGTCCTGGCCTCTGCCCACTTCAGGCAGTCTGGAGTGGCAGTGCTCTGCTCCATCAAGGGCAGTGGCCTCTCCCTGTGTGCAAAGCAAACCTCAGCTGTTAGGATTTGTATCGTTCAATACCTGTGTGTCCATGTAGATTGGGTGTATGGGAGCACCTGGGGACCCTGCCTGGTTCAGGGATGGCTTTCTCTCCCAAGAATCATAGAGGCACAGAATTATTGATGTTGGAAAAGCTCTCTAAGACCATCAAGTCCAACCATTCTCCCAGCACTGCCAAGCCCGGCACTAACCCATGTCCCCAAATGCCACATCTACATGGCCTTTAAGTACTTCCAGAGGTTGTAATTCTACCACTGCCCTGGGAAGCCTGTCCCAGCACTGACTGCTGATTCTGCAAGGAAACTCTTCCTAATATCCAACCTAATCCTTTCCTGGTGCTGCCTGCAGCCATTTCCTCTGGTCCTGTCAATTGTTACCAGGGAGAAGAGACCGACACCAAAAATCTTCTGCTGCCATTGCTTTCTAGAACTGGAGAGTTTGGTGAGGAATATTCAGATCATCCTTGCCTGCTGTGGCTTTTCCTTCCCCTTTGATAACCCTGAAATTTTATTTTGTCCCTCTTTACAAACTACGCAGACAAACCTGTTGAGGTGAAATGAGAGATAAACCGTTCAACATACAAAGCTGAGCACATTTGAAATATTCAGTTTCATCTTCCACATTCCACTCTGAGTATTTCTAACATCAACAAAATGAGAGGACACAAAGAAGGAAACCATTTTCTCATTTCTATTCTTCCCAACATCAACCGCCTGCCTTGTCCATCCCAGCCCTCTCGTGCCCAGCCCGGTGCCGCTGTGCCACGGGTGTCACAAGAGGTGTTGCATGGGGACAACGGTGACGATTGCAACAGCCCCAGGAGGCACCTCAGCCTCTGTCCCTGCAGCAGGGAGGGACCAGCGCCTCCCCCAGCACCCCCACGCACATGGGGCACTCTCGGGTTGGCCCCGGGCACTTGTGCCAGCAGCAACTGGGGCCTGTCCCACCCACCAGCACTGCTATAAATCCAGCGTGGTTGGGGCAAAGCAGCATTCCCTGACCCCAGGGGCATCTGGACACAGCCATTCCTGTTGGGGTTGCTGCTGCCTGAGCACCCACATCTTTGCCAGGGAGGTGAGTGTGGGGTCTCTTTCTGGAATCCTGCCCGCTCAGCATCTCAGCTCAAAGCCCGGCACAGCAGAGTCTCCTAAAGGACAAACTGCTGGAAGTATCCAGGTGGAAAATTTGGCCCTCAGAGATTCCTGGGAAAGAGGGTGAAAGTCCTCATGTGAGTCTGAGAGTCCCAAACCTGTGGAAGGTTGACCTGAGTCTTCCTAAGCACAGGAGAGACTGGAACAGTGCCTTGATGCTGCAGGAGGGAGACGAGATCATTGTTGGGAGAATGGGGACTTTCCCTGGCAAAATAGAGAGACACTTTTCCCACAGCAGCACCGAGATTTCCCATCATTTCAGGCTTTCAGCAATTCCAAAGGCTGATTTCTGCTTCCATTTCTGGGCACCAAGACACTTCCCTGGCCTCTGGCTGCTCGCTGGGTCGGTGCTGCCCAGGGCAGGGGCAGCAAGTGTGGGGCTGGGGAATGTCTTTACTGGGAATCCTGGGGATGCTCTGGGGCTGGGGATGGGCACTGCCAGGCTGAGCTGGCAGGACTTTCTTGATCCCAAGGAAGCAGCAGGGATTTGGTAGGATGTCTGGGGCATGTTTCTCATATATTAAGCCCGACAGAGGAAGAGCCCTGTAGCTTTCAATGGCAATTTTGTTTCTGCATTTCCCAAATGTCACTGGCCATTTATTTTGATTTAATCAGTAGCAGTTGGTCCCAAATCTGCAATCTCTGCTCTGGGAAAAGTTGTTAGATGACCTATGAGAAAGGTGATTGAATCAGCTTAGGCTATTGATTTCCTGGAGACTGACACAGAGTGGAATACTCCCAGGGTTAGAAGGGTGGCACAGACGTTTTAAAGAGAAAAGTGAAGGAAACATGATGAGATGTGGCTGGAAGCAGGCCCTCTGCACTTTGCTGAGCCACAGAGCCCTGCAACACAGGCTCCTGCCCCACCTGGGGTCCTGCATGTCCCCATTGCATTGGTGTCCCCTCTGCAGCCCTGTGAAGAGCCACGAGAGGCAGCAGCCATGAAGATCCTGTTCCTGCTCTTCCCCCTGATCCTCCTGCTGGTGCAGGGTGCTGCAGGTGAGAATGGAGGTGGGGAAATGGGGAAAGTGTGAGCCCCCAGCAGCAGGGGAATTCAGTGTCCCTGGAAGAGACTGTGTTTGTGGGAGTGATGAGAAGGTAACAGGGCATTGAGGTCAAAGGAGTTTCTCCAGTGATCTTCCAACTGGTCACAGATTTGGGGTGGAGAAATCCCATGCAGACAGAATCCCACCTCCATCTGTGTGTCACGAATGGGTTTGGTTTCAGGCTCCAAGCCTGCACCCAGCTGTTCCTGTTTGGGAGTCTCTGGATGATCTCTTGCCCTGCACAGGGATGGCAGAGAGCCCCAGGGCTGTTGGGATGGAGGGCGTTGCCTGGGGCACAAAGGTGTCCCTTCTCATCCAGTGGTTCATCCACTGAGTGTCCCAAAACCTCATCAGCCCAAGGGATGGTCCCTGCAAGGGCTGCACAAGGACTTTCCATCAGAGGTCACACAAATCATGGCACAGGCAGGGCAGGGACATGGGATGTGAGGAGTCGCTGCCTGCCAGCTGTGCTGGTCCAGGCAGGGGGGGAATAAAGCTGGGAGCCAGCACGGCTCTTCCTCGACCTCACTCTGGTCCTTCCCACTCTCTGCTCAGCGTGCCCCCAATGTAGGGGGCAGGGACCTTCCAGGTGAGACACATTGCAGTTGGAGATGTGGCTGTGGGGAGGTTTGAGCTAAGCCCTTCTCTTGGTCTGAAATGAAGGGGGAGCATCAGCCTGTCTGCAACCACACTGCTCTCCCAGATTATTGCCTAAATTATTCCATGTGTGTCTTTCCCCATGGAAACAGGGAGTGAACTTCAATGCAGACACCGAAGAGGATACTGTTCTTTTGGGAGATGTATCCCCCCTGCAAGGCCTATTGGAAGATGTACAGCACAAACCATTTGCTGCAAAGGGTAAGCTCTGGAATCCTGGCTGAGGAAAGGGTTTCCTGCTTTTTCCCCAGAAAGACCTGTTCCAAATTTCCCTCTTGACCACTCGTGATAAATGCTCTCCTGCATTTATGCTTTCTGAGAGATGCTCAAGAAGGAAGGGAAAAGTCCTTGTGGGTTTGCAGCTGTCCCGAATGGGGCTGCAGCAGCCCCAGGACAACCCGGGCCTCCCCACTCACCCAAGCCACCAAAGAGTGAAACACTCCCTGTCCTTGGGCAGCACCGAGGACATGATCCAGGTTTGCTGCATCTGCACACACTCGGAGCCAGGGCTGCCAGCACTGAGATAGCCCAGGTCCAACCTGTCTGCACCAAGGGCTGCAGCTCACCTCCCCGAGCCTGAGTCTGCTGCAGCACACACTGGGCATTGCAGGGCAGGGGGAGAGGGTGGCAGGACAAGTTACAGCAGCTGATGGGCTCGTTTCCTTTCTTTCTACAGAATCTGGGGTTGAAATTCCCAAGCAGGACATTCCTCGCTTCTGGCTCCTGGACCCATCTCCTGATGTCCCCTCCCGTCCCTGCCTCTGCCGTGCCCAGCTGCGGTGACAGCAGCAGTGGCAGCTGCTCCTGCTGGGCGCTGCTGGGCTGGAGCCCTCTGCTGCCAGCGCCGGTGTCTCTGGGGCAGGGGCTGCTTTTCGCGGCTTGAATAAAGACTTTGAGCACGTTGGCATTGCAGGGCTGGGCCGTGTGTGCGTGTGCTGCTGCCGGAGGGGTGCTGTGCCTGCTGCCTCTGGGGGTGGCACTGGCTTGGTGGCAGCACAAGGCCCTGGCGATGGTGCTGGCGGTGAGCAGCGTGTGTGTCCCTGGGGATGCTGCTGCCTGGCCGTGCTTTGGGGATGCTGAGCCTGGCAGTGCCTGCTGGGCCAGGCTGTGTGGGGTGCCTGTGCTGGAGCTGCCCTGCGCACGCTCCCTCTGGGGGAACAGGAACTTTGTCCCGGTGTTTATAGGCCCAGATATCATTATTTTCTCAGGACCCAACTCCCATGCCAGAAAGACACGGGCTAGGAACTGTGGAGATAGGGGCAAAACCTCATCCCTAAAATAGCCACACCTTGGTTACAAGGTTTCAGCTCCACTCCCAGCTGCAAAACTTGCAGCAGGAACCATTCCTTAAAGGGATGGCAGTGAGGAACCTCAGGGAGCATGGCACAGCCACCAGGAGAACTCACATGTGACTCATGAGATGGATAGGGATAAAATAAATGCCTGAATCAAAGGCTTTGCTTTGTCTTCTCTCCTCTGCATTATGTCTGTATGGAACACTCAGTATCCACAGCACAGCTTCCCTGTAGCATCACTTAAATCCTCCCTGTGTCCGTACATTCAATTCATTATTATCTTACCTGCTGCTCCCTGCAGCATCAGGAGGAGAGCACAGAGGACGGGCTGGAGCCACCCGTAGCCCAAAAGTTCCTTTTCCTGATTCTCCCCCTGCAGCAGAGAAAAGGAGGCCTTGGTTCCCTCTTCTGACACCTCTGAGAAGGATTCCCAACTCAGGGCCTTGCGTCATCCTGCCTTGTGTAAGGACCCTGCGGTGCTGCCGTTTGCTGGACACATCCAGGGACACAGACACGCAGGGACACAGCCACACAGACCCTGCTCACTGGAAACTAGCACCACCCTGCTGCTCTGGCACAGGGTGGAACTTTTTCTGAGTCCCTTCAAGAAACACTCCCAGTAAAACCCACCCTCAGTAACGTGGGCAGGTGGTGCCTCTGCTTCTGCTCAGCATGCAGAGTCCATCTCCTGCATTTTTGGGGATTGTCACCTTGTCACTGGGCCTTCACATCTCAGGGCTGTGCAGGAGGAAAGGTTGAGATGCCAGGTTCCACTGCCAAATCCCCAGCAGCTTCAGCCCCTGCAGCGTGGGGGGACCAGATTGCTCTGCCCAACACCTGGAGAGGCAGCTGCCAAACTGGGCACAGGGCACAGCCCCTCCTGCCCAGCAAGCACTGTCACTTCTCCCAGTGGCATGGCTGGCATCAAACACACTGGATTCACAAGCAGTGACTGCATCATCTTGTATTTCTTCACCTTGGTTGGCATTTGCAGGGGATACTGGTTTTTTGGATCACCTGGGCTACAGAACTTACCATCTATCCTGCTGTTGCTCTCTCTTTACCTGAAGAGCCACGAGAGAGAGCCCTGTTTATCCCCCTGACATGTCAGCTGCACAGACCTCTTGTCTAGTAAGATGTTCTTGCAGTGTCCAAAGTTCTTTTCCATATTCTGTGAGTTTTTGCCCATCCCACACCAATTGGTGATTCCATCAGAGGAGAAGAGACAAAGGATAGGAGTGAAGGAAATGGTTTCCCACTGAGAGAGTTTAAATAAGATATTGGGAAGAAATTCTTGATTCTGAGGGTGGGGAGGCCCTGGCACAGGTTGCCCAGAGAAGCTGTGGCTGCCCCTGGATCCCTGGAAGTGTCCAAGTGTTTCTTGTCCAGGCTGAACGGAGCTTGGAGCAACCTGGGATACTGGAAGGTGTCCCTGCCCATGGGAGGAGCGGTGAAAAGAGAGGATCTTTAAGATGCCTTCTAACCCAAACCAGTCCAGGATGAGTCTATGAAGGAAGGATTCTGCTTCCCCCAGGCCTGGGCTGGTGCTGGTGGCTGCACCCAGCAGTTCCTGTGCCCATCCCAAAGATTCCCCAGCTGGCCCCACAGCCCGGTGCCGCTGTGCCGCGGGTGTCACAAGAGGTGTTGCATGGGGACAACGGTGACGATTGCAACAGCCCCAGGAGGCACCTCAGCCTCTGTCCCTGCAGCAGGGAGGGACCAGCGCCAGCCCCAGCACCCCCACGCACATGGGGCACTCTCGGGTTGGCCCCGGGCACTTGTGCCAGCAGCAACTGGGGCCTGTCCCACCCACCAGCACTGCTATAAATCCAGCGTGGTTGGGGCACAGGGACACTCCCCCATCGGGACTCTTCACACAAGTGATTCCAGGTTGCTTTGTTACAGACCCTTTCTGCCTTGGTGTGCTCTGACTGACGCCTCCATCAGGTAGGTCACTGGGTGGTCACTTCCAGGCCCTCAAGAAACTTCCCTGCCCTCCTGCTCCTTCCTGGGTCAGTGCTGCACAGGGATGGGCAATGTGCTGGCTGGGAATCCTGAGAATGCTCTGGAATTAGGGATAAACACTCCCAAGTGAGCTGGGAAGGCTTTCCTGACCTCAGGAAGGCAGAGGGGATTGTGCAGGGTGTTTGGGCAGCCAGCTTTGGGCTGGCTGGGGGATGGAGAGCACTGGATAAGACTTCATTTAGCTTGGCCTCTTCAGAAACAAAGATTCCCCATAATCCTTGACCCTGGCTTGGCTCTCGATGTGTCCCCTCTGCAGCCCCGAGAAGACCCAGGACAGGCATCAGCCATGAGGATCCTCTACCTGCTCTTCCCCTTGTTCCTCCTGTTGGTCCACAGTGCTGCAGGTGAGAGGGACAGAGGGGAGATGGCGGAGGTGTGAGCCTCAGCCAGTGGGGTTTTCCAGGTCCTGGGAGGTGATCAGGTTTCTCAGGTATTTATAACATTTGGGAGGGATTTGCTGTGAGGAAGGTCTGGGCAGCTGAGGATCCAGCACAGCAACTCGTGCAGCTCATGCTGCTCTTCCCTGGGTCTTTGCCCATGTGCACACATTGCTGTAGAAAAAATGAACTCTGACTGGAGAGTTTAAGATGTTGGGTTTGGTTCTCAGGTCATTGGAGACTGGGACTCAGAACCAGACACATTTTTGCAGTATGCCAGACATACTTTGGCCTCCTTCACTTTGCAGGATCCTCCTTGGCTCCAACAAATAAGGAACAATGTGAGAAAGAAAAAGGGTTCTGCGGATTTCTGAAATGCTCCGGCCCCTTTTTAGCCGTAGGAAAATGTTCCAGGTTTTTCTTCTGCTGCAAACCGTAAGTTTTGGAATTACAAAAGCTGCTATCATGGCAGAAGGTGTTTAAGAGTCCATTAGCAGCAAATGGCTCAGTTCCCTTCATGTCCTAGGCAGAGCTGAGGGGAGGGAAGGGAAGGCAGTGGAAGGGAACGGAACGGAACAGAAGGCGCATGAAGCTGCCCTGAGAGTGGGGCTGCAGCAGCCCCCGGTCAGCCAGGGCCTCCCCACTCTCCTCCAGCCCCAGGGGGATCATTCAGGCTTTGCACAGGACTCACCCAAGCCACCAAAGAGTGAAACACTCCCTGTCCTTGGGCAGCACCGAGGACATGATCCAGGTTTGCTGCATCTGCACACACTCGGAGCCAGGGCTGCCAGCACTGAGATAGCCCAGGTCCAACCTGTCTGCACCAAGGGCTGCAGCTCACCTCCCCGAGCCTGAGTCTGCTGCAGCACACACTGGGCATTGCAGGGCAGGGGGAGAGGGTGGCAGGACAAGTTACAGCAGATGATGGGCTGGTTTTGTTTCTTTCTACAGATTCTGGGGTTGAGACCCGAAATTCCTGAAGCAGGACATTCCCTCGCTTCTGGCTCCTGGACCCATCTCCTGATGTCCCCTCCCGTCCCTGCCTCTGCCGTGCCCAGCTGCGGTGACAGCAGCAGTGGCAGCTGCTCCTGCTGGGCGCTGCTGGGCTGGAGCCCTCTGCTGCCAGCGCCGGTGTCTCTGGGGCAGGGGCTGCTTTTCGCGGCTTGAATAAAGACTTTGAGCACGTTGGCATTGCAGGGCTGGGCCGTGTGTGCGTGTGCTGCTGCCGGAGGGGTGCTGTGCCTGCTGCCTCTGGGGGTGGCACTGGCTTGGTGGCAGCACAAGGCCCTGGCGATGGTGCTGGCGGTGAGCAGCGTGTGTGTCCCTGGGGATGCTGCTGCCTGGCCGTGCTTTGGGGATGCTGAGCCTGGCAGTGCCTGCTGGGCCAGGCTGTGTGGGGTGCCTGTGCTGGAGCTGCCCTGCACATGCTCTCCCTGTTGGAAGTGGGATCCCTGAGCTGGTCCTGCCAGTCCCAGGTGTCCCTTGTCCCTCACAGCCACGGCCTCGTGTGCAGAGCTGTGCTGGTGCTGTGTCCCTTGAGCGGGCATGGCCGTGGTGACCGCCACGAGCTCTCCCTGCTGCTCCTTCTTGTCCTGTTCCAGTGCCACAGCCCTCCTTGCTGTGGCTGTGAGGGAGCTGTGCTGCTCCACACCCCATCCCACCAGCCAGGAGGAGGAGGAGGCCATGGGGCTCCTGGTCTGGTTGGCCTGTGAAATGGCTCCAATTGACCATGGCCAGGAAATGTCCGAATTTGTTTCCCCACAGGGAACAAACAGGTTGTCTTCTTCTTTCTGCCCATCTCAGGCAGTCTGAGGTGACAGTGCTCTGCTCCATCAAAGGCAGAGGCCTCTCCTGTGTGCAAAGCAATCCTCAGGCATTGTGTTTTGAGTGGTTCAATACATGTGTGTGTGTTCATGTACGCATGCATGTGGGAGCAAATGGTGACCCTGATGGTTTCACTAAAGACTTTCCCTCCCAAGAATCAGAGATTCAGAGAATCAGAGAATCAGGGAATCATTAATGTTGGGAAAGCCCTCTGAGATCATCGAGTCCAGCCATTCCCCAGCACTGCCAAGCCCAGCACTAACACATGTCCCCAAGTGCCACATCTACATGCTTTTTAAATCCTGCCAGGAATGTTGACTCTACCACTGCCCTGGGCAATATGTTCCAATGTTTGACCACCCTTTTTTTCCAATAAATTGTTCCTACTATCCAGTTTAAACCTTCCCTGGTTCTGCTTGAGGCCATTTTCTCTGGTTCTGTCAATTGTTGCCAGGGAGAAGGGACGAACCCCAAAAATTTTTCACTGCCATTGCTTTGCAGAGCTGGAGAGTTTGGTGAGGGATGTTCAGAACATCCCTGCCTGTCGCCGTTGGGGCGGTCACGACACACACGGACAGTGCCTCTTTCAAGGGCCAGAAAGCCGTTTATTAAACAAAGCAGCCTCTTTTATACATCTTTTATATGTTATCATTCATGTTACAGATTCATTGGCTGCTAAACTACTACAGTTTAGACTCATTGGCTATTACTAACCACAACATACTACCATTGGCTACCTATGGCATAAGCGTTCAAGCATTCAGAAAAATAACAGGTGCAGATATGTTGCTGTTTTCTCCTTCTACTGTTTAACTTTCTTGCTTCTGTTGATACTACATTCTCATGGGTGAAAACTAATTGTTTTTCTTCTCACACACTTTCCTCACAGTCCTTCTCTAGCCGAAGTAACAGGCCTGAGCCATAATTTTACAAAGGCAACAAGGCCTTCATTTTATAAGGTTTTACTTAAATGCCACAACTGCCTGCCATGACCTTTGCTCAACAAGTTCTCACCTGTCCTGGCACTGACTCCGGAACTGTCACCTTGAGCTCCCTTCACTTCTGCAGTGCAGAGCTGTCCCCCCATCCCAAAGATTCCCCAGATGGCCCCACAGCCCAGTGAGGACACAAAGAAGGAAACCATTTCCTCATTTCTATTCTTCCCAACATCAACCGCCTGCCTTGTCCATCCCAGCCCTCTCATGCCCAGCCCGGTGCCGCTGTGCCGCGGGTGTCACAAGAGGTGTTGCATGGGGACAACGGTGACGATTGCAACAGCCCCAGGAGGCACCTCAGCCTCTGTCCCTGCAGCAGGGAGGGACCAGCGCCTCCCCCAGCACCCCCACGCACATGGGGCACTCTCGGGTTGGCCCCGGGCACTTGTGCCAGCAGCAACTGGGGCCTGTCCCACCCACCAGCACTGCTATAAATCCAGCGTGGTTGGGGCAAAGCAGCATTCCCTGACCCCAGGGGCATCTGGACACAGCCATTCTGTTTACAGGCTGAACACCAAGATCCACATCAGGTAGGTGGCTGTGGGATCTCCTGAGGACTAATGGACTTGAGCTGCCCATTACACCTCTCTCTTCAGTTCCTGACACTTTGTCATTTACAGACTGTTGGGTGCCATTTGAGCTTTTTAAGGAAGAGCACTAATAGTATGAGTCAGTGATTATCAGAGCCCAGAATATGCTGAAAGATAATCTGGGTTTCCTGCTTTAATCTGGCACTAGAAATTATTCTGGAGGCTGGAGGGAGATCCCTGAGGTTTCTTGTTCTGGGGCAGCTGGAGGCTGTGCTGGACAAAGTAGGGAGATGCTATTCAAGCAGCAGTACAGAGATTTATCATTCTTTCAGCTTCCATTAACTTGGAAGGCTGCTTTGTCCCCAAGGCAATTGTGATTCTGTGATGTAGCTGAACCTGCTAATTGTTAAGGGGGTTGGACTTAGAGTAGCTATAAGGGATCCCTTCAGTCCCAAACCATTCTATCACTCTATGGTTCTACTGACCATAGTGATCATCAGAGCCCTCCTTCACCAAGTGCTAGGCATCGCCAGGGACATGAATTTCCCATAACTCCAGAACCCAGGTCAGTTCCCAGTTCTTGTTTGACTATTTGCTTTGTGTTGAGTTTTGGCACGAGCACCACCTGACAGGCAAACTCTGCTTTGGCTCTTGGAGAAGGAGAGGCAGAAGTGTGAGAATAAAAGCAGCAGCAACATGTTTCATCTAGTAACTGCATTTGAAAATCTGCCTTGTCCCACCCTTGGCTCTGTCTCACCAGAAACATGTATTTCTCCTCAAGAGTGAAGTGTTGGATGCAAAAGGCCTGAGGGAGCACAGCTTCCAAGGGGAAATATTCTGCTTGTGCTTTCCACAAGTCTTTGAAAGCTGTTTTGGCTACAAGCGCAACAGTCAGGCATTACTTCTCCCACATGTCCCTTAAGAGAATTCACAGAGAATTCATAGAGAATAAGATGATGGGAATTGCCTGACAGGCCAATAGTTCCCCAGCTGCTCACAGGAAATCCTGAAGGTGCATACATGAGATCCATTCTATAGAACAGGCCACTTGTGATAGTCCCTTTGCAGTTTGTCCTGTTACTGATTGCTGTTATCTCCAGGAGTTTTGGTGTGTCCCCTCTGTAATCCTGTGAAGTCCTGAGAGAAGTGTCAGCCATGAGGATCCTGTACCTGCTCTTCCCCTTGTTCCTCCTGTTGGTCCAGGGTGCTGCAGGTAAGAAGGGAAGAGGGGAAGGTGCATTCACACACTCCTCTCCCAGATTATGGTTTTAATTCTTTCCCTGTGCATGATTTTCCACGGCAGCAGGAAAACATGAGAAGTGCATCCGACGGGGAGGATTCTGCGCTGTGGGGGGCTGTCGTTTCCCGTATAAATTCGTGGGAGTTTGTTCAACATTGAGTCACTGCTGTAAACCGTAAGTTCTGGAAATGGTTTGCTCCTGATCATGGATAAAGTTGTTATTGTCTTTCAAGCCAGCTCCTACTTCACAGCTTCATGCATTCATGCTCAAAGGCAAAAGCCAGGGAAAGAAAGGAAAAGTCCTTTTGGGTTTGGACCTACCCTGAATAGGGCTGCAGCAGCCCCAGGTCAACCAGTTCTACCCTACACTCCTTTAGTCCCACAAGGTTTGCCCACTGTCAGTGCAGAGAGCTCAGCTCTGTTGGCCAAATGAGAAGGCTGTCCCTGGAATAGTGTGAGGCACAGGATCCTCCTCTTGATACCTCTAACAGCTGGAGTTGGCCTCTGTAGGTTGAGCGTTATGTCCCTGCACTTGTTTTCATTGCAGGGCAGTGGGAGAGGGTGGCAGGACAAGTTACAGCAGATGATGGGCTGGTTTTGTTTCTTTCTACAGATTCTGGGGTTGAGACCCGAAATTCCTGAAGCAGGACATTCCCTCGCTTCTGGCTCCTGGACCCATCTCCTGATGTCCCCTCCCGTCCCTGCCTCTGCCGTGCCCAGCTGCGGTGACAGCAGCAGTGGCAGCTGCTCCTGCTGGGCGCTGCTGGGCTGGAGCCCTCTGCTGCCAGCGCCGGTGTCTCTGGGGCAGGGGCTGCTTTTCGCGGCTTGAATAAAGACTTTGAGCACGTTGGCATTGCAGGGCTGGGCCGTGTGTGCGTGTGCTGCTGCCGGAGGGGTGCTGTGCCTGCTGCCTCTGGGGGTGGCACTGGCTTGGTGGCAGCACAAGGCCCTGGCGATGGTGCTGGCGGTGAGCAGCGTGTGTGTCCCTGGGGATGCTGCTGCCTGGCCGTGCTTTGGGGATGCTGAGCCTGGCAGTGCCTGCTGGGCCAGGCTGTGTGGGGTGCCTGTGCTGGAGCTGCCCTGCACACGCTCTCCCTGTTGGAAGTGGGATCCCTGAGCTGATCCTGCCAGTCCCAGGTGTCCCTTGTCCCTCACAGCCACGGCCTCGTGTGCAGAGCTGTGCTGGTGCTGTGTCCCTTGAGCGGGCATGGCCGTGGTGACCCCCACGAGCTCTCCCTGCTGCTCCTTCTTGTCCTGTTCCAGTGCCACAGCCCTCCTTGCTGTGGCTGTGAGGGAGCTGTGCTGCTCCACACCCCATCCCACCAGCCAGGAGGAGGAGGAGGCCATGGGGCTCCTGGTCTGGGTGACCTGTGAAATGGCTCCAACTGACCATGGCCAGGAAATGTCCGAATTTGTTTCCCCACAGGGAACAAACAGGTTGTCTTCTTCTTTCTGCCCATCTCAGGCAGTCTGAGGTGACAGTGCTCTGCTCCATCAAAGGCAGAGGCCTCTCCTGTGTGCAAAGCAATCCTCAGGCATTGTGTTTTGAGTGGTTCAATACATGTGTGTGTGTTCATGTACGCATGCATGTGGGAGCAAATGGTGACCCTGATGGTTTCACTAAAGACTTTCCCTCCCAAGAATCAGAGATTCAGAGAATCAGAGAATCAGGGAATCATTAATGTTGGGAAAGCCTTCTGAGATCATCGAGTCCAGCCATTCCCCAGCACTGCCAAGCCCAGCACTAACACATGTCCCCAAGTGCCACATCTACATGCTTTTTAAATCCTGCCAGGAATGTTGACTCTACCACTGCCCTGGGCAATATGTTCCAATGTTTGACCACCCTTTTTTTTCCAATGAATTGTTCCTACTATCCAGTTTAAACCTTCCCTGGTTCTGCTTGAGGCCATTTTCTCTGGTTCTGTCAATTGTTGCCAGGGAGAAGGGACGAACCCCAAAAATTTTTCACTGCCATTGCTTTGCAGAGCTGGAGAGTTTGGTGAGGGATGTTCAGAACATCCCTGCCTGTCGCTGTTGGGGCGGTCACGACACACATGGGCAGTGCCTCTTTCAAGGGCCAGAAAGCCGTTTATTAAACAAAGCAGCCTCTTTTATACATCTTTTATATGTTATCATTCATGTTACAGATTCATTGGCTGCTAAACTACTACAGTTTAGACTCATTGGCTATTACTAACCACAACATACTACCATTGGCTACCTATGGCATAAGCGTTCAAGCATTCAGAAAAATAACAGGTGCAGATATGTTGCTGTTTTCTCCTTCTACTGTTTAACTTTCTTGCTTCTGTTGATACTACATTCTCATGGGTGAAAACTAATTGTTTTTCTTCTCACACACTTTCCTCACAGTCCTTCTCTAGCCAAAGTAACAGGCCTGAGCCATAATTTTACAAAGGCAACAAGGCCTTCATTTTATAAGGTTTTACTTAAATGCCACAACTGCCTGCCATGACCTTTGCTCAACAAGTTCTCACCTGTCCTGGCACTGACTCCGGAACTGTCACCTTGAGCTCCCTTCACTTCTGCAGTGCAGAGCTGTCCCCCCATCCCAAAGATTCCCCAGATGGCCCCACAGCCCAGTGAGGACACAAAGAAGGAAACCATTTCCTCATTTCTATTCTTCCCAACATCAACCGCCTGCCTTGTCCATCCCAGCCCTCTCGTGCCCAGCCCGGTGCCGCTGTGCCGCGGGTGTCACAAGAGGTGTTGCATGGGGACAACGGTGACGATTGCAACAGCCCCAGGAGGCACCTCAGCCTCTGTCCCTGCAGCAGGGAGGGACCAGCGCCTCCCCCAGCACCCCCACGCACATGGGGCACTCTCGGGTTGGCCCCGGGCACTTGTGCCAGCAGCAACTGGGGCCTGTCCCACCCACCAGCACTGCTATAAATCCAGCATGGTTGGGGCAAAGCAGCATTCCCTGACCCCAGGGGCATCTGGACACAGCCATTCCTGTTGGGGTTGCTGCTGCCTGAGCACCCACATCTTTGCCAGGGAGGTGAGTGTGGGGTCTCTTTCTGGAATCCTGCCCGCTCAGCATCTCAGCTCAAAGCCCGGCACAGCAGAGTCTCCTAAAGGACAAACTGCTGGAAGTATCCAGGTGGAAAATTTGGCCCTCAGAGATTCCTGGGAAAGAGGGTGAAAGTCCTCATGTGAGTCTGAGAGTCCCAAACCTGTGGAAGGTTGACCTGAGTCTTCCTAAGCACAGGAGAGACTGGAACAGTGCCTTGATGCTGCAGGAGGGAGACGAGATCCTTGTTGGGAGAATGGGGACTTTCCCTGGCAAAATAGGGAGACACTTTTCCCACAGCAGCACCGAGATTTCCCATCATTTCAGGCTTTCAGCAATTCCAAAGGCTGATTTCTGCTTCCATTTCTGGGCACCAAGACACTTCCCTGGCCTCTGGCTGCTCGCTGGGTCGGTGCTGCCCAGGGCAGGGGCAGCAAGTGTGGGGCTGGGGAATGTCTTTACTGGGAATCCTGGGGATGCTCTGGGGCTGGGGATGGGCACTGCCAGGCTGAGCTGGCAGGACTCTGCTGAGCCCAGGGAAGCAGCGGGGATTGGTCCAGGGGTTTTGGGACATGTGTTGGATTCATGAAGCCTGAGGGAGTAACAGTCCTTTAGCTCCATAACTTTCAATGGCAGCTTTTTCTCTGCAATTCCAAACTTCTCTGTCCATTGTTTTGTTTGAATTGGCAACCCATGGCCCCACGTCAGAACTGCCATCAGTTCTCTGGGGAAGGGCTTTGGAAAGCCTTCAAGGCAGTTAAAGGAAAAGGATCAGCTGAGGCAATCGATTTCCAAGAGACTGAGACATGAAACGCCCCCAAAGCTTGGTGTGCAGCACAGACCTAAGAAAAGCTTTTAACAGAACAGTTGAGGAATCCTCATCTGCTGTGGCTGGAAGCAGCCCCTCTGCAGTGTGGTGAACCACAGAGCCCAGGCTCCTGCCCCACCTGGGGTCCTGCATGTCCTCATTGCCTTGGTGTCCCCTCTGCAGCCCTGTGAAGAGCCACGAGAGGCAGCAGCCATGAAGATCCTGTTCCTGCTCTTCCCCCTGATCCTCCTGCTGGTGCAGGGTGCTGCAGGTGAGAATGGAGGTGGGGAAATGGGGAAAGTGTGAGCCCCCAGCAGCAGGGGAATCCAGTGTCCCTGGAAGAGACTGTGTTTGTGGGAGTGATGAGAAGGTAACAGGGCATTGAGGTCAAAGGAGTTTCTCCAGTGATCTTCCAACTGGTCACAGATTTGGGGTGGAGAAATCCCATGCAGACAGAATCCCACCTCCATCTGTGTGTCACTAATGGGTTTGGTTTCAGGCTCCAAGCCTGCACCCAGCTGTTCCTGTTTGGGAGTCTCTGGATGATCTCTTGCCCTGCACAGGGATGGCAGAGAGCCCCAGGGCTGTTGGGATGGAGGGCGTTGCCTGGGGCACAAAGGTGTCCCTTCTCATCCAGTGGTTCATCCACTGAGTGTCCCAAAACCTCATCAGCCCAAGGGATTCCTGCAAGGGCTGCACAAGGACTTTCCATCAGAGGTCACACAAATCATGGCACAGGCAGGGCAGGGACATGGGATGTGAGGAGTTGCTGTCTGCCAGCGGGACTGCAGGCACACCCTGCTCTGCCAGACTGTTGCTGTAATTGTTGAGTGTGCTTTTGTCCATGGAAACAGGAACTTCAACTGCATGCAGTCTCCGAGGGGGACACTGTGCTTTTCGGAGTTGCCCATACCCCGCACTACCTATTGGAAGATGTTCACCACTCACTGTGTGCTGCAAACGGTAAGGAGCAGATCCCTGCCTGTAGAAAGATTTTCATCCTTTTTCCCTAGAGGAGTATATCACTGATTTCTTTCTGGCAAACACCTGATAAAATCTCTCCTGCTTTTATAATTAAACTAAGAGGCCTGAAAGAGAAGGAAAAAGCCCTTGGGGATTTGGAGCTGTCCTGAATGGGGCTGCAGCAGCCCCAGGACAGCCAGGGCATCCCCACTCACCCAAGCCACCAAAGAGTGAAACACTCCCTGTCCTTGGGCAGCACCGAGGACATGATCCAGGTTTGCTGCATCTGCACACACTCGGAGCCAGGGCTGCCAGCACTGAGATAGCCCAGGTCCAACCTGTCTGCACCAAGGGCTGCAGCTCACCTCCCCGAGCCTGAGTCTGCTGCAGCACACACTGGGCATTGCAGGGCAGGGAGAGGGGGTGGCAGGACAAGTTACAGCAGCTGATGGGCTGGTTTTGTTTCTTCTTACAGTACCTGGGGTTGAGACCCTGAAATTCCCAAGCAGGACATTCCCTCGCTTCTGGCTCCTGGACCCATCTCCTGATGTCCCCTCCCGTCCCTGCCTCTGCCGTGCCCAGCTGCGGTGACAGCAGCAGTGGCAGCTGCTCCTGCTGGGCGCTGCTGGGCTGGAGCCCTCTGCTGCCAGCGCCGGTGTCTCTGGGGCAGGGGCTGCTTTTCGCGGCTTGAATAAAGACTTTGAGCACGTTGGCATTGCAGGGCTGGGCCGTGTGTGCGTGTGCTGCTGCCGGAGGGGTGCTGTGCCTGCTGCCTCTGGGGGTGGCACTGGCTTGGTGGCAGCACAAGGCCCTGGCGATGGTGCTGGCGGTGAGCAGCGTGTGTGTCCCTGGGGATGCTGCTGCCTGGCCGTGCTTTGGGGATGCTGAGCCTGGCAGTGCCTGCTGGGCCAGGCTGTGTGGGGTGCCTGTGCTGGAGCTGCCCTGCAGGGCTGTGCTATGTTCTGTCTTTTTGGTGCCGTCCCAACCCATCCCAGATGTCCCAGAGTTCCCACCACACTTTTGACTGGGATCTCCATCTGCCTCATGTGTCATGGGGCTGAACTCTGCAGTGCTGTGTCTGCTCATTTCCCTCCCTCCTTCCAGCCCCACAGCACCAACCCCTCGATCAGCGCACAGCCTCTGTCCTCTCTCCATCCCTTCTGGAGGAGCCTGATCCTGCAGACGGCCCCCAGGAGTGCTTAGCATGCCTTCAGGGGAAACAGGTGTCCCAGGCTGGCTGTACAGCCTCTCCACAGGGTGATGTCGCCAAAGGGTCTCTTGGGCTAAATCCTGAAAATGTCCATAAATATCTCCCAGCAGGGCAAAAGCCGGGCGTCTTCTCTCTGCCAGCTCAAACTGGTGTTACAACACTGTTCACTTCCAACAGCCAGTGGCCTCAGCATTCCTGTGAGTGCAGACTCAGCTCTGCAGGGTCAATTCATGTGTGCTGGGGCTGGCGCTGGTCCCTCCCTGCTGCAGGGACAGAGGCTGAGGTGCCTCCTGGGGCTGTTGCAATCGTCACCGTTGTCCCCATGCAACACCTCTTGTGACACCCGCGGCACAGCGGCACCGGGCTGTGGGGCCAGCTGGGGAATCTTTGGGATGGGCACAGGAACTGCTGGGTGCAGCCACCAGCACCAGTTCAGTTCTGGTGACAGTGCTTGCTGGGCAGGAGGGGCTGTGCCCTGTGCCCAGTTTGGCAGCTGCCTCTCCAGGTGTTTGGCAGAGCAATCTGGTCCCCCCACGCTGCAGGGGCTGAGCTGCTGGGGATTTGGCAGTGGAACCTGGCATCTCAACCTTTCCTCCTGCACAGCCCTGAGATGTGAAGGCCCAGTGACAAGGTGACAATCCCCAAAAATGCAGGAGATGGGCTCTGCATGCTGAGCAGAAGCAGAGGCACCACCTGCCCACGTTACTGAGGGTGGGTTTTACTGGGAGTGTTTCTTGAAGGGACTCAGAAAAAGTTCCACCCTGTGCCAGAGCAGCAGGGTGGTGCTGGTTTCCAGTGAGCAGGGTCTGTGTGGCTGTGTCCCTGCGTGTCTGTGTCCCTGGATGTGTCCAGCAAACGGCAGCACCGCAGGGTCCTTACACAAGGCAGGATGACGCAAGGCCCTGAGTTGGGAATCCTTCTCAGAGGTGTCAGAAGAGGGAACCAAGGCCTCCTTTTCTCTGCTGCAGGAGGAGAATCAGGAAAAGGAACTTTTGGGCTATGGGTGGCTCCAGCCCGTCCTCTGTGCTCTCCTCCTGATGCTGCAGGGAGCAGCAGGTAAGATAATAATGAATTGAATGCACGGACACAGGGAGGATTTAAGTGATGCTACAGGGAAGCTGTGCTGTGGATACCGAGTGTTCCATACAGACATAATGCAGAGGAGAGAAGACAAAGCAAAGCCTTTGATTCAGGCATTTATTTTATCCCTATCCATCTCATGAGTCACATGTGAGTTCTCCTGGTGGCCGTGCCATGCTCCCTGAGGTTCCTCACTGCCATCCCTTTAAGGAATGGTTCCTGCTGCAGGCTTTGCAGCTGGGAGTGGAGCTGAAACCTTGTAACCAAGGTGTGGCTATTTTAGGGATGAGGTTCTGCCCGTATCTCCACAGTTCCTAGCCCGTGTCTTTCTGGCATGGGAGTTGGGTCCTGAGAAATGAATGATATGGGCCTATAAACACCGGGACAAAGTTCCTGTTCCCCCAGAGGGAGCGTGCACAGGGCAGCTCCAGCACAGGCACCCCACACAGCCTGGCCCAGCAGGCACTGCCAGGCTCAGCATCCCCAAAGCACGGCCAGGCAGCAGCATCCCCAGGGACACACACGCTGCTCACCGCCAGCACCATCGCCAGGGCCTTGTGCTGCCACCAAGCCAGTGCCACCCCCAGAGGCAGCAGGCACAGCACCCCTCCGGCAGCAGCACACGCACACACGGCCCAGCCCTGCAATGCCAACGTGCTCAAAGTCTTTATTCAAGCCGCGAAAAGCAGCCCCTGCCCCAGAGACACCGGCGCTGGCAGCAGAGGGCTCCAGCCCAGCAGCGCCCAGCAGGAGCAGCTGCCACTGCTGCTGTCACCGCAGCTGGGCACGGCAGAGGCAGGGACGGGAGGGGACATCAGGAGATGGGTCCAGGAGCCAGAAGCGAGGAATGTCCTGCTTGGGAATTTCAGGGTCTCAAGCCCAGATTCTGTAGAAAGAAAGGAAACGAGCCCATCAGCTGCTATAACTTGTCCTGCCACCCTCTCCCCCTGCCCTGCAATGCCCAGTGTGTGCTGCAGCAGACTCAGGCTCGGGGAGGTGAGCTGCAGCCCTTGGTGCAGACAGGTTGGACCTGGGCTATCTCAGTGCTGGCAGCCCTGGCTCTGAGTGTGTGCAGATGCAGCAAACCTGGATCATGTTCTCAGTGCTGCCCAAGGACAGGGAGTGTTTCACCCTTTGGTGTCTCATGTGAGTAGGGAGACCCTGGTTATCCTGGGGCTGCTGCAGCCCCATTCAGGACAGCTCCAAATCCCCAAGGGCTTTTTCCTTCTCTTTCAGGCCTCTTAGATTAATTATAAAAGCAGGAGAGATTTTATCATGTCTTTGCTAGAAAGAAATCAGTGATAGACTCCTCTAGAGTAAAAGAATGAAAATCTTTCTTCAGGCAGGAATCAGGTCCTTACCTTTTGCAGCACTCACTGACTGGTGAACATCTTCCAATAGCTGTTGAGGGGTCACGACAAGGCCCAAAGGCACAGTATCCCCGTTGGAGCGTGCATCTAAGTATATCCCCTGTTTCCATGGGGAAAGACACACACAGAACAATTACAGCAACAGTTTGGCAGAGCAGGGTGTGCTTGCAGTCCCACTGGCAGGCAGCGACTCCTCACATCCCATGTCCCTGCCCTGCCTGTTCCATGATTTGTGTGGCCTCTGATGGAAAGTCCTTGTGCAGCCCTTGCAGGGACCATCCCTTGGGCTGATGAGGTTTTGGGACACTCAGTGGATGAACCACTGGATGAGAAGGGACACCTTTGTGCCCCAGGCAACGCCCTCCATCCCAACAGCCCTGGGGCTCTCTGCCATCCCTGTGCAGGGCAAGAGATCATCCAGAGACTCCCAAACAGGAACAGCTGGGTGCAGGCTTGGAGCCTGAAACCAAACCCATTAGTGACACACAGATGGAGGTGGGATTCTGTCTGCATGGGATTTCTCCACCCCAAATCTGTGACCAGTTGGAAGATCACTGGAGAAACTCCTTTGACCTCAATGCCCTGTTACCTTCTCATCACTCCCACAAACACAGTCTCTTCCAGGGACACTGAATTCCCCTGCTGCTGGGGGCTCACACTTTCCCCATTTCCCCACCTCCATTCTCACCTGCAGCACCCTGCACCAGCAGGAGGATCAGGGGGAAGAGCAGGAACAGGATCTTCATGGCTGCTGCCTCTCGCGGCTCTTCACAGGGCTGCAGAGGGGACACCAAGGCAATGGGGACATGCAGGACCCCAGGTGGGGCAGGAGCCTGTGTTGCAGGGCTCTGTGGCTCAGCAAAGTGCAGAGGGCCTGCTTCCAGCCACATCTCATCATGTTTCCTTCACTTTTCTCTTTAAAACGTCTGTGCCACCCTTCTAACCCTGGGAGTATTCCACTCTGTGTCAGTCTCCAGGAAATCAATAGCCTAAGCTGATTCAATCACCTTTCTCATAGGTCATCTAACAACTTTTCCCAGAGCAGAGATTGCAGATTTGGGACCAACTGCTACTGATTAAATCAAAATAAATGGCCAGTGACATTTGGGAAATGCAGAAACAAAATTGCCATTGAAAGCTACAGGGCTCTTCCTCTGTCGGGCTTAATATATGAGAAACATGCCCCAGACATCCTACCAAATCCCTGCTGCTTCCTTGGGATCAAGAAAGTCCTGCCAGCTCAGCCTGGCAGTGCCCATCCCCAGCCCCAGAGCATCCCCAGGATTCCCAGTAAAGACATTCCCCAGCCCCACACTTGCTGCCCCTGCCCTGGGCAGCACCGACCCAGCGAGCAGCCAGAGGCCAGGGAAGTGTCTTGGTGCCCAGAAATGGAAGCAGAAATCAGCCTTTGGAATTGCTGAAAGCCTGAAATGATGGGAAATCTCGGTGCTGCTGTGGGAAAAGCGTCTCCCTATTTTGCCAGGGAAAGTCCCCATTCTCCCAACAATGATCTCGTCTCCCTCCTGCAGCATCAAGGCACTGTTCCAGTCTCTCCTGTGCTTAGGAAGACTCAGGTCAACCTTCCACAGGTTTGGGACTCTCAGACTCACATGAGGACTTTCACCCTCTTTCCCAGGAATCTCTGAAGGCCTAATTTTCCACCTGGATACTTCCAGCAGTTTGTCCTTTAGGAGACTCTGCTGTGCCGGGATTTGAGCTGAGATGCTGAGTGGGCAGGATTCCAGAAAGAGACCCCACACTCACCTCCCTGGCAAAGATGTGGGTGCTCAGGCAGCAGCAACCCCAACAGGAATGGCTGTGTCCAGATGCCCCTGGGGTCAGGGAATGCTGCTTTGCCCCAACCATGCTGGATTTATAGCAGTGCTGGTGGGTGGGACAGGCCCCAGTTGCTGCTGGCACAAGTGCCCGGGGCCAACCCGAGAGTGCCCCATGTGCGTGGGGGTGCTGGGGGAGGCGCTGGTCCCTCCCTGCTGCAGGGACAGAGGCTGAGGTGCCTCCTGGGGCTGTTGCAATCGTCACCGTTGTCCCCATGCAACACCTCTCGTGACACCCGCGGCACAGCGGCACCGGGCTGTGGGGCCAGCTGGGGAATCTTTGGGATGGGCACAGGAACTGCTGGGTGCAGCCACCAGCACCAGCCCTGGCCTGCGGGAACCAGAATCCTTTCTCCATAGACTCATCCTGGACTGGTTTGGGTTAGAAGGCATCTTAAAGATCTTCTCTTTTCCCCCCCTCCTCCCATGAGCAGGGACACCTTCCACTGTCCCAGGTTGCTCCAAGCTCCGTTCAGCCCGGACAAGAAACACTTGGACACTTCCAGGGATCCAGGGGCAGCCACAGCTTCTCTGGGCAACCTGTGCCAGGTCTACCCCACCCTCAGAATCAAGAATTTCTTCCCCATATCTTATTTAAACTCTCTCAGTGGGAAACCATTTCCTTCACTCCTATCCTTTGTCTCTTCTCCTCTGATGGAATCACCAATTGGTGTGGGATGGGCAAAAACTCACAGAATATGGAAAAGAACTTTGGACACTGCAAGAACATCTTACTAGACAAGAGGTCTGTGCAGCTGACATGTCAGGGGGATAAACAGGGCTCTCTCTTGTGGCTCTTCAGGTAAAGTGAGAGCAACAGCAGGATAGATGGTAAGTTCTGTAGCCCAGGTGATCCAAAAAACCAGTATCCCCTGCAAATGCCAACCAAGGTGAAGAAATACAAGATGATGCAGTCACTGCTTGTGAATCCAGGGTGTTTGATGCCAGCCATGCCACTGGGAGAAGTGACAGTGCTTGCTGGGCAGGAGAGGCTGTGCCCTGTGCCCAGTTTGGCAGCTGCCTCTCCAGGTGTTTGGCAGAGCAATCTGGTCCCCCCACGCTGCAGGGGCTGAGCTGCTGGGGATTTGGCAGTGGAACCTGGCATCTCAACCTTTCCTCCTGCACAGCCCTGAGATGTGAAGGCCCAGTGACAAAGTGACAATCCCCAAAAATGCAGGAGATGGGCTCTGCATGCTGAGCAGAAGCAGAGGCACCACCTGCCCACGTTACTGAGGGTGGGTTTTACTGGGAGTGTTTCTTGAAGGGACTCAGAAAAAGTTCCACCCTGTGCCAGAGCAGCAGGGTGGTGCTGGTTTCCAGTGAGCAGGGTCTGTGTGGCTGTGTCCCTGCGTGTCTGTGTCCCTGGATGTGTCCAGCAAACGGCAGCACCGCAGGGTCCTTACACAAGGCAGGATGACGCAAGGCCCTGAGTTGGGAATCCTTCTCAGAGGTGTCAGAAGAGGGAACCAAGGCCTCCTTTTCTCTGCTGCAGGAGGAGAATCAGGAAAAGGAACTTTTGGGCTACGGGTGGCTCCAGCCCGTCCTCTGTGCTCTCCTCCTGATGCTGCAGGGAGCAGCAGGTAAGATAATAATGAATTGAATGCATGGACACAGGGAGGATTTAAGTGATGCTACAGGGAAGCTGTGCTGTGGATACCAAGTGTTCCATACAGACATAATGCAGAGGAGAGAAGACAAAGCAAAGCCTTTGATTCAGGCATTTATTTTATCCCTATCAATCTCATGAGTCACATGTGAGTTCTCCTGGTGGCTGTGCCATGCTCCCTGAGGTTCCTCACTGCCATCCCTTTAAGGAATGGTTCCTGCTGCAGGCTTTGCAGCTGGGAGTGGAGCTGGGACCTTGTAACCAAGGTGTGGCTATTTTAGGGATGAGGTTTTGCCCCTATCTCCACAGTTCCTAGCCCGTGTCTTTCTGGCATGGGAGTTGGGTCCTGAGAAATGAATGATATGGGCCTATAAACACCGGGACAAAATTCCTGTTCCCCCAGAGGGAGCGTGTGCAGGGCAGCTCCAGCACAGGCACCCCACACAGCCTGGCCCAGCAGGCACTGCCAGGCTCAGCATCCCCAAAGCACGGCCAGGCAGCAGCATCCCCAGGGACACACACGCTGCTCACCGCCAGCACCATCGCCAGGGCCTTGTGCTGCCACCAAGCCAGTGCCACCCCCAGAGGCAGCAGGCACAGCACCCCTCCGCCAGCAGCACACGCACACACGGCCCAGCCCTGCAATGCCAACGTGCTCAAAGTCTTTATTCAAGCCGCGAAAAGCAGCCCCTGCCCCAGAGACACCGGCGCTGGCAGCAGAGGGCTCCAGCCCAGCAGCGCCCAGCAGGAGCAGCTGCCACTGCTGCTGTCACCGCAGCTGGGCACGGCAGAGGCAGGGACGGGAGGGGACATCAGGAGATGGGTCCAGGAGCCAGAAGCGAGGGAATGTCCTGCTTGGGAATTTCAACCCCAGAATCTGTAGAAAGAAACAAAACCAGCCCATCATCTGCTGTAACTTGTCCTGCCACCCTCTCTCCCTGCCCTGCAATGCCCAGTGTGTGCTGCAGCAGACTCAGGCTCGGGGAGGTGAGCTGCAGCCCTTGGTGCAGACAGGTTGGACCTGGGCTATCTCAGTGCTGGCAGCCCTGGCTCCGAGTGTGTGCAGATGCAGCAAACCTGGATCATGTCCTCGGTGCTGCCCAAGGACAGCAAATGTTTCCCCCTTCGGTGTCTTGGGTGAGTGGGGATGCCCTGGTTGTCCTGGGGCTGCTGCAGCCCCATTCAGGACAGCTCCAAATCCCCAAGGGCTTTTTCCTTCTCTTTCAGGCCTCTTAGATTAATTATAAAAGCAGGAGAGATTTTGTCATGTCTTTGCTAGAAAGAAATCAGTGATAGACTCCTCTAGGGAAAAAGGATGAAAATCTTTCTACAGGCAGGAATCTGGTCCTTACCCTTTGCAGCACACCCTTAGTGATGAACAACTCCCGATAGGTTTTCCAGGGTAGGGGCAACCCCCATAGGTGCAGCGTCCCCCTCGGCGCCTGCATGCAGCTGAACCTCCTGTTTCCATGGACAAAAGCACACTCAACAATTACAGCAACAGTCTGGCAGAGCAGGGTGTGCCTGCAGTCCCGCTGGCAGGCAGCAACTCCTCACATCCCATGTCCCTGCCCTGCCTGTTCCATGATTTGTGTGGCCTCTGATGGAAAGTCCTTGTGCAGCCCTTGCAGGGACCATCCCTTGGGCTGATGAGGTTTTGGGACACTCAGTGGATGAACCACTGGATGAGAAGGGACACCTTTGTGCCCCAGGCAACGCCCTCCATCCCAACAGCCCTGGGGCTCTCTGCCATCCCTGTGCAGGGCAAGAGATCATCCAGAGACTCCCAAACAGGAACAGCTGGGTGCAGGCTTGGAGCCTGAAACCAAACCCATTCGTGACACACAGATGGAGGTGGGATTCTGTCTGCATGGGATTTCTCCACCCCAAATCTGTGACCAGTTGGAAGATCACTGGAGAAACTCCTTTGACCTCAATGCCCTGTTACCTTCTCATCACTCCCACAAACACAGTCTCTTCCAGGGACACTGGATTCCCCTGCTGCTGGGGGCTCACACTTTCCCCATTTCCCCACCTCCATTCTCACCTGCAGCACCCTGCACCAGCAGGAGGATCAGGGGGAAGAGCAGGAACAGGATCTTCATGGCTGCTGCCTCTCGTGGCTCTTCACAGGGCTGCAGAGGGGACACCAAGGCAATGAGGACATGCAGGACCCCAGGTGGGGCAGGAGCCTGGGCTCTGTGGTTCACCACACTGCAGAGGGGCTGCTTCCAGCCACAGCAGATGAGGATTCCTCAACTGTTCTGTTAAAAGCTTTTCTTAGGTCTGTGCTGCACACCAAGCTTTGGGGGCGTTTCATGTCTCAGTCTCTTGGAAATCGATTGCCTCAGTTGATCCTTTTCCTTTAACTGCCTTGAAGGCTTTCCAAAGCCCTTCCCCAGAGAACTGATGATAGTTCTGAGGTGGGCCAAGGGTTGCCAATTCAAACAAAACAATGAACAGAGAAGTTTGGAATTGCAGAGAAAAAGCTGCCATTGAAAGTTATGGAGCTAAAGGACTGTTACTCCCTCAGGCTTCATGAATCCAACACATGTCCCAAAACCCCTGGACCAATCCCCGCTGCTTCCCTGGGCTCAGCAGAGTCCTGCCAGCTCAGCCTGGCAGTGCCCATCCCCAGCCCCAGAGCATCCCCAGGATTCCCAGTAAAGACATTCCCCAGCCCCACACTTGCTGCCCCTGCCCTGGGCAGCACCGACCCAGCGAGCAGCCAGAGGCCGGGGAAGTGTCTTGGTGCCCAGAAATGGAAGCAGAAATCAGCCTTTGGAATTGCTGAAAGCCTGAAATGATGGGAAATCTCGGTGCTGCTGTGGGAAAAGCGTCTCCCTATTTTGCCAGGGAAAGTCCCCATTCTCCCAACAATGATCTCGTCTCCCTCCTGCAGCATCAAGGCACTGTTCCAGTCTCTCCTGTGCTTAGGAAGACTCAGGTCAACCTTCCACAGGTTTGGGACTCTCAGACTCACATGAGGACTTTCACCCTCTTTCCCAGGAATCTCTGAGGGCCAAATTTTCCACCTGGATACTTCCAGCAGTTTGTCCTTTAGGAGACTCTGCTGTGCCGGGCTTTGAGCTGAGATGCTGAGTGGGCAGGATTCCAGAAAGAGACCCCACACTCACCTCCCTGGCAAAGATGTGGGTGCTCAGGCAGCAGCAACCCCAACAGGAATGGCTGTGTCCAGATGCCCCTGGGGTCAGGGAATGCTGCTTTGCCCCAACCATGCTGGATTTATAGCAGTGCTGGTGGGTGGGACAGGCCCCAGTTGCTGCTGGCACAAGTGCCCGGGGCCAACCCGAGAGTGCCCCATGTGCGTGGGGGTGCTGGGGGAGGCGCTGGTCCCTCCCTGCTGCAGGGACAGAGGCTGAGGTGCCTCCTGGGGCTGTTGCAATCGTCACCGTTGTCCCCATGCAACACCTCTTGTGACACCCGCGGCACAGCGGCACCGGGCTGTGGGGCCAGCTGGGGAATCTTTGGGATGGGCACAGGAACTGCTGGGTGCAGCCACCAGCACCAGCCCAGGCCTGGGGGAAGCAGAATCCTTCCTCCATAGACTCATCCTGGACTGGTTTGGGTTAGAAGGCATCTTAAAGATCTTCTCTTTTCCCCCCCTCCTCCCATGAGCAGGGACACCTTCCAGTATCCCAGGTTGCTCCAAGCTCCGTTCAGCCTGGACAAGAAACACTTGGACACTTCCAGGGATCCAGGGGCAGCCACAGCTTCTCTGGGCAACCTGTGCCAGGTCTACCCCAACCTCAGAATCAAGAATTTCTTCCCCATATCTTATTTAAACTCTCTCAGTGGGAAACCATTTCCTTCACTCCTATCCTTTGTCTCTTCTCCTCTGATGGAATCACCAATTGGTGTGGGATGGGCAAAAACTCACAGAATATGGAAAAGAACTTTGGACACTGCAAGAACATCTTACTAGACAAGAGGTCTGTGCAGCTGACATGTCAGGGGGATAAACAGGGCTCTCTCTTGTGGCTCTTCAGGTAAAGAGAGAGCAACAGCAGGATAGATGGTAAGTTCTGTAGCCCAGGTGATCCAAAAAACCAGTATCCCCTGCAAATGCCAACCAAGGTGAAGAAATACAAGATGATGCAGTCACTGCTTGTGAATCCAGGGTGTTTGATGCCAGCCATGCCACTGGGAGAAGTGACAGTGCTTGCTGGGCAGGAGAGGCTGTGCCCTGTGCCCAGTTTGGCAGCTGCCTCTCCAGGTGTTTGGCAGAGCAATCTGGTCCCCCCACGCTGCAGGGGCTGAGCTGCTGGGGATTTGGCAGTGGAACCTGGCATCTCAACCTTTCCTCCTGCACAGCCCTGAGATGCGAAGGCCCAGTGACAAAGTGACAATCCCCAAAAATGCAGGAGATGGGCTCTGCATGCTGAGCAGAAGCAGAGGCACCACCTGCCCACGTTACTGAGGGTGGGTTTTACTGGGAGTGTTTCTTGAAGGGACTCAGAAAAAGTTCCACCCTGTGCCAGAGCAGCAGGGTGGTGCTGGTTTCCAGTGAGCAGGGTCTGTGTGGCTGTGTCCCTGCGTGTCTGTGTCCCTGGATGTGTCCAGCAAACGGCAGCACCGCAGGGTCCTTACACAAGGCAGGATGACGCAAGGCCCTGAGTTGGGAATCCTTCTCAGAGGTGTCAGAAGAGGGAACCAAGGCCTCCTTTTCTCTGCTGCAGGAGGAGAATCAGGAAAAGGAACTTTTGGGCTATGGGTGGCTCCAGCCCGTCCTCTGTGCTCTCCTCCTGATGCTGCAGGGAGCAGCAGGTAAGATAATAATGAATTGAATGCACGGACACAGGGAGGATTTAAGTGATGCTACAGGGAAGCTGTGCTGTGGATACCGAGTGTTCCATACAGACATAATGCAGAGGAGAGAAGACAAAGCAAAGCCTTTGATTCAGGCATTTATTTTATCCCTATCAATCTCATGAGTCACATGTGAGTTCTCCTGGTGGCTGTGCCATGCTCCCTGAGGTTCCTCACTGCCATCCCTTTAAGGAATGGTTCCTGCTGCAGGCTTTGCAGCTGGGAGTGGAGCTGAAACCTTGTAACCAAGGTGTGGCTATTTTAGGGATGAGGTTTTGCCCCTATCTCCACAGTTCCTAGCCCGTGTCTTTCTGGCATGGGAGTTGGGTCCTGAGAAATGAATGATATCTGGGCCTATAAACACCGGGACAAAATTCCTGTTCCCCCAGAGGGAGCGTGCGCAGGGCAGCTCCAGCACAGGCACCCCACACAGCCTGGCCCAGCAGGCACTGCCAGGCTCAGCATCCCCAAAGCACGGCCAGGCAGCAGCATCCCCAGGGACACACACGCTGCTCACCGCCAGCACCATCGCCAGGGCCTTGTGCTGCCACCAAGCCAGTGCCACCCCCAGAGGCAGCAGGCACAGCACCCCTCCGGCAGCAGCACACGCACACACGGCCCAGCCCTGCAATGCCAACGTGCTCAAAGTCTTTATTCAAGCCGCGAAAAGCAGCCCCTGCCCCAGAGACACCGGCGCTGGCAGCAGAGGGCTCCAGCCCAGCAGCGCCCAGCAGGAGCAGCTGCCACTGCTGCTGTCACCGCAGCTGGGCACGGCAGAGGCAGGGACGGGAGGGGACATCAGGAGATGGGTCCAGGAGCCAGAAGCGAGGGAATGTCCTGCTTGGGAATTTCAGGGTCTCAACCCCATAGTCTGTAGAAAGAAACAAAACCAGCCCATCATCTGCTGTAACTTGTCCTGCCACCCTCTCCCCCTGCCCTGCAATGCCCAGTGTGTGCTGCAGCAGACTCAGGCTCAGGGAGGTGAGCTGCAGCCCTTGGTGCAGACAGGTTGGACCTGGGCTATCTCAGTGCTGGCAGCCCTGGCTCCGAGTGTGTGCAGATGCAGCAAAACCTGGATCATGTCCTCAGTGCTGCCCAAGGACAGGGAGTGTTTCACTCTTTGGTGGCTTGGGCGAGTCCTGTGCAGAGCCTGAATGAGCCTCCTGTAGCTGGCGGAGAGTGGGGAGGCCCTGGCTGACCTGGGGCTGCTGCAGCCCCTCTTGGGGCACTTCCAATCACCTTCCCTTCCCTCAGCTCTGTCCTGGACATGAAGGACTCTGAGCCATTTGCTGCTAATGGACCCTTAAATACCTTCTGCCATGATAGCAGCTTTTGTAATTCCAAAACTTACCTTTTGCAGCAGAAGTAAAACCTGGAACATTTTCCTGCGATGACATAGGGGAAAGAGCAGTTCAGGAGTGAGCAGTACCCCTTTTCTTTCTGACATTGTTTCCTATTTGTTGGACCCAAGGAGGATCCTGCAAAGTGAAAGAGGCCAAAGTGAGTATGGCTTAACTGTAAAAAATGTGTCTGGTTCCAGAGGAACCAGTGCTGGCTCTGAGTCCCAGTCTCAGTCTCCAATGACCTGAGAACCAAACCCAACATCTTAAACTCTCCAGTCATTTTTTCTACAGCAACGTGTGCACATGGGCAAAGACCCAGGGAAGAGCAGCATGAGCTGCACGAGTTGCTGTGCTGGATCCTCAGCTGCCCAGACCTTCCTCACAGCAAATCCCTCCCAAATGTTATAAATACCTGAGAAACCTGATCACCTCCCAGGACCTGGAAAACCCCACTGGCTGAGGCTCACACCTCCGCCATCTCCCCTCTGTCCCTCTCACCTGCAGCACTGTGGACCAACAGGAGGAACAAGGGGAAGAGCAGGTAGAGGATCCTCATGGCTGATGCCTGTCCTAGGTCTTCTCGGGGCTGCAGAGGGGACACATCGAGAGCCAAGCCAGGGTCAAGGATTATGGGGAATCTTTGTTTCTGAAGAGGCCAAGCTAAATGAAGTCTTATCCAGTGCTCTCCATCCCCCAGCCAGCCCAAAGCTGGCTGCCCAAACACCCTGCACAATCCCCTCTACCTTCCTGAGGTCGGGAAAGCCTTCCCAGCTCACTTGGGAGTGTTTATCCCTAATTCCAGAGCATTCTCAGGATTCCCAGCCAGCACATTGCCCATCCCTTTGCAGCACTGATCCAGGAAGGAGCAGGAGGGCAGGGAAGTTTCTTGAGGGCCTGGAAGTGACCACCCAGTGACCTACCTGATGGAGGCGTCAGTCAGAGCACACCAAGGCAGAAAGGGTCTGTAACAAAGCAACCTGGAATCACTTGTGTGAAGAGTCCCGATGGGGGAGTGTCCCTGTGCCCCAACCACGCTGGATTTATAGCAGTGCTGGTGGGTGGGACAGGCCCCAGTTGCTGCTGGCACAAGTGCCCGGGGCCAACCCGAGAGTGCCCCATGTGCGTGGGGGTGCTGGGGCTGGCGCTGGTCCCTCCCTGCTGCAGGGACAGAGGCTGAGGTGCCTCCTGGGGCTGTTGCAATCGTCACCGTTGTCCCCATGCAACACCTCTTGTGACACCCGCGGCACAGCGGCACCGGGCTGTGGGGCCAGCTGGGGAATCTTTGGGATGGGCACAGGAACTGCTGGGTGCAGCCACCAGCACCAGCCCAGGCCTGGGGGAAGCAGAATCCTTCCTTCATAGACTCATCCTGGACTGGTTTGGGTTGGAAGGGACCTTAAATTCATCCCTTTCCACCCTCTGCCATGGGCAGGGACACCTTCCACTGTCCCACATTGATCCAAGCCCTGTCCAACCCGGCCTTTCACACTTCCACGGATCCAGGGGCAGCCACAGCTTCTCTGGGCAACCTGTTCCAGGGCTTCACCACCCTCAGAGCTGAGAATTTCTTCCTAATATCCAACCTAGCCCTGTCCTCTATCAGTTTGAAGCCATTCTCCCTTGTCCTGGCACTCCAGGCCCTGGTCCAAAGTCTGTCTCCAGCTCCTTTGGATCTTCTTGAGGCACTGGAAGGGTGTCCAAGGTCTCCCCAGCCTCTTGTCTTCTCCAGAAGACACCCCCAGATGTGTCTTCTGGAGAAGATAACTCGGTATCTGTGGTGTATGTTTTGGTGTTTATGAGTCTGCTTTTTGAGTGAGGCACAAAATGAATAGCTCTTTTGAGCCTTCTGCTCTGTAGCTCCATCACTGGGCAGAGTTTTGCTGCCAAGCCATTGCCCTGAAGCAAATCTGAAATATTTGTTAATGATGTGGTGTGTTTTGGAGAAAGAAAGTGGCAGGATGGAGGGATGTTCATAGGAAGTGAGAGGTGGATGAATTTACCCAGTGAAACAGGATGGAAGCAAATGCCAATAAACGGAAACCTGGCATCTCTGCCAAGTGCTTGATACCCAGCTGGAAATATGGAATTGGCCAGGGTGGCCTCCTTGGAAAGAGAAATCTCTAACAGTACAACCAGAGCCATTTGTTATGAACACACATGTGCATGGATCAGCACCGTGGAAGCCTTTTCCAGAGAGGGTGAGCTCAGGCTTAGCAGAGGGAAGCCATTCTAACCTCGAGTTGTGTCCAGGTGGGTGGAAAGGAGAAAACACCCAGCTCCCACCCTTTAGAGTTACCCAGGTTACCCATCTGATCCATGGGACCCCTTTGTGATGCCACCTTGAGGGGCACCTGGACAGCCTCTCTGGGAGATCTGTTTTCCTCTAAGGTCTCCAAAGGTCTGCCTGAGGTGTCCCATGGGATCATCCCAAGTGCTCATGAGGGCAAGGGAGTCCCTCCCTGCCATGTGGTGGGATGGGGTGTGGAGCAGCAAAGCTCCCAGCAGGGTCTCTGGCAAGGAGAGTTACAGTGGGCCCTGGGCCTCCAGGTGGGGAATGAGGGGGTTTAACCATTCATGTTTTCCCAAGAAGATTTCTGCACAGTAAAAAAAAAGGAATTTTGGCATCTGCACACATTCCCACAAAGGGAATCTGAGTTCTTCCAGCCAGCCTATCCCTTGGCACTGCAGGTTAAGGTTTGTGTAGACTTGGAGAGCTGTATGACAGAAAAACTCAAATTAAGGAGCAGTTTGCTCCATAAATCGTTGCCCTCTGGGGTTTGTGTGTCAAACCCCAGGCAGGATCATGACCCAAGTTTCAGTGCATGTTTCAGTGAGCAATACTAAGCAACAACAGTTTATTTAGGAGGGAAAGCAATGCAGAACACATTTCAATTTACTCTGTATCATAAAGCCTTTTGCATTGGAAATGAAAGGGGTGTGAGGCTTTGCAGCAGGATCCAGTGGGTTTAGGAGTAAGGAGATTCCAAGCAACTTTGTAGGTTTAGAAGAAATTTTCATTGGTCTTCAATGAATGGTTCATCAACATTTCTTAGGTTCCATGGCCTGCACAAAGGAAAAAAAAAAATTCAGATTTTCTTTCTGCTTATATTCCCTCCCTGCTTATTCTCAGCCCATGTACATTTTCCTCTTGGACACAAATTCTTCCCAAAATAGCTGATGTCATGTGCTGTCATGCTGGGACAGCTCTGTGCAATCATACCTGTGAGTAAGGAGACTGTTTCCCTATTGTTTCAGGAAAAGCAGGGAATTAAATTGATATCCCTAGATTCTGGGGTGAATGCATTCAGTCCTGAGTGAAAATAGAAGGCTGTTTTTCATATGATAATTTATTTTTACAACACTGTCGCCCTTTTTGCACACACTTGGTGGCACTCAGAGACCTCTGGTCACCCACTCAGCACAGCAGCCCAGTTTCACAAATGCCAAAACTGGATATTTTGCTTTGACACAGGAGCTGTAGAGGGTCAAACAGAGCTGAGGCAGCACAAGGCTGACATCTCTGATGGTATTTTATCCTTCTTGCTGGAGCAGATCATCGTGAAAAAGCACTGTGGAGCTCAATTTACTGGAGTTCAAAGAATCATAGAATAAGCTGAGTTGGAAGAGACTCGCAAGGATCATTGAGCCCAACTCCTGGCCCTGCACAGGGAAACCCCAAAAACCTCACCCTGTGCCTGAGAGTGTTGTCCAAATGCTTCTTGGACAACGTGTAACACTTGAGTCAACACAAAACACTTGACTGTCCTCATGGCATAATAGCTTTTTTTTCCTTATACCTAATTTAAAGGTATTCAAGGAACACCTTGGGGTTTAGGATACAGGCAAAATATTTAATATTTCTCTGTTAATCCTGCAGATGAACCTTGGTGAATGCCAAACTCACGGTTTGCAGCAGGAGCGGAACCCAAAGCAACTTCCAACTTTAACCAGATGGATGGGACATCCTCCAAAGTGGCAGCTCCCTCCTTTACAGAAAAACATTTCCCTCTGGGGCAAAGACAAACCTGCAACAAGAACAAAATATTTCCTTCTCCCTCACTCTGCAGGATAGGAAATTGCAGTCAAAGCTTCTCATTCCTTGAGCTGCCTTTGTCACCAACATCCCACCTTGGCTATTTTGAAAGGCCATGTGGCAGGTGAGGTTACAAAGAAGGTCCAGCACAAGAGCTGGGCTGATTGTTTAGTTCCTGACTGGCTTCTAGCAATTTTAAACAGAAGTGGTTAAAATGTGCTAGGAATTTTACTTCAGGTGTGCACAAAGTCATTTTCTATCATCTCTTTCCCATCTTACCTGGAGAAACCTGGAGCGCCAAGAAGAGGAGAGAAAAGAGCAGGTAAAGGATCTTCATGGCTGTGGATGGGCTCTGGCACTCCTGGGAACACAACCAAGAAAGATGTTTGAAATACAGTCCCTGGCATCTGCAGTCTTCTGAACTACACAAACACTGTGTTAATAAAAATGACTTTTATATGAACTTTATCTTCAAGCTTTCAAAAATAACTAGTGAAACCCATAGGAAATCATGACTGTTGTGTGGGACAAGATGTTTTCAGGACGTGTGATCATTAAGTTACTTTATTAGTTTGGTTACTCAGATTTCTTTTAAATTTTGCAAATAGTCCTTAGCCAGCACAGAATCATTGAATACCAGAATGGTTTGGATTGGAAAGAACCTTGAAGTTCATCCCTTTCCACCTTCCTGCCATGGGCAGGGACACCTTCCACTAGACCAAGTTGCTTCAAGCCCCATCCCACCTGGCCTTGGACACTTCCAGGGTTGCAATTACAACTTTATTTTTAACTAAATGATTTTATCTCATAAATAAACAACATTAAGCAAAATAAGGTGATGTTAGAGTCAAAATTAAAAACTTCAGGAAAAAATGACTTCATTTTGCAATGTTAAAATTTATCAAGAAATAACAGCTGAAATAAATTTGCTTCAAATCTTCAGTCTTGGTTTAGAGGCAGCAGTTCTACAATGGAAATGTGCAACCAAATCTGTTCCCATTTAAAAAGAAAACTTGAAAAGCAAACATATGATACCTTCATTGGAAGAGTTTAAACTAATGTTAGTCTTAGCTTTATAGGATAGAAGGGCTCTTATGGATAAGGAAGTGGTAGCTAACGTTATATATCCTGGCATTTGGAATGTTCTGATCTATCACAAATCATGTTCTCTCAAGCAAGGAAGGGAAATGAGATTGTGCTAAAATGTCCTATTGCTGCAAACAGAATTGATAGAGGGTGACCCAAAGCTGCTTCAAAATTAGTATTAGAAGTTTACACAAGTTTGTATATATTTGAAAATATCAGGAGAAATAAGGAGACAAAGTTAACAATTCTGAAAATGAAATAAGGGTCTTAATGTAAAGACATAGATTAAAATATGCTATATAAAAATATATATGTTATATACTATATTAAACTATATAAATATACAGTTTTATACCTCTTACGTACTGCAAATATTATATAACCATTTAAAATATATTCAAGCTATATATTTAATGGAAATATATATATATCAATCAATATGTAGATTTCCATTGAGAGGTCACCAATTTCTTTGGAGCACAGACCTTTCTAAAGTAACCTGACCCAACCAGATTTTTACTTTCCCTTGAGAATTTTTATTAAAGCATTCTAGGTATTAGCACATATTTGAACTAATTATTCAACATGTCCAATTTTCCAAAATCTTAGGTTTACCATTTTTAGTTGCATATAAATTAAAGTTAATAATGCAGAAGTTTGGGGGTTTTGTTTTGGGGTTGGGTTTTTGAGGAAAAAGACAAAAGCTGTCATTGAAAGAAAAGAACAGAGAAGTTACCAGGTATCAGGAGAGCCCCAAAGCCAAACAAGACCTGCTCGTGGTCCCTTCCTTCCTGAGGCCTTTGGCTGTGGGGCTGAGATCCTCTTTTATAAGGTGAGTCCCAAAAGAGACTGACAAGTGCTTTCTCTTCTCAGCCATGTGTGGAACCAATCCAAAAATTGCTCTTTTTTTTTTCTGGTGGCATCTAATCCAACCAGAAATCAGCTTCCTGATGATAAAATACGGTTTCTTTCCGAACCTGTTGAAGCTTTTTTCTGGAAAATCCCAGGTTATTCGTGCAATACCTCTTGTGACACTCCAGTTTGTGTAAGATACGTTAACCCACCATGGTGTGTGTCAAACATCTTGGGACATAGGTCGAACTGTCCCTGCTTAGGAGCAACTTAAAACCTTGCAGTACATGGCATCTGTGTGTTCCCTGCAATCCCACTTAATTTTCTCTTCCATAAATGCAGAATGTAAGAACGCAGAATGGACATATGGAACTAAAACAAATGTCCATTGGCTTCCTGGCCAGTGGCCACTGAAGATGCCTGAGTGAAACAAAATGTACTGAAATAAGGGAGTACATAATGGTTATGTCCCTGGACACCCTTCCAGTTGATGGGAAATATGTAAATTTAGGCAAATGCAGTGCCAGAGGATGTCTTTGGACCCTCAGGCTCCATAGCTCCTGAGTGAGCTTTTTTCCCAGAACTCTGGTTAATTTTTGGTACTTCTGTCTTCCAGAGGACCTTCAGTTGATTATGCCAAAACCATACTATGCCTTAGATTAAATTCTTGGCTGTGAGGGTGGTGAGACCCTGCCCAGAGAAGCTGGGGCTGCCCCTGGATCCCTGGAAGTGTCCAAGGCCAGGTTGGACAGGGCTTGGAGCAGCCTGGGATAGTGGAAGGTGTCTCTGTCTACATCAGGGAGGTTGGGATGAAATGGTCTTTAAGGTCCCTTAGGATCCAAACCACTCTATGTTTCTAGGATTCTAAAATATTAAATACTTTTTCAGATCTTATTTTACTTTAAATCTCCCTTCAGTCAACAAACAAATATTGTTTATGCAGTATTTTAACATGACATATGAAGTGCATCGTAATGGTTAGTGATACATTCACTAATTTGAATGATTGGTGTTTCTAATTGACCAGGACCTCTGCAAATGTCACCATGTCTTACATCACATTTAGTATAAAATTAAACTGAAATATTTTAATTGATGACTGATTTATCAGTGATTTATTAGTGATGTAATTTTTTCTATACGTTGACATTAAGTTCTTAAGTAGAACCATAGAGTAGTTTGAGTTGCAAGGGACTTCTGAAAGGTGAATTAATCCAAGCCCTCTGCAATGAGCAGGGACCTCTTCAACTAGATCAGGTCAGCCCAAAACTATCTCAAAGCCCTTTCCAAGTGTACACGTACAGAGAAGTGTACAGAAATTACCTATATGCATGTGAAAACATGCCTACAAATGATTTCACTTAAAAGCATACCCTGACACAGCTTTTTATTCTCTAGATAATTTTATATGTGAACTGTTTCTGCAAGAGAAAAAAATGATAATTGAATTTCTGGTGTGTCTGCCAACATCTGGCCATAAAACTGAAAAATGGAGGGAATAAAATTGCAGAAGCTGCAGTTGCTTCACCTCTTGCCAAGTGTTTGTGGTTAACTTGCCAACTGTTACTGTTACCCAACCCAATTCCTCAAGGAAACAAAGGTGCATCGTTAATTTTTATTGTCTGTAAGATCCTGTGTGCAAGTCCTATCAAGGGCTTGGCTTTAACACTGAGCATCCTTGGCACCGTTTAATATAAATTCTGCATGGTCACAGTCCCATCACTGCCATAAAAATACCTCTGCCTGGACAAGGCAGAAGGAAGGGGGAAGCAGAGGAGGGATGGAGCACCTTTGACAGAACTCAGCGAGATTTTGGGTTGTGGTTCTTAGGGTGGGCAATCTTTCCATCCCCATCTGCAGCTCCTGTTCTTCTGAGCAAGGGACAGTCAGACACTTCCAAACATTATGATGGGGTCAGCATTTTGTTTAATAATACAGTGCTGAAGAGCTGCTGTGCTTGAGGCAGGTGGGATGTATTATAAAGGGAAATGTCTTCACAAAGAGGCTGCAAATTAACTGGAGGAGAAATGTCTTTCACTCTTTTTAAATCAAGACGTTCGAGTAATATTACCAAGATCACCTTCCAGAGAGGAAGGAGGATCTTCTCTCCATCTTAGGAGTTTGTGTCTAGCACAGAAGATGAGGCAATTAGGAGCAAAAATGAGAATCTCAAACTCTGCTCCTAGTAGTTTTCTCTTGAAAAAAAGTATGGACAATATCAGGGAAGTCTTTCAGTGGTGTTACCCCTGATTGAAGTGCTTCAAACTGTACACAAAATGTATTTAATAAATCTCAAGGCTTTCATGATTATGCAGTTATCTTGAGTAAATGATGAGACTAACACAAGTCTGGCTCCATCTTTTGACCCGACAGCTAATTAAAGGTACTGGGGTGCAAGGGCAGAGCCCACTCTCTTATTTGAGAACCACGCTGTGACTGGCAGTGATGTGTGTGTGATCAAATCTGCTTGGCACAGACCAGCTACTGGCTACAGGCCGGTTTCTAAAATTCGGAGAACCTCTGTAAACCAAATCAAATTTTCTAGAGAAAAATGGTAGGGGTCATCTCACCAAATTTCAGATATCCTAGAAGGAAATATCAAAGTCCAAGCTATTTTCACTGCTCTTCCTTCATGGATAAGGAAAAGAAACTGTTCTATGGATTTTTTAACAGACATTTGCAATAAGATTGTTAGAAATAAATGTAAAAGTAACAGTAGGGATAGAAGAAACCCAGAAATGTTGCAGGAGGAGGTGTTTTGCAAGAGCCATGAGCACTAATTCTGCAGAATGACACAAGTGGCAGCTGTGTCTCTCACAGAGCCAGAGTTTGCTCTTCAGAGGGTTTTTTAAAATATGTTGTGACCTCTCCAAACCCACACAGAAAGTCATTAGGAGTCCACACCATCTCGGTTTGGTAGCATACTCCACTGGGCACTGTTGTGTGAATGTTTAGCAGCTGCTTCTGAGGAGGTAACTGCCAAATCACTCTGTTGAACATCCATAACTTTTGGAAATATGCTTTTTACTCTCTTCCTCTTTCCTTTATTTTTATGGTTTTTTTCCTGGTTTGTGTTGCTGATATAACTCAAAATGTTCCTGGTTTTCCCTTGCATAAGATCCACCCATAAGTGAAGTTTCTCAGGTGCCTCCAGGCCCTCTGAAGGAATCATCTGGAGACATCTCAGCTTTATCTACACTGCTGGGCCATGAGGGCAGGGAAAAAGAGACAGAAGCACAGATTCCAGCCCGTATTTTGTTTCTCCCAGTGAGAAGGGAAGGTCCACTGTGAAACTGCAATGACTGCTCCTTTTGGTCCTGAGGGCTCCTTATTTGTAGAACTGCAGAATGGTTTGGGTTGGAAGGGACCTTAAAAATCATCTCAACCCCCTACCAAGAGCAGGGACACCTTCCACTATCCCAGGTTGCTCCAGGCTCATCCGTCCTGGCCTTGGACATTTTCAGGGATGGGGCAGCCACAGCTTCTCGGGACACCCTGTGTCTCACTGGGAGAATTTTCCCCTCCTTCCCTACAAAAGAATCACCCGGGGTTTAACCACATGAAATGCCACCATAACTGATTTTATTAAAGAAGAGGAAAGAAACAGTTTCCACAGTGTTGCCTGGTTCATGTTTCTGATGTTTGCTTCACTGCAAGGAAAGATTGTGGCAGCTTTTCATTGCAGCAGGAACTGGTGCCACCAGGAGTGATGGGATCAGGGTGATTCCCAGAAGCTGTTCAGTATTAGCAGGAAGGGTTTCCAAGGAGAATCCAGGGACTCTTCAGCTATACCACCCCCTGCATGGTGAAGAGGAGAGAGTTTCAGGCTACCCATCTGTAGGTTTTCTGCAGAGACGTTCCCCCTATCTCGTGACTTCAGAGCAGAGGCCGCCATGGGATGTGAATTCCCCCTCTATGCCAGCAGGTTTGGGACTGGAGAAGTGAGACAGGTGGCAGGAGCTGTGCCTTTAAAATGCTGCTCTGGAGAAAAGATAACGAGGGTATGAGCCATTCCCACAGTGATCCCTGCATTTCTACTCACCTTTTGCAGCAGGAAAATCCATGGCTACAACTTCCAATCCAGTAATACGGGCGACGGCAAATTCCTGGGAAGCAGCGTCCGTTTTGGGCCACACAAGAATCATCCAGCCCAGGAAACACGTGTTGTCCTGCACAGCACAAAGAGAAGACTCATTTACCATGAAAGTGAGAAAAAGTGAATACATTCTTCTTTACTCCCCTCCCTCCTTACCTGCAGCCCCTTGGAGCACCACGAAGAGGACAACCAGGAGCATGTGAAGGATCCTCATGGCCACAGCTGGGATGTGTCCTTACCTCCACTGAGCAGAGAGCACAAGGTTGAACAACACCGGACAGAGGATTCCCTCCTGAACAGGAGATGGGGAAATACTTAAAGAATGTGCCTGGAGACACCAAAGCCAAAACCTTTGTCCAGTGGATTTGGACAAAGCACACAGTGAAAACTTCCTCCTTGGAGATATTAGTAATTTCAAGGAATGCATCTCTAAAAAACCTGACCTAATTAGCACTGCTTTAAGCACAGATTCAAACTAGCATTTCCTGGAATAGCTCAAAATCTAAGTTATTCTGGGATTGTATGGTGTTTTGGTGCTGGTTTTCATTTTTGTTTCTTCTTTTAATTTTGATTTTACTGCAGTGAAAAAAAAAGATATCCCAGACCTTTTCAGCACCAGGCAGGTTACTCTGGTACCAGCATAGGCCCACAAATTATCCCCCTCCCACATATTGAAGTACACAAAGAGTTCAGAGAATGAGCCATTTGTAAGCCTTAGGAAAGTCTAAAAAAAGATATCTGTCTTTTTCCAATATTAATTAAGATGGCAACTCATTAAAAATGTTACTGCATTCAGGTAAGACGAGGCCCAAAATGCAAAGCTCAGCTGCTGTGCTGGCTGGGTGTCTGTTTCTGGAGGAAAACGGACATTTCTCTCTCTGATGCCTCAGGGGAAGGCTTCCAGGTCCCTGTTCCTCTTGGAGGTCAGCAAACCCAGCGTGCTCCTGGAAGCCCTGCAAGCAGCCACTCTGGTTCTACAGAACACATACACACAGGAGGCACTTGCTGGACTAAAGAGAAGGAAGGGGTTAATCAAAGCAGAGATTTGAGACTGATGAAAGGAAAAGAGGTTTATGAAGATGGAGAGGTGAGAGGCTCTCCAGAACCAGGCAGAGTTACCTGTGGAGGAGGTGGAGGATCACTGCCCCTTCTGTTCTCCCATGGGTGCACCAGAGCCAAACACGCCTATAAAGGGTTGGGGATGTGCCAATGCAGTCACGGGCCAATGAAAAAAAAGCCTTTTTCAGCCTGTGTTTTCTTTCTTCCAATGAGAAAGGAAGGTCCACTTTGAGACTGCTTTTACCACAGAGCCCCTGCTCTTTGTGCAACCCGTCTTAGACCATCCAAGTTTGTGTAAGACACGTTAGACCACAGGGTGATGTAAAATTCCTGGAAACGTGCAATGAGTGCTCCTTCTGATCCTGAGGGCTCCTTGGCTGTAGAATCATGGAATGGTTTGGGGTGGAAGGGACCTTAAAGATCAACCAGTTCCACCCCCTGCTATGGGGCAGAAGGTGGGGACACCTTCCACTATCCCAGGTTGCTCCGTCCAGCCTGGCCTTGAACATTTCCAGGGATCCAGGGGCAGCCACAGCTTCTCTGGGCAACCTGCGCCAGGGCCTCACCACCCTCACAGGGAAAAATTTCCCCTCTTTCCCTAGGAAAAAATCACTGGCAATGTCATCAGCTTCCCCTGGTGATTGCTGTGGTGCTTTACAGATCTTCTGCACCAAGGAGCCAAGAGAACCAGAAACCTTGATGCCTAGGAGGGATTCCAAAACTGAGAAAGGAGGAGGACAGGAATGGGCTGTGGGAATCTATGTGGATTTTAAGAAATCTCAGCTCTGATGTCCACCCTCAGGTTACCTAAATCTAGAGTTTGTTTCCAGCTGGATAAACTCCACGTGGGACAAATCATGCCTTTGCAATGCAGTCAGTGAAGCACAGATAAATATTACTGCTGCTCTAGAGGTGTAAAGCTGAATTTTTGCTCCCTGGTTCTTCAAGCAGCACTTTTATCCTCATATTTCCAGGGATTTGGAAGCAGCTGGCAAACCCTCTGCTTGCTTGTGCCTTCCCTGAGCTGGGGGGTCTCTGTGGTGGGAGAGGTACAATTCCCAGAGGGATCAGGGACAGCTTACTCCACATCGCTGCTTAAAACACCCAACAGCAGATGGGATTTCCAGGCAGGTTTTGGCCAAGTCAGGTCTGGGCAGTTTTCCACAGGGCTGTCCAAGGCCACTGGATGGACAGCAGGGCTGTTCCCACATGGATTTCATGCCAATTTTTGCCAGGTGTGGAGGTGCTGTGAGGACAAATGTTGGGCAATCATACCAAAGGTCTGTCATCCTTCCTGTCATTTCCACAGAGGACGCTGGAGGAAGAGGATGGCAGAGAGAAGGTGAAGAATCCTCATTGCTTCAAGTGTCTGGGGACATTCCCATTGTCCCAGGTAAGCTGAGGTGACCTATGGACACACAGGGTTTAACCCCGTGGCCTTCACACCAGCACCTAGAGTGATTTAGGGTGCTCTGGGCTGTCTGAGATCTCCTCCTGGGACTGGTGGAAAAGAGTCAGGAGAGAGGAGACCAAGCCAGGGAGAAGGGATGGGACACAGGGGCATCTCAGGTAGCACTTGTGTTAGTGTGGGCAAAGGAACTGAGACCTGGATGTTCACTGGGAAAAGTGGACTGGAAAGTCTCTGGTGTGCTGAGTGAAAAAAAATCAACTGGGATTTAGAAGAGTCCTTCTACATGTCCATATTAACAACATTTTATATATAAATATATCTATGTTAGTGTGGATTTGCTAGGAGGGCTGTAGGGAAACAGAAGAGTAAGAAATGTCATAATAGAATGTGTCTACATTTAAATAAACAATTACTTTAAATTAATATCCTGTCTATTCCTGAGCAAATCACAGGTTACACTATCTGGATTATTCTTCTCTATTTGCATGATCTTCAGCAAAGATAAAGTATAAAAGGGTGGAATAAATAATTCAGCCTTTGTTTCTCTTGGAATATTTATAGATTATATGCACAGGCATAATATATTTTATATAAATATATTTTATATAAATATATCAATATATCAATATATCAATATATCAATATATCAATATATCAATATATCAATATATATATGATTGCATATGTTGTCTATATAAAAGAAGAACATGATTTTTGGGGCTCCACATAGTATCCCAGGAAAAGGGAACTGAATAAGACATTCAGCTGTCCAAATGCTCTCAGGATACAATACTAATTGATTTGCAATATTCATTCTTTAAGTGCGTGTGTTTAACTGCCAAGAAACAGGTTAGATAAATGCATAACTTTTGTAATCAGGAGTGGCCAAAACAATACTTAGAGTCAATAACAATATATAGGAATTAAAATAAGAGTTAAGTTATAGTATTTAAGGTATTTAAAGGAAGTTTACCATCAATCATAAGAATAAATAAAATTAATCAGTTAAAGATCTTATCTAAATCCTGATATGTGAGCTTGGATCAGTTTTGTTCCCCTTTGGGCAGGTGGCACATGCACAAAGTGGAAGAAACAATAATTTTATCCTATTTTAAGCTCCTTTTCAGGTGGTGACCCCAAAATCTCAACTGAGAGCTCTGTGCCTCTAAGAACTCATTTATACATTTACTATTCAGAGTGTCTATTTCTGCCTGTTTACATTTCATCACTCAATTATTTAAGTTTTTGTGTTTTTTTTTTTTTTTTAAGAACTAAATCAAAATCCAAATAATAGAAACAAAAGCTCCTCATTATAAAGCAAATATACACATTCTTTCAATTAAATTATACAGGAATGGGATTTTAAATAGCTGTCTTTTTCTGGGGAGCCTGTTCATTGCCCAGCCACCCTCTGGATGAAGAACTTTTCCTGATATCCAACCTAAACCTCCCCCAGCTCAGCTTCTTTCCGTTTCCTCGAGTCCTGTCCATATGATTTTGAGAGCAGTGACTGGTTGCTTGTCCGTCACAGGAGTCCACAGCAGACTGCAGAACAGGGAGGGTTTTGAGTCTGGACTGTCAGAAAACATCATTCACTCTCATATCAGTGCTGGGAATCAAAAGACAGCATTAGAATTAAGGAAAAAATCCATAAAACCCCGCTGTCAGAATAATTTCCGTACCCTTGACTGAAGAAGGCAGCTGGAGGGGAGTTTCAGCTTTAGCTCTTCATTGCCATCTTCTGGGAAGAGCCGGGCCGGTGGATGCTCTTTGAAGTACAGGAATGTTGGGTTTTTTCCTGGTGGTATGACAATGAAAACACAACGTCTGGGCTCACAGGTGCTTTCAGGGTTCAGGTCAAACCAGTGCTGCCATCACTTTCTCTGTCCAAATGCTCTGGGGGCACATATTTGATCAAAACCTTTTTATGGAGGTTCTTTCCTTTGGCCATCTGGCAAGTGGCCGTGTGGAAGTGGATGTTTCCCTGGAATCTTAATTATTCCAACCTAATTATTTTCTGTGGGACAAGCAGAACACAGATGTAGTAAATTCACAAGAATGAAAGAGTGACCAGCAGGTCAGTGGAGGGCACTCTGCTCTCATGACATTCTACCTGAGGTCCCCCACATAAGGACATGGAGCTGCTGGAGTGAGTCCAGAGAAGGCCACAGAGATGCTCCAAGGGCTGGAGCCCCTCTGCTCTGGAGCCAGGCTGGGAGAGCTGGGGGTGTTCACCTGGAGAAGAGAAGGATCCAGGGAGACCTCAGAGCCCCTTCCAGTGCCTAAAGGGGCTCCAGGAGAGCTGGAGAGGGACTTGGGACAAGGCATGGAGGGACAGGACACAGGGAATGGCTTCCCATTGCCAGAGGGCAGGGCTAGATGGGATATTGGGAAGGAATTGTTGGCTGTGAGGGTGGTGAGGCCCTGGCCCAGGGTGCCCAGAGAAGCTGTGGCTGCCCCTGGATCCCTGGCAGTGTCCAAGGCCAGGTTGGACAGGGTTTGGAGCACCCTGGTCTAGTGGAAGGTGTCCCTGCCCATGGCAAGGGGTGGGACTGGATGAGCTTTAAGGTCCCTTCCACCCCAAACCATTCTGGGGTTCTATGAACACAGAGGGGTCTCACCTGGCTTTCACACAGGAGAATCATTGCAAAATCTGGGCTTCCCTAATTCAGCTGCTATGGGGCTGTGGAGGCATCTCCAGGCTCCAGAGACAGCCCTGCAGCATTAGGTCCCCCCTGGATCCCAGCCTGTGTGTCCCAGGCCACCGTTTTCCACCACCCACGAGGGATCGATGTGTTGGGCACACACCAGGGCGGTGCGAGGTGCTTTTGGGAAGAGCCAACTCATGTTCCAGGGAAAGGGGAGGGAGTTCATGAGTGGTCACCATCCCCCATCCTCTGCTGGGAAGTGACATTTTGGCTGCTGGGAATTGGTGTGACAAGTCCATGTCCTTGGCCAGCTGGTCTGTGGCAGCTCTGTCATCCACAGAATATATAAAGCCAGTCGTTTGGGGGTGAGGCATCACTCTGTGAAGATACCCCAGAGAAGAACCAGGTAGGACACGCTGACCCCTCTCCTCAGGTCCTTTTGAGTAAGATGAAGGTGTAATTTCCACAACAGTTTCAACCAAAGAGGAGAAAACCACGTAATTTTTAACAATAGTTTTTGCTTCTCTAAAAAGAAATTTATCATCCGAGATGTATAATATTGCAGCTTAATTAAATCCTCATGAGCATCTGAAATGGTCAGTGCTTGGTATTTCATTAATGCATTTGCCTGATTATTGAAGTCTATGATGGTGATTCTCAATTTTTAAATTAGTTTGTATTATTTTCCAAAGGTAGCTGGAATATGCAGCAAGAAATTATAGTGGAGAGAAAATTCAGGGCTGCCAGGAGGGATAGATGGCTTCTTAGATTTTCTGCAGACATCTCAAGGACTTATTATTGGCTCCTAAGCTGCAAAAATGACGATGATTTGAATAATTAAAGGTTCTGAGTGTTTATTTTCAGAGAAATTGGAAAGGTTTAAGTTATTTACACCTATCTGAAAGAAAATACATGATAATTAAATAAAATGGACATTTTAGTCATTAAGTGACTTGCTGTGAGCATGAAGTACCACACTGTATGGACTGCCAGGAAGGAAGCTGACTCCATCCCATCCAGAACCAAGCAGAGTTGCTCAAATGAAATAAAATAAATAATAAATAAATAAATAAAAATTCTAAATGGAAATAATGATGATTTTGTGGCTGTGTTGCTTAAAAGTAAAGAAAGGAAGCTATGGAAACATGGCTTATATTATAAAACTTAGATAAAATTTTGAGGAAGTTAATTAAATTTCTTATATTTAAAAAAAAATTAGCATTCAAGATTAATTGGATTCAAATATAGGAGGCTTCACTGGAGCTGGTGTATGCTGTCACTGCAGTTGAGGGATAAAAACCAGCAAAAATAATCAAATTATTTTAAATTTTATAGTCATAAATACATTTCCTCTATCTTATGCAGTGTGCTTTCAGATTTATCTTTCCTTAAAAACTGTTATTTCTATAGATTCACTCTGGAACTTTTACTCTGTTACATAAATGCCAATTTTTATTTTAAAATTGCAGCTTATTTGTCATTAATAGTGTTTGTGCTGCGTGATGACAAACGCAGGTTAAATGTGTGACTTCTTTCTGATTTTTTTCTTAGCCTCTGTTGTATTTGGTGGCACTGAATTTGGCCATGAAGATCTTTTCCCTTTTCTTTGCTGTTCTGCTCTTAATGCTCCAGGGCACTTCAGGTAAGAGCTAAATAAAATCTAAGGAAATGCAGAGGGAAATGGTGAGTATGGAAAAAAAGTAGAAATAGGAAGAGAAATAAAACCAGAAAGAATATGAATGGGAATGGGAATAGGAATAGGAATAGAAGTAGAAATAGAAATATAGAAATAGAAATAGAAATAGAAATAGAAATAGAAATAGAAATTTAAAAGGGGTTTAGTCCCTTTTGCCCCTGGCCAAAGTCCTGCCAGTGTGTTGGGCACAATTTAGCAGTGAACAGACTCCAACTGGATCCATTGGATGCACTGAACCCTCCCAGTCTGGAAAGAAAGGGAATTGAATGGTGTGGAAGAGTCCAGCCTGCAGGAAAACTTCAACACTGCTGCCATGCTGTGACCTGGATTGTTCTTAGTCTTCTTTGGGAAGGAAAATCACAATTCTGGGTTGTTGATTTTTTTTTTTAATTCTGCCCAGGTTTCCTGCGTGCCCCCAGCACCGAGGTGCAGTGCAGACAGGCTGGGGGAATCTGTTCCAATGACCGCTGCCCCACACCCCACACGAGACCCTTCGGGCACTGCCAGCAGGGAATTCCCTGCTGTAGGACCGTGGTGAGTCAGGGATGTGATGGATCACACACCCACAGAAGGGCTTGGGTTGGAAGGGACCTTTCAAGGTCAGCTATTCCACCCCCATTATCATGGACACCTTCAACAAGATCCAGTTGCTCCAAGCCCTGTCCAACCTGGCCTTGAATATTTCCAGGGATTTCTTGGGGTTTGTTACTCATTTATTACTCATTTTTGTACATCCAGTCTGTCCTTCAGATGCAAAACTCCTCCAGCACAAGCAGGCAAAAAGCAGAGCCTCTGCACACTCAGATACAGCATTTCCTGAGGATTTCCTCACTGCTTCCCTCTGCAGCATTAATGATGCAGCTCAAGTGCCTTGGGGGAAAGATCACAGTGAAACCTCTTTGGCAGAGACTGTTAATTAGCTGGAAATGAACTCTTCTTGCTGCTGTTCCCATTAGCTGGTTCAAGCTGCTCATAATGAGTATCACTGGCTTCAAAGGACACATCTCGATGTCCACACTGTCCTGAGACCTGGGATTTTTGGGTCAGATTCATGGGAAACCTCCATATTTCACCTCACAAAGGCTGCCTGCTCTCATAGTTGGAAGAAGAGCATGAAAGTCATGTTCTTCTTCCAGGTTTTTTACTCCAGTTCCATAAATCTCCTCTTCCAGACAAACAAAAATATTTGATGAACCTGGTCTAGTAAATGGTCTCCCTGCCCACGGCAGGAGGTTGGAACTAGGTGGTCTTTAAGGTCCCTTCAAACCAAAACCATTCTATAATTCTATGAATAATTTATTCTTTTTCCCCTCAAATTCCTTACTGTAATCCTAAAATTCACCCTATGTCTTTATTCCAATACGAAACTGCAGCAACAAATATCCCTGAATATTTACACTCAGCCTCCACTGATTCTAACATTTCATTTTCTGTTGTTTTTTTTTTTTTTTTGCTGTAAAGTGCTGGAGACACTTTTATTTTTGGAGGCTCTTACTTAAATTTTGTTCAATATTGGTAGCAAGAGATGTTAAAAACAAAACATGAGCAGCAGAAATTCCTTTCTATACCAGAGATTCCAAGATGGGTAGGAGGCTTCAGGTACAGAGATTGGTCAATTCATTAAGTAAAAATAGAAATTAAGTAAAATTAATTAATTTATTTTATTTACTTAAAATTTATTAAAGTAAAATTTATTAAGTAAAATAGAAAAGCAATTTATTATTAAAATTCAGCAGTGGCAGGACTGTGAATATCCTGGTAAACATTGAAGAGTTGGATCCAGGAATCAGCCCTTGGTGCTCATTCAATCCCTTCTGTGCATTTTATTTAAATCCTTTCCTGGTTGTAAGCACAAAATCTGAAAGTTTCTTCCCTTTTTTTTTTTTTTTTTTTTGCAGTATGATTAGTGACCACTGACATCTCAGATGGGCTAAGCAGAGCTTCTGGCAATTTAAGGGATGCATCATCCCACTGGAAAATCTGGAATTCTAGGCGGAAAACATGCATTTGACACATACAGGCACACACCACAACATGAACAACAGAAAGAGAGCAAACCCCTCCACAAACAGCCTTAATGACCTGAAGAAACTCCAAAGCAATTCTTGAACCACCCAGAAAAGACCAACATTTCTCATTTTTTAGAAAGTTTTGTTGTTGGAATCATATTGTGTTAACCAACACCTATCCAAGAGAGGTCACCACCATGCAGGAGTGTGTGCCCATGAGAAGATGCAGAACAAGTTCTTCCTTTGGCCCTCAGAACAGCTGTTCTCTATTTTCCTTTTAGAGTTAGCAATAATGTGAGTAACCCTGGAAAACAAAGTTCCCTGGGCACACTGAATGCTCAGCTCGAGTGTTTGTATTTCACAGGTTACACATCTCAATAAATTGCAGGAAACTTGTCCTGGGAGACTTGTGTTTGATCCTTATTCCTGTGAGGTATGACCTCCTTATCCCTGTGAGGAATTGTCTTACTGTGTGTTTTTGCTGGAGGGTCTCACTTGGAGTCAGTGTGAGATGTGTCTTGTGGTAAACTTATCCAAGAAAAGGGCAGGAAAAGAAACCCGTGGGGTGACAGGAATATGGCCTGGTCCTATTAACTACTATTTTGGTCAGGAATAGCTTCAAGGCCAAGCTGGATGGGGCTTGAAGAAACCTGGGATAGTGGAAGATGTCCCTGCCCATGGCTGAGGTGGAACTGGATGAGCTTTAAGGTCCCTTCCCACCCAAACCATTCCATGATTCTGTGATTCTCCAAACCCACTGTGATTAGGCTGGTGGGAAGCTGGCACAAACTGGTCATGTTGAGCTCCTGTGGAAGTCCTGAGACCATCCAGCAGCTCATGGCATGGAGAACTTGGACACTTTGAGTCACCCCTCATCTCAAATCCTTGTGGCCTTTGCATTAGGGATGTTAGGGATGGGGAAGGGAAGGAGGGGATGAGTCTTGGTGATGAGAATCCGGCCTGATGGACGCACAGCCCACTGCCTCCAGACTGAGCAGTGCAGGGAAAAACAGTTTAGCCAGTTTAGGATCCAGAGAAATAAAATTCCATGGACATGATACTGGTCTACACTAAACAGGGACAGCAGGAGCAGAATCTCGTGAATGTGCTGAGGCAGTTTCAAGCCATAAAGAAGCTGGCCTTCTGACATGCTGGGGTTTCTCTGTATTCCAAATATTTCAGGTTGGGCTTGCAGATGCAGCCCTGGAGAGGAGCAGAGGACTGAGCCTGTCTCCTGAATCCCAGCCCTGGGCTGGAATGGCAGCTGGAATGGGCCCTAGTGCTTTTCCAATAATTAATGTAAACATTGCCACACGAATCGCTGAGCCACAGGATGGTTTAACAGGACTTAATGGCACATGGACTTAATATAGTCAAATAAAATTCATTTACAGGCTGATTTTTATAGACAGTAATAACAAAAAAACCCATCCTGACATACATGAGGAAGTATCAGCAACATGGTTTTACAAGAACTTGCTTTTATTAGAATTGAAACTGCAAATATCTTTATTGGACAAGAACTCCTCCTCAGATGTTCTTGTGCTCCTGAGGGCCTCCACCCCCATGGGAAAGGCTCCCCAGGGCACTGAGAACAGGATCCATCGATGTCAAAAGATGGGAGACATCTCAGATGTCCAGAGCTCTTGTCTGAGTGGTCAGTGAGGTGTCAGATTTAGGAGCTGGGGGTCCTGCAGAGAAAAGTCAGGTGCTTAGCTCATCCACCAAACTAATTAACTATACTTTGACACCTCAGACTGCTGGAGACATCAGGGTAAAGAGGAGGAGATGTGAGGGTAAAGACAACTGGAGACCCTTGTGAGCTGGACCTGTGTTTCTGGCCATAAGACAACCCAGATAAAATGTAGGATGTGTCTGCCACCTCTCAGCACCCACCACAGCTACTCAAGTGTGGCTGCTGATGGCCCAGAATACCAGGGACACCTTCCACTATCCCACGTTGCTCCAAGCCCCATCCAACCTGGTCTTGGACACTTCCAGGGATGGAGCAGCCACAGCTTCTCTGGGCACCCTGTGCCAGGCCTCACCACCCTCACAGGGAAGAATTTCTTCCTAACATCCAGTCCAAATCTACTCAGATTGAAGCCATTGCCCCTTGTCCTGTCACTCTTGTAAACAGTCTTTCTTTTTCTCTGGAATATTTGAACACTACAAGGCTCCGCCTTTTTTTCCCCACTGACAAACCCCAGCAATTAGCAGGTAATTTTTGGAGGTTGTAGGGGGCTGGAAAAGGGGCTCTGATGCCAAAAGGATGAAAAGCCCAGTAATTCTCTTTGCTCTTGGTGCAGCAGCATTTCCCTGGAGGAATTCCTCTTACCATTTGCAGCATCTTAGCTTCCCACCACGGCAGGTCCCGATTTCAACCAGAGGAGCAGAGCATGGCACGAAGGAGCAGGAGCCCCGGCTCTGCCGGCATGCGAGGGTGTCAGCGGCTTCCTGGCTGTAAGCTGCAAGAAAACAGGGAAAATTAATGTTTGTTTGTCATGGCAGAGGACTGGAGAGTTGAGTCATCAGATCTACCTGGTACTCTGCATAGTTTTTTGTCATCAAATTGGATTCTATCCCTAATTTGAAAGGCATCACAGCTTTATTCTAAATCAGGTCTACCACATCTCAACCACTTTGTCACAGTGCTTCTCGAGTCCTTTCTTCTAATCACATATTATTCAAGAATTACATGTTTTTGATGTCACTCAGCTGATTTTAAAGCCATCCTTAGATCTTGATCCCTTTTGTCTCCTAAATTGAAAAGACCATAAAGTCATGGGCCTTTATGTATACTTTGTGAAGAGGTGGAAGATAACTGGCAGCCCTTTCCTGGAGACTCTACTGGAATTGTACCAGCCCTGCAGCCGTGTCAGGGATCACAGGGTTTTTGACATAAAGAATGCATTTTCTGATGCATGAAGTAGGAAAAACCCAAGAAAGCAATCCCAAAACATGTAGTACAGGCTTTGTCTCAATGTTTCTACATTTCTTCTTTGAGCAGACAGACATTTGATGGCCTAGGAAAGTAGGTACAAATCTGAGACTACTGCAAATCAAACTGAGACAACTTCAGCTACTCCAAAGATCCTCAAATAGCCTGGAGTGATACATGTGCTCCAAACCCACTTAATGCACGTGGATAATACGGAGTTCAGGCAAAAACTGACAGTCAGGATTACATTTTTCCCAAAAATAGATGAGGTCTCCTAATCTAGAATACACAGTCAGGACGTGTGGGTGAGAATGTGAGAAGAGAAAGCTCTCATGTTGCAGGGTTACATCTTTAGTGTTATTCCAAGAATTGCCTCAATAAAATCCTCAAGGAATTGTTCAGGTTGGAAAAGCCCTCCAAGACCATCGAGTACAACCATCCCCCAGCACTGCCAAGGCCACGACTGACCCATGTCCCCAAGTGCCACATCCATGCTATTTTTAAATCCCTCCGGGGATGGGGACTCTACCACTGCCCTGGGCAGCTGTGCCATGGCTGGACAACCCTTTTGGTGAAGAAATTATTCCTAATATCCAATCTAAACCTCTCCAGGTACAACTTGAGGCCATCTCCTCTCATCCTGTCCCTGTTCCCTGGGAGCAGAGCCCGACCCCCCCGGCTGCCCCCTCCTGTCAGGGAGTTGTGCAGAGCCACAAGGTCCCCCCTGAGCCTCCTTTGCTCCAGGCTGAGCCCCTTTCCCAGCTCCCTCAGTCACTCCTGCTGCTCCAGGCCCTTCCCAGCTCCATTCCCTTCCCTGGACATTCTCCAGCCCCTCAAGGTCTCTCCTGTCAGGAGGGTCCCAGAGCTGTTCCCAGCACTGGAGGTGCCCCAGCAGGGCCAGCACAGGGGACGGGCACTGCCCTTGTCCTGCTTGGTGACCCCAGAGCTGGCACAGCCCAGGTGCCACTGGCCCCTTGTCCACCTGGGCACACCTGGCTCATGTCCAGCTGCTGTCACCAGCACCCCCAGGGCTTTTTCCATCTTTCCAGGTGCTCTTCCCCAGCCTGTGGAGCTGCAGGGGTTGGTGTGACTGGCACTTGGCCTTGTTGAACCTCACACAAGAGGCCTCAGCCCATGGATCCAGCCATTCCAGATCCCTCTGCAGAGCCTTCCTGCCCTCCAGCAGATAAACACTGCTGCCCAACTTGGTGTCACCTGCAAATTTGCTGAGGTTACCCTCAATCCCCTCATCTGGATCATTCAGGAAGATATCAAACAGGACCAGCACCAGTACCAAGCCCTGGGGAACACCACTGGTGACCAGTCCCAGCTGGATGTAACCCCATTCCACACCCCTCTCTGGGCCTGGCCATTCTGACAGTTTTTAACCCAAAGAACAGTGCACCCATCCAAGCCAGGAGCAGCCAGTTTCTCCAGGAGAACACTGTGAGAAACGGTGTCAGGGCTTTACCAAAATCCATCTAGATACCTAATCCACTAAATGGGACACCTTGTCATAGAGGAGATCAAGCTGGTCAAGCAGGATCAGCTTTTCATGAACCAGTGCTGGCTGTGCCTAATCCCCTGGCTGTTCTGTACATGCCACGTGAAGGCACTCGAGCTGCTCCAAAACCTTCCCTGGCACCAAGGTCAATACAGAAGCATCCTTATTTTCCCATCTTGTCATCATATGCTAGAAAGAAACCATCAGTACAACTTTGAAGGACTTTGACTCAATAGTTTGAGAATTAGGACCATGACCGGGGAAGGGGAATTCTAATATGAAATTTCAGGAGCACAGAGGTAATCTGACCCTCAGCACTGGGATCTAATGAATTTTTCTGCATCTGCACCCTTTCAGCCTCCATCTCATCTCTCTTTAGTCTTACCTGGAGCAGCCTGGAAGAGGAAGCAGAGAACAGCAACGAGGAAGAAAAGGATTTTCATGACTGGCAGCTGGCAGCAAGGTAGCTTTCGCAGGGATGGAGACAACACCAGTGTGAACAGAAGCTGTCCGAGACCGAGCACAGGCGGTGCCTCTGCTTATAAAGGCTCTGGGACAGAACAAAGTGGGTGGAGGAATGGCTGCTTGGAGAACAGAGAGTTCATTGCCCTGTTCCCATGGAGATTGGTGATGTAGGGAGATGTTGTAACCTCCCACGTTAGAAGATGCCTGACCTGAGCCATGACCATGCCTTGCCGGCTGACCTGAGCAGCCAAACCACCCCATGCCAGCTGGTGGGCTGCGCCCGGGGAGGACACAGGATTGGAGCAGGAGGGAGGTGGGTTCCTGGGATCTGCAGGGCTGGAAACCATGCAGAACTGATGGTGCCCCGTGGCTCTTGGCCATGGTCTTGTGACAGGCTTTCCTCCCCCACAGCCACCAGGCAGGGTGAGCAAAGGAGAAAACTCCTCCTTGGAGACAAGAGCAGGGAGTGACAGGGCAAGGGGCAATGGCTTTAAGCTGTAAAAGAACAGGTTTAGATGAGGTATTTGGAAAAACGTGTTCCTTGTGAGGGAAGTGAGACAATGAAACAGGGTGCCCAGAGAAGCTGTGGCTGCCCCATCCCTGAAAGTGCTCAAGGACAGGTTGGACAGGGCTTGGAGCAACCCGGGATAGTGCAAAATATTCCTACCCAGGCAGGTGCTTGGAACTGGATGATCTTTAACGTCCTTTCCAACCCAAGCCATTCCTTGATGATGAAGACGAATGCAGGAAAGGATCAGAGCTTTAGTCCTTGCTTGGGATTTTAGGGCTGAAAAACAAGGAGGCAGAGTAGGGCTGAAAGGGTTGTGGAAATCCCCCCTCCTGGCTATAAAACCAGCAGACATGGTGATTGCTCCAGTCTCCCAGGAGTTCTTCCAGCATGGTTCAGAGCTCAGTTACTCTCTGTATCTTTTATTTGTGACTTTAGCCATGGATTTGTATCAAACATAGCAGAAGAAGTCTTTAAACAGAAAGGACTGGAAGGGACCACTGCTGTGTGTTGTGCCATGCTATCACAGGAGACTGATCCTAATTCCCTCCAGCAATGCCTGAGATCTGTCCTGGAAACAATGACATCATGGTTTGAACCTTCTTCCCAAGTCTAGTCTGCATGGAGTGTCTAAAACTATTCATTCTTGCCCCAAATTATCTTGGTTTAATGACATTTTCCTTTGCTGTCAGTCACCTTCCTGAATGTGTTTATGAAGAGACTCACATCTCTCTGATTTCAGAGATTCAGCATATCAAGTTCACTTCTGTGTGACATCTCCACATCATATGCTTTGCTAACCTATGACAATCTCTTATCACGTTCTTCATATCTCTTATCACCTTGTAACCTATGTTTATATCTGAAAATAAAATCTGATCTTTTTTCATGCATGTGAAGGTCCAGCCATATCTAAGATGGGCCAGAGGAAGTGTCACCAGAGCTCTGAAAAGGTCTCTTAACCCTTGTGCTTGTCTCCAAGAAACACCACTCCTGAGACATATGGGAACCTCAAGGGCACTTTTCTTTTCAGACAAACAGGACAAGTCAAAAATCATTAGTGAGACCAAGTCACGAGGGTGGTTATTTATTTACTGCTTCAGCGAGAGCAGCAAACTGAAGCGATGGAGAGCAGGGGCTGAGCTCTGACTGCACAGAGAGGGCAGAGAGGTCTGTGCCTGGTGAACTGCCTGCTGCAGGCTGGGTGCAGGGCATGAAAGGGCTTCAGTTTGGGTTTTTTTAAACACATTAATTCAGTATGTCGGGACTAGGACTTTAGAAAAAAGGAAAAATCTTCTTGTGGATGGATGAGGAGGTTGAGGAGGGGTAAGAAGATACAGATGGCAAAGCAAATGAATTCCCACCCATACCTCATGAAGCCCACATCCTTGAGGAACTTGGTGAGGAAATGGACCTTCAGACCTCTGCCAGGAGCTGTGAGAGCTGGGGTGGGCAGTGATGGTTTGGGGAAAGGCCCTGTATTTTCACACACATTATTGAGACAGAGGCACAGGCTCCAAAATGGGTTGTTGTTCTCATCTCTCCTCTGTTTTCCTCCTGGAGGAAAGAGTTTCAAGCAGTCAGTCATTTATATTAAATCACTCTGTGTCCATGTGTGCCTGGAATTTTATTTAAGGGAGTCGCAGGGAACATTGACCATGTCCCTGATTCCCGATTTGTGATCGAGGACATGGACACAACCCCACAACCCAAACCATTCTGAGTACCCGCCCAAGGCCTCAGACAGGAGGCCATCCACCTGCACCCTCAGCTTCACTTCTGGAAAGACAAAAAGAAGGAAAAAAAGTGCAGTCTGTGATCATAAAACACGGCCAGCTGTAAGGAAACCATCGAGGCTGAAGCTTACTTGTAAAACTAACAGGATTCATGAAAAAGGAAAAAGTGCTTTTCTACTCCTTGCATAACCTCCCTCCTGCCTGTCCCAGGCAGCATGAGGGGCAGGGATGTTTAATTTGGGGAGTGAGGCTGCTGAGCAAACCCTGCTGGGATTGGCCTGTGATGTCACACATTGTTCAATGCTCTTTGGAACCAAACAGCGTCAGGGAGAGGAAAGGAAAGGGGGAACAGCTCCAGCCTCCTCAACTCCCTCCCCCAGCTCCAGCTGGAGAGCAGCAGCAATGCTTGTCCCAGGTCCAGGCTCTCTCCATGGAAACATAAATGTACCTGGGGTGATAACAACCCCCTTGAAGACTGCCTGGCAGTGGGGAAAGGAAGTTGGACACAGTGCTTCACTTCTTCTTGAGGACCAGGAAAAGATGCTCCAAACAATCTCCAGTGAACAGAGAAATAACTGAGGCTGTGACTGACAGGAAGCTGTTGATCCTGAGGTCTCTGTTAGAGTTAATATTTGACCTGGCAGCCAACCAGTGGGTGGTGGATTTTGTATGGGACCTGTCCTTGTGTAGGAAAATCATTTTGTCACCCAGAAAGGGTAAATTCATCAGTTTGGCTCACTGATCCTTCAGGGCACTTGGGAAATCTGCTTTTACACCTTGTGAAATCACTACCTGTGGTCTGTACTCTGGACTGTGAGGAAAGGAGCCAAATACCTTCAGATATGACGGAGATTCCCTGCTCTCAATTATAACTGATGGGCAACTAATCTGCCTGGTCAGAAGGGGAGAATTATTTTAGTGACAATCTGCTCTGTTCTAGGAGTAAATAAACAGGTGGAAGCAAGAAGTGGTGATGAGGTCCCCTGTCCCAAAGTTAAGGGCATGGAACAAGTGACAGAGAGAGGCACAAGTGTTTGCAGCCACAGTGGAGGTGACAGTGGGTGGAGGGTACACGATGTTTGTTCTCCTTGACAGAGCACTCAGAAAAGACTGCTCATGCATAAAACTGATTTTCAGTGTGGAAAATCCAGTCTTAGTGACTGTCCAAGGCCAGTCATGGGACCATCTGTGTCCTTGCCATGGACCAGAGCAGGGAGGGGGATAAGCCACTGACAGCAGATTTTTGGAAAGCCTGTGCTCCAGTCACCATTTTGAAAACTTATCTGTTCTTCAGGTCATCAAGGATGAGTTTTTCTGAGCTCCTGCATCAGCTTTTGAAGGTGGCTATCAACCAAAACAACACCTTTCTCCCATAGCTTGAATGCTATCAAAGAGTTTGGTTCCAGCTGCTGCCCTGCCAGCCCTCCGAGGGCAAACACCAGTGGTGTCCCAGGAGAAAAATTCTCAATAAACACAGAATGAGGAAATTCTTGGGAAGAATTCTCAGTGGTCACTGCAGGAGGCAGACAGGGCAGGAAATGGGCATGGGAAAAGCAGATCCCTGTAGGGCCATCAACAGAGGAGAGCTGCATCAGCTGTCCTGCATGAGGCCAACCCCAGGTTCCACTCGGGGTCATGAGGAGCGCAGAGATGAAATGGACACTCAAGGGGCTCCCTAGAAATTGGGCACAAATGGAAGAATGAGCCTGGAGGGAGGGTGGCTGCTGGGCTGAAATGCCAGACCTTGATGGACAGAAGGTCCAGCATCCAGAGACAGAAATGGAGACAATCCCGTTTGGAATAACACCTCAGTGATTTATACACCAGAGATGTGTTTCATTGGGGCAGGAGGGAAATCTGAGGCTGAGTCTGTGCTGAATTTATCCATATTTAACACCAGAGGTTTTTTTCAGGATATTGAGGTTTAACCCCAGCCAGAAACTCAGCTTCAGGCAGCCCTTGCTCACTTCTCCCCTGGAGAGAGAATCAGAAGAGTGAAAGTGAGAAAACCTGGGGTTTGGGATAGACAGACTAATAGAACAACTCCTCTGCAAGCAAAGCAGATAAAGGAATTTATTCACCATTTCCCATGAGAAGACAGGTGTTCACCCATTCCCAGGAGAGCAGGACTCCATCACATGTAACGGTGACTTGGGAAGAAAAATCCCATCCCTCCAAATGTACCTTCGTTCCTTCCTCTTTGTGCTGGCTTGGCCAAATTTAGAAATATATCCTCTGAGAGAAGGCAGGCCACAAACCACCCCTCCCCCACCAGGTTTGGGAAGAAAACCTTTTTCCTCGAAGGAAAGTGAAAGAGATAAAAACTATTATTTAACAAACACATGGGAAAAGGATAATAATGCTAAATAATAAAACCTCTCACTGTGGAGAAAACCCTGGGAAAGTGTTCGAGTCCCCCCTTTGGTCTCCTCGGAGCTGGGGCTTGGCCCAGGGCCAGGCCCTCTGCACTCGGTGGAAAGTCCTCCCGATGTGCTCTGATGTTGAAGCAGTCCAGCAGAGAAGAAGGAAAAAAAAAATCTGAGTCCCAGGAAAAACAAAGTCCGACTCTCCGGAGGAAAAGGAGCTGAAAAACTGGCCGAAAGCTGGCTGGAAAGCAAGCAGGCTGCTTCCCCACCCTCGCTCTGCAGAAGCAGACAGGTTTTATCTCCGTGTCCTCGGAACATGAAAACAAACTGCTTTGAAAAAGTACACTTTTCTCTCTCCCCTCTCAGGCTCAGTTTAAAGGCATAGAAAGGCATATATACTGATTTCTGGGCATAGTGCAGTGATAGGGAATACAACATCAAGTCACCCCAACACACTCTTCCTGCAAATTTCATTGCTGAGCATGAGCCATGTGGTCTGGAATATCCCTTGGGTCACCTGGGGCCAGCTGTCCTGGCTGTGTCCCCTCCCAACTCCTTGTGCAACCCCAGCCCTCTCTCTGGTGGGGTGAGGCGCAGAAAAGGCCTCAACTGAGCCCTGCTCAGCCATAGCAAAAACATCCCTGAATTATCAGCACTGTTCCAAGCACAAATCCAAACCACCCTTCCATACTGGGAAGTAAATTAAACCCATCCCAGCCAAAACCAGCAGACAGAAGGAACTTGAGGGATGTAGAGCAGATCTGTAAGCTGGACATGAGCAGGTTATAGGCAGTGAGATGTCCTTGCTACAGTGTGTTCTTTAAATGTTGAATTTTGTGACTGCTATTGAAAGCAGGTCTGATAATTTAAAAACCAGTCTGTACATCACTCCAAATCTTGTCTCTGGGGAGGGGTACTTCAGACCCCATCGCTGTGTTCATGAATTCAGGTGTGTGTGTGTATATATTTTTAATGTGTATATATATTTATTTATTTTTATCTCTTTATATATATATATGATATATATGATATATATGATATATATATTATATATATTATATATATTATATATATTATATATATATAAAATCTGCAATACTGCAGGTGTTTATTCATTGCCATATTGTCATGCAATTATTCTCTATCAAGAGCTGCCTGTATAGTTCTTCCAACTCAGCTTTCATTCCTATCATCCTAAATGCTTTATTACCACCATCAAAACTGGGTGCTGTTTTAGCCATTCCCTTTCCCAAATCCCTTGGGAATATGTGAGACTGCACAGACTCACTTGTTTAAAAAATACTGCATCACTCTGAGCCTTGCATCAAAACCAGAGAGGAAATTACTGTGAGTAACAACAAAGATTACAGGTATTGGTTTAAGGAGATGTTTATTTTCGTGAGCGAATAAAATAATATATATATTGCTTCACATCCTCCAGGAGCTGCATGAACCTGAAGTGATTGAACCTCCAAACACCCCTGTGAGGTAGGCTGGAACAGGCGGCCAAGGAGCCAAAGTGGCTTGTGTATTAAAAGCAAAAAGGGAGTGACTTCAGCGAGGAAAAACCTGGATCTCCAGAAGCAGTGTGCTAACAGGACATGCCCTCTGGAAGCTTCTTTTAATGCTCATTTGCAGGAGGCTTTAGGTAGAGGAGGAATCCATGAAAATCAGCTCCTCATGGCAGTGGAAATGTTGCTGGTACAAAGGCTCTGATCCAGGAAAGCCTTTTCTCGTTATTCTGCCAAAACCCTGCAAGGATAAAAAAGGGTCTTGTTATTTTGCTGCAGTGTCACCTCAACTCATTCTCTAAAAGCCTCAATACCTGCTAATTACCTTTCAAAATGAACCTACAGGGTGGGTTCAGCCTGCAGGTTTAAAAACCTACATCCCCATGTGTGTGAGATGTCCAGGTCTGCAGATACCCGGTCCACAAGAACTGTGGCCACTGGCAAATGAGTTATATGACCACTTGTAATGACATTGTTATTCAGTTTACTCCAAAATAAAGATTGGGGATTTGATGTAGTTACTGAACACACAAGTCTAGTGCCATCTGAAGTTGTCTGGAGTATCTGCTTGGCCTTCAGGCATCTATCTTTTCTGGAAATCCATGTTTTCCCTTAGAGCTAACTCACCCAGATACATTGATACAATTTAAATACTCTAAGGCTCCTCAAATGTCACTAAACATCTCAATGTATCCTGCTGAATCAAGTCCTTCACATCTAAATTCAAAGATTTGTTTTCAAGCAACCTGAGCTGCGGAAAAAAAAATATATTGTACTTCAGAATACCCTTTTGGTTTTAACTTCTACTCTTGTATTGGTTGGCTCAGCTAAAAATCCAAGAGTCCACACAGAAGAGCTTTAATGCTGAACATTAACATCCATCAGGGTACATTCTTCCAAGAAAGAGTATTTCTGTAGGAAAATTACACCTGAAACCAACCCCAAGAGGTCTTGTTCCTTTCCCAGGCTCAGTTTTCTTCTGGTCAGGTCTAGCAGATGTTCTGACAGAAATTTGATGTTGGAGATTTTCCGTCTGTTCCTAGCAGTCCATTTGCTACCAGTGGAAATTGCTTCCCAGGCAGGATGAGTGGTCACAGAGACTGAGGGATCACATCACTCTTTTGTAAAATCATCTAATATCAGGTTCCTTCTGTTCCATTTACTTTCCTGAATTCCTAAGTGGATGCTTCCTTAGCATCTTAATCTCCTGGCAACAAACATGTCCTATTATTGGGATGACTTGGGTTTCCTGAAACCACTGAGGATCCCCATGTGCTGAATAAATATACAAAACCTCCTTCCCAGAGCCATCTCATGACACTTTCTTCAGCTTCTGGGAACCTTTAAACCCTGGCAATTCTATAAATAACAGAATCACAGAATAAGGAGTTCTGGAAAATTCAGACATCACAGATCTGAGCTCTCCCTTTATTTCGAATCGAGGTCTGTCCAGTCACATCAGTGGTTGAGGATTTGCACAAACATCGTTGCTGGGAAGAGTTATGTCATCACACCAGTCCTCTCCATCAAAAGTATGGAACCTCTCCTAATCTGGCACTGAACTTGGGGGGTGTGAATGTCACTGCAGCTGGCAGTGATCATCTCGTGGCCATTAATGGAAGAAAATTATTCTAGGAATTAAGTACCTGGGGAATGTGTTTTATTCTAAGCTAAGGAGAGTTAGCCAAAAGCATGTTCAAAACCTCAAGGAAAGAAAATATCTAGCTAGCAGGGAAACTCCAGACATTACTAGAAAGTGGTTTCCAAGCTCAAAAGTGAAATGCACACCCAAGTCTCCACTCACTGACTAATTCAATCATCTTCACCTTTCTAAGAGCTGTGCAGTGGTGAGAGGAAGAAGAGATGGGGAGAAGCAGAGTTTTGTGAACATTTTTCCCACTTTAAAAGTACATTTTCTAGGTAAATTTTAAAATAAAAATGGAGGATAAAATGTTTCCCCTGATGGGTGTAAATACTGTGAAGTATTTTGCTAATAACTTTTTGAAAAAACTTTCTTTCCTTTCCCATGAAAATTCAAAATAAAGTGAAAAAATACTGAATTCTTGGAAATTTGGACCCTTCTGAACCCTTTCTCCCATACATAACTTCCATTCAAATGAATTTTCTCCCTAAAACACACATCAACATTATACACACATTTCTCCTCCCTCTGGATTTGCCCACCAGGGTTTGCCCTGCAAGCCCACCTGGAGCTGTGCCGATTATTCAAAGAAATGGGATAAAACAGCAGGACAAAAAAACTCCCTCGGAGACCCCTCAAATGTTTTGTCACTCACTTGGAGCAGCAGTTCAGCAGCCCCCCGTGGCACGTCCCCGTGGCAGCGAAGGTGGGTGGGCACACCCCAGCACGGCAGAATTTTCCCTGGCTCCGGCACTCGACGGTGTCAGCAAAAAGAGGGTCAGCAGAACCTGTGGGGAGTGGGAAAGAGTTAAAATCTCAGCTTTTAGCCTGAAATGATGAGAGGTGACTGCTCAACAAATTATGTGTGGTTTTCTTTTAGCAAGAGTGGCATCCTGAGTACAGATGCTCCTGGTCCCATCCACTGCACCATCCTCACAGCATCAGATTTTGCCTTTCAGCTGATGGATGCTTTTTTCACCCCTTTGAACACACTTCTGCTTACAAACCCTTTTGCTCTTTATAGGATTTTTGCTACTCACCTGAAGTAGCCTGGAAGAGGAGGAGGAAGACAGCGAAGAGCAGGTAGAGGATCTTCATGGCTGTCAGTTGCTTGTGGACTGTGAGGTCCTGCAAAGCACCTGAAAGACCAATGGTGGCTGGAGCTGGCTTGAGGCAGGGCTGGGAGAGACACCTGTACTTATAGGGCCTGTGGGGTCGTGCAAGTGTGACAAGTGAGGGCTTTGTTAATGAGTAACTGCCATGAACTTTCTGGAAAGGGACTGGTGATCCCCCTTATCACAGGTGGCAGTGAACATGTTGCAATCCCCAAGGGTGAATTTCCACTTCATGTCTCCATTATATAATCTGACCATCAGCCAAGCCCGACTGAGCCGCACCAATTTTCGTGGCTTTTGCGGACTTTTCCCAACACAGGCACCAGGATGGGTCAGGGGGCACCTGGAAGTCAGAGACCATTGGAGTGGGGGCCCAGCTTTGAACCAGGATTTGTCACTCACTGACAGTTCACGTAACATTTTGCGTCCATCTCCCCATCCCTGTCACCAGGTGGATGATGTCAAAGGCAGAGGAAAGCATTGGGAAAGACTTGCGGTGATGCAACTGTTCTTTGTCACTTTTTTAAACAGGTCTCAGGACAGCCTCACCCAACTGCAGCGAGCTGGCACAAAGCTCTCCTCCTCCTTCAGTTCTCACTTACATCATACAATGGTTTGGGTTGGAAGGGACCTTAAAATCACCTTGTTCCAACCCCTGCCATAGGCAGGGACACCTGCCACTAAAACAGGTTGCTCCAAGCCCCATCCAGCCTGGCATTCCATCCCACATCATTCCCCACCGCTTCACCTTCAGCCCTAAGGCACAAATTCTGACCTCTTTGCACTCAGTTCCTGTTATTCATATTAAAAACCTCAGCAGTTAAGGGTTCTAACACTCACTAATGTATCTTTTTTCTTTTAAAGGAAATAAACTATTTCATATACGTGCACAAGTTTGTGACAGAATGCCAAACATTTCTGCTCTTATTGCCCCAAAAGGCTGGGAGAATGGGCTGATTCCACAAGAATCTTGTCTGACATAATGCCTCGAAGGGCAACATCTTCTGGGGCTTCACTTCAGGGCATGATCCCTGTGGCTGCAAATTTTCTGAGTGGGGATCAATGCAGGGAAGGTTCTTAACAAAATCCTGGGCTAATGAACAGGTTAAACACTGTTTCTGCAGTTCTTACCTCTGACATTCTGATTCAGTGGTTTGCTTCCTTATTACCTCGTTTATTATATTTAACTCGGAGTTAATGGCATTTTTGTTCCAAGAATTATTCAAAGGATGAAAACATTACTGAGGTTTATGTTTAATTTGCACGGTAATGGGCCAGCTCGAGCAGCGCAGAGGGAGGCAACAAGGTGAGTTTATGCAGCAAATAACAGCAAGATAAACACTGATTTCCGTCTTCCACACATAAAGTCTAATTAACCAAGAAATGCCAAGTGATTCTTTTTTGTCCCTCTTTATTTTTTTTTTTTTTTTTTGTACCCTTGTCTTGGAAATTATTTTTTCCTTTACCAGCAGCTCTCCAGTTTTACCCATTTCTAATGGAGAAGAAATTTAATTTGTCACCCCTCTCTTTTCTCTTTAGTGGGATACAGAGGCAGGTGCCTGACCTGCAACGCCAGCATGAATAAACCCAGAAAATAAAACCTTTTTGTTTTTCTCAAGACCCATTGAAATGCGAATTTCCCTCACCTATCTTTCACACAGACAGAACAGTGTGGGAATGTTGTGCCAGTGGAAGCACTTGTCTGTAAAACATCCATGTTAGGGAGGAGTCATGTTTTTCCCAAATAAAATCAGACTGTGGGACTGGGGAAGATTGTGATTGCATTTTGTTATTTGAATAGGCTCCACTCACCTCCATGGCTTTACTCTCTCCCTCCTTTGGAACAGAGTCGATCTATTATTCGAGTTAAATTATTTCGGTTTCATTGATGTAGATTGCCACAGCACTCCTATTTTGCTGAACAACCTCCTTTCTGAAGGAGAACGGCCCTCTGGGAAATAGGGAAGAAGATTTTTACAATGAGGGCGGTAAAACACCGGCACAGGTTGCCCAGAGAGGTGGTGGATGCCCCTGGAAACAATCAAGGATGGGGTTTGGAGCAATCTGGTCTAGTGGAAGGTGTCCCTGCCCATGGCAGAGGGTTAGAATGAGATGACCTGCAAGGTCCACTCCAACCCAAACCCTCCAAGGATTCCATCATTCCATGATTCTGTGAAAGTGACCAACACTTTGAGCCCTGCTAGCACAGGCAGCCCAAAAATGTCACTCAGAGCAAGAGGAAAATTCCATTACTTTGACTTCTAACAAAAACAAAGACAGGTGCAAACTGGTTGTTTAAAACCGGGCAAAACTTGTATAAAACAGGCGAGGAGCGGAACAATTCATGCAGCACAGCAGTGACCTGGGGCTGGAACATGGAAGTGTGTGCGTGGAATTGAACCCCACAGTACCCAGGGCCAGGATGGAGTCCTGGAGATCTCTGTTGAACATTAACCTCCACACATGAGCTGGGAATTCAAGGAGCTGCAAGTACCTATCCCAGAGAAATCAAGCTCTCTAAGCAAACAGGAGCTGAGGGGAATTCGCAATTCAATTTTCTTGAATTTTGCCCCAGCAGCCCCTTTCCAAAGGTGATACTGCAAGGAAAATCTGAAATGCTGGGTGGGGTAAACCTTTGCAAACAGCATTTAACTCTGATTTCTCAGTCTTCTGCAAGGCAGGTGTTTTTCTTCTCTTCTTACCTCCTTGGGTAACAAACTACCCCCATAACAATTCATAGCAAGCACCATATATGATGTTATATAGGAGGGGTTTGCCTCAGTATGTTCTCAAAAATGTTCTTTTAAGTGCAATTTGATAGTTAATGTCTAATAAAAAAAAAGTCTAAGAGCTGTGAATTATGCTAAGAATTATGCTTTTGAGAAAGGTTATTTAAAATAGGGTACACGTATTTGGATAGCGGCAAAACTTCATTTTACCATTTGAATTATAAATATGCCTTTAAAATCCCATAGGCACATGGTTTTTTAGGAAGCATGTGCTTATGTTCCATTAAAACCAAGTGCATGTTAAAACATAATTCAAGTATCCTCCTGGCTTTCCTAATTATGGCACAAGTCATTACTATAGAATCACGGAATAATGGAATGATTTGGGTTGGAAGGGACCTGAAAGATCATCCAGTTCCACCCCCTGCCATGGACAGGGACACCTTCCACTATCCCAGGTTGCTCCATTTGGAACAACCTGGTTTAATGGAAGGTGGAACATCCCTGGAACTGTTCAAAATCTGGTTGGATGAGGCTTAGAGCAACCTGGGATAGTGAAAAATGTCCCTGCCCATGGCAGGGGGTTGGAACTGCATGGTCTTTAAGGTCCCTTCCAACCCAAACCCTTCTGTGATTCCATGTTTCTACCCTTTGGCATCATCCTGCTGAGGGCACAATGAAAATGGGAAAACGGGGGCCAAGGTTGCTTCATTAATGAAAATTTATCAGTGGACATCCTCTAATAGATACACTTTGCTGTTGCACACGATATTCCCACGTATCACTCGTCGTTAGAGTGCTTTGTGCCACCTCACATGGGCTAAACGGGTGCACAGGGCAGGTTTTACCTCTGTTTCTCCAGCAGTCTTCACTGTGCTTGGTGACAGCTACAAAGGTCCTCTACTAAAGAAATATCCTAAACTTTTTAGAGGAGGGAAAGCACAGCAGGGCATTTAATGAATCCTGGTGTGTGAGACATTCGCTGGTGTCACTGAAGGGGCACAGGGGGAGGCCCCTGTACATTTAGGGTTCAGGGATGGCACCGTGCTGAGGTTTGGGAAGCTGGTCAATTATTACCTGCCCTTGGCTGCTGTGATCTCAACTGCTTGTGCCCTCATGTTGCAACCCAGACACTGAGTCAACATTAAATAGACATTTAAATGACAGCACTGAACACCAGCTGGGAGAATGTGCTGTCCTCTGCACCTCTAAGCTAAAGCGGAATTCCTCTGTGGAGGGGAGGGTGATAAGGGGTCCTGATAAGGAGTTTCCTGATCTGTCACACAGCTCTGATGCTGCTGCTTTTCCTGGAAAATACTGAGACTTCTGTGTGGATGGTATCCTGCAGAATAACACAGAAGCCTTGATTTTTAAGAATTATTGTACAGTTTGATGACAAACTGAAACACCAGAAGTGTCTTCATTAAACAGTGAGCAGGGTCTAAATGCTTCCCTCTGTGCATCATTTAAATGTCTAATCCTGTGGTGTATTGGGTAGGTTCTGTTGACTTTGGCACCATCATCATCATCATCAAAAATAGAATCATGGAGCTCCATTGCTTCTTGTTAGGTAGGAAGCTGCTAATGCTGCAGCCACAAGAATTGGATTCTTATGCATTTGTATCTATAATCAAACACGTCAGCATGGCATTGACTTTCCCATGCTTGTTTTCATCTGTAATAGACAACTCCCTTGTGCCTGCTACATCCAAGATCACATTACAGTTTATTGAGCTGCAGCTAATTCAGGTAGCAGAGTGTGAGCAGAGATTCAGCTGAACTCTCCGTGCCAGGATGTGACCATCGAAAACTGATCATCCACAATATTAGAATCCAAACTATTAGAACAGCCCTGGCAGTTTTGGCCTCTGATAGACCATGGCCAAAAATTCCTGGGCTGTTTCAATGATTAGTCCTGGCTAGGAACTATTCCAGCAGGCAGCCCAATGTGGTCACCTTGGACTGGGAGCCAAGACAGTTGCACAATATGGGTATGGTCAAATGATGCCATCTCAGAACCCAGAGAAAGGCACTGTTATGAGTCCAGAAGCTTTCCAGACTGTATTTCCAACAAATCATTTTGCAATTATTCATATTTGTCTGGTTTGGCACCAGGTGCAAATGAGCCTTTAATAAGATGCTTCATCAAGTGTCCCTCTCCCCCCTCCTCACAGTTCAGTTGTCTTGAATTGCTCTGTCCTCCTGCTAGCAATCTTTCTTCTGCCATAAATGCTAAATAACAATAATAAATTATCTGAGATTTAAACAACTGTCTGCTACACAGGTCAGTGTCCTGATTAAAGCTTGGAGTTGCACAAAGTTTCCTCACCATTCCTGTCTCTGCTTGGGTGCCGTTGTCCCCAAGAGAAATCACAGTGATTACAGATATCTAAATCCCGCCTTGTGAGTCAACCACTGCAGATCTCCACCTGGACAGATGACACACAGTGAGGGATAACACTAAAAGAAAATATACCACTAATCTAACAAAGAAGTGTGTCCATTCAGTTATAAAAGATGGCTTGAAATAGATCATATCATATCACAGGATAGTTTGGGTTGGAAGGACCTAAAAGAACATCTAGTTCCAAGCCCCTGCCATGAGCTGGGACACCTTCCACTAAACCAGGTTGCTCCAAGTCCTGTCCAACCTGGCCTTGGACACTTCTAAAGAACAGAGAAAACCAGCCACCTGGAGGAGTCACTTAAAATAATTAATTAGATAATTCAATTTACTCAGTTACCTCATTTCCAGCCTTCTGGAAAGCAGCCCACACCTTCCAAGGTCAATATCACAGACAAAACCCAGTTGTGCAAGCCATGATGTCATCAAGCACATCACCAATTTCCAGTGAGCCAATCAGGGCATTGTGTAATGCAGGAGCTGGAGCTGGGGGTGGAATTTGCTTTCTTCCACCCAACGGGCCACATCTGCTGGAGATGGGAAGAGAAGTGGCAGTGCCTGGCTCTTCACTTGCTCCTACATCACCTAATTGTTTGCTTCCCACATTCTAGTTTAAATGTCAATTAATTATTTTTCGTGAAATTTTTTTCCTTCAATTAGTTTTTCCTGAACCTACACCCTTTGTGGATGGAAAGCACTTTTTAGATGACTGTGTTATTTCTTAGGAGTCATAAAGACAGGACTCTGAGCATTTCCTTGATATCTGATGTCCTTTAAGTATCTCCTTGAGATAAGCATGAGGGTGGTGAGGCCCTGGCACAGGTTGCCCAGAGAAGTTGTAGCTGCCCCATCCTTGGAAGTGTCCAAGGACAGGCTGGACAGGGCTTGGAGCAACCTGGGGTAGTGGAAGGTGACCCTGCCCATGGCAGCAGATTGGAACTGGATTGAGGTCCCTTCCAACCCAAACCATTCTGGGGATTGTGTGTTCCATCAGATGAGCCTCTGGGAGCCCATGTAAATCTGCTCTCTGCCTCTCTCTTTCATGTCATCTCTTTTATTTCATCTCTCCACCCATGGATTTTGTTTCCCCACCACACTGGTCCCCATGCTGGGGGATGAGGATTGCTCCAACCTCAGCTGGGAGCAGGACTGACATTGCAGCACCTGCACAGTCCAGCATGGAAGAATCCCTCAGAAGAACAGGGAAATCAAAGAGTTGTTAATTTTTGATCTCCCTTCTTCACAGATATGTTGACAAGGCATGAACCAACCTGATTCTCCCTGCTGAAGTTTACAAAATGTTCAAGATGATTTTCAGTGACCCCAAGCCCCCTCTGCATAGAGGTCTCACAGAGCCACACAGGGCCAATAGCTCCTGCTCCCCTGTGCATGACTTTCCTGGGAAACCACGTCCTGAAGAGCAGCATCTCACCCCCCTCCTTCAAGGATGGGATTCCTCCTGGGTAATGAGCCAGACACTTCTAGGAAACTGACCTTTGGAAAGGCCAAGTCTTCCTAGCAGCATTAAGGGCTGCATTACTCAAGAGTCATCTGTACAGTTTTCACTCCCACACCTTTGCTGGGGGTATAAAACAGAATTTAACCCACCCTTTACCCCCATCTCCAGCTCTCCAGAGGGGCAATGAGGTTGGGTTTGTGGATGTGGGTGCAAAAGTCCTTTCCAGACCAAATCCTTCTGTGATTCTGAGGCAACAAAGGTGGCTGGCCACATCCACGCTGTTAAACTCCTTCACCCTCCAGAACAAGGTGTCTGGATTAAAACAATACACAGGGGGTGGTTCCTAGCCTGTGCCAGCCCCTGTGGGTTGGTACCAGTTGGCCTGGGCCCAAACTGGGCCAGTTTAGCTGATATTACAGAGCCAGCTCCTGTACCTCTGTCCCTACACCTTTCACTGCCAACACAGGGATGATGCTGCTCCAGGACATTTTGTTATGGATGTTCTCACAGGAGAGGGTAGATAGAGCCTTTCCTCCCCTCCTTCCCCTCCACTCACTCCTCCTGCCCCAGGACACTCAGCTGTTCTGCTGGTACGTTATTTGGACCAAAGCTGTTGCAATCGAACCACAAATAAGTGAAATCTCTGGTTTTTACCCTAAAAACTAATTGGCCTTTCAGATTACAACAGTTCTGTATTTAATCAGCCATTTCCCCTGTGTAAAGGATATAGGTCTTGTGCAGTGATTTAGTTGCAAGAACAGTTTTAAGTACAGAAATATGATTTAAGATCTCAAAAGCATGAAAATGGAAGGAAGGAAGGAATTCGGAAGGAAGGAAGGAAGGAAGGAATTCGGAAGGAAGGAATTCGGAAGGAAGGAAGGAAGGAATTCGGAAGGAAGGAAGGAATTCGGAAGGAAGGAAGGAAGGAAGGAAGGAAGGAAGGAAGGAAGGAAGGAAGGAAGGAAGGAAGGAATTCGGAAGGAAGGAAGGAATTCGGAAAGAATTCGGAAGGAATTCGGAAGGAAGGAAGGAATTCGGAAGGAAGGAAGGAAGGAAGGAATTCGGAAGGAAGGAAGGAATTCGGAAAGAATTCGGAAGGAATTCGGAAGGAAGGAAGGAAGGAATTCGGAAGGAAGGAAGGAATTCGGAAGGAAGGAAGGAAGGAAGGAAGGAATTCGGAAGGAATTCGGAAGGAAGGAAGGAATTCGGAAGGAATTCGGAAGGAAGGAAGGAAGGAATTCGGAAGGAATTCGGAAGGAAGGAAGGAATTCGGAAGGAATTCGGAAGGAATTCGGAAGGAAGGAAGGAAGGAAGGAAGGAAGGAAGGAAGGAATTCGGAAGGAAGGAAGGAAGGAAGGAAGGAAGGAAGGAAGGAAGGAAGGAAGGAAGGAAGGAAGGAAGGAAGGAAGGAAGGAAGGAAGGAAGGAAGGAATTCGGAAGGAAGGAAGGAAGGAAGGAATTCGGAAGGAAGGAAGGAATTCGGAAGGAAGGAAGGAAGGAAGGAAGGAATTCGGAAGGAAGGAAGGAAGGAAGGAAGGAATTCGGAAGGAAGGAAGGAAGGAAGGAAGGAATTCGGAAGGAAGGAATTCGGAAGGAATTCGGAAGGAAGGAAGGAAGGAAGGAAGGAAGGAATTCGGAAGGAAGGAAGGAAGGAATTCGGAAGGAATTCGGAAGGAAGGAAGGAAGGAAGGAAGGAAGGAAGGAAGGAATTCGGAAGGAATTCGGAAGGAAGGAAGGAATTCGGAAGGAAGGAAGGAATTCGGAAGGAAGGAAGGAAGGAATTCGGAAGGAAGGAAGGAATTCGGAAGGAAGGAAGGAAGGAAGGAAGGAAGGAAGGAAGGAATTCGGAAGGAAGGAATTCGGAAGGAAGGAAGGAAGGAAGGAATTCGGAAGGAAGGAATTCGGAAGGAAGGAAGGAAGGAAGGAAGGAAGGAAGGAAGGAAGGAAGGAAGGAAGGAAGGAAGGAATTCGGAAGGAAGGAAGGAAGGAAGGAAGGAAGGAAGGAAGGAAGGAAGGAATTCGGAAGGAAGGAAGGAATTCGGAAGGAAGGAAGGAAGGAATTCGGAAGGAATTCGGAAGGAAGGAAGGAATTCGGAAGGAAGGAAGGAAGGAATTCGGAAGGAAGGAAGGAAGGAAGGAAGGAAGGAAGGAAGGAAGGAATTCGGAAGGAAGGAAGGAAGGAAGGAAGGAAGGAAGGAATTCGGAAGGAAGGAAGGAAGGAATTCGGAAGGAAGGAAGGAAGGAATTCGGAAGGAAGGAAGGAAGGAAGGAAGGAATTCGGAAGGAAGGAAGGAAGGAATTCGGAAGGAAGGAATTCGGAAGGAAGGAAGGAAGGAAGGAAGGAATTCGGAAGGAATTCGGAAGGAATTCGGAAGGAATTCGGAAGGAATTCGGAAGGAAGGAAGGAAGGAAGGAAGGAATTCGGAAGGAAGGAAGGAAGGAAGGAAGGAAGGAATTCGGAAGGAAGGAAGGAAGGAAGGAAGGAAGGAAGGAAGGAAGGAAGGAAGGAAGGAATTCGGAAGGAAGGAATTCGGAAGGAAGGAATTCGGAAGGAAGGAATTCGGAAGGAAGGAATCGGAAGGAAGGAAGGAAGGAATTCGGAAGGAAGGAATTCGGAAGGAAGGAATTCGGAAGGAAGGAAGGAAGGAAGGAAGGAAGGAAGGAAGGAAGGAATCGGAAGGAATTCGGAAGGAAGGAAGGAATTCGGAAGGAAGGAAGGAATTCGGAAGGAAGGAAGGAAGGAAGGAAGGAAGGAAGGAAGGAAGGAAGGAAGGAATTCGGAAGGAAGGAAGGAAGGAAGGAAGGAAGGAATTCGGAAGGAAGGAAGGAAGGAAGGAAGGAAGGAAGGAAGGAATTCGGAAGGAAGGAAGGAAGGAAGGAAGGAAGGAAGGAAGGAAGGAAGGAAGGAATTCGGAAGGAAGGAAGGAAGGAAGGAAGGAAGGAAGGAAGGAAGGAAGGAAGGAAGGAAGGAAGGAAGGAAGGAAGGAAGGAAGGAAGGAAGGAAGGAAGGAAGGAAGGAAGGAAGGAAGGAAGGAAGGAAGGAAGGAAGGAAGGAAGGAAGGAAGGAAGGAATTCGGAAGGAAGGAAGGAAGGAAGGAAGAAGGAAGGAAGGAAGGAAGGAAGGAAGGAAGGAAGGAAGGAAGGAAGGAAGGAATTCGGAAGGAAGGAAGGAATTCGGAAGGAAGGAAGGAAGGAAGGAAGGAAGGAAGGAAGGAAGGAAGGAAGGAAGGAAGGAAGGAATTCGGAAGGAAGGAAGGAAGGAAGGAAGGAAGGAAGGAAGGAAGGAAGGAAGGAAGGAAGGAAGGAAGGAAGGAAGGAATTCGGAAGGAAGGAAGGAATTCGGAAGGAAGGAAGGAAGGAAGGAAGGAAGGAAGGAAGGAAGGAAGGAAGGAAGGAAGGAAGGAAGGAAGGAAGGAAGGAAGGAAGGAAGGAAGGAAGGAAGGAAGGAAGGAAGGAAGGAAGAAGGAAGGAAGGAAGGAAGGAAGGAAGGAAGGAAGGAAGGAAGGAAGGAAGGAATTCGGAAGGAAGGAAGGAAGGAATTCGGAAGGAAGGAAGGAAGGAATTCGGAAGGAAGGAAGGAAGGAATTCGGAAGGAAGGAAGGAAGGAATTCGGAAGGAAGGAAGGAAGGAATTCGGAAGGAAGGAAGGAAGGAATGGAAGGAAGGAAGGAAGGAAGGAATTCGGAAGGAAGGAAGGAAGGAAGGAAGGAAGGAAGGAAGGAAGGAAGGAAGGAAGGAAGGAAGGAATTCGGAAGGAAGGAAGGAAGGAATCGGAAGGAAGGAAGGAAGGAAGGAAGGAAGGAATTCGGAAGGAAGGAAGGAAGGAAGGAAGGAAGGAAGGAAGGAAGGAATTCGAAGGAAGAAGGAAGGAAGGAAGGAAGGAAGGAAGGAAGGAAGGAAGGAAGGAAGGAAGGAAGGAAGGAAGGAAGGAAGGAAGGAAGGAAGGAAGGAAGGAAGGAAGGAAGGAAGGAAGGAAGGAAGGAAGGAAGGAAGGAAGGGAAGGAAGGAAGGAAGGAAGGAAGGAAGGAGGAAGGAAGGAAGGAAGGAAGGAAGGAAGGAAGGAAGGAAGAAGGAAGGAAGGAAGGAAGGGAAGGAAGGATCGGAAGGAAGGAAGGAAGAAGGAAGGAAGGAAGGAAGGAAGGAAGGAAGGAAGGAAGGAAGGAAAGGAAGGAAGGAAGGAAGGAAGGAAGGAAGGAAGGAAGGAAGGAAGGAAGGAAGGAAGGAAGGAAGGAAGGAAAGGAAGGAAGGAGGAAGGAAGGAAGGAAGGAAGGAAGGAAGGAAGGAAGGAAGGAAGGAAGGAAGGAAGGAAGGAAGGAAGGAAGGAAGAAGGAAGGAAGGAAGGAAGGAAGGAAGGAAGGAAGGAAGGAAGGAAGGAAGGAAGGAAGGAAGGAAGGAAGGAAGGAAGGAAGGAAGGAAGGAAGGAAGGAAGGAAGGAAGGAAGAAGGAAGGGAAGGAAGGAAGGAAGGAAGGAAGGAAGGAAGGAAGGAAGGAAGGAAGGAAGGAAGGAAGGAAGGAAGGAAGGAAGGAAGGAAGGAAGGAAGGAAGGAAGGAAGGAAGGAAGGAAGGAAGGAAGGAAGGAAGGAAGGAAGGAAGGAAGGAAGGAAGGAAGGAAGGAAGGAAGGAAGGAAGGAAGGAGGAAGGAAGGAAGGAAGGAAGGAAGGAAGGAAGGAAGGAAGGAAGGAAGGAAGGAAGGAAGGAAGGAAGGAAGGAAGGAAGGAAGGAAGGAAGGAAGGAAGGAAGGAAGGAAGGAAGGAGGAAGGAAGGAAGGAAGGAAGGAAGGAAGGAAGGAAGGAAGGAAGGAAGGAAGGAAGGAAGGAAGGAAGGAAGGAAGGAAGGAAGGAAGGAAGGAAGGAAGGAAGGAAGGAAGGAAGGAAGGAAGGAAGGAAGGAAGGAAGGAAGGAAGGAAGGAAGGAAGAAGGAAGGAAGGAAGGAAGGAAGGAAGGAAGGAAGGAAGGAAGGAAGGAAGGAAGGAAGGAAGGAAGGAAGGAAGGAAGGAAGGAAGGAAGGAAGGAAGGAAGGAAGGAGGAAGGAAGGAAGGAAGGAAGGAAGGAAGGAAGGAAGGAAGGAAGGAAGAAGGAAGGAAGGAAGGAAGGAAGGAAGGAAGGAAGGAAGGAAGGAAGGAAGGAAGGAAGGAAGGAAGGAAGGAAGGAAGGAAGGAAGGAAGGAAGGAAGGAAGGAAGGAAGGAAGGAAGGAAGGAAGGAAGGAAGGAAGGAAGGAAGGAAGGAAGGAAGGAAGGAAGGAAGGAAGAAGGAAGGAAGGAAGGAAGGAAGGAAGGAAGGAAGGAAGGAAGGAAGGAAGGAAGGAAGGAAGGAAGGAAGGAAGGAAGGAAGGAAGGAAGGAAGGAAGGAAGGAAGGAAGGAAGGAAGGAAGGAAGGAAGGAAGGAAGGAAGGAAGGAAGGAAGGAAGGAAGGAAGGAAGGAAGGAAGGAAGGAAGGAAGGAAGGAAGGAAGGAAGGAAGGAAGGAAGGAAGGAAGGAAGGAAGGAAGGAAGGAAGGAAGGAAGGAAGGAAGGAAGGAAGAAGGAAGGAAGGAAGGAAGGAAGGAAGGAAGGAAGGAAGGAAGGAAGGAAGGAAGGAGGAAGGAAGGAAGGAAGGAAGGAAGGAAGGAAGGAAGGAAGGAAGGAAGGAAGGAAGGAAGGAAGGAAGGAAGGAAGGAAGGAAGGAAGGAAGGAAGGAAAAAAGAAAGGAAGGAAGGAAGGAAGGAAGGAAGGAAGGAAGGAAGGAAGGAAGGAAGGAAGGAAGGAAGGAAGGAAGGAAGGAAGGAAGGAAGGAAGGAAGGAAGGAAGGAAGGAAGGAAGGAAGGAAGGAAGGAAGGAAGGAAGGAAGGAAGGAAGGAAGGAAGGAAGGAAGGAAGGAAGGAAGGAAGGAAGGAAGGAAGGAAGGAAGGAAGGTAAGAGCTGTATTATTTCTCTATCAACTTTGGGAGATGGGGAATTATGTGCTGAGCAGGGCCATCTGCTCCAGCCTTGTCTTGCCATTCTCTTTCTTGGGAAAAATTCCCATGACTTTTCAGTGCAAACATAAGGCATAAGAAGTATCTAACACATTTCTGGGGCTTTGAAAAGCTAATGGATGGTGATAGAGCAGGGAATGCAATTAGAAGGACGGGTACCTACAAACTGAGCTCTGCCTTGTATTCATTTAGACATTTACTCATTTAAAAAATCTACTTTTGATTCCATCTCACTGCCAGCGCTGGTGTCTGCTCACAAGGGTGGTCCCAGTGCTTTGTCCAGGTTTTTTTGGAATTTGTTCTGATATTCACCCAGTTCCTAAGGCAACAACCTGAAAATCACTCAGGAGTACATCCTGGGTCTGCACCTGGGAAAACAGCTGAAAAAGATCAAAAAGAGTTTACGAGAAATTAATTATGGATTAAGGTCTGGAATCTGATGACACAAAGAAGTTTGACGATTTTCAGGCTTGGAGATTGCAACAGAGATAGAGATAAGAAATGCTTTGAGCCCTTTTTATTGTTGTTTTGCCCTGAAAAAAATCCAAGGAAATATTTCTGTCTTGAAGGTTCTTGGTTGATAATCCATCTCATACTGGTTTATAGCCTGATTTTAAAGATTTCAGTGTACAAGCTGAAAGCCCTTCTGCCTCCTGATTGCAGAGAAAGATAAATATCAACCACACACTGTCAACAAGATGTACATTGGAAAAGAAACTACCCAGTGTCACAACCTGGGTTATTTTCCCTTAAATCTATTACCCCAGTGTACTTCTGTCATATAGTTTCCCACTTGCTCTTATGAAGTTCCCTGCTGTTGGTGTGGCTTTTAAGTACCTGAAATAAAATTAAAAACATAGATATTTCACTCTTTGGAATTTTTTTCGCCCATGCCATTGCTGAAGATATTTATAAAAATTCATCCCCACATGGAAGACTGGGGCACCCCATGGGCAATCACAGCCCTGGCACCCCCATCCTGCTCCGCATTAAGGCAGGAGTGAGACGTAGATGTAAGCAGGGAAAGGGATGAGAGCACCAGGGGCAGGCTTGGCCAGAGACACTGAGAGACACAAAGTCTGTTAGAATCACAGAATCACTGAATTATTTTGGTTGGAAAAGAGCTCCCAGACCACTGAGCCCAACCTGTGACCAATCCCCACCTTGTCACCAGCCCAGAGCACTGAGTGCCACGTCCAGTCATTCCGTGGACACCTCCAGGGATGGGGACTCCACCACTGCCCTGGGCAGCTCCTTCCAATGCCTGACCACCCTTTCCATGAAGAAATTCCTCCTGGTGTCCAAATGTTAATAGACTCCTCCATCACTTCTCCAGCAGCCACTTCATCAGTGATTCAAGTACTGAGGGAATAAAGAAGCTAAAGACTTTTTATTGGCATGGAATGAGCCTCCCTCCACAAACAGGAGGACCTGCAGGTTGCCCAGAGAGGGTGTGGTGTCTCCCTCACTGGAGACATTCCAGAACTGTCTGGACACAATCCTGTGGAATGTCTTCTAGATGAGCCTGCTTGAGCAGGGAGGTTGCGCCAGATGACCTCCAGTGGTGCCTTCCAACCTTATCCATTCTGTGTTTCTGTGGTCTTTATCCTTAGGAAGGTCCAGCAGATCAAAAATAACCTTTCCTTGGTCACTAACAGGGAGACATAAACTTGTCCTCAATTCAGACACTAAGACTTGAGCCAACAGGGTGGAGAGAAATGAAATCAAAACTTCAGCTTCCAAACAGTCACGGGATCATTCTAGAAGGAAGCCCGGTAACATGAGAGTGGCACAGTTGCTTACACAGACAGAAAAAACCCAAACCCTTGCTGCCTGACAAAACACAGTTCAAGTTTCTACAGAAAAACATTTTCACTAGACACAAAAAGTCCAGAGTTGGACCCAATCTGTCACTCTGTGAAGGAGTCCCAGCTTCACGTTTCACATCTTCCTCTGGTCAGGCTACTTCTATGCCAATATTCAGAGTAAAATACTTTGTGTCACAGACCTCGATAGGGCTGATCACCATTCCCCGAGAGCTAGATTTTCATTGGAAAATAAAGTTATATATGAAAGCATTTATTACAGGGATTTACAGCAATAAGGAATATTTTAGGCCTTTCTCCCTCATGTTTCCCCATTTGATGTGGCCTCAAATGTGAGAAATGAGACAACTCTTAAAGAGATTAATTTATTGAAAACAGAAAAATTGAAAAATTACAGAAATTTAAAAAAATATAAAAATTTGGGATCCTATGGCTCGGTAGATGGTATGCCCCAGGAGCGCAGGGATATGAGATCTTCTGGCTGAGACAGCACTAGACCTCAGGTAGAGAAAAAAAACTTGCAGTGCTGGGTTGACTTAAAAAAATTACTAAAAGCCCCTTAAAAGGGGTAAGGCTTTTAATGCCCAGCACCGATGTCTCCCACAGCTGGTCTGGAGAGAGCAAGAGGGGAAGAGGGAAGAGGGCCCGCCTCTCGGCTTCGTCCTTTTTATAGTTTTTGCTCCGCCCCCAATCCACCCACAGCCTGCCCACAGCCTGCCCCTTCGGTCCAAGGCGATTGGTGCTTTCCCTTTGATGGATCATCTCTGTCCACCAATGGCTCATCGTTATCAAGGGGGGGGTGGTATCAGTTAGAGATAAGGGAATACAATGCCTTCATTAAAATTCATGTATTCAGGTTGCCATGGAACTTGCCTGCAGAGTAACGGCTCTGTAGCTAAAAATAGCTGCTGGCTATTAAGACTGGGTGGGGGGTTTGGCCTTGGAATCAAAATGCAAGTGAAACACCTACAAAAAGTATTAAAATACATCCAACACACCTCAAAACACTTGTAAAAGTATACAGTAAACACAGGAAAGGTAACTCTTATGGTGTACCAGTGGTTTGTAGCTTGAAAAGGGGCAAGTTTGTGATTTTTAACTGGGAAAATTTTAACTGGGAAGGGTGCAACTCTATTAATAAACTTTAAACAAATGGAAACACTGATAATGGAACTGGATTTTTGTACCTGGGCTGATGGGTTAATTGTAACATTCAATTTAAAAATAATTAACTCAAAATTAATTATTTAAAGCACTTAATATGCAAAGACCAAGCACAAATAGGGATTTCATGTATGACATCAAAGATTTCCTTGTTTATGCAAGACAGAATGGTTTAACTGGAAACATTTGGAGAGTCTCAAGATTATGAAATAATCTTGGTTTTTAAGTAACTTAAGACAGCTTTCCTTGAATAGGAGACATCAAGTTCTACTCTCTGTTGAAGTGTCCCTTTGATTAAATCTCATCACCAGGCAGCTCTTCACAGAATTATCAAATGGTTTGGGTTGGAAAAGGACCTTGAACAACCTCTCATTCTAACCCTCCTGTCATGGGCAGGGACACCTTCTATAGATTGTGACTCAAATCTCTCCTGCTTAAAAAAAAAAAGGCTTTTAAAAGTCTTAAGACTTCAGCCCATTGAAAAGTCAGAATAGTTGTAAACTCAGCATTTTTTAAGAAATGCAAAACTGTTCCCATTGCCTACAGTGAAAATACTTCTGATGAGAAATCTACTAGAATCATGCTTCTTACCAGATATCCTGTCAAGAGAGTGCCAGTTGTCCCAACAACAGCATCTTGAAAATTGTATTATTGGGGCTTTGTCATCTGTGGAAGATTTGCAAGAGGAAATACCTGAGTTTCTTTTCATTCTGAGAAGCCAAAGGGACAGAAAATCACATTATGGAGACAGAGCCAAAGCCAAGGACATTTGACTTCATAATTTTTGAGGTCTTTTGCAACCCTGATGATTCTGTGACATTGAAAGCAGTGAGGCAGCGACATCTTGAGGAAATCCCACTCAACCCTTTGCTGGCATTCCAGGAGTTACGGGATAAGGGATCTTAGGCCTTTGCCTTCCATTGTCTTATCTCAGGATGTCTCCTGCTTATATATTTTAAAATTCACCTTTAAAGAGCCCTATAAAGAGTTCAACTACTTTTTATGAACTATTACTCATATAAGGTCATTCCTACAGATTCAAGCCCTGTTTTTTTCCAGCCCTCCATCCCCTCTGTCCATCTCACCATGGGGAATCAGGAAGAGACGAAGCAGAGAATTAAATATCCTGATGACTTGTCCTGATGGCTCAGTTTAGGCTCCCCACAGCCAGGTGTTTCAACAGAATCACCAAAAACCCCCCTGACCTAGTGAAGAAAGTTCAGTGAGAGCCACCAAAGTGGTGGGGGACTTGGATATGGGGGATGCGAGAAGAGGTGGAGAGAAATTGGGATTATTCAACCTGAGGAAGAACATACAAAGGGATTTTATCCCCCTGTTGTAGTGAAAGTTTCTCTGGACTGAGGCCCAGAGGGAAGCCAAAGCACAAGGGTTGAATTAAAACCTTCGGATAGGCTGAGATACATGGAGTCACACTAAAGTGAAATAGAAATACGAATTTTTAACTTTTAGTAGAAATATATGCTAAGTGCCTTAAACATTAAACAGCTGTAGCAGAGACCTTAAACACAGTTCTTGCTGCAGCAATGTTGCTTTTTCACAGAATTTCTTTACTTTAGACAAAATATAGATAGAACTATACTGTTGACATTTTTTAGATAGAGTGTTCACATAAACAATAAGAGCTGATAGAAACTGTACACACAAATCTGTGTAATACCTGTGTAACACTTGTGTAAGGCTTAGGACTGTTAGAATTAGACCAGGATAGGCTAAGAAAAGAAAAACTAGAATGGTGTGTTAATCTTATTGGTCAATTAGCAAATATAATCCACACTTCTGTAAGAAAAAATATATGGAGCGTATAGAATTAGAAGAAGCAGCTGTTTTCTGCCTGCTGTTTGCTGTTGCTGCTTGGCCTTATCATGTAACCCCCTTTGAACTCTGCCTTCAAGAAAGCTATGAGACAATGAAATAAAGAACTTAGCAGAACAGCAGTCTCCTCTGCTCTCTTACCCTGGTCCAAGAAGGAAGAGTATCCCATCAAAAGCTCAACATCCCCCCAAACAGGTCCTTGCACTTCCAAATGAGGGTTAGGATCAGAAGAATTGATACCCAGACACGAAGCCACATCTGGAGTATCCACTAATCCTGTCAGCTTTGCAAACATAGGATAAGAGCAGGCTGAGGTTATCCAGACACTTTGAACCCTCATCCATCAAGGAAAGACCACTCTGCCATGGGTCATCCACTGCCCTTCAGCAGGGATTTGGGGTGCAGAGTTACAGAGTGGGAGGGCAAAAGGAAAATGTCCAGGAGATGCCCATCTTACATCCCCCAGAGGGGGCATCCTGACCCCGGTGTGATTTGAACACACAGCCTTCTGATCTGGAGTCAGACGCGCTGCCATTGCGCCACGAGGTCAGGGATGGGGGGTCCTCTGCCCAAATGTCATCCCGGAATTTGGGCCATTCTTTGAGGGAATGGGAATTTTGTTTCACCTGACAGAGGAGTGGCACCAACAGGATTTGCCTGTTGCCTTGCTAAACAAAGAGGGCTCTAAATGAGATACTTCAGAGGAAGAAGGCCAAAAAGTACCACTGCCCAGAGCAGCCCTGCAGAGTCCCTCCCAGGGGAAACAGGCTCCTGGATGTGGTGTCTCCAGAGGGGCAGGAGAGGTGGTGGCCCAGCCCCTCACTAGGGACAGAGGCCCCATTGACCTGGAAGATGCACGGATGTCAAGACCATGATTGACAGGTCAGAGGTCACGACCAAAGAGCAGGACAAAGCAGGGAGGTGTGGTGGGTGCCTGCTGCACTCTGCCTCGTGAGGAAGCTGAAGGGAGTGAAGACTTTCTCTGAAAAGTGGAAGAAGCTTCACAACTGCAGGCTCAGTCACTCCTGGGGGACCTGGACTTCTGTCCATGTGATATATCCCTGGAAGGCCAGCGTGGGATGGCACAGTCAGTCCAGGGGACTTCTGGAGTGATTAGGGACAATGAATCAGTGTAAGATGATGGAAATAGGGAAAGGTTCCTGAGGAACAACATGAGAAGAAAAGACTCTTTTTCAAAAAGAGACTAAAAAAAAGAGTCTGGTCCATCCCACCTCAGAGCCCACAGGAAGACTATGAAAGGAATGTTCCTGAAATGAAGGACTAATGTGATGATGACTGGAGACAGGGACCATGGACTTCCCAAGGGCAGAACACTCTGGGACAATACAATTTCTTCCTTTGTGGCCAAATGGACACTGAGGAACACAATTTCTCTTGACTTTGGTTTCACCTCTGACAGGGTCTCCCAGACGTGTCCCTGCAGCAGGACACACACACGGAGCAGCTGAGCTCGATCCAAAGGCAAAGCAAAGGGCCAGGACAAGGCACTGAGGGGGTTGGGGTCAGTGTTGGCAGCCCAGGTGACCCTTCACTGCTTGATGCCGAACTGGCTGTGGTTTGGGGTCTCTGTGGTGGGTGCACAGGATGTTCCACAGAAGGAAGGACACGGGCAGCCCGACAGGGACAGGGCAATAGTGAGGGGACAGGGCCAGTGGCGCAATGGACAACGCGCCTGACTACGGATCAGGAGATTGCAGGTTCGACTCCTGCCTGGCTCAACACTTTTAGCCCAGGGAAATTCCTCCTGCTCCCTTCGTGAGCGCCTTCCTTCTCCTGCCAAGCATCCATCCTCCCTCAAGCTCCCAACGTCCTGTCCCAACACTCCAAAAGGGATGGAGCTGGGGCCCACACCAGAGCCAGGAGCACCACAGCAAATCCCACAGCAGAACACAGGTGCCTCCTGGACTGCTGTCCTGCAGCCAGGACAGAGCCAGAACTCCCAGCATGTCCTGGCACCTCATGTGCTCTGGTCCCCAGCCCCCTCCAAGGCTCCCATTGGTCCTGCTGCCCTTTGTCAGTGCCCTGCCAAGTTCTGCTCTGGAATCAGTGCCCTGCTCACGGCTTTGGTGTCACAAAATGATGTTCCTGTGATGCCGATGCTTGAGAGATGGACAAAAAGCCTGGAAGGGTAAGGACCTCAGGAAGACAACTGTCCCTTGTCACCTCCACTACAGCCAGGCAGTTTTAGGGTGATCAGGCAGGAGTTGAACCTGTGGCGCCCTGATCTATAGTCAGGGGTGTTCATAGTCCACTGAGCAACTGGCCCCAGCCTCTGATCCCACCTGCTGCCCCCACTTCAGGACCACCTGGATTTGTTGGTGGTTAAAGGGAAGTGGCAGGATCTCACCTTGCTCCCCCCACCTGCCCCACCCATGCCAGCCTTGCCCTCCTCACGTGTGGTCCCACTGGTTCCACCACCCAGGAGAGGAGATGTCTGTACTGGGCTCCAGGCTCAGCTCAGCTGCTCTGGTGGGTTGGAGGGCACGTCTTGCCTTCCCCGTGGGATGTGTAGTTAAATTTCCCAGCCAATACAGAACTCTCTGGACCTGTGGTGCTTGGTGGAGGGGAAAGCTCAGCCCAAGGCCACCTGTTTTGTCCACCACTTGCTCCTGCCTGGTGACAGAGAGACGGACAGGTGAGTTGTAGCAAGATCTTGCTTGATGGCCAATTGGTCTGGGCTACCCTGCACATGGACACCTTCGACCATCCTGGCCCAAGCCACAGACACAGTGAAGGTGCAAACCAGTGGTGACAGCTCCATGAGCACGTAAATGTGGGATGAAGCAGCAAAAGAACATGGAAACTGGAATTTTACATGAAATAACATGTTGGAAAAGACACATGGAGGTCTCTAGTCCAGATTTCGGCTCAATTTATGACATGCAGGTCAGGACTGTGTGCTCAGACTCTGGAAATCTCCAAGGATGTAGAGACCACAGCCTCTCTGGGCTCCTCTCTTAGTGATTTGCCATCTCACGGGGAGTGTTTTTTGCCAGTATGTCCACTCAGAGCCTCCCCTGATGCGGGGGAAGTTTTACTGTGCAGGAAGCCCACCAAGAAGGGACAAACACAACACAGAGGCAGGGTTCCATGGAGAAAGATGTCCCCTGTCACCACCAATATGACAGCCAGGCTGTGGGCAGGAAAATTGCGAGCCAGGCAGGAGTCGAACCTGCAATCTCCTGATCCGTAGTCAGGCGCGTTGTCCATTGCGCCACTGGCCCGGCCTTCCTGGAGCTCTGGGGGGTTCCCATCGCTGGATGAGCTTTGTGAGAGAATTAATTAAGTATAGAAAAAGCAGATTTCAGGAGATCCTTAGGAAGCAGGTGATGTAATCCCTGCTCAGAGCACAGCAGTCTTTGGCATGAGGTTGTTTTGTTAGTCGAAACTCCAAGGATGGAAACTCCAAAGCCTCTCTGGGACCGTGTCCTTCTCTGAGACCATCGATGTCACATGCAGAACTTGGCAGGGCACTGACAAAGGGCAGCAGGACCAATGGGAGCCTTGGAGGGGGCTGGGGACCAGAGCACATGAGGTGCCAGGACATGCTGGGAGTTCTGGCTCTGTCCTGGCTGCAGGACAGCAGTCCAGGAGGCACCTGTGTTCTGCTGTGGGATTTGCTGTGGTGCTCCTGGCTCTGGTGTGGGCCCCAGCGCCATCCCTTTTGGAGTGTTGGGACAGGATGTTGGGAGCTTGAGGGAGGATGGATGCTTGGCAGGAGAAGGAAGGCGCTCACGAAGGGAGCAGGAGGAATTTCCCTGGGCTAAAAGTGTTGAGCCAGGCAGGAGTCGAACCTGCAATCTCCTGATCCGTAGTCAGGCGCGTTGTCCATTGCGCCACTGGCCCTGTCCCCTCACTATTGCCCTGTCCCTGTCGGGCTGCCCGTGTCCTTCCTTCTGTGGAACATCCTGTGCACCCACCACAGAGACCCCAAACCACAGCCAGTTCGGCATCAAGCAGTGAAGGGTCACCTGGGCTGCCAACACTGACCCCAACCCCCTCAGTGCCTCGTCCTGGCCCTTTGCTTTGCCTTTGGATCGAGCTCAGCTGTTCTGTGTGCATGTCCTGCTGCAGGGACACGTCTGGGAGACCCTGTCAGAGGTGAAACCAAAGTCAAGAGAAATTTTGTTCCTCAGTGTCCTCTTGACTACCAAAGAAATCATCTCTTCAAAGAAATCTATTCTTTTGGTCAAGGGCGGTCTTGCCTTGGTAAATCCTTGGCCTTCCAGTCATTTTTACATCCTTCTTCCCTCTGGGCATGGCTTTCAGAAGGATTGTTTCCATAGTCTTCATGTGGCCTCTGAGCTGTGATTGCCCAGGCTGGAGCTTTTCAGACAGTCTTTCTTATTCTTCTTGAAAATAAAATCTCATGTTGTTTATCAGAAACTTATCCCTTTTTCCATAATCCTACATTGAATAATTATTCTTGATCCCCCTCCAGAAATCCCCTGGACTGACCATACCACCCTATGTTATCCTGCCAGGCAAGCACATCCAGGTCCTCCAGGAGTGACTGAGCCTGTAGTTAAAAAGTTTCCTGCCTTTTCTTGAGGAAGACTTCACCTCCTTCCTGAGGTAAATTGTGGTAGACACGCACCACAACACCTCCTTCTGTTCTCTACTTTGATCCTGACCCATAACTTCCATCCAGCTCAGAGGAGAGCTCTGGGCACCATATTCCCCACATAGTCCATGCCCCTATATCTGCCCAGAGCCTCCCTGAGCCCTGCCTCTGCCACAGAACAGCCCCCCAGAAAAGCAGAGGGGTGCCAGAGGTGCCCCAGACTGACCCCGGTGTGATTCGAACACACAACCTTCTGATCTGGAGTCAGACGCGCTGCCCTTGCGCCACGAGGTCGGGGTGGAGGGGACCAGGGGCCTTGGGTTGGCTGCTGGGAATGTCCTTTCCATGGGGACCATCCCAGGGTGTCCCTGTGCCCTCAGGAGCAAGGCTGTGGCTATGGAGCAGCAACCTGAGGGGAGGGTGGCCAAGGCCTGGCTGCAGAGACCAGCCCAGGCTGCAGGATGAAGGTACAGGGTGGGATCAGGGGACGTAGAGGCTCAGTGAAGGCAGGAACCGGGCTCAGGGATGCTCCGAGGGAGGATGGTGGCCAAGGGGGGAACACAGGAGAGCCCGAGGTGGGCTTTGGGTGTAGACCCAGGAAAGGTTTTGGTGGAGTAGAACACCCATGGGCTCAGCCCAGTCACAGCTCCTGATGTCCTGCCCCAGCCACAACCCTGTGCTGCCTGGGAGTGGCAGCTGGACCTCCTCCAAGGAGGGCAGGATGTCCCACCAGTGCAGGCAAGGTCCACCACCACCTCTGGCTGCCCAGTCCTTTCCTCATGGGTGCTTAGAGCAAGGCTGCCATGGATAAGAGTGTCAGTAAGGAGGTGAAGCCTTCCTCCCCCCTCTCCAACTCCATTCCCAACTTCGTTTCCATCCCAGCATGCTGGAGAGAGTCTGCTGGGTACCAGGGTGTCTGGAGAAGGACAGTACAGGTGGTGGCTGCAGCCAGCAGGGCAATGGACAAAGCACCAGGAAACTCCTCCCTGGCTCAGCCTAATCCTGCCCACAGCCTGGCCCGAGCAGAGCTCTCAGTGTTAGTATAATTTCAGAGCAGTTTCGTAAAGTTATAAAAATGTTACAAAATTATATGAAGTTAGGAAAAAGTTAGCTTTCTAGTTAAACACTTACCCCGAATGTGAGTGACACCCTCCAAAAATTCGATTCCTCCATAAAATTTGATGGCTGAAACCAAATCCCATCCCCGCTCTCCAAACATATTGATAATCACCACGCATTTACTCTGTGAATTGCCAGTGCTGAGGATGGAGCAAAGAGGCATTTCCTCTTGCTTTTACCTTTCCACTGGAGCAGATCCTGCACCCTGAGGTCCCTTCCTCCTCCAGCACCTTTTCCCACAAGAGGGAGCCTGGAGCCAGCTCACAGGCTCCACGAGCTGTAAATCAGGCTGGAGATTAATTTTGCTCAGTGAGGGATCCTCCATCCCTAGGCCAGACTGGAAATTCAGCTTGCTTCCTTCTTGGAAATACAGGTTTTTTTTCCTCCACAGCTCAAATTTTTTGTCTATTCAGTCCCAATGATCGCTATTAGACTTCCCCCCCCCCCCCCCCCCCATTTTTCCCTGCTGACCACCCCCTGTGGCACCTCTCCTCATCCATCTCACTCTGTTACTTGCTCCTTACAGTGATGTAAACAAGGACAGATTTTCAGCCAGTTCCAGGACAACTTCACCCCAACTGCAGTCAAATCCTGCAGATTTAGATTGCCATAATGCAAATCTGGATAAGTGCACAGAAAAAGCAGATGTTCCCCACCATTTTAGTGCCCCAGGTGTTATTTTCAGAGGTGTCCCATGGCTGAAGACTTCAAAAGAGAAGTCTTCCCTTATGAAGGAGTTCCATTCATAAGCACTCTCTCCCTCAAAAGGATGTGAGTCCCAGGCCAGATCAGCAAAACCCTTCAGGGATGGGGGCTTCACCACTGCCCTGGACAGCTCTGTCAGGGATGGACAGAGCTTTCTATGAAGGAATTGTTCCTAATATCCAATGTAAACCTCCCCTGGTGCATTTTGAGGTGATTCCTCTTGTCCTGTCACTTGTTACTTGGGAGAAGATCCCAACTCCCACCTGGCTGTCCCCTCCTGTCAGGGAGTTGTGCAGAGCCACAAGGTCCCCCCTGAGCCTCCTTTTCTCCAGGCTGAGCCCCTTTCCCAGTTCCCTTGGCAGCTCCTCAGAAGAGATCCTTAGACAAGGAGCAGAACTTCCACTGTGTGTAAGCACTTCTTTTGTGATCCATATAAAACATGTCTCTGACCCAGAATAACCTGGAAAAGGAGAACAAAAAAGAGTAAATAAAGTGCAGAGGTATCAAGACAGACTGAGATGGAACTTGAATTTCAAAGGTTTGGGGTTTTTGGTTTTTTTTTGTTTTGTTTTGTTTTTTGTTTTGTTTTGTTTTGTTTTGTTTTGTCTTTTCTTCTGGGATAATTTCTGATCCTAATTTGAAGGGGGTTGTGATTGTATAAGCACTTGTGATCTGATAGTGAGGACATTCTGGAAAAGATGGAGAAGGATATTGAATGTAAGATTACTGGGCAATCACTCCTCTTCCACCAGGTTTTTAACACACCTGAGGTTTTGAATTTGTGCTTCACTTCCCATGGAAATAAAGTTTTAAAAGGCAAACATTTCCAGTTCATCACTACAGAACAGAGCCATTTTTTGCAATTTAAAGAAAAAAATCATTGATAAAGCTGAGTTTCTGCTCTGGTCTGACAAATTACAACGACAGATCCTGTCTGAGAGCTGAGATGAATGTCTCAGCTAGGATCCCCTTGAATTCCGTGGGAACCCGAGCCAACCGAAGGGTTCCTGTTACAGCATTTGTTTCAACCCTGTCCCTGGAGTACCTGGAAATGGAGACACAAGCACCTCTCCTTCACGACGGGATGGCGCCTGCAAATTTGCAGTGGAAAGCAAACAAAGAAATCAGGGAGGCAGAGAACAATGCCCATGACTGAGGGGGAGGTTTGTACTGCTCATATCAAAACCGCTGGGTCAGAACAACATCAATAAATATCTTGTATAGAAAGAGACTGAAGCAAGTGACTGAGGGAGAACCTGAGCTGTCAGCTGCCACTTGCATGTCAGTTGATATTGTTCAAACTCTGTACGGACAAATCCTGAGGAAAACTCATGGATTTCACTTGTCCTGTGCTCTTTGTGCACCTGCAAAGCTGAAGGTGCTGCTGGTGACACCTGCAAACCCATAATCTGCACCTCAAGAATCATAGAATCGTGAAGGGTTTGGGATGGAAGGGACCTGAAAAATCATCTCAGTTCCAACCCCCTGCCATGGATAGGGACACCTTCCACTAGACCAGAGGTTTTTTTTCTTTGCAGAACTTTCACAGAACAAAATACGACTATTTGGTATGTTTGTGGATGGAATGATCATTGTCCTTTATGTCTTTCTCTTGGGAACAACTGGTGCATCACAGGAGGATCATACATCCTCTGTTGCCCACAGAAGCTGTGGCTGCCCCTGAATCCCTGGAAGTGTCCAAGGCCAGGTTGGACAGGGCTTGGAGTACCCTGGGATAGTGGGAGGTGTCCCTGCCCATGTCAGGGGGTGGAACAGGATGATCTCTAGTGTCCCTTCCAACCCAAACTATTCTATGATTCCATGATGATCCTATGATATTCCAGCTGCCTTCTCTCCCACCAAACGATGGCCAATTTCCTCCAGGCAATCCATTACCAGCCACATTGATATTTCAAGTTAACAGCACTCTCTGGGTGGATCCATATTGATAAGGGGCCCTCCCAGCAGCCTTCCCAGTGGTCAGGCAGGGAGGCACAGCTATTTGTCCCCTTGCTTTTGTGCCCCCGAGCCATTGTTCAGGTTTAGCCGTGTGCAGCGGTCAGGCTGTACCCGCTGCCTTCCCATGTCACCCCTGCCAAGGTTCCCTGGACATCCACAGCTATTCCCACTGCCCTATAAATGCCAGAGTGCTCCCTCCTCCCCTGCTCAAAGGTTCTGGCACTGTGGCCCTGTCTCCACGCTGCAGCTGAGACCTTCCACCATGAAGCTCTTCTCCTGCCTCATGGCTCTCCTGCTTGCCCTCCTCCAGGCCATTCCAGGTAAGGGGCAAGACCCACGCTGGGGTCTGCCTGTGTAGGAGGTAGAGCTCACTCATGTGGTGGTGCAGAACATTCCCCTCAGCTCCTTTCATTAGAGCAGTTCCCTATTTCTCAGAGTAGAAGCAGAAGGGAAAAGTTAACCTACGGTGAGCAGGTGTCACACCAGAACCTCCCCACAGAAGCCTCTGCCAGGCGTGGCTCCTTGTGACTCTTTGAAGCCTCTTTATGCCACTTTCTGGCACTACTGGATGGTGGCACCATGGAAATCACCTGCCTCTTCTAACTCCAGGGTTAAAAATTGTCCCCTCTGTGTACAGTAAAAGAGAGCAGAGGTGTTCCCTGGTGTTGTCCAGGTTGAACTGCACCATTGACTTCAGCTCCCTGGATATTCTGGTTCCCCTTCCTCAGCCCTGCTGCTTCATTGACTCATTTTCTGATTGTGTTTTTATCCTACCTATTCTTCATCCTTAATGAAAATCCTCACCTTGGAGAAAGGCTTCCAGAGAAAGAAGGAACTGGGCAAAGTGCTTGTTCCTGTTAATTGACCCAGATCCTGCTTTTGGGGGCTTTTTGAAGTCATAATTTTATCTTCAGGGCATGTGATGACCATGCCGTCCCTTGCATGTTCCTGCAGCATTGCAGCCCCAGAACTTAGAAGCATCCGAGACTGGGCTGTCCCTTCCCATTATAGCATGAATGGCCAGGATATGTTCAGAAAATTCCATCAACCTCTATGTTTCACTCCAGTTGTACAAAAACATTCCTTGCAGTGCTCCGACGCCCCATGAGTTCCTCAGAACTTTAGGGTTTTGGGGGCATTTGTGTCAGATCCCTAACTGGGGTCTGTGGGGTTTCAGCAGGAGGAAGACCACGAGAATGGACTGATCCTGCAGCACAACTGGGAATCCCATTCTCCCTGTAGGTCTTGGCTTGCCCAGAGACACCTTGCGTTGTTTGGAATACCACGGCTACTGCTTCCATCTGAAGTCCTGCCCAGAGCCATTTGCTGCCCTTGGAACTTGCTACAGGCGCCGGAGGACCTGCTGCGTTGGTATGTGTGGGAACCCTGCCCAGGCGGGCAAAATGTGGGGGGAAATGGTGACACTTGGAGAAACAAACTTGTTCTCTTTCTCTCCAAATCATGGAATCCCAGAATGGTTTGGGTTGGAAGGGAATTTAAAGCTCTTCCAGTTCCAACCACCTGCCATGGGCAGGGACACCTTCCACTAGCCCAGGTTGCTCCAAGCCCCATCCAACCTGGCCTTGGACACTTCCAGGGGTGGGGTCTGAGCCATCTCTTTCCATGTACAAAGATGGACCTGACATCAGTGTGGAACATTTGAGGCTGGCCAAAATAACCCAAAGCTCTATCTCCAGCCAGGGAAATAAAAGTTTTGGCCCACAGAAATCTCGGTAAATTTGCTTGTAATCATCTGTTGAGGGACTGCTGGCAGCACCCACCCTGCTGTGCGTAATAGCTGCCAACTGCCCTCTTCCCTGTTAGTTTATCTAAATCTTCCCAGACTTGCTTGTTTTTGGTGGTCCTCAATAGTTAACATATATCATGAATGATTAATCACTTTAGAGCCAACTGCACTAATCCTAAGGTTCCTCTGATCCAGCGTCCTGGATCTGTCTGTGACCAGAAGTGGATATTTCCTCACAGTTACTCTGTATGTGGAAAGTGACCACAACCATATCATTACGTTTCCTTACATATTCTCCTGTTTCATGAATTTGCAGCTCAGGGTTTTTAGATTTAGCCATCCTTGTGCTTAAAAGTCCTCACTGGATTTTTTCCCCACAGATTAGGAATTCCTTCCCTTTGTTTTAAAACCTCGTCCCTCACAATTTTATTCAGTGCCACCTACTCGAAATGCAGTCATTCTGCATTTATCTTCTTCACACCTGTACAATATCCCTCCTTCCATTAATTCCTTCCCAAGCTGCTGGGTCACAAATTCCTTATTTTACAGAAGTGCTGTGATAAGCCCCAAAGTCCATCTTTGTATCTTCGCTTTTGGAGACACAGTAACCACAACTTCCCAACAGTTTTTGTGCACGAGCTGGTTTGGATGTCGGTGTCAGATTTTCTGGTTTGACTTAAACCCTCTGAATTGCAGACACCACATCCAACTTCCACATCTGCCAGGATGAGGGGGGTCATTGTGTGCCCCCAGAAATCAAATGTCTGCAAGAGCAAGAGGGACTCTGCCCTCGCAGAGGATGGAAGTGCTGCATAGAAGTGTGACAAAGACCTCGTGGGATTGCAGAAAATCAGAGAAATGCATGGTCAAGAAATCAAACAAGTTTTATTCCAAGTGTTTCAGAGGTGCCTGATGTTCTCAACATGCAGTGTGTAATTAACCAGAGGTGACATGTTTCTTTATATTAAAAAGTCAATAAATGCTAAATAAGCAGATACAACAGTCATTTATTTATGGAAAGAGGCAGAATGTGTCTCTATTACACCTACATGCAAAAACCACAAAAATTTGCTGTTGCATCCTTGGAAACCCCATCCCCTAATCCTCCTTACCAGCCTAATCTTATTTACCACGTTGACTTTATGCTTGGATGCTTTGCAGGATTGAGGACAATTAATCACAGAATCTTTAAGGTTGGAAAATATCTCCAAAGTCATCGAGTCCAACCTGTGACCAATCCCCGCCTTGTCACCCAGACCAGAGCACTGAGTGCCACACACAGTCATTCCTTGAACATTTCAGGGAGCGGCTGAGGGAGCTGGGAAAGGGGCTCAGCCTGGAGAAAAGGAGGCTCAGGGGGGACCTTGTGGCTCTGCACAACTCCCTGACAGGAGGGGGCAGCCAGGGGGGTCGGGCTCTGCTCGCAGGGAACAGGGACAGGATGAGAGGGAATGGCCTCAAGCTGTGCCAGGGGAGGGTCAGGTTGGACATCAGAGGAATTTCTCCACGGAAGGGGTGGTTAAGCATTAAAACAGGGTGCCCAGGGCAGTGGTGGAGTTCCCATCTCTGAGGGATTTAAAAGACAGATAGATGAGGCACCTGGGGACATGATTTAGTGGTGGCTTGGGGGATGGTTGGACGCAACGACCTTAGAGGGCTTTTCTAACTTAGTGATTCTAGTTATGTTGTTCTGTTTGGGGCTTTTTTTTCAGGGAGAAGAGAACTTCTAACCTAGCTCTTTCACCTGGCAGTTTAAGATGTGTTCCCAGAGTAGTTTTATTCCCACAGCTGAAGGGACAGCAAACAGCAGGGCCAGGCAGGGCAGCTGGAACATCACATTTTACAGCCAGAGCTGCACATTCACCATAGATTTACCACCACGGGGTGCATTGCTGAACTAACAGCTCTTCCACCAGTGCTGTGTGCTCATCACGCTCAGGAATGAAGCCTCCCAAATTCCTCAGAAGCCAAAGCTGGGAAAAAAACTCACACCCAGGTTTCAGCTGGAGAAAATATTCACACGAGCTCAGATTAAAAAGGAATCACTCCCAGCCTGCACCCTCCTCCTCCTGCAGCTCCTCGGGAGTCTTCTCGTGCAGGTTGCTTCCCTCCTACCTGTCACTTCCCGGGAATTTTGCTGGCTGCAGGTGAAGGGCAGAGAATCCCTCTGAGCCTCTTTTTTCCAGCTGGAACCCTACCAGCCCAAAACGCCAGCTGCCAAGGAGAGGAATGAGGGAAGCCAGTAACCAGTGAACATGAAAAAAGTCAACATTGTTTGGAGCAGCAGCGCTGGGTCAGAATGACACGAAAGGGTTTCTCAGCAGCAAATGTTGCTCCGGGGACTGGAATATAATTAACTCCTGCCTACTCCTTCCCTCTTCCCGGATGCCATCCAGCATGCCAGCAGCACGCAGAGACTTCTGCAAAATCTCACTCCCAGCCCTGAGATTTTCCAGCAGAGCCAAAGGAATGGGGATCCTCGTGCTCGTTTTCATATTCATCTCCCTAACCCAGCACGGTAAGACCAGGAAGGCCTGGGGTGGTGAACAGGATTTCTGGGATAACCTTTCTTCACTGTGTGATATTGCAAGTGCTGAGGAAAGGTGTTTTCTGGGTGAGAGAATGGGTGAGATACTTTGGGAAAATTTGTGATTTAATCCTTTGGGGAATACAAATAATGAGCAGGGAGGAAGCTGTGAAAATGGGGCGCATCACTGAGTTAGGAGAAGCCCTAAAGGAGATGTCCTGCGCTCTGGGAAAATGTTCCTGCCTTTTCTCAGGCTGCAGTTGCCTCCTTGGCAGGCGGAGGACCACCCCTCTGACCTCCCATGCACGGTCTTTGCCAATGTCCTGAAAAAACAGCTCCATGATCAAACATTCCCTGAGGGAGGTTGGCTTGGCAACTTGGGATTTTTAACATGGATGTCTGAACCTCTCCTGTGGGATGGGGATCCCGGGTGCGCTCGAGGTGCCCAGGCTCCCTGTGTGCTCCCAGTGGCTTAGCTGGCCGGGAACATGGTGCCAGAAGGAATCCCATTAATTTTATCCATGATAAATTTGCTGGTTCCTTGTCCAGGAGATGCTCATGGACCAGACAGCTGTAACCATGGAGGAGGCTTGTGCCGAGTGGGAACCTGTGTCTCTGGTGAATACCTGGCTCAGTACTGCTTTGAACCCATCATTCTCTGCTGCAAAAATTTGTCACCCACCACCACAGAGAGCTGAAGGTTTCCAAAGGAGCCAGCTGCAGCACTTGGAGAGCTGCAGGCTCCACTGGCACGGCAGGAGCAGCTGCTGGGAAGGAGATTTTGTGGCTTCTGTGACTGTTGCTTCCCCAGGAGGACATGGCTATGGATTCATTCATGAACTCCTAAACAATTTGCTTTTGCACAGAAGCCTCTGTGACTTTTTAGGAAACACTGTGACAAGAAACTGGGGACACCCAAACTATTTGTCACCCCTTTGGGACTCTGATTGTTATCTGACATTCACAGGTGAAAACTTGTCTTTCTCCTTCCCTAAGAGCAATAAACCTGAGGTTTAACACAGCAGCAAGTGCCCACCTGTGAGTCAGCAATGCTGCCAGTGGTGGGATGCCACTGACCAGGACTGACCACAGGAGCCCTCACCTCCTGAGAACACCAGGGTGGCTCTGTCCCTTTATTTCCCTTCCCAGAGAAAAGAGCTACAATGGGGGAAGCCTTTTTGGCATCAATTTTGGTGAAAAAAGCACCAGGTCTGATGTAAAGGTGAGTGTGGTCTGTGCTTCTCAGGCAAGATCCATCCCACCGTCCTCCTTTCCAGGTTGCATCAGGTTCTCAAGGCAATCACGAAATCCAAGAATGGTTTGGGTTGAAGGGACCTTAAAGATCATCCAGTTCCACCCCCTGCCATGGTAGGGACACCTTCCACTACCCCAGATTGCTCCAAGCCCTGTCCAACCTGGTGTTGGGCATTTCCAGGGATCCAGGGGCAGCCCCAGCTTCTCTGGGCACCCTGTGCCAGGACCTCTCCACACTCACAGGGAAGGACTATTTTTCCTAGGACCCCAGGTTTATTTGTTTTTAGACACGGTGGGGAAGGGATCTGAAAGCTGTGTCCTACTGCTCCTGACAGGCTGCCCTCTCCATCCAGGGACTCCGTTCCTGGTGCACTTCCTTTCCCTTTTGCTCACCCAGCCCCAAGAAAATCAGTCTCTTTGTCCCTAGCAGCTTTCTTCCTACGAGTTCCCTCAGCCTAAATTAATTATCTGTCCAAATCCACTCTCAGCCCTTCTGTGTCTTTTCAACATAAAATTTTGGCACTCCCCTGCCTTTGTCAGCTTCTGGTCTCCCTTTCCAGGTAAAATATTTCTCTCCGGGTCAATCATTTCTGTGGAAGCAAGGAAACAATGATGTAATGAGAGAGCTATGCCAACCAGCTGAGGCGCTGCTCAGACAGAGCCAGGGAAAAGTCCTCGCTGGGAGATGAAATTCTTGTTCTGATGAATCAAGCGGGAAAATTCCCCCTGACCTCACCAGGGTCAGGCCCCACTGCCAGAGGGCTGACAATTCATTCATCCAAGTGTCTCCATTCACTGAGGAGCAGCCCAGCTACTCTCCTCGGGTCATCACTGGCACTCCAGCACACACAGGGAGATGCCAGCTCTCCCCTGGAGATCCCTGCAGTTGGATGAACCCTCAGGAGAGCCAGATTAGCCAGAGCTGGCTGTTGGCTTGGGAACTGATACTGAAAACAGGGACCGGAGCCAAATTCCTGCCCATGTCCAGCCCATCCCTCTGACGCACGCTGAGGTACGAGGACAGCACGGGGAGGGGTTTGAATCGAGGCACCTCTCCAAATCAAACAGTTTGTTTCTCACATTCACCCCTAGGGTTCATTATTCGTGCCCCTCATCTGGGGATGCTCAGCCATCGTGGTCACAGCCTGGTCTCCTAGGAAAGCGAAGAGTGGGTTCATAATGCTCACCTTGCACATCTCCCAGACAGTTTTGGACCTGCTAGCCAGCCAGATTTCAATCAGAAAAGGTGAAAATGCTCAGTTTATAAGGAATATTGTCCCTCTGGCAGTAGTGTGCATGCAGCCTGATGCTAACAGGCATGTTCCTGCTGTCCCACAGCTGTGTGTCCCTTGTTTGCTGATCTGGGTAGAAATAACCCTAAAAATCCCCAAAGCACAACCCAACAACAACCAAAAAAATAAACAAAAATCCATCATAATTTCTGCCTGATTAATAATATGAACTGAATTCTCTTCCAGTCTCACTCAGAGGGAGGAGAAAGAAAGCACCAAGGACATGGTGGATGGTGGAGAACGGCACTTACAGACTTCACAAAACTGTTTATTGATGCAGTTTCTTGACTCCTGAGCTCACCTGTGACAAAGTGCCCAGCTCAGCTCATGGGAAGCTGCTGGAACAGCAACATGAGCTGCTTTGGTGTAAGAGTATGATAGGGAATGCTGCTCAAATTAATTAATCCCTAGTTGGAGTATCCCGTAACCCTGGGGAGGAGGAGGAACCATAAAATCATCATAGAATCACAGAATGGTTTGGGGACCTTAAAGATCATCCAGTTCCAACCCCCTGCCATGGCCAGAGAAGTGCTGAACTCCCCTGAGTGGCCATCCTTGTTCATCCACTCAGCACAGAGCTGCTCATGAGACCACACTCAAACACCATTCTCCAACCCTTTAAACCCAAAAGCCAAAAAACACCCACTGTTTGAGGCACTCAGTAAAAGCCATTTCCACTGTGACCCTTTGCCAGAGGATTTCCACCCATGACCACCAGTCCTGCCCAGCTGGGACCATTTCCCAGAGTGCAGACCCTCTTGCAGTCAGCAAAGCTCAGCTGAATCCAACCCTTTCCCTGCAGGCTGCATGTAGGAGTAGAAGGGACAGTGAGGATAAGGGGGGACTTAATGAAAAAGTGAAATCTCCCATCCCTTGAGAGATGCAGGCTGGGGAGAGTTTAAACCAGGCCAGAGAAGACATTAAGGGTTTGTCCTCACAGGTGAAAGCCAAATGAGAAAGGATTTTTGTGGGAAATGCTTGACTGAGCTTTGAACTCCAGCTGTCTGTACCTGATAGAGCTCAGAAGGGTACAAAATAGGGTTTTTTTAGTATTACCTTAGCAGATCTACACCTAAATGAGATGCAAAAATCATCCAGACCTCTTGGGATGTATATTTGGGATCTCTGCAGCCATACAGACAGCCAGGATAGAGCCCTACCCTCAAGCCAGGTCTGTCAACCAGCACAAGCCTCCTGGATAACTGGGGGTTTTAGTCCCTCGAAGCATGGCATGAATTCCCTTGCCGGGATTTGTTTGCTGTTCCCAGGCAACAGGCCAGTGTTTGTTTAGCAGAGAGAGCCAAATCCTCCTCTTCTACCCTAAAAACATAACTGTGAGAGGAGATCACAATCAGTGATCCTGTGCAGTCAGGAGCAGGATGGTGTTGGATGGGCTCCTGCTTGGGCAACCTGAGGTGCCACAGCCGTGGGCAGCCCCTTTGATCCAGATTGTCTCTGACATCCCTGGCTATCCCACGCAAACCAGTGCAACCATCTGGATGCCTGGATCTTCCTTCACCCCCACACAGGAAAAAGGGGTCACATTCCAACATTCCACCTGCTCACGTGGAGCTCTTCCACCTCCTGTGGGGTGAAAGAAATCCCCTCACCCTGATGCCTTAGGTTTTAACTTTTATATTTTTCAAATCCTGTACTGCCCAGTGTGTAACTCTGAAGTTTCTTGCAGCCTGTTCACTTCTGCTCTCTCGTGCTAGGACTCTACGAAGCCTCTCCGGGCCTGCTCTCCAAGGACACCCAGACCATCCTAGGCCCAAAAAGTATAAACCAAAAGCCTTTGAGAGGGTGGCAAGCCGACGAGAAATTACATCATTAAACTGAAGCTTTAATTGGAGAATTAACCCTGATATGCAAATGAACCAAACCTGTAAAAGTGTGAAGAACTCGTGACCTGTTGTCCATCTTGGGGTCCATCTTGGCAGTGGCCTCTGGCTCCCCAGGGGTACCTTTGAAGGCCTTTCAAATAAATACCTACCTTTATTCCCTTACTCCTGTCTAGCCTCTGTTTTTAGGTGGCCTTTTAAGACATCAACCACAGCCCAGCTCCAGGGCGTGCTGGGGAGATAAAATCGGTCAGGATTCAGAGGCTGTATCTACATGAGTAAACCAAATCACACGAAGCTGAGCCTCAGAAATCAGTGAATACTCACAAGTGCTGTCAGAAAATGAACCCTTTGCGACGCTGTTCCTTGGCACAGTTTGGGAGTGGGCAATGCCAGGAATGATCCATAATTGACATCTGGACGAGGCTCTGCACTGGAAAGGAGAATTTAATTGCACAAGGTGTGCTCTGACCATTTTCTGTGAGGCAAAACCATCATTTCCTGCTGTGTCCAGCTCTGGGGTCCTCAATGTAAGACAGACATGGACTTGTTGGAGTGAATTCTGAGGAGGCCATAAAAAGTGGTCTGGAATGAGAGCCATGGGGGGTTTCTGGGCTAGGGCTGAGCCCAGAGCTGAGCCCATGATCATTTCTTCACAGGCTGAATTGCAGGGCTCTGTCAGAGCTTGCTTGGTGTGGTAAAAAGCCATCTGTGGGATTGGCAGTAGGAGGTGGCATCACAAGCTGGCCAAAGGGTTCCTTCACCCAAGGAATTGCTCCTGCTGGCAAAAACTTATCCCAGAATGCATTTAAAAATCGGGCTGCTCAGGTCCTGGCCTGAAGGCAATGAAGTCAGTGGAAACATCCCTCCTGTTTGGGGCCAGAGAGCGGATATAGATTGATTTGACTCCTCCCAGACCCAAAACCTCTCAAGCATCCAGGAGCCGATTCTTGTGCCATGTGTCTGAGCACAGATCAGCCTTTGTGCATGGTGAGCTCTGAAAAAAGACATCTGCTGGCAGGTTGGGAAGCAGGGGAGGGGGGGAGGCTGCTGGGCCAGCCCCAGTAGGCTCACCAGAGGCTGAGGCCAACACGGCAGTGGGACCACGCCAAAGGGAGCAAGACCAGCTGTTGTTCAAGCAGTTGCCCAAGGGACAGAGATTTCCTGCCCCTGATTTCTGGAGGAAATCTGCTTTTTGTTGGTACTGTCTAGTCCTGGCTTTCTTTCCCAAGGCACGTTCTGCGACTCAACCCGTGTACCACAGCTGCAGAGCAGGGGCTTGTGGTGGTGTGGGGATGCATCCTGGTCCCCGTGGAGCCTGCAGCATCCAAACAGCTCCAGGCACAACTCACCCTCTGCAATGGTGCTGGTCCCACCACGGGAGAGCAGCTGAGCTGGAGACAAACACCTGGAATTTTGCCATCCGTCGTTGGGAACTCTGTGGCCACGTGGTACCCTGGCTCTGTGCTCCACATCCTCTCTGGAGCACACCAAGCCATCTGCACACACATGTTCAGACACTTCAGGTTGCACACTCAGAGCAGGACCCCCAGAGGAGCATCCACACACTCCTCCCTGCTTGGGCTGAAGCTCAGGAACAGCCATCTCCTTTCTGCTGGATAAATGCTGCCCAAATTCTTTGCCTTGGAAGCTCTTCCCTGTGAGGGTGGCGAGGCCCTGGCCCAGGGTGCCCAGAGAAGCTGTGGCTGCCCCTGGATCCCTGGAAGTGTCCAAGGCCAGGTTGGACAGAGCTTGGAGCAACCTGGGATAGTGGTAGGTGTCCCTGCCCGTGGCAGGGGGTGTGACAGGATGATCTTTGAGGTTCCTTCCAACCCAAAGAATTTAATGATTCCATAATTCCACGAGATTCTGCTGCACCATCTCTCATGCTGGAGATGCCAATCCTCAGAGGTACAGGGTGGGTTATGGCCTTCTACCCAAGCAGTGCCACCAGATTGGCAGAGCACCAACACTCTTCCAGAGGCTCTACACACCTCCTTGCATCCAGCCCTCCCCCAGGTAGGTTTCCAGACCCATTTCCCTTCCCAGGCTGTGTGTGGCCAGTTTGCAGGACACCCTGGTTAAGAGCTCAGTGTCCCTTGCTCCAAAGTCCAACTGGTGAAGGCCCCTTTATCTTCACTGTTTGATGAAGGTGATCCTTGCTCTGTTCAAGCAGCCTGAAGGACATGAGGTTTGCATTTTTCAGCACTCCCTGGCATCCAGCCCGCAAAGAAAAAGCCATCGAGGTGACTTCTGAAGGGAAAAGGGAAGACTTGATGATGGCCTCCGCTGCGTCATTGCTGTAAAAAAAGTCTTAATAAAGTTTCTATTTCCTCTTCCTCCATTTGTTGTTGGTTGGGGGACATTTCTGCTCGTTGTTTGCTTTGTGTTGTTTTCCCAAGTTGAAACGCAGGTCTCATCTCTACTGATTTCCTGGAACTGACCTGGAGAACTGGTACAAACCTGAGAGCCTGCCAGGACCCCTGGGAGAGCTGTAATCCACAAGCTTTCCTAACACCATGGAATACTGCAGGGAGGTATCCCAGCTTTCCCACTGAATAAGTACATAAATGGATAAAATCTTAAATTGCCATTTTTTTCTGGACAGTTGTAAATAAAACCTTGGCAAACATCCTCTCTGCAGCCTGGAAGTTGGGAAATTGACACAGACCCATGATTTTTTTAAGGATCCCATTATTTTCAAGCCAACTTTGTGTGTTGGAGAATGCTGAGGAGGAGACTCTGGATTTTTTCACGCTTGACTGTCAGTGCTAAACAAAGAGAGTGAGAGCTGGAAATAAAACAAAAACAAAACAAAACAAAACCCAGCATTTTGATACTGCAAACACTTGGATTGGATTTTAACATCACATGCTCTAGCCTACCAACACAGAGCCAGATTGGGTCAATCCCAGCATCCTGTCTCCAGCAGCAAGCAGTAGCAGACTCCCTAGTGCTCAGTGCTGTTTGTCAATAAAACCCTGATTTTTCAGCCCCTTTTTGGTCTTTTTCCTTCTTTTTTTTTCCCTTCTTTTTCTTTTCCTTTATTTCCCCTTTACACTTTTTGTCTGTAACACGGTGTGACTGAGAGCAGGCACAGCCCGCGCTACTGTTTGCTGTCGTGTTGAAATGCACCTGAGATTGACAAAGATCCCTCCACTCCAGGAGAATTACACAACCCCCCTGGCCACTATAAATCCAGGATTTCCCCTCTTCTTCCTCTCTTTAGGGCCCTTCACTCCTCCTCGGGGTGGAACCTCCACCCACGCCGAGCCATGCGGGTTCTCCATCTGCTCTTTGCAGTCGTTGTCATTCTCCTCCTCCAGGGCATTCCGGGTAAGGACAAAATTCTCACAGGGGTTGGCTTCTGCAGGACTGTGGAGAGAGAAAAGGCAGGTTACTGACCTGAGGTAGAAGAGGACAAGACAGAGCCTTCAAGTCAAGGCTGACCTAACTCTTGTTTCCAAGGAAAAAATTTCTCCTGAGATGGTTTCCATGAAATTCCTGGCTGCAGCTGTCCCAGGTCCATAGGTTTTGCATCCCCTCCTCTCTGTGCCCTCAAAACTCACCCAGAAATAATGAGCCTAAGCCAGGAGCCTGAGCTTTGCTTCTGACCAGGATAAAAGCCTTATCCTGCACAAAACAAGGAGAATCCCACTAAATTCTACATGAGTGGAATACAGATGTGGCAAATGCAGGAAGATGCAAGTGTGACCAGAAGGTTGAGGGAGGTGATTTTTGCCCTCTGATCTGCTCTGGTGAGATCCCACCTGAAGAGCTGTTTCCAGCTTTGAGATCCCCAACATCAGAAGCTGATGGAGCAAGTCCAGAGGAGGCCACAGAGATGCTTCAAGAGCTGGAGCTCCTCTGCTCTAGAGCCAGGCTGGGAGAGCTGGGAGTGTTCACCTGGAGAAGAGAAGGATTCAGGGAGATCTCAGAGCCCCTTCCAGTGCCTAAAGGGGCTCCAGGAGAGCTGGAGAGGGACTTGGGACAAGGGATGGAGGGACAGGACAAGGGGAATGCTCTTAAACTGAAGCAGGGTAGGTGTAAATTAGAGATTAGGAAGGAATTGTTGGCTGTGAGGGTGGTGAGGCCCTGGCACAGGCTGCCCAAAAAGGCTAGGGGCTCTCCATCCCTGGAAATGTTCAAGGCAAGGTTGGATGAGGCTTGGATCAACCTGGGATAGTGGAAGGTGCCTCTGCCCATGGCAGGAGGCTGGAAGTAAATGATCTTTAATGTCCCTTCCAATTCAAATCATTCTGTGTTTCTTTGATTCTATAAAATCAAAACCATCTTTCAGGGGGAAAAAGCAGGGGTAAAGGCAGATAATTTACTTTTTTTGGTCTGTCTGTTTTCTTCTGGGATTCTGGTTTGATAGAAAAATATTCCTTGGCTTGGTATTTTTACTGGCTGCTTGTATACGCAGGTCAGGAATTCATGTTTCATTCAGGTGTAAGATCATTATGACAGAATTTTGGTGATATCACAGTCACAGAAGGCAAATCTGATAACCAAGAAGAGGAGATGTACTTGCTTAGCCTGTGTATGCTCTCATTTATTTAACTGAACTCCTGGGGATAACGAGGGGAGAAAGAAGGGTTTGCCCACTCCACTGGTGGTGAACCCTCCAGAACTCCCAAAACTGGTGTTTCTGCTGTGTCTAGAGAGAAGCAGCACATCCCTTTTTATCAAAACAGCAAAAGATTTGAAAAACCCAAGCAAACTAAAATCCTAAAACACCAAGAATCCAAAAAACCCTCCAAACGAACCAATAGATAAAACACCTGTTCCAAAAGGCACTTCTCTGTCTTCTGATGCTGTCCAACCTCACCTAACTCATCTAAGCTAACATAGCCAGCCCAAACCTCCCTGTCTCACCCAGGCCAGTCGTTAGGAGACTCCCAGTGCTTGCTGGATGGAAAAGCTCCTCCCAAGCACGTCTGATCCTCACCATGGAACCAGCTGAATTTCCCTGCTGCCGACTGAAAGCATCCCATTGCTCAGCCACCAACACCAGAGGGGTTCCCAGTAGATTCTGTGGTTCTGAGTAGGTTCCAGCTCTCCTAACCAGGTCTCCTGTCCTCTTTACCCAGCAGCCAGAGGCCTTTCAGACAGCCAGCAGTGCAGAAGCAACCGCGGCCACTGCCGGAGGCTCTGCTTCCATGTGGAGCGCAGGGAAGGGAGCTGCAGCAACGGCCGCCTGCGCTGCTGCCGGTGACAGCGGCCACTCCAGGGCAGTGTGACAGCCCCAGCACAGTGACCAGTGACCCTGCAGCCAGAACTGTACATAGGACCTGTCCTCGGACACCTCTGTGTCTCCACTTGTAGCTCGGTTTGTCTGTCACCAATAAACCTGTTGGCTTTCTATGTCCTGCTGGGTCCAGAGTGCAGCCGTGTTTCCCCCTCACATGGACCACCCTGCCTGACACTTGGGGGTTGGTGCTGCTGGAGGTGCACTGGGGGATCCAAAACATCTGAGCAAAGGTGGGAGATGTGGTATAGGAGCAAGGGGTGTCCTTCCCAGAGTGGCAGCAAGAGAGGGATCTGCTGGGCTGGTCCAAGCAGTTACGAAGCCTCTCTTCGAGCCTATTCCTCCGCCTCTGTCTCAGTCACTGCCTTTAACAGCCTCAGTTTCTTGCTCTGTTCAGAAGAGGTCATGGCAGGATTCATCCTCTTCAAGTGGATGGATCCAAGACAGAGGTATGATTTTCCCTCCAGAAATGCCTCTTCCTCTCCCACAGCAACAAGGTCAACCTGGGTGGGTGGCTCAGGTTGTCCAACCTGATCTCGTTGAAGATGTCCCTGCTCATTGTAGGGGTGCTGGACTAGATGACCCTTAAAGCTCCCTTCCAACCCAAACCATTCCATGGTTCTGTGTTCTACCTCTGTGAGGAGGTAAAGGTGGGTGTGGCTGAGAAATCCCTGTGGGCAAAACAATTCAAAAAACTCACCCACTCTCACAGAGAGTGTGGTGGGTTCTGCATCTGCCCTGCTCCTGCATGGAGCAATTCCCAGGTGAAATCTTACTTCCAAAATGCAAGGGCTCCCAGACTCTATCCCAACGTCACCCGAGGGGTATCACTGCCTCTTTTCCTGTGTATGCTGATTTATTGAATGGCAATGAGCCAAGGCTAAGCTCACTTCCAGCAGCTCCTCACCAAGGTGTAAATGTTGTGGGCGGTGGGCTGTTGTTGACTGAAGGAAGGGGAACTGCCCACCATGGTGTGCTCTGGAGCAGGACCCCAGCAGCAAGTCCTCACCTCGGAGGTGGTGAGGTGGAAAGGAGGTGGTGTAGGATGAGTAGGAATAGAGATGTCTTGGAGCTGTGAGTAGAGAGATGGCTTGGAAGGGTATGAAAGGCTCCTCAAGAGGAAAGCTGGAAGATTCATCTCTGGAAAACACCAAGTGTGATATCTAGGATGTGACAGCAATGAGGTGGGCAAAATTCCCACCCTAAAACCCCCCAGCTACACACCTGGCTTCAACCTAAACCCACTCTGCTGTCAACCCCAGAGGGACCAGTCCTGCCTTGGAGGAAACCAGTAAATCCAGTGACCTAACTGTGCCAATTGACACCCAGCGGAGATCTGACCCATCTCTGGACTGTGAGCCGGGAGAGATCCCCTCGCTCCTCCTACCACCATGAACTGAAGCAGCGAGGAACTGCTGGGCTCCATGCTGGCATATCCCATCCCTGCTCCTGTGGCTCTGCAGGCTGCAAACACAGTGGTAATGCCGCCAGGCAGTCCCCTCTCTTGGATGCTTCTCCTCTCCGTTGAGTGACAGTCTGGCTCCTTGGGGACCTTGGAAAGCTCAGCCAGAGGTTAGCAGCCACTGTGGCTCACATGAGCCATCAGCCCCATCGAGAGATAAGGCTCCCCTTGATAACAGGACCTGCCAGAACTGAGCCTCCAGTTTTTCCACCTTTTTGAAGTCTGGCCGGTGAAGTTTTGCAGAACTTTGTCTTTTTGCCAAAGTAACCAACTTCCAGCTCCAGCCTTTGCCTTCCCTCCTTTTCCCTGGCCTCCTCCCCCTTGCCTTCCCTCTTCCTCCTCACTCCTCCAAGCGCAGCCTCTCCATGGGGCTGATAGGGATTCTGGGGGGGAGGATGAACATGATGAGGGGGTGATGTCATCTGTTTTTGGCCCTTCAGAGGAGCAAGGGTTAGGCACGTCTGCCTCTACCCAGGCTGGCACCGGGAGCAACTGGGAGCCTTCCTCTGGCAGCCGCCCCTGCGCCTTATCAGGGGCAGGATGACATCCCGGGGCCGGGATGCCGGAGCTGCGAGGGAAAGGAGGTGGAGTGCCCCTGAATGTGAACCCTGTGAGAGCCTGGGTGTGCACAGGGATGTGTCTGTGTGTGTGTGAGCTCGCTGGCCGTAGGGAAATCGCTCCCAGCAGGATGGAGCCGGCTATCAGCCTCCGGAGAAGGGGAAAGTGCCTCTGTGCCAAAGTCCAGACAAGTCAAGGGTGATGCTGTCACCCAGCTCTGCTCCTGGGAGGGTTTAACCTCTCGGATCCAGGCAGACAACCTGGAAAATCCACCTCAAAAAGGTTAGAAGATGCCCCTTGCCATCAAAGGAGAAAGTCAAGGCAGAGGGAGGGAGACAAATTCATCTGTCCCATCCCCAAAGCTCAGGGTCTGGAGTGATCTCAAGCAGAGCTGGGTACAAATTTACCACGGGAATGGTTTTGGGATGGACCCAAGTTGTTTTGGCAACTTTTTTCCAAGGTGGGATGGAAAACCTTCGTTCTCCATAAAATAGTAGTAATGCTAACACCACCCCCTCTTTTCTTCTCTCCCCCAGAAACGTGGTGTGATCAGAAAAGTGTGAAATATTTTTGGCTAAATCCAGGGAAAGCTGGCTTCCTATCTCCTACAACACAGCCTCAGAAGGGAAAAGTCTTTTGGGACATGGGAGCCCAAGGAGAGAGACAGTTCCCTACAGGTCTTAATGTTAGAAAGAATATTTTTTCCCCCGTTCTGATGGAACATCATGCTCACTTTGAGGACCAGTGCTCTACAGGGAAAGGGAGATTTTGGCAGAGCATCTGCAGCCCCCGAAGTTTGGAACAGAAATCTAAACAACTGGTAGGTCTCCTTCCAGCTGGAAAATTTAAAAAATTGATTTTCGTTTGCTTGGAAGAAATAGGGTTTTCTGTGAAAGTTAATCCCAGCTGTTGTAACTAGAGTGAGAAAATAGAAACTGACAAACTAGGAATGCTGTAAAATCAGAGGGAGTGGCCTCAAGCTGTGCCAGGTGAGGTTCAGGTTGGACATCAGGAGGAATTTCTTCATGGAAAGGGTGCTCAGGCATTGGAAGGAGCTGCCCAGGAAGGTGTTGGAGTACCCATCCCTGGAGGTGTCCAAGGAATGTCTGGACACGGTGACAAGGTGGGGATCGGTCACAGGTTGGACTCAATGGTCTTGGAAGTCTTTTCCAACCTAAATGATCGTGTGATTTGTGTCAAATGCACCTCTGCCAACCAAACCCTGGCACATTTTTTTCCATGAAGAAATTGATGCCCTGTGTGTACATCCCGACAAGGGGACTGGGAAGAAACGCAGCCACTGGCACCGCCCCATGCTGACCTCAGCTCCCCACATCAGCAAGAAAGCCTGGCAGTAGCTCAGCCCCAGCACCTCAGAGGCTGTGCAATGAAGTACACTTTTCGTCTAGGCATAAATAAATGACTTCACCCTTCTGGCAAGCTGCTCCAGTCTCTTTCAGCAGCTCCACATGGAAGAATGGCAGCACTGGAGCAGCACAGCCCCTCTTGCCACAGAGGGAGCGCTGGCTGGTGGGGAGGCTCCAAAACAAACACTGTGGTGAGCAGCTGCTGGGCTGCTCCCCAGCTCGACAGCAAAGCCACCTGAAGCCAAAATCTCAGTTTGTGGCTCTCAGTTTGGAGACGCCCCAAGGCGGTGTGGAATTTGGGGAATGTGCAGGGGAATGGCTTTGCACCCCAAATGAGGAGGGTGGATGCACCCTTTTCCCTCTCCAGCCTCCTTCCCAGACCACAGCTTGCAGGATCCTTCCCCAGATTCCACAAGCACTCAGGTTGTCTTCCAGGACTATCCCCCCGTGCCTGGGATGGACACGAAAGCTGTCAGGAATCTTTATTGTCCAGATCTTCGCATCGTTATCAGTGACTCCCACACACTGGAAGTGAGATATGTGTGACAACATTTTTTCCATCAGAGAGCTTATCATGGCTGAGAAGAGGGGAAGGGGCTGGGGAGGGTGATGGGGAGGAGGAGGAGGGAAGGAGGGGAGGTGCATGGGCATGAACGCCCACCCAGCCCATCCTCCACCCACCGATGATCCCACATCTATGGAAGAAGGAGAGGAAAAACAGGGTTTTTTTGGAGGAATGTGTTGTCAAAGCAGTTGTGTCAAACCTAAGACCTCCTGACCCAGTCGAGCCAGTCCTAAATTCCTCGGGTAAGATCCGAAAACACTCTTCCTGCAAAAGCATCTCTTAATTCATATGGGTGTATGTACAAATGAGGAGACCTTCTGCAAGGATGTTGGCTGGGCTAGCAGGTCCTCAGGGGGTCTGACCCCTCCTTGGTGTCAGTCAGATCCTTCCCAGGGCTAGGGGAAACTCCAGCCGGCAGGAAAGACATTAATGTAGAAAAAATCTCAGCTGTGTCAGACCACAACAGAGCTACTGGGACTCCAGCACTGTGTCTGTGGTTGTGAACTGTGAGCTGCATCTCGCTGGGTTTTTGCTGTTGCCAATTTTCTCAAGCTCTGGGCCCACAACCCAGGTTTGTAGAGTAGAAGCTGAAGCCTGGCCTTCCCAGTCTTGATCTGGAGGAGATGGAGGGAGAAGTAGGGAATGGTTCTTTAAGACTGGAAGTTTATCCGCAGCCTGGAGGAGCTGATGCCACAGTCCTGTGGCACCAAGAAACAGCAAAGTTTGTGCTACAGGAGCCGTGGGGACAAAACCAAACCTGCAGCTGGGTGATGGGAGAATTTTAGGGAACTACAAGACCTGTGAGTCTTCAGATAGAGATCTGAAGCTGGCAGCACTTGCAAGGACAACACATCCCAGTGAGGTCTGCAGGACAAGCTAAAAATACAGATGTGATTTCACAGGATCACAGAATGGTTTGGTTTGGAAGGGACCTTAAAGATCATCTCATTCCACCCCCCACCTCCCACTATCCCAGCTTGCTCCAAGCCCCATCCAGCTGAGCCTTGGATGCTTCCAGGGATGGGGAGTCCACAGCTTCTCTGGGCAACCTCATCACCCCTAGAGTAAAGAATTTCTTCCTAATTTCGAAGGCTCTGTACATTTGCTCTGGAAATCACTACGTTTATTCCAAGTTCATGCATATCCCAAGTTTGCCATTAGCTCCTTTTCTCCCAAAGCTCTGGGTTTCTGCTTGGCCCACAGCAGCCACTTCAAATGGAACACAGTTGCTGGAATGAAAAGCATAGAGATTAAATAATCCCTCCCTCCAGGCTGCTGTTTTCAAGGAAAGCCCAAGAAATGCTGTCCTGGTTTCACTTCAAGGTGAGGAGTTTGGCAGTGCTGTCTTGAGACCATGATGAGGTGATTGCCCAAAGGAACCACCAGCTCTGGAAGCAAAGGTGAAGCTGAGGTCCTCCTTGCTGGCATGGGAACAGCTTTATCTCCCCAGGGAGGACAGTTATGGATTTGCCTATTAGGATCTGCACCATGAACAGTTAAGGATTTGCATTATGGGCTCTCCAGGCTGATGTTTCCAAGGATGAGGCTGGATGACAACACAATCCTTCAATGTATGATCCACAGCCCAGGGGCAGCCCTATCTGAGCACCAGACAACTCCTGACACAGAGCACATGGAGGCAAAACACATGGGAGGGGAAAAATGAGGATGTTTTGTCTACTGGGTCTGTGATTAGTTCTGGTAGCTGCGATGGGGAGGTGGCAGCTGTGCTTTTGTGATTAATGGGAGGTTTCACCATCGGCATCGTCGCTCCAGAGCTGCCTGTTCCCTCGGGAGCTGCTATCTGCTGGGAGATGCTGCTCTGGGAGCTGCTATCTGCTGGGAGATGCTGTTCTTCAAGCACAGTTCGTTAGCAGGGTCCCCTGGGGGGTGACAGACTGCGGTGGGTTAAGCACAGGCTGGAAAAGGGGCTCTTGGATTTTGTGAGCTGACATGGTGGGGGAGGATCCGAGGTCCTTCTGAGTGTAGGCAGAAGCAATTCTGGCTCAAGCTAATCCAGTTATCAGCCCCCACAACAGCCCTGTCACTCACCAGAGTCACATTACTGCAAAATGCCTTCAGAGACAGGCAGAGTCATCCCAGCAGCCATTGCCAGCCACCAGCTGGACAGTCCTGAGGTAAAAGTGGATCCCAAAATATGTGTGGACACCTTCTGTGACTAAGGCATGGGACAGAGATGAGTGGGTTTCTCACGGATGATCTGAAGCAGTGACTCTCTCATCAGCCTTAGACCAAGAAATGAGGTTTGTGGACAAAGGTGGTGCAAAAAAAGATGGGGAGAAGCTTTTTAGCTGGGCCTGCTGTGACAGGACAAGGGGTGATGGTTTTAAATTAAAGGGGAGTCAGTTAAGATTAGATATGAGAAGATATTTTTGCAATGAGGGTGGTGAGGCTCTGGAACAGGTTGCTGTGGCTGCCCCATCTCTGGGAGTGTTCAAGGCCGGATTCTGTTCAAATCAGTTTTTTCAGGGCTGAATGTTTTGGGTTGGAATGGACCTTAAAGTTCTTCCAGTTCCAACCCCCTGCCATGGGGACACCTTCACTAGCCCAGGTTGATCCAAGCCTCATCCAACCTGGCCTTGGTCACTTCCAGGGATGGGACAGCCCCAGCTTCTCTGGGCACCCTGGGCCAGGGCCTCACCACCCTCACAGGTAAGAATTTTTTCCTAATATCTAATTTACACCTACCCTGCTTCAGCTTAAGACCATTCCCTGTGTCCTGTCCCTCCATCCCTTGTCCCAGGTCCCTCTCCAGCTCTCCTGGAGCCCCTTTAGGCACTGGAAGGGGCTCTGAGATCTCCCTGGATCCTTCTCTTCTCCAGGTGAACACTCCCAGCTCTCCCAGCCTGGCTCCAGAGCAGAGGAGCTCCAGCCCTTGAAGCATCTCTGTGGCCTCCTCTGCACTCACTCCAAGAGGTCCATGTCTCTCCTGTGCTGGTGACCCCAGAGCAGGACCCAATGTATATCACTCACTTCATTCTTTTTTATGTTGGAGAAGAAAAGAGAGGCTGCTCCTCTCTGCAGCCCATGCACAAACCACTCACGGAGCCCTCCTTTCTTTCCCTAACTGGGTGCAGTTTGTATCACAGTTGTCCCAGACACCACTTTCTCATATCCCATCCCATGCCCAGGATGTGTCACCAACCACATCCTGGCCAAGTTCCCTGGGGGCTCGTGGTTGTGACTCTGAGGCTGGAATTTCAGTTTCCATCCCCAGCACCATCAGTGATGGCTCCTGGACCAGGTCACTGGGGTGATTCTGCTCAGGCTCCTCTGCCCACACCCCTTGTCTGGCAGTGCAGGAGGGTGTTCTGCATCCCGTCTCATCCTGGGGGACACCAGCACCCCTGAGGTCTCCTCAACCTCTGCTGTATGAGGATTGACCTCTTCCCTTCTGGGGTTATCATCTACCAGACCCTCACTGCTGGCAAGCTACTGTTGAGTTTTAGGAGTTCTCCTTCTATTTTCTTTCTATCTTAAAGAATTTCCCCATATATGTTGCCAGGAGGACAAATTACTGAGTGCTTAAGAAGAAACAAAAGACCTGGCCACAGGAGGAGGGGTGCAACTGGCTACTTCTTTCACCTGGGGTTTTCTCCTGTAGGGCTGGGGATGCCGCGAGATTTGAGCTGGGAAAAAAGGGGTTGGGTACAGCCCCTGGCTGGCTGGTGTTCTCGGCATCCACAGGGAGAGGAGGGCTCCCATCGTTGTGGAGGGAGTTTGTCAGCGCTGCAGGCTTCAGCTTTTGGCTGCCTTCCTTCTACCGTGAGTGGAGCCTGCTCGCTGGAGCGGCTGTTGCACTGGGACCCTAACACCCCACCTTACTAAAAGAGGGACCTTTCCACCGTCTGCTCGGGTGCCTCGGGGAGAACCCCGGGATCCCAAGCCCACCTTTCCATGCCCCGCTGGGAGCCGGGCCGTGGCCACCCTGCCCCCGCCGTTGCTTCGAGCCTTCGCTACTCTGTAGCCGTGCTCGCCCTGCCTGCCCAGACCTCCGGGGGTTCCGCTGCAGCTCCGGAGTTCGATACATCCTGTCCGCCACCCGGGATTTCTGCTCGTCCCTGCCGTTCCAGCCTGCCATTTCAGCCTGCTGTTCCCAAGGGTCCGGCCGGACACCGGGATCGGCTGCCCAGGGGTTTGTGAAGCCTTTGTTCCATCCCTTCCCGGGATCCCGGGATCGGCTGCCCAGGGGTTTGTGAAGCCTTTGTTCCATCCCTTCCCGGGATCCCGGGATCGGCTGCCCAGGGGTTTGTGAAGCCTTTGTCCCATCCCTTCCCGGGATCCCGGGATCGGCTGCCCAGGGGTTTGTGAAGCCTTTGTTCCATCCCTTCCCGGGATCCCGGGATCGGCTGCCCAGGGGTTTGTGAAGCCTTTGTTCCATCCCTTCCCGGGATCCCGGGATCGGCTGCCCAGGGGTTTGTGAAGCCTTTGTCCCATCCCTTCCCGGGATCCCAGGCCACCAGTGCCGCGTGCTCCCCGAGCTCGCTCCGGAGCGCCCCCTGCAGCCGCGGGGGAACCATCGCACCTGCCCTGCTCACCGGGAGCCGCCAGCGCCCCTGCCGGCTGCGAGCGGAACTGCACCCGAGGGGAAAGGGCCCGTCAGCCGAGAAGGCTGGCACTGGGTTTGTGTGTGCTGTTACTGCCATAGTTATTGTTGTTTGTTTGACTGGTTATATACATATACATATATATATATATATAGTAAAGAACTGTTATTCCTATTTCCCATATCTTTGCCTGAAAGCCCCTTGATTTCAAAACTATAATAATGCAGAGGGAAGGGGGTTGCAATTTTCCATTTCAAGGGAGGCTCCAGCCTTCCTTGGCAGACACCTGTCTTTCAAACCAAGACAGTTACCTTGGCAAGACACGGATAATCCTTCCTATCCAGGAGGGAATTAAATTTGTCTGCACTTTTAAATTAGTTGGTTGTTGCTTTTAATGCTGACCTGTGAGCATAGAGCTAAACAAGCCCTCAGCAAGTTTGGCCATCAGTGCATTCCCAACAGGCTCTCCTGTAGCAAAGAGGTCCCAGAGAAATGATTCTGAAGGAACACCAGGTTAGGCATCCCTCCATCACACCCATCTGTGTTTTGAGGAGCATTCTTCCACAGGTTACAGCCATGACCAGGATGGATCTGGACGAGGGAGTTATCCATGCAAGTGTAGAAGAAAGGCAATGTCTTGGAGTAATGAAAAGATTTCCATGTGCCACAAGTGTGACTTGCTCCAAAGTGAGAAGGTGGAAGTGATCAGTGCCTGAGGGATCAGCAGAAGGTGGTGGTGTCTGCAGAAATCAGCCAGGAAACGCAGCTGTTGTGCTCTGCCACATTAAGATTAAACACCAGGACACCTGCACAGGGTACCTGAGGCAGGACACACCTGGGATATGGACACAAGTCCCTCCTCTGGTTTGTCTCATCCCAGCAGGATCCAAGGCACTGGTGAGCATCGAGTCATAGAAACATGGAATCATAGAATCATAGAGTCTTGGAACAGCTTAGGTTGGGAGGGACCGTAACGATCATCTGGTTCCAAACCCTGCCATGGACAGGGACACCTTCCACTAGACCAGGCTGCTCAGAGTCCCATCCAGCCTCCAGGACGGTCCCTATTCCAAGGATTGTCCCTCTTTAGGGACAGCCTGTGCAAGGCAGTGACTCGGTCTCACCACAATGGGAAACAAGCCAGTAATAGATTAATTAGCAGTCTTCACAACAGGCTAATTACCATTTTCCCACAGGACTGTGCTTGGAGTTTCCCAGCCAGGTATGACCCTGTGGGTGTGTGACAACCCCTGCACACAGATCTGCTGGAGCATCCCCAGCTCCCACCCTGCTGTGAGGCTGAGACCCATTTCCCAGTACAATGAGGATATTTTGGGGCTGCTTTCCTTTCAGCAGCTTCCTCTTGCAGCGCGACGTCTGCTGTGATCTTCATTTCCCTCCTACCCTCCATTATTCCTCAATATTCCTCTTCCAGGTCCTTTTCCTTATCTGCTGCCACTTTCCTGTTTTTCTTCCTTGCTCAGCACCCTCCAGCCTGCCTGGCTCCTGGACCACCGGCTCCTGTCTAAGGGCTTCCTCCTTCTCTGGCTGATGTCCTCCCAGTGATAGCCCCGAGCATCCTGGGGGACCACACGCATCCCGTGGGGTCCTGTCAGGAGAGGGTGGCGGAGCTGACCTTGCACCAAAGGAAACGACGCCGGGAGGAAACAGCAGCACTGGGCTCCCAGAATATCTCCACTCAGAGTTACCCCAGGGATGCACAGATAAGCAGAAAAAGGGGGAAGGAGGAGGAGGTCAGGGCTGTTCAGCTGAGATGTTTGTGTGTCTTCTGGCACAAACACCAGTCTGGGCTTCCCCAGCAGGCGTCAGTGTCATTTTGGGGGGCAATTGTTTGTTCAGCCTCTGCTCACCTTGGAACATGCAGCTCAGCACTGTGATGGCGAGGGAGATGCTCAAGGCCATGGGGAGTCAAAGTTAGGAGAGCAATTCCCAGGAGAGGATTCCCTCTTTTTGTGGTGTTTGTTGCCTTGGGTGGGTGCCAATTCAGGGTTAGGATCTCGCTGTGCCTGGTGCTGAAAAGACTCAGGGCTATCCCTTACCCCTCAGATGGGACATACAGGCACCTGGTGGCACAGCCCATCCCATGGGACAGCTGCCTGCTGTGTGGGGACTTCCATGGGTGATGGTCACCCTTAGTGGGCCATTCTCAGGAGCCTGTGGCTCTTGCAAGAACCAGCACATAGAGTTTGTCAGCTGCAAGTCCTTGGAGAGGCTGGAGGTGCTTGGAAAATGCAGCAAAGCCCCTCTTGGAAGATTCTGTGCTGTTCTGTCAGCCCTCAGACCCTGAGGTCCATCCCAAGGTGGGTGACCAGGGGGCTCAGAACAGCAGAGGCTGCAGCCAGAAGTCACCCCCTCTGTCCCCATTCCAGGAACCTCCTGCAGCCAAGTGATGCCTTGGCAGACAAATAAAAGACCCTGGAAGAGGAATATTGAGGAATAATGGGGGGTAGGAGGGAAATGAAGATCACGGCTTCTCCTACAGCAAAGGCATAGCTGGAGATAGTGACATTCTATTTTATTCTATTCTATTCTATTCTATTCTATTCTATTCCATTCCATTCCATTAAACTCATTCAAATGATTCATGATTCCATGACTGTGCACCACGGCTGTGTGTTGGGACATCTGCCACCCTGTTCCCCGGAGAGGAAAGTCACCTCAAAACTAAAAAAGGCCCATTCCAGTCCAGCTGACTTGTTACCCCATCAGCTGGGAAAAAAAAAACAGCTGCCAACTTCCCCTCCAAACCCAAGACTTCTCCAAAGTCCCAGGAAAGCATAACTTTACACTTAGGTCTCAGTTTAAACATGTGCACGTGACTCTGTTGCAATGAGCACGAAGCTGTCTCAGAGCCAGTTCCCTCCGCTCGTCCCAAGCCAAACCTGCTGCCTTCCTCCTGCTATATTTATCAGAAAGATTTGGCTGGTTGGAAAGTGCTTGGGGATGCAGTGGGGGTGGAGCCACCTTGGAAATCAGCCATGGGAGAAAACCCAGAGCCGCCTCCAGCCCCATGTGGCTGTTTCGAGATGGTCTCACATCCCTCTCAGGGTAATTCCAGTGTAAGCCTGGGAGGCTGCTCAGCAGTTGGTGAATTCCTCATGCTCTACAGATAATTTGTATGTCTTTAACACCCTTGTGCTTGTCCTTGTGCTGGGGACCTGCTCCCCTCCCAAATCTTCACAATCCTCATCTCCAAACAGAGATTTCCAGGCAGAAATGCTACCACTTTTCTTCTGCTCTGAAGATTGTTCAAATCAACTTTTTGTCACTCTCTGAACCCAAAGGGATCTCACTCTAAACTGGAAGTTCCTACAGATACAAGTGAGATTGGTGCATTTAAGTACCTGAAAAATCTTTGTCACCCCCACACTCTCCTGTAGCAGTGAGACCAGAGGAGAACAACACACAGAACCTCTCCCACACCTCCACAGTGAGACGCTTGCTCCTCACTTTTCTGCATCCCCTGGGAAGATCTGTTCGCAGCTGGGAGCCTTGCCCGTGCCAGCCTGGAGGCACTCCCTGAAATCCCTGCAGCTGCAGATGTTGAGCAAGCTGTGCAAGAGATTCCTGCTGTACACCACAGCACGTGGGGCTGCTCTTGGGCAACCAGGCTTGCAGCAACACGGGATCAAACCCCTTGGATGTAGCGGTTTTACGGTGCTCAGCTTCCTCTTCATTACTGGAGCACACACCCCTGGCATTTCGGGCTCTGAATGTGTTTTAGCTTTCTGTGTCGGGATGCCTCTCTGGGCAATCTGTGCCAGGGCCTCCCCACCCTCACAAGGGAGAATTTCTCTCTAATATCCCATCTATCCCTGCCCTCTGGCAGTGGGAAGCCATTCCCCTTGTCCTGTCCCTCCATCCCTTGTTCCAAGTCCCTCTCCAGCTCTCCTGGAGCCCCTTTAGGCACTGGGAGGGACTCTGAGGTCTCCCTGGATCCTTCTCTTCTCCAGGTGAACACCCCCAGCTCTCCCAGCCTGGCTCCAGAGCAGAGGGGCTCCAGCCCTCAGAGCTTAAAATAAGACAGGATGAGACAGCCCAGCTCCCTTGAGGTATTCAGGATGGCAATTCCCAAACAGACATGGAATGAGGTGATGGAAATCATCCTCCAGGAATGAGACTTGTTCAAAGTGACAGGGCCAGGGGCAGATTTCGTGATTCTGCCAGGGAAGTGACAGCAGGAGCTGCCCAACTCCGCAGTTTTCTGCTCAGCCAAGGAAATTCTCTCCACACATCCCTCTGTAAAACTTTCCCGAACCACGAGATGGCATCAAAAACCAGAGCAGCCTGAACCAGACAGTTTTTCCCTCTGGTCTGGCCTCCTCCAGCAAACCCAGACTTGTGGAGGTTCATCCTGCCGGGATGAATGGCACAGCATGTCTCTTCTTATAGGAACGTCCCTTCTGCCCCAGGAAACTCCCTGCTGGCTCCCTCGTCCTGCACATTTTTTTCTAAATAAATTAAATTTAAATTAAATTCAATGTGCTTCCAAGTTTTTCCAAATCCAAACAGGTCCGGGTAACCATCTCACGGGTCCCTTGCTGCTGACCCTCAGAAAACCCTCCCAGCACTTTGCCCTTCCTGCCCCAGCTCCTTACTAATGACCCCAATTTCCAGTCCCACCAGTTCTCCTCCTATTTCCATTTCCCCCCCTGAGGCTTATGTATAAACAAAGCAGAGAGCAGGGAAAAACAGAGTTACCAGGAGAAAGCAGGTCCCGAGTGGCCGGCGGCATGTGACAGACCCTCACAGGTCACCAGGAGCCTGGCATGGTGCCTGATGAGATAACCTTTCACTGGAGCACCAAAAACACCCTTTTCCAAAGAATCTTGGGAGGTTTCCCTTCCTCCTAGGAGCCAGCAGCCCTTCTGGCTTTGCAGGCAGTCAGAGGGTGCCAGCAGCATGAAAAAGTCATTGCAGCAGAGCTCTCCATGGGCCAGCAGCGTGGCTTTCTCCATCTGGACTCGCTGTGGGATGGAGCCTTCAGGTCTCAGTTTCCCTTCTGCCAAGCAGACACTGAGAGTGGCTCTGCAGAGAAATTCTGGTCTCTCCCTGAAGCCAAATTCTGCCTGTACCAGACACAGTCTTCATCCCTGTATCACCTTTCCAAGCCAAAAACCACACAGAACAAATATTTGGGCCTAGGGAATCCCCTCACAAAATGGGTGTTTCATGCTGTGAGCAGGAGAGATCAAGAGATGAAGTCACTGACACAAATGGGAGTCTGGGGATCTCTTGGAACAGACAAGGGCAATCACAGCCCTGGTCCTTGGCCAGACACGTTGGGAAAGCACCTTCCCAAATCTGTGTTGGGATGGAAGACTCAGGTGAATGTAGGAACAGCCAAGAGCCCGTGTCCCCACCTTGGTCAGGCTCTGCTCTGGGCCATGACCAATCTCTGAGCCTGCAGAGAAAGGCCAAATTGTGAAACACTCCCCCAAAAAACTGCACCCAGAGCTGTCTCAGTAAAGTCAGGATGGCAAAGTTGCTCTGATTGGAAGGGACCGACACATTGGTCATGCAGAAGAGCAGAGGACACGGACCAGGGGGTTTGTTTTCCATCTGTACAACACCCACAGAAAAGTGCTTTGGGTGCAAATTCTCACTGTCCCCAGTTCTCTCTCACTTCTTCTTTTCAGTGGATTTTCTCCTCTGGAGCCAGTTGGCTTTTTGAATCACAACAGCTGTCCTCATCTTTAGATGTCCCCATCCTACAGCTGTCATCTGTGCAGGGGGGGACCACAGAGGGGCACAGAGGGGAAGTCAGGTCCCGTTTTCTGTCACAAGCCAGGATGGATGGACACAAATTGCAGCTGAGTGGCTCAAAAGCACAACCTCAGCAAGTGGCGGAAGCAGGAGGTCAGCATCCGGTGATGGGGCAGAGCAGCTGAATTCTGAGCATTTCCCATCACTCCTGAATTCCCTGGAGGCTGGGGTATGGCAGGAGCAAGAGCAAAGTCAGGTGTGTACCAGAAAGGGAATAGAGGTCACAGCATCTGCTCTGAAGTGTCTGAACGTGCCTGACCCAGCTGGACACGAGACAGGTGTGCCCAGGTAGCCAAGGCCAGTGTGTCCCCAGCACTGGTGTGTCCAGCAGGGCCAGGGCAGTGCCCGTCCTCTGTGCTGGCACTGCTGGGGCACCTCCAGTGCTGGGAACAGCTCTGGGACCCTCCTGACAGGAGAGACCTTGAGAGGCTGGAGAATGTCCAGGGAAGGGAACGGAGCTGGGGAAGGGGCTGGAGCAGCAGGAGCAGCTGAGGGAGCTGGGAAAGGGACTCAGCCTGGAGCAAAGGAGGCCCAGGGGGGACCTTGTGGTTCTGCACAACTCCCTGACAGGAGGGGCAGCCGAAGGAGGGTCGGGCTCTGCTCCCAGGAAACAGGGACAGGATGAGAGGGAAAGGCTTCAAGTTGTACCTGGAGAGGTTTAGATTGGATATTAGGAATAATTTCTTCACCAAAAGAGTTGTCCAACCCTGGCACAGCTGCTCAGGGCAGTGGTAGAGTCCCCGACCCTGAAGGGATTTAAAAGCCATGCGGATGTGGCACTTGGGGACACAGGTCAGTGGTGGCCTTGGCAGAGCTGGGGGATGGTTGGATTTGATGATGTCAGAGAGCTTTTCCAAACTAAATGATTCTATGACACCCCATATGGAAAGCACAAGGCAAAAGTGCCCTGCAGTTGAAGTGTTTCCCAAAAGGAACATCCTGGACTATCTGGGACCAGAGCAGCTGCCCCAACCAGCCCCACACTGACAGGGATACAGCTCTGGGGAGCTTCCCCAGCCCAAAAAGCTGAGAAACACAACCCCTTGTCAGGGCAGAGAGAGTGTATGGAACAAGTTCCCATAGATTCAAAAATTTGTCGGATTCATGGAGGAAAATTCAGCTCTGATAAATATAAAGTTCCACCTTTGGCTCAAGGAATGCTGCAGCCAAAAATTGCTGGGAGAGCTGGGGAGAGAGGTCTGACCATGCTGAGCAGTGACATTCTCACTGGTCTACAAAGCTCTGTCTCAGGCAAGACACAGGACAAGTTTGTCCTCAGCCTCTCTGATGTGCCAGACGCGAACAAAAACTTTTCCACCTTTGGATGAGAGCAGCTGGGCACCTCCATGGGCACAGCTGATCATGTTTTCGTGAAGAATTACGAGGGGAGACACCCCAGGAAGACACAACGGATGGAGCAAGGGAACAAAGGAGAGATTCTCAATAAAAATACACAAAACTGTTAGCGTTTAATCTAGACAAGGACTCTGCCTTATGCTGGTGCTGAGGATCCATTTTGTCACCCTGCAAAGGGCCATAAACTTTGCAGGAACGAATAATATCCCTGTCCTTGCCCACCCATCCACCCAGGGCCAGCAAGTTCAGCCCTCGAAGTTTCGCTGCTCTCCCAGATCTTCGTCCCAGCGATGGTGGGAAGAAGCTTTTTGCTGATGTCATCTGCTCCCGAGTCACCTCCCGGCCGGTCACAGGGCTCCTCGTGAGCCAGCCCAGCTGAGTCACCGCGGTTGTGTAACCGGAGTTCCCTGTTTGCACGGATTTTCAGGAAACCAGAGCTCCCTGTTTCCACAGGCTTGCTGGGAGCAGGGGCAAGGATTTTGCAGCATCCTCCAGATCTAGAAGGGGCCTTCAGCCTTGTGAGCAGCGTCAGCAGCACAAGGCGAAGGGTGCTGCAGATGGGTGGCCAGGGGGTGTAGGACACCAAGACCCTCCCAGGTCCCACTGCCTTGCTGCATGGGTGGAAATCCAGGCCTGGTGTTGGATTCAGCTCTGCTGGTGCCTTAAATTATCTCCCATCCACACCAGGAGCACGCAGCCCCCACCAGCCAGGGCAGCCTCTCTTGCTCAATGAGGCAGCAAAGCCCATTTTCTGTCTGGACAGAAAAAACCTGGTCAACAAACCCCGACTTCCACCAGACAAGCCTAAATCCATCAGAATTAGCCAACAACCCAGCCAAGGCATGTTTCAGTGAGCTTTTTGAAGCCACGTGCTCCAGCAGTGACTCTGGCAGACACGGAATGCTTGGAGGAGGAGGATTTGAGCTCAGGATGTCCCAGCTCCCATGGAGACGCGAGGATTATGTCGGTGCCCAACCCTTCCAGCAGGATTTATCAGGAAGCGTTATGGCTCTATAAAACTCTGTTTTAATTGCCCTGGGTGAGTATTTTACCTTGGCAGATGATGCAGCCGTGTAATAACCATCATTTTTCCCATCAAGGCCTCACAGATGTGCTGCTGCTGCCAGGAGGGGCAAGTCTGCTGCAAAATCCTGTCACAGAAATGTTAGAATCATAGAAAGACTTGGGTTGGAAGGAGCCTTAAAGCTCATCTCATTCCAACCCCCGCCATGGGCAGGGACACCATCCCAGGTTGCTCCAAGGGGTCCAGCCTGGCCTTGGGCACTTCCAGGGATGTTGCTCAAAGAGGGACACGAAGCCAAGAGTAAAAGAACCTCAGGAGCAAATTTTGTAGTGCTGCTTCAGTAGTAAAATTATGGTGTTTAAAAGTGGCTGAAAAGGGTGAATCAGGAAAAATCAGGGTGGATACTCCCCAAAGGAGGTCTGGCAGCCCAGCTGGACAGGGTTTGGGTTCAGGGAGGAGCACAGTTCACTCCTACCCCAAGCCAAGCCGAGCTATTTGGTCATTAAATAAACCTGCATTTCATACCCTTGTTGTAAGCAATGATGGCTCTAAACCCTGAAGAAGAAAAAAAACCCCCATACCTGCATTAATTAGGACTAATTTTTTTTTAATTACAGGAGAACATACATAAAAAACCCCTTTTATTTTCTAGAACTAATAGGTGTTGGCCCTGCAGCAGCCTCGTTAAGAGCTATTCGCTGTTCAGTGTAGAAGCAGGGGCACCATGATTCAATCAGCACTGATTTAACGAGTGATAAGAGAGGTTTGCCCAAGGCCTCCTGACCCATTTCCTTATCTCATTCCTGTAGTGGTGGATTTTGCTCCAAAGGCCAAAGCCTCAGCAAACATCATTCATTTTTTCTGATACACTAAAAAAAGTACCATGAGAAAAAAGGGTAAAAAAGGGCAGGTTTGTTTCATGGCTGGTTTGGGCACACAAGGGATTTTTGAACTCTCTGGGAAGTCTCTAATGGGGAAATTTTCCTGGCTGCATTCAGCATCATATATAAAAATGATTTATCGTGGGATCACAGAAGGGTTTGGGTTGGAAGGACCTTAAAAGTTCATCTCATTCTACCCGCTGCTATGGACAGGGACACCTTCCACTATCCCACGTTGCTCCAAGACCCATCCAACCTGGCCTTGGACACTTCCAGGGAAGCAGCAACTTCTCTGGGCACCCTGTGCCAGGGCCTCCCCCTCCTCACAGGTAAGAATTTCTCCCTAATATCCCATCTAACCCATTGCCCCTTGTCCTATTCCTCCATTCCTTGTCCCAAGTCCCTCTCCAGCTCTCCTGGAGCTCCTTTAGGCTCTGGAAGAGGCTCTAAGGTCTCCCTGGATCCTTCTCTTCTCCAGGTGAACACCCTCAGTTCTCCCAGCCTGGCTCCAGAGCAGAGGGACAATTTATCTCAAAACTGAACAAATTATCTCAAAAATTATCAACTTATCTCAAAAACTGACATGTTTTCAGCCCAAACCAACTGAAATAGGGGCAGGAGCTTTGACACTTCCCCAAAGAGGGCAGAAAGTCATCAGTCTGTGCAAAGTTTTAGTTCATGCTTTCGTTTCTTGAAAAAGACACCAAAAAGGAAAAACTGCTCCCTCCTGAACAACCCACAGAGGACACAGGCAGAGCCCGAAGGATGGGCTCCCTGGTGACTCAGAACAAGACAAATTAAAAAGTGTTTTATGGGACTGCACAGGTTTAAAATTGCTCTTATGTGGATTCTGGGCAAAAACCTTGCTGGAAATGAGGAGGTGTGGGGAATTCAGAGGGAACTGACGGAGTTACTGGGAGAAATAAATGTTAGTGATGTCCTGACTGCAGCTCCGCATGACTGGAGGCACCGAGGCCCTCGGAGCCGGATCGTACAAAGGGCAGGACAAAATCCAGGTTATTTCTCCTGTGTTTTTTGTCAACAAAACCTCGCAGACAACATAGAAAACTGAAATCAACCTTCACAAGGAGAGTGAAGAAACCCTGTGGAGTCAGAGGGAAGTTAGGTTACAAGCAATATTTTTTAAAAATTATTTTAATTGCTAAAGCACAAATAAAAACATCATGAAGGGGTGGTTAAATATTACATGAAAAGCGTGCAGTGGTCCAAGGGCCACTGCACACAGAGTACTGAAGAATAAAAACATTCAAACACATCAAAACCATCTCCAATTTCACTGCAGAAGTACTGGGATGTGCAGTCAAGTGTATTAAATTTTAGTTCTCTGATTTTTTTCAAAACTTCACTAGGAAACCTTCTCAAGCCAAAATCAATCTATAAAATGTGAGTGTGGCCAAAATTTCATTGGATATAAAGGGAGCCAGGGGGAAAAAAGGTAATATGGTCACTGATTAATTATTTTTGATGCCAGGCCACATGGTCTTTTCATTTCTGAGGATGGTAGGGAGTACAGTTTATTCACTCCTTCTCACAGAGAAGAGTGAGAAAAGAATAAAAAAATGATGGTTTTTTGTCCTTTAAGAGAAGCTTTAGTACCACTGTAGTTTAGAACAGGGCTTGAAACTGGCTCCTAAGATAATTTTTCTGTTGCTCATACTCCTGAAAATCAGCCAAAATGAGGGAAAAAGGGTCAGTCAGCACAGTAACACAGGGAAATCTTCCAGCATTTCCAGATGAAAACTTCAAGGGATGCTGGCAAGATGGAGGTGGGATGGAGACAGGATAGTGGTGGGGTGCGAGGAGGGTGGAGTAGAAGTCAGATGGGATAGAGGCAGGCCGGAGGGAAGCAGGAGGATCACGGAATCTCAGGATGGTTTGGGTGGGAAGGGACCTTAAAGATCATCCAGTTCCACCCCCTGCCACAGGCAGGGACACCTTCCACTAGCCCAGGTTGCCCCAAGCCCTGTCCAGCCTGGCCTTGGACACTTCCAGGGATCCAGGGGCAGCCACAGCTTCTCTGGGCACCCTGTGTGATGCAGGTGGAGTTGAAAAGGGATGGGGGTGGGATGTAGGTGGGATTTAGGAAGGATACAGGCAGGTTGGAGGAGGAAAACCAGATGGGAGAGAAGTTGGCTGGAGGAGAGAAACAGGCAGGAAAAGGGATGGAGATGGGATAGCAAAGGGTGAGATACAGGTGGGATTCAGGAAAATTGCAGACAGGCAGGTGGAGGAAAACCAGATGGGATGGAGATAGGATGGAAGAGGGAAGCAGGAAGGATATGGATGAGATCAAGAGGGGATAAAGGTGGAATGCAGGTGGGACTGAGAAGGAATGCAGGCAGGTTGGAAGAGGAAAATGAGATGGAATGGGGTACGGCAGGAGGGGAGAAAGGCAGGAGGAAGGGAAGGGGATGGGATGGGATGCAACGGCAGACGGTGGAACAATTGTGGGATAGAGGAAGGTCAGAAGCAGATTGGAAGAGGGATACAGGCAGGATGGAGGTGGAATTGAGGAAGGATGCAGGCAGCTTAGGGGTATGAAAAGTAGGTGGGATGGGTGTCGGCAGGAGGAAGGATGGAGGCAGGAGCAGGGAGGCAGAAGGAGGAATGGAGGCAGGAGCAGGGAAGCAGACAGGAGGAAGGAGGGAAGCAGGCGGAAGGAGGGAAGCAGGCAGGAGGAGGGAATGAGCCGGGAGCATGGATGGAGCCAGGAGCAGGGACGGAAGAAGGCGTGAAGCAGTCAGGAGCAGGGATGGAGCCGGGAGCAGGGATGGGAGAAGGAGGGAAGCAGTCAGGAGCAGGGATGGAGCCGGGAGCAGGGATGGAAGGAGGGAGGGAGGCGGGCTCCGGGGGCGGGCAGCCGGCAGGATGCTGTCACGCCGGGGGCGGGCCGGCCCGGAATGACTCAGCCTCCGGGAGCTGCCCCGGCCGTGGCTACCGAGCGCTCGCGGGGCCGTGAGTCCCGGTGAGTCCCGGTGAGTCCCGGTGAGTGTCGGGGACGCGCATAAGAAGCGCAGCGGGCGCGGGTGCGGGCGCGGCGGCGGCGGGGACCGGTAAGGGAGGGGATGCTGTGGGGCGGGGGGAATGGGGCTCCCCCTTCCACGGCTCCGGAACACCCGCGGGGACAACAGCAGCAGCGTCTCCCGCTTTTTGCGGTGGCGTTTTTGGGGGAATTTTGTCCGTGGCTAGTGCGGGGTGCGAAATGCGGCGTGAGGGAGGGGGATGCGCTGCGGCGCAGCGGTGCGGGTTGTTGCAGGGAAAATGAACCCTCAAAACTCGTCAAACCTTCAGGAAGGGTCGCGGGAGGAGAGAGGAAACCTTGTTTTTATGATAGAGACAGGAAAAACGCCGCAGCCCTGCTCGTCAGCTGACGCCGAGGTCGGTTTGGCACCCTGGGAACGTCCCGTGATGCACAGCCCAGCCTGGTTTGGACCAGGACCATGGCTTGGGAATGGCGCTGGAGGAGCTGCCGTGCATCCCTCTGGCCTGGAATGAATCTCTCACCCCTGTATCCCACTCTCAGGGATGCTCTGCGGGCGTGGTGCAGCAAAGAGCGCTTCCTTCTGGCATTTCCCTCTGGGTTGCAGATGAAGGGAAGGGATTTCCGTAGCACGGGGTGTCTGGGGGCTTGTGCAAGATTCCGGTTAATGGATTGGTCTGTAAGAAAAAGAGGAAAAAAAAAATCAGTGCAGCTTCACTGGGGAGTAATCTCGTGCTTTGTGTGCATGGAAACTGCAGAGGTGAGTGCTGTAGCTTGTCTCAGGAGGGACTTATTTTGTCAGAGACAGAGCAACCAGGTCTAGTAGGGTTGAAATTAGATGATCTTTAGGATCCCTTCCAACCCAAACCTTTCTAGGAGTCTGTTATCTTACCTGTGCCAGTGATCTGGCTTTGCTAGAAGGGAGTAAGTGTGGGGAGGAGCGCCTCATGTTTTTTTCACTTGAAGAAAAAGTAATTCAAGCTTTGGTAATGCAGCGAGAGCTCTGATGAAGTCACCAGACCACGGGTTTGGTGCCGCCGAGCTCACCTGGTGACACAGCAGGGTGAGCTGGATCGGGATCCACAGCTGAACCTTTATGGCTTTGCTTTGTTTTGGCTCGGAGTCACAAGCCCTGGCAAAGAGAACAAAGGACAAAGCTCGGCCCGGGCGAACGGCTGGTGCTGAGCAGGACACATGGCTTGGGCTGTGCTGAGCACCCCTGGCTCTGGAGGAGTGGGGGATGTTGTAGAAGGGAGGGTGGGACAGCTTTTACCTTCCTCAGAACCCTGGAGAAGGTGTGGATGCCTCTGTCTGTGCCTGCAGGGGGTTGGCCCAGACAGTGCAGGAGCTGGGAGATGCTTCAGGGCTGTGACTTACCTGTGGTCTGACCTGCCTCGGCTGAGTCATGTGAGCTGGGCTCCGAATAGCCGGTTTGGGGGTTGGGTTGTTGTAGTTGTTGTTTTCCTTAAATAAAGTTAAATGGGACTTGTGGGCTTTGATTTTGGTGCAGAGGTGAAGGGATTTGCTGCTGTGGGCACTGCCTTGGCTGCTGGGAGGGCAGTGTGGGATCCTGCTGATGTCTGGAATGACAGGGTTCAACTATCAGGAGCTGTGTCCATGAGAAAACAGGCAGGGAGCTGCTCCTGGCTCCCAGATGCGGTCAGGAGGGATGGAGACGGCACTTGGGTGGTGTCTCCTCCTTCCCTCCTCCTCTGCGACAGCACAGAGGGCTGTGGGTGGATGCTGCAGCACCAGCACAGCCACAGCCCTTCGGGTGCTCTCCTCCCTCGCAGGCTGCAGCTGCTCTGAGCAGCTCCTGCAGAGCCTTGGGCCTCGCTGCCCCCTCCTCGAGAGGGGCTGCACTCAGCTGGCTGAATCGTGAGTGTCCTGTCCCACCCAGGGTCAGGTGTGCTGGTGGGTGTTTATTTCCTGCTCATCCTTCAAGAAATGGCATCAGCAGATGCTTTGGATCCCAAAGTACTCTCTGGTGTCAGTCCAGGGGAAGGTGGAGCAACCTGAGGGGCTCTTTGCAAGCCCCAGACATCCTCCTGCCACCACCTGGGCAGTTCTGCAGGGTGAAGCTGCCCTGTCCTGGGAAGCCTTGTTTCTGTTTCCAGGCTGATGGGCTGTGGTGGGATGAGAGCTGTGGATCAGCCTTAGCCAGTGTTATCCTGAAACTGAGGCACCTCTGGAGACGTTGGGGGTGCAAAGGGAAGTGATCTGCTGGGGCTCCTGGAGAAACTCCTCTGACCTGTTTGCTGTGCACCAAGGGCCACAGATGGTGGGGTGCAGCAGCTGTGATGCAATTTTGGTTTTGGGCCTGCTGCTCTGGGGTTTAAACGGCTGTGAGGTTTTAGGAGGAGGAGGGGTGTGAGGAGGAGATAGCGGTGCTGGGGGAAGCAGCAGTGTGATAACGCTGCCAGGGGAAGCTCTTGCTGCTCGGATCAGCTGGGACAGGGGGGTGAGGGAGGAAATCAGCAGCTTTTTCTCGCTGTAGGGTCTTGGGGGTTGTTGTGGTTGGGCTGCACGTGACCCGTGGCTGGTGGGAATCTGTCCTGCCAGTCCCGTGCCGGTGTGTCCTATTTATAGACCTGCTGTACACAGGATAAAGCCAGGGAGAAGGGGGGGTTAGGGAGGAAAATATCCCACGGGATTGAGGATTTCCCCTTCCTTTTCCAGACAGATCTTGGGATACCTGGTGCCAGCTGAGAGTGTCAGCTGCCCACCACCCCAAACTTCACAGCCATAGGAGACCTTGTAGAATAATAGAAAGGTTTGGGTTGGAAGGGATGTTTAAAGGGCATTTAATTCCAACCCCTCTGCCACAGGCAGGGACACCTTCGTATATTTTAGCTGTATATCAGGTTGCTCAGAGCCCCCTCCAACTTGACACTGAATGTTTTTTGGGATGGGACATCCCCCATCTCTTGGGGCAACCTGTTCTTGTCCCTCACCGCTGTCAGAGGGAACAATTCCTTCCCAATATCCCATCCATCCCTGCCCTCTGGCAGTGGGAAGCCATTCCCCTTGTCCTGTCCCTCCATGCCTTGTCCCAAGTCCCTCTCCAGCTCTCCTGGAGCCCCTTTAGGCACTGGAAGGGGCTCTGAGATCTCCCTGGAGCCTTCTCTTCCCCAGGCTGGACACCCCCAGCTCTTTCATGACCCATAGGGAGGCTCCATGCCCACAGGAGACTTGGCAAGAGGGGTTTTTTTTTTTTTTTTGCCTAAAGATCCATCTGGCTCCCAGCTATTTGCTTTGCTGGGTTTGCTGGCCCTGGGCCATGTCCGTGGTGCAGATGCAAAGCAGCAGAGCTGAAACTCTGCCTGTTGGAGGGGAAACTTCTGGGATCGATTTTCAGTTCGGTTTCGGGTTGCCTGGAGTGTGTGGTCTGGTAACCCGAGGCCGGGAGATGTCCCGTGTCTGTCCCTCAGAAGCTGGGTGCGAGCAGAGCAGCGCATCGATGCCTGGCAGGGTGGTTTTCAGCCTGTCAGCAGATTAACAAACATCCTGCTGGAAAAAACAAAGTGTAATCATGTGACTTCAGGCCTCAAAAACGCCTCCTGCCTGTGCTATGGGAAACACCGAGCTGACTGCAGGAAGTGCAGAGGATTTTGCGGGTTGATATTTGTGTAGGTGCGTATTTTATTTAAGATTTTCCATTAAAAAGGTGCTTCAGCTCGGGCTGGTTACCTGCAGGCTTCCTGTGGCCTATCGTAGGCAAAAAAGCACAGTTGCATTAGAAATGTATATTTATTTTCCTGGGTGTAACCTCCTTCCTGCTGTGTAAGCAAGGAAGCACTGCCAGCGAGTCCCTTGCCTGCAGGAACCTCTAAGCAAAGAAAATATTCATGAAACCCCTGCAAACACGCATAAAACCCCTTCAGAGAGGTGAGATTTAAGAGTGGGAGGACCCATGTGCTGCTGAAACTCTTTGGGTTGAGCATCCTGCTGAAAGCGCAGAGAAGGGGGAACAAATAAATGGTGGGAAGGAGGAGTGGGAAAGGAGAAAAAAAACCCTTTTATACAGTGAGCTGCAGCCGCCTGGGCTCGCTGCTGCCAGAAAGTAGGACACTCCTGCTGGGTTTTCTACTCTGGAAAGGCTAAACTTGGCTGGGAGTGGGTGGAAGCAGCCGGCAGCGAGGTGTGTGTGTGTCTCCCATCCCCATCCCCTGCTCATCCAGCTCTGCTGCTGTGGGGCTGCCGAGCTGCTGGCAGGAGCTGCGTGTCCGGTTTAAGCCCGGGCTTGCAAAGGTGATTACACGTTGAGCTTGATGAGATGAGCAGGAATTAAAGCCTGGATATCTCTGCCGTGGAGGATCCGAAGTCCGGGGTGAATGTGGGGCTGGTGGGAGGGAGCTGGGAGGGTTTGGAGGAGGAGAAGGGTGCCCTGGTGTGTTTGCAGAGATAAAGGAGCTCGTGGCCTCGTGATGTGTCTGAGTCAGGCGTGGGGACGAGGTACAAGTGGCTGCTGGCGCTGGGGGTTAATTTGGAGTTGGGCAATTCAGTGTGAATTAGGTTAAAGGAGAGCAGGGAAACCAGGGAGCCCTGGAATGTCTGTGGGCTGGGTGGTGCTTGTGCTCCTGCATGGGAGGCTCTGGGCCATTCTTTCCCGCTCCTGGATTTCCTCTGCACCTCTGATCCCCAAACTTGGGCTTTCCTCATGCCCTGCACCTCTCTGGAGAAAAGCCCCAGTGGCAGGGGAGCAGGGGACAGCAGCCACAGACAGCTCTGGTGCATGCTGACCCCCCCGTGCATGGGCAGGGGGTCACACCTGGGACTGTGACCCCAATCTGGGTCCCCAGGGCAGCAGGCTGGGCAAAATGAGGCTGTAAAGTCAAAAAATGTAATTTGGAGTAATATCTTTAAAGGGAAGAGCAGGGCCAGGGCCTATCAAGTCTCGTGCCTGAAGTTTGCTGTGGAGGTGGGATGCCACTTACTCCTTCTCCTGGTCCTTATTCTTCATTTTTGTGGAAGTAAACACAGGTTTTAATACCCTCCAAATCCCTTGGATCTGCTTCAAAAGGTATTTTCCTGCTGCTGCTAATCCTGTAGTGGTCAACAAACAAGGCTGCCTTTATCTGATTTCTCCTGAGCTGCAGGAGGGGGGTTGTTACTCTGTTCCTGTGTCTCTCCTGACCTTTGGGGGAACTGGGGATCTAGAGGGACACCTGGTGCAGCCACACATTTTATCCTCCCACGTGTTGCTGCAGCTGAGCCCAGTTTGGGGATGTTTCCAACAATGCTCCAATCTGGCTGCAGGTGGAGTGTCCCATTCCGTAGCCAAGATGTGGCCGTCCGTGTCCCTGCTGTGTGTCCTGGTGGCCTTCGCCAACGCTCGCAGCGTTCCCTACTTCCCTCCTCTCTCCGATGACCTGGTCAACCACATAAACAAGCTCAACACCACCTGGAAGGTGAGTACTGGCCTGATGATATGGGGATGTTTTTTTGGATGCACTGCTGACAGTCTCCATGTGGGATTTAGTGGCCGAGCTTTGGGAGTGTCACCACGGTGGTGACATCAATCCAGCCTTGTTCCCAGCTGACTTTTCCAGTGAGGTGATGTTCTCAGGGGTTCCTGCAGTGACAGGGGACTGTGGAGCTCCTCCTTGGAGCAGAGCAGGATGGATTTGTGGAGTAGGAGCAATGTAAGAGGAGAAAACTCTGCAGGAGACTGGAAACAAGCAGCGAGCGTCCAGTTATTGGTGACCTGTCCCTCCTTGGCCCATTTACTGTGCCCAAAGCCTCGAGCTGGACCTTACTGGTCCTGAGGAGCTGATCCTGGCCTGTGTTCCGTGTCTGTAGGTGGTTGGCTTTTGGCCTCTGGGCTGTGCAGCAATCCCAGACTCTGGTTGGGATTCAGGGAGCTCTGGAGCACCAGGCTGTGGTCCCAGCCATGCTCTTGGCGGCTCTGGAGAGTCGTGTCCCAATTCTGTGTGTCTCTTCCCAGGCAGGGCACAACTTCCACAATGCTGACATGAGCTACGTGAAGAAGCTCTGTGGCACCTTCCTGGGTGGGCCCAAGCTCCCTGAGAGGTGAGTGCAGGGAGGAGAAGGTGGCACTGCAGTAAAAGCTTGTGTGGATCTTCCGTGAGCACCGGGAGTGGGTGAGGGGCTCTCCTGGCAGGCTGTGGGCAGCAGGGTGGACATTGGTGGAGCTTGGTGGACCTTGTTCATGGAATTAAGCACGGAGCACACGTGAGGGGGAAAATCCATCCTGTGTTCTGCCAGATACTTGAGCAAGTTGTGCAATTTGTTACCCTTGAAAGTGAACCCGCCAGAGGAGCTGCTGACCTCCTCTGAGGACATCACAAGTATTTATGCTCCTTTCATAAGCAAACAACAGCCCTCGTCCTCCAGGTCACCTTCAGAGGAGGTTGGAGAGTGCAGTGCACCCAGTCGTGGGTCGCTGCTGCTCCTGTGACAGCGTTTCCCTCTCCTCACAGGGTGGATTTTGCTGCAGACGTGGAGCTGCCTGATAACTTCGACTCGCGGACACAGTGGCCCAACTGCCCCACCATCAGCGAGATAAGAGACCAGGGCTCCTGTGGCTCCTGCTGGGTAAGGATAGGGGTGGTTTCATGTTGTGTTGATAAAATTTGCTGGGCAAAACCCATGCTTTTGAAATTGCTGGTGAGCCCCCTGCCATGGGCAGGGACACCTTCCACTTTCCCAGGTTGCTCCAAGCCCTGCCCAGCCTGGCCTTGGACACTTCCAGGGATCCAGGGGCAGCCACAGCTTCTCTGGGCACCCTGGGCCAGGGCCTCACCACCCTCGCAGGGGAGAATTCCTTCCCAATATCCCATCTATTCCTGCCCTCTGGCAGTGGGAAGCCATTCCCTGTGTCCTGTTGCTCCATCCTTTGTCCCAAGTCCCTCTCCAGCTCTCCTGGAGCCCCTTTAGGCACTGGAAGGGGCTCTGAGGTCTCCCTGGATCCTTCTCTTCTCCAGGTGAACACCCCCAGCTCTCCCAGCCTGGCTCCAGAGCAGAGGGGCTCCAGCCCTCAGAGCATCTTTGCTGCCCTTTGTGGGGGGACGCTGTGGGATGCTCCAGTCTCTGAGCTCCTGGGTGGCTTCTCCCAGCCAGGCCATGCCTGCTGCACTCATTTCCAGGAGGTTTCCTGATTTCTCTCCCCTGACCATCTCTAATGGGTGTTTTGGGGTTGCCCTCAGGCTTTTGGCGCCGTGGAAGCGATTTCAGACCGGATCTGTGTCCACACCAACGCCAAGGTCAGCGTGGAGGTCTCAGCTGAGGACCTGCTGTCGTGCTGTGGCTTTGAGTGTGGCATGGGGTGAGCTGCTCCTGGTCCTTGTGCACTGGGAAGGTGGTTGGGAGGAGCAGGGACAGACCCTGGAGGTGCTGATTGCTTCAGCCCTACCTTCATTACCTCCCTAACGAGCAGGAAGCTCCTCCAGAGGTTTGTGGGGTGGATGAGGGAGTTAGGTGGGAACAGAAGGGTGATTCCAGGGACTGACAGTCCCTCTGGGACACATCCTGCCCTCAGCATCGTGGATGGTGATGGCTGCAAGCACATACTGATGCTGTCCCACACAGACCTGGCAGCTGCCAAAGCTAAGGGAAAGATCTTTCATAGTCCCAGATCCTTGGTTTTCAGGCACTATGGCTTTTCCAATTGTTGAGCACAGGGTGGGGAGTTGAGTCTCCAAGTCCTGTTGCTGCAGGCAGCAGAAGCTGATCAGGGACCTGGTAAGGAGGCACTTTGGGATGTGGAGCCATGGGTGTTCTTGGTTCTCTTCCTGACGCCTTGGTGTCTCAAGGCAAATCCCAGGGAAGGCAGGAACGGGCTGAAAAAAGGTTTTATGTGCCCGAAGCTTCCCTTGAACCATCCCAGGCTGGCTCCATTCCCCTGCCTCTCCCAGAATGGGATGGCTGGGGCTGGAGCTCGTGCCTCTCCCCCCAGGTGCAATGGTGGTTACCCCTCCGGCGCGTGGAGGTACTGGACAGAGAGGGGCCTCGTGTCCGGGGGTCTCTACGACTCCCACGTGGGTAAGTCCTGGCAGATACCTGTGGGAAAGCAGAGGAGCATCTCTGCTTGCTTAAGGTTCATGTTTTCTGGGATGCTTCGCTCCTGGTCTGCATCCTTGTGGCTGTTCCCTCCTTCAACTCGAGCACCTCTGCAGCCCCAGCTGGCTGCTCCTGCCCCCATGGCTCCTTCTGGTCACTCCTTTGGGACAAGGGTCCCTGAGCAGCACCCAGAGGCAGGAGGCCCATTTGGGAAGGGAGCCAGGAACCCTTAACAACCTCTCAGGGTTCCTGTTTCCATAGCAGGAATGAATCAGGCTGTGAATTTTGTGTTGTTGCTGGTTTTGAATCAGTTCAATACACTTTGGATGAGGTGGGGAGTCTTCCTGACAAGTTTCCCCTTCAAAAAATAACTTCCAGACTGGAACCCTCTGCCTCCTCCTGGCATGACCATCAGTTGGTTCATGTTTCCACCTTTTCCATCACCTTTTGGAGAGCGAGGTGGTGGGAAGCAGGTCTGGAGGGAAACCCGTTGCTGATGGAGGGACTGCCCATCTGGCAGGGGAAGACCTTCTCCTGCACCCCACTGATTTGTGGGGTTCCTGGGGCAGAAACGCCCTTTCTTGGGGCTTCTGGTGCCTTCTCCAGTGTGGCTGTTGGGATCTTTGGGGACAGCCAGTTGATGTCACCTCTGTCCTGGACAGGCTGTCGGCCCTACTCCATCCCACCCTGCGAGCACCACGTCAATGGCAGCCGGCCCCCCTGCACCGGGGAGGGAGGGAGCACCCCGAGATGCAGCCGGCACTGCGAGCCTGGGTACTCCCCCTCGTACAAGGAGGACAAGCACTATGGTAAGGGAGCTGCTCTTTGTGGCATCAGGGCGGGCTTGGCAGGACCAGACCCATCCCTGGTGGTTATTTCCTGGGCCCTGTCCCTGGAGGCTCCAGTCTGGTGGTCCTGGAGCAAACCTGAGCAGGGGCAGATGCACGGTTTGTGTTTGCTGAGACTCAGGTGGGAAAGGGGGAACTGGTGGAACTGGTTTGAGTCCTCATGGTGCACGTGGCTGGCTTGAAGAGTGTGGTGCTGAGCCCCATCTGGTGTCAAAGCCAACTCCAAGTCTCCTTGGCAGCAGCCAGCCTGGTACATTTAGGATAATCTGGCTGTTTCCTTGTCTTCTCCTTGAGCCTTTTGGGTCATTTTAAAAAGGAGGATGTACAAGGAGAAAATGTCCCTTCCCACTAAAGCTGTCTGGAATAGGTCTGTGGGTACAGAATAGGACTCAGATTAAGTAATTCCCTGTGGAAGAGTGGTGGCTGGAGCCCACTTTTCCTGCCTGGCTGTGTCAGGAGCCTCTGGAGCAGCTGGGTTTGAGTTTAACCTGAATTTAGATGCAAGAGGCCTCTTGGAGGGTCACACTGAGCAGGCTTGGTCGAGCCATCCTGTGTGGCCTGACAACGCCATCCTAATGGTGGGAATTCTTTTCCTTTAAGGCATCACATCCTACGGCGTCCCTCGCAGTGAGAAGGAAATCATGGCTGAGATCTACAAGAACGGCCCAGTGGAAGGAGCCTTCATTGTCTATGAGGATTTCCTGATGTACAAATCAGGTGAGCAGCGGCACTGGGGCTGTGGGGGGAGCCCTGTTCCCTGCTTCATCCATAGGGTCCCTGTTTTTGTGGCCCTGGTCTGTCTTCTCCAGTGTGGGAGGAGATCTCAAGCTCACACTCGAGTATCTGGTGTGGCAAGGACGTGGGCAAATGCCATCTCCTGCATCCATGGGTTTATAGCAAGGGGGAAAGGTGCTTGGGACTGGCTCAGGGAGGGAGCCCTAATGGGAACCACCCCGAAGTGCAGATGACAGCAACAGCTCAGATTTTAGGACCTCAAATCTCTTGTTCTGATCTGCCTTTGAGTCCCTTGGGGAATGTCTCTGGTGCGTGCTCAGCTGGTGCTGAGTGTCAGTCACAGTCATGGAATGGTTTGGCTGGGAAGATAATGATTTAAAAATCATTTCATTTGAGATGAGGAACATGGGCAGGGACACCTTCCACTAGCCCAGGTTGCCCCAAGCCCTGCCCAGCCTGGCCTTGGACACTGCCAGGGATCCAGGGGCAGCCACAGCTTCTCTGGGCACCCGGTGCCAGGGCCTCCCCACCCTCACAGGGAAGAATTTCCTCCTAACACCCAACCTAAATCTCCCATCTTTTAGTTTAAAACCTTTCCCTCTTGTCCTATCACCATCCCCCAATGCAGAACTCCTTCCTCCAGACTCTGCACTAAGTTTCAGTTTCGCATTCAACCAAAAGCCCCTCCTCAGCCTCTCTGGGCGTTGTGATACCGGCTGTGCCCCGGGCTGTGAGCGCTCTGCAGCGTGCACATTTTGGGGTGTTTTTCCCTTGCAGGGGTCTACCAGCACGTGTCTGGGGAGCAGGTGGGAGGCCACGCCATCCGCATCCTGGGCTGGGGCGTGGAGAACGACACTCCGTACTGGCTGGTGGCCAACTCCTGGAACACCGACTGGGGGGAGAACGGTGAGAGCCGCCGGGAATCCCCACCCCCTTCCCATGGTGAGATGATGGATGGGTGGAGAGGGTGACTTTTTTTTTTTTTTTTTTTTGCTCTTGGTGTTCTCCCAGGCTTCTTCAAAATCCTGCGAGGAGAGGACCACTGTGGCATCGAGTCCGAGGTTGTGGCTGGCATCCCCAGGACGGAGCAGTACTGGAAGAGGATGTAACTCTGATCAAACCACAAATAATCCTGAGTCCCTGACGCTTTTAACTGATAGCGGGTTGGGTGCAGAGACCCCCCCTTCTAAAAGAGACTCTAGTTCAGGTTACTTTATTAAAGCTTTTTATCTTTTTTTTTTTTTCCATTTTTGTTGGCTGGGGTTTTTTTTGTTTTGTTTTTAATTTTTGGGTTTGTTTTTTAAATGGTATGGTGGAGCTGGAGGTGGAACTGCTCTCTGGTAACCTCCTGCTCCTGGTGGGTCACAGCAGGACATTGGGGGCATTCCCTGCTCAGAGGACTGCTGGAGAGCTCACTGGCCTCTTGGAATTTGGTTAGCCTGGACCCCTTCCAGCCCAGTTTGCTACTGGGAGGGCAGGAAACAGTAGCTTTGTGCTGGGATTAGGGACTTGGTGGGGCAGCAGAGGTGGATGCTGCTGGAAAGCCATGGCTAGGGGGGACTGTGCACCCCCAGATGGGTTGATCTGACTGTTACCACCTGAAACAAGCAGGGAAGAATTTCCTGTGAGTGCGTGCCTTGAATTGGCTAAATTTAGACCTATCAACGACAAAATACTGCTGAACTTGATGTGGGGGTGGCTCTGGCCAGGGCTGCCTGCCCCAAGTCCCTCGTGCATCACCTGCTCTGCTCCATCCTTCTGGCTTTTCAAACCACTTCTTCCTCAACTGTTCACTGGCTTTTTTATCTGCTGTACTCTGGGGTTGTTGATGCTGGGGAAGGGCCTGGCTGGAGCTCCATGAGCCTGTGATCAAATATCCTGCAAGCAGCTGCGAGGGAGCTGGGAAAAGCAAAGCCCTTCTCCTCCGTGGCTGAGCAGCTTGATGTGTGCAGGTCATGCCTGGGCAAGGGTGCAGCACCCAAATTTGGGGTGCTTTGGGGCTGCAGGTGCTGAATGCTGAGATGAGGGATGGTTCCCAAGTCTGCTGCAGGCAGCTCAAGCAGATGCTTGGAGGTGTCTCACTAACATGGACACAATTAAAGCTTTTTTTTCTTGAACCACAGGCATTAAGGAAGGTAAAAAACCTTATTTTTGTTACTGGGGGAGGTGTAACAGGTTGTGTACAGGAGGAATCATGCGATTTGCCAACACTAATATAGCGAAGAGCTTTTCTGTTTTTAATTTTAAAGCACAAAATCTATTACTGAGCTGAGGCTACGGGTCTGAAATGTGTGAAGCAGGCTCTCCATGCACTGTAAAATAGCCCCTTATCTCTGCTTGCTCAGACACCAGTGAGGCAGAGCTGTGCTGTATTTGGCTGGAACACCTGTGCCAATAAATGATTTCTCCAGTGTCTCGGCTCCTGGCCCGTGGTTGCTTCTGCCTGACTTCCACCACCTCAGGTGGGTGTCTGGTGTGGAAGCCAGGTGAGACCCTTGTGTCTTCAGAGAGTGGTTTGGGTTGGAAGGGACCTTAAAGCTCATCCAGTTCCACCCCCTGCCATGGGCAGGGACACCTTCCACTAGCCCAGGTTGATCCAAGCCCCATCCAACCTGGCCTTGGACACTTCCAGGGATCCAGGGGCAGCCACAGCTTCTCTGGGCATCCTGTGCCTCCCCACCCTCACAGCCAAAAATTCCTTCCCAATATCCCATCCATGGCTTGTTCCCAGTCTCTCTCCAGCTCTCCTGGAGCCCCTTTAGGCCCTGGAAGGGGCTCTGAGCTCTCCCTGGATCCTTCTCTTCCCCAGGTGAACACCCCCAGCTCTCCCAGCCTGGCTCCAGAGCAGAGGAGCTCCAGCCCTTGGAGCATCTCCGAGGCCTCCTCTGGATTTGCTCCAGCAGCTCCACGTCCTTCTGCTGTTGGCCCCAGGGCTGGAGCAGCTCTGCAGGTGGAGTCTCACCTGAGCAGGGCAGAGGGGCAGAATCCCTTCCCTTGTGCAGGTGTCAGTGCCAGCCCTGTCCTGTGGCCCTGCTGGTGACAGCCACCCCTTGGTGTGTGTGCTGGTGGGGGGGAAGGTGCTTCCACCCAGATCAGAGAGCAGCCAGGGCTTCCAGAAGCCCTGAGGATGCACCAGGGCCCTGGAGCACAAGCCTGCAGCCCAGGGCTGTGCCACCACTCCTTTCAGGGTGAATTTATGGACCCTCAGCTGTCCCCCTGGTTAAAATTCTTCCTCCAGGTCTGGCACACGGGGCTGTACTTTGATACCCAGAGCTGGCACCAAGGGAGCACTGGAATTTCATGAGCTGAGGGCTTGTAACTTGTGGGGGAATCACTGGTATAAAAGAAATGACAGCTGAAAAAAAAAACCCAAAAAAAGATGATCCAACACTTTTTTTTTCTTTTCCCAAAGAAAACTTTTAATTTCAACAAGACGGGAAGCTGCACAAAGAGAGCTACTGCGAGTTTCTGTAGAACAACAGCTTAAAACTAACTACACCAGGAACTGTGGAGTAAGGGTTCTCCTTCTGAGGAACAGCCTGGCCACAGGGGCTTGGCCTCACAAAGGCCATCACCCTGCCCCTGGTAGCTCTGTCCTGGACCAGGCCATGGGCTCTCACTCCCTTCACGCAGCATTTGAGGGGGGTGGGTAGGGACCTTGAAAACAACAATCCACCCCAGGAGAACAGGACTTGCCTTCAGAGTGCTGTTTCCTCTTCTAAGTCCGGCCTGGTGTGTTTGAAGACAGCACTGGGAGCCTCTCCCAGCTCACACGTCAGTCTGACCCAACACCAGAGCCAAGTGGGCCAGGGAAACCCGCCCTGGTCACTCCCTTGGTGGCTCCAGCCTTCCCAGCTCAGGGCAGGGATCACTCCTGCCCCCCCAAAAAAGCATCCCATGAGGGACAAGCAAGGTGCAAACTCTCGCTCCCCTGCCTTGCTCTGCCACAACCACGCATCCCCTGGGGCTGAGTTTGTGCAGAGCCCAGCGCCTACAGTGGAGTCAGGCCTGGGGTTACGAGCTCAGGGCTGTGCTGGCAGCTCCCTCCTCATCTTAACCACCTCCCCACTGCCGAAACCAGAGCTGTGTCACTGCAGGGGCCATCTGTCCCAGGGCAGGGAGCTGCACAGCTGCCTTCCAGCTGGGGCCACATTCAGGTGGACAGAGCACCTCGCCTCCCATATATTTAACATTAAAAGGGCTCATTTCAGCATCCTTCAGCACAACAGAAATGTGACTACGGCCTCTGCTTGTTTCCAGGCTGCAGGATGTCAGTCACCAAGGGCCAGAAGGCAGCCAGAGGTTTCTCCATGGATGAGGAAGCATGTTCCTCTCCCGGCTGAAGCAGCATCCTTCCAGCACAGAGCAGGCACCAGAGGTGAGGGAGAAGAGGCTGCCTAAGAAGGGCAGGCACAACCCTCAGGGTTTTGCTCAGCTCTGAGCTGGAAAGATGCCTCAAATCTCATGGAAGAAAAGAACCAACTGGAGTTTCGATTTCAAACCATCCTAATGGGAAAAAAAAACCAAACCAAACCCAAACCAAAAATATTCAGGTGAACAGGAAAAAAAGGGGAAAAAGAAATACTCAACCCCAAACACTGAGACTCCAATCAGCATTTTCAGCCATCCAAGCAGTCAAGCAAAGGCAGTGAGGATGGAGTCCAGCAGTGCCACACTGTCACCCCGGGGCTGCAGCTTCCCAGTGTCCCATCCTTGTCACCATCCCACTGCCAGGTGCTGGGCCACCCCCACAGCAGGGGACGAGGAGCCTCCTGCCCCCGCTGCCCATCTGCCACCACTTGTGCCCCCACCTGGCTGCTGCCCTTCAGTTGTCCCCTGCCTGCACGTACTCCTCAGTGGCCTTGGAGAGGGTGCTGAGGTACTGCCAGCTCAGGGCCGCCAGGAGCATGGCACAGGACAGGTAGATGGGGGAGTAGTGGTGGCGGGAGGCCACGGGGCTGCCGGGCAGGCTCGCGGCGCGGATGGAGGCGATGACCTGCTGTGTCTTGTTGGACGAGGGGTCCGTGCTTGGAATCTTCTGGTAGATCTAGGGGAGAAGGGAAGAGGAGTTATGGCTCCCATAGGGAGTTTAGGAGGCAAATGGGACCAGGTTGAAGTTTTACGGGCTGCTTGTCACCCTCAACAGTGACCTCGGTGGTGGAATGCCATGAAGCAAGGGACACCTGGATGCGTCCAGGCCTATCTCCCTTGGGAAGTGCACTGAGCCAAGCTGCCTCTTGAGGGCACCCCGTGATGGGACACGATCTCCCAACCCCTGGTGGCGTTACTGGGACCAGTGGTTCTCACCCTGCAACCCTCACTCACTGTATAGCCCACCTCAAACCAGTGGGGACATTCCTGCCTGGAAACAGCCACATCATCACCTCATTCTGTGCTATTTGGGGTTTTCTTCCCATGGCCTTTGAGATACTTGTCTGCAGGAGTCTGAGCACGGTGGGCACAAGCAGAGACCCTCTCCTGGGCTAAAGCCCTGCAGTGTCACTGTCCCTTGCCATGGGATTGGCCAGTTCACAAGGGCAGCTCTAATAACCCATGGTTTGGGGTTTCCCTGCTGCAGAAGCAAAGTCTTTTTATTTAACAGCCCTCAATGGAGTTGGGGAGTTTGGGGAGTGGGGTGGTTTTTTCCCATTAAATCACCCACTGGTTGGTTCTCCACGTGAACTTTTAACCTCCACAGGACTTTGAAGTCAGGAATCATAAGGTCACCCCTGAGCCTCCTTTTCTCCAGGCTGAGCCCCTTTCCCAGCTCCCTCAGCCTCTCCTACTGCTCCAGCCCCTTCCCCAGCTCTGTTCCCTTCTCTGGACACGCTCCAGCCCCTCAATGTCTTTCTTTTTGTGAATGGCCCAGAACTGACCACAGGGTTGGATCAGGGGGACAGGCACTGCCCTGTGCCTGCTGGACACACTACTGCTGGTCCAGGCACAGACCAAGGGTACGTTCAAGGGAACACATCAAGCACAGTCTGGTCCAGGCCAAAACTACATCAGGGTCACCACTCCCCACCACCACTGAGCCAAGGAAGAAATGAACAGATTCCCATGTATTCCAAATTCCACCCCAAGAACGGGGACAGGAACAGCCAGAAATGACTCAAAGCCAACTGCTGAGCCTACCTCTTCCACGTACTGGTACATGATGGCTTTAACAGCTTTTATGTTGGTGGCATCCATCATGAGGGTGACAGCCTGTCCCTTGCGGATCTTCACCACCCCCCTGAACACCTGCTGGTTGTTGTAGCAGGCAGCCAGCGTGGCAATGGCCATCACCTGAGGAGAGACAGGAAGAGCCTTTAGTGTACTGCAAGGAACTTGCCGAGGGATCACCTTGTCCACAGTGACATCCATGGACTGGATCCACAATCTCAACAACAGCAGAAATGGCAGGAACCAAGAAATAAAGAAAAAAAAACAACGATACAGAACCTCCTCCAACTCCAACTCCTCACCAGCTGGGCTGCAGAGGGTGAGGGACCACTTGGAAGCTCAACTCACCTGGGGGATAGCGCAGAAGTTGAAGACACTTTGGTTTCTGAGGCGGGACAGGTAGGTGAGGACATCAGGGACGTGGTGGAGGGCGTTGGTGATGAGTTCATTGAGGCACTGCACGGCCACGTCGATGTTCTCTGGCTTGGCAAGGTCCGAGAGCTTCTTGGCGTATCTGCTCCAAACCTGAACACCAAGATAAGGGCTCAGGAGCTGGAGGGTGCATCGATGTCATCAGAGAGACACCACATCTGGGAGAGCAACAAGAAGCACCAAAAATCCCCACACAACAGCCTTGGAGCATCACTGGGATAAGGAAAAGCAGGAAGGGCAGGCTGTGGAGATGTGACAGTGGCCTTGGTGTACACAAAGAGCTTGTAAAGGAGGAGGGTGCAACTCATCTCCATATCTTTCCTAGGTAGGGCAAGAAAAAGGTGAGTCACACATCAGGAAATGCCCTGAGAGGCAGCTGAGCCACATGGAAAAGGGGGAGAAAAAATCTTGGACATCATGTCAGGCACAGGCAGAGCTGATCCTGCTTTTGGGAGCAGAACAAGTACCCTCCTGGGATCTCAGCCAGTCTTATCCTCCCCCATTCCTAGAGAAAACCTAGCAGAGAGGACAAAAAGCTGCCTAAGTAGTTCTTGGCAGTATGGGGTGACATCACCTTGTCCCCACATCTGTACCCAGAGAGCTGTAGACAGATGTCAGCCATCTGTCATCAGAAGAACCAAGATACACAGCTAAAAGTAGAGATTTGATGAGGTTTTCCCTCACCTCTCTGGGCCAGAACTCCCTTCCCTCCATCTGGTCCTCCAGATAGTCACGGATGATGTTGGTTTTCTGTAGGAAGAGGCCCATGGAGTTTGCCAGATGCGTGTCCTGCCCCACGATGGAATCTTCCAGCTCTGACGCAGAGAAGAGACGGGAAAGGCCAATCCCCACCAGCCCAGCAACGTAGTGACAATACTGCCAAGGAGGTGCCAAGTTGGGAAAGGGTGGGGAAAAAACAAGGTAAGAGGAGCAGTTACAAAGAGCTGCCTGTTTGCCACAGGGAGTTTTACAAAAAGCAACTGACAGTTCATCGTATGCAGGTTCTCATGGCCCTCTGATGTCTCAGCCTTCCCATGAAAATAAACAGCTTTTCCCAACAGGGATGCTCTGTCTCCTCCTTCCATAGTGACAAGGTGGACCCTACCTGGAAGTGTTCAAAAAACTTGTGGATGTGGCACTTGGGGACATGGTTCTGTGGTGGCCTTGGCAGTGCTGGGGGAATGGTTGGACTGGATGATCTTAGAGGGCTTTTCCAACCTTAACTCCATGATCCTACTCATGCTCAGTCCATTCCTCTGTCTGGGCTGACTCACCTTATCCCACTCATGCTGAGAATCCACCTTCTTCTCCAAGAACTCTGCCATCCCAACGCCCATCTTGTGGCAAATATCTGAAATCACATCCTGGTAGACCTTGGACAGGTTCCTGAACTCCATGGAGATCTGGAGCATGGTAAAAACAGAATGTTCAGGAAAAAAAACAAAACAACAGAGCTCAACATTTATCAAGAAATCAGAGAAATACTATTTACCAGGCTCTAATATTGCCCTGGCTGGAGATCTGGGACAACTCCCCCAACCTGAGCTGTTCCAAGGTCCTTGGAGCTCAGGCTCAGCCCATTCCCAGTCTAAACGGGACGGTCTCTGGCAGGAGATCAGAGACAGCAAAGTCTTTGGGAAGGCTCTGTGGCCTTGGACTGGTGTCATCTGGGAGCTGCAGGACAAAACTGACTGCACTTGGTACACAGAGTTGTTTTCCTCTGTAACTTGAGAGCATTCCATCGCACCAGCCACGGGGAAAGACCCACGGGAGGTTTCTGGTGTTCTGTTCTCCCGAGCCCTCTCCAGCTCTGGCTTCACAGGGTACATTTTGCACAACTGGCAAGGCATCAAGCAGTGAGGGAAGTGTGAAATCCTTCTGCTGCATGTCCAGTAACGTGATCATGGAATCACAGAATGGGTTGGGTTGGAAGGGACCTTGAGGAACTTCTAATTTCAACCTCCCCGCCATGGGGCAGGGACACCTGCAGTGTCTCCATCGCTCTCACACTAAAAAAAAAAATATTAAAAATGCATCCTCACTTTCCCAAACCTGTGGAGCATCACGTTTTATTGTGCTAAGCTGTTTCCTCCATCAGTGGGTGACTGCAGCCAGCCCAGGGTTTGTGTGCAATAAGGGTTTGTCAGTAAAATGAAAGTATCCACTCTGCTTCTGTCTCTGTGGCTTCAGTCCCCGGCAGAGAGAAGCACAGCTTGCAAATGCACCTCTAGCAAATATTATTAGAAGGTTTTCAATCTGAGCTGGGTGAGGCACTGGCAGAGGATGCCAAGAGAAGTTGTGAATGCCCCCCAAAAATCTCAAGGCCAGGTTGGACACAGCTTAGAGCAACCTGGTCTAGTGCAAGGTGTCCCTGCCCCTGGCAGGGGATGGAACTGGATGAGCTTTAAGGTCCCTTCCAACCCAACTATTCCATGGTTCTACAATTCTGTGATAATTAAAATCACACCTGAGCACAGATTGCCTCAAATAAATAACATATACACCAAGAGAGAACAGCAAAATGCCACAAACACCTTCTCAAAAGCTCCTCTAAAGCCAAGCCACTGACATCGCTACTGTATCCCTACACATCCAGAATCCCAACACAGACATCCCCTACAACACTCCACCCTCCAGACAGGACACAGCCATGATCATCCCAGGGCTGAGCAACAAAACTCACAACACACCTCAGTTCTCCAAACTATAACCCCATTCCCACTGCTAGGGAAAGCCTGAATAGGGTAAATTAAAAATGGTAAAAACTTGAACAAAGCTTCCTCAGAAAATGAGATGCTCCTCACTAGAACTATTATATTTTTTCTTAAACAGAACAAAGAAAAAAACCCTAGAGAATCAACTCAATAATAAAAAAATCAATGCAATATTGTTACCAATAACAGTGAGGGTGCTTTTTGTCTTATACCATGGAATTATCGAATGGTTTGGGTGGGAAGGGACCTTAAAGCTCATCTCATTCCACCCACTGCCGTGGGCAGGGACACCTCCCACTAGGGACACAGGCAATGCACAGTGTTGGGCAACAACCAACAATCTCTCTCCACAAGACAATGGTCATCCACTCTTCCAGCAGAGGAGGCAAAAAGCTGGATCAGAGCTGGCACTTTTCCACAGCCAGATCCCCTCTGGCTCACAGAGCTGCAGAGTGTTTGGGTTTCTCACCCCAGCTCGGCACCCAGCCCCACAGGGAGGTGATGGAGCCCTTGGGAAGAGCTGTGGGACCGAACAAGCTCTGCAGGCACCACGTGGAAACAACCAGGCACCCAAAGGTGCCACGAGGAGCAAGGAGGAGGCTGCCTTACCGTTGGGAAGTCTTCCAGCACCTGCCGGTCCTTCTCCTTGCTCTCCATGTACTTCCAGTCTGGCTGGTAGAGATAGGAATGGAACTCGTGCAGCATCGGGACCTTGACATCCAAGGGGATGCTCATGTCATCCTCTACAGTGTCCAGGGCACGGAGAACCAGGTAGAATATACAGACTGCATGTCTGGGAGGAGAGAAAAAACAGTAATCCTTACTTGGGAGTGCCTGTGAGGGAGGACAAACAGCTGGGATTAACCAGAGAACCTTTAATAGAGACACTTGGAGCTCAACATGACACACACCGGCACTGCCAGCTCCTTGGTGCCTTTGGAAGATACCAGCCAGGTTAGGAAATGCAGGATTTTCCCTCATGAGGAGAATTACAGCATGACTTTGGGCTTTCTAAGATGTGTATCAGGGAAAGGTCTAGGCCTGTGACCAACCTGAGCAGGGAAGACCTAACCCTGCAAGTAAGGCCAGCGCTCAGCTGGACCCAGAGGACAGAGCCTGAGGTCGGCTTATTGGGAAAAGCAAATGTAAGGTAGAGAAGAGGGACAAAACCAGGTGTGGTTTTCCCATCACTTTCCCCTCTCTGCACACCTTTTATCCTGTTGGGGGGGAACAAAGGGGTCACGCTGTGCAACAGGAACATTAGGACTGGCAGGAAGAGCCAAAACCACCCTGTATTTTCTATCTCCATGAACAGGACACTGGAGGCAGTCCATGGGTCCCAGAACCCCGGCAGGAAGCTGCTGCAGAGCCACCTCCCCTCCTGCTCCCACCACCCCCGCCTTCCCTATCCCTGCTTCCTTCCCCATTCCCTGCCTTCCCCATCTCTGCTTTGACATTTCTGCAGCTGAAGCAAAAAAAAACCCCAAAACCAAAACAAACAAATCCAGATGGCAAGAAATGCTGTTTGCAACTCCAGGATTTATATAAAATAATCCCCAGACCTCCATTAGTACAGGGATATACATCAAGGAGACAAGGCATTTATTAATTGCTTAACAAATGGAAAGTAGTCTGCTAAATGCTAATTACCAGGTGACAGTGCTGTCCTCCTGGAATGAACACGTGCAAGCAGTGATTAAGCATCCAGGGAAAACTGACTTGCTCTCAGAGCCAATACTGTTAAATTTGGCTCTTTTTCCTCGATTAGAAGGGTATTTAACACCTCTGTCAAACCACATGAGCAGGCAGCTCTCTCATGCTCCTGTTCCTTTGCATGACTGAGTTTTTCCATTTTTCCATTCCAGCTGGGCTGCAAACGTTCATCCAACAGGATACAAGTGCCCAAGGCTCCAACCCACTTCCAGGAGCCACCAAGAAAGGCAGGGCAGAACCTGAAATGCCATCCCAGAGGCACCTCTCACAGGGGCACCATGCCCAGGGAAGAACCAGCAGTAATTCCAGAGCCCAACACAGTTAAAGCACTTACTTAACCCCAATTCTGCATCCAGACCTCACTTGCCTCCCTAACTTCCACCACATACTGACTTTAGATCCGTGGCAATTTTGGCAAATTAAATGAAGGAATTTTTTGCTGTGAGGGTGGGGAGGCACTGGCACAGATTGTCCAGAGAGGTGGTAGATGTCCCATCCCTGGAAACACTCAAGGTCAGTCTGCACAGGGCACAAATGCAAGCACCCACTTCCCAAGAACAAGTGTGGATCTTCCAGAGCTCAAGCTCCTGCCCCATCCTGCCCAGGTAAGGAGGTCTCCTTTCTTGTGAGCACCTGCAGCCTCTGCTGAACCTTCAGGAGTGGATCCTGAAGGGTCCCAAGGACAGGCAGGACCATGGAACTGGCAGCAGAGAAAGGCAGGAGCATCCCTCTTCTCCTCTCCATCACTAGGAGAGGAGCTATGAGCTTAGATCATAACTTTTTTCCACCAGCAGCAGTTATGATGCTGTTGGCTGAGCCGTGGATGAAACTGCAGTTTTGAGCCTCTCACCTGCCAAGAAAACACCCTAATCATGGAGCAACAAGCTGGATAGGGCTCTGGCCAGCAAAACAGGTGGTCTAAGGGGCCAAAAAAAGCAAGAAAGGAGGAACCAGACATTTTATCTCAACTACCAGCACCCCATCTGGCCAGGGAAGCACTGCTCCAAGCACTCCTCCAGAAGTTCCCCATTTTCCAGCAGCCCTTCTGGGATGCCTGTCTGTAACCATAGGGGCTCAGCTGAACTCCATGATGGGGTCAACATCAATGCAAGCACTGTTCTGATCCACCAAAATTAATTCCTTCCATAAGGCTGCTGCTCCACCTATTTCTATATCCTTTCTGTTTTGTATTTCCTTTGTTTGTCCCTAAATTCTCCAGCAGAGCTTTGAAAATTAGTTTCTCCCTATCCACTACTGAGCCAGCTGTAATCCAACCACCATCCCTGCCCAACCGTGGGTTGCAAAGATCCGGCAAGAGCATTTTTAGGATGCCAGGCAGAAGTTTCTGTGCCCTGAAGGGTGATGCTGATCCCAGCAGGCTGCACGGCAAGGATTAAAGGACAAAAAAAGACAGACAGAGAAAACTGCAGGAAGCTTGAGGCAAGCACAGGGCAGGCACATTGCTACCAGATTTCACAGTGTTTTCTTAATTTTTTTTTTCTTAATTCCTGCACAGAAAAAGCACGGAAAATTAAAAGCTTAATTCTTGGCCCCAGCTGTACTTTTCCACGCAATTCCAGCCAAACCACTGAATTTCTCTGCCTTTCCTGTCAACCAGGCTGCAAACAGCGTTTCATAAACACAGGACACAGCTATGGGGCACCATCCAAAATGCCAAACCAGGGCTCAGAAACCCCACCAATCAGCCAGTGTTTTTGGGGTGGTGCCTGCAACTGCGTCCGGAACAACTTCCAGAACCACTAAATTTGATCATCAACCCATCTTGGGATTCACTGGAGATTTACAAACTGAAATCAGCAATTACCAAACCAATATAAGGAATTATATGGAGAGTAATCACATGGCACGAGGCCCACGGGCCAGCTGAGCTTTACTTCTTCTGTTACTATTCCCACCTGAAGCTTTCCTGCATGGGGCAGCAAAATTGGCACAGCAAAAAATGAGTGTGCAACGAACTCCCGGCAACAGCTGTGCAGGTTTTGAGGCAGCTGCTTCCAAAACAACGTCCCAGGCAAGGCCCAGACCCTCAGTCAGCCCCAGGTTTTTCCTCACCTCCTCCCTCCAGCCTTTTGTCCAGCTCCAGCCTTGGCACTGCCAGGACACATTCCCAGGGTGTCACACAGGGCACAGAGCCAGGCACTGTGTTTAACAGTCTGCTGGCCAGGAGGCTCAGCCCAGACACCCAGTTTAGAGGGGGGGATGTGGTGCAGAGAGGGGATGTGGTACAGCCAGCTGGGACGTGAAAAATCCCACGTCCTGCTGCACGGGGTGGGGCTGAGCTGAGTGAGCCCAGCCAGCTCCTGATAGGAGAGGGTGCATGTCCCAGCAGCTCCCCTAGAGAAAAATGGTGTTTGGGGGCCCTGCATGGGCCACCTCCTGCCAGCTCTGCTATTGGGGGCATCACACCCACCAACTCCTAGGGAGACCTGATACTGGGGGGCCACTGCACCCATTGCTCCCCAGTGCTGGAGTGGCATTATACCCACCAACTCCCAGGGAGGAGAATTACCACCACCACCTCCGGGGGATTCCCTGTGTCGGGGGGAAGCTGCACCCACGCCCTCCCGAGGACCCCCAGTGTTGGCGTGGCGTCCCATCTGCCACCTCCCAGGGACACCCAGTTCCAAAGGGTCCCCCCGCTCACCGCAGCTCTCCGTCCAGAGCCTGGATGACAGCGGCGAAGCTGCGGCTGGTCTGGTTGAGGTACCGGTAGCAGGTTCGGAGGCCGCATCCCAGCGAGTCCTGCGGGCAGAGCGGGGCGCAGGGCGCGGGTTGGAGGCGGGGGGCGGCGGGCGGCGGGGCCGGGGGCGCCGCGGGGGCTCCGCAATGCTGCTGCTGCTGCTGCTGGCCCCGCCGCCGGCCCGCTGCCCGCGGGGGGTTCCGCGGCGGGGACAGGGTCAGTGTCCGCCGCAGCACGGACACGGCCCGGGAGCCGGCCGCCATGGGGGCGCGGCGGCGGCGGGGGGCTGCGGCCACTCCGCCCCCAGCCCGAAACCCGCCCCTTAGCCCGCCCCTTAACCCGCCCCGTCTCGGCTCCGCGGCCGCGCCGTGGCCGGAGACGGGGCCGTGTAGGGACAGCGCCGGGGCCGTGTGATGTGCGGAGCCCCGGGGGATGCGCGCAGGGTACCGGCACCGAGAAGTGCAAGGGATGCTCGGAGCCGGCGACATGCTCGCAGGGTACCAGCACCGAGCACGGGGCACCTAAAGCCCGTGGGATGCAGCGATGCACAGGACGCGCAGAGCCGGTGGGATGCACGCAGGCTACGAGCAATGCAAGAGGATGCCCGGAGCCGGTACAACGCCGGGAAGCACCGAGGCCACACACAAGGGGCACAAAGCCGGGCTGGTCCTATACACGCTGGACACGGGACGGTCACCCATGGCAACGCCGTATCCACACCCGGACACGACAGTCTCCCCACCGGCGGCACCTCGCACGAGTGACAGCGAAGCGCATCCCGCCGCCCGCGCATCCCTCGCCGCTCACCGTGTCCATCCGTGGCATGACGGCGCGGTAGCCGCCCATCTTGAAGCGCAGCAGGTTGTAGATGTCCTCGGGGTGGCCCAGCCATTTCCGCAGCAGCTCCATGGGTGCCGCCGCGCGCTCCCGCCGCCCCCAACCCGGCCGCCGCTTAACCAGAAAGGGCGGGGCCGCGCCAGCCCCACCCCGCAGCCAATCACAGCGCCCGGTGCATCGTTCGGTGGGGCGGGCGCGGCGCCGATTGGCGGAGGCGCGCTCGCACCAGGGCAGCGCCAGCCAATAGGAAGGCGGCGGGGCTGGTGTGACGGCCGGCCGCGGGCGCTGATTGGCGGAGGCGCGCGTTAGCACGGGCGGAACGGGAAGGAGCCGGCAGCCCGGACCCCGCGCGGGTGAGCGTGAGGGGAGCGGCACCGCCATGGGGCGAGGGGAGGGCTCGGGACGGAAGGGAGCTTGAAGACTTTCCAGTTCCAAGCCCCTGCCACGGGCAGGGACACCTCCTATTAGAGCAGGGGCCTCCCAGCCCCTCACCACCCTCTCAGAGAACAATTCCTTTCCAATATCCCATCTGTCCCACTCCCCCCTTGCCCTAAGTCCCTTTCCAGCTCTCCTGGAGCCCCTGAAGGTACTGGAAGAGACTCTAAGGTCTTCCTGGCTCCTTCTCTTCTCCAAGGTGGACACTCTCAGCTCGGAGCCTGACTCCAGAGCAGAAGTCCTCCACCTCTTAGAGCATCTCCATGGCCGCCTCTGGACTTGCTTCAACAGTTCACATCCTTCCTGTGCCGAGAACCCAACACCTACCCAGCTCCATCCTCATCTTTCAAAGTGCAACATTTGCCTTTTGGGTTTTTTTTTTTGTGGGTGGTTTTCTTCCAGAAGTTGGACTTTGATCATCATTGTGGGTTCCTTCCAACTCAGAATATTCTACAATTCCTTTGTTTTGGAAGGGCATTGAAAGGGTACTTTGCTGACACCCTGCGGAAGGGACATTAACCACCTTCTTTGGCCCCATAACCCCATTAATTGGTTTATTCATCAATCCCATAACCTGCAACCACTCTAGGGTGTTGCAGTTCACAGGGGAGAGGCTGTGCAAGTCTTGCCTGGGAAGCAGCTGCCTACAATGGAGCTGTTTACCTCCGGCATTCCCAGCTGATTTGCAATCCATCTTTAAATGCCAATTCCCATTAATGAGAACCTTTACACCACTGAGGAAAGCTGCTGGTACCATCCTCTACAGGCAGCACCACAGAGGTAGCTGTTAACCAACTCCATACAGCTGGAATTTCCCTGTACACCTCAGCTTTTAACCAAGAAACTGCCAGAAAGGACACACTTGCAATGAACAGCACCAGTTCTAATTCCAGCTTTTATTTTTTTGCTCAACAGGTTATTATTAAAATAAACTCAAATCCAGGGGGAGAGGACAGCAGCAGTTCCTGCCTAGTGTTTAGAGACACAGGTCTATTTCCAAACCTTTCTGCTTTCAGGTTTCCTTGGAGATCCTGAGTTTTATGCAATCCCCATCACACAGTGTATTTCTAATTTTTTTTTAATTACTTCTACAGCGAGATCTGGAATTGGCAGCTTGCCACAAAGCTGAAACCTATAGGTGGCAGAGGTGAGTTCCACCAAGCACTGCTGACGTATATTTTGTGTACATTGATGTGGAAGGAGGGAGCTGTTCCTGTCAGATCTGACACAGGGAACAGCCCCTCATGTTTAACCACACCCATCCCACAGGTATCCAGCTCCAGACAGAGGCAGGATTATTTAATTCCCAATTAATCAAGCTGTTGAGGCAGAGGGGTATCCTCTGTTTTGCTGAGTCCTCCAGGGTGAAGGGACAGGGTCACTTCAGACCACAGCAGTGCCCTGCTCAACCCTTTATACTTCCCATCCACTGCCACCTGAACAGGCCAACCAAAACACCTCAGAACTGGTCAAACTCTTTACACTGTTGTGCCACTGTGACAAAAAAAACAAAAAAAACCAAAAAAAAACAAAACCATGGACAGCCACTTTTTCCTTTCTACAGCCACTCAGGGGACCTGGGACCCCCACTGAGCACTTAACTCTGCCAGCTCCCTAAGGACCAAACTCAACAGCCTCAAAAAAAACACCGAGACCTTTTAGGACAATGAAGAGCATGGCTGAAATACCACCTAGCACCCTCCAGGACAGGTCACTCAGTGACTGGGGAAGGGTCCCCATCCCCTGGCAGCACTGTAGGCTGGCACTGAGGGCACCACCATGTAAGTCTCTTGAATCCACCCAAGGGTCCAAAAGTCCCCTTCATCAAGGGATGCCCCAGGGGACACTGCTCCTTCTGGTACACCCTGGGGTGCAGCCCTTGGCCATGCAGTTTGTTGTGCAGCCACTCAGAGCTGAACTGAATGGCGCAGTCCAGCAGATGCTCCAGATCTGAGGGAGCCAAGAGGGAGCCTGGTGTTAATGGGTGGATCCTGGCCAGGTACAAGATCTCGTTCTTAATGATGTTCCCTGGAAAGGGTCAGAAATAAAGAGACAATAAGGATATTTCTAATAAAGGTAACACAGGCTGCTGGCTCCAACCTGTGATTTCTGCCTCAAGGATTGCAGCCAGCAATGCCATTCCCTGTATCAGAGGTGGCATCCAAAGAGTAGACTTAGAGCTGGGATTGGGCTGGAAGAGGTTTCTTCCCTCTACCCTTGTTACAGACCTTGAAGATGACCACATCCCCTCAGCTGGACCAACCAGAAGCTGTTAGACTAAAGAAAAAACTTCCCAGACATGCACTTCTGCATCTGTAGACATCCCACCCACACTCCTCCATTTCTCCTTCTGCCACTGTTCCCTGGAACTCACCCAGCCGTGAAAAATGTCTTTGGTCTAGGAGGGTGTAGCAGATGGGATCAGGTGCACGGAGGGCACGGAGCGCCCGGCCGCGGTGGAATTCCACAGACAGGATGTCAGAAGCAGGATCAGCCCTCGGAGAGGAGCACCAGAGCATCCGGCAGTTGTAGAAAACAAGGAAGCCTCCACTCTCAAAGTGCAGAACCAGCCTGGGAGAAGCCAGGAAGTTGGGAGTCTCTCGTCAGAAACATCTCTGACCTACTTGCTGTACTCTGCAGCTGGCCATGGTCTCAAGGCAAGGTGGCCTCTTTCATGATTTCAGACATGAAACATGGTGGTGAACACACACAACTGGTGGAGAGTTGCTCCTTCTGCTGCCCTGTGCTCCCTGGATGACCAGGGCTCCCGCAGAAGGGTTGACAAATCAGGGAAATGGATGTTAAAAGTAGCACACAAAACTGTGTCTAAAAATACTGGTATAGAAATCAAATCATCCTTCAAAAAATCATAGAATCATAGACTGGTTTGGGTTGGAAGAGAACCCAAAAATCATCTTGGGCCACCCCTCTGCCGTAGGCAGGGATACCCTCCCCTACCCCAGGTTGCTCCAAGCCCTGTCCAACCTGGCCTTGGAAACTTCCAGGGATGGGGCAGCCACAGCTTCTCTGGGAAGCTGGTTCCCCCTTGCTCTGTACAATTCCAGTGGGATACAGGACACAAACCATAACCATGTTTTCAATTCACTGCTACCTTCAACAGCATCACTCCAGCCTGTGATTCCAGCTGAGATGTTTGCTATTTATCCAGGGCTTTTTAAAAAAAACACATAACTGGGAGAAACTGACACTTTTAGGGCATGATGCAGACTGGCATCCTAAAACTTCACTCTTTAAGATAAAATCTTAGCAGAACTGGTACTGTGATCCCCAGGCCAGCAGGCAACACATCCTACAGTTAATTTCACTGGGGATTCTCTGGTCGAACACACCCCACGTCCACTCATGCCATCTCTTGTGCTTTAGCATATATCCGAGAAAATCAAGGCTAAGAGCATCCCCACACAAATTTAGTTTGGGAGAAAAGAGAAAAGGCAGGGAGAGAGAAGATTCCATTAAATACCTGGGCACAGGGTCCTTCCAGTCCCCCCTTTTATTGGCTCTGTTTGCCCTTGAGAACTCGTTTGCCCGGACGCTGCCGAACATGCCAAAGTGGATGCGCAGCCAATTGCTCGGACCCTCTGCTCCATCTGGGGCTTCACATCTTGAGTGCTGGGGGTCCTGCAGCTCCTCATCCTGGGAATGGGCATGTGGAGCACCAATCTGTCCTTGGCCTCCCTGGGCAGGACAGTGTGCCCCACAAGCAGCCTCTCTTTGCAGCACCATCTCCTCTGCGGCTGGTCGGAAGGGACCTTCAGCTGCCACAAATGCCAGGTACAAGTTCTTCCCATGAACCTGAGAAAAAGAGCTGGGATGTACTGATGATCCATAAAGGACCATAGAATTCTAGAAAGGCTTGGATGGGCTCTTAAGGATGATGTCATCCCACTCCCCTGCCATGGACAGGGATACCTTCCACTAGACCAGGTTGCTCAGTCCTCATCCAACCTGACTTTGAACACATTCAGGGATAAAACCTCTGGCTGTTTCCATACAAGTGACTATTTTCTACAGCATCAATTAGAGGACACATCACCCCACCCTGAACACAGGATTAGTCAGCATCCAAGCCATTCCCATCAGAGCTAGGGTCATCCTTGCAGATTCCTTTCTTTGCCTGCCTGAAGCATAAGGTGTTCAGATGCCACTCAGTTCTGAATCCCTCTCAGGGGCTCCTATCAGGCCCACCAGGACAGGAACTCAGTGGTTTGAAGTTTGTTATCACTGCTTCTGATTCACCTTCGAACTTTGTGCTGGGTGCATTTTGTGCTTTTCATTTTGCTCCCCATCTTTAATTGGAGGTGAGGCTGTGCCAGGGTTTGGCCAGTCAGGTCCAAATCATCATCTGGGGTGCGTCAGGCCAGTGAAGCCCCATCAGGACCAACCCAGTGTGAATTCTGACAAGTGCCTGTGATTCCTTTTCCTGGTCTTAAAAATCAAGAGTCAAACACAGTTAGAAGGGAAAAAGGGATTTTACCTTGGTATTTATTTTAAGGATCCTTAGGTGCACTACGCCCAGGTCGAATGCACCTCCATGCACACCACAATGCACACCCCCAAAAGATCAGGTATAACATTACAGGCCTTACTAATTAGCATATCTATCAAAAATTCCCCAATGAGAGGCTCGAATGAGCCCCCATCCCCAAGGAGCCTTCCCCTGGATGGTTCTATCTCAGTTTACAGAATATGTTCTGGAGAGGACCTTGGGGTCTGGGGCACACTGATCCCTAACTACGAAGCCTCTAAGATGCTGAGTCTCCTAGCTTGACAAACAAGTCCAAGAAATGTAGGCAAAAAGCACTAAGAATACAGAAGTTGTAAAAAGGTATAAAAGGGGTGTAAAAGAAAAGGCAAAAAATCATCATGGCATCACCCACAGCACAGATGCCTCAACTCAGCCAGGTGAAACCCTCAGGGAAACATTCACAGGTTCTGCACCTTCTGTCACCCAGGTGCAGGGCAATGGTGGCCTCCCCCAGACTTGTCATGGATCTGTAAATTAAACTTTAGCACAGCTCACCTGGGAGTCCTGCAGCCTCAGGGCATTCAGGTCATTCACATTGAGCTTCCGGCTGCTTCCTCCCACCTTGGCCACCACTTGCCCCACAAAAGGGGAGGTCAGCAGCTGGAACTTCCTCACTGATGGGCCTTCTGGCATCTCCAGCAGCTGCTGAGGGATTAGCAGGTCCTTGGCACACTCTGCCCTAGACTTGAAGGGAAGTTGCAACTCAGAAATACACAAAACATTCTCCTAATTTTCCTTCTTATGTCCCTGTGGCAAAGTCCATGAAGATGAATAGGTTTCTTTCAGGACCAGGGAGGTAGGGGAGCTTCCATCCTAGTGGATATATATAATTTATCCAAGCAGAGCCGTGAACAACCTGCTCTCATGGCAGCTTTCACCCCACAAGCAGGAATTTGGCCTGGGAATCTCCCAAAGTCCTTTTTCCTGAAGTAGTGGAAGGTTTCCCTGCCCACATCAGAGGGGGTGGAAGTAGATGGTCTTTCAGGTCCCTTCAACCCATTCCATTCTGTGATTTTATGATTAATGACCCATAACCAGCACAGGCCAGTGACCCATCTTTTCCCTGATACACCATGGGAAGTGCTGCTCCCATGGAAAGATCAGCCCTGGAATTAGAACTCCACTGCTTGCCCCACTGACTGCAATGGCATGGAACCAGTTGGGGAGCATTCCTACACTCTGCCAGCAGCATCTGGGAGCAGAAGGCTCTGGATGAGGACGAGATGAAGCAGCACCATCCTGCAGCTCCCTCCAGGAACTCACACCAATACATAAGGAGTTATTTCAGGCATGAAGCCTCCATCACTTGCAGTTCTTCTGAGACTTCTGCTGGCTGTGGGTGTACAAGGAAAGCTCAGTTGGCTTTCATCCCACAGTGCCAGTTCTCCCTGCAAACTAATCCCAGAGACCAGCACTGACCAGAGGCTCAGCATCAAGCTCCACAGCACTCAGTACAGGGCTCTGAGGCACCTGGCACAGCTGTGAGACAGCTTGATGAAAAAAATCAACAGCAATCCTGGGATCCCCCACCAGAAGAGCCATTCCCACCTCATGCCAGCATCTTGGCTTCTCCACTGCCTGGGCTGGCTCAGAGTGACTAAAACCAAAGCCTCCAATGCCACATGCTCCTTCCACAGCAAGGGGACATCCTAGGCATGGCTGTGAGGAGGAGCAGCAGGCATGACAGGATGGCTGTAAAGGCCTTCCTGTGCTGCAGCACAAACCAAATCCCTTTTGGAAGGGCTCAGGAGGAAAACATGTTAGGAAACATTAATTTAATGTCTTATATCAAGGTACAGATGTTAAGTGGTCATCAAAACTAGATTTACCAAGGGTAAAGGACTGAGCTTTAGTCCTCTGCCTTCAAGGGCATGTGATAATTACTCACAGGCCTGTTCCATTTGCACCCAGAAACTTGCATATTATGTTGATCAAGAGACAGCTAAAGAGACACTCCTGCTGCCAAAGGCACCAGCAGCAGCTTGGATCCCTGGATGCAGCTGGCCACAGGTCATCCAAGGGGTCTGCCTCAAATTTCCAGGCACTGGCTTCATGTCAGGCAGCACAGACAGAGCTCACATCCCAGGGAAGTTCACCACCTGCAGAGCTCTGACTGCTGCTCCATCGGTTCTCCACGGGCTCACTGTGAGAGACTGGAAGCATTGGGAGCTTCCAGCACTGGGAGATGTTAATGCTCACACTGCCCCAGCTGTAGCCTGTGTGACAGTAAAGTAACACCCCTCCTCAAGAAGGAAGACTGCCCTGTTTCCCAGGACATTAAAAGAACAGTATTTGCCATCTCTGATCCCCCTGTACCTCCTCATTTCACCTTTTTACTCCAGACTCACTTCAGTCTCATCCAAAACACCCTGCCCTCCAAGGAGGAAGAGGAGGAAAACCATCCCCAGCCCTCTGCAGGGCATGACATCCATCTCTCCATGAGCATGGCCACCTGAGCTGGTGCCTTCTGCAGCTCTGGAGCAGGGAGCCAGGCCTACAGGAGAAATCCTCCCCCTGTATGGGCTCACTCCCAGTCCTTGTGGCTGGACAGCAACCCAGCACCCACAAGGGAACAGAGCAAGGACAGGGCTCATGCAGCTCACCCCAGCTCTGCCTGCAGCCAGGGATTGCAGGAAGGCTCCCTGTGACCTTACACCCCTGGGCAAGGCTCCTGCAGGGCCTTTAAGGCACAGCCCTGACCCTCTGCTTGCACTGGGGTGCAGAGCTCCCCACCTTCTCACATTCAGCCAAGCATCAACTCGCAACCATTGTAAAAAACAGAGCCTTGAGTTCCCACCCCATTCTCACCCACACCTCCCCAGGGCAGTGAAAGCACCGTCAGCATTCCCCCCAGGCCCCACATTCCTTCATCCAGCTCTCATCCACTGCTCTCCCCAGGCCCACCCTGCGTATCCATTTGGGGAACAGGCTGGGCAGCCTTCCCCCCCTACTTCATTGACTCCCTTCTACTCTGCACAGCCCTTCCTCTGCCCCCAACCACCTCCCACAGCACCTCTACCCACCCTCAAGAAAACCTCCTACAGCCAAACCTCTTCCACCCACCTCCTTTTATAGGGGACAAAGATCCTCCCCCCAAATAGCAGGGGAACTCCCCAGTTGGCTGCTGAGGGATGAATGGGCGGGTTCCAGGTGCTGGCCTCACTCACCCCACCAGTTATACTGGTCTGTAGGAACTGGTTGGACTGGGAAGGAAGCAGGGCACCCTGGGAGAGTGATTGGGTGCTTAAAGGAGGGCTGTGCTCAGCCACCTCCCACTCTGTAGGGGCGCAGCCCTTGCTGACAACCTGATTTCAGCTTGAGGGCGTTGTCTCCGAGTCCAGCTGGAAGCATTCAGGCTGAACTAAGTAAAACTCTGTGAGAAGACCAAAAAGCTAAGTCATGAAGGTTTTTAAGTGCTCCCAAAGGCTTTTCCCCTCTGTGCTGTGTTAGGGGTGTTACCAGTGCCGGGGCTTTTCCGCATTTGTATTAAAATCGTAGTTACAGACTGGTTTGGGTTGGAAGGGACCTTAGAGATCATCCAGTTCCACCTCCCTGCCATGGACAGGGACACCTTCTACTATCCCAGGTTGCTTCAAGCCCTGTCCAGCCTGGCTTTGAGTTGCATCACTGCTGGGTCTGTCACCTCTGAGTTTGTCATCCTGTATTGGCCATCCCAAATCCTACATAAAGGAAGGGGCTCTGTAGGCTCTGGGGCTTGGTGACGACATTCAGTCTCCTGCACTGACTCATTGCATGGGAATCCCCAGGTCTAGGCAATTAATTTACCAAAGATTTTAGCTCTCGTTAATTATCTAATATTTATTATATAAGACATTTATGTAGGACAAGGAGTAATGGTACAAGTTGAAAGAGGGGAAATTTAGGTTAGCTATTGGGAATAAATTATTAACTTTGAGGGTGAGGAGGCCCTGGCACTGGTTGCCCAGGGTGGCTGTGGCTGACCCATCCCTGGAAGTGTCAAAGGCCAGGTTGGATAAGGCCTTGAGCAACCTGGCCTAGTGGAAGGTGTGCCTGCCCATGGCAGGGTGTTGAATGAGATGAGCTTTAAAGTCTCCTCCAACCCCTTAACGTTCCATGATTTGTAAAAACATTTCCACCATGAGGGGGTTCAGACACTGGAACAGGAACCCAGGGAGGTGGTGGGATTTCCATCCTTGGGTGTATTCAAAACTTGACTGAACAGGGCTCTGAGAAACCTGATTTTGTCCCTTTTGACTTAAAATTACTCTGTAATTCTTTCATTGTGAGCTCCCTGGGACAGGACCCACTGCACCATTTCTTCTCCAGGTGCATTTCATATATTTTCAATATTTCATCATTTAGCCCCAGCCCTCTCCAAGAAGCCCACGAGGGTAGACAGAGTCAGGCAGAAACCTTCTGGTTTTATTATCATTGTTTTATTTCCATTAGTTCTAAAGGTGTAGAAGTTACGTGGATTGGTAGCCATACTACTTCATAATAGATATTTTTTTACATCTTTAAATAATTACAGCTTGTTCAGTTGGTTGGTTTCCCTCTCCCCCTTACAAATAAGTGTCTGTTTCCATGAGACCTTCCCAGATGACCTGGGAAGCTTCAAACTTTATATATGGGGAGAAGAAAAAAAAAAAGGCAAAACAAAACACCACCCCTGACATAGTCACAGCTTCAGTGTTACATTGAGAGTTGTTGATTGGTTTTAAAGCTCCCTTGCAATATTCCTGAGCTCCTCCTGATTGTACCCTCTCCATCCAAGCCCGTAAGATTGCAAGTGATCTGTGGATCTTGTCTGATCAGTTTACAAAGAATAGCTGAAGTGAATCAAGATATTGCACTTCCACAAGGAGCAAAGACATTTAGAAGTGGTTAAATGACCTTTCTTGGCTCCCTGTCCTGGTTCTCATATGCCCATCTCCTTTTGGTGGCCACTGAGCCAGTGCCAAGGTGTGGTCTGACACAACCAAACCTTGTGTTGCAAACCCTTCAGCATCAAAATTTTCATGATTAGGGATGATCTTGAGGGAAACAAATCCCACAAATGCGTTTTCATATGTGCTGAGGTGTTTTGCAGGAGTGGGCCCTTCCCTCTTTCTCAGGGAAGGGTTAATTCTCGGTCCTGTATTTGTGTAGGACCTGGTATGGATCTTGCTGGGTTCTCCAGCAATAAAAGCAATTATGAAGCTAATAATTACTTTGCCTTAATGGGTCTCTAATAATTGTATCTAATTCATTACCAAAGCAGGTTCTAACTGCCTCCCCCATCACGGGGGAACTTGGAATTTTTTAAGTGGCCCCTCGTGCTAGAAGGAGCTGAGTGTCCTGCAAGTGGTGGCACTTTAATCCTCTTGTCCTGTGAGTATCCCTTTGTCTGTCACTTCTGGAGTTTGCCATCCTGCATTGGCCACTCCAGCCCCTACCTGCAAGACTGGCTCTGAGTGATTCCTGGCCTTGGAGACCACATTCAGCCTCCCACAATGACTCATTACATGGGAATCCCCCAGTCTGAGCAATTAATTTGCCAGTGATTCTTGGAAAAAATCCCAGCATGAGGGTGGTCAAACACTGGAACAGGAACCCAGAGAGGTCGTGGGATTTCCATTCTTAGGAATATTCAAAAGTTGCCTGAATAGGGCCCTGGGAAACCTGATCTCATCCCTTCTGATTTGAATTATTCTGTTATTTGATCATTAGAAGCTCTGAAGAAGGGGACCCATCAATTATGTTGTGTTTGTACCCCACCTGAAATGGTGATGCTGCATCTGAGGTCAGTCTCTCACCATCTTGGTGTCAGCATTGGCCTGAAAAAGACGAATTCCCCTGGGCCAACAACAGCTCTACAACAGTTTTGGGTGATTGAAAAGAACCACAGGACCTGGTGTATCCAAACTTCTGGTGCAAAAGCAGGGACAAAAGAGCTAATTTCTACCCCTAAAGAGTTGTCCTCTACCCCTAAAGCTGTCCTCATGGCCCCCAAAGCTTCACCTTTCGAAAGCAGACTTCTTGTTCTCTTAGCAGGGACTTGTAAATGCTCCTCACTCTGTTTCAAGAATTGTTTTTTGGGCTTCAAGGAAGGCTAAAAACCAGTTTATAAATCTCTGCCCAGTGGGCATAAGGCAGACTTATGTTCTGCAGGGATTTTTCCCTCTGGCATTACAAGCAGAGCCCTTTCTGGCATCTCTGAGTGGGTTTTAAGGGTGGGAGAAAAATTCCACTGGGGAATTTGGCTTTGAGGGAAGGAGGAGGAACACAGCAACAAGGGAAGGTGGACAGAACCACTGTGAGCCTCCAGATGGAAAGAGAAATGGGAGGTGGTGTTGGTCTGGACTTTAGCTCCTTTCTAGGAGGCTCTACTCCCTCTTGGGCTTTCCAGGCTAGTTGTGGATATCTCAAAAGTTGGCATGAGCCAAGGGGGATTTTGTGGTGCAGGTTGCTGTGTTATGGCCAGGAATTCACAGCCAGATCCCAGGAGAGCTCTACTGCCATTTACAAAGGGATTTACTTGAAGGAAGAGTTTGGGTAAAGATCTTCCTGCCAATGGAGAAACACCTTTGTGTTTTCACCTCAAATTCATATTTTTCAGTGTTATTTCTGGCCTCTTCTCTGAAGCCTAGCAGGTCTGAACAGAATCACAGAATTTTATTTATTCATGTTTCATTAATGTCTTTCCCTCACCTGTAATTAGCACTAATGAGGCTGCATAAACACTGCATTAGCTCTGCAAGACAGAGTGGGAACTGGTGCAGACACCATCCAGCCGTTCCCATGGCATCATTGCCATGGTGTTTTTCTCTAGGGAGCGTGGAGGCTCTATCACCCCTCCAAAACCCTGCAAATCTGAGCTATGGAGAGAACGGGGAATGTGAGAGGGTCCAGGACTCTCCAGTCATGACCAGTCCAGTTGAATCCTTCTCCTTAGAGAAGCTTTTACACCACAGGAGGGAAAGGCTGAGTTCAGACAAAGACAACACAATGCCGTTCTTTTGCCTCAAACCTGTCCATGGCTCTTCACCAAGCCATGTGCCTTAGTGTTTGTGTGGAAAAGCACTCCTTGTGGGAATGTTGAACAGTAGGAGACAGAGGGTGGCACATTTGGGAGGGATGCACAATCCCCCTTAGAGATTTTTCACTTGATAGTTCAGTACTCGAGTTCTGGATGCGGGGCGGAAAAGAGAGGAGCTGGGAAGACAAGAAGGGTCACAGAGCTTGGGAGCAGACAGAAACAAGAGTGAAGAATCTTGAGGGATGAGGTCTCCCAGAAATTCTCTGCGTGGACAGGCAAAGCTGTCCTTCCTTGGAAATGTTGATGCAAACATCATGGGAAGCATCTGGTGAAGCACTTGGACTGCCCAGGGGAGCTGTGGCGTCTGCAGTGCTGGAGTTTGAGTTTGTTAAGCCAGAGACAGAGCAGTCAGGGCTGGATTAGGCAGGACTGATCCCAGCGGGCTCTTAGCATCTCTTCCAACTCCAATTTGCCAGGATTCCCCGGTAGCTGAGAGCCTTATGGGCAAGCAAACAGATGAGTCTTGTTTAATGGAGCTGTGCTTCTCTTGCAGGCAAGCAAGTCTGTGCACATGCTTGGTAAAGAAAACAGCCCCTGCCACCACCAGTAGGGGCTGAAGCCACTGCTTGTTGGAAAAAGTGAAATCCTAAAGGATTAGATGTGGGAAATGGTCACAAGCCAGCTGTTAGGGGGACAGTGGGCACTCACAGTACAGCCAAAAATAAGTGACAGTCAGATTTCATCAGTGGCATCCAAACCAACATGAAAATAGGCAAAATAATTAAATTATCTGTCTGAAAAGCAATGGCACAGCAGCATTAGAAGAGCATCTTTCACTTGCTGTGCTCTTGAATTATCTCTAAGCCTGGCTTGTCACTATCCATCAGTGAAGAGCCCAGCCATTTCCTCCAGGATTTGATGACCAGCATGGGTCTCATCTACTTTCTTCTAGAAGGTTCCTTCTTCCAAAATCCCTCTTTGACTTTGGACAGACCTACTCCAGGCTTAGCCAACAACCTTTTGGAAACACAGTCCCACGATTTCGTAGTGATAAATAGGAGTTACTATTAAATACGGACATTCATGAGCTTTCCAGACCATCTAGGAAAATGAAGACAATGCTCTACATGTGTGAGCTGAGGAGGAAGGGGGATGTTTCTTTTTTTCTCTGCCCTACATCATATCAAATCCACTAAAGCCACTACAGAATCTCTAGTGAAGTCTGTTCAGCAAACTGTGCTGGAACTGGCTCTGTTTGGTGGAAGATCACTGAATTTGGCTCATGAGAAGACGGTGGCATTTTCTTCTGTTCAGGAAAAGAATGGGTGGCAACAGAAGTGTCTCTGCTCCACCATTGTCTGAGTCTTAAATGCCAGATATTGTTAAATAAAACTCAAGAACTGTGTCCATCTCTGTGTTTCTGGCTGTTTCGTAGTAAGTGGTGACAATCAGAGAGGCTCATTTAAAGTGGGGAAAAAAGGCTTCAAATCCTTGAGTTACTTTGAGATTTGAGTCTTCTCTGTTCATTTCATGAGAGCTCCCCTACACCTCGGATAAGTTCTCTGTACCTCTCTGGTGGAACATCTCACAAGGGGAGAGAAGGCAGGAGAGCAGGGGAGGTGGGAGACAACAATGACTTGATGATTACGTGGCATCTTCTTCATCTCTCGAGCGGATCAGCCTGGAGTTCATAGGGAAAGGGCCAGGTTATGCAGTTATGATGTCCCCGTGGTTCTCAGCCAGCACCAGGCTGTTCCAGGAGTCCTGTTTGGAGCTGGTTTGGGGAGACTGGCTCATGGCTGACTGGTAAGCCTGCGGGGAAAGCTTCAGAGCTGAGATCGCAGGGTGGATGGATGATCCATGTCCAGACATGGCAGAGACTGAGAATGCCTATGGAAAAAGGAGAATGCTGTGAAAAAAGCTTCAGACCTTAGAGGACCGTGTGAATCCCTTTTGTGTGAGCTGGTGCTGTTGTAAAAATGTGTGTGAATTAGGTGCAGGGCTGGAGATTGCAGCCAACGTGGGATACTTTGGGCAGGTTCTTTCCTGCTCTCTGCTTTTCCTTCTAATTCTAGAAACACAATGATTTGGGTTTGAAGAGACCTTAAAGATCATCTTGTTCCAACTCCCTGCCATGGGCAGGGACGCCTTCCACTATCCCAGGCTGCTCCAAGCCCCATCCAACCTGGCCTTGGACACTTCCAGGGATCCAGGGGCAGCCACAGCTTCTCTGGGCAACCTGGACCAGGGCCTCCCCACCCTCACAGGGAAGAATTTCTTCCTAATATCCAATCTAAACCTGCTCTTTGTCAGTTTGAAGCCATTCCCCTTTGTCCTATCACTCCAGGCCCTTGCAAATAGTTTCTCTCCATCTTTCCTGCAGCCTCCCTTCAGGTGCTTATCTTTAAGTACCTAATTAAGGTTTTGAGGATGTTCTCCCCATGTCTTCCATCCTATTTCCCATTTTTTTTCCTCTGCCAGCACCTCCTCTCCATACCTGAGAAACGGGGCTGGGGTGCCCGTAGTGAGATGAGAGCCCGGGTTCTGTTTTGATGGGGCGCATTTCCTCGGTGGTCGTGGTGCTGCTGCTGCTGCTGCTGCTGGTGGAGCTGGTGGTTGGGGTAAGACTCTCGCTGCTGGATGGGCCTGGACGAAACCAGAGGGTAAAACAGGCTCTTTCCAAAGAGCTTTCAGCACAGAGCTCTGCCCACCCACCCAGACGCTAGTGTGGTAAAAATAAATTTAAAAATAGTTGGGAGGATATTCAGGTATTTAGGCATCCCCCATTTTTTTTGAAAACTGGCCTGTTTTGTCACTGGGTCTCTGACTTGCAGGGCACTGTGGTCAAAAACACAAGTGCACACACAAATACACATCATAAAATAAATTCCTCCATTCAACACTTACCTGCTTGTGCCTTTGTTTTGTTAAGGTTCTTAGGCTTGCGTTTCCTCGTCTGAATTCCCTCTTTTCTCATGGCTAAAGGCCTTGGGACCTGTGGATACAAATAGAAAAGCACATTGGTTTCTGAATGTCCTTAAGGTCATCTAAGAGAACATGATTCCAGTTCTAACTTGTGGTCGAGCTGGTTTAATTGAAAGCAACATCAAGACAGAGCCCAAATTCCCTGGTCAAGAGAGATTCAAGACGTGCATCCAAATGGGAATCGGAAGAAAGTTCACACCATGGTGTTCTGAGTGTTTTAGGGCCAGAAGGGAAGACCAGCTCATCTGATTGAGTTTCCTGTTTAACTCAGACCAGAAACATCTGTCTGGCTTATACCTGCTTTTTTGAAAGGCACCAAACCTATGTGGGATGACCTCCCGTAGGAGCTCATCCCACGGAGGTGGTCAGAAAGACACTGGGATTTCTAGGAAGAATTTTTTGGTTAGGTGAGACTTCCCCTGATCCACCATAACTTCCAGTTTTGACCTGACCCTGCTGAATATTCTGTCATCTCCTCTCAAGCACTGGACATCACTGCGAGCATCTTTAGTCAGGCACAAACTGTTCAAGCAAGAAATGCAAAATGTAAAGCAATTATTTATTGCCTCATATGGGTTGGTTTTTTTCCATATCTATATATGGAATATAAAAACCCTAGGAGCAGCAATCACAGAACCAGGAATGGTTTGGGTTGGAAGGGACCTTAAAGATCATTTAGTTCTAGCCCTTCTGCCATGGGCAGGGATGCCAGTGCCGTGAGGAACAGAACAGGGGGCTGCCACTGAGCAATCACCAGGGTGTTGGGGGCTTCTGTCTCTGCCATGGGGGTGGCCCCATTGCCGCTGAGTGATGGGGAAAAAAGCTGGAGATTTACATCCTGAATTCCTGCCATGCCTTGGACACCAGCAGGACTCTTCTAGATATATCAGGTGTGACATCAATACATGAAGCCACCACTGGCAGGAAGAGACTATCTGGACACCTGTACAAGAAAAGTGACCCATCCGTCCCTGACAAGTCTACAGCCAAGCCTTAGCTGAGATCTGACAGCTCATGTGAAGGAGCTCAGCCCTTCCTTGTGCTTCTGACTTCCCTTTTTAACTAAAGTGCCTGCATTTATGTGGAAAGAACCTGGGCCTGGTTTTGTTAGGTTTTAAGACTTATTTGCAAAGGGGACCTAATTAGTAAGTGAGAAATACCCAGCGTGCACCCCCCCTTGCAGGTATAAAGATGATGTAACCTTGCGGGGGACTAAACCAAAGGGACAGCAGGAAAACCAGCTCCAGGAGAGCACAGAGGTGTGCAAAGAACCCAGCCCCCAGCCTGGTGCCACCCTCCCACAGCAAGGATTTACCCCGTGGAGCTTCATGTAGAGTCCGCAGGCGTTGCAGACGGGCTCTCCCTCGGCGTTCCTGCGCCAGAGCGTGGTGGTGGTCGTGTGGCAGTTGGCACAGGAGAGGCCGACGCGGCGGGACGCTGACTGTGGGGACAGCGGAGCAAGGAAACACGTCAGCCCTGCAGTGCCCTCACCAGCAGCGCTCCAGATTCCAACCAGCTTGCTCCAGCATGCCTCAGGGTACCCCCTCTGCTCTTGCCTCTCTTTTCGCCCCTTTGCAGTTGTCCAACTACCTCTTTCTGCCCCTCTTGGCCTTTCCACAGCCTCTGGGAGGTCCCAGGTGTCCTGAGGCATCTCAGATGGTGCCAGAGACATGAAATAGAATCATTAAGGTCGGGAAGGACCTCCAAGATCACCCAATCCAACCTGAGACTGATCCCCACCTTGTCAACCAGACCAGAGCAGTGAGTGTCACATCCACCTTTGGACACCTTTGGAGATTGGGATTCCACCACCTCCCCAGGCAGCCAATTCCAATGCCTGACCACCTAAATTCTTCTTGATGTCTGACCTGAACCTCCCCTGGCACAGCTTGAGGCCATTTCCTCTTGTCCTGTCCCTTGTTCCCTGGGAGCAGTGTCCAACTCCGCCCCGGCTGAACCTTCTGTCAGGGAGTTGTGGCGCATGAGAAGGTGCCCCCTGAGCCTCCTTCTCCAGAATCCCACATCACCTGAACAGATCTCCAGATCTCCAGCAGGTCTGGTGACAGCTTAGAGACCCCCCTGCATGTGTACACACCTACACTAAGGTATCTGGATCTCAGACCATCCTGACTTTTCCAGCTCCCAAGCCCTTCACCTTCCTGGCTATCCCAAGAAAATGTTACCAATGCCATAAATGTTACATGTTCCTTTGTGATATGTTGCTCAAGGAGCTTGAGGGGAAGATAAAAAAAAAAGAAGAACCACCTTCCGGCAGCATTTTCTTCCTCTTGATAAAGACGGATAATTAATAGGAATTCTCACTAATGAATTAGTGCAGGGAGCAGACCCGAAGTTCCCTTTCTGGGTGAACTTGTTTAGTCAGGCTCAGAAGGCCAGAGGAGAAAGCAATGGGCTTGAAGCCATATAGAATACAAGCTTTGATCTTGGAAGCAGAGTGGGAGGTGGAGGAAGAAGAGGCCACGTGCTCCACACCTGCCTGACTCTTCCCATCATCCTTCAAAGCTCAGGCTTTAGAGGCCGGTAAATGAGAGAGGGAAGGTCCTGGGTGCCGGGGTGAGATCCTGCCGGGATCAGGCGGTGTCCGGAGAGGCGTTTCACAAGAGGGCGCTGGGTGCCCGTGGCTGCTGGCAGCGCTCAGGCTGCTTTTGGCACTCGCTGTGTTCGGGCACAGACAGGGCTGAGCGATGCAAAGGGCAGGGCAGGGTGGGGATGGAGCCTCGTGGGAAGCAAGGAGTGCGGAAACCTGGCTCTCGGGGGTGGCTTGGTGGCTGCTTTTAGCTTGGGTTCACGGTCGTGGAACGTTATGGAATAGTAGAATGTTGTAGAATCGTAGAATTTTAAGATGTTAGAAGGGACCTTTGAGCTCATCTAGTCCCAACCACCTTCACTAGCCCAGGTTGCTCAAGGCCTTATCCAGCCTGGCCTTGGGCACTTCCAGGGATCCAGGGGCAGCCACAGCTTCTCTGGGCAACCTGTGCCAGATCCTCCCCACCCTCACAGGGAAGAATTCCTTCCCAATATCCCATCTAACCCTGCCCTCTGTCAGTTTGAAACCATTCCCCCTCGTCCTGTCACTCTTGGAAATAGTCTCCCCATCTTTCCTGTAGGCTTCCTTCAGGAAAGCTGCAATTAGGTCAACCCAAAGCCTTCTCTTTTCCAGGCTGAAAATCCTGTTCCTGTCCTCCACGTTCCTTGTGCATGCCCCACCCTGACCCCACAGGTTTTGGGATGCCCTGACCTGACCTGCAGTGGGGGCTTCACCTCACCCAACGGATCTGGGAGAAGAGTATCCAAAAAAGGTATCCAGAAGAGTCACCATGAAGTGAGGGGGTCACCCAGCAGTGACCAGGGACCCCTGTGGGTAAGAGAAGATGGACTGGTACTGTCCTGGAACTGGGGAGAGTTGCCATTCCTCCTGAAATGCCTGCAGGATACTAAAGCAAAGGCTGGCTTTTGCTGAACCAACACCACAAATCCCAAAATCACCCTGTGTCCGTCAGCCCCTTCCACTGCCTGGCTGAGCGTCTGGAGGACTGCTCTGGGCAGTACAAGGTCTTGGAGTGTCCCAAGCATGAGAAAATCTGTCTTGTTTTGAAAATCTGGATCTCAGCTGGGCAGATGGAGTTGAAGCACCCCTGGCATCTCCAGCTGGCCGAGGTCTCTTTGCCTCCTCCTCACCCCAGGTGTGTTTTCTTACTTACCAGCCTCCTCTGGGGTTTGAACAGGGGCCGGTTGATGCCGTTCATCTTGTGGTAGAGCCCACAGGCGTTGCAGAGGTAGTGCCCCGTGCCGTCCCTCCTCCACAGCGGGGTGGACATGGCCCCACAGTTGACACATTCTCGCCCCTCGGAATAATCGTCAAAAAATTCTGCTGCCAGGATGGGAGAGAAGGGAAGAGACTCAGTTAGTTCGGTGGCTGTACATTTAATTGCTGCTCTGGTTCTCAGTTTAGCCCAGAAGGGACATTTCAAGAAATCACATTCAGATTTTATAGGTTGCAAGAAACAGCTCTTCCTTCCCCAAGCAAGCCCCCAGGAATTATTGGGAAGAGCGACTCCTTTCCCTGCCATGGCAGGACTTCTGTGGCAGCAGGGACATAGATACCAGGAGACAGAAAGAGAAACCATCCCTTGTGCTCTGACATTATCCAATTTTCAAGATTGACCATGGCCAGGGCAAGCAGATTGGGGCAGGCGAACAGCCCTGTTTACAATGAGGGCAGATTCCTGAGATCACGGATAAACACAAACCCCACACAGGAGAACTGCCCAGAGATCAGGCAGCTGCATCTCAGCTGGGCAGGGAAAACCATTCCATGTGCCCTGCTTGCCATGGGAATGCTCCTCACCCAGCCCCTCTGCTGGGGGAATGGCTGCAGAGAGCCAAGGGAGAGGAGGTTCGTGTGCCTTCACCCCATTCTCTGCACAGGAAACATCTCCTGATTACAGGAATCCACATCTAAAGTGTGAAGGTTCCCTGCCCATGGAAGGGGGTTGGAAATGGATGGTCTTTAAGGTTCCTTGCAACCCAAACCATTCCATGGTTCTGGGATTCTAACCCCAGCTCAGGCTGACAGATAACAGGGATTGTTGGGAATTTATGTGTGTCAGAGGCTCAGCTTTTGATGGAAGTCTGCATTGTGCTTGATGCCACACTCCAGGGCTTGCTGCATTCACCCACTGCCTCCCTGGTACCTCCTGCACTGGGGCTCGGCTGCAGCTGGGCTGTGAGGGAGAGGACAATTGGGCATGGAGTGACAGGACAAGGGGCAATGGGTTTAAACTGACAGAGGGCAGGTTTAGATCAGATGTTAGGAAGAAATTCTTCCCTGTGAGGGTGGTGAGGCCCTGGCACAGGGTGCCCAGAGAAGCTGTGGCTGCTCCATCCCTGGAAGTGTCCAAGGCTGGGATGGACGGGGCTTGGAGCAACCTGGGACAGTGGAAGGTGTCCCTGCCCATGGCAGCGGGTTGGAATGAGATGAACTTTAAGGTCTCTTCCAACTCAAACCATTCTGGGATTCTATGAACTGCCCTGGGCTGGGCCAGTCCAGTCCCTCTGGCTGTGGCAGGACCAGGAGGTGCAAAGGTCAGCACAACACAGCTCGACTGCATCATCCTTTGGAAAGACACTGCTCACTCCCTGTTCCATACAAAGCCTTCCAGAAGCCAAGAACTTCACTATATTTTTTGCTTGTCCACCTGCTTTTTACATGAAAACCTCAGCTTCCTGCTCAAAGACAATTGCTCCCCAAGGAGCAAACCAACAAAATTTGGCTTCTTGCTGAGCTGTGCCTCAATCCCATGTGGATTCTCTGATGTCTAGCAAGGGTTATGTTCAGACATGGCCTTATTTTCTCTTTTCCCCAGACTATTTTTGGAAAATCTGCAGGAAACTGCATAACTGTGAAGCAGCCAAAGGACAAAAAATTTAATGAAGTGGCGCCAGTAAACAGAGACAGAGGAAAATATTCACGTGAGCCTAATTCTCCCTAGAAAATCAGGCTAAAAATGGCAGGAGATTACACCGTGTGCCCACGAGGAAATGGTAGAAAGCAGTAATTTATTGTACCCAAGCAGCTCTGGAGCCAGAAAAGCAGGAATCCAGTATCTTCGTGGCAGTTTAGGAAAATCTCATTACCCTGGAGAAATTCTGGTGGTTTTGAAAAGATGGGAATCCCTCCAGGCAATTTTTGTCCACGTGGATTCAGTGATACCATAACCCTCACTTTCCCCCTTAAAATGACAATTGAGTCACAGCCAAAATCTAGATCGAATAAACTTCCTTTGAAAAGAGAAGGGATTGGAACAGCTGGTCAGGAAAGAACTTGTTTCCTAGAAAAATCTCAAGAAAGGAAAACATTTCACTGGGGTTTTTTTCATCTTAGAAGTTGTTGAGGTTTTTGATTATAATTTTCCAAAGAAAAAGCCCAAGTATTTTCACAGTAATTTTTGTCCTTTAAAAAATCCCTTCTTCTTCGAAAATAATTCAGTACAGAGTTGTGGACATAATCCAGGGAGAATTTAGCAGAATAGAGGTAATCAAAATGTAAAAGTTAAAGCTTGAGTGATTTGAGTTGTGCCTGTGACTAATTACAAAATACAATCTTTCTTGGAGGTTTTTCCACCAGGAAACCAAAATATAAAAGTTTTTGATCAAAGACAAAGCAGAAAATTCCTAACAGTCCCTCGGAAATGTTAAGACTTGGACTAGCTCTTGAATAAGAAGGTCCCTCAAAAAAATGTCAGGTATGGATATATTTTTGGTTTTAGAAGAATGTAAGTCTCCTATTTTCTGGCAATAAATAATTTGTTGTCAAACGCTGATTGTTATTTCCCAAGAGTGGGACACTCGACTCCAGTGCCCACAATATTTAAAGTGTTGGTTTCTCATCAACATCCAAAAGACAAGCGCAAACCTGTCTTGAGACCTGCTCTCCTTTTCCATCTGCATTTGCCTGATATTCTTCCCTATTTCTTTGGTGCTTTTGGGTTGGGTTTTGGGGTTTTTCCCAGTTTCCGTGGGATTTGGACTGGAGCGTCTCTCTTGAGGGACTTTCACAGAATCACAGAATGGTTTGGGTCGAAAGAGACCTTAAAGCCCATCTCATTCCAACCCCTTGCCATGGGCAGGGACACCTTAAACTATCCCAGGTTGCTCCAAGCCCCATCCAGACTTTCACTGGTTGAAGTTTCCAAAAGTCCTCTTCTGCTTCCATGGCAATAACATTTGTGAGACTTTCCCCTCTCAGCTGCAGGCAAAGGTGATCCTTGTGGACATTCATAAACAGGAATCATTGGCGTTTGAGAGGGGAAGGGACAGACTTTGTTCCCAGGGAACACCGAGGCCCCACGCAATGGGTGGCTCTCCCTAATCGAGCCCATATCAGATGGGTGTGTCCCCTCTGGGCACCACCCAGTGCTGAGTCAGATGACATCCGAAGAGTGCAACCTCATTAAAACTGTTCCTGCAGCCCTGTCAGAGTAGGGAGAGCTCTTTGACCTCAGGAGATATTGCCTGGAGGAGAAATATCCTCACCTGCTTCAAAGAATGCTTTGGGATGGCACAGGAGGTGTCTTGGACACTGCTGGATGTTGGCATAGAGGTGATGATAGAGGCTTGGGGCATGTCATTTATTGCACAAAGGGTGTTTGGGCCCTAAGAAAGTGGGAAACAAGGGATTGGATTTCTTTCTAGAAGAAATTATATTTATATATATATATATATCTATATATGTAATTTCACAGCATCACTAAACTCCAGGATGAAGTTGCCAAGGGGAGCTTTCTGATCTGTCCTTCTGGCCACACATCCCCCCTACTCTCAAAAATCCTGAAGATCTGCAAAATAATGAGAAAGTATCACCTGAAGACTTGTGGCCTGTGCAGTTTGATGTGAGTGGGTGTCCAGGACCCAGGAAACCTGAATGTTCCCAGGGCTCAGAGCCCACAGGAGCCGGGATCCACCATCAGGCTGAGCTATATTGGGCATGGAGGCCACCGGGCTTCAAGTGCACTAATTGTTTAATTTGTCACGGTTATTAATAATGGGGATTAAGGAGACTCCCCAGGAAAAAGCAGCAAAGTGTTTTCTTGGCTTCTGGCTCGGGGCTGAAGCTCTAAATCCTGGCATTATGAGATCCCCTGACACTTATTCCTTGTACTTTGCAGCCGGGAAAGGAAACGTTTATTCAGGCAGCAAATGGCCCGAGCGGCTCCCAGAGGGCCCTGAACAATGAGGGGGGAAGGAAAGGCTCCCCCAGTCGCACTCAGGGCAATGATTTCCGTTCTGTGGCACAGGAGCCGCTGCCTGATAATGGAGATTTATGGTTCCATCCGGTGACCTCTGTAATGGCCTTTCTGCTGGAAAGATTTACTCCCTCTCCTGAAGCCAGGTACAGCCAGCACTGGGACAGGGTTGAGGGAAGGATTTGCTGATCAGGCTGAGAAGGACATCAGCCTATGGCTGGGGGAGCCTCGTGTGTGCTGAGTGGCCTCATCTTCCTCTTTGAATGTTCAGCTTCCCCACGTGCCTTTGCCGAGCCCTTATCTTGTATCTTGGGGTCATTTGGTCCTTTTTATGGCCTGGGTCCCTGGTGTTGACTAATCCTGATGGCCTTCTACTTAATTCTTCATAAAACCCTGCCTTTAGTCAATGAAGGAGCTTCTCACTTGAAAGCAGGTCATGAAAACTCAGTGAATGACCAGTGGAGAGGACGGATTGTGTTCCATCCCCATCCTGGTCATCATCAGCTTGCTGTGTAAAACAAGATTTTTCCCCTCACATCTACTGTTTATGAGCACTGCAAGGTCCCCAGGGCAGGAAATGTCACTTGTGTGTTGCACAACAGCCTCCTAATCTTGGGTGAGGCCTTGAGCACACTCATGTCAGAAACACTTTCCACAATGGGACATCCAGTCCCCAGGGAGCTAGGAGTGACTCCTAAGCGGGCTTGGGGGTCTGGTAGGGAAAAAAGAATTCTTGGATGTGGCCTTTTGTGACACTTGGTCGTTGGGAGGAGTCCTTCACATCCACTGACATCGGCCTGTATGGACACTGCTGAGATCAAGAGGAAAGCAGACCGGAGCCCCCCCAGCCAGCCCACATCTCCAGCACCTCTGGCTCACCAAAAGTCTGAGGAATTTTGCCTTCCCAAACAGGAGAACCAGACACCCACTTGCAACTCTACCCAAGGCTTGAGCCTGGAGAGTGGCTTGAAGTGACTTCTTCCCACCATCTCTGCAAACCCCAACTCTGCCAGCCTGGCACTACTTCTATTCCTAGGTCCAGACCTTTGGGCTTTTCTTTATCAACCCATCCCTGGAAGTGTCCAAGGCCAGGTTGGACAGGGCTTGGAACAACCTGGTCTGGTGGGAGGTGTCCCTGTCCATGGCAGGGTGTTGGAATGGGCTGATCCCTAAAGTCCCTTCCAACCTAAATCATTCTGGGATTCTGTGATTAAATCTGTTCACATTGGAGAGATCATCTTGAATGCATAAACCTCACGGGTCAGGACACTAAGGAATGATAACAGAAAAAGGAAATATTTTGAATCCTTCAGTTCAGAGCCAGCATCCAATTTATAAATTTCTCTTACCAAACCAGCCCATGGAAGGGGACAAAGAGCCCTCCCTACCCTGGTTTGGGTCAGACCCTCCTGCATGAGAAACAAGCAGGTTGTCTTCTACGTCCCTCCAGCCCCCTCCTGCCTTCACCCTCTCGGGATGGAAAGAGACTTCCATTAATACAGCACTGGAGTTTTGTTTACAGCTGGAGAGATATTTGATATCAACAGTTCCCCCTGCAGAAGTATCTTCTCAACCCAATGAAGCAACTCAGCAAAGGAGAAACTGTCCTTCAAACACAGCCAGGCCACTTACAGGCTCTAAACAGAGCCTGAGAGAGTTTTCCCAGCAGAGAAGCAGTTTCCTAAAACAATTTGTTATGGTAAGAGGTGAGAGCCACGATCCTGTGTATACACAAATCCCAAATGGACTCTCAGGGGCACTCGCAGCTGAGGCAAAGGATGTGGACACCCTGGAATCCCACCCAGGACACCCTCACCTTCTGCTCCAATGGACAGCCACAACAGCATGGTAGGGGAAACAGGGTTTGCCATTCTCAGCCGCTTTGTCCCAAATCCCAAAATTGTTTCCATTAAAAAGTGGCAGTTTGGAAATCCTTCCTACTCTTCAAGCCTTTTGGGGTCCTTTTGACCAGCATTTTGCTGGAGCTAGAGGAGCTCAAAGTCACATCTTCTATTTCTTTGGAATGGGTTGAGGTGTTCCCATGAATTGCATGATTCCAGAAGCCAAAGTTTCAAGGGGAAAACCCCATCAAAAGATGGGTCAGATCACAGCAGTTAGAAGTGCTGGTTGGTCCAGGACTGTGGCAGAGAAGGACTGAACTGGAAAGGAAGGTGGCAGAAAAAAAAAAAGAGGGGAGATGAAAGAGGAATGGGCAGGGAGTGACTGCTAATTTAAAAATCCCAAATTTATGTTTGGGGGAGCTCTGTAGTCAAAGGAAAGCTGTCAGTGAGCCTTTCCTTCATCCGTGGGGATTTCACCAGCTTAGCACACAGGCTGGGATCAGAAAGTGAGGATGGAGCTAAAGGATCCAAGGGTGTTTCTGTAAAACCAGGTTTTGCTCACTGGCTTTTCCTGCTCTGCTCCCACTTCTCTTCCTGTTTCCTCTCTGACAGAATTTGGGGGGAAATTCACCCAGGGTCCCACTCTTTAAGAGACAAATGGGATCTAAACACAGGGAGAGTGGGACAGTGCTTGTCTGAGCAGTGCCCATCACTGGGCTGGGTGCTGTGGGAATGTGGCTCCCTGCTCTCCCCTGGTCTGGACTAACAGAAAGAATCACCGGTGTGATTGAGGATCTGCAGGAAGTGGGGAAGCAGGTAAATTCCCCACACTTAGGCAGAAACACGGTTTCAAGCAAAAAGCATCATTTTGCAGCCTCACAGAAATGGCTTGATGCCGTTCCAGAAGGTTTTAGGGTTTATCTGACACATCTATGGTGCAGAAGATGGCTGTGTACCCATTTGGCTGCCTGGACCAAACAGTTTTCCCTCTGAAAACATAAAGACTCCACTTATTGCTGAGGAAACATTCACCCTACAGTCTGGCTTTCCAGAAGGCAAAGAAATCTGTTTTTCCCCGGCTTCGCGAAACATCACGGCGAGACCGTTCCCGTGCAACCCTTCCCAGGCCAAATGTTTCATGTCAAGGCAAAGGGAACACTGTGTCCCTCCCCTGCAGCACTCCCTGCTCTGCCTGCAGCACGCCAAGGTCTGTGGTGCACACCATTGCCAGCAGCCAGGAATACTCCTTTCCTTCGTGGATGTTTTCTGCGCTTTGAAGGACGGTGGAGGTGGAAGCAGCCAAAGGACCAGCTGAGATCATGTGCAAGAGGGCCATGATGGAAAGGTTGGGCAAATTCTGGGCCTGGCTTTGAGTTCAGGCTTGGCTCTGCAATAGGATGCCCTTGAGCAAGGCTTTGCATCTCATGGTGACACTGTCCTTTCCCTGTGACAAGGGGTGATACTGGAGGGGCGCAAGAGGACAACTTTCAAAGGCCACAGGCACAGATGTGGAGACAAGAAATGGATGGAAGAACGATGGGTGGAAACAAGCTGGATTCCTCTAATTCAGAGCTAAACAGTGTTTTGGGAAGGGGCAGGAGCTGGAAAAGCCCTGACAGCTCTCCAGCGTACCAAACCCACCAGACCCCAAACCATCCAGCCCCGTGGTTGTCCCAGAGCTGAGTGGAGAGACAATCCATGCACACACTGAAGGACCGTGTCCCACATCCCAAAGGTGCACAGCCTGCTCTGCAGGAGACAGGAATGCAGACATCCCTGAGGATCTTCTGGTGGGAGCCTCTTGGCCACCTCTTTGAGAGCGACCTGGTGTCCAGCAGCAGCTTCTGCTGACTGTCAAGTTGTGCCTGAGTGAACTCCCACCCACCAAGGTGACCTCCCCTTCCTTACTCCTCCTTGCAGTTCTTACACTTGTAAATATCCGAGGCTCCTCTGATAAACAGGAGATTCCTCCGCTTATCGACTGTCCAAATATTTTTAACACATCTCAGATTAGCATGGTGAGCCCAGGGAATGGGCAAGATGGGGTCAGCCACAGTCTGGGGTCTGCTTGGCAGGAGGCACCTGGAAATGGTCTTTCTCTCTTTTGACAAAGGAAAAGGAGCCATGGCCTTGCCCTCCTTGAAATCTGGCCCATCTCCAAGTGGATGTGCCCATCAAGAGACTCTTCTTTGGTGGCCTCAGGGAAGGGACAGTGGGGAAAAATGTAGAGGAATGGGAAAGCTTGGGATTTACAGTGCCATGATCCCTCCTGGCAGCTGTTTCTGAGTTGGGAACAGGTCATGAGCAGCTGTTCCTGGTGTCCCCACAGGGGACCACAAGCAGGTGTGCTGTGGAGTCCTGCCAAGCCACTGCTCCGTGGCTGAGCCATGGGAATTGGCCTTATGGCTACGGGGTAACTGGTGAACGCGGGCCAGTTACTGGGTAGGTGGTGAAGCCTGACCCTGAGCCCAGCCAGCAGTGTCTGGCCATGTTCAGATATTCTGGGACTCCAATCTAGAATGTTTGCATCCAAACTGCCCAGGAGCTGCATGAGGAGATGCTGGGCTCAGGCTGAGATGGTCTGAGGTTGGACCATGCCAGGGGCTAACAATTGTCACATAATCACAGAATATCCTGGGCTGGAAGGGATCCGCAAGGATCATTGAGTCCAACTCCTGCCTCTGCACAGGACACCCCAAGATGATTCTTCACCAATGATTGAAGAGCATGATCTGTTGGGTTTTCATTAAGATATGGGGGAATGTCCATCCATGGGCATTCCAAAGCCTCATCCACATGCCCTCAGCTATTACTGAGGTGGTTGTCCTGCTAAGGATCTTACAACGTGCATTTCCACAATCCTACAACTCCAGAAACTCAAAGTTTGGGGTGGGTTTTTTTCCCAGATTGGAAGAAGAGACATTTATCTGAAGCAAACGGGCAAAATCTTTCTTGTAGGAATACAATCAATTGTATTATTGTTATCATATTTGTGTGTGTGTTATACATATTTATAAATGTATGTATTTGTATATATACACATAGCATGTCATAGAATCGCAGAATGGTTTGGGTTGGAAAGGATCTTAAAGAACATGTAGTTCCAGCCCCTCTTTCATAGGCAGGGATGCCTGGAATGTCCTTAAGAATGCTGTTGTAGGAATCATCTCCAATCAGTTCTTTCAGGTTTTGCTATTAAAATTATTATTTTTATTCTGTGGCTGCATAGAACTTAGCTACATAGAAGGGTGTGTGCATATATATTTCTATATATGTGCACAAATACACACACACGTATTTTTAAAAACTCATTTTATATGCGCAAAATATATATGCTATATTAAAAAAAACCTCACTTTATAAATATAAAACATGTCTACACCATGTGTAGGAATATATGGAATATGTAGGACTGCTCCACATGTCCAATCCCTCCCTAGGCATGAGGGCACCGACCAATATCAACATATCCAAACCCCTGTCCCAGTTTTCTTCTAATTTCACTGATTTAGACACAGGCTCTGCCTCCAGTTCTGAGCTGTTCCACTGATAAATCCCACTCCGAGGAGCTGCACCAGCACAAGCCAGGCCACATCCCGGCCTCCCTGCGGGACTCCAGCCAGGGACAAACAAAAAGGTGTTTACTACGGCTCATCACGTTAGAGGGGACAGTGAGTTTGTCTAACCCCTGGCCCTTCTCTTTTCCTCTTTTATTAGTTATTCTGGATGTTAAGTCAACTCAGCCCCCGAGCGGGTCGGGAGGAGGGGATGATAAAGCATCTGCAAAGGTCACTTCGCAGCCCAGGCCAATAAAAGGCAGGTACGGAACTTATCAGGGCCACATATAACTTGCAGTTTTTCTAACCCAATTGATTGGACTTTTTATCTAAAATAACAGGCATTATAAGATAGGCGAAAGTCGAGATAAGGAGGAAAATTGAGTAGGCCTCGAATCAAGATCAGCCTGGGGACAGGTTCAAACTCCCACACCTGCCCCAGAGGAATCAATGAAAGTTTCTTGGCGCCGTCCGCTCGTTTTGAAATGCTGCTGAAGTTGGGTGAACTTTGAGACTGCGGCGTTTATTCTGTGATTATAATTAACCTGCTCACCCGTTGTTATTGATTTGTGTGGAGGGAGGTGGCAGAGCCTGGCTGAGATGTGGGTTTGGGAAGAGAAGTGCTTGGGGAGGGCAGGCAGCTCTGGCAGAGTGAGACCCTTCCCTGGCTCGAGGCAAAGAGAAGGGGGTGCGAGGGGGATTTCACCCTCCTGCTTGAGGTCCTGCTTGTTTTGGGAAGTGGAAAAGACCCTCAAGCTCAGATCTTCATATCCAGAGGGTCAGGATAAATTACAGCATCACTGATCTGTCCCAGGGAAGTAATGAAGGACTGAACATGGGAAAAGTCATGCCCAGGATCGAGAGCATCCTCCCAGCCCAGGGGAGCGTGATGAAGAGATATCCCCCCCCAAACCATCTGCCCCTCTCATGCTCCACACCACCCAGGCATGTCCAAACCCAGAGTCCTTCCCAGCAGCCAGCCCCCTGGGCAGGCAGCCCCTGGGGCCAGCACTCCCTTCCCAAAATAATCTCAGACATCTGGGTCCACACGTCATTCGGAGGAGCCCTGATGTCTGGGGCTCAGGGCCTCACTGATTTCTTTTACAACTCCAGCACTGCAAGCCCTGAATGTTGAATAATGGTGGCTCACTGGCTTGCAAATCCAGGAGTCTGGCTTGGAAACTCATAGGAGTTTAAATAATAAATATTAGGGTTTGGTTTCTTTTGCCTCATCTAGGATTTCAGCATGAAGGAATCAGGGTTTTTCAGCCTCTCCCTTGTCCAGGAAAGCCGTTCTTTTGCTTTCTGAAAGAGCAGAGCCTGACATATGATAACAGCACTCCAGAAGCTGGAGCTTGAAGGAAAATTGAGGTGCAAGAAAGCATGAGGGCTGGTGACAGCTGGGGGTGGGCAGCTGGGAATCCAGCAAGGGGGAAATATCTCCTGAACTGTCTGGAGGTGTTTGCAGAGCCAAAGGGGACATCTCAGTCCCCTGGCCCTCGAGGTCAGAGGACAACCTGGAATTTGCTTAAATGTTACAGACACAGAGAGCTCCACGTGGAAAAACCAGGAAGAATTGGCAAAACCTTGCCTGGAGGGACTGGCGTGGTCTCCTTCTCCCTCCCTGCTTCATCTCTGCCCCCAAATTTGGGTTTTAACTGTTTAGGAGAGTCCGATGGCAACGGGAACTGAGCCCCGTGGCAGCTCCCTGTAAATCCACTGTGCTGGAAGCATCGCCCAGTGGAAAAGGGCTGAGCTCTGGGAAGAGCAGCAGGAGCAGGGAGCAGCGTCCCACCACGGGACCTCTCCTGAAATGCTCCCCCGGCAGACACCAACTTAATTCCCAGGGATTAGGAGGAAGCATTTCCAGGCAGCGATTTTGTTATCCCAGGTTCAGAAGCAATCCAGTACCAGTCCCTGGTGGAGACGGGAGATCAGCCCTGCGGGATCCCTCATCCGGCTGCCTTCACCCCACCTCTGCTGGAAAAATTATTAATTTTTGGCTTTCCAGGCGTTATTTTTTTTTCCTCTTTCACAAACAAAATGAATTACTGAGTCTCTCCCTAGGCTGGTGTGAGCGATTCGAGCTCCGATAAGGGTCTCACAAGCTTTAGGGGTGACTAAAAATAATTTAAAAAACCACCACGAATTCCTTCATGCTGCAACGTATAAACCAAGTGGCCACTTTTCAGGACAAAAAAGGAAGGTCCCACTGGATTTTGGGGTTTCACCTCCTTGAGAACACATGTAAATTCCCATGTAATTTGCAGTGGGCCGAGTTTCTTCCCTATGGATTCTATTTGCATGGGCCTGATCCTGCACCAGCTGCCGGTGAACCTCCCTGTGTTTTAAAACAGGGATGGTTTCAGCTCTGAGCAAGGAACATGGGTATTTTTGAGTTGTTTTTTTTTTTTTTGTCACAGTCCATGCAGAATCTGGTTTTTAGGGGATGGCTGATCCTAAGAACCTGGGCAGGTTTGGCCTTAGAAAGACAGAGAAAGCAGAAAGACATTGGAAAGACCCGTCTTGCTCCCCCCAAGTGAAGACTTCATTCTGCAATTAGGTATCCACCTCATTAAGCAAAAAAACCCCTCTGTGCCAGAAAATAATGGAGAAAAAAATTAATCACTGGGCACTTCTTGGAAAAGAAAAAGTTATTTTCGCTTCCACTTGACGCTACCCCAAACTTGGCTTTAAAATCCAGGTCTTGCCAAAACTCCAAAGCTGAAACATTTCAGCGCTGATGGCGGGGTCAGATCTGCATCCAACTTGGAAAATCTCTGCCTGGCTCTTCTTTTGGAGCAGACTCAGCACCCGCCACTTCTTTTTTGGGGGGTGAGAAAATCCAGCCCAAGCTTATCATATTGAAAAAGAAATCACCGCCGAGCGCTGCGAGAGTTTAAAAACACACAAGAGAGCGGGGAATGCTGCAAGCTCAACATGTCCCACAGCAAGGAGCTCCTGGAAAAAAGGGAAATACAGGAAAAAAAACCAAACCAACATTTTCGGAGTAGGTTTGAAAACCACAGGTGTTTTCAAAAGACCCTTTAGTGCCACTCATGCCAACGGTGATGGAATTATTTTTGAGGGCTGTCACGTACTTGCAAGCGGCCGTGTGTGGAAAGACCTCAGTGCTCAGGCCTGGCAGATAATTGGGTTTAATTTGTCATTACAGATGTATTTACAGCTCGGGCCCGGTCACCGTGACCGACCATGCGGGGAAGACTTGGAAAGGCGGGAGAGGTTTTCATATTTTGCCACAGTTTGGGACATGACCGTACACAGCTGTGAGGGTTCTGTCCCATGAAGGAGAAACACCAATTTTTCTTAAAATGAAAAAAAAAAACCTCAATCCGACTTATAATGAAATTTGCTTCTATAATTTGGGTTAATTTGGGAGGTCAGAGCAAATTCTCACCTATTTCCCTGGTTATTTAAGCAGCATTTCACACTCGCACACCAAAGGCAAATTTACACCTTCCTGCCAGACGGCAGCGCGGATTCCGACCCGCCGACGAGGTGGATATTCGGCATTTCCAGATATTCCCATCTCCCTTTTTGCAATCCTGCAGGCATAATTACACACATTCCCCACTCCCAAGCAACTCAGACCTGTAACAACCCAACCTGGCTGTTACAACTGAGAGACTTTGGCAGCCTAATCGTGTTTTTCGGGATCCCACGTCCCCAAAACGCGGGGTTGGCACAGCAAAAATCTGCGTTTCTGGCTTTCCCTCCCAGCATGAGCAAAACTTTCTTTTCTAAGCCTGTGGACTGAGCTCTTGAGGTAAAGTCCCACCTGGTTTTGCAGCCAGCGATGAGCCCCTAAGGGGAAGCAGACCCTTTGTTAAGTTTTTTAGAGTTGGGTTGCAAAAGCCTCGAAGAACCCAAGATTTTGGCTTCCTCTGCTCTGTGAATGCCCGGGAGCATCACCGAGCAGGGCAAGATCCCCAAATATCTCATTTCTGCACCTCCTTTTCAATAAGGAAATTGCAGGGAGGGAAGGAGACGCTGCGCTGGTGCGTGAGTTTGGGAATAAAACTTCTCAAGGTTGATATATTTGCATTCCTTTTATTCCTCTGCTTGCAAGGCTCCGCAGGGCTCAAGGAGCAGAAGTTTCAGCCCAGAGCCCTGTGCCGATGAGAAACAAAACCTCTGAAGGTTTTGGGATAACACTATAATTTTTTTTTTAATTGAATTTTCCTTAAAATTGCATTTTCCCACTTTTAACAGCCCCTGCAAATGTCCTCCTTCACAAACAACAGGCTGCCGACCTTCAGGCACATAAAATGCCCCATTTTTTGCCAAGTTTGGGATTTTATTTGCTGTTTGGTGCTTTGTTGATGTTGTTTTTTTTTTTTTCTCATGCATCCTTAAATTTCAGTGAGATGGTTTCCCCATTCAAAATACCCCTCTCCATTTGGGACAACCAGTTTTGGGGAACCCCTTTCTGCTGGCCAAGCCAAGGTTTTCCTATCATCAGAAGAGCACAGAGGTGTCAGGATTTGGCCTGGTTTCCTTTGGAATACACTGCCTGATAAACACTCATCTGTTTCTGAGAATTTCGCCTTTTTCCCTTAAAATTTCTGGCGAAAAAATATGCAGAGAGCAAAATATAGGCTGTCTCTTGAAAAAATATTGCTGTTATTGTTACAGGGGTAAAGAAATGCACATGAACATTTGTGGAGAAGAAAAATAATTAATCCTGGCTTAATAAAATCTTAGATTAAGTACCACCATCCACTGCCTTAAACTTTACTGCTCTACGAAAATTTGTGAACATTTATCATGTATTAAATTCTACCCCACGGCTGTTCTGTGCAACATAAGGACTTGTATTTGGTAATACAGTGCAATTTTTAATTAAGGAATTGAATTATTAATAATCACGCCTGTGATTGTGTTATTTTTATTATCCTTGATTTATTTGCAATTTAAATTCTACTGCTTGGGGGGCTCGGAGGGGGGAATAAACACTTGTGTGTTCAAGCTTGATCTTGCTCAAAGATTAAAAACCCCGATTCTGTGGGTTTCATCCCAAATCCCAGACTGACGGGTGACAATTAAATTAGGAGGGAGAGCAGAAGGTGGATTCAAACCCGAAGAGGAGGGAACAAAGCCCTGGGCGAACCTTCCCCGCCGGCGGGGCTGAGGTGAGAAATGCGGCCGCTTGTGAAACGGGGGATGGAGAAAAATGCAGACGCGTCCTGCAGCCCCATCCCGATGTCCCACAGCCCCTTCCCGCTGTCCCACAGTCCTTTCCTGCCATCCTACGTTCACATCTCTCTGTCCTATGGCCCATCCCTCCGTCCTACAGCCCCGTCCTTCAATCCTATAGCCCCATCCCTCCGTCCTACAGCCCCATCCCTCCGGGATCAGGGACAGGAGAGGTGCTGGGCCCCCCTCATCGCCTGCCACCCCACAGGGACGGGCCACCTTGTCCTTTGGTGCGTGGGGAAGGTCAGGGGCTGCTGGTAGGGCAGAGGGTTGTAACAGATGCCAATGAATCACTGGAAATGTCAGCCCCGGGATGCGACAGGGCAGATCTTTTAGCATCCCTATGGGAAAGCTTAAGATCTGGTTCCCAATCTCTCCCCCACCAGCAGCAGAAGGGACATTTTCCAACCCAGTGTCTGCTCCAGGCTTTGATCTTCCAGGACGCTGTTGCTGTGTTCCAGCAGCGCCTGTTTGAGGAGCCCTGACTTGGATTTAGGCAAAAAAAAAAACGCAAAAAAACCCAAAAAGCACCCACCAGGAATGCCCACAGCCCTCGCCCCGATTTATTCCCAACCACAGCAACTTCCGCGATGCCGCAGCAAAAGTAAAACCCCCGCTGCGGGCAAAATAAAAGGGAATGGGGATGGCGCTCTGGGATCTGAGCGTCCATGCCCAGCCTGGAAAGATCCAGGAGGCAGCGAGGGGCTGTGGGATGGACGCGCTCGGACCCCCGTACCGCCCTCCATCCCCGCTGCCCGGAGAAGGGGGAAGAGCCAAACTGCCCATCCAGGCTCATTTTGGGAGCGATTTCAAGAGATTTTTGGTGCTGGCGGGGAAGTCTTTTGAGAGGGGATTCTGCAGCTGGTCCTTTTCATGCCTCATTAAGTCGGGAATTCACAGTAACTCCATCCTAGGCAATGCCTGGGGCAAGTTCACTGCCTCGACCACAGGGTCTGATCCTGCTCTTCAGGGTAATGAAATCAGTCACCAAACTTACCCTGAAAAGCCCAAATTTGGTATTTTAAACTCTCACCAAGGAAAGTTTTTCAAACGGGCCCGTGTGTTTTACCCACCCATCCTTCCCAGTGCTTTATACCACGGTTTAAGCCAAGCCAAAATCCCTCAGTTTAGGGAAAAACAAGATTTGTATTTCTTGTAGTGCTATTTTCTTCGAATACATTTTCACTAATCTTCTTTTCCCTGTGTGTTGCTTTGTTTTTACAGGGATATATTTATACAAAACAGGGTGGGGGGGGGAAAGCCATGCCCAATTGCATAGACTGTGAATTCGTGTCTGCATATCCAGCTGTACCTGCCCAGACTTGATCTTTTTTTTAAAAAAATGATAATAATTAAAATTTTAATGACCCCAGGGGTGCTCTGCATTTAGCACTGCCCGAAGGTTGGTGGCTCTTTAGGAAAATAAAATGAGAGCGCTGCAAATACCGCTTGATTGAAAAGGATTGCGTCTCCACCCTGAGATTCCTCGCTGGGCGGAGAATAAAGTTACTTTTAGCCCTAAGAAAAGGTAAAGAATGAGTCAACTCCACCGTGCCAGGGATTTCTCAGGTGCTGACCAGGGCTCGGATGCGGCATTGAAGTAGGTCTGTGATGGGAGCAATCCACAACGGTGTTCCCCGCGCCCCCCCAACTACATCTTTCAGTGTCTTCAGTTTTTCAGGTTTTTATCCTTAAAATCATTAAAATAAAACCCTTTCCCATCTCAGAACACCCCAGCCAGCCTCTACATGCTTCACACAGCCCTCTCGGTGCCCAAAGCATCGCTCGGCTTCCAGGAGGGACCCGGCAGCGGCCGCCTCTCGACTCAGGGAGAAGAGGGAACGGGGCAGGTCTGGACCTTAAACTCCTTCCCGGAGGAGCTGCCTTCCAAAAACCCATTTTAATACTGAGTTTAATCCTGCCAGCTCTCAGGCAGCTCATTTTATTTATTTGTTTTACAAAAACTCACTCACTTTTAGTTTAAAATCCGAGAGCTTTTCCATATCCAAGGCAGAGACGTAATTAGCCCCGTGCTAATGAATCCCGTGGATTCGGCGGCGCTGCCAAGAATCCGGCACCCGAGTCAGGACCTGGCCGTGGAGAGGAGTCCCGGTTCCTTCCTCCTTCATTAAAAACCAACTTCTGGGCTGGTTCAACTCATCCCTTCTTCCCAGTGCTATTTAAACCCCCATTTTTTGCCATCAAAACGAGGAGCTGCAGCACAAACCACCGGGCTCAAAACCCCCAAATCCCCACGTTCAGCCCCTGGTGCTTTGAAAGCTGATGAGTGTTTTTGCAACGGCAAATCTTCATTTGCATTATTTTGGGGTTAGGTTATTTTTATTATTAAGAGCCCTTCTGAGACCACCGCAAGAAGGTGATTTTTTTTTTTTTCCTCCCAAGGAAGAGGTGGCACTGTAAAATGCAAATATTCATATGTGCATATAGATATTCAATTAATATTTGATTGTTTAATTTATCCTGATTTTTCCCTCTACGTTCTACCTTTTCATGGATTCCGGAAAAGCATTGCCCGATTGGCTAAATTTTTATCCGTAATCTGTTCCTCGTTTTGAGAAATTTCATAGCACCCAAAGAAAAGCACAAGGTATTTGCAAGGCCAAGCCTTCACCGACGCCCAACTTTCCTTCTTTTAACATCTAAAATTAATGCTAAAGACAAGGCAAATCCTGCTGGACACGATGGAAAAATCACCCTCCAAAATTCAGGTTAGAGAACATGATCATAAAATAGCTCTGGAGACAAATCTGAGGTGTTTTCTTTGTTAACCCCGACCCCAAAGCCAACAGAAATACCTTCACGGAGAGGAGGCGGGAAGGAAAAAAGGGTTTATGAAACCACATAAGATGTGCCCGCATTTCTCTCCCGTTTTATTCCTCTTCCACCCCACAAAATATAAAAGCAGGGTTTTAAGCCATTTGGACCAACTTTTCGTTGTAGGAACCAGAGGAATTTAATGAAATGAAAGGCTCTGAGACTGGATTCGGCACAAGAGATCAGGGTGAGGTTTTTTGGGGTGAGGAGATTCTGAAATACCAAGGTTGTATTGTACAGATGTGCCCGTGTTCCCCAAAAAGCACCGATATAAATGTGGATGCATTTCTTTTAATCCTTCTCCATCATCTCTCCCACCTCAGCTCAAAATTTCTCTTTGCTCTCCCTTTTTGTAGCCTGACATTTCAAAAAAAAATTTTAAGAAATCCAGCGTGTAAAACAGCCCAAAGGGAACCCATGGACCAAACTTTGATTCCTTAATGCTCCCACTTTTATGCCTACAGCCAGCTCAGGAAGGGGCTGCCTGCGTGTCCTGGGAACATCGTGGTCCTGCCCCCACAATCATCCCCATCAGAGCCCCTAAATCCCCTCGGAGCTATTTGAGGAGCCAGCAGGCCCTCGCTCCGGAGCTCGGCTCATCATTCCTTGCCGCTCCGGGCCTGCCCTAAATTTCATTTACTTTTTGGAAACTGTGGCCTTTGAGGATATTTTGGAACGGTGATTTCGCAGAATAAGTAAGAACAAGGACCCCAATATTTTCCAGCCAGAGAGGCCACTCCGACAGCGCCAACCCCAATACTCCAAATTCCTCCCTCCTGCCCTTTGCGCCTACGCACAGAGGGGTGCGTGCCCCAAAATCTGGGGGGTAATGGGATGATGAAGCCTTCCCTCCCGTCTCCCAGCCCTGTGCTCACCGATGTTGGCGTGGCGGGCGGCCGCGGGCGTCCCTCGGCTCTGCAGGTTGTGCAGCATGGGGCTGTCGAAGGGCGAGGAAGTCCAGGTCGTGGCCATTTCGGGGCTCATGTAGGCCGGGTAGGGGCTGGAATAGGAGCCGCCGAAGCCCCTGCTGTACTGCTCCCTCCCGTTGGCAGAAAGGTTCAAGGAGCTGCTGTAAGCCGCCGCCGCTTCCCGGGAAGAGGTGGCCGGGATGGGGGTGCTGGTGGAGAAGGAGAACCGAGGTGACACGGGAGGGTGAGACGATCCAGGGTTGTAAGCGGCGCTTTCGGCTCCGGGCTGAGTCCAGATGGAGTGGCTGGAGACGGGGCTGCCTTGCTGGGAAGAGCCGCTGCTCTGCAGGTAGGGCAGGCTGGGGAGCATGGAGGTGACCCTCGTGGTGGGCACATAGACCGGGGACGCTGCGGCCGCGCTGTGCATGAAGCCACCTGCCCCCTCGTACGCCGGAGGGCCGGGGTTGGCTGCCATGGCTAAGCTCTGGTACATCTCGTGCAGGGCCTCCCCAAAGCCCAGCCGGCTCCCCGGCCGCGATCCAGAGCGATGGGGAGCGCGTGGAAAACCCTCGGCTCCACTTTCCCCCGCAGCGGTCCCGCGTGGGCAGAGCCTTCCAGCCAAAACCAAAACACCACCAGCGATGCGATTTTCCTCCAACCCCCCACCTTCCCCACCGCCCTCCTTCCCCACCTTCAGCAGGTCCCGCCGCCTCTTCCAGACCCCAAGCAAGAAGTCCAGGTCCCTCCGGAGGGGAGATTTAGCTCCCGCCTGGATTTAGCTGCTCCCACCGGGCTCCATCCATCACCTCCCGCCCCCCCCCCCCGCCCTCCACCATGGGGCTGGGCTGTTTAAAACCCTCGGTCAGTCTCCTCCTCCCTCCTTCCCCCCCCCGCCCGCCCCTTCCAACACCCCCCGGGGGAGCAGGGGGAGATGCTGCCGGGATGCGGGATGCGGGATGCGGCGGCGGCCGGGCCGGGACCCCCCCGGGCGGGGAGATAAGGAGGTTAGAGAAGGGGGGGAGGTGAAAGGAGGGGGAACACAGCCGGGAAGGTGAGAGACAGCGATGCTCTCTCCTCTGGCCCGGAGCAAAAACCTTTGTCCCGCAGGTACGATCGGTGCTTTAAGTTGTTAATGGCCCCCGGGGCCGGCGTTTGATGTGGGCGGCGGGAGGCGGCTGAGGAGGGCTGGGGTGGGGGGGACTTAAATTAGGGAAAAGTGGGGGGAAAAGAGGGAAAGGAGGAAGGATGGCTTGACCCTCCCACCCCGCACTTGCCCCGCGTGTGTCCGCAACCCCTAAAGCCCGGCCACGCGTGACCGAGGGGGCTCAAAGGAGAAGGGGGGCATTAGCCACTGCAGCCCCCATTAGTGCTGCCCAAAGTGGGCAGCAGACCCCAAGCAGCGCCCACAAAACTCCCCCTCCCGCGTGTTTTTTATCCGTGTCCCCCATTTTTCCCGTATAGGAAACTGGGAGAAGTTGGGAGCACAGTGGTGTGACCCGCTGGGAGCTGGGAATGCCGTAGGTCTGGATGGGGAGGAATGTCCCAGAGTCATGGGACAGGGTGGGAGCAAGGGGTGCTTTACCTCATGTTGGGTCGGTTTCAAATTTGGAACAATTTGGGGGAATTCGGGGTGGATTTGGGCCTTGGGACGCCATCGAGGCCTTGCGGGTGGCTTGCAATGGCAAGACCCCAAAACCCACTTGTGGAAAGGGGTCGGGGTGAAACCCCTTTCCCAAGGAGTGTCCAGGAAGGGGGTGGGATGATTTGAGGTGCTGTTTTCTCTTCAGATCATGGAGGGAGCCTCTTGGACGGGGCTTGGGACAACCTGGTCTGCTGGAAGAGGTCCCTGCCCACGGCAGGGGGGGTCGGAGCTGGATGGGCTTTTAGGTCCCTTCCAACCCAAACCATTCTGGAATTGTAGGATTCCATGAAAACCACGTCACACCGGGAGAAGGGCTGGATGGGGCGCGGGGGGGAGTTATGGCCGGAGAGATAACTCTTGGGACTGCTTTAGGTTTAACCAACAGATTCCCCCGGCTGAACCCCTCCGCTGGGCTGAATTTAGCAGCAGAAGAGATAACCGGCAGATAAGGACTGATACCCTGGGAGGACAGCGGGAGACGGGCAGGCGGCCGAGGAAAAGGAGAGAAGCCGGAGGCAGCGTTGGGAAGGGGTAAGGATAGAAGCGAGCCGGGAAGAAGCGGGTTTAAAACAGGTCTGTGTCCCCCCGGCCCCCGGGGAATGGTTGGTTGTGTAACCGGCCTAGGACGGAGCGTTTCCACAGGATTCCCTAGAGAGAAGCAGGATTCACAAGAGGGGAACCAGGAGCGAGTTCCCCTCCTGCCCTACAAATAGCAGTGGTGATTAAAAAAATTTAAAAAAAAAAAAAAAAATAGCAAAATCGAGTCCCTTTTCAAGCCCGAGGAGACAATAGGAGGAAGCTTTCGGGGAGGCCTCTAGGAAGGAGCTCGCTGGGGTCCCAGCGTGACAGCGAGGAAGAGGAGCAAGGAGACAGAGAAGCGCTACCCACCTTCAGTGCTGGGGGGCACAGGGGTGGAGGGGGGCGAGGCCGTGGGGCAGGAACCCCCCCCCCTCCCGTGGGAAAGGCAGAGGGCTCAGAGATGCCCGGCTCCTGCTTCCTTGGGGGATTAGGGGCAGCGCTGCCCCCCTCCTGGCTCCCCAGTATGGCCAGGCTGCCCAGTCCCACTCGCTGACTGGTTTGCCCACATCACGTGGAAGTGGGCGGCGATGGGAGGGAAGGGGGGGTGGAGGGGGGGCCGGTATCTGTCGCACCATCAGCCGGGCGCCAGGTTTCATGCCTGTGGAGAGAGAAAAGGGGGGAAAAAAAGAATAAAATAATAAAATCAAACCAGCCCCACGGGCATGGCCCCACCGGCTGGGCAGCCCCGCGTCCCTGCGCACCCCAGCGTTGCCCGTGCCCGGCTCCCAGAAATAATCAGGGGGATTTTCCGAGGGGTACGGACACCCCCCAGCCCCCCAATCCCGTTGCAGTCAATCCCTTTTGTTGGCGATATTGCACAGGGAAGGTTTTTCCGTGCTTCTGCCCCAAATCGTGATCCCAGATCATGGAGTGAGGAGGTGGCAGCTGCTCTCGTCTCTATCCCAGCCAGTCTGGGGGTGCTCCCCCCAAACTGGACACCCATTTCCTGTCCCTCCATGCTCTGCAGAGGCTGATGGGTTTAAAGGTCAATGGCGAAGTGCGGGGGGGGGGGGGGTGCTGCACCCCTCTGCAATTTGGGGTCCCCATCCCACGTGGGGCTCAGCCCTGCACCCACAGCCCCCTCCTCTCTCGGGGGTTCATTTCACCCTGGGGTCTTTCCGGCCATCAGGGTCCCTGCCCAGTTCCTCGGGAATAACTCTCGCATTTCGTATTTCGTATTTCGTATTTCTCACACTCTGGAGTTTCCCGTGGAAAGCTGGGGTTCCTACCCTAAGGGGGGGGGGGGGGGGAGGGGGGAGGTGGCAGCGGCTTGTGGTGCTTGGAAATAAAAATATTATATTAAAATTTAAAATCTCTTTATGAAAAAGACGGGGTGGGGGAGGAAGAGGGGATGGGGGGAAGAGATTTATTGAAGGGGGATGGAAGTTGAAGGGAGCTCCTGGGGGGTGCTCCCGGGTCGGGAATGAGTCCCTGGGGATGTGCGATCCCCTCATGCTCTGCCCTCCCGTTACTCTGGAATACTCAGGGGGCACAGGGACTCCCCAAACCCCAAAAGGTGCGAAAACACAGTTGGAGACTGCCCCAAATATCGGGATGAAAACAGTTATAGATCCGTATAGAAATAAAGTTATGGGCACAGAAATGCATAACAAATAAATGTCAGCAACGGTGTCACTGTGGATATTTGTACTTTTAGCACACGGGGGGAAATATGTATTTAATAAAAAGTGTGTAATTTTATACAGATCGATACAAAAATTGAGTACAGACGGGACTCGATGTATGTTATAATTCATAGGAAAGTGTGTTGCGTGCAAACATGGATGTACTTTCATACCTAAATAATTTATTGTTTATAATTTGTAACGCCCTGTGGTACAAATTGGGGTTTTTTTATATATGTAAACTATGAAATATATAAAAATGCATATACAATATAAAAACTATAATGTGTAATAGTTCATATAATAATAATAATAATAATATATAATGTGTAATAGTTCATATATAATATCCAAATGTGTAAATACGTACATCAAAAAATGTATATGAATACATGTATCTATAAAAATATGCTTTGGAACTCGGGGCTGTCGGCACACAGGGAAAGAAAGGAGATTTAAGTATTTCGATGTCTCTTTTTATATCCCTTCCCCGAAGCAGCTGCCTATCCAGATGTGCCGGGTTCGGGACGCTCATCTTCCCTTCCTTTGCAAAATCCCTGACGGTTCTCTTTCCCAGAGCAGCGATTTCCTAAAGATTCGTTGAATTCCTGCTGAAAATCAGCGCTTTCCTTAAAAAAAAAAAAAAAAAAAAAAAAAAAAAGGCAAAAAAAGCAAAAATGCAATTTAAACTGATTAAACCCGGCCAAGAAGCAATACCTGGAGCAGAGAAGATTTCAAGGACCTGTTTTGGCTTTGCTACTTCCAGGAAAAAACGTACAAAAGCAATTCCCGTGGATTGTGGCCGGATCCAGCCTCTTTCTGCGGGGAATTGTCGGTCAGTGGAGCCGGGAATCGCCGGGACGCGCATCCCGAAAATCGGAGAGTTAAGGAACCGCGCTGAGCCCAGCCTGGCGTGACCCAACAGCCGGGAAGGACAGGATGGATTTCGGACACAATTTCTCTCGGAAAAAGCAGATGGGACACGGCAAAGCGCAGCGACAAAAAAAAAAAAAAAAAAAAAAAAAAAAAAAAAAAAAAAAAAAAAGCCCAAACCAAACCCAAAACTCTGTTCTGTACTCGCTGAAGCTTTTTTTCCCTTGCGATTAACGAAATCTGGCTGAAAATAACCCAGGGGAACAAACTTTGGCCTGGTCTCTCTCCTTTCCAGCCCCCACTTCTGCCCCAAGCAGGAAAAAAATCGATTCGATGCCTATTTTAAAAGGTTTTTTTCGTTTTGCTTTTTTTCCTTGTATCGAACTTCCGCGGCGGTTTTAGAGTTAAAGCTCCGGGTGCTGGTGGATGCAAAAAAAACCCCAAGAAACCACCCAAAAAACAAACCTAAAACCCCACCCAAAGCCACTTTAGGAACTGGGAGAGCGGAGGAGAAGAGGGGAGAAAGTTTATTTTAATTTTTCTCTGTGCTGAAATTTTTTTTTAAAATCACGAAAAAAATGGTTAAAAAGAGGGGGGAAAATCAGCGGGGGAAATGCGGTTTTAGCAGAGCAAAAGGGATAAATGCGGCCGGCAGCTGCTGTGTATTGGGTATTTAGGAGTATTTGGGATTTTTACTAATATAATTTTAACTATTTTATTTATTCCTTGCCTTGGCTGAGGCCGGGGAGGGTTTGGAGGAGGGGGCTGGGGGCAATCTGAGAGTTACGGGCTGCGGGAGGGGACCGGACACCCTGGGACAGCGGAGAGGGGAGAAATCGGCTCCAAAAACTCCGGTGCCTTCGGCTGGGTGGCATCTGTGGGCCGTATGGATCGGCTATAGGTATCTATAGGGATCTATCTATAGGTATCTACCTATAGGTATCTCTAGGCTGTCCCTGGTTTGTGTTAGAGCAGCCGGTGCAATCGGGGACGGGAAGGGGGGTCCCAAGATGCACCCCCGATTTTTTGGGACTGCGCGGCAGGACCGGGATGGTTTGGGAGGGGGGATGGCCGGGAGTGGGGGACGAAGCTCCCTGCGAGCCAGGAGACGTCTCGGGACGGCATCGCCTCCTCCCGCCCCTTTCCCACCCGTCTGGGGGTGTGGGGATGCACAGGGGGCTGCTGTCCCCGGCCCTGCCGCTCCAGCCCTCCCCTGCTCCAGCAAAGGGGGGGAATCCCGAGCGTCATCCCCCGGTGGAGCTCTGCGGGGGGAGGGATGAACCCTCCACGCTCCCGGGGGACAGATCCTGGACCCTCCTCCCTGGGGAGCTTTGGAGTCCCCGCTCTGAGGCCCCCTTGCACCCCCCTGCCCACAGACGCGTGCCAGGACACCCCAGCGCAAGGAAAACCCACGGGACACCGTGGGCAGCACAGCTGGAAGGGACAGCGGCACAACCCCGCCACCACAGCCGAGGGAGCGTGAGCCGCTCACAGGGGACTCTGCTGTGGCTGCCACCCCCGCCCCGGCTTAACCAAAGGCTCTTGTCACGCCTTTCAGAGACGCTTTCCCAAACAAACGTCACATCTGTTTACAGGACAGCAGCGGTCCTAAAATGCCACCAACCCCCCGCCTCCAGCCCCCGCCATCCCAAAGGCCGGGTGCTGCCCTCGGGAGAAGGGTGGCCAAGGAGCATCATGGCTCAGTGGAGCTTCAGGAGAATTTCTAAATCCCTTCTGACCACCCAGTCTAACCCCAAATATTATATTATTGCTTTTTTCCCTTTTTTAAATTTTATTTTTTATTTTTACTCTCAGTGGAAATGAATACAAGTGACTTCCTTCGGACAAAAACATGGCATGCAGAGGTGCGTGGAGCAGCGATCCGTGCTCTGATGCAGCAGGAGGGGAGAGGATGAGAAGTGAGGGTCAGTGCCATGGCAACTTGGGGAGAGGCAGGATCTGAGACCGACCTGGAACGGGAATCTTTAGGACCCGGGAACCACAGGACACGTGTTGCCCTGCGTGTCTGTGCCACTGTGTGTGCGTGGAGGGGACAGATCTGTCCCAGAGGACACTGAAAACACAGCGTGGATCAATGCGCTGCGTTCCTGTCAGCTTTACTGCCAAAATCAAGGAAATTGAGCCTAAAACGTCAGGGCTCTGAATTTCCCGATCCGGGGTTCTCTGAATTGGTGGGGAGACAGGAAAGCCCAGCTCGGAGGGACGTTCCCCTGGGGGACAGGGGCTGTGCCACCGCGGTGTGACGAATGTCTGCGTGGCATCTGTGAGCACACGTCACCCGTGGCAGGGGGATGTGCCGGGGCCACCAGCACAGGGACGAGTGGGCGAACATCACCGGCGGTGGGGGGAACCCTCTGGGGGCGAAGGGGGTGCGTCACCAGCGGGGCTCCCGTCGCCCACTCGCAGCGCCCTCCACACGTGTGGTTCTGTTGTCATCATTGTCACCGCTCCTTGACGCAGCGACAGTGAAACCACTCGTGTGGAACACACCTGCTGTGACATCCCGGCGGTCGGGGACTGACCGGTCCCGGCAGAGCCCCTCGCGTCCGGTAGGAACAGCAGCGGTGATGGAAAACCCCTTCTCACTCTCGGGGAGGCTGGACAAGCCGCGTGCATCAGGCGGGGAAGGTTGCTCTGCCTGGAAGTGCCTGGGCTGGAGCCCTGGGAATGTGGAACCTCAGTCAGTATCACCACCCATCATTAATCCATATATCCATTTATCCATCATCTCTAGCCATATATCCATTTATCCGTCATCTAGCCATATATCCATGTATCTATCCCTATATCCATACATCTCTGTAACTCCCTACTCATTCCTATGTCTATTTGCTTTTTTGTGCCTGTCTACTTTGCCAGAATATTGATTTATTTGTCCGTACATTTTTCCGTGCGTCTACACCTCTCTTACCTACGTGTCTTACCTTCCTACTTGCCTATACCACTCACTGGATGTCCTTACCTGTCGCTGTGGGGTCCCCTACACCCCTGTATCCCCCTTCCGCCCCCCTGACCCCCTCAATCTGCCCCACTGCGAAGTTCCTACCCCCTCACGAGTGATGCTGCCGCTATCCCAGACCCGTGGGGCTGCTGCCTGCGGGAATGCCTGGATCCCTGTGGGGTTACCTTCACCCTGACTCCCGTGGGGCTCTCTGCACCCCGACTCCTCCCCAAACACATCCCGGATGGATGGGGCTGCCTCCAACCCCACCTTCGGGGGTCTCCGTGCTCGCAGCCCGCACTCCGGGCCGTGCCAAGTCGTGCCGTGCCGGCAGCGGTGCCGTCGGGGCGGCGGGGCCGGGGCTGTCAGCCCCTATTGATGAGGTGTGGGCTGACGGCGGCGAGCGGCGGCCGCCGGCTCCGCTCCAGACTCCCCGGCGCTGGGGTCAGTGCCCCGGGCAGCCCCGCCGCCGCCGGGAAGGGAAGGGCTGCAGGGCCGGAGCCGCAGGCGATGCCCCAGCGCTCCCTCCGAGCATCGCGCACCGGGCTCCGGCTGCTGGGAGATGCAGCGCCGAGGCTGGATGTGATGATGAAAAAAAAGCCAATCCTGACCCAAATCCTCCGCCCCTGGGTGGCAGATGCGGGGTCAGGACAGAGGTTTCATCGCTGAGTTCCTTCTGGGGCTGAAAAAATTGTTTCTGCACTGAGGTATCATCGGTTGAATTAATCCACTTACTCAGGAGAGGAAAGGAAAAAAAAAGAGAGGCAGATTTCACATAAAAGTAAAGCCATGAAGACAAAATAGTTTTTCATGCACCAAAAATTCCAAGCACTGGACTTCGAAGCCCAAATCCATGTGAAATGCACTTGCATGAGGAAAGGACAAGAAGGGTTTCATGTGCAGGCAGTGCTGGCAGGACTGAGTGATAATGCAGCAGGATGGTCTGACCTTGGACAAGATGCCAGTCAAAAAAACCACAAAATCTTGACAGTTTTAAAAAGGAAACCTTGAAAAAAAAAAAAAAGTGAAAAATGTCTGGTGTTTTCCAACAGTGAAAAAAATTCCCTGGTGCAGGGTGAATTTGTGATCTGCGGTTGGCAATGTCCTCCAGCAAGGGACACTGGGGGCAGGTGGGAATTTCTGGGAGTCTTCCTCTCTTCTCCTAGATCTGTTACAGGTGAATTTCCTGAGCTTGGGACACTGGGCTGGGACTCACCAGATGGTCACTCAGACTCTCCCAGATCCCCTGGCCTCAGCTTTGTAAAGGAAAGGAGGATCCAAAGGGTTGTCCAGCCCCGGCTTAGGCTGTCCAGGGCAGTGGTGGAGTCCCCCTCCCTGGAGGGATTTAAAAGACGTGTGGATGTGGAATTTGGGGACATGGGTCAGTGGTGGCCTTGGCAGTTTTGGGGGAATGGTTGGACTGGGTGATCTTAGAGGACTTTTCCAACCTAAACGGTTCCATGATTCTATGAAGTGCTGCTGGAGTTCCTTTGGATTGTATTTAATTTCCATGTAATTTACACAACAATTTCTGTAGCAACATGGGATTTTTTTTCATTTCCTAATTAACACCCACCCAAATTTCCAGAAATATCCCACCAAAATCCCCCTTGCACTGCTGTTCTCCAGCCAAGTGAACAGTGCAGCCTTCCCCGGCCTCACTCAGGGCAGCAGGAATTCAGACTATGCCACTGAGATTCTTATGGCTGCACAAAATAAAGCTCCCAGTTTCCTTCTACCCTCAGGAATAGCCTGCTCCTTCTTCTTCTCTTTTGGGTTTGTAAAGAAAATTATCTCTGGTATAATATTTTTGATACATCAGCATTACCAGAGAGAAGCAGAGCTGATGGTCCCTTAAATCTACTGAAATCCTTTGGCTTTTGGACCCATCCTGCTGCTTCACACCCACCTAGGATTGCAGCATTTTGTCTCCATAGGGAAAAGCAGGGAAATACACCACAGGCTGTAACTGCAAAAGACACAATAACATGAAAGTTCATTTTATCAGGAAATGATATTGTTATCATCAGGCAGAACTCCAGGGCAACACATGGGGAAAGAATACTCAGGTGTGTTGCCAAATTTATGTGTAATTAGCCCTCGTTCTTGGATCATTATTGCCGTGTTGATATTGCTAATAAACTGTGATATCTGTTGGGTGACTGATGCACCTCTGAGTTTTCATGCACTGGACAAGTCAGGAATGATGTGAGTCCTGGGACTTGCTGTGAAAGAGAGGTGGAATCCTGGACAGTGGTTTGAGTTTTGGAGGGTTTTAGTAGAAATGAACAAAAATCCCACCAAACCAGAGACAGGAGAATCCTGGACCTGAATGTGTAGCTCTGGCCATTATACAGAATCAGGGAGCCATGGAAAGGTTTGGGTTGGAAAGGACCTTAAAGATCATTCAGTTCCACCCCCTGCCATGGACAGGGACACCTTCCACTAGCCCAGGGTGCTCCAAGCCCTGTCCAGCCTGGCCTTGGACACTTCCAGGGATCCAGGGGCAGCCACAGCTTCTCTGGGCAACCTGTGCCAGGGCCTCCCCACCCTCACAGGGAAGAATTCCTTCCCAATATCCCATCTAACCCTGCTCTCTGGCAGTGGGAAGCCATTCCCTGTGTCCTGTTGCTCCATCCTTTGTCCCAAGTCCCTCTCCAGCTCTCCTGGAGCCTCTTTAGGCACTGGAAGGGGCTCTGAGGTCTCCCCAGAGAATTCCCTTCTCCAGAAATTGGCTTTTGACTTGCACAACAGAGCACCTCGGGCTCAGCCCCGTCTTGTCCTACCCACCAGCAACAAGGCGAACAAAGCAGATTTGGTTCAGTGCAGAAAGGTGAAGACTTCTCAGAGGGACAGGTCTTTCCATGGGCTGGAAAAATGCCCCTGCAGTGTCACCCTTGCTGGCACCCAGGAGTGTGAATGAAGGATGGCTGCTGGGCTCTGCAGCGATAACTCAGAGAGGGACAGCTGACCTTGGGCTTGTCTTTGTCACAAAATCATGGAATCACTGAATGATTTGGGTTGCAAGGGAACTTAGAGATCATCTGTATCTCCCTGGGCATCACTCCTTGGCTATGTGACACCAGCATCAGGCTGGACCATAGGTTTTCCTTTTTTTCTTTTCCAAAAGATCCCATGGCACTTTATAAAGATTACCACGTTAAGCCTCGCAACAACACTGCAGGGTAGGTGGATTTTATTATCTGGGAAGACAAGGGAAAAGGGGATTAAAGGCCTTGTGGGGGACAGCAGATCCAGGACAGGACCTGCCTCTCCCAGAGCACTTAGTGCTGTGCCTTTTCACAGGATTATGGATTTTTGGCAGAACAGCTGTGACATCTCACTGTAATTCCAGCGGGACACCGGAGGCATTGGAGCATATTCCAGCTGTTAACACCCAAAGATACCTAAACCACCATGGAGAAATGGGTGCAGGCACCCCACAGAGGGCTCCTTCCCAAAATATCTGCTTTGGATTAACTGCCTTTTTCTGGCAGTGAAGAAAGGATAATTTTTAGCACCTTTCTGCCCAGGCTGTGGTAAAACTGCTCGTGTAATGTTCACTCCAGGAAAACACACATGGCAGAGGTAGAACTCATTAAGGATCACATTTTTTTTCAGTGGAAAATACTCCTGAAATCAAGAAAAATGTCATTTGCGTTCCATCTGGAAGAGGTAGAAAGACAAAATGAGCGAACTGGAAGGTTCAATATTTGTCATTTCTGGCTGGACAGATCTCCAAAGTTTAATAGTTTGGGGGTTTTTTTTCCCATTTTTTTACAATTTAATTGAACTTTACTTTCACTTTGGGCTTTTTGGTTTGGTTTTGGTTGGTTTGCTTGTTTTCAGAAAATTCTACGACCTTTCTGGATGAGTTGCTGTTTAAACTCAATGAAAAGGAAAGCTGGGCTTGAACTGCTCTAAGCAAGAAGTTTAAATGTTTCTAGTAATTTTCGGCTAGGTTTGAGATTACATTTTTTTCAAGAAAGGACAATATAATGGGAGCGTGAATTCAGATTGGGTTTACTAATTATAGATGAAAAACACTTAATTCTTTTCTTTCTTGTTTTGGGGGAGGGTAGTTCATATAGGGAATAAAGAACATTTTCAGAATTCAGCCTTCTTACCACAGTGAAAAAGCCTTGACAGTTCACAACGGGCAGTGGGAAAACCACAACGGAGGCAAAAGTTGTTACATTTTATATTCTTGCAAGCAAAAACCAAACACGCAAAGGGGGAAAAAAAAGGCAAAAAAAAAAAAAAAAAAAAAAGAGGCTGTTTGTGTTTAATCCTTTATTCCTGGCTTTTCCTCTTACATGGAAAATTAAAAATAAGAGAACCACAGATCTCCACCACAAATACCAGGATAAATAAGTCCCCAGCGCTTTTTTATTTGCTTCCTGGAAGTGTCCAAGGCCAGGTTGGGCATGGATTGGAGCAACCTGGGATAGTGGAAGGTGTCCCTGCCCATGGCAGGGGTTGGAACTGGATGGGCTTTGAGGTCCCTTCCAACCCAAACCATTCTGTGATTTCATGGCTCTACGGTTCTTTGATCTCCACATGTCATATCCCATTTGGAATAAATCACAGGAGTTTTTTTTGAGGACACCCCAGAATCTTCCATTTCCCAGTGACTGGTTGTGTGAAGAACATCTTTGAGCCTTATCTGCGCCTGCCTCATTTCCTGCCTTTTGTCTGTCCTTGGGATTTCATCCCCAGAGCAGAGGTGATGTGAGTTAAGATGCCATGAGTTCACATCAGAGAATCGTGGAATCACACAATCATTTAGGTTGGAAAAGACCTCCAAGATCATCAAGTCCAACCTGTGACTGGTCCCCACCTTGTCCCCCAGCCCAGAGCACTGAGTGCCACCTCCAGTCATTCCTTGGGCACCTCCAAGGGTTGTCCCTCTCCACTGACAAGAATTCGGGCACCACTGGGAAGCACCTGAAGAGGGTACAGCTGGGCCTCCAGGGCAGAACCTTTTGTGAAATGCTCCTGGTTTCCTTCCCTTGTTGGTGATGGGGTTTTGGGGTATTTTTTTCTTCATAATTCTGGGCCAATTTAATATTTTTCATGTTTGGGGAAAAAAAAAAAACCAGGAAGGAAAATATAGAGCTTTTTTCCTATTTTTATCAATTTTTTTTCTGATTTCTCTTTTGTCCTCTCTCATTTTTTTCTCTCTGCTGCTGGCTTGATGCTGGAGCCCAAATGCCTTATATTGACATCTGTGAAAAAAATAGAATTATTTAGGGGAGAACTCTTCCCTTCAGATTTGGCATCTCCTGGAGTCTGGATCATCAAGAGCTTTTACTTTTACATTTTTCTTTCTTATTCTCCAGCCTATTCTTATCCTGTCAGATGAGTCCTGATTGCATCAAGATCTCTGCATGTCCTTATCTCCTCCCCATTGACTGGAAGAGGGTTGCTGGGTAAATAAGGCTTAGCAAATGGTCACGTCTTCAAAAGATATCGGGAATTCAGATGGAAAAGTGTCTCTGGCCAAGGCTTCTGTGTTCAGCTGTCAGCACAAAAACACTGCGTTGGTGTGGTGCTGTTGGAGGAGAAGGATGTCCCTAAGGTTTGGGAAATCCCAGCTCAATTTTCAATTGTCCTGGGATTTTGGAGAGGCCACTGCACTTGTTTTGGGATCTCAGCTGTCCATCTGCTCAAATCAAAGTAATAAAGCCCCATGGGGTTAATCTTTGACTGCGACGTGCTCTCCACATCGTCAGGATCTGGGATGGCACGAGCCGAGGGGGACACTGAGGACATTCATCCCCACACCCAGCCTGCAGACAAGGCAGGGAGGGGTTTGCCTGCACAAACAGAGATTTATCCATTGATCAAAACACTCCTGAATGGGATTAGGGATGAGTCTATCAGCGGGTAGGGCTTGGTGTCCTCCCTGCCAAACGAGGGGGCTGATGCTGCTGTGCTGATGAGTTGATAGCCTTGACCAGAGGCATTATCAGCGCTGGGGACAATGCGAGGACATGAACAAACACTGGGCAGCGGCACCTCAAGACAGGCTCTGGGAGTCACTGGGGTGATGTTATCTCGCAGGGCAGACCTTGGGAGCCTCTTTCCCCTAAGTGGTGGGATCGGTGACTGCGGCAACCTTCGGACATGAAAGACTGAGGGTACAACGTGAGGGTGTTTGGGCAACAGCGCTGGAAAATCAGTGGGCAGAGCAGGTGTCCTGGGCTCTCTCATGAAGTGAAATCATCAGTTCTCAGCCCAACTCTCACAGGATCACAACAGGAATTGTTGAAGGGACCTCTGGAGATCATTAGTCCAACCACCCCTCCAGGGCAGGGTCACCTGGAGCAGGCGACACAGGAACGTATCCAGGTGGGTTTGGAATGTCTCCAGACAGGGAACTCCACAACCTCCCCGTGCAGCTGTTCCAGTGCTCTGCCACCCTCAACATCAAGAATTTCTTCCTCATGCTGAGGTGGAACTTCTTGTGTTTTAGTTTATGGCCATTGTAAGTTTGTGCACATTTGGACTGGAGGAGGCTGTTGGAGAAGAGTCCCGATGTTATCTCTGTCTAAAATCGAGGTTGTGTGAATGTGCTGGCTGCACGTTTCCCCAGATGGTATTTGCATGGACTGATTCATTCAAGCCAGGCTTGGCAGAGGGGTGGAGACCTGCAGGCAAGAGCAGAAATAAGCTCTGGGTATCAGGATTCACAGACTCTGACTGAAGAAGTCCAAATCTGTAGAAAATCACAGTATTTTATTCCTCCCTTCCCCAAATGAGATAGCAGAGCCGAGACAGCCGTCAGCCAGCCCCTGAGAAGTTCACACCTTTAAGTGTTCTCATCAAGGGAAAAAAACAACGTCCAGAAACTTGGCAGTAATTGGATCACCAAGTGCAAGCTCCCGTGATTAGATCAGGAGTCCTCTGCCAGGGTTTTACTGAATCAAAAGCAAGGATCAGAAGGCTGCAAGAACGAGCAGCTCTTCATTTAAACTTCATCAATTTCCTGTCTGCTTGGCAGAGCCCATGAAATGCAGAGGTGGCTTCTAGTGAGCACAGGCTATTGCTGGAGCAAGAAAAAACCTTCGTAATCCACAGGATGGGAAGAAGCAAAGTCCAGGCTCCAGTTGTCTGGGATAAGCCTTGTCTAAAGAAAATGTGTAGCTGGCTGCTGCATTTTTTATGTGATGACTAGAAGAAATGCAAAGAAGTGACTCTATTATTTTCTGTTGGAAAATCTAATGTAGTTCAGGAAAGTTCTGTAGGTCTCCAGTTTATGCTGTGCTGGACGGAGGACTTTGAGAAGGATATTTGTCTGGAGGGTAAGCCACAAATTTCCTCCTTAAAAAAGCATTTTACTAAGCAAATGCTAGGAATCCTGAGGTTTATCCCTGCTTACCTGTCACTGAGGTGATGTTTGTGGTGATCCAACATGGGGCTCAAGCCCACTTGGGTGGCACTGACCAAAGTGCCCCAAATCTGATCCATCAGAACTTTATAGGGTTCCAAGCCCTGATGTAGGTGCAGGGATGCTCACCTGATCTCAGGAACCCTAGAACTGTCCTCACCATGGCCCAATTTATATGGACAACTGAAGGACTGGGTGTCCAAACCTGGAGCAAGAGACACCACAAATGTTCTGGGCTGTGGCTACCCCAACCCTGGAAGTGTTCAAGGACATTTTGGATGGAGCTCTGAGCAACCTGGGATAGCGTAAGATGTCCCTCCCCATGGCAGGGGATTGGAACAAGATGATCTTTAAACTCTTTTCCAGCCCAACCCATTCCATGAATCTTCTCTAACGTGGTGTAACTTCCCCAGAAGGCTATTGTGGTTTTCCAGAGCTTTTCATGACCACAGGTGAATGCACTTTCCAATGAGGAAGGTGTTTTTGTTTTTTTTTTTTTTTCCCTAGCAGAAAATCCCCTAAAATCCCGTCAATTTTAGTCTGAAAGCAAAAAGTAAGGGAGTTACTGTCAGCAAGAATGTTCATTCATCTTAAAAGAAAAGAAAGGACATTCCAGCCAAATTAAATAATGAAAGAGTTGATAAAACCCACCTGCTTTTTGACTCCAGGTTTCTGTTTCTTTTTAAATCAGATCAGTGTATTAAAGATTTTCAGACTGAGATTTTTTTGTGGGATTGTTGTGGCAGATCTGTATCTGTTCCAATTGGGAAGAGGCACATCCATCCAGGAGCCACCATTTCATGATGCTGTACATCCCTTTTCACTACAGTCTCAGGGGAAGTAGATTTCTCTTGGGTTTTAGAGGGGGGAAAATCAAAGCAGGAGACTTTCCTAAAATTCACCAGGAGGTGAGGGGGAAAGCTGGGAGGATGGGCAGAATATCCAATCACTCCCTGCCCTCTGGGACAAGGGATTCCCCCTTGTCCTGTCCCTCCATCCCTTGTCCCAAGTCCCTCTCCATCTCTCCTGGAGCCTCTTTACACACTGGAAGGGGCTCTGAGATCTCCCCAGAGCCTTCTCTTCTAAAGATTGCTGAAATTCCCAGCTGACCATGGAGCAGGGCCCTTCCTGGAAGGATGTCCACATCCAGTGAGAAAGGACCCTTTTTGGGGGTGCTTTTTGTTTGATGTTGCCAGAGACAGCAGGTTGCTGGAAGAAGTTGGGCTGCCAGAGCCCTGAATTAGGGAGAAATATAAAAAACTTGGGTGTGAGAAAAATGGAGAGCGGCTAATTTGGTTTCAAGGGCTCGAAATGCCTCTGTGCCTGGAAGTGTGTTGGGAATTTAGGGAACAGACACGTCACACAGTGGAAATGCAGCCCTGATAAAGCTGGCCACAGTGAGAAGTGCAGCTCTTGGCAGAGCCAACTCCATTGCAAAGTCTGGGACACTCAAACACGGAGGGTGGAAGAGGCTTGGGACAAGGGAGGACGTGGAGGAAAGATGGATAAAACTGAAACACTGAAAACAGTGGGACAAGGCTCTAGTGAAAAATCCAAAGATAAAAGAGGGTTCTTAGTTAAGGGCTACCCTAATTAGACACGAGCATTGCTTCACCATGGCATGAAGAGGATCAGCTGGAAGTAGGAGCTGAAAATTTGTATTTGGTGCTGGACCAACATGTCCTACTTGCTTAAAACTGACAAACTCCATAATCAAGACAGAGACTCTGCTGAGAAAGAGGTGAAAACCTTAAAAAGTCCCTTCCAACCCAAACTATTTTATGATTTTATGAAAATAAGTGAAGGGACTTGCCCAGGGCTAAGCAGTGAGTCAGTGGTGGAGTCAGGGAGGGCCCTGAGGTGTCTGGGCTCCTGCTGGTTGTACCAACCTGGCTCAGGACCCAGAAAGGAGCAGCGACAATAAATAATGAGCAGGGTTGGGGTTTTACCTTTTCATGACACCCTTGGAGACTCACACAAGTGAATAGGCCTGGATCTTCTAATGGAAAGGATGGTCCCTGCTCCAGGGAGACCATTTCACTGGGGTTTGTAGGAGGCTTTGGAAGATCCCCCTAGGAAAAAAAAAAAAAAAATATATATATATATTCAGGAAATGGACCTATTTGGTGGCTTTTCCATTGCTATTCCCCTTGTATGGATGTGTTGAGAATGACAAGCTGGTTTTTAACAATTCTTCCTGGTGTTTGATGCAAAACCAGGGGAAAAGTGGGAAGGAGAGCTGTAAAATGCCAAGCCCTGGCTGTCTCTGCTCCCAGCCTTTCCTCGGAGTTAGATAAGAGCAATAGCAGATAAGAGGAAAAGCGGGTCTTTAATTTAGTCAGAATTTCACTTAGTGTGAAGGAAAACATCTAATGAGAGAATTAGACTAAGCCAGGAAATTGCCTCTTAAACCTGAGCTCTCCTGTGCTGGTACAGGCAGCATTTTATATAAAAGCATAGCTGCACATCTGCCTTTCTCAATACCACCATAAAATCCTGCTCTTTGCACAGTGGCCAAGAAATCCTTTTAAACTCATAAGCCCAAGCCAAAGCAATCTTTTCAACTACATGGGCTGGAGCATTTTTCCAGGTTTCTCCCACTGCCAAATATTCCCAGCCTCCAAGGACACCTGAAGCCAAAAGAGTCGTGATCTCTCCTTGCCAAGAGGTGCCCACTCAACCCATACTGAGCTCCACAGAGAGGGGCCCTGGCCAGGTATGGCCACAATGATGTTTTAGGTGATTCATGACTGGAAATGAGGAGGCACCATCAAGGCTTTGCATGGGACAGAAGCTTTTGGGAAGGCTGAAGAGGGATCAGGCTTTGAGTCTGACTCTTGGTGGAGACCTGGATCCCACTTCAGGGAACAAGGCTGCATCTGCCCTGCCTCTCCTCTCATTCATCCAGCCCTGGGTGTTTGCAGTGGTGTAGGATGAACACATGGCTATCAGTGGCATTTGGGGAGATCTGCCATGAGCAGCCCATCCACGGTAAGGAGGTGCTGCTACATCAAGAGGATAATTTGGTTTAATAGAAGACCTTTGGGTGTTCCTGTATCATCCCAGCTGGGAGGTGGCAAATCACTCTGATTCATTTTTGGGTTTGGAGAGGGAGATACATCCAAATATCCATTCGCAGCCCTTGGGATCTTCCCAGTCTGCATTCCACTGGGATATGGTCTCCTGACCCCTCCACCAGCAGCTGCTGCGAGGTCCCTGCAGCTTTGTGTCACTTAGGACAGGGAGATCAGAACTGTGGCAGGCTGGTACTAAAACCTGGCCAAATTCTGCTCTGTTTCTCCACTGCAGGTTCCTGAGCTCAGCTCTCCTGAAGATGTCACACAGAAAGAAAACCCTGGGCAGCCTCTGGGTCATTTGTTATCCGAAATGAGTGGGTTTAATTAGTGATTTACATTTCATTTCTTCAATCCTCTGGCCCTCAGAGGCATTAGGTGGGAGATTCAGGCTGTTTGTGGTCTTTCCTTCCTTGTTTTTTTCATTTCAAGTTATGCTTGTTATGGAAGTCCAGGTGCTTTTAGAAGTAAAGCAGTTTGCTCCTGGGGCTCTGACATCTAATTAAAGGTGGCAGGAGCTACAGTCTCTCCTCTGAGAATTCCTGCTTCGTGGAAGTCATCAAATCCTTTACTGGGATCCATTTCTGGTTTGATTTTAGGCTGCAAACTTCTCAGGCTTCGAGATGCCTTAGTGTCCCTATCATCTACTGCAGAGGAGTCCTGGTATGCTGAGGCCCAGAGATTGCTGCTATCATACAAACATCAGGAATATTTATTTTATACTATAAACATGAGATGTTGCTCACTAAGATAAATAATTGTACCAAAAAAATAAGACTATGGTAGCACATCTTTGGTAGAACACACAGAGAGGGCCCAAGGGCTGTGCTGAGCCTGAAGTGGGGATTTGGGGTTTAACTTGGGGATTTTAATTCTGTAATTTTTTCCTGTCCGTGTTTGGATGCTCATGGACTTTTAACATCACCAGCATCCTGTGGACACCTCCACGAGACTGAAAGGATCCAGGCAGCTTCTTGCAACACCTGGGGCCAGTGCAGAAGCAGGAGACATTCTCTGTGCACCTGGCAAGGAAAGGTAAAGTGGAGCTTGCCGAGATAGCAGCTCAGTATCTCAACAGGTAACACCCAATTACAACAGAACTGTGTTGACTTACACTTTCCCTTATCAGAAGAATCAGGTATTCATGTAAATCACAAAAGGGTCTGATGGATGCCAGTTCACTCCGAGCCCCACACCAAGGAACAAGAGCCTAGTTAAACAAAATGTATGTTGCCCTTATCTCTGAGCTGTGACTATTGCTATGAAATAAAAAACTGTAAAAGAAAAATGCCTTATCGTGAGCGTTATAATTCCTTAATGTTCTCCAGGGGCTGTTCCTGTGCTGGAATCGGGCCCTGGGGACCACTTTGTGAGCCCCATAGAAGTAATTTTCTCCCAGACAGATGATCTTTCCTTATCACGTGTTGTCTTGGCAATAAAAAAGTCTCTTTCTTGAGATGCATGTTTAGACTGACCAGGAGAAAAAAGCAAAAGGAAAAGAAGGGGCAGCTAAATTGGTCTTAATTCTGATGCTGGCTTAAGAGTAAACAATGAGGTCCAGGGACAATCTTCATTAGAGCCTCCTGGGCCTGGAAGCGTGGCATGGGAAGCACATGTGGTCAGGAGCCTTCAGACAGCTGTGCTGGAGACTTGTTCTGAGCCCAGTCTGATGGCCATGGCTAATCAGCCTCTCTTATCACATTTACTGGGAGATGGGTGATGCCAATAAAACCAAGTCAGGCTGAGTGCACTTAGAGGAGCCCAAAAGCTGGTTGTTAATAGATGCCTATGGCTCATGGAAAGCCAGCTGGCTCCTCTGCTCTCCTGCCTCGGTGCTGGTAGGACCCCAGATTTGGGTTATTCCTGATTGCCTTTGGCACTGGAGATCCTGACCTGTGTCAGGAATGGTGGGCAGGATCCACATGACTTTATTGGTATTTAATTACATTATTGGGCGTCCAGGTGCTCTGTTTGAGATCCAGACCTCATTAATGTGACATCTGGAAGCTCCAAGGGTAACATGGAAAGCAAGCTGGTGCTCTGCACTAGGGTTAAGCTGAGCCCTGACTTTGCCAAACATGGAAAATTGAAACGTGTAACTTGTGACAGTGATGAACTGGGCTCATACCTCCTCGCTCCAAACTGGAAAGAGTGGCTGTTAGGAGATACTGGTGGAAAAAGATGAGACCGAGTAGATCTTGCAGTGGTTTTCCCCTGCTCTGCTCCCCCTGCCTATGGAAAATTACAGGTGATGGATACCAGAACCAGAATCGATATAAATGTGTTTAAATCCTTATCTTCAATTTTTTTTCCCCTTAAGAAGCACCTGTGTATCTAAAGCCTTGTCTGCTTCTGCATCCCAGTAGTTTTAACAGGGTTTTTACACCACTGTGGGACACAGCCCTGTCTTGGAGACCTTACAGCTTAAATAAATTTATGTCTTTCTATAACCTGATGATTTGAACTGGTTTTCCAGATTGATCAAGGTGTACTTCGATAGATCCTTAAAACCCAGCACCAAAGGGACAGGACCCAGACACGAATGCCAGGCACTTTTCCAGCTGCTTGCTCTCCCCTCAGACTCCCAGACTCCAGTGAGTGCCTCCCACATCTCCCCAGCAGCCACTTCCCCCGCTGGCTCTGGAAGGAGCCTTGGACATCAGGTGCTTGGTCCAGCAGTTTTGAAGGTCCTACCTCGTGCCTATGTGAGTCTGAGCATGGAAAACCCCCCCAGGTCAGGTGCATCCCTCCCTGATGCACGTCCAGCAGAGATGGGAGAGCTCTGGTGCTTGATCTGATGGAGGGGCCATGGTGGGAGCAGGGAGAAGGAATTCCCCCTTTTCCCAGGCTGATTTGTATGCCTGACATGGACACAGGTTAATCACGGAATCGCTGACTGGTTTGGGTTGGAAGGCACCTTAAAGCTCATCCAGTGCCACCCCCTGCCATGGGCAGGGACACCTCCCACTAGCCCAGGTTGCCCCAAGCCCTGTCCAGCCTGGCCTTGGGCACTCCCAGGGATCCAGGGGCAGCCACAGCTTCTCTGGGCACCCTGTGCCAGGGCTTCCCCACCCTCACAGGGAAGAATTCCTTCCTGAGGGCTGGGATTTTGAGAGGCACCTTCACCAGCTGCCTGCTCCTCACCTTGCTGATGCCCCCAAACCCTCCCTCATTTCTGAACTCCTAAACCCTCGTGAAGCTTCTTTATTATGAGATGCACAGCAAGTGGTAAAGACTTTAAAGTGTTTTTTGGACAGCAATAGCAGGAGACTGCCCTTCAGGTACAGCCCAGGAAGCCAAGTGGCCTCTGCAGAGGCTTTGCATGATTATTTGCCATCCCTGAGGCCCTCATATGTGGCGTGCATGGCACCATTTGAACTCCCCTCCCATTTCACTCCATCACTAGGCCTGAAATTCTATACCCAGTTGACATCAACCTGCAAGAAGGGGAGCAGGGAAGCAGCTGCTGGAGAAGGGAAGTGGGCTGTGATTGCACAGCCATCAGCATGAGAGTGGGCTCAGCTCCAGGTGTGCAAATACAGCTCACCCCTGGCATCTGCTGGGAACACAGCTGAGCAGGGATTCACTGCTTTTATCTCCTGACTTCCTACTCCCTGCCCTGAGCATCCAAATGTTGTGGGTCCAAGTGCATTCCAGACAACCTGGTTGGCTCCCATGCCACAGGGAATGAGACACTTCGAGGGATCTCTGTGGAGGGATGGTGCTTCCCAAAAAACCACATCTTCACTGAGCCACATGGAAGGACAGTGCCGTGGATGCATCTGCAGCAGCACAGGATCTTGTACCAGCACATCTGCATCACCTGAGCTCACATACTGCACACAGAGGGTCAGCTCAGAGCCTCTCTCAAACAGCAGCAGTTTAAATGCTGTAAGGCCCATGGTCCAACACACCCTCAGAGTGTCCCACCATCCCCTATGTGTTGCAGAAGCATCTTTAACTGTGCTGGCTGCTGGTGTCCCTTAGCATCCTCAGCCAGCGATGCTCCACGTGTCATCCAGCAGCCAGAAAAAATCCCAGGAGCCCACGGCCCCACCTCACACCCTCTCTGCTGTTCACACGTGTCGCTTCTGCTTCGTTTTTCTGGCAAGGGAGGTAAAAATAGCTCGTGCGAATATTATTTATTTTGTATTAATAGCTTGGAGTCAAAGCCTCAGCAGACACTTGGAATAAACAGGATCACTCAAAATACAGTTGTTTGAAATCAGAGCTTTGCTCTGACCCTGGGGCTTCCAACCAAAGCCAGAAAATTGTATATATAGAATCCCTTATTTTTTTCCCCTGCTGTTAATCCCCAGTACAACAAGGCCTTGCTTGTAGCCAAAGGACTTTGACCAGGATGATTAAGGCAACATTTCATTGCACGCGTGGTTGTGGAGGTGGTCAAGATGTAAAATAATCCTCCCTATCTGACTAATAACCCCCTTTGCACTTCCAGTGCAATTTGTATTTAAGCACATCCCATTTCTCCCCAGCCATTCCTCTCCTTTCATTCCCCCTCTGAAAAAAATTTATTTTTAAGTGCAGGCAGCTGTTGGGTGAAAAACTGTTTTGGAAGAAATTTTCTGGACTTCTTTTCTTGAGAAAGGAAGAAAAACAGCACTTTTGTTTTTTGGTTTTCCTTCCTCTTTCTTTTGTTTTCTTTTACTCCCTGTCCTGCACACTCAGTTTTCCAGCGAGATAAAAGGAAGAAAAAGGGGAAATAAAACAACGAGTGAGTTTGTGTTTTTATCTGTCTTCAGTGCGGCTTTCCTCTCTTCCCTTCCCCACCCCCCCCCAAATAATGGAAATATTCCCATCTGAGAATTAGGGCACCTCAGCTCATTTATTGTACAATATTGAGAATACCTATTAATAAACCCTGCTCTTTAATTATGGCGAGCCCTTGCTACTGATGGATTAATTAAGGCAAGAAAGGGAAGCAGAGTCAATGCAGGGGTTAATGCAGAGCTGGAGAAACCCTGGTTCAAGTCCACAAGCTCCTTTACCAATTTGTGGCTACTTTTTGTCTCATTTCTTTGTGAAATGGGGGCCTCAGCCCACACCCCATGGGCTGAGTATCTTGCAGAGTCTTGCACCAAAACTGTGCAGGCAAAGCAGAGGCAACCAGGTTATCCCAACCTTCCCTGCTTTGGAAAATTTTATTATTCCATCGTTGGGCTGCAATTTAAAGGCTTTCAAGGGGTGAGCACTGGCTTTGCCCGACACCCCCTCCACCCCGCAGCATCCCTGATGAAGGCGGCTCCTGCGGGGCTGCCGAGCCTTCCCACTTGCTCTGGCTCTTGGAAAGCCTCAGCCAGCGGCTCTCCCGATCCCAGCCGGCTGCCATAACCACACGTTGTTCCCTCGCCGTTCCGCGGCACTTGGAAAATGTCAAATGTGGGAGTCCGGCAGCCTTAGGTTCGAGTAAAAAACTCCCAAACATATTTGGAGGGCGGCCAGCACTTTGCAAACCCTCTGCAAACTCAGATAAGGGGCGACCTTGCAGCCTGCCGCGTAGGCCAGGAGTTTATAAACCCTGAGCTTGCTTGGGCTGAGCTTTCCCAATATTGTGACCGTCCCATCCCCTCCCAGCATTGCCCGGCGAAGGCAGCGTGCGAAAGCAGGGGCTGCTGGCCACGGTGACCTTCACCAAGACGTCCAAGGTGGCAGAACCCGCCGGAGATGTGACGTCCAGAGCTGGCAGGGACAGGACTCCCCCATGGAGGGGAGGGAGAGGCTGCCTGGGGCTGGATCCGAGGGAGCAAACCCAGTGCCTGGTTGCGTTTCGGACACTGTCCCCGAAAAACCCATTTTGGGGATTTGCAGTCCCTAAAAACGCAGCTGGGGAGGGGCAGCAAACGCCGCTTAGAGAGGAGGGGGAGGAAGGGTTGAGTTTGGGGCTTCATTTTGAGCCATAACGAAATCTAAACATTTTGAAATTCTTCCCCAAATGACAAATAATGTCAAATACTGAGATAGCACCGGGCTGGATTTGAGCCGCGAGGCACCTTCTTATAGTCCTAACTTCTGATAAAAAGGATGGAACAGAGTCAGGAAAACTTTCCTCTCCTTCCCCTCATTATTTTTCTTTAAAAAAAAAAAACAAAACCAAAAAACCCAACCTCAGTGAAATCAGCAACGTCTCCTGAAATGTTCCAGTTTGGATGGGAGAGACTTTCACAGCAGGAAATGTTTCCCTCTGGGTTTTCCTGGCCAGCTCTGGCTGCACATTCCAGCTGAAGGTCCAACCTGGGCATGGCAGCTCAGATCAGAGTGGGCAAAGATCCCCTGCCCCCACAAAAATCAGCTCTCAGGGGGCTGATACCTGAGCCCCCATTAATTAACAGGTTTAATTAGCCCAGAGGCAGCACAGTAGCTGGGTAAGTGAAGGATGTGTGTCCTTAAGCTGGTGTTATTAATCTTTTTTCCCCTCTTTCCTCATGTGCTTTAAGCTCAAGGCTTTCTGCTGAAACCTTTGTGGCTCAGTTAAACAATATTTATACATTTTTGATCCATAAATCTGTACAAATCCTTTCCCTCTCTATCCTTACCGCAAAGCTGTATGTGGGTGAATTATTTCCCAGGCAGCCATACATCATCCAGTGAATTTAGGCTCCTTTGGGGTCTGTTTGCAGTTTGTTTCTTACTTGCAAACACATTTGTTTTCTCTCCAGGTCAAACAAGTCATGTGAAAATGTCAGTGCATGAATTACCTGTGAACTATTTACCCCCTGTGTCCCACCTGGGACCCCCTGAGCTTCCCGATGTACATCCGGTCACCTGAAATACCAGGAAAGTTTTGGGGTAAAGCAGGATAAACGTCCAGGAAATCCCAGGTGGATTCTTGTCTGCTTCCACATTCAGAAGAAAATCAAGAGCTGTTTTCCTGGATGAATTCTCAGCTCCCAAACCTAAGCAAACTCTATGATTTTAGGGGAAAAAATAATCTCAGCCACCTTTTGGGGCTGCTCAGCAAAGTCCTTAACCTCTCTCTCAACTGATGAAAGTTTGTTTTCTGGCTCCTAAATTTGAAGGAAATTATTATTATTATTATTATTATTATTATTATTATTATTATTATTATTATTATCTTTCTCTTTTTTTCCACTGTGCCCTACAGGCAGCTCCACGTCCCCGCCCTCCCAGGGCAAAGTGCACACTTGGGGATAATAAACCCCAGCCTATGTGACATGGAAACAGCTCCTTCCTTATTTTCATTTCCAGAAGGGTGAAGAAAAGACTGGGATCCTCCAGATCCCTCCAGGTGCTCTCATCCTGGGAAGGGAGGAGATGATGCAGATTAAGGATTAAATACCCCCAAATTTGTGGTTTTATTAGGATGGTGAAGCCAATCTCCAGGAAAAGCATGGAGAGTCTCCAAATGGGAGAAGAGACCATCTCTGGGCAGACTCCTTCTTCTCCCCTTGTCCAAATCAGCCTGTCTTGATGCCCCTATCTTTTTCCCTTTTTCTCCCCCTTTTTCTTCAGTCTCTCCAGGCCATCCGTGGAGTGTTCAGCAGTTAATATGCTTCTGTCTCCAATTGTGCCTGGAGAGGTGTAACGTTTGATAAGCCCCATTTAACTTGGCTGTACGACATTGTTTAAATAATTCAAATACAGATTGGCCCTTTAGAAGGATTTCTGCTCTATTGACCCTGCTGGTCATGAGTTACCAGGAAGTCAGGGAGGGGCTTCTAGAGCTGAAAGCCTGGAAAAAAAAAAAAATCAATTCCAGCTCTTTAGTGCCCCAATCACACCCCATTATTCCCGGGTAATTGCAGACCTGCTTTGCTGTTAACCCTTTGGGAACAATATGGGAAGAGGGGAAGCAAGAAGGGTTTTCTTCTCCTATGAGGTCCTAATCTGCATGGAGAGTGTCATGTCCTTATCACTAGAGTTTGGATGAATAATTACTTACAGGTAGAAGTGTCAAATTGCTTTGTGAGTTATTTTTTTTTCCTCTTCCCTCTCAAAACCTGGTTTGCTGGAGTTTGTTTGACTTGCACAATTCATAATACTTTTATTTTTCCTGCTTATATTTCTTTTTCTCTGTAGATTAAGCCTTCAGGAATACGGAATGGGATGCTGTAATCCAGATAGTCCTGATTCGTGTTTGTCTTTTCATGTGGGTCTCTTTGCTATGTGGCAAGTCCTACTCAATAAGTTGTGGCAAAGCAAGAGGAGAGGTGGCCATGTAGGAGTAGGACAAAGCAGCCAAAATATTGGCCTTGAGCACATGATGTCCCCACGACAGATGGTTCAGAAGGGGTTTGCTCTGGTCCTGTAGAAAACAGACCCATGGGCAGCTGTAGTGCATCTTTCGGATTGATTTAATCCAAAATGAATCCAGGGTTTTAGGCACTGTGTGATCTGGAGGGGAAAATGTTGAAGACTCAAAACAGAGACTGGAGTGTGGTGATGCTTCTGAAATGAGCAGGTTCAATCCCAAAAGATGTTCTTTGTTCTTTGACAGCTAGAAGAAAACCCAAATTCTGCACACCTGAAAATGCCAGCTAATAAAAGTGTCCTTTTTTTGTCAATGTCATGAACAGGTGAAACCTGCTCTGACAAGAAGGGGGTTGTGATCCTGGCACCTTTGCCTTGTGAGATTTCATTAATTAGGCAAAGAACCCAAATGCAGATAAAAATGCCCCAAATCCCACCTCTGGTGTGGTGCCTTCTGCCTTTCTTCAAAATCCTCCAGCTCATGCTCCTCCTTCTTGACACGAGGCCAACAAGACAGGACCCAGGGCTAAAAACTTCTCAGGACATGACGCACAAAAATCCATCCTTCCTTCCTGGTGTGGGAAGGCTAAAAGTCACCCACCCTGTCTTCCAGCCTGGTCTGGTCTGGGGCTAAAGCCAGAGCCTCACCCTGTCACCCAACAGGGCTCCTGGGGTGGCACTGGGCAAGGAGATGCTGACCAGGGTGGAAAACTTGAGGTGATGGGGAACTGACCACGCTTGTTGAGGCTGCTGAGTCCCCACCCCTTTCACAAATGGTCTCCTTATCACTGGGCACTGTTTGTCCAGGAACAGGGGAGAGAGGACAGGGAGGAGCAGCATCAGCCTCTGCTCTGGGTCACCACACCAGAGGGTGCTCAGAGTCCTTTCATAGGATGGGCGGGATTCTTGTCCCAGCTGCTGCTCCTGGGAGGCCATTCCAGAGCCTCTGTAGGAGCCATCTCCTAAGGTCCAACTGACATTTCTCAGGCTCACATGTGTCTTACAGCACTGGAGCATCCCTGGTACCTTCCTGAAGGGTATTTTTGATTGACTTGTTGATTCTACCCATGGATTTCAGGGTGTGGACAAGGATGAGGTGACATCACAGGGTAATCAATGCAGCAATGTCCATCCTGGCCAGTTTACAACACTAAATTCAGTGGGATGTTTTCTGGGGGGTGTTACAGAGCAGGAGCCTAATTCTGGCATGCTAAATTGTCCTCAGGAGGTGCCACTGCCTCTTCCCTCACCATGGAGGGCCTACAGAGCCTCTCTGATTAATTTAACTGGCTAAACTACTGCTTCCAGGTCAAGAAAAATCTTCCTCAGCCTCGTGTCTGAAGGCAGGAATGCACTTCTCCGCACGTTTCAGAGACTAAAACACCCAGCAGCGAGGCAAGAGGGAGATGGAACTTCAGGACATGGTTTAGAGGCCTTGCTGGGTTAATGGTTGGACTTGGTAATCTTAGAGATCTTCTCCAACCTTGATGATTCCATGATTCTGTAATTCTAGGGTGGCTGGTGTTGCCATGGAGACGCCAAGTTCCAGCTCAGGATGTTCTATGATTGCATTCATTCTGTGAAGTTGGGGTAAATCCTACCAGCTGTAAGCAGCAGCAGAGACATTTGCCTGTGGTGTTTTGTGCCCCCAGGATGTGTCTGATGGGCTCTGTGCCATTCAGAGCAGAGAAAACCCTATTACAGATGTGTCCAGCTGCAGAGGAACCACAGCTCAGGGCAGCTGTGGAACAACCACTGTGGTGTGAGCACAAACAGCACCTGAAATGTGAAACAGAGTGAAGAGGAAGAAAAGTCTGTGGTAGTTTTTCAGTGCCAATATTTGGGGCTTTCAAGGCATTTCAGGGTGGTTAGGTGTTTGGCCCCTACTGGAATAAGATGCCTTCGGGTGCAGGTACCAAACAAATTCCGTAAGAATTCCAGAGAACCCTGGATGCAGAGTAAGGAGACAGTATCTTAACTGGAGTAACTTACCCCTATCTCTGGTTGCTCTGAAGAGACTCTTGGGACCCTGATTTTAGACAAAGCAGAGCCATGCTCCCCTCCTCCCCCTCCCTGAGCTGTGAAGGGTTAAAGGGTGGGGGAGCCGTTTGATTAATAGATGTCGTGTGAACGAGCACATTTGCCTGTGACTGCATTCCTGGGGCTTTCGGCGGGGTGATAAGCTGCGACCAAAGTCCTCCGGCTCTGGGCAAGGAGAGCAAACAGGGCCCCAGTGGAGCAGTTATTAATTCCAGCCTTGCATCTCCCAGGGCTGTCTCTCAGCAACGGGGCTCCCGGGAAGCCTTTCACACACCAATCGATACAGCTCACCTCTCCCCTTGCCCTTTTCATCCTCGTCCCCCCTCCTTTTGCCCTTTCCAGCCTCATCCCCCTTCCTTTTGCGTGCTTGCCCTGGTCTCTTTCCATGCCAGGACCTCCAGCTCTGGGAGCCTTTCCCATGGGCAGCACGGGAAGGGGAGGATGATATTCCCCTTGGGGTGATGGAACAGCCCAAAATGCTGCTGTAGTTGTCCCATCCTGTCTCCCCTCTGGGTTCTTCTGCAGTGGGGATGGAATTTTTGGGACTAAAAAGGGGAAAGAGTAATCTTTCCCAAGAGCATATAAACCCTTCTGCTCCCATGGAAAGACACCCTCTGTGAGTCGCTGCTTTTCTTCAAAATACATTTATAAAATGAACACACCTGATTCAGAATTTCTTTGGGTGCAGAATTTCCTTTTGCCTCAGTTGCAAATCGATTCAAGCCACAAGTTGTCTTTACAACTCCAAACTTTGTCATAAAGACACAGATTGAAAGCGAAACTCCTTTCCCTTCCCTGAAAAGCAAAACAAATCAAAACAACCTGGACCTTTCAACTTGCTGGTGTTCAGATAGAGCATTGGCATCCTTGCAAAGCTGCTTTCACACAGATATGTTTTTAGTGGCAGTGATTTCTCCATGCCCCAATTTGGGGGCAAAATGTAGATTCCTGATGTCTCTCCTAACCCCACAGCTGCTCTCAGGAGGTTGGTGGTGGCAATGATCAGACTGGGAGGTGTCTCCTTCAGGAAAATCAGTTTCTTGAAATGGGCCAGAATATTCAATAATGGCTTTGGGAAGGTTGGACACCAGACCACTTTACAATTTACAAGTTTACAATCTCAGGGCAGGAGGTAGGACAGGGGTTAATGGTTTTAAACTAAAAGAGGGTTGATTAATGTTACATATAAGAAAGACATTTTTTATGATGAACGTGGTGAGACTCTGGCACAGGTTGCCCAGAGAAGCTGTGGCTGCCCCTGGATCCCTGGAAGTGTCCAAGGCCAGGTTGGACAGGGCTTGGAGCAGCCTGGGATAGTTGAAGGTGTCCCTGCCCATGGCAAGGGGCAGAATGGGATGATCTTTAAGATTCCTTCCAGCCCAAACTATTCCATGATTCCACAATTCCATGGATGTTTTTGGTGCTGATGAAAACAAGATGTTTTCAACACATGCAAACCTGATCACTTCCAAAACAAAGTCATCTTTTTAAGGCAGCCTGTTTTCCATAAAGAATCCAATTCCAGATTTCCTGATAAATATTATGGAAACCTTCTGGTGTTACAGGGCATCACAACAGATCTGTATTCACACCTAAGCAGGCAGAGGTCACAGAAAGGCACCACCTGCAAGCGACAACACCTTTGCTCTGTAGAAAACTGATTCGTGTCTGAATCCTTTTCAATCCTTGAGGAGAGAAGTTGGGATCACACCAGAGTTTGATCCAAACCACAACTGTCCTCCTTTCCCGTATCTCCTTCAGAGGACGTGGTGGTGCATGGGAGGCCAGGACCACCAACCTACAAGGGGTTTGGAGAAGGGAGACAAGGTAATGGAACATTTGATTATAAGCAACAAGCCACAAGCCTTGTGCCTAACTCTGGATTGTCATGGAGAAGCAGTAAAATGAGATGGCCAAAGAGTCAAACCTGATCCCTTACTGCAAAATGGAGAATTAAATGCCTGACTGGGACTGTAAATGTCTTCAAATCTATTGGGTGAGAAATGTGATAATCTTGAGCAGAAATTCCATTTAGCACCGATAATTTTTACACGATTCACTACAGTGAGTACATTTCCATATAAAAATGTAACAAAAAAAAATAACAATAACAACAACTACTACTAAACAAACAGGTTTTCTCTATTAAAAAAAAACAGAAAAAAAAGAGTAGTTCTGTCCAAGAATTCCCAGCAGACTCAAGTAAGCCTTATATCTGTGGTAGCAGATATGGAAAAGGCATACTGAGGTCATCTAATCCAGGGGCCGGAAACCTTTCAAGGGTTCAGTGCCAGACTGTATTTTTCTTCCCTGGCAGAAACTCAGCGGTCTCTGTCTCTCCTGAAAAAGGGTGAAGATCCCATAAGGGTGAGATCCTGCCTCTCCAGAGCTAAGCTCTCTGCAGCAGCCCAGCTGCACTCTCCAGGGTTTACCCTCGTAGCTCCTCTCCCAACACATCCCAGCCCTGGGATATCATGGAATCATAAAATCCTGTGTTGGAAGAGACCCACAGGGATCATTGAGTCCATATTCCACTCAATCTCCAGTTGCTGGACAGCAAAGCGTGGGTCACCTGTGTTCCTTTTGCCTTCCAGCCCCATGAGGGAATCTTGGCTGCTCTGGTGCATCTTCAGTGAGGAAAACCATCTTAAACTCTAAATTTAGGTTCCTGGAACTTTCAGTTGAATGCCATCCCAATATTTTGGGATGAAAAACCCAGGAGGATAAAAACTGTGCATTTCCCTGCAGCTAAAGATCTCCCCAGGGGTTTTGTACTGTGGCAGGTAAAGGGTGTTTCATGAAGACCCCAGTATCCCCACAGCCACATCAATTAGGAAATCCCATTGGCTTCAGAAGGTCTTGGAGGATGTGGTCTGGAGACTCTTGTGTTACATAACTATTCCCACCAAAGCATTTCCAAAATGGAAGGTGGGACTTGATAATCTTTCAGGCCTTTTCCAAACATTACTGATTCTATGATTCCATGAAAAAACAGCGCGGACCATCTGCAGGAATTTGAGACCAGACCCAGGCTGTTCTCTTTCCTGAAATCCCAAATCTAACCCTACACATCCCTTCTCCCTGAGTTTCTGAAGCCTCTTTCCCAGTCCCCCACCACTTCTCCTGTTAGCACAACTTCCACTTTTCAAAGCCAGATCGAAGAACCAGCGAGGTCAGGGGAGGGAAATGGGTCAGCACTGAGGTTGTATAAACTGGATTTTTAATCCTTGAGCATCTTTGATCACCTTCCTCTTGTGGGCTGCACTTCAGCTCTGCAGAGCCCTTCTTCAGGTAGTCTTGAGTTAAAGGGATCATGGATTCTTTTGGAAGAGATTGCCTGTTCCAAGGACTCTTTCTTTCCTGAAGGGTTGATGCATTTCATTGTGTGGAATGGTGATTTCACAATCTGTGGTCATTAAAGATTTCCCATGGGAACAGAGGTGTTCATTGGTGTTCCAGAGCAGACAGTGAATTTCTCCTGTGAGCATGTCCCTGGAGTTTCCACACAAAGCCAGGTTTCTCCTCCTGCTCTGTCCCAGATGTGGTCAGTGCAGGCAGACTGCAATCCCCGATCCATGTCCATATGTGTAGAGTGTGGCCCTTGTCTACCTCAGGGAATTCCCTCTGGGAATGGGGATTTCCAACAGGATATTGAGTTTTGAGGGAACAGAAGTCAACCTCTGAAATATTGATTGACTTAAGGCCAGGTTGGACAGGGCTTGGAGCAACCTGGTGTAGTGGAAGGCATCTCTGTCCATGTCAGGGGGGTGGAATTAGATGATTTTTAAGGTGTCTTCCAACCCGAACTATCCCATGATTCTGTGATTCAGAGACCTCTACACACCAATGCAACCCAGGGCACAAACTGTACCCCCAGAAGTCCTGATGAGCACGGGGGTTTGAGCCTGCATCCCTCCCTTTATCCAGACAGAGAGGACCTCCTCTCCTTCCTTGTGCATCTCGGCACTAAAACCAGGCACTGCAACAAGAAATTTCACTCCAATCATTTAGCTGGTGTCAGAAACCAGATCGAGACTGGGTCCTTCCACACTCACGAGAGTTTGGGTGGGATTGTCATGAGGTGTCTTTGGCCAGCATCAGTTTATTGAAGCAAAGAGAGTGGAGGAAGGATGGAGATGCAAGAGTCAGAGCTTCTTATGAGGCAGGGTCTCCTACACAATCTTCCACCTTCAGCAGTGTTCCCTGGGCATCTTGGCTTCCTCACAAACACGGACCTCCATCCCCTTTTTTTGCACTCTTCAGCATTTTAGGGGTTTAGGGTTTGCTTCTATCTTTGGATAACAAGGAAATGGTCCCCAAGTTGACCAGATGGGTAAGAAAGTCCTCTAGTTTGGGAGAAAGACTAAGGTCATACTCAGAAGTTTTTCAGCAGAAAAACATGTAAAAAGGACTGTAGAAAAAATACTTTATTTTTATTTTTGTTTGTAAGTCTTGACTCCTGATGAAACAGAAGGGCAATCTATGAAGCTTTTCAGCCAGATTTGATTCTCTCTCGGTGGAGTTTTGTGCTCTCTACCCCTGTAATATGCAATGTCCTCATAGATCTGCTCCACCTCTGAGGATTTGGGTAAAAACATCACCCCTTTCCCAGCACAAAACCCATTTTCTGCTTTTACTGAGTTTCCAGCTGGGGCTGATCTTGCACCCACTGCCTTGTGGCAGGCTCTGAACCCTTAGTGCTCCCACAGAGGGATGAACAAACACGGAGAGAACGACCTGAGCTGGTTCCTGAGCCTATCCTGGCTCCCACATTTTCCCTGCGACACAAGGTTTTGCAGCATCCCCACTCCAGGCTTTCTCTAGGACTTGCCTTCCCAACGAGTGCAGCGTCGGCACTAAAAAAAGCCCTCTCCACTGCGAGCCAGGCCAGCACGTCCTCTGGAAAAATGACATAACCCCGTCACGTAATCTGGAGTTCCTCCTCTGGGGCAGCCTCGCGCCGGGGCCCTGTGAGAGGAGATCAAAGGGCAGCACAGGAAAACGAGAGCGGAGCCCACAGAGGGAAAAACACCCTCACCCGTCAGGCAGGGCACTATCACAGCCCTCTGCGGGCTCTGGGAGTTCCCGTTCACAGGAGGGATGGAGACAGACATCCTCTGGCCCCTGGCACCGGCTGGGTGCGGGCAGGGTGTCCTTCTCCGTGCCTCTCCCACTTTATCTTTCAGACTAGTGTGGGACAGCAGCTGGAGACAAGGTTTTGCTCCTCTTGTGCCTGCTCAAATCCCGTGGAAGGGATGTTCTTGACCCAAAAGAACTTATGAGACTGCAGTGCCACCGGCATACCCTCCCCTGCATTCTCCCGCTGGTTTCCCAACTCTCCCTGACTTCAGAACACCCGGAGAAAACACAGAAGATGGATGAGGCAGTGGGAGGGAGGTGAAGCAGCAAGGAAAAGCAGTGGAAAGTGGTGGTCCCATGCCAGGAGTGGTGGTGCTGAGCGATCTGTGTTGCACACAGAGCCCGGCACAGTCCTGGCAGGCTGGACACTTTCCATCCTTCATCCTCCTCCCAGTCCCTGCAGGGAATTTGCCACCAGCTGCACTCCCAGCCACGTCCTCCCACCCCAGCTCCATCTGCCCAGCAGTGCCCACACCAGGGGATTTGCCTTGCCCAGGTTTTGTGGTTTCTGACCCCTGACTTGCCCGTTGCCACTGGAATTCCCTATCACTCCAGTGACTCAGCTGACAGAAAGGGAGACAATGGCATTTTACATCAGCCCAGGCTATCAGGAGCCGGCCTTATCTGAGCTGTGTTTTTCTATTAGTCTAACACTCCATTGTGCATCCCTTTATCAGCTGCAATGTTGATGTAATGCTGGCTTGGAAGTGGTTTCTGCATCCTAGCACTAAGACAGCTCACTTTTATTTCGGGGGGGGGAGAAGGGGAGGGTGCGAGAGGAGGGTTTATCGGGATTCTCAGGAGATAGGAGCCCTTCTCCTGCACGGAGCAGGGAGGGAGGGCTGGCTGGGTGGTGGAGGGGGTCTACCAGCCCAAACTGAGCAGACTTTTTTTTCAACCCGCAATTTAATGAGCATAATTTCTGCTCCTCCCATCCAGACAATATTTTTAATTGGAGTGTTCGCTCATCAGGATGAATGCCCTCTCTGGTTCCTTCTGCAAGTCCCAGAAGGTTCAGACCTGGCTTTCTGCAGCAGGACTGGCCCAGCTGCTGTTGGCAGTGTAAGCCCTGACATGTCCTGTAGTGTGGATCATCCCTTGGAGCATTTTCCTGGGCAGCTTCTCACTGGCTGATACACTTAGGGTCCTTTTCTCCCCAAGATTTTTTACATCTCTAAACACCTATTTTCAAAATCCTGCCAGCAACTGAGCATCCTTAAAACCACTTAAAAAAAAAAATCTGTGGTTGAATGAGAAGGATAAATTAATCCTCATGCATGAAATATTAAGATAATGGTGTGGCCTCATAGGGTTTGCTTCCTGATGATCCTTGTGGGTCCCTTCCAACACAGAATATTTTAAGTTTAAACCCTCAGGACCCAGCTTCGTGACAGCAACAGGGACAGAGTCACTTCAGCTGTTACACAGGAAGGGAGGAGCAGATTGGATTTCTGTTACTGCAGCAACACGAGGTTTATGGCCAGGTAGGATCAATTATATGTCAGGTTTGGCTTATTCAGCAGTGGAAAGAGCAGCAATGAGGTTGTCAAGGCAGGGCACAGAACATCTGGAACTATCTCTGAGCATCATCCGTGATTACCGTGGCCTGGTTTCACTCAGCTCCCCCAGCCCACGCGGCAGCCATGCTTTGGCCAAAGTCAGCAGCACCAAATACTGACCAAAATCATATTTTCAAGCCCACTGTGACTTCCTCTTGGAGCAGTCTCTGGGGTGAAGGGATGGACCCCATCAGGAGCTCTGTGCTCCTTCCTTGGTGGGGTTTCGTGTTTATCCTTTGCTCCTGATTCCATGTGTGAAGGTAGGACCAGAAGATGTTTTTAGATGTCCTCTTGTTTTAATGAAGTTATTAATTTCGTATTTTGCTTCACTCAAGCCCAGTGGCCTAGTAAAGACGCTGCTGTCAGGATACTCCCTCATAAAGTGCATAGAGCCACTTGTAGAAGCTGTACATGAAATAGAATCATAAAATCGTAGAATCAATTGGGTTGGAAGGGACCTCAAAGATCATCTATTTCCACTCCCTGCCATGGACAGGGACACCTTCCACTAGCCCAGGTTGCTCCAAGCCCTGTCCAACCTGGTCTTGGACATTTCCAGGGATCCAGGGGCAGCCACAGCCTCTCTAGGAAACCTCTTCCAGTGCTTCGCCACTCTCTGAGTAAAGAATTTCTTCCTAACTTCTTATCTAAACCTGTCCTCTCTCAGATGAAAACCATTATCCCTTGGCCCATCACTGTCTGCCCATAGAAAAAGTCCCTCTTTCTCCTTTTAATAAGCCCCTTAAAGGTCTCCCTACAGCCTCCTCTTCATCACTGTGGCATTAATAATGACCTGGTTTGACTCCTCCTTTGCTGTTTCACTGGTGCCCAGTTTGTGGGCTGACCAAGCAGAGGGTAACATTGATTTTGGACTTTGGGTTCAAATGCTGGGTGGGGCACCATGTGTGAGGGGCTGTATTTTGTGGCCCTAGACAGGTGCCTGCTGCAAATCCATCACCCCAGCGGCATGGTAGCTCTGATTAGCTCAGCAGTTTTGTTTGATATGGAAGAATAAGCAATCACATGTCTTGCTGTAGACCCCTGAACACCTGTTAAATACCAACAGTGAGATTTCAGGCTTTTCTGTAGTACGTGGAGCTCCAAAAAGCTACTCAGGACCCATTTGCATCTTTTCAAAATGTATCCTTGAGACTAGAGGAATTTACAGTGAACTGCAAATAACAGCCCCAGGAAAATTCTGTGCAATCTTCATCCTCTGTGCCACCACCCAGGGTGTGATGGAGTTCTCACACACAACAGAGGAGAGGGTGAGTGGGACCTACATGTGCTGCCCAGGACAGTGCTGGAGTCACATTCCTGGAGGGATTTAAAAGCCCCATGGATGTGATACTTGGGGACATGGGTTAGTGGTGGCCCTCGCAGTGCTGGGGGAACAATTGGACTTTTCATCCATCCCCAAAAGGCTTCAGCCTGGGGCTTTGGCGTTTGCCTACCGGCACTTTTGCATCTGTGTTTGCATACCCTGTGTGAGTGTGTTTGCATGTTGAGCCCTGGAGATGAGTGAAGACCACACCATGTTTTACTTGCAGCGGAGAAACTAAAACAGGCCTTTCTGAGAAGACCTTCAGAGCTAATTTCATTTCTTGCTCCTTCACTTGCTGCTCCTTCGCCTCTGCACCCATCAGATAAGTGAGAATCCCACATGATGGGGACTCAGCAGAGTTTAAATGGAGTGCTTGGGCGGCAGTTCTGAAAGCAAGAGTGGAAACACAAACTGTGGCGGGCAGAGTTGTGGTAAATGGTTACTGCCCATCACCAGCCACATCTGAGGGGCTGCTGTGTCCTCAGGCCACAAATAAAAGCGTGGAAAGGCTCATGCAATGGGGTGAAGAAGCCCTGGAGGATCTCATCTGGCAGAGGTCCTACCTGGACCAGCCATCTCATGCACTGAAGCTGTTTTGCTCTTGCCTCTTCCTCTTCAGCCTCCCCTGCCCGGGATGGGCCGGCTGCTCTCTCCTCACAGCGAGTGGCCGCGGTTTCGTCTCAGTCATCATTTCTATTGTTATCTGCCCATTATCTGATCCTCTCCCAGGCTGGGCCAGGAAACATCCTTCTGTCTCTGTCTTCGATGGCGCTCCATCCTCTTCCTCCTTGGAGAAGACAAAAGCAAAACAAGCGCATAATGAATCAGCCGTTTCCCTTCTCACTTCGCCCCTTATTTCCCCCTCTCATTTTTCACACAGGCCGGTTTCTGCCTTTTCCCTCCTGTTTGTTTGGGATGTGGCCTGCGCTCAGCATCCCGGGGAGTCTGGCCGGCTCCTCTTGGAGTCAGCGGGAGTTCAGCGGTGGGTAAGGCTGATAGGGCTCCTCTGGCCCCCACTGCGTCCTCAAACGTCTGCAAGAAGCTTGGCCTCCTGACACCAGGGCATGGGATCAACTCCAGGGCAAGCTGGAGGTTCATACGGGTTCAAGAAAGCAACTGGACAGTTGGGTGGAGGAAAAATGTTCTATCAAGGGCGATTAAATATGAGATCAGCTTATCCAGCTCAGGATGTCACGCGGCAGAAAGGCGCTGAAGGCTGGAAGAGGGTGTTGGGGAAGCATTGCTCTGTCCTTGCCCTCGTTTTGTATTTCTCCATGGCATTCCTGAAGGAGAGGTGGGGCACTCACCTCTGTGCACTCCATGGGTTTTGTTTTGGCTGTAGAACAAGATGGGGCAAAGCTCTGCCCCTGAAGCCCAGCACTCCTTAGCCTCCGGGGACCTTTCCCTTTTGCTGTTCCAAACCAACATTGGGCGCCACATCCAACATTCAGTGGGATTCTGCTTCTAAGCCAGGTGGTCCTGGCCTTCCCTGGACCTGGTCAGGGTGGGAATATTGAGGGGCTGTAAAGAAAGCTCCCCTAAAACACCCACACCAGTCCCCATCTGAACAACACCTCCCTCCCTTTCACCTCTCCCCGCTACCCAACAGCGCTGTGCTTTGGTTCTCCTGTTAATTAGCCAGCTTTTCTTGGGATTTTCAGAAATCCCTGCAGTCCAGGCTCAGTGCTGCTGTGGGCTTGGTTGTGTCTTCCAGGTAGGAGTCACGTCTTTGGAAGCTCAGCTGCTTTTTGGGGAACTCAACTGCCAGTTGGCCAAGGGCAAAGGCCAGTGGCAAAGACTTTGATGTCATTGGTGTGTGTGATGGGGGTCGGTGCCAATGGGTGTTCCTGGCCCCATTTCCATGACTGGGGGAAAGACAAGAATCTCCAGGGACTGATTCCAGTCCTGAAACTTTCCTGCTCTTTTCAGAAAATGAAGGTGAACAACAAGACACACACACACACCCCAGATAGACGAGTTCCCCCAAATTCAGATTCTGCAGTGATTTTTTATTATGAGTTTTCACTGTAAGTAGAAAGGAACAAATCATAGAATAATTAAGGTTAGAAAAGGCCTTCTAGGTCATCAAGTCCAGCCTTTCACTCATCACTACCACACCCACTGAACCATGTCATGAAGTGCCACGTCTGCTCATTTTTTTAACACTTCCAGGGATGGTGACTCCACCACTTCCCTGGACAGCCTGTTCCAGTGCTTAACCACTCTTTCAGCGAAGAAATCTTTCCTGATAACCAACCTGAACATCTCCTGGCATAGCTTGAGGCCGTTTCCCCTTGTCCTATCTCTGGTTCTCTGGGCGAAGAGGCCAAATATGAGAATGCAGAAAGGAAAGATGAAAACATCCTTATTTCTTTACCTTTATAAAACACCCTGACTTTTCCTGTCATTTCTAACCAGGACACATGGCCGAAACCAGACGGATCTTCTCTCAGTGGATGCTGGGATAGTTTGTGGTTAGACACTGGGAAAGCCAAACTGCTGCTTTAGAGAAGACCCTGAAAAATGAGAAAGGGCATGGAAAAGGGACTACAGAGATTATCTGAAGAGTGAAGAGGAAGCCTTGGCATGACAGTCTCAGAAAGCTTGGGCTGCTTGGCTTATCAGAAAAGGAGATGGAGATGTAACTGGAGAAGCGCTGCCTGGGGAGAAAAATGCCTGATCAAAAAAGTGTCTTTAATCTAGCAAAAAGTGGCCTTGCCATGGCTGCAAAGCAGAGCCAAAACACCCAGGTTTGTGGTTGCTGCTGAGGGGAATTAGTCACCTGGCTAACCCAGGTTCTTCATCCCTGCATACTTTTAAATTAGGAGCAGATGGATTTCTGGAAGCAATGCTTCAGCCAGGTGCAAGCTGCTGAGTTTGCAGGCAGGAGCTGCATCTGAATATCACACTCACAGTGCTGAAATGAGATGGGATGAGCTCTGATGGATGGAGATTCCAGTTGGATTTGCTTCAGAAGTTCTGGAAGGACTTCAAAGGGAGACCTGACACCTCCTTGCGGGCTGGTTTATGGGAATTATGAGATTTCTTACTGGTTTGAGGGCACAGCCTTTATTCCTATCCCAGAGCTTCTGATTGGGGTAAGGCAATGGCTCAGCAAATCAAGGTGATGGGGAAGCCATAGTGAGAATCACAGAATCATCAGGGTTGGAAGAGACCTTCAAGATCATCTAGTCCAACTAGAATTTCCACTGGGAAATCTTGGAGTAGGCCAGGAAATGTTTCTGCTTATGAAGACACGCTGGGAGAGCTTGTGGTGTCCAGCCTGGGGAAGAGAAGGCTCCAGGGAGATCTCAGAGCCCCTTCCAGTGCCTAAAGGGGCTCCAGGAGAGCTGGAGAGGGACTTGGGACAGGGGATGGAGGGACAGAACAAGGGGGAATGGCTTCCCACTGCCAGAGGGCAGGGATAGATGGGATATTGGGAAGGAATTGTTCTCTGTGAGGGTGGTGGTGGGGCCCTGGCACAGGTTTCCCAGAGAAGCTGCAGCTGTCCCATTCCTGGAAGTGTCCAAGGCCAGGTTGGATGGGGCTTGGAGCAACCTGGGATAGAGGAAGTTGTCGCTGCCCATGGCAGGGGTTTGCAACTAGGTGACATGTAAGGTCCTTTCCAGCCCAAATAATTCTCTGACTCTATGGATTTTTGTGCTTTTCTGCTGGTGTTTTTACACTCTTTATCCTTCTTGGTGTGCAGGTCATAAGCAAACAGGGAGGCTGTTGGATTTAGTACTTCACCTCTTCAAAATGGACTTGTCCTTTCTTTAATACTTATCCTCTTCTTCCTTCTTTTGTTTCATTATTTTTTCTCTTTGAAGGGATATTTCACTCCCAGCTGCTTCATTATCAATGTTCGGTTTTCTCACCGGGCAAGATTTACAGGAGAGACTTTCAACAAATATGTTGCTTGAAAAATGTTCTTCCTGAGCTCTGCCTGCCATTCTGAGGAGGATTCTCTGTTGGGGAGAACCTCCAGCAGCTAAACAGGGTGTAAAAACCCCATTTAGACCACAGGCTGCAAGGTGTGAGCATCAAGAGAGCAACTTGAAGGAATTTTGAGCAAATTTTCAGCAACAGAGGGATAAAAAGTGAACAGGACTGAAGGATACTGTGACAGGTAGGGGGCCTTGAAGAACTCAGTCAGTCCAAACAGTGGATTAAACCTCCATAACCTTTCCTCCTTGTGCAGCCTGTTCTTGTAAACCACTGGTGATGGAGACACTGTTCTTCCTCTCCCTTCTCTCCCTAGACAGGGAAATGAGGAACATATCACATTTACCCCGTGCCTTATCTAGGACTGAACACTCCATGTCCTTCAGCTGCTCCTCCTCGTCTGTGTTTTTCACTCTTCTCCTCATCCTTGTTGCTGTTTTCTGCAGTTCCCCCACTTCCTGCTGTAACTCCGTGTGGTGCCCAGGCTGGACCCTCTGCTGGACCTCCTCTATTGCAGGTTTTGGACCAGTTTATGCATCTCAGTGTGGAATAAAAGCCCCTTGCTCCAGCTGATTGATGCTCAGCCTCTGATCTGCGATGCAGATTCCCTTCTGCTGCTGCTATGCTGCCTTGTGGCTGGTCCCCATCAATCCCACCTTATTGCATGCAGGATCTCTTTCCTAAATCCACCTTTTCCTCACAAACCTTCGTTCCCTGGAGATTACTGTATTCTCACAAACAGCTTCCAGGAGTTTTTATATTGATATGCCAATGGAAATACTGTGTTCTCTTCTTGTTGAGTTTCTCAAACTCCCACAGAACCAGTGGTGATCCAAATCTTTTAGAATTCAGACCAGTCCCATCCATATGAGGCAGAGGTGGGCTTCCAACCCTGGGGGACATCAAGGATTTTGTGCCCTGTGTACACAGCCCTCGGCATGGCAGGGAGGGGCTGCAGCCTCCTGCATGGAGAGAGGCCCTGATACCTTTCATTACACAGCTGAAGACAAAAAAAAGCCTTTCCATTCATTCTGAGCAGGTTTTCCAGCCCCTCCCGTTTTGACCCTGATTTCTTATCAGCTGAGATATGTTTATCCTAAATCTTTCTTTTCTTCTTTTCGTGTCTCCCCCTCAACCTCTCCCTTTCCTGCTTTTTCTCCCACTGTTTCTCTCTCCCAGCAGCCCACATGCACACCCCCTTCCCAAGGCCAGGGCTGAGCTTGCAGAGGAGTGAAGCTTCAGACTAAACTTTATTTTGCACGCTCCCTCTCTCAAGGGCACCCGGCGTTTTTTCAGCTGTTGATCACTGCAGAACTGGAAGGTTCTGGTTTGTGCCATTGAGACAGCACCAGTGTAATTACAGCGTGTTCCCTCCCTGTGGAATTCAGGAGACACCAGCTCCTTTTATAGCCTGGCCAGAGCCCCTCTGAGGGGCTGCTCCTGTGTCTCTCTTACACCCTCTGTCCCCGGGAGTGGCGTGAAAGTGCTGCAGTGTTGACCTCAAGCCCTGCAGGTCCTTTAAGTGGTTCCTAGAAAACCCTCCTGGCATTTTGCCCATGGGGTACAGTCACAGCTCTGCCCTGGGACAGCTGTGCTGGTGCTGGCCTGTGTCTCTGCAAAGTCTCTGCTGCTGCAGACACTATTCAGAGACAAGGTCCTGAAAAATTTCACATTATGGCTTAGAGACGTGGTTTAGGGCTGGGCTTGGCAGCGTCGGGTTCATGGTTGGACTCAATCTTAGAGGGCTTTTCCAACCTTAATGGTTCTGTGATTCTCTGCAGCGTGAACTGCCCAGTTGTGCACATCTCCTGTTTCCAGGAGCTCTGCTTCTACCACTTCCTAGAGAATCCAGGAGCCCTTTACCTCAGCCTAGGTTTTGCCCGTGCCAGGGCAGGCGTTAGGATGCAGATCAGGAGCCACCCTCCCTGCAATGATCTGCTCCCAGAGCAGTGGTGCTGGTGGGGAAGATGCAAGAGGTGGGGTGAGACGAGAAATCCTGCACTTCTGTTGTCTGGGAGGTGCTTGTGCTGTGGGAAATCTGGGCCTTTTTGGCATCCTGGGAGTTGACAGCAGTGTCTAGTCAGGACGATTAAATAGGAAGAAGGGAGAACATCACTACATGCTGCTTTCCCAGCTGTTCAAACCCAACTTTCAGCCTAAATCACATAGAAATATCAAAGCACCAATGAGCATCATCTTCTCCCTGCAGACCTGTGACTTCCATTCTGTTTCTGTCTCTGGGAGCCCATCTTCTGGTTGTCCCCACACATCCCAGCTTGCTGTTGTTTTCCACATTCCCACCTATTGGATGGTATTAGCAGAAAATCAAGTGCATGCAATTCTTGGGGATCGGAGAGAAGTCTCTCCTGCTCCTTCTGTAAGGACACAGTGTTTCTGTGAAGCCATCCTGGAGTGTTCCTCTTAGATTGCAAAAGCAGGATGTTGCAAAATCTCTGAGGACTCTGGGAGACTGAGACTGGATGGAAACCGAGGAGTCTTGTTCTCCAGAATTGCTTGGATGTTTTGGCTTTCCTCATCCCGAGGTCCATGGAATGTGTTGTGTCCCAAGGGAGACAGATTTATTTATCCACTGGGTAGTGTTGGTCTGGGAAGTGAGGTGGGATTTAAACTCTCCTCCTTGAGTGTCTCATCATGCTTCTCCCCAGCTGTGAAACAGAGGCAGTGCAAGAGTGGGATGAAGAGAGCTCAGTGTTATCATGAATTGCAAGAACAAGTGTGTTTCTAATCTTGGAGATGAGATGATCTTTTCCGTCACAGGACACAGCTCCACTAATAAATAAGACAGTGCCAAACACAGACACTGGAGCTTGATTGTCTCTGTCGTTGACACGGTGCTTGGCACAGTTTTGGCTCCAGCCAGCTACTGCCACCCTAAATCTGCACAGGGCAGAGCACAGGGGTGCTGCTTCACCCAGACAAAATCCTGACGGAACACCCAGTCTTTTGGGGTGCCCTGTAAGAACCCCCTCTGGGTGCAAGGAGCATGTGGCCAAGCACAGCTGAGCCTGTTGATGCATCACTCCTCTTGTGCTGCTTCTTAGACCCTTTGCATAAACATTTGCGAGTGGCCAGGGTTGGGAAAGAGCCCGTGAGCAGATAGGGCTCTGCTCTGACTCCATGCGGCCGCTCAGATGTTCTTGCCCTGCTTTTCATGCAGATGAGCTCAGACCATGGCAGAGGTCAAACCAGCACGGGATATCTTTAAAAAGCCCAGCGCTGAACATGATAGCTCTTCCCAAAAGCTTTCTTCGTCAATTTTTTTTTCCACTCCTGCTGTAGTCAGGTCATGCCAGCATTTCTGCTTGTAGCACATGGAAAGTGCAGCAACTGCAGGTCAAAAAATGTGGGGAATAAAGAACTACAGAAGAAAAGGGCAGATAGCACAGGGCAGTTCTTGTTTATCTCGCACTGGGGCTTGCAAGGTTGCAGAGATCCTCAGGCTGAGCTTGGATGGAGAGGAGATGTCCATTAGCTCCGTCTCCTTCATTTTCCATGTAAAGCTTTCCCCCCACTTTGCCACTCCGGTCCCCCCAGCACTGCCCCTGGCCCCCGTCCCATTAGGACCCAGCGGGCTGTCGGAAGCGTAATGGAAGAGAGAGCTTTCATCCATCACAGACCTTGAAGAGTTCAGCGAGGCAGAGCCATCACAGAGGAGAAACATTCCTCTGCGAATCCCCTCTTGTCTCTCGGGTGGGAAGGGGGAGGAGGAGGGAGAGATAAGGACAAACTAATTTGTCTTTTTTAATTGGCTCAGAATACTTGAACGAAAGCTGGTTTGTTATCCTTGGCTTTGCTCTGGCAGGCGTCCAGGATGTAGGGCAGGGCCGGAGGCTTCTGAAGAGTTAACCTCTTCTAAATATCCTATTAGGATCCTCTCCATTTAGTGTAAGGCCAGTGTAAGCAGAGTCAGAGTGGGAGGGCCTCTTTGGCTTTCTTTTTTCCCTTTTTCTGGTGGAAACCCAGCTTTGGAAGGGACACAGGGACACAGCGAAGGCCTGAGGGTGAGAGTCTGCTGGTCAGATTTTGCTGTATGCACTGTAAACATCCAGAGCTGAGCTAATCACCCCCAGCTCACTCTGTAGTCAGCGAAGAGAGACAGGCGCTTTCTGAGGGACAATCGAGTCACACTAAGACAGGATCTGAAAGACGTCAAATGATTCAGACCTGGAGTGGCTGGAAAGGGACAATAGAATGGTTTGGGTTGGAATCATAGAATCACAGAATGGTTTGGGATGGACTGGACATTAAAGATCATCTAGACTCAACTCCAAGACAATTTTTCACAGGATGTTTATATTTATCTGGTGTCACACAGATGGGACAACAGATCTGTGGGAGGCCTGTTCAGGTCTTGGAGAGCAGCTGGGGGCTGAGGGCATCTAAAATGGCACTTGATGCCAAGGCATGGGCAATGGATCAATCTGATAAAGTCACTGTGGATAACTCAGACTCTGGATGTTTGGCTTTAGCTGATCATGTCTTCAATACACAGTTGTGCAGAATCATGGAATCACAGAAGGCTCTGGGTTGGAAGGGACTCTAAAAATCATCCATTCCAATCCCCCGTGCCACGAGCAGGGGCACCTTCCACTAGACCAGGTTAAGAAGCAGCACTGAAGTCAGGCTTGGGGTCAGATTGCCTGGCCATCCATGATTTCTGTCGAGTGACCTGTTTGTTGTAAGAGGGAGATCACCAAATCCTTTAAAACAAACTCAAAAGGCATATTTACAAGACTGTTTAGGCATGAACTCCACCTTCATCAGTCTTTATGGTCATGATGTCTGACAGACAAAGTGGCCCAGTGCTTCCTTGAAGGGTCCCAACTGTACCTTTCATGAAGATGGATGACGTGGGCCAGGCTGGTCCATGGGCCTTGGAGCAACCTGGGCTAGTGAAAGGTGTCCCTGCCCATGGCAGGGGGGTGGAGCAAGATGAGATTTAAGTCCTTTCCAACCCATGACATTCAATGATTTTATGTGTGTGGAGCTGAGCTCAGGACAGTGCTGGTGGATCTTAGAACGACCCTGGACTTTTCCAGGGCTCCTCACATGCCCAGCTGAGGTCCAGCCAAGAGGCATTCTGCAGAAAACCAGTGAAGCTGCACTCTGGCTTCCTCCTGTGCTTGGAGGGGTGGATCCTGTGTTTGCAGATGGTTGCAGTCCCAGGTCAAGGCCTGTGCCCTCCACATGTCTGGGAGCATCAGATTTGCTTTGGTCTCTGACAGCATTACTGCAAAGTAATTTCTCTCTTCAGGCTGTGCGACTTCAGCAGGGGAAGAGGTGAGAGGCAGAGCTCAGCAGCTCTGACAGACAGTTTGACAGGTCCAAGGGTTAATTCTGTGCTCCGTTATGAATTTCCCTTTGTAGAGCTGGCAGGCCTAATTGATTTAGGAGCCAAATTCCCATTTCTCAAACAAAACTTATCCGGACTTGTAAAAAGTGGAGCTTGCTTTCAACCCCAAAGCAGGAGAGTTAATGTGCTCTCTACATGTTCTGCCATCTTAAATCATGCTAATTAACAATGTCATTTAATTCACAGAAATGCCTGATTCCATTTTTTTTTAGAAACCCATGTTGTGATCAAAACCCATCATGTGGGCAGTTTAGTTGCATTCCCCAGCCTTATGGAAAGGAAATCTACCTTGTGGGGGGGTTGTTTGTGCAAATAAAAGCTAACAAAGTGAGAAAGGGAAAAATGTTCTGGAGAAAGATATCCAAGACTGGAATGGCACAGCCAGGGCTGTGTTTTCCAGGGCTGGAAGTCCCTGCTCCTTTTTTCGTTGATGGAATCTCCTGGAGTTCACCCAGTGTGACCCAAGTAACGCCATCGCACACCAGTCCCAGCCCCTGGGTTTTGCTTTTCTCAGAGGGTTTAATCAGCTCCTTTGACAGATGCAGGCAGAGAGGGGGTGGCCCTGCAGCCAAACACTGCCATGGGTGCCCCTAGAGATGGGTCTTGTTCCTTGCTCCATCCCAAAAGTCCCAAGACGCCTCGGGCAAGTCCCGTTCCATGGCAGCTGCAACAGCCTCAGCCAAGGATCAAAGAACCCCGGGAGTGAAGGGGCTCCTTGAGGGCATCTCCCCCACCCTCCTGCCCCAAGGCAGAGTCAGTATTTGCCTCCTTACCCTTGCCAGGGCTGTTCTGAGCAATGCTGAGTTTCCCAGGCCGTTTCTCCTTCCTGCACTTCCCTGTCCTTGCCATTAAAAGTCCCTTCCCTCCCTTCTTTTACCTCTCATGAAGGAATGTCACTCCTCAAGCGTCTCTGCAGACAAACCAATTTCACTGCTCCTTCCTTAATCTGACTTTCCTGCTCCTTTAGTCATTCTCTTGGCATTTTTTTGGGCTGTCCCCAGTCTGACCCCTTTTTCCCTTAAAGCCTGGAGGGGGGCCCAGTGCTCCAGCTGAGATCTTCCCAGCACCAAGGAGATAACTCCAGAGCTGACTTCAAAGATAATGCCGTAACTCCATGGAGCCTCCCAATGGCTCAGAGGCTTCCCAGCTTCACAGAGGTTGGGAAGAGGAGTTCCCATTGTGAAAGGAGACTGGGAAGGCAGATCTAAGACATTTTGGTGTCCACATCCACCTGGCCAAGCCTAGGGCTCTGCTGCTGAGGAGAGCAAGGAGCTGTGGTGGCTCCATCAGCACTGGGGTGGGATTTGGTTGCCACAGGGGTGTCTAAGGTCATTTTAGTCTGAGATCCTGCCACCAGTTGGCCTCCTGTTGACATCTCAGGTGCTTTCAGACTTTCCCAGTGCCTCTATTCAGCCAACTGAATCATATCTAAGGGTATAAAGGGAATAAAGGGAAAATAAAGGGAATTTAGACATCCAGATCACACAAAGACACTGACCTGGAGAAATTTATTAGTCTTAATCCACAACTGAGCCCTGACTTGGCATGCCAAGTCTCACAGCTTCCCTTGGTATTTCAAATCTCCCTTCTCCATTCCCATCACTTTTCCCTGTGCAAAGACTCCCCTTTCCCTGCTCGGTGGAGGCACTGCAGGACCCCTTCCCTCTCTGTCCCTGAGCATCCCCTGGGAGCAGGGGACTAAGACATCCAACATTTGGGACTTGAGTCTTGCACAGAGGAAAAACACCTTCCCTCAACTCTCTTCTCACTGTTGAGCTTAGCCTGGAGAGAAGCTGCCTCCTCCTGCCTGGGGATGTGCTGGAGGCCGAGCGGAGCCCATTCCTTCATGGAAACCCCCCTTCCCTTTTCCATGGCTCCCAGACCCGGGCACCCCCAACCCTGGGAGGGCTCTGACAGTAACCATGCCACGGGGGGCTGTCAGTCAGGGCAACGTTGGGCAGTGTCAGCCACAGTTCGCTGTAATCTCCCGGGGGGAGAGCGGTGCCAGAAGTGACAGCTACCTTTATCCACTTCCCAGGGATATAAACAATATCCTGAAATAATGACAGGGGGAGCATAAGCATCAATATCCTTCAGCTGCTTCTCCTCCCGCTCTCTCCACCCCGGAGTACGTTCCTGAAAAGCCTCGTTTCCTAATACCTGGGGTTTCTTTGCTTATTAGCCTTATCTGCTGGAGCAAAGTACCTCGGTGAAAGACATTTTTTGGTGACGTTTTTCGGAATGTTTTTGTAATCCTTGCATTTATAGGCAAAGACAAGGAGATCAAAGCTGCCCGGGGTTTATAAAGCATGTCAGGCTGAAAGTTTGACATCAATTAGGGTGATATACACGTTGTCCAGATTTATGAGAAAACACTGATTTGGCCCCATCGCCTGCCCCCAAATCACTAAGACTCTTTGCAGTGACTTGCATCGCTTTTCAGGGCCTGCTGATGAGTGATCAGGGATCTGTGGCCCAGTGGTTCTTCCCAGCTGGAATCCTGCATGCCCTGCATGCACTGAGCTGGCCGGACTCAGCTGCTTCCATTCACTCTGCCCACAGCACTGCAGTGGCAGCAACCAGAAATTATTCACTTGAAATGTGTTTGGAAGGGGAAAGGGGGATACAGGACTGAGGATTTAGTTTTCTTCTTAATGCTTTTCTGCTTAATGCATTGGGGTTTTTGTGTGTGTGTGTGTGTGTGTGTGTCTTTTTTTGCTTTCTTTTGCAGTAGAAATTACTGTCACCAGAAGGAATGGCTGAAAACTGTAAATTCATCACGGTTTGGTTGCAAACGGACAAATTCCTTCTCAAAAGGCTGCTGAGGGATTTCCTAATGAGAGAGGTTTGGGTCCCCATCCCCACCATGCTCCCAAACACTGTCCCAGTCTGGACACCCTCTCTGTGACACAGCAGGGAAAGTGCAGGGGAGCCTCATGGCTGAGTTGCTCAGGAGAAAAGAAGAGATTTCAGTTCACAGCCTCTCTCAGGCTCAGGAAAGTGAAACTGGAATCATCTGGTTCCCAGAAAGGAGCCATGACCTTCTCTCCAGTCCTCCTGCTGAAGGTGGCCATGTCTATTAACAAAAAATAAGTGACTTGTGGAGCGTGAAGGTAGCAGAGGGGAGGGAAGGCTGTGCCTTTCATCTTCGGGCTGCTCCCCTGCACAGGTGGCTGTGCTGTCTTTGCTTTTGCCTTATGCAGTGAGAAGGTGGGGATGGAGCTGGAGTCTGATTTATGGACACAGACTCCCTCTCTTGTGGTCCTCTGGGATTTGTGCTAAGAATCATGGAATAGTTTGGGTTGGAAGGGACATTTAATGGTCAGCTAGTCCACCCTTCCTGCAGTAAACAGGGACACCTTCCACTAGCCCAGGTTGCTCCAAGCCCCGTCCAACCTGGCCTTGGACACTTCCAGGGATCCAGGGGCAGCCACAGTTTCTCTGGGCACCCTGTGCCAGGGCCTCACCACCCCCAGTGTAAAAAATATCTTCCTTATATGTAGTCAAAATACAGCCTCTTTTAGTTTAAAATCATCACTCCACATCACAACAGGCCCTACTGAAATTTTGTCACCACTCGTACAAGGTGATTGTGATTAGCAAACCCTGACCTGCAGGAGCATCTTAAAAAAGCATTTTTGGTGCTCAGCTGTGTGTTTTGCAGTTCCCCTGCCTTTGGGAATTTGGTCCAGGGAGAAGATCTGAAATGTCAGGAGAAAGCCACCTTTCCCCCAGCTGGAGGAAGTCCTTAGACATGGATTTGGACGCAGTAGAGCTGTGTATGTATCTGTTCTGCAGATTTCATTTACGTCTGGTGTCTGGACAGGCAACAAATCCCACAGAATCATTTACCTCTGCATGGCTGGAGTAAATATGAAAGCAATCCTGAATATCTGGGAGCCTAAAAAAGGTTCTGGATCTAAAAATGGTCAAAGCAAAGGCAGGGAGGGGGATGAGGATAATAAATGCAAATTGGACTGTTTATCCCTAAATTAGACCTCACTTCCATCTCATATCCCGTGCTGCCTTAGATATCCTCCAAGTGTTTCCTGGCAGTCCCTCCGCATTTTTAACATCCACATTTTCCTTGTTCACCCCAGCGTTCACTGCTCTTCCTGTGTCTTGTGACCGAGGGTTGACTGCAATGGACATTGTTCCTCCAGAGCAAACCAGGAGCTGATTGTCCCTTTAACCCTCCTGGAACACAGAAATCCACCCAAACCAAGGAATTCTCCGAAAGTACCTGTGACAATTAGAAATGGAGTTTGCCAGGTGGAGGGAACAGGAGGTGAAGATTTCAGCGGGGATTTTTGTCCCTGTGTTGTCACAAGTCATTCTGTGCCACAGTGTTGTAATGAGAACAGAAACTTCCACCAGGATTTTCCATTTCCTCCAAGCAAAGCCCAGTGCTGCAAGGATTCTCTCAAATCTCAAGGCTCCTACACATCTCAATACCTCCTCCGGATCAGACTCCAGGTGAAGGATAAGATTTAATAATTTATTGCTTTTGCATTGAAAATATCTCAGCACAGGGCTTTTCCCACTCCTTTTTGCTCATGGTGGCTGTCAAACGTGTCCTGTGATGGTCGCTGGAGGTGTCACCCAGACACTCAGCAAAGCCTGGAGGGATTCAGCTCATCTTAAAGCAGACACCTCCATCCTGCTGAATTGCTCTCCAAGCTCCACTGACTGTGGAGCCTGGGGGGCTACAGTGAATTCAGATGCCTAAAAACATCCTTGATCATTTTTTGAGGTCCGTTGGCTCTGATGCAGAGTGGTGCCATTTATCTGGGAAGAGGAGATGTGCTGTGATGTTTGTGTGGTCCAACAAAGCCCATGCATGTGACCCAACCTGTCTTCTGCCCATCCTTTAGAGAAGCACTCTGAAAATTCCCGTAGATCCATGAGCTGGTGTGGCAGCTTCTGTGTCTCTGCAGCAAGGGATGCTTGAAAATGGACCAGAATCAACATTCAGGCACAAAAGAGCTGATGTGGGGGTGTCCAGTACAGCTATTTTAGGATGAAATGAATGAGGAACTCTTATGGGACCACCATTATTGCCGTTTTGCTGATTTCTGGAGCCATTTAGGATGTCAAGGTGTGCAGGTTTTCTTGAAAGACCTTTCTTCCTGCAGAGCCCAGTGGCTCAGCACTTCCCACCTTGGGATTTTACAGTGGGAGCTGATGTTTTATCAGTGAACTGAGCTGAGTGATCCAACTCACCAGGGAAAGCAATATTAGTTACAGCTTCTCTACAAGGGATGTTAGAAGGCTGGCTTTAGTTGTGGTGCAGCCACATCCTTTATTCCTTACTCCAGGCCAAACCAGAAATGACCTTGAGTGCCTACTCTGCTAATTTCTCCCATATTTTGGGACCTTCAGCTTCTCCAAGATGCGCTATTCAGTCCATGCCTGCACTTGCTCCTCATTTACAAAGCCATAATGAACAAGTTCAGTCTGGGAAAGGCACCAGAATGTGGGAGCCCTCTTCCAAAGAGCTGCTCGTGGAAAAGGTGCCAACCAGAGAGAGAAATGCCCTGGTGTCCCCTGATGTCCACATGGCAGTGGGATATGGGGCTGTACCTTTAGCTGTCCTGGCTGCAATGATTCCTCCTATGATTGCGGACAGGAAGAAATGGGAAGCCATGGAAATGATTAGAGGAAAGGCTGAGATAATTGGCATTGTTCAGTCATTTTGAAACTCAGGGCAAAATGCTTCCAAGTTTTCTCTGGGGTTCTTTTGGGTTGGTGGTTTTTTTTGTTTTTGTTTGTTTGGGGTTTGTTCTGTTTTATTTTGTTTTGTTTTTTGGCTGGACTTACTTGCCAAATTTGGCCTGAACTTGCAAAGAGACTTGATCTGCCAAAACCTGCATTTTTGAGTGAATTAATGATGGTTGTGAAAAATTTCAGCCAGCTCAGACAAAACCCAGAGCTGTCTTGAAGAGATAAAGTTGAAATGGTGCAAAAGTCTTTCCAGACAAGCCTTTATGGTTAGCTCCTTAAAGGAATGCATGTACCTAACTCCCTCTCAAATGATGGAGAGTCACTACTTAATTCTTGGATGACATTGGCCTTTCTTTCATGCTTAGATGGTGATGGCTGTTCTTGACAGCAGAAGGGACTGAACCAACAACCACTGAAAGCAAAAAGCAGAGTTCACACTAATTCCATGCACCCCATCCAAGGATTTGCACAGATTTCCTTTTAGGACAGTGAGAGAAACATTTGGTGGCACAGGACTGGATCTAACCCTTCTTCCTCTGAGCAAATTCCTGCACTTGGCAAGTTTCAAGCCCAGTTTGCTTTAACCTTAGCTGTAGAATGCAGATTCTGTTGAAAAATGCCAGTGACTGTCTCTACTCTTTGGCCTTGCTTCGTTTTCAAATCAAAGAATGGCCTCAGCATCCTCCCTCATCCTCCCTTTTATTTCCCTCTTGGCAAAAAATAAACGCGTATATTTTTCCTAGGATGCTGGTATCTCTGCCCAGAACATGCCATGACATTATTTTTAACTCTGTTTTCTCTTCCTTGCCTTTCTCTATGGAAGAGCCTTGGAAACCTGTCTCTTTTTTTTCATCTGTGCCTGCATCTGCTTTGCCCTTTCATTCCCTTCCTCGCTGCTCCTGATAAAACACCTTGGTCTGATTCCAGCAAAATGCCAAATGCACCGTGCAGGGAGCTGGGCAGAAATACCTCTGCTGATTAAATCACCCTTTTTAAATAGCCTGAGCTGTTCATGTCAGCCCTGGTGCCAAAGAGTTTCTTGCCTACCCAAATCCACTCAGCAGCATCAGATCAGTGGCAGCCAACCTCTCTTGCTCTTGGCTTGTGCTGAGGAAAGGCAGCTAAAAACCAGACAGATATGGAGATATCTCCTGAAACAACAGGAGGAGGTGAAGGAGCTGGAAGAAACATTTCTGGGCAGACTGGATGCTGTATTTCACCAAAATTCTGTTGTTTTCTTGCTGAGTGTGGGCTGAGAGTTGTGTTTAGGGCATTAGAGGGCCGACTGTCAGTTGTGGTGTGTGCTGGATGGACAGGGCACTGAGGGGTTTTGGGAGGCTCAGATGTGTCTTGGTGACCACCAAGGTCCTGCCTTATCTTTGAGATCTTGTGGCACTTCCTGGTGCTGAGTTTTCTCCTCAGGGACACGGAGCAAAGGGACTGCCCTGCTCATGGGTGGCTGAGCTTCCCTTGGCTCCAATGCTCCTGTTCAGGTAGGGAGGAGGGTGGAACTGATTCCATCTTGCTGGGCACTCAGGACCTTGCAGATGTTGCACCTCTGACAAAAGGTTAAAGGAGGAAAGGCATGAGGAGGAGAGCTGACCTCCTCTGGGCTGGCTGTGCTCAGTGGGTGACCAGGGAAGGAGAAATGTTCTCTGGCTAAATGCAGACTTCTCTTTAGGATGGAAAAGACCTTTTTTCCCCCCACTATCCATACTGGTGGGCTGACTGGACTGCAGCAAAGGCTGAAAAATTGTCCCTGTTCATGGTGGGTGCAGGTTCCAGTGCACTTCTGCATCTCACCTCCAGGCAATCCAGGGCCTTGTCCTAGTTTGGGTCCAGGCCATTAGCACTAACAGGTGACTGGGACTGTGGACCAGGGAAAATCCTGGTCAAATTCATGGTGGATTTATAATCCACATGAAAACAATGTGGATGTTTATATGGATAGATAGAAAGAAAGAAAGAAAACCCAATTTTACACCAGCAAGACTTTAAATAACACACCAGGGCTTTGTATGGGATGCAAACCCTTATGTCTGAGGGAGGAGGAGAAGAATGGGATCTAAAAAATATCCCATGGGATCTGCTCAACCTGCTGCTGGGGGTATCTGGCACTTTCTGTTGAAGCATCACCCTGGAGCCACCAGCCTGGGGAGGGGACACTGGACCAGAGCATCCTGCACCCCAACCCCGTTACTCCACACTCGTCTGCCAGCGCAGCCCTGGCCTGTCCTTCCCATTCCCAGGCAGGAGTCAAGGTCTCCGTGGCAGGAGAGCCTGACGCAGGCAGCTCCCGCGGTGACGCTCCCGCTCCCGGGGACAGAACATTCCCGAGGGGAGGCGAGGGGTGGCCGGGGGGGACAGGGCACGGATGCGCACAGACAGTCACCTTGAGCAGCTCCGGAGCAAGCAGGGACACAGCAGGATTGTTTTGCCATCCTGCTCCAAGCAAGAGGAGGAGGAGGAGAAGGAGGAGGAGGAGTGGGGCTGACAGCAGGGATTTCGTGGGAGATTGTGTTGGAAGTAGCCGGCACAGCTGGGCTCCGTCCCGTGGCCTTCACCTGCTGCTTTGCCAGGGGAAAAAGGAAAGGGGAGATGTGGCTGCAGAGCTCTTTGGTTTCTCCTGCTTTCATACTTTGTTTTCTTTCCAGGTGGAAGGACCCTCTGGTCCTGCAGCATGGGTTGGGTCCATCCTGTTAGGCTCTCTTCACCTTCAGAAAAGGATGGCCAGACTCACAGTGATTATTGGGAATTTGGGAATGGTGTCTGGTTCATAAAAACCCCCAAACTATGCCTGGGACTCACCTGGGTCAATGCTACCCAGGCCAAGCCCTGTGCCAGACTAAGCAGGATGGACTGTTTGGAGGTGGAGCTTCAAAGGGTTTTTTCCATGTTTCTAGGAGAGACAGAGCAATGGGGTCATCCCCTTTCCCTCCATCCATCTTTTGAGCTCCTCCTGCTTCAGAGGGAGCATTGGTTGGGCATTTCCCCTGCAACAAATTATCCTGATATTCCTTCCTTTTCAATCCAAGTGGGACAAGGCTGTGGGAGTCCCTCTGAGTAAAATGCAGTCCATCCCCAGGGCTCAGGCCCTCCTTGCTTGTGTACAAGGAGCTGATGATGGGAAGCTGGAGCAGGGCTTTGGACAAGGGCCTGGCGGGACAGGACACAGGGAATGGCTTCCCACTGACAGAGGGCAGGGATGGATGGGATATTAGGAAAGAATTCTTCCCTGTGAGGGTGGGGAGGCCCTGGCACAGGGTGCCCAGAGAAGCTGTGGCTGCCCCTGGATCCCTGGAAGTGCCCAAGGCCAGGTTGAACAGGTCTCGGAGTACCCTGGGAGAGTGGAACAAGATGATCCTTAAGGTCCCTTCCAACCCAAAGCATTCAAGGATTCTATGAAACTGGAGGCGAAATTAGATCACCAGCCTGGTGCTTGTTGCTTTTATCCCAACAAATGGCTTTAAACTTTCAGGCCACACCTTGGGGCTGGGATGCTGTTGGTCCATGCCAAAGGCTTTGCAGTCTTCCACTGTCCCACTCTTTTTAGACCAAATCCATAAGAGACAAAGCAAGGCAATATTTTAGAAACACCCGCAAGTGCTTCTGTAGCACCACACGCTCAAACTGTGCACGGAGAGCACACACACAAACCAGTGCTCCCACCCCTGCAGCCTTCCCCGACTCCCCAGCCCACCATATCCAACACTCAGCCCCAGCCTGAGCCTCTCCCAGCAATTTTGCCTCGAAGCAGCCAAAGTGGGAGTGAGAAGAGGGCAGGGGGCTGGGGGGGAAGGGTGCAAATTGCTCACGGAGGATGCTATCACGTCAAACGCTCTGTTTACAAGCTGCTGCCAGGTTATTGAAGATCAGAGAGTCGCTGGCTCTAAACACAGCTACTCCTGGAGTGCAGCGTGCCGGGGCTGGGTGATACATGTCCCCCCGCTGCCCTTGGGGTGACCTTTGAGACCCTGGAGTTATCAGGGGGAAGCGACCATGCGGTGGGGCTGGGGGACCACCTAGGGTGTGAGGGGAGCTGTGGGGAGATGCTGCACAGCCCAAGGGGATGAGATCTGGAGATACAGAGGGCTCCTGGCCTGTACAGAGCCAGGGCTGGGAAAGTACAGGAGCATCTGAACACCTGGGATAAACATTTGCCGGACCATGGATGGCAGAGGTGACTTTTTCCAGTCTGACCAGTTGGGTTGACTGGCATCCTCTGTGGTGTTGGCGCATGGAGAAGTGGCTCTGTCCACCAGATGAAAACCAATGCTGGTGATTTCAGGCAGAATTTGGTTTATTGGATGTATCTGTAGCATTAAATTCAACAGAGCCAGGAATCTGATCCTCTGCACTGCTAAAGTCTTAACCTGTTCCCAGAAACTGTCAAAGACCCAAACAACCCCTGGGCATCAGACTGGAGACAGCACACACCAAGAACTGCTCCCAAAATATATTTTGGATCTGTCCACACTGCTCTGGAGGCTGAGAGAGTTTAATAGCATGGACATGGCCAGGGCAGACCAACTGGCCTCGGGATCAGGGGAAAGAGCTGGTATTTTTTGTTTACCAGCACAGCTGTAGGGAGTAGGTGCCAAAGTTTAAGGTACAGGAGAGTGAACAGCAGACAGAGCAGCCCTGGCAGTGTTTGTCAAGCCAGAGGAAGGCCCCTGAGTCTTTGTTTGAAGATGGCAATGGCAAAGTCTGGTGGAAGTGTCCCTGTCCCTGGCAGGGAGGCTGGAACTGGATGATCTTTAAGGTGTCTTCCAACCCAAACCATTCTGTGATTCTGTGATTTTATGAAAGTTGGTCAGATGCAGATGGGAGAAGCAAGGTTTGATATTAATTTCTGATCTGGATGGGACAGCCGAGTTGTTCTGGGCATTGGATCTGGATAAGAAAACGGGTAAAGCCTCTCACATTCACCTGTTCAGAGCAGCTGAAGATCCCCCTGCTTGCCAGAGCACATTCCCCAGTCAAGGCTTTTCCCTGTGGCTTGGAGGCTCCCTGTGGTTATGGAATCATTTAGGCTGGAAAAGCCCTTTGGGATCACCAAGTCCAACCATCCCCCAACACTGCCAAGGCCACCATTCGCCCATGTCCCCAAGTGCCACATCCATGTGTCTTTTCATCCCTCCAGGGATGGGGATTCAACCACTGCCCTGGGCACGCTGTTCCCTCATTACCAGCAGTGTCCTCATTCCCAGATACCAATATGGCTTTAACTCCCCTTTCTGGTCATGATCCCGAGCATCCTCAGCCCAGGGTAGTGGACTGACCACAGCAAAATTCCCACCACCCTGCCAGAGCTGCCTTTCCACTGTCTCCACCCTGTGGCTTCAGCCTGCCCTGGAAAAATAAAAACAAAAGAGGAAAGATAAGGCAGAAAGAAGGTTCAGGTAAGGATGAGTTAAATATAGATTTGAAAGGCTGAGGGGAATCTCCTGCTATCACAGAGACAATGATGGCCAGCAAAACATCTGTCTCTGGTACAATTAGGCTGACATCTGGCATTTAGGGGATGGTGTCAGGAACTGGAGACTCCAGGGAGATGCTCCTTCCTCCTGCTTTGCTGGCAGAGGGCTGGAGCTCAGGTTTAAGGCAGAGAGGATGAGCTGGCTGCAAATCCTTCGCTTGTGACCATGGGGATGGCAAGGCCATCCTCATCTCCAAGGACAGTCAGAGCTGGATTTCCTCTTGCCAGCTCCCAGGATTGTGAACAGGCCAGAGCAGCTGCCCATCCCTTCTCTCCAAAGCTGGATAAATTCCTAATTTTAACTGGGAATGACCTTGGACATATTGAGGGAGGAGGAAACTCTGGAGAAAGGAGGTCTGGAAGCAGCCTAGGAAAGGAGAAGCCATGGCAGGTCACAGCCTGTCTGCAGCGGTGGGCAATCCCAGATCCCCTGGAGAAGGGTGCAGCCCATGCCCTGGGAGAGCAGAACAAGGAAATCAGAGATTTAGAGGCTTTCCAAGCCAGGCTCGTAACACCCGGCTCAGCCCCCTGAGGGATGAGCAATCCTCCAGAAACAGCCCCAGCCCTCTGCCTGCAACCCAACAGAAACCTCTTTGGGGCAGCCACGGGCCCTGAGTGATTAAGGAAAACCTTAATGCTTCCCTTGGGTCCTTCCCTTGAGTCCTCTTATCCATGAAGAGTTCTCCTGGTTGGTATCAGAGATGGAATGTTGCCCTGAGCACCCACTGGGGATGGAGACAACTTTCCTTGGGCAGATGAGGACTCTGCTTCCCACCAGGAACACATCTCTGCTCTCTTCCACCCTCACAGCCTGGCTGTGACACATGGCCCCAGCATCTCCTTGGTTAGGGGTGCTCAGGGATGGCCACAAACGCTTTTCAGAGCCAGCCTGGAGCGCCACAACCCTTGGGGATGTTCTGAACCAAGATTCCTTGGAGAAACAAGCTGGGTGAAATCTCCTTGGTACTGGGCTCCTGAGCTGCCTGGCCAGGGGAAGCAGCCCTCCTGGAAAAAGTGGTCATTGTTCCCTTTGGTGGAGCAGCTCAGAGCTCAGCCTGGCAGGACATTGGTGCCCTCGTTTGCTCTGCAGTGTTTGCCAGGGAATATTTACCCTGCTGTGTGTGGGTGGAGGTAAAACAGAGCCAGGTGAGGGCTCCTCACCACCTCCCTTCCCCAGCAGCCATGCCTTGGTTTTCAGTGGCAGCGTGGCAAGCTCCAGGCACCCTGTCCTGCACAGAGAAGGTGGAGACACTCGGGTCATCCCTTTGGGAGTGATCCTGAGCTCCTGTAATGTGGCAGCGTGCATGTGGATGAGCTGTGCCAGCCAGTGTGCTCCAGAAAAAAGCCCAGCATGGGATGGCATTGAAATAAAATCCCATTTCCCAGGATGTGGGACAACAGCTTTCAGCTGAAGGGGGATAGATTTAGATTAGGTGTAAGGAAGAATTTCTTGTCTGTGGAGAAGCTGTGGCTGCTCCATCCCTGGGAGTGTCTGTGGCCAGGTTGGACGAGGCTTGAAGCAACCTGAGATAGTGGAAGGTGTCCCTGCCCATGGCAGGGGGGTGGAATAGATGAACTTTCAGGTCCCTTCTATCCCAAATCTTTCTGTGATTCCGTGGTTCTGTGACGTGACTTTGGTGCTGCTTTGGTCTTCTTTACCCAGCTGACCAAGCCCATCTCGCAGCTCCAGAGTCCGGCTGCAGATGGAGCATGTGCTGTGCTGAATCTTCTACTGGTCATGAGAAAACCCACACTGCTGGGAGTGCCTGGGTTCTGAGGAAAGCTGGAGCTCACACCTTATCAGATAGACAGCAGGAAAACCACCCAGTGCTGTAGCTCCCCAGTCCCACCCTCTCACTGGTTTTCCTGCGCTCTCCCTCCCTCTCCCACCTCTCTCCCCTCAGCACCTGCTGGTTTTTCCATGCCTGTCTCCCCCTCTGGCCCTGGCTCCAGGTATCCAGATGAACTTCCCACTTTGCCAAGACATCACAGTGCACAGCTATTGCCTGGAGAAGGTTTTACACTGCAGCATCTGCAAGGTGAAGAACTGAGAAATACCACAAAAACCTTCTCTCCAAAGCCTCAAACCACTTGTAAATAGGTGTTAATGACAACGAGCTCAGCACAAGACCAGACATTACCCACAGAGATGAAATTTCAGACAGAAGATGGGGATGCAGTAGCAGGACCAAGGCCACATGGGAAAGCAAAGACTGATAATGGAAGTCTGAATCTTTCAGTGTGAGAATTGGAAAGACCATCCCAGTGGCACCCAGGGAAGAAATGAAAGGATTATTTCGGATATTGTGCAGGATACACATCACTGGGCAATTCTTTTAATCCTTGTTTGAGACATCCAGTGCTTCATGCTCTGTCTGTGGCAGGAATTGACTCATATCTTGTAAAACACCTTTGCACAGCCCGACAGGTTCTTCTTGGTTAGGTTCACAAACTGAATTTAAGAGCCTGGATCACTCTTATCACCTTCCTCCTGCTCCAAGACACCCCTGTGAGCCTCTGGCTGGAGCTCACCCATGTGAAGAGATGCCTCTTAGGCTGCCAGGTTGGTGACAAATGGGCTCTTGTAGAGCTTTCTGATGGCATTGGAGCCATCCTGGGCTGGAGGTCACAGAGGACAGCACCCCACTCCTCACCTGGGATTGTGACTGCAATCCCTGGTGTCCATGCTCAGGAGGGCAGGTCCTTTTCTGTCCAGCTGTGGTGGAGGAGTAGCAGGCTCCGTTTCCCAGAGGTTTGGGTGGGTGCTTTGTAAAACAGAGGATGTTTTTTAAAACCACAGCTGCTCACAGAGCTCACACTCTCCCTCCATCCCTTGGAGAGGCTCAGCTTGGTGGCACAGCCCCAGCCCACTCCCCAAAGCAAGGGAGGAGTTTCCAATGGCTTCTTCCAGGCCTTCATGGAGGAGATTATGGAGCCGGGTCTGCTGCAGGGAACAAATTTAATGTGTTTGTGCAGTAGGAACAAAAATGACAGCGGTGTCCAGAGCAGAGGAAGCTCAGCTCACAGATTCTTGTTATGTTCACCCTGGGCTCGGCCAAGTGCTGCTACTGGCCATAAAAATATCCATTTCCTTTCTAATTTGAGCTACAACACTTGACACTTTGGCCTTGGGCAATAATGCAATGTACAAGTGCTCAGCAGACACCCTGCAGCCCTTCTTCCTGCTTTGCTCCAGCACAAATAACCCACAGTTTTCACTTCAATAAAATATTAACAGCCAAGGAGTCAAATAGCTTTCATCTGTATTTATTTCCTGACTATCATCTCATTAGCAGGAATCTGCTGGTTCTGCATGGAGTTCCTGGGATCTGGGAGAGACCAAGCTGGAGTTCAAGCAAGGAGAAAGACTTTTCCTTCCACTCCAGTGAAGTTATTAAATAAATGGCTTTTCCCCCCCCCCGCACCATGGTTTAAGATGGGCTTTGTGTAGTTACAGCGCAAGTAACTTGTCCCTAGGGAACCATGAAGGAACTAGGCTGAGGCTGATTCATCTTAAATTATTTCTAGGACTTACTAGCACTGAGTTCATGGGGATCAGGTTGTGAGGATGGGGATCTTTTCCACTGCCCAAGGTTTCCCACCCAGCTCCAGTGCAGTCCTAGAGGGGTACAGGTCTCCCATAGACTTCCATCCATCATCCCTATGGAAAAATCCCAGACACCCTAGGGTTTCTCCCCTAGACCAGCATTTCTGAGGCTGGATCATCTCAGTCAGTTCCCTTCATCCTGAGCCTGGGAGATCATTAATTGTTATTAAATCCTCCTTTCCCCTGCAGGCAGACAACTCCTTTTACTCTGAGGCTCTTGTGCAGCAGTGGCATGAACAGATAATTCTGTGTCATGTCTTGGGGTGTGTTGGGTGTTTTTTCTGGCACACAGGTCATAGAATCATGGAATGGGTTGGGTTGGGAGGGATCTTAAAGCTCATCTCATTCCACCCCCTGCCGTGGCCAGGGACACCTTCCACTATCCCAAGTTGCTCCAAGCTCCATCCAACCTGGCCTTGGACAGGGATTCAGGGGCAGGGATCCAGGGATCCAGGGATCCAGGGGCAGCCCCAGCTTCTCTGGTCACCCTGTGCCAGTGTTTTACACCCTCATTGTAAAAAATCATCTTCCTTATATCTTTCTTAGGGTTTAAATTTACCCTATTTTAGTTCAAAAACATCACTCCTGATCACGTTGCAACAGATTCTGGTAAAAAGTCTGTCTCCATCTTTCTTATAAACTCACTTTGGATCTTAGAAGGTCACCCCAAAGATTTCTCTTTCCATCTCTGCTGTTTCTTTCCTGTAGCTTCCCTGTTCCACTGTGAAATGCACCCTCTACAGCTGGACTCAAAGTCTCCTCCTTGGAGAAGAAAACAGCAGATGAAGCACCCCGGGGGGATGATTCTGGAGAGCTCCCCGTGTCCCAGCCTGGAGCTCGCTCCTGCGGCCCGCACACCCCTCCCATGTGCCGTCTGTGCCTTATTTCTTTGCTCTCCGCTCACCAGCCCAGTGAAACTCCTGACTGGAGACCAGCCTGAAGCCTCTTGAGGGCATTTCCCTGGTCAGAGATTCACCAGAAACCAGGGAAATGGATTTGAACCCTGCCGGCGCTGGGTGCGGAGCGGGACCGGCCGTGATGCTGCAGCGGGAGTTTGTGCGGCGAAGGCTCAGCCAAGCGAGGAGGGGTTTCATTTCTGAGCTCTTTTATTACACGAATTTTTATTTCCCATGAGCCGTCCAGATTCGCTGGGAAGGAGGGACACCTCGTGGCCACAGCACGAACGCATCTCCTGCTCCTCGGGCATCCTCCCCTCCCAGCCCCGGGTACATCACCCCGCGCTGCCCGCGGAGCCCCCCGGCCTCTCCCTTCTCCTCCAGGGGCTGGAGGTGGTCACGGGAAGGACAAGGGAAGGACAGGGGCTGGCCACGGGAAGGACAGGGCCTCACTCTCACCCTGGCGCCCCAATAGAGAGATGGGAAATTCTCGTATCCAGTTTTTCTTTTATTACTGACTTGAGGCGGAGCGGGGACATCGCCTGGAAGGAACGCCCCAGAGCTGGTGTGGCCCCAGGAGGTGCGGACAGGACACGCTCCCACCCTGCCCGTGGCACGGAGGGGGTGTAGCATTGCCAGCAGTGGCATCAGAAGCGGGGCAGAGATTCTTCACCCCCATACTACCACCCTGGCCACGGTCCCCTCTTCCCGGGGTTGCATTTGAGGAGCTGAGGGGTTTTTCTGTACCCAGGTGGATCACGAAGGAGCCTTCTGTCCTTCGTGCCAGAGGTGATGCCTGCAAAGTGGGCACAGCCCCCCGAGGCGGACGAGGAAGGAGCTGTGCCGTCTCTCAGGCACCTCTTCAGTCTCTGCGACAACCACAGAGCCGGCAGCATCCGCCTCCCTCACGTCCCTCCTCATTCCCCATCTCCAGGCGCGGACAGGAGGAAGGGAAACGCCTGCCCCGGGCCACCGCCGGGTGGTGGCCGTCCTGCGGCGCCGTCCCCAGCCGCTGGCGGGGCCGTGGCTCAGGGCTGCGGCTCGGGCTCGTACTGCTTCTCCGTGGAGGTGTAGAAGTCCTCGAGCACCGACTGCAGGTACTCGAAGGTGGGGCGCTCCTCGGGGTTGCTGCGCCAGCACTTGAGGATGACGCTGTAGAGCTCCCCGGGACACGTCTCCGGACAGGGCATGCGGTAGCCCCGCTCCAGGTTGCGGATCACCTCGGGGTTGGTCATCCCTGGAGGGGAACAGAGCCCGGCAGGAGTTATTCAGCATCCCGGGGGTGGGGGGAAGGTCAGCGCTCCCAGCAGCAGCTCACACCCAGGGAGGGGCTGGAGGGGCTGCGGTGGTTCCCATACCTGGGAATCATCCCTTCCTCAGGGCTGAGCTTCCCCTCCGTCCCTCTGTCCCACCCCTGACTCCCCTCTGTAAGTTTGGCTTTGGACAGGGAACTGAGGGAAGGAAACCCAGCTTGAGGAACCCCTCAGGACACTGAGGGACACGTGAGTGTCCCCAAGAGGGACGCTGAGGGGCTGGAGCATGTCCAGGGAAGGGAATAGAACTGGGGAAGGGGCTGGAGCACCAGGAGTGGCTGAGGGAGCTGGGAAAGGGGCTCAGCCTGGAGAAAAGAAGGCTCAGGGGGGACCTTGTGGCTCTGCACAACTCCCTGACAGGAGGGGGCAGCCGGGGAGGGGTCAGGCTCTGCTCCCAGGGAACAAGTGAAATAACAAGAGAAAATGGCCTCAAGTTGTACCAGGAGAGGTTCAGATTGGATATTAGCAAAAATTTCTTCACTGGAAGGGTTGTCCAGCCCTGGCACAGCTGCCCGGGGCAGTGGTGGAGCCCTCATCCCTGGAGGGATTTCCCAGACGTGTAAATGTGGCACCTGGGGACATGGGGCAGGGGTGGCCTCAGGTTAAATCGATGTAGAGGCCTTTTCCAACTTAAAGCATTCCCTGATTCTAAGAGGCAGCTGAGTGTGTCTGGGCACACGTCAGTGAGTGCCTCCAAGCCTGAAGCAGTGCTGGATGCTTGGAAGTGGCTGGACACTCTTCCGGTATTCCCAGAGCCCTGTAGCTGGGTAAGGGATCCTGTACCTGGATAAGGGATCCTGCCGTAGGTGATGATCTCTGTCAGGAGGATCCCAAAAGACCACACGTCAGATTTGATGGTGAACACCCCATAGTTAATGGCCTCTGGAGCTGTCCATTTGATGGGAAATTTGGCACCTGTCCCAAAGGAAACAAAGGGAAATAACACCTGGAGTTGGAGCATCTCCCTCACCTCCCACAGGCACAGCAGATCCCCAAAACTGATCCCTGATTCCTTTGGGCTGTTTATTATGATTCTGTGATTCTTCCTAGGAGTGGGGCTCCAGCCCTCTGATCATCTCCATGGCCTCCTCTGGACCTGCTCCACCCCAGAGCTGGATGGAGGATTCAAAACCAATGTCTCTGGCAGATTTATTATCAGACAACAACAGTAGGATTTTATTCTGTATAAAGTTTCTTTGGCTTTTGCCAAGAAAAATTGGATCAGATGATCCTTGAGGTCCCCTTTGTTGGGGTTTTAGTTTAGTCTTAGGTTTTTTTTTCTGTTAAAGGAATTTTCTCCCATATGCATGTTGCTAGGGGACAAATAGCTGTACTTAAGAAAGACAAAAAAGGGAGTGGGGCGGGCCTGGCTACTCCTTTTGTCTACACCTGGGTGTGGGGTCAGTTCGCTCTGAGCGTCCGGAGAGAGAAGCTGCAGAGAAAGGAGCTGCTGTTTCTTTTTGGCCGTTCTTCTCTTCCTGCTGGAAACAACGCCGGGACCCCAAAAGCCGCTTTCCCTGCCCTGCTGGAGGCCGAGCTGTGGCTGCCCTGCCCCGCTGCTGCTTCGAGTTTTCGCTACGCTGTAGCCCTGCTCGCCCTGCCTGCCTGGGCATCCGTGGGGGTTCTCCCATCTGGATACATCTCGCCTGCCACCCGGGATTTGCGTTCGTCCCTCCCGCTCCAGCCTGCCGCTCTAGCCCGCTGTTCCCGCCTGCCGTTTCCAGCCTGCTGTTCCTGAGAGTCCGGGATCGGCTGCCCAGGGGTTTGTGAAGCCTTTGTTCCATCCCTTCCCGGGATCCCAGGCCACCAGTGCCGCGTGCTCCCCGAGCTCGCTCCGGAGCGCCCCCTGCAGCCGCGGGGGAACCATCGCACCTGCCCTGCTCACCGGGAGCCGCCAGCGCCCCTGCCGGCTGCGAGCGGAACTGCACCCGAGGGGAAAGGGCCCGACAGCCGAGAAGGCTGGGACTGGGTTTGTGATTGTTTGCTGTTACTGCCATAGTTGTTGTTGTTTTGTTTGACTGGTTATATACATATACATATATATATATATATATATATATATAGTAAAGAACTGTTATTCCTATTTCCCACATCTTTGCCTAAAGGCCCTTGATTTCAAAATATAATAACTTGGAGGGAAAAAGGGTTATATCTGCCACTTCAAGGGGGGGCTTCTGCCTTCCTTAGCAGACACCTGTCTTTCAAAACCGAGACACCCTTCCAACCTGTTACTCTGTGGTTCTGTGAAACAACTTATTAGAAGGGGGTTGTTTTTAGCAAAAATGCATAAATATTACAGCAAATATAAATTCCCCAGTCCTTAAAGCTGCATATTTATATTAAAACCAGAATAATCCCGATCTTATTTTGTCCACCAAGTTCTTGCTTAACCTGCTGTGGATGGCAATGACTGTAAGGTTGCAATTTCAGTTTAGCTAAGAGAAAAAAACTCAGCCAGCAGCCAAACCACCTTGATAAGTAGGAACTGATCATGTTACGCTGAGGAGGAAACCACATTTTTATTTATACACATCCTCACAGGACTGAAAATCCAACTGCGGGGTGTGAAACAAGCGCCTCAGTTGTTGCACATCACGCTCTGAGTGACAAGGCTGGGAAATGCAATCTACGAAGTGAGAATTGCTCAGAGCAGACAGAGGGGAGCTGCTATTCCAGAGCAAAGCTAGCTGGAGAAATGCTGATGGAAGCTGCTTTGTACTGGAAAAGAAGCTCCTTTGGTTATTAACAGAAGCACACTGATTTCATCAAACCTTCTCTGAAGGATAAAACTGCCTTAAAAATTTGCAGCAAAGCCAAAGTTCCCCTTCATGGCAGTTTCCAAATTACATTTGGGATCTTTTACTACTCTGAAATAGTTTTGCATGTTGAAATGGGTATGATTTGTATCAAAAAGTGTTTTGGGGACAGGAAATTGAAAGAAATGTTTCTTACTTTATTAAAAAAGCCCACAAAAACTATTGGAGTTCCTTTCCTCAGAGTATGTCTTAAGGGGAATTTTATCTCTTCCCAACTCTAGATGAGGACAGATTCCAAAATTTGAAAATCTTCTGGTAAGTGCCACTTATGCCCGACTTAACTGTGTTATTTCAGCCGCTGCTGCTGCTTTCTCTGATGCTTTGTAGAGTCTCTTTGCAGTCTGAATGATTTGACCTCATACCTGGCTCAGAGTCAGAGCTCAATACAGGGATGATCTCAGAAGTATTTTTCACACTAAATGATTCTGTGATTTATTGCTTTTAAAGTTGTCCCGCTGCTGTGGAAGAGACCTGATGTGGTCAGGGCTTGGTTTGCCTGGCACACCCAGAAGCTGCTGCTGGGCCCAGATTTGTGCCTCCAGCTCCCCTCGGCAGTGCAGTGACTGAGTTACTCTGTTATTCCTTTCCTCTGGACTGAATCCCTGGGAAAACCTGGGCACAGGCAGCAGCTTTTGTTAGCAGAGGCCAAATTTCTCCAGCAAACAACTGGAGGGCCAGCAGAACTCCCACAAACAGAGCCAAAAGGGTTTTCTCCCATTTCCCTCTGCAGTTTTCAGTTGGTTTTATAGTCCCCAAGCGCTGCTGCCTCTCCCAGGACTGGATTTTTGGGTGTTTCTGTTTCTCTGCCTCTTGTCTGGCACTGGCAGCAGCAGCCACGTGGGCTCTGGTGCCCTGTGCCTGATCCCAGCCCGGTGTCCTGGCATTCCCGAGGGCAGCAGAGAGGGAGATGAGGGCAGTGCTGGGAAGGACACCCACCTTCCTGTGCCAAGTACTCGTCCTCGATGAGCCTGGCCAGACCGAAATCAGCGATTTTGCAGCAGAGCGTCTCCGAGACGAGGATGTTGGCAGCCCTCAGGTCCCGGTGGATGAAGTTCATGCGCTCGATGTAGGCCATGCCCTCTGCCACCTGTGAGGGGAGGAAGAGCCCTTCTTCATCATCACCTTCCCATTTTATCTCGGCTGTTTCCCACCCACCTTTACAAAGCATTTGTACGGCGTTGCTGGTATCTCTCCCTGATTGTGGATGTGCCTATGTTCCCCACGGATGGATGGATGGATGGACAGGTGGATCAGCAGACAGGTGAATAAATTTATATTGCCCTTGTACAGGTGCAGATATTCAGCTTCAGCAGCCTGAGCAGCTGAGTGAAGCAGAACTGAAGTGCCACTCTCTGTTTTGCTCAGAAGTCACAGCCCTGAGTTGTGTCTGCAGCAAGACCTGAAACCACATCATCAGATTCCCAGTTTCTGCCACAAGTCTCTCCTCCCCTGGGGATTTTAGTCATAAACAATCCAGGTTAAATACATGAATTAAGAAAAGGAAGAAAAAAACCCAAAAAAAACCCAAACTAGCAAATCATAGAATCATGGAATGGTTGGAAGGGACCTTAAAGATCTCATTCCCTGCCATGGGCAGGGACACCTTCCACTATCCCAGGTTGCTCCAAGCCCTGTCCAACCCGGCCTTGGACACTTCCAGGGATCCAGGGGCAGCCACAGCTTCTCTGGGCACCCTGGGCCAGGGCCTCACCACCCTCACAGGGAAGAATTTCTCCTTAAAATCTTATCAGGGTATCTGGTGTGTGATGAGCCTTTATCAATGACAGCAGCAATATTTCATTGATGAGTGCTGGGGGTTGAAAAAGAAGATTGATAGAAGACAGAGATTGCCAGGCTGAGTCTCATACTTGGATTGGGCATTTATTGGGAAGGTGAGTGGGTCTGTGCAGCCCTGGCCAGCACTGGGTAGCACCTATTAAAGCTTTTAGATGCCTGTGCGTGAGGGCAGAGCAATTTTCCACTCCATGCAGATTCTCATAAGCCTCAGAAGTCACATGTGGTTTCAGACAGGATACTCACACATATTTTCCAGTGCTGCATTTCTAACCCGTGTCAACACCCCTCTAGTGCAAGGGCTGCTTTCTGCAGTGGAAAATGGAAGAATTGATGTAATTTCCTGTCCTGATGTTAATGAGATAGGACCCGGTGCTCAGCCCGTTCCAGCCCAGAGTGTTTTTAAGCATTTACCCTCAAGACTGACCACAGGATTGAGTGAATGGGCCCAGACTGTTCTAATTTTAACTCCCATGGATGTCATTGGATCAAAAATTACGCTTGAGAGGGTCGGGTGCCTGTTGGGTTATGATGTCACCCCAACACCGCAGATAAACAGATTGCAAAATAGCTCAGTAGACTGCCCTTTCCTCGTGCTGCTCCTCCCAGAGATACCCAGGGAGTGTTTGAGTCCCTGTCTTGGGGAGGTGGTGCTGGGGTGGGAGAGGGAAGGATGAAAGTTGTTCTTCCAGTTGACACCAATGCCTCAGGGATGGGTAAAATCCTTCCTACCCCATGCTGAGGGTGACTTCTGTGAGTTTGGCACCATTGGGGTGTGGGGATTTGGTCTGTGCCCAATTGTCCTGGTCCTGGTGTGTGGTGCAGGTTGCCCACAGGAGCTGTGGCTGCCCCTGGATCCCTGGAAGTGTCCAAGGCCGGGTTGGATGGGGCTTGGAGCAACCTGGGCTAGTGGGAGGTGTCCCTGCCCATGGCAGGGGGTGGAAATGGGATAATTTTTCAGCTCCCTTCCCACCCAAACCATTCTGTGATTCCAAAGTTCTGTAACATTGACCAAAATCTTTGCTCTGAGTCACACACGGATTGCTCTGGCTGCAGGAATTTCCTCCAGCACAGAAATGCATCAAGGCAATTTCTGGGGAATGCTCCCCCTAAACCCAAGGGCTCTGTAATATGGATTAACTGGGATCATATTCCTTACCCTCAGGAATTTAAAACAAACCACAGGCTATAGTTTTCAAGAGAGGGGCTGAAACAATGAAAGATGGAGGAAGGGAAGTGGGGATTTCAAGAGAGGAGGGAAGGAGGGAAGTAATTAAGTCAAAGACACTAAATGGGGAGGGTGCATTTGTCTCCATAACATCTCACAGACAACAATGATTAAGCTGCAGATACATAAAATTTATCAGTGGTGAAGAGGGAAGGAACAGAAAGAGGTTTCTCTGCACCCCTATGGACGGTTCAAAGGAAAAATTACAGAAGGTGGCACTGCTTTAAAGTATTTTCATCCTGGTTAAAGCAAGAAGGAAAGTCTTCCACTATTATAAAGCATTTCCTCAAATATTAAGATTCCCCAGTTGTTAATTCATTAAAAAGTAACTCTATTTAATGGCTGGAACCAGAGAACCTTTACACATTTTTTCCTCAGGTCCACTTTGCCAAGAGACGCTGAGTGACGCTATGGATAAATCCCAGACCTTTATTCAGCTTTATTCAGCCTGATGCCTCAAGTTTTTTGTTTTCCCAATATTTCCTAATTAGCCTAACTGTGCTCTGGGGGAGCCAAATTCTGTCAGCAGCTGGCTGGGACCAAAGTGCAGTGATTTTGCAATTCTCATTCTTCATGTGGTTTCCCTAATTTTGCCCTATTTGTGTTTAGAGGCACCTTGGGACTAAAATGTTACAGTGCAGCTGCAGCTGTTAAGATTTGCAGCCTTTTAACTTGAAAGTTAAAGGTTTGTCTTCATAAAGAACGATATTCCCAGATTTGAGGGTCAGAACATCCTTTGTGCCTCATCATCAGAAGGGCAGAACTGCTGGTCCTGCATTGGGAGTCTCTTTTTTGAGCTTTTTCTTCTTTTTCAGTAAAAAGAAAAAGAAACTTTTTTCCTGCTCAGCAAGGCAGAAAAGCAAAATAAAAAAATCAGACCAAAATAAACGCAACCATCCCCCCAAAAAACCCCAGACTCGAGATCTCTAGCTCTGCACTAAGCTATCAGAGGCTGCCCTAGGGACAGAGCTGACATGCACAGGGACACGAGGGGGATGAGGAGAATCCCTCAGAGAGCACACCAGGAGGAGCTGTTTTTCTCCAGGACATCTTTGCTCTGACTGACTTCAGACTTGCAGGAATTCCACTGAGGCAATAACAAACCTTGGATCCTTTTCCCAGTGACTGTTCACTGACCTGAGCAGAGATGTCAATGAGTTTGGGGAGATTCAGTTGGCTTCCTTCTTCTGTCTTCAGGAAATCCAGCAAACACCCTGCAGGAGAGGAGGGACTGCTGTAACTCTTCTGAATAATCTATAAATTTCTTTCCCCTGGTGCTTCTCTGAACGTAGGCAACAAATCTGCCTCCATCCTAGAGAAAATCCGAGGAACCAGAATGGGTGTCCACTGGAGCATCTTCCTTTAGGAAAGCTCCCAAACAGCCCAAATTCCTCTGTGTTTTGCACAGATCAGTTGCAAACTGCTGGGCATTCATCATTTAAACTGTTATAAACAAGAGGGGCAAAAGAAAGGACAATTTTACCACGAGGGGAGTAAAAACCTGAATCAAACTTCCAGTGAGAACAGTGGAGGGGAGAATTTTAATTACTCTTCAAATGGAGCATCACCATTTTTTTTTCATCACCAGAAAGCCTCTTTCTGTATTAGAATCAAACTTTTGGGTCACTTTCTTGCAGATTTGGTACAACCCCCTCTTCCCCACCCCCATTCTGCATGGGACACTGGCCAGTTCACCAAACTGGTTTTGCAGAAGCCCAGCAAAGAGCCCCAGGAGGGTTTTACCATTGGCCATGTACTCTGTCACGATGTAGATGGGCTGCTTGGTGACCACAGCGTACAACTGGACCAGTTTGTTGTGCCGGAGCTTCTTCATCAGGTTTGCCTCTGCCAGGAAGGCGTCAGGATCCATGCTGCCCTCCTTCATGGTCTTCACAGCCACCTTGACGTTGTTCTTGTAGTAGCCTGCAGAGAGAGAAAGATGCTTTTCAGGGATTTTGGGCTCCCTGCAGGCGCTGTGGGGTTGTGCAATAAGGAGGAGAAGAGCTCATGGAGCAGAAAACCACAGGAACAGCTTGAATCCCTCATAAAGAACCACGGGGTAAATGCCAGTGCCAGCAGGTGTGAGAGGAGAAGGGGCACTCGTGTCACAGCTGTCAATCCGTGCAGCTGCATCAGGGATCATCCCTGCAATGAGCCCATCCTCACACAACCCTCCCTGACCCTTTCTGGGTGAAACCCCTGGGGCATTCCACCAGCTGGGCTCTCAAATCACCCAAATGCCATCCAAAAGAGGCAGGACTGTGCAGCCAGGACATGAACTCAGCCTGGTCCTGTCCGCAATCTCGATTTCCAAGGCAACCAGCAACCGCAAAGAGGGCGGCAGAGGAAGCTGAGCTCCCCCCACATCCTCTCTTGCTGATTAGCAGTGGGCAGGAAGGCATCAGGGATTGCAATCTGGGGTATAAAGTGGAGCAGGGAAGCAGAAAAAGAGAGAAAATGTCCCCCAGGTACCCTGCTGGGTGTGACTTAGGATCCTACAGCTGTGCCCAGAATTCCCAGGAGGAATGAGTGCATATCCTGAGAGATGAGTAAATAGTGACTTCAACACCCACCCCCTGTGAAACCCTTGCTCAGCCACTGATCTGTGCAAACATGAGCTGTCCAGTCCTCCCCAGGAACCCTGCAGGGTGTGTACCCATAAATATCTGTTCATCCTGAAGGATCCCCACTCCCAGAACAGTCTTGCCTTAGGGGAAAAAAAAAACGGGCTTTCCATCTCCTCTCCGTATGTCTTTGTTTCCTGGAATGGAGGGAATTCCACTTACCCATCCACACTTCCCCAAACTGCCCGCTGCCCAGCTTCTTCACCAGCTTCAGGGCCTCCCGAGGGATCTCCCACTCGTCCTGAGCCCAGGGTCTCTGGGGAGCCAGGGATGTGCAGGGGGCTGTGAGCCGCTGGCAGAGCCCATCCCCTTTCTCTGTAAGAGGACAAAGCAGAGGACAGTTCAGTGGGATGGCAGAGAAAACCTCCTCCTCTACCCACACATGCCAGGAAAAATCAGCCCATGGCAACCTCCACAGCCACACAGGGCAGGGGCGGAGCCCCCAGCCCTGGAGGGATTTAAAAGCCGTGTGGATGTGGCACTTGGGGACATGGGTTAGCGGTGGCCTTGGCCCTGCCTTGGACTCCATGGTCTTAGAGGGCTTTTCCAACCTTAATAATTCCGTGATTCCATGAAAAGTTTCAGCCAGAGGGATCGAGGCATCCGGAATGGTCCCAATCAAAGGAAAAAGCTCAAAGGGCAATAGAGGAGCAAATCATCCTGCCCAGTTATTCCAAACCCTGCTTCCCAAGCATCCCTCCTGCATATCCCAGCAGCATTCATCTCTTTCCTTTCCTGATGGGACACACTCCCTGACTTGAGGGCTGCGGGCAGAGCTCACCCTTGTAATTCCCTAGGATGGAAACCAGGACGTGGGTTCTGGTTGTAGGATCACACCTGGCCCATGGGAGCAGCTGGAGCAGCTGTGGTGTCTCCCAAGCCCGTCCTCCCTCTGTCCCCACTCTCTTCCAGGACACAAATCCAAACAACTTACGGCTGTAATGATGGATGAGCTCTGGCAGGCTGGAGAAAGTCACCCTGGGGGAGATGTAGTACCCCCCACCATCCAGGGAGCGGATCCTGTAGTGTTTGATGATGTCCCCGTGAGCGGAGTTGTTGTCTCTCACGGACAGGGAATAGGCGTCTGGAGAAGGAGCAGAAGGAGCTGTGAGGACAAAGTGCACCCCAGCCAGGGACCAGCTGCCTCCTCTTCCCTTGGCTGCCTCCAGCTGCAAACCAGCCCTGGCTGGTGCCTTTCCAGGGCAAGTGCCCCAGAATTTACAGCTATACATTTCCCTCTCTCCAAGGTGAGGGGAGAGGAAGAAAGTTCATCAGAGCTTAACTGATGCTCTCCAGGCTTCCTGGAGTAAGAAGTGCCTGTGCTGTGTTACAGCAGCCCCGTGGAAGCACTGTGGGAAGCAGCAGCACCTCCCCAGGCAGGGCAATCAGATGTTCCTTAGGTCAGGATGGTCTTTCCACAGATCCATATTCCCATCTGAGATCTGTCAACCTCAGCATCACAAAATCAGAACGGTTTGGGTTGGAAAGGACCTTAAATTTCATCCTGTTCCAACCCTCTGCCATGGGCAGGGACACCTTCCACTAGCCCAGGCTGCTCCAAGCCCTGTCCAGCCTGGCCTTGGACACTTCCAGGGATCCAGGGACAGCCACAGCTTCTCTGGGCACCCTGTGCCAGGGCCTCACTGCCCTCACAGGGAAGAATTTCTTCCTAACGTCTAATCTGACCCTGCTCACTTTCAATTTAAAGCCATTTAAAGTCATTTTCCTCTCAATTAAACATTATGAAGCCTTTGTGCCAAGGTCAGTGGTTCAGCTGGAGGGGTACAGAAGGGGAGATAGGGAGATTTGTCTTGTTCAGTCATAAAGTTGTGACTCTGGCTAAACCAGGTCTAGAGATCCCCATCTGGAATCTTGTCCCTTTTGGGCTTCAAGAGAGCTGCTCAGCCATCCACCACTCCAACCTCCTATTCCCTCCGTGAGAATCTAACCCAAGGTTGGTTTTCAGTGCACAAAAGCATCACTAGATGTTGCTGCAGAGCAGAACTTCCAGCCTGTGTCAGTGTGACTCAACGCAGCTCAGCAGTGGGGCTTTTTCCCTTCGTCTGGATCCTATTTCTGGAGTGAGTTGCTACAAGCCCGCTGGGCTTTTCTAAGTCTAATATGTCACCTGGGCTGATAAACTGCCCATTTTGATGTTTTTTAATGAAAAGACAAGGCTGTACATGCTTAAAAGTGTGTGTCTGTTCATGCAGGATCATAAAAAGAAGCAGGGCCATCCACAGCAACTCTGAAACCCCAATCCTGCATGTGAGGGGAAAGTTTATTAACATAAAATCCTCACTGGCTGGTGTTTCTCCATCCCAGCATCAGCGGTTTTCCTTACACCGTGCCTGAAAACCATTTGCATTTATAAAAAGCAGCAAAAAACCCCACCTCTGGGGATATTTGCTCTGTTGAAGTGATCATAAATCTTTACAAGCGGAGTTTGGAAGAGCCTAAAGTTTTTCCAAGTGACAGCAATCATTTTGAGGGGACCTCCTTCCTGCAGAGATCAGATCTGGAGGTGTAAAGTTCATGGAAAAACCTGATGGTTTAAATGCAGGGCCAGGGAACCTCAAATTTGACATGGTGGTCTCCTCAGCAGAGGAAGCTCTTCTGATTCTCTTTCCTTCACTTTGAATGTCAGGCAGAAGACAGATTGAGAAGCCCTTTTGGTTTGATCAGTCTTGCAGCTGAACAACTGAGAAACAGCCCTGAAACATCTCCAACAGGGCAACAAAACCACAAGAGAAGGCAAAGGAATGGCTCCTCTGGCTCCTCTGTGGTACCCATGTGGCCCTAAGTTCCAAAATAATGATAATAAACATCAAGGCCAAAGGCTGGGCTTGAGAATCTTAAGGGATCATTTTCAAGCTAAATGATTCTGTGAAGAAGAATATGACAATGATGACAACACCTATATGTCATTATTATTACTATTACTATTACTGCTATTATTAACTTCCACTATTGCTGTTGAGGGTGATGATGTTGTTTTAATTTCAAAGAGACTGACATATTGCCCAGGCCAGGCTGCAGCCCAAGAGAGTTGGGCTCACATGGCACAAGACCAAGAGGGTGCTTGGCGTGCCTGGGACACGGCTTAGGGTTTGCGTGTTACAAATTTTTACAGGGCAAGGCCTGCTCGAGGAAGGAGCCAAATGTGGTGTGAAGGCAGCTGCACTGAGGCCAAAGAACCCTGGGGAAGGAAATCCAGGAACTGATGATGAACATGTCTGCCAGGGAGCGTCTGGGGGCTGAGAGTCAGCAGGGAAGAGGAGACCTGCCCTGTTTGCCAGTGTGGTTGCACCCAAAATGCTTCCCCTCCCGCAGGATCTCCTTTCCAGGCCCCACCAGCCCTCTAAACTCTCCTGCACCTTTCAGAGACAGGGCCAATCTCTGGCCTACTACCTGTGTTAATTTTTACCCTGTGATTAAGATAATGACTGAATTTCACCCCCAGCCACAGTTAATTTGCTGCAGGGAGTGTGGTGGAGCTTCCCTGTCATTCTCCATGGCCGGTTACTGTTCCCTTGGGAGTTGCTGTGCAGAGGCAGAGCACCAAGGCTGGAAAGATTCAGTTCTTCCTTCGCAAAATCATGGAATGGTTTGGGTTGGAAGGGTCCTTAAATTTCATCCTGTTCCAGCCCCTGCCATTGCCAGAGACACCTTCCACTAAACCAACTTGTTCCAAGCCCCATCCAACCTGGTCCCTGCTCCCAGTGACAGCAGCAAACGAAGATCATTACGTGGACTCCTAATTCCCCCTGATGATATATCCAGGATAGACAAAAGGAATTCTTGCTCCTCAGCCACAAGGGGCATTCACCTGTCCTGCAGTTCTGCACCACATCCTGGCACAGACCTGGGTAAAGAATCTGGAGTACAAAATTTATGGAACAATCTCTTCATCAAAATATTGACCAGCCCTGTCACAGCATCCCAGGGCAGTGGTGGAGTCCCCATCCCCGGCAGGGTTTAAAAGCCATGTGGAGGTGGCACCTGGGGACATGGTTTCGTCCATTTCTTGGTCCTCTAGCTCTCAACAGCCCCTTAAATTCTTCCCGATGGGAAGCACAGGAGCTCGGCTGGATGCAGAGGCTGAGCTCAGCGAGGTCCCTCCTGCCAGGAGCAGAGATGCAGGAATCCTGCCGGGAGCCAGGAGCCTGTGGCTTGGCACAGCTGGGAGATTGTGTTCCTGCAGCTTTTGGAATGATTATTGCTTCAGGGGGACTTTGTTTATTTGCAGCAGCTTCAGCAAGGACAGTGCTCCGCCGATGATTTCACTGCCGGCCTGCTTCCCACACTGTCCCCATATTTCCATCTTCCCAGGATGCTGGATGTGCCTTTCATGAACTCTGAGAAATGTTGGCTCTGAAGATTTGCAGAGTTTCTGCACCTCAAACCATGAGGCAAATGAGATTCTGCTCAGGATGGGCTGGAAATAGGTGCTGCTCTTAGGGTGCAGAACCCATCCCGCTGTGCCTGAGACATCCCAGTATGAGATAACCACCTCCCAGTTTAAGTCACTAATGGGGATTACCTCAGCCCAGTGCTTGTCCCTGATGGTCAAATTTTGCTGGTGATGTGCAAAGTGAATGAAAACACACGTCATGGGGAAGGAAAACAGGAAAAACAGTGGGGCTCTAAGGGCAGGGTTAACTCCATGTCCACTGCTCTGGACATCTCTTGGTGGGCCACAGGATGCTTTACATCAGGGAATTCAGCTTCATGGCACCTTTGGAGATGCAGGGCTTTGTCTTTTCCCCTTCTCTTTAGGGAGGAGGAAGCTGTGGCTAAGATGGATCAAATGTGGTCATTCAGGCAGCCCAAAGCTGGGCACACAGGATGATTCAGAGGATGAGGTGTTTGAAGGAAGAACACCCATATTTTACACCAAATATCAGAAAAGGCACAAGGCAGGGACACATTTCAGAGCAGAACCCGATCTATGAGCATTTGGGGCTCATGGGGCTTCTACGGAGTGGAACCCACCACACCTGCTAATGCAGAATATTCCACACCTCGTTCTTCTTGACAGCAGAGACAGGGCATTAAGGATCTGGTGATTTCTCCTTGGATTTCAGGACTCCACCTCTGCTCAAGCCCTGTGTGACCAAGAACCACCCAAACTCCAGATAATTGCAGAAGTTGGGGACAATTGTCCTGCACAAGTGTAGAGAAAGGTCTGATCCCATGCAGGTGTGGCATCTAAAGATGTCACAAAGACCAGGACCACGTGTGGACAGAGCTTCAGACACAGCATGCGAGTATTTGGTCTGTGTTGCTCCCTGCCCTTCCTGGGTGTGACAAACAATCACACCAGTTCCCCAAATATCCCAGCAAACAAAGGGAGAGTGGGAATGGGATAAACAGAAGAGCAGCATGTGTTGACAAGTCCCAAGCCTGATCATTGCAAAGGCACCGCAAAGGTAGCAAGGAAAACCAGATACAGCAGAAAAAGTGACTTATAAAGTGAAATGCTTAGGAACAAATCTTTTAAATGTTTCCTGAACTAAAACTTCTGAAAGCTGCAAATCCCTAAAAATTCTGAAAGCTGCTCCTGCTTGCCATCAGCTCAGCAGGGATGTGGGGAGGTGAGCCCCGGCATGGGGCAGAGGGGGGAATTCAAAGTAGGGTGCTAAAGTCTGACACAGCCGCACTGCCTGAGGGCTGAGGGAGAGAGATACAGGAGGATGAGATTCCAGCTGCTGCATCCAGAGCCTGGCACTATTTAATTTTCTCTGGAAATGGTGGAAGGAGCGCTTCCATGGTGGAAGGAACAGATGCTCCCTTGGAGACCTCCCTTGTGAACAGGAGAAAAAGGAGATAGGAAAAGAAGAAGGAGAAGCTACAGAAGGCAAAGCCAGGTGTAGGATGGAGGATCCAGACTGTCTGTTCCCTCTCTTACTGTTTGGCCTGGGCCTTTGGAAGTGTTTGGGAAACTAGTCAAGGAAAAAAAAGAAGGTTCCATATGATTTCAGATGGATGCTCCAGCTCTCTACTGATCGAGTCATGGTTGGACACCATGATCTCAGAGGTTTTCCAACGTCAACAATTCCTTGATTCTACTGGGAAGACACAAAGCACCTTTTTTCCATGTTTCAAGGAAAGACTCCTGCATCCATTTGAAAGGAAATGAACCAAATGACAACAAGACTGATGAAACCGGATCCTGATCTACTCCATGGAGCAGAACCATGGGACCACCATGAGCATCATTTCCTCCATGCTGTAAACATGATGGCCCAGAGGAAACAAGGAGGAAAATGTAGGAAAGAAACAATATGGAATTCCCATGGGACAACCTAAACTTTCTTCCAGACTCTGTGAATTAATAGCACAGAGCAAAGAAATTGAAATTACATGGTTAAATATTATGGTTAATAACTATACCCCAGTGCCCAAGAGGATTGGCCACAATGCTGTGCCCTTTCCATCCTCATTGGATCATTTCTTCAAAAGTCATGTTCATACGGATAGAAAGTGGATGAAATCCATCTATCCTGCTCCAGTCAGTCTCCTTCCAAAAGTTCTGGTTTGTATGAATTCCCCTTGCTACCAGAAAAAACATATTTCCCCTGGGAAAATAACTTTTCCCAAATTTCTGCAAGTTTCTGTTGAAGATGGGAGAAACACTCCTTCAAGACTGCATAGAAATACTCCAAAAAAGCAGAGACATTTCCTTGGGAAGAAAAGGGAAAGAAAATGGAAAATAAAACCCCATACCTGTTTTAGGAAATCTGCTTATTTGTGCTCCTGTGTCTCTGCCATGAACTCCAGTGAAGAGCCACCCTTACCACAGACAGAACTGCAGATCTCAGTGGCATCACGAGCAAATCTTTGCCCTCCAAGCCCCCAGCTCGCTCCTAGAGCCCTGCTGAAGGTTTTCCAAGTCTGGACAAAAACGAGGAGTTACCTTTGCTCCACAGATCTCACCTTTGGTGCTTTCACTCTCCCGGATGAGGAAAGAGCCAACTTTGTTCCCAGAAGACAACAGCAGCCTTTCAGCATCTTTTCTGCTCAGAGATCTAAAATACCACCTGAGAGAGAGAAAAGGCAAAATCATGGCTGGAAAAGGAAAAACTCTAAAAAAAATGGAATTCTTTCCAGTTAGTTCTTTCTTTTATCATTACACTGGGAAACTGAGGGTTGTTTTTATCACCAAATAGTTTTTTATCTGCTGGAAAGTGGCAGTAACAGACTGTTTTGGGTAGATTAACACCAGATTTGGGTCACTTTGGGCTTGTTTCACAGCCTGGAAACCCAGACAGCACAAGGAATAGATGGGATGTGCAGGATCCCATACACAGGAGAAGTTCTGGTTTTGGATACAAAGAGCTTTTATGTCTCAGCCACATTTCTGTGCACTGCTAAATATTTGCTGAACTCAGTGACGGTTGTGTCCCTCCAAGAGAGATTGAAAGCAGGACTGATCATTTAGGGCTGAATGCCACAGAGGAGGATAACTCATGGAAAAAAATTCTCCTTCTGTTTGTATTATAGGCAAAATAAACTCTTTTGACTCCAGTCTTTCATTCCATCTTCCTTGCAGGGAGGCTGCATCTGGGCTCATTAAAAAAGCAGCACTGTGGGTCTGGGCACTGGCACTCAGTTTTCCTGTTAAACTGTTGGTGTGGCCCTTGGCACATCCAAGACCTGGATCAGTGCACCCCATCCAGAGATTCCCAGTTTACACGTGGATACCCTTTGGAGGGTGAAGAGGTTTAACACCATTTGTGTGGGTGGACTGGCCCAGTGGGACCAGAGGATGGTCCCTGGCAGTGCCACCATAACCCTTCTGTTGTCCCCCCCAAATCCTTGTTTTCCACAGTGCGTGGGACAAGAACCTTTGCCCACTTCCCCATAACCACCTCATCCTCCCTTTCCACCCCAATATGATGCTTAAAAATTTGTCCTGAGCTTTTGGGCGGCGTTGTTTGGGATGAGGAAAGACCTCCTGCCATCCAGCCCAGCAGTGACATCTTCCTGCCATCAATAAAGCTCATCCTGGAGCTTGTTGAGATCCAGGGCACTGCACTCGTGTTCACCACTCAAAAGCTTTCCCACTTACTTTTCCTCTTCCAAACTGTCCACTTGTGCCACAAAGTTACTGGGGATGTATCCTTTCTTCCCAGTGCTGAGGGACTTTGCCAGCCACCAGTCCCCCTCGCTGCAAAGGGAGCAGAGGAAAAGGTGTGAGTGCCCAGAGGGGATTTTGTGACAAGCTGAGGCTGTGAGGATTTGAGCACTGACTGTGGGGTTTGAGCACTGCAGATGGACTCGGATTCCTTCATCCACTCTGCAGCTCCCTCTGGATTCCCTAGGATGGAAATCAGGTGTTTGGTGTTTCAGGGACTTGTGGAGGTGTCAGGCTCTTTCCATGAATGCTGAGCGACCACAGACCCAAACCTTTGCCACACACCTCAAGTGAGAGAAGGGGAATCTGGGTCATGGGGTTTATTTTGTCTCTTGAACAGGGGCGTTGAGGGTCCTTTTTGCTCCTTCCTTTGCCTTCCGGACACCCCACCTTACTGTCCCACTGATGACTGAGCCACCAGCCATGACCCAAAGCCATCCCTATGCAGGGGTTCTCCATCTCCCTGTCCCACAGGTCCCAGTCTACGCAGTCTGGGTGAGAAATGTCACCTCTTGAGGCCCCCTCACAGAACAGCCAAAGACTGAGCAGCCCTACAGGGTCTGGGGCCCCCAAGCCCACCTATGCCCTGTTATGGACTGTGCCTCTTCTGTGGTGAGTTTGAGAAGTTGAAATGAAACCTCACAAGTCTCTGGCTCAGTTCTGTCCTTTCCTCTGACTACACCCAACCCACATCCTTTGCAGAAGCACAATCAGCACAAACACAGGACAGGAGCTGGTTTTTTCTCTTGTTGTTATTTATGCTACTTCTGCACCCACAGGCCTCAAGGTCCCAGTACCACTCAGGCAGGGACAATACCCAGCCCAGAGTATCTGTGACCCATGGAAGTGTCACCGTGCAGAGAGAAGAGGGCACCCACAGCCAAGGCACAGGCTTAGCTCTGGTCAGCTGCAAAGTGGTGGCTGACCCCAAGGTCCCCTTTCCCAGCCTCCCCACGCTCCTCATTGAACTTCCTTCCGGCAGCAGGTCACTTACTTGGAGAGGACCTGGAGTTTCTCCCCCTTGACCAGCTCCAGGTCACGTTCACTTGAGGCAGGAAAATCGTACAGTGCAACCACAAACAAGTGATCTGAAATAAGAATTAACTCCTTTGAAGCCAGCCTGTTCCCTGAGTGGCTTGATGCACACCTGGGTGTATGGTATGGCATTTCAGCCCCTAAACACGGGGCTCTGTCACCCTCCCACCCCCAAATCCAACCTTTGCACCAACCCAGCTTTCCTGCTCACCCCAACCTCTGCTCAGGGATTAACACTGATTCAACAAAGCATTTCCTGTGCATGTATTTTTAAACACTGCAGAACCACCTCCCCATTCACAAAACTCAGAGTGTCAACAAAAAAAGGGGTTTGTGTGGAATTAGAGGGGTCATAAATAACCTGTCAGAGTTCAGCCTGAGTTTTACACTGTGGTAAATGAAAACTGCCCTAGCAACCTTTCCCAAGGTGGCTGTGGAATTTGACTCGAAATTATGAGTTTTTTAATTGAAAAAAATATAAAGTCATTTCAGTTTCCATTTTTTGAGGCCTTTTCTAGGATTTAGCTCTCCCTGGCCTCGTGGTCTGTGGCCTGTGCACTGGGCTCATCCGGTATCTTGCCATCCCTCCCTCTTGCACACAATTCCTTGCAGATCATAGAATGGAGCATAGAATGGTTTGGGTTGGAAGGGACCTTAAAGATTATCTTGTTCCACCCTCCTGCCATGGGCAGGGACATTTTCCATTAACCCATTTTCCACTGTCACACACTGTTCCAAGCCGTATCCAACCTGGCCTTGGACACTCCCAGTGGCAGGGCAGCCACAGCTTCTCTGGGCACCCTGTGCCAGAGTCTCACCACCCTCACAGGGAGCAATTTCTTCCTCACGTCTAACACAAACCTGCCCTGTGCCAGTTTAAAACTGCTGACCCTTGTCCTGTCAATATCTGCCCATATAAAAAGTCCCTCTCTCTCCTTTTTATGAGCCTTGTCCACGTGCCACAATCCTCTGACACAGCCCGGGGCAGATCCTTGTGGGCTGGGGCTGAACCTCTTGGTTTGCACACCCGAGAGGTGCTGAGGTTGCTCTCGGGGAAGTGGTGCAACCCTTCCCCTGTGCTCTGCACACTTGGAGCTGCTGAAGCAGAAAAGAGCAGCTATTTCGGGCCAGATCTAACTTTATAAAAAAGATCAGCACAAGCACAGGACCACAGAAATCCAACCAAAACACCATGGTGAAAAAGAAAAGAAAAGGAAAGGAGGAGGAGAGAAAGAAGAAGGAGAAAAAAGGAGAAGGAGAAAAAAGGAGAAGGAGAAAAAAGGAGAAGGAGAAAGAAGGAGAAGGAGAAGGAGAAGGAGAAGGAGAAGGAGAAGGAGAAGGAGAAGGAGAAGGAGAAGGAGAAGGAGAAGGAGAAGGAGAAGGAGAAGGAGAAGGAGAAGGAGAAGGAGAAGGAGAAGGAGAAGGAGAAGGAGAAGGAGAAGGAGAAGGAGAAGGAGAAGGAGAAGGAGAAGGAGAAGGAGGAGGTGAAGGAGAAGGAGAAGGAGGAGGTGAAGAAGAAAAGAAGAAGAAGGAGAAGCAGAAGATTGAGAATAAGGAGAAAGAGAAAAAGAAAAATAGAATAAAAATAAAACTAAAATTTAAAGCAAAAAGAAAAGAAAAGAAATAATAAGAAAAAGAAAAGGAAAAAGAAAAAGAAAAGGAAAAAGAAAAAGAAAAAGAAAAAGAAAAGGAAAAAGAAAAAGAAAAAGAAAAAGAAAAAGAAAAAGAAAAAGAAAAAGAAAAAGAAATAAAGAAAAAGAAAAAGAAAAAGAAAAAGAAAAAGAAAAAGAAAAAGAGAAAAAGAAAAAGAAAAAGAAAAAGAAAAAGAAAAAGAAAAAGAAAAAGAAAAAGAAAAAGAAAAAGAAAAAGAAAAAGAAAAAGAAAAAGAAAAAGAAAAAGAAAAAGAAAAAGAAAAGAAAAAGAAGAAAAAGACAGAATGGGAACTGTGCTGCAGCAAGGCTTCAGCTTGTGCTCAGCCTAATTAATGCACTGAGAGCGATGGACAGCCTATTATTAGCATTTTTCAAAACAGCCTGTCAAGCCACTGTCTCTGGGTGACCTTTTCAAATAATGCCACCAGCAAGAGAGCCAGACTGGCCCTTTGTCACGGCAAGATAACAGTGTCTCTGGGGCAGCTTGGGTTCGTGTCTGTGCAAGGCCGGCTGCTGCTCCAGTGGCAATTTGTTAGGGAGGAGAAAGGGTGAGCGTGGGAGGAAAGGCAGCTTTGGAAAGCAGAGCCCTGAGCAGCTCCCTTCAGGCTTTTCAGAAGGAAATAAGAGATCCATGAGAGGTTCCAGCAGAGTCTCTCTCCCAGGATGGGGAAGGATGATCAGTCACAAGGGAGAATGCTTTGAAGTCTGAAAATAGCTGGCACGGTTGGGGGCTTCCCCTTGAGGCAGCTCGAATTAGCAATGCACCCAAACTCTGTCTGCCTCCTTGAGAAAGTTGTTATCACACATCTGCTCTGACATGAAAGGGTTTGGGGCATGTGCTTCCTTCGAGGTGTCCACAACCAGCCTGCGATCCACACACACCCTCCCGGTCCTCTTGAAAGGGAAATAATGCAGTGATCACACTCGTGCTTGGAAAAATAGGAGCAAATGTGTAAATATCTTCAAGCCCAGAGTGGCTGTGTACTCCAGAAAATGGAGTTTTGGTGTGGAAGGAACTGACGTAAGTGAAAATAAATGAAATTAAAAAGAGCAAATGCAGCAAGGACAAAAAGGGTTTGTATGCTGAAAAAAAACTTTATCACCTCTTATCCCAAAATAGGCGCTGAGAACACTGCACACTAAAAATGAGCCAGAAGAAAAGCTCTCTCTGCCCGAGCCAGCAGGAGCTGCCATGCCAGGATGAAAGGGGCTCTCCCTGTCTCTGAGTCCATCACCCCACAAGAAACACACGGCTGACACTGCCTTGGCCTGTTTGATCCACTCAGGCCATGAGAGGCTCCGCAGCGGAGAAGCCGTTGGGTCTGCGAGGAGCGACTGCTCTGCAGATAAAGCTGCCAGCCCCGGGACTTTGTTTGGGAGCCAAACACATCCTGCCTCAGAGCTGCTGTCAGGAAAGTCTGATACCAGCAGGGTTTGCAGAGGCTGAGGGCCAGTGTGGTGGCTCAATAGGAATGATTCAACCAGTCCTCCCACCGCTGGCCTGTCTCAAATGGAAGGTCTCTGCAACCGTCTCGTGGCCGTGAAGCTGGGCTGAGACTGTGCCAGGGTGCCCCAGAGGATCATCCATTGGTTTAGAGCCCTTTTAGGATGGCCATGGTGTAAGTGACACCTTGCAGGACACGTTGGCCAGCTGGGTGCACTGAGCTATGAGTTACTGCTGCTGGAAATGTGGTCAGCTTTCTGTCTCAGCCTGGCATGGCCTGGTTGGAATCACTGAATCAGTGAAGTTGGAAAAGACCTCTAAGGTCATCAAGTCCAATCACTCCCCCAGCACTGCCAAGGCCACCCCTAAACCATGTCCCCAAGTGCCACATCCACATGGCTTTTAAATCCTTCCAGGGATGGTGATTGCATTGTTTGGGCAGCCTGTTCTGAAGATTCATAACCCTTTCTGTGAAAAAAATTTTCCTAATATCCAATTTAACCCTCCCCTGGTGCAACTTGAAGCCTTCTCTTCCTGTCCTTTCACTTTTTACCCGGGAGAAGAGCCCAACCCCTACCTGGCTACAATCTGTTTTCAGAGAGTTGTGCAGAGCCACAAGGTCCCCCCTGAGCCTCCTTTTCTCCAGGCTGAGCCCCTTTCCCAGCTCCCTCAGCTGCTCCTCCTCAGATGCGCTCCAGATCAAAGTAAACATTTTTGATGAGAAATTTCAATTTCTCACTGAAAACTCAGCCCTTTCAGTAGAAACAACCCTTCCTTTTCCCACTTCTGCTAAAACCTACATTTCTGACACAATTCCTTTCAAACACAAAACCGTATCAGGAACAATAAAAAATGACCAAGAATTTCAGCATTAACTTTGAGATGCTGCAAAAGAGCTCAAGCTCCAGAGCATGCTGAGCTTCCACCCCCTGAAACTCAGTCCCATTCAGCAAAATTCAAGTGAAGAGGTGGGAGAAGTTGTGGTTCCTCATCAGAAGGAAGGACCTTGCAGAGAGTTCGACTCCTTGTGTTGTTGCAGGTTATTAAAATGCCTGAGAACAGGTACCCAAAACAACCAATTCTTTCCATCAGTGGGATTTAAATCCACCTGTGAGCAGCTGGCAGGGCAAGGGCAGGGGTCATTCTCCCTATTTTCTATGTCTTATCCATCCAATGCAAGCGAACAGCAGCTCTAACATGGGTTGGGTTTGGGGCCCACCATGGGCCAGGATTTTGCTGTGCCGGGGGCTTTGGCAGTTCAGAATTAAAATTTTGACTCCACAGAGACCTAAAACCAGCCTTAAAAACTTTGTGATTGCTCAGGGAACAATGTTAAAATGAATGGAAGACTCACACCGTGGAAGAACCACCTCCAGTGAAAAAAAGGATCGGTGGTGCCACGTGCACCACGTTGAATCCAGTTTTGCACTCCTTGCCTGGCTTTGTGTTACTTCCATGAGGATAAATAATGTCAGGAGCCGCTAGGCTTTTGTTAAAAATGAATGAATAAATAAATAAATAAATAAATAAATTCTGAGACAGGGGTGTGAAAGCTGGAAAGTGTGAAACAATTTCAACAACTCGAGATCAGAAAAAAACCCAAACATTCAAAATGCAAGGAGAGCAAAAAAACGCCCACAAAAATTAAAAAAAAAAAACCAAGGGGAAAAAAAGGGTTGATTTTACATTACATGCCACACTTCCACAGCCAATAATTTTCCCTGATTGAATTTTAAGTGCTCCCACAGGATTTAATTTATCTCTTTGAATTTTTTTTATATGAAGTGATTGCCTGGATTTTGTGCTTTCTCTTTCGATTCACTTGAATTGCTGTCATTTAGGAGAAGATCTCTGGTATCTCAAATACCTTGCATGGCTCTTATCAGCCCATTTTACCACAAAGGGCACAGGCAGATGTACCATCATTTCAGGAAATTCAGACACTGGCAGAGAAAAATAGGAAGTTTCCCACACTGTCAGTGTGAATATTCCTCCAGAACTGGAACTGAATCTAATGAACAAAATTATTTTTGAGAGCTGAAAATGGCTAATATGGTACTTAATCCATTTTTTAGCATCTTTCCACTTCTGCCTTTGGGCATGAAGGAGAAGTAAAATCTGCCTCCCTGATCACAATTTCTGCTGTGACTCTGACCAGGGTGAAAAAATCCTGTGATAAAAATCCTGTGAAAAACTGTCACTCTCTGCTCAACTGGGGAGGTAGAAGAGCATGGCCACTTGGAATTGTGCCATGAAAACAATTCTGCAAAAGAAAATGTGGTTTCTGGAAAAGTGGTATTTCCATGAAAACACACCCCAGCTCACGTGGCTGAGGAACTTCACCTCCCACAGATTTGATCTCCATAACAAACGCCGAATTTGAAGAAAATGTTGGCCTTGCAGGGGTTCCCGTGCTTGGACCATGGCAGGGGCCCTCCATCATCATCCACAAGATCTAAGAAGACCTAATGCTGTCATTCCACCCACCCCATTTATTCACCACCCCTTTTTTCTTCCCTCATGCCCTGTCTCCCCTAATCCTACCTTTCCATCCACATGAAGAACTTTCATGTGTTGCTGACTGCTTTCCTCTAAGCTTCCTCTGTTTTTTCCCCCCTCTTCTAATTATCTCTCTCTCTGTCCTTAATCTGCAGAACTTCTTTGATAAGAATACACACGAGCTGCTGCTGAAGGCTGGGCAGAAGGAGCAGAGGGCTCCCTGCTAAAAGACACCATCTGTGATCTGCAGATAATTGCAGGGGTGGATGAAGCCAACGGCCCATCTCCAGGCAGGGGCTCTGTGTATCCTTATTTTGTGCTCTTCCCTTTCTTCTCCTTCTCTTTGTAGCCTCTCTGGGCTCTCTGATGCCTGTGATTTCCTCTGAAATTTTCAGCTGGCTGCATAAAGCATCTATGACTTGTCACGCTGCAGACAGGGCAGAGCAATCTCACGCAGCTCCAGTCTCAGATCTCCCTTTGCTCCACCAATCACAGAATTGGAAGCGACCTTAAAGATCACCTGGTTCCAAAGGAGAGGGAGTGATTTTCCCTCTTGGTTTCTTTGATGAGCAGGGGAAAGTTGGCAGCTGCAAAGACTTGGTGATGTAAACTGAGTTTTCTGAACCACTCTGATAAACTCCCTGTCAGGCACGGCTGCAGATACAGAAACCACACGCCTGTGACGTGATGGCTTGTCCTCAAACTCTGCCATTTGGGGACCACCACCCTGCAAAACCCCACGGGGAGGCAAAGAAAACAGAGCCTTACCTTGTGCAGAGGCTTGGTTTAGATGAGGGTTGTTGATAACTTGTCTCCCCTGAGATAGAAATAGAAAGGAAAATGGAGATATTTATTACTTTGCAGTGTTTCAGGAAGAACTGATTTCAGCTTCACAGACGAGTGGGAGTCTGGTCCAGAGACCACTGCTGGCAGTCAGCAGCCTCCGTGTCTGGCTCCACACGTGTTGTGATGGCCTTAGCACATTTTGCCATGAGGTGTTTGTAGCTGAATTAACAGAAAGCTGGAATAACCCTTGGCTTCCCTCTGAGTTAAAGCAGAAATCTGCTGCCAACTCATTCGGACCCTGCTCTATCCCATCTGATGCCAGATTTCAGACCAGTGAGGGATGAGATATGAATGGCCCAATTGAGAAATGGCAAATGCAGTATCATTTCAAGCAGAAACCCAGAAATATTGTCTGTCATAATTGTCCCAAGGCTCGTGGAATATCCTTTGCTCAGGGTTACGTTCAGAAAACAGAGGCAGTGGCTGTAACAACAAATTAATCAGAGAACTGTAGAAATCATAGAGTGTTTGATGGTCCTTGTGGATATCCACTCAGGATGTTCTATGATTCAATGATTCTGTGACTTCTGAGTTGGAAGAGACCCACAAGGATCAATGATCCAACTCCTGTCCCTGCACAGACACCCCAACAATCCCACCCTGTGCATCCCTGAGAGCGTTGTCCAAATGCTCCTGGAGCTCTGGCAGCCTTGGGGCAGTGCCCATTCCCTGGGGAGCCTGTTCAGTGCCTGACCATCCTCTGGGGGAAGAACATTTTCCCCAATATCCAGCCTAGATCTCCCCTGGCATGGCTCCAAGCTGTTCCCTCAGGTCCTGTCTCTGGTCACAGAGGGCAGAGATCGGAGCTGCCCCTCCGCTGCCCCTCAGGAGGAAGTTACAGACTGAAATTAAATAGCAACAAGTTACTGCAACTTATCGGGGCACACTTTTAAAATGCTGTCATGGTCCCTGGTTTGGTTTGGCCCTGCTGCTGGAGCTGGGAAACTGTCCATAGATCATTCCAAATGAGCTGGGATGGAACCACCTTGTTTTGGGGGATAACAGTTTGAAACTGGCCTTCACCCAAGTTCCAGCGCCAGCCTTGTGATCACTCCAAGGGCCCAGTGCCTCTAGTGGGTGTTTGACCACTCCCAGGTATTTTTATACAAGTGCAAAAGTGGTGAAATATGGACACAGAACTAAAAACACCTCATGTTTTCTGCCTGCACCACCCTTTGACCCCTACTTAGCCGAAATGTGGGGTGGGGGAGCAGCTCATCCGCTGCCATTTCTCATTTAACTGGAAGAAATTTGGATTTCCCTTGACATGTGAGAGTTGAGTGCCTGTGGCAAAAAAATAAGGAATGGTCAATGATACTGTATTTACAGCGATACTGGCTCCTCTCCAGTGAGCTGGAGAGAATGAAATTTAGGAAAATAACATCTTCTTGGTCAATTTGACATCTGCTGTCATGAAAACTGGGCTGAATAGCCATGGGAGAACTCAGAAATTACACTAAAGGAGTGAAAAGCATCTCCAGCTGTCATAGAAAGCAATAACTGGAAATTCCTCCCCTCTCCCAGGGTTCGAGATGGTTTTCACATGAGAGTTGCACCTCGAGTTTGTCTTGTGCTGGCTGCTGGCTGCAGTGCTGTCAGGGGCAAGGAAAGACAAAACGATTTCATGTCCTCTGGACAGCAACAGAGGTGAAGTGACTTGCAGCGTTTAAACAAGGAGAGTGTCTTTTGAGATCTCCTAAATCCTGCCCCAGTTCCTTCCTGCTCTGTGTCCATGCCAGCAGAGGCTGAGTGACCGCAAAGGGAGCAGCGGATGCCCAGCGTTTCTGATTCTCAGCTCACCCCAACACAGATTGGCTGCAGACCCTCTTTGCTGAAGCCACTGAGGACTCACAGTGGTGAAGTTTCCATTGTGGTTTGCAACTTTGAATCTTAGCCTGAATCTGACCCATCTTGCAAGTCAGCACCATCAGCTTGGGTTTCAAAGTGCTGATGAGAAGATATTTCTAAGTACCAACACACTGTATTTTAGGGGTTTTTAATACACAGAGGTTCCTCAGAGCCCTTCCCACCCCTGTCCAAAAGATACAGGGATCAGCTGGGAAGACCAAGCTGCCCAGAGAAGCTGGGGCTGCCCCTGGATCCCTGCAAGTGTCCAAGGCCAGGCTGGACAGGGCTTGGAGCAACCTGGGATGGTGGAAGGTGTCCCTGCCCATGGCAGAGGGTGGAACAGGATGAGCTTTCGAGTTCCTTCCAGCCCCAATAATTCTGTGATTTTATGATTCTAAATATTGCCTGCATCACTCCAGACAACAACTGAGCTGTGGGGGGATTCCAAAAGGACACAAAACTGCAGGCTTACCTGGGGTGGGGCAGGAGGAGGTTTGCCTTTGGTTTTTGGGTTGCCTCCAGAAGTGTGTTTCTCATTGGGCATCCGCTGAATTTTGCTGCCGAACAACCCCATCCTGGAAGGAAGAGCAGAAATTGTTTTTTAATGAGACTGCTCTTGGGGAAAGGCGCAGGCACTGAGGAAAAAAAGTCTTTGCATTCATGAAGAACAAATTGGAGAAGATCAGAATGCAGGACGATGGGACAGCGAAGAGAGGAGTCTAAAACCATCCTGTCTACAGTCCTCCTGCCACCCTGGACCTTGCGAACCCCATGCTTTCTGTTCCCATGTGACTCTGGTGTTTCACACTTTGCAAATGAGGTTCAGACAGACACTATATATCACCAGAGGAAAAAAAAAAGATATACAAATGACTGCTTTGGATATGTCCCCTCTGCAGTGTAGAGATCCCCATCTGATATCGAACTTGCTCCAGAGCTGGGGGATGCCAGAGGGATGAAGATGGGTTTATCAACAGCCCTGTGCTGAGCTGCTCAGCTGCACCAGGGCTTCAGGAGGGTCACACAGTCCCTGGCCCAAGAACGAGTCACCTCAGGCTGCTCAGAGCTTTCTGCAGCTCGTGTCCCTCCCACGCAGCAAGGGCAGTGCGCGGATGTGGCCGTGCCGTGCACGGAACCAGTCCCGCTGTTCCTCACGTTTCAGCAGCACAGACTCGCACTTGGTTTGTCCAGGAAGCCACAGGACCTCTTCAACCCCTTGGAATACTGTAAGAAATGTAAGGAATATGGTGTAGCTTGCATCCATCCTGCCAGTGAAGTGTGGGCTGAGGGCTTGTCTCATCCATCTGCAATACTCTGGTACTTTTTGATGTGCTCTGGATCCTCTCAGAAATCATGGATTAGGTTTCCCTATACCCTGTGCATGTCCCAGACCTCCTGGACACCTCAAGGATCACCGGACACAAATGAATCAAAGCTTTTCCATGGATCATCATCTGGTCTGCATTAAGGTTTCCAAATTCGGGCTTGAGAACTGTTTGATTTCATCCTAGAAATGTAATTTCAGCTCTGGTCAGGAATCCAAGGATAATAATGGGTCTAGGTAGCCAAAATGGCCAAACTCTGCTTGGAGCCTCAAAAATGAAGGAGCAGATGAAGGCAGTGTTACTGAAGTGCAATATCCAGGGCCAAAGTCTGCCCCAGTCCCTGCTTTGAACCAAAGGCATTGGATGGCGTGGGCTACATGCCCAAAAAAACCCCAAATCCAAACCCTGAATACTCATAGCTGTGCAGAGACACATCGACTCCTATTCTTGCCAAAATACCCCAAGGTCTGCAGTGATCATGGACGATCAGGGACCTCAGGCCCAGGGACACCCCCAAATGTCAGTCTGGCACTGTGTCATGGTAGTCAGACTCCAACCGCTGTGTTCAGAAAAGCTTCCAGCAAACAGACTTACAGGAAAAAATATTCCAGTAAAAGCAACTTTTTTTTTTGCTTTCTAGCACGAATCTAATATCTCAAAATCTGGGACTCTGAAATGAGGCTCCAAATGGAGCCATCACAATATCTTAAGGTGTTATTTTTCTAAATGTTTTCTCCTTTCTGCCTCATATCTTCCTCTTTATATCTGATAAAGAGAAAAATGGAAGGAAGTGGTGAAATATTTCAGAGTAGTCCAACATACATTTTCCCCCCATCCAAAACTTTTTCACCTCTGAGATTTCCTTTGACCTGAGTTTACAGATGGTCCATCCATCTGTCCCCAGGCCTCAGCTCTGCTCCAGGCACTGTCAGCACGGGCAGAGGGGGAGTTTCACCTATTAAATCAACCAGAGCAGCTCCTGCAGCAATTTCATTTTCCTTTGGCAGCCTCCAGGTTGCAGCCAGGGCTTGCTCTGCTTAGCAGATCTGGCGGTGCAATGGCACAGGATTTATTAGGGGAACTTTTCCTGCTCCTCCACTCACAACTTTGTGCCAGGACTTCTGATTCTGGATCGTGGTTTTTTGCCATGAGAGTGGCTGGAATTTTCTTTTCACCCAGGGACCAGCAAGATATCCTTTTAATTAAAGATGGATGATGGATAAGTTTTAGATATCACTCATTACCAACCATGAAAGACAGAAAAATCCATCTACATGTTGGACATCGATCTGTGGTTCTTGTTACAGTCTCACTGGAAAGTCCTGGGATCTTTGATACACTCTGCTCCCAAATGAGAGATAATGTGGTCAATTGCCATATTTTTGGCAGATTTAGGGAATGTGAGATATAGCACGAGTCAGCAACTTGCTTTGACTGTCAGTCAAGTCACCAGGGTGATCTTATGAGAGAATTGATGGACCATCTACGGCATCATGGATGCATCTTTTGGGGTTTTCAGCTGCTCTCAATGTGTGATGGCAACGAAAGATATTCGGGTCTTCAAATATATCCTCCCACACACATCCTCCCTCTCCCCTTCCGCTTTATGTCGGGCAGTGCAGTTCATCCGAACACAAGAACACCAGGTGCTCACATAATTAATGGAATACATAATTAGTAATAATAACAATAATAAAAGTAATAGTAGTAGTAGCAGTAGTAGTAGTAATACATTTGCGATGATTTTGGGGCCTGCAAAGGGGTATAAAATGCTGTTGGAGACTGGACCCACTGGACCAACTGGTCTTCCAAGAGGGAAGGCAGCTTCTGGGTGGGTTTTCACCCTGGAAGGGACACCTGCAGGACATCCAGCCCCTAGATGGGGAACACCCACTTTTGGGTGGGTGAGTAAAAGTGCTCAGACACGGTCAAATACAGAGATAAATCCTGAAGTAGCTCCATAGGCGCTTTGCAACTGTGAATTCTGCAGGGCCAAAGAATGAAAATCTACATTTCCAGCTGAACTTGCTTTTATCGTAATCCTTTAGTCACAGGCTGTTGACCAAATCTGAGACTAAGTGGAGTGAGCCGCATTTCGATTTCTTTGAGCAGTTCAGAAGGTGAGGAGCCTCATGACTCAATAGGTTATATATATATATAATATCTATTATATACATAATATATATATTATATATGCATTATCATGACCTGGTGACGCTATAACCATTGCAATAGGTGATGGAGCTGCTATTTAGATATTTATTAGCCATATTTCTTGTATTGGCTATAAATCTAATCATAATCATTGACATCATCACCGTGTCCTACTTCTCCCACCGAGGCAAGAACCCTCTTTCACCTACTGTGGTACCTAGTCATGGCATTGGTGAGGCAGAATGGGAAAGTCCTGGAGGAATGCCAACCTCAGCAAGTCCCACCATGGGCCTGTGGCTTCTCTGGTAGGGTTTGAGAGGAGTAGGGACCACAACTTGTCCTGTGCACCCCTGTGGGGACACTACGGCCCTTTCTGCACCCTGCTGACACTGGAAACACCTCTCTGCACCCTTGCACAGGCTCAGCTTTGTCCCCATGCACGGGCCAGAGACACAGTCATGCAAAAGCAGCTCAGAGAGAGGAACAACACGGCCCACCTCAGGTCAAGCAAAGGTCACTCTCTCCCACAAAGGTCACTCGCTCCCACCCACGCACAGAAGAGGTTTGAACAGCTCTGGGGATTCACAGTCCCTACAAAATCTACCAGTCCCACTCTCCCAGTTGCCTCCATCACCATTCTTCAGGCCAGCAGGTGTTTTGCAAAATCCCAAAATAGTTCTGCAGACAAATGTTGTCGGATAGAGAGAGCTGCTGGTTCCCATTTCACAGCTGGTGGAACCTTCAATTGTTAAAAAGTAATTCTGTTTTCAAAAATAAAGGCAGCTGAGTTGAACGTACGTTGTGCCAACGTGTTTCCACTTCGGATTAGTGCTTTTAAAAATTACCTTCACAAGAAAAAAACAAATGAGAAAAGACATTCAGAATAGTTCTCCCACCCTGTTTTTATTTTTTTTTTCCAATGGAAAAGAGCACTGGGGAGTACACAATAACTCAGAAAAGCATAGAAATTTCCTTTTGTGAGTTTATAGTTTTTCACATCTAAAAATGTTGGTTTATATTTAATAACTGAGCGAGGGGAAACTGTTTTCCTCAAACCCTCAAATTTATAAAACAAGTTCTTTTTAAAGTGACCAGAAATCAAAGCAGAACACAAAGTTTTTCCATATTCTTCTTCATCAGGAGCTGTAGTGATAGGACAAAGAGCAGTGGGTTTAAACTGGAAGAAGTGAAATTTAGGTTCTATATACAGAAGAAATTCTTCCCTGTGAGGGTGGGGAGGCCCTGGCACAGGGTGCTCAGAGAAGCTGTGGCTGCCCCTGGATCCTTGGAAGTGTCCAAGGCCAGGTTGGACGGGACTTGGAGCAACCTGGGGCAGTGGAAGGTGTCCCTGTCCATGGCAGGGGTGGGAATAGGATGATCTTTAAGGTCCATTCCAACCCAAACCATTCAGGGATTTTATTATTCTATATGCATAAAAAAAAATTTAGCAACAAAACAGTTTTAGAAAAAAATGGTGATGTTCTTGGTGTGGTCCTGTGCAGGCTGAGGAGTTGGACTCAATGATCCTTATCTGTCCCTTCCAACTCAGGATAATCTATGATTTTATGAGTCCCCGTTAGCTGCTAAGTCTTGAGTAAAAAATATGTGACGCAGAGGTGGTCCTGGAAGAGCCAAGCTGAAGAAGCCAACAGACACCAGGACAAGGGGCTCTGTGGTGCAGCCAGCTCTGAATTAGTGTGGGACAGACATGAAGGGCACAGGAACACCGGGTGCATGGGCAGAACCTCTAAAATGTGCTGAGTGTCCACCTCAGAGGATGACAGAATGTAATTTTAGCAACCTTCAGAGGGGTAGCTGAGGGGGCATTTTGGCTACAGAGAGGTGGATGCAGGTGCAAATATTCCTGCAGGAATGGGTCAAAGGGAGCTCTTCTGAAGATGATAGAATCACAGAATATCCTAAGTTGAAAGGAACCCACAAGGATCATTGATCCAGCTCCAGACCCTGCACAGACACCCCAACAACCCCACCCTGTGCATCCCTGAGAGCGTTGTCCAAACGCTCCTGGAGCTCTGGCAGCCTTGAGGCTGTGCCCATTCCCTGGGGAGCTGCTCCAGTGCCCCAGCACCCTCTGGGGGAAGAACCTTTCCCTGATATCCTACCTAAAGCTCCCTGGACTCAGTTTCATGCCATTGCCTCAGGTTCTGTCATTTCAAACCTTTGCCCATCTCATTTTTACACTGAGCAGCCCTGCACCACCTACTGCTGTTGGCTGCTTTCCTCTACCAGGGCAAAAGAGATCTGAAGTCATTTCTGATGGGAATCCAGCACTTTCTGCAAGAGGGATGGGGATGACACTGACAGGCAGCCTTGGGATTGCAGGGGGGGCTACAGGAAAGGAAACAAGACCAAATAGAGAAGAAAAGCAGAAGTCTTGGCTCACCATTTGCCTCAACCCCATGAAACTGCCATGGAAAAACAGGTTAATACCCAAGCAAGCCAATAGAGTTTCACTCTGAGGGCAGGTCCAAAAAAACCCCTAAGTTTACTGAAATCACAGAATGAGCCCCCTTTCCATCCAGATTCTGCGGTGGGTGCAACAAAGTGTTTTAACAGTTCACTAAGATCAGATATTTCAATTCATTTTAAAACTCAAGAACGTCTCTTTTTTTAAGAACACATTTTTTAAAAGGAAATGGGTTCAAAAACCCTAAAAAAATTACTTTGAAAATGCAGATCTAGCCTATTATGAAGGGTTTTAAATGCTGAATTTCTCTTTGCAAGTCCTCCCCCATCCTGAAAGAATTGCTGAAATCAATTCACTGCAGATGCAATAATTTAAGTATTCCAGATTTGCATTTTTGCATTGGCGAGGAGCAAAAAAGTTCAGTAAAAGAAAAATTTCCTCCACTTCTCAGCACATCACAGATGCATTCAATTCTCTTTTCCGTCAAAAAAATAGCTTTTCAAAACGCTTCCTGACCTGGCACCCTTGGATCTCTTTGCAAGACACAAAACTGAAGAATTACTGAAGATCTTGGTGGATCAGCTCCTTAAATAAGAAGGAAGATTTGCTTTTTGCTACTGAAGCGGTTTTTGCCGTGACCGTTTTCTACTTCTGCTGGGTTTTGGTCAAGTCCTTTTTAGCTCATATTTTGAGATAATTTTCAGCTTTGTTGCTAAGAGAAGGTAAGAAGACAACTCAGAACCAATGCGCTGTGCTATAAAGAGCACTGAAACCATGAGCAAGGTCTTTCTCAGAGGCAGAAGGTGGAGGCTATGGCCACCATTCTCTGTAACACGGTGGCCAAACTCTGGCTGTCACACCCCTGGAAGGGTTCAGGGCCAGGCTGGATGAATCTTGGAGAAACCTGGTCTAGTGGAAAGTCCCTGCCCATGGCTTTAAGGTCCCTTCCAATCGAATCCAAACCATTCCGTGGTTCCATTACTCCAGCACTGCTATCTCTGTGAAGAGCTGGAGAGCAAGAAGCATCGTGGCTCTTGCTGGGGAGTGAAGCAGATGTTGGGTTTGTGTGTTGCGTCCTCGCTGAAGAACTAGGAATATCCTACTGGCAGTGTTCAGACCCATTCCAGTCCTGGTCTTTGATGGATACCAGGCTGTATTTGCGCATTGAGGACTCTCTCAAGCACTCTGGTCCATTTAAAAGGTCCTTGAGGGAAGGTGAGAAACCCCCAGGAGCAGCCGGGCTCTCCTTCTGAGGTGAGGTGCTGATGTTGGTGCTGGTCCCTCATAAAACCTCTCATACCCAAAGAACCCCAAAGTAGCTGTGGGTGCCTCCTTCTCCTGGCCCCACCCTTCTTCCCCAGTCCAGGGCAGCCCACCTCCCTGTCTTGGACCCTGTCCTGGTCCCAGTCTTGAGCAGAGCCGGTGTGGCCAAATTGTCTTGGAGGTATCTGTTCCCTGCCAGCCCAGGACAGACCAACAACAAATCTGGGAGCTTTGTGGTCCTGTGGTTTATCCCTAAGTGAGGGGTACGCATTTCAGGAAGGAGACTGAGGCCCACTGGCTTTTTTTAGGATCTCCTGCTGCAATCCAAGCCAGCTTTCCATTTCCATTACAACTTATATCTGCCCTAAATCTACCATTTTTCTTAGGCCATGATTTTCAGGAGAACCTGGCCCAAGCAAACGAACCAAGCAGAAAATCCATCTGTTCCAGGCCTTTCTGAAGAGCTGGGACAATCCATGGGAGAAGGCTGTGTGAGGCTGGGGGGTGTGGGAGCGCACACATTTCCAGGACCTTGAGTTTAAGCAGATGCAGAAAGTTTTTTGACAGGGAATTAAAAAAAAAAAAAAAAGAGAAGAAGATAATAAAAGCTTCTTGCTCACTCCAGAAGTAGAAAACAGCCTCCTGTTGCCAAAGTTGTCATTCCCTAATCAAAACATCTGTCTGGAGGAAAAATGGCTGCTTACATTGAGCTTTGCATCCCGCTGGAAGCCAACAGATGCTCGGCTGGGCTGCAGGAGGCTGCGGGCCAGGAAAAAGAGCCAGGGATCAGGGTCTTGGAGAGGGGAAAAGCAGGAAGGCAGACTGCTTATCCCACCTCCCTTCAACACGCTTCCCTCACGAGCTCAGCCCAGGTGTTCCAGCAGCCAAGTGGAATGCCTGCTGGGAATGTCTCTGCAGGACTTGGGAGATGTGAGGTGCACTGCAATGGCCAAGAAGGAGGAGGGAAGGCACATCTCTTTGGGTACCTGAAGCAACTCCATGATTCATCAGGTGTGACAGGCTTTATGACAAAACTGCATTTCCCAGCAGAAATTCCTGCAGTGCCTGAAATTTCAGCTCAGGTTTCAACTCAAACCTCTCTCTGCCCAATGTTGGTGCAGGCCAAATTGTGGATGGGTCCTGGGTGGGTTGGAGCACAGCAGGGTGAAATCCTCTCTGCAGGCCACCCCTATCTGACATCCAAATCCTATGGAAGTGGGCAAGGGCCATGGTCCCTTGGCCAGAATCCCTGAAGCTCCGTTTCACAGCATTTGCAGGACACATCACAGGGATCTGTAGGGATGTGGGGAGGTCCTGGCCCTCCCAGCCCTCAGAACATGAGGAGATGGATGGGATGTTCCTCCACACCTCTTTATGTGGCCACCCAAACTTCTGCCCTGGGAAAGGCCTTACTGGAGACCCTGCATCCCAGAGATGAATATTCCTAGGAAGGGGACAGCATTTTATAGGACCAAGAGGAGGAATGAAGCCAGTGGCAGGCTGGTGCTCAGGAATTTGATTCCTTGGATCGGGTCTCAGAGGGAATGATGCTCCCTCCCACCACCCTCAGTGGAGGCAAAGGGCTATGGGGAAAGATAAACATCTCCATTTCCCCACCTGAACACCTCCAGCTGCGTGTCAGGAATAGCTATGGGATGCCAGAGCACTTCCCTACTCATCACAGCTGTGTCCAGCTCCTGCCAGCCTTCCCCACATGTAAATCCTCTCTTCCCCTCCAGGCCCTGGGGGACAGGGCAGGATGGGAGTTGCCAGGATGTGCACACCTGGCACTTCTTTGTCCTCCCCTCCTTTTGCAGCAGACCAAGGGAACAGCATCCCCGCAAACCATCCCTTGGCGCCGGATCCAGCAGTCACCGGGAAGTGCCTCCGTCATCTCTTTAACCCACAGATTGTGGGGAAAGGAAAGAGGACAAGGAGGGATGGGAGAGTGGATGAAGACAGAGAAAAACCTGCTGGGCTTCTCCCCACCCTCAGGGGAACGTGGATGGGGGTAGGATGTTCCCGACTTGCCTGCTTCCTACGCTGCTGCTCCTGGGGACACGATCCGAGGACGCACGAGCCACCGGTTGGACCCATGACAGATGCTCCATGGGGCTGAAAGCCCTTTCCAATTTTTCTTTTAGAGGCCTCTGGCTTCCACCACATCCACACCATCCATGGGACCGACAGCTTTGCAGCCCCAGATCGCAGGAGCAGCCTGGTTTTGCAAATGCTTTTAATGGGCTTTCTTTTTTTAATTAGGTCTTTGTGTCAGAACTGACTCTTTTCTCACCCCCTAAGGATTCCTTGCTCTATTTTGAATATAAAAATGATCACCTGGGAGGGGGTGGGAGTTGCACTTCCCAGACAACCTGGGCAATGAAAATAGCAATGAGGAAGGCAAGAAACACAAAGAGAACCCAGACACAAACCCCAGCAAATGCCACAGGCTATTAACAGCTGTCATTAAAAACAGTGAAAATGACTGTGAATGGATTGTGCTTCCACTATGCAAACCACCAAATTTTAGGAAACAACCAAAAAAACTGGCTTTGCCAAGATCTTTCCTTTCTGTGACTAAAAAAAGACCTTTTTCTGATGAAACAAATCTTGTTCCAGCCAGCCCCATCCCTCTATGAACCTACTCAACCATAGCAGCGTGGTCTAACGAATGAAGACCTGGTCAGGGACTTGTGGGTGGCTCTGAGGAAGTGACTTTTTCATTTTGCCTCAGCATGTTTGATTGAGAGACCGAAACTCTGTCCTGGGAGATAAATATTGTATAAGAAGCAGGATTTGTTTCTACAGAGGCTTCCTATGGCGGGTGTGTAACAAGTTGGCTCCTCCGGGGTGTTCTCAGTGTATTTTCTTAAGCTGGTGCAGACACGAGGCCCCAGAAGCCACCATGTAAACCTCTGTGGGTAGTTGCATGACGACATCTTTGTGTTGGATGTGGCAGCAGGAGGGAAAAGGACGCTTGGTCTCGGCCAGCTCGAGGCTGGGATGACCTCACATCGTTTACACTTCAGCTGCCCCCACTGAGCAGGACAAACATGAGCCGACAGCTGCTGGGTGTGATGCACAAGATAAAGGTCACCCCACACTGGTGATGCTGTTTACAGGAGGAAAAGCTTCAAGGGGCAGATCTGAGCTGAGGTCACAGCAGAAGACCTTTACCAGCCATAGGACACAAGGACAACAAGAGGGTGCCTGAGGACACGATGATGTGTGAGGTGGGGGCGGCTGCTCCAGGGTGCACGTGCCTGGTTTCCATCCCTCTGGAAACACGGTATGGAAATCAGCCTTGGCTCTGCCGCTGTGCTCCTGACAAAGGAAGACAACCTCATGGAGGGCTGCAAGTCCGAGGGACTCATACTGCGTCCCTAGTCCTGGAGGGTCAGCACAGAATCTCAGAATCTCTAAATCCCAGAATCTCTAAATCCCAGAATCCCAGAATCACAGAATCCCAGAATCCCAGAATAGTATGGGATTGGAAGGGCCCTCTGAAGATCACCCAATCCAACCCTCTTGCTAAGGCAGGATCACCTGTAACAGGCGACAGAGGGACATGTCCAGGTGGGTTTGGAATGTCTCCAGACTGGGAACTCCACGCCTTCCCTGGGCAGATGTTCCAGGGCTCTGACACCCTCAACATAAAGAATTTCTTCCTCATGGTTGAGGTGGAACTTTTTGTGGTATATTTTATGGCCATTGCTGTTCATCCTGTGGCTGGGCATCACTGCGAAGAGCCTGGCACCATCCTCTGACACCCTCCAAGCCTGGGTGACTCTGAAGACAACCAGGACAGACACTCAGCCCAGCAGGCCTCAGCCACGTGTGCCTGCTCCTAGAGACACAGAAATGAGGGAGCATGTGCAGATTTGCCCAACTTCTCCCTTGTCAATTTGCATTTTCCCTTCCCAATTCTCCTCCAGCTAAGGGCAGGGGGTGGAGGTGGAGCTGCTCCGGTCTGGAGCTGGGGAAGAAGAGGACAGTGTCAGGTTTAGGTGGAGTGCTTTGAGCTTTAGGGCAGGGCCTCATCATTTGGTGGGTGACCTCTCTTTGCTAAATGAGCTTCACTTCCTATCCCTATGAAAAGGGAAGTTGCTCTTTTAGAAAGCTGCTGTCATCCACCGCTGAGGTGGGAAGGAGGAGCCTACCACGAGGTGCAGCAAGGGCTGAGCAGTGAAGTAGTGTCTGCCAAGTCATCCTGGGAACAGGGCGATGGCGTGGCAGCTCCAGACAGAAACCTGCTTCTGATTTGAGACACATTCCCACTGCTGGCAGCGGGGAAACCCAGCAGCTGCAGCCGCCTGCTGCAAAGGCTCTCCCAGTGATGGCCGCAGTTCAAGCAGCTCAAAACCAAGAACTAAAAATAAAAAATTTGGAAATGGTGTGGTTTGCCAACTGCATCCCAGGGAGGTCGTTCTGGTATCTATGGTATCCTGTGTGTCATCTGGGGCACATCCCTTCATCCTTGTGCCTCCTCTGTTTCCTCCAGCCTGGATATCTCATGGCCACGAGATGAGACCTGTCCAGAAGCCCAGACAGTTGGCTTACTCAGCCCAGGGATGTCCTCTGAAAGTGGCTGGAGGGAGAACCCTGAGAAAGCTGATGAGAAAGGGCACTAAAAAGGGGAAAGTCTCTCATTTGCAGCTCCCAGTCACTCCAGATGGGCTCCATCTGTCCCTGTTCCCCCGACCTGAAAGCACAGGCTGTGATCTCACCCAGACAAGCAGGGTCTTTCTGGTGGTGGCTTCCACCCTGTTTCCATGCATCAACTCCCAGATGTTCTCCAGTGTCTTTGCAGGCCCCTACACAAATGTGAAATCATGGATTTATAGAATCACGGAACGGTTTGGGTTGGAAGGGATCTTAAAGATCATCCCATTCCACCCCCTGCCATGGGCAGGGACACCTTCCTCTAGCCCAGGTTGCTCCAAGCCCCATCCAACCTGGCCTTGGACACTTCCAGGGATCCAGGGGCAGCCACACCTTCTCTGGGCACCCTGGGCCAGGGCCTCACCACCCTCACAGGGAAGAATTTCTTCCCAATATCTCATCTAAATCTACTCTCTGTCAGTTTGAAGCCATTTGGGAACTGAGGAAATCTCCCTCCAGATGACCCCACAGCCAACCAGGATGACCCCACAGCCAAACTCCTGCAGTGGTGGGCCCTGCACAACCTCCCTGTGCAGCAATGCCCATCCCATGGCATTTTATCCACTTCACGCTGAACCAAAGGTGTTCCTGTTGGGATTTCTGCTGCAGAGGTGACTCCAGCTTTGCACTGAACCCACCAAGAGGGATGAAGGTAGCTCTCCTCTCCCATCTGGCCCCCAGGACTGCCTCCCCATCCTGCTGCTGTAAAAGCTGGGCATCTCATTTCTGCCAGACATTTTCATGGGCTGGCCATGCTTTTCTCTTCCCTTTTAGGAATGACTAGTCTCCTTTACCATCAGAACCTCCCTGTTCCCACTCCTCTAGCAGATTAAAAGCTTATTTACAGTGTCCTGTTGCTCCTGAAAGAGGCTGATGTGTTATAGACAACCCACCAGACTCCATGTGGAGACTTTTGGAGCTTTTTGAACTCTGAGGACTTTTTGAATTCTGAGGCAGCATCTCAGCTACTAGAACAGGCAATATTGGGGTTCCTCTCCCACTCTTAAAAATTTGGTGGCTGCATCCAAACCCCTGGTGGTCCCCATTCCACAGGAGCTGTGGTGGATCCTGGATTACATTGATCCATATATGTTTATTATGTTTATTTAGAATCTATCCTGACTTCACTGGCCCTCCTCTTTGGTCTCACATTCCAAGGGACAGGCTGTCCCTTTCCCCCTGATGTGGAGGAAAATAGAGGATTTTCCCTGATCCCATCCCTGTGTTTGGGATGACACTCAGACACGGGCACCAGGTACCAGATCACCCCGGGCGCAGGGTGAGGATGGACTCCCTCTCGTTTCACTATCGTTATTTATTATTAAATCCTTCTGGTTTTGAAGGGATATCTCCAGGGACTGGGATGAAAATACAAGTTTTGGTTGATGGCAGCTGGGACATAGTCTGCTAGGAAGGGCCACAAAGAGATTTTGTCTGGATCCCGTGAGGAAAAGCCTCTTCTGGACAGAGAAAGTGACTCCAACTCAGACCAGTCCTCCCTGCCAGGCTTCTCCTACACTCACAACTTGGCTATTCTTGGCTACTTGCAGCAGCCAAGACCTTGTCTCAATATTATTTCCTTTCTGATGCTCGTAAAGAAAGAAGGAACCCATTACTTTTTAATCCCTTATCCAAAATTAGAAGATTAACTCCATTTTCAGAATTAAAATGATATCGAAACATCCTTATGGTGCTCGAAGGAGACAGAAATGTGGCAGAACAAGGCTGAACCTCGCAACCAGGTTTGTGACAGAAAGTCATTATTTATGGCACAGAAGTGATGGGGCTGATCCACTCTCAGGTTACCTCACACTTGATCTGGTCTGAATTTATTGCTTCAGAGCCAGAAGAAATCTTATTTCCTCAAGTTTCTTGCTTTGCCAGTGTCCCTGCTCTGCCTGGCATCAGCAGTACTGCACTAAAACAACCAGGATTTCTTCTCACCTGCTTAGGACCAGGCTTGTACCGAGTCCGACATTCACAAGTCCCTTCCACTCACAGTTATTATTCCTTGGCAGACCACTCAGTGACTTTTGGAATGTTTTTTCCAACTTTTTCACCATAACTTTTAGGGGGAAAAAAAGCATTTCATGGGAAATCACCACCTTTCAAAAGGTTCTGTCACAGAAACACCATGAATATTGGCACCTTCCACCAGAAAAAAAAGAATACTAATCGTGCAAGTTCGCTGCATTAATGTCTCAAGCAGCTGTGCTCTTCTTCCTCTGCTTCTAAAATGGTCAAGGCCAAATATGCAAGAGACAGCCAGGAAAAACTGTCGAGATAAAAGTCAATTTAAAGCTTTTTTATCAGTTTCTCTGCGTGCTTAGCACGACACCACTTCTCCCTCTTTCCATCACGCATTGAGTGTGATGCCTTGATTTTTCCATAGGTCAAATTTAACCTCTATTCAAAGGCCACTTCTCAGGCATCATCCTCCCATAGACACATTTTGAGATGTTCTGCCCCAAATTGCATGGTTCCAAGTCATTCACATAACCCTGGATGCCACCACGGCTCAGGTTTTAGGCAAAAAACTCTCTGGGCTGAAAGAAGCCCAGCAGCTCCTCTGCCCACAGCATTTTGTTACAGTTTTTCTTTCCCACTTCAGGTTTCATGGAGATGAGGGACCTTCCATGAATGAGGAAACACCATCCTGTAGTAAATTGGAACCAGGGGGACCTGGGCATGGGGCCCAGCACCTCTTTTGCCTCTTGGCCGTAAGGTCCTTTTATCAAGGGACAAAGAGCTTTTCAACCAACATTCATCCACCAAAATCATTCCTGATTCCGCCATCACCAAGGCAGACCAGATGTCCTGGACACGGAGTAATTTTTCACTCTTCTCTGCTCGTGAAGTAGCAAAGAATTCATTTGTGAGCCACATGTTTATTATTTGTGCTGTGTCTCCTACGTGCCTGACACACAGGACTGCAGGGGTGCTGCTGGCTGCTTTTTGATCAGTAACAAATTCCACAGCTTCCAGAGGAGCAGAAATTGTCAGTGAGATTGGATCAAATTTGGAAAATGATTTTATAAGTGCGTAAGTAAATAAAAAAAGAGGGGAAAATGCAGGGGCATGAGTTTGAAAAGCACATTTCAGTTCAGGAGCCATGTGTATTTCACAGGGTGGCAGAAACATAGGACTGGCACCACAAAGGTTCTTAATCTCAGAAACCCCCTAACTCGGACTTCAAAGCTTTCAGTGATGGAAATTCCCACTGCTTCCTATCAGTCTATCCCAGCCCTCCAATTACCACAGCCTTCAAATGACTTCCTAACAACCAGAACTAATTTCCTTCACGGAAAGGCCCATGACTGCCTGTCCTGCCCATGGTGGCTGCCCCTGGATCCCTGCAAGTGTCCAAGGCCAGGCTGGATGGGGCTTGGAAAAACCTGGGATAGTGAAAGGTGTCCCTGCCCATGGCAGGGAGTTGGAATGAGCTGATCCTTAAGGTCCCTTCCAACCCAAACCATTCCATGATGCCATGGTGGACAGCAAGATTCGTCCCCTCCTCTTTGCTGTGTCTCCAGCAAAAGAAGCAACGTCATTTCTTGCAGCAATTCCACACAGTCCACACTTCCCACACCTCTGCTCAATCGTGTCCCTCTCCTTCAGGCATTTATCACTGGGTTTGGAAGTTTGAATAGGCAAGGCCACAATGTTTTTGAAATTAAAACTGACTAACATTAACACAGACAAAATTGCTCTGTAAAACCACAGGAACATTGTTCTCCTGCTCAGTTGCAGTTTTTTCTCAGAAAAAAACTATAATTAAACCCCATTTTTTTACTTCTACCCAAGGAGCTGCTGTGGTTTGAGCTTGGCTTTTTGTGGTGGGGGAGATTTTTTTTGCTGGACATTGCGATGGACTTAAACAGCAGGATGACTTGTGAGAAGAAAATATCTTGTCCAGCATGAAACATTGGAATTCTGGCTTACATTCCTATCTATTTTTGATCAAGAACTGTGACCCTGCATAGCCTGTTTTGTCCAGTGATGTCCAGTGGTGCAACTGCTCCTTCCACAAGCAGCATCAGGACCCTGGGGCTGTAATTTGTTGCCAGGACCTCTGCAAGGGGGAATTTCATCCTTTTTTACCCACCCCCAGCTACTTCTAATCTTGCAATGTGGTGTCAGCCTAACGAAAAAAGCTGATTTGCACCACATGGAACTAAGACATGGATGGAAACTTTGGGGCTGGCGAGGATTCCAGCAGGATTTAGCCCCAGGTGTCAATTTTTTGCCCGTGATAGAACCCCTGCAGGAAATGATTGGCTGCAAAGGAACTCACCCACATGGAGGCAGCGCTTGGTTGCCTCCAGAGGCTCATGAACCGTGAAGGAGCAGTGAGAAAATTCCTTTTTTAAGACAGATGGAATGGAAAGAATGAGGGGAAGGAAGGAAGGCAAATGATGAAGTAACAGTGTGCCCGGGAGCTCCTACTCTGCTCAACACGTCCCTTCGATCCCTGCGAAATCCATCCATGTGAATCCCTGTTTCCACACCCGCTTGAGATGACAAAAAACCTGGGCTGCTCCTGAAAATGTCCTAGAGGCCTTTTCAGATGCTGATGTGCCCATCAAGGCACCACAGAGAACTAAAGGTTGAAAGGCCAGTCAGGAAGAAAGTCATGATGTAGAAATAAAGGGGCTGATAGCCGTGTTTGAGACGGACACACAGCCCAAATTAGGAGGGAATGGGATGCCCATCCTGGGGTATTTTGGGTTTAGCTAAGGGGAGCTGGGAGCGCACCATGTCAGATGAGAGCCCGGGGTATAACAGCATCCCAGAACACCCCACGCTGACTAAACCAAACATGGGAATTCATTGGAAAAGAAGATTAAGAATAATCAGCAGCATCTTTGCAAAATTTTCACTTAAATATGCTTTGGGTCTTTCCTCCTCCATCAGAAAATTCAGGTTTTGATTTCACAGTCCTCACGGGGCAGCAATAGCCCCGTATTGACAGAACAAAACAAGAAGGTGCCAGAAGGGCTTTTTCACTGACTTTTGGGTACCAATATGATGAAAATGCTGCAGGAGGTCTGGGAGAAGAAAGCAAAACGTGAACAAGAAATCACAAGCTCTGCAGCCCTCAAATCTTCTGGTAAAAATGACTTAAACCTTGACAGAATGACCGACTGAGAATATTAATGAGGGTGCCTGGGCTGCCCTGCAGCTGTCCTTTTTTAATTCCTCATTTCCATCTGCCTTCTCCATCTCCAGCACGTACCCGAGCAGGGACCATGTGCGTGTGCTCTGCATGCAGCAGGATCCCTCACTGCTGGCAGTGTCCTGGTTTTGCACTGTTAAAGATCCATAATCATTTAAACACCAGAGCAGCCCAGCATGAGAGGCAAGAAACAGCCCCAAATCACGAGTGGGCTAACTAAAGCACTTTGAAGAGCGTTCAGTGGGGCATCACTGGCCACAAAGCCCTGAGGAAACACCTGAGGAGGTCTGAGATGCAAATACCCCACAACACGGCACACGCTCTTCTCTCCCAGAAGTGTCACAGCAAGCACGGATAACCTGAAATATCCACGCTCCAACTTAGAGCTCTGGAATTTTGAGCCTGACCTAAATTTTAATCAGGAATGAAAGTTACGGGCTTAGTGCAGATCCTGCAAAGTGACCACGGTAGAAGCAGCAAGTCCACTCTTCCTATAGCTCTGCTGGAGATTTCCAACTTTGCCAGAAGCTTTGTCCACAACCAACATTAACTTTGCAGTGATTTTACCAGCTTCAGTGGAGGAGCTGATGGAAATAAAATATTACGTCCAAGGAAACCATTTAAACCATCTGTGCGGTGGAATAAAGCAAAAAACCCTCAAAGATCCCAAACGTGCCTCTCCAAATATGGGGAATTAAAGATTCGACCCTTCCCCACGCCGTCCACAGCACCCAAAGGCTGCTGAGTTGGAAGCTGACTTCCACCTCCCCTCAGCTTCAGAACTGATTTCACTTTCTCCTGTCACTCTCATTCCCAAGAAATCCAGTTGGATGAAACTCATTCACTCCTTGCTGTCATCTACTTTCACTATTTTTAAGAGAAAATAAGTTGATCGGTGCCTGAGAGAGAACCCACTGGGTGAGCGTCCAACTTGGAGCATCAGTCCCACCTCAGAGCGTTCCCAAATCCAGCACTGGGAAGCTGCCAGAAGGAAAGACAAACACACCCCCTATCCTGGTCCACAGCAGCAGTTTGGCTCATTGGACATCCCACCCTAATCCTAGAGGCTTTAATAATCACTGGTCCAGAGATGGGCCAAATCTTTAAATACCCTAAGAGAATACGCCCAGGGGAGCACCAGACAACAAACAGGCAGCAGGGAGGAAGGAAAACTGCTGGAAAATCATTTATACTTACTTTGAGAGCCCTGTGTTCAGATTAAATCATATCCCACTTGATCTTAGCTGTCCACCAGAGCTGAAAAACCCCTTCCAGATCATCAGCTTAGGACCATCAGCTCCTTTTGATGAGTTTCAATCCTTGGAGCACGCAGAAGGAGAAGCCCTAATTCTTCTTCTCGTCGTGTGTTGAGTTGCTGTTGGTGGTTTCCTGTTGCCAGCAGCTGAATGACAAATGGAACTGGTTTGTTACACTTAGAGCAGTGGAGGGCTGACAGTATGACCACACTTCTCACACACTACTAATATTAGAACGGGGTCTACCTTAGAAGAACCCACAAAGGCTCCTCAGGCTGTAGGAAGTCTGGTCCTACTGCAAACAACACCCTGAATTGCCCTCATTCAGGCTGGGGTGAGGTGAAGTCGTCCCCTGCAGCCTCAGGGTATAAAGCTGGTCTCAAAATGGGAGGAGAAATATGGGTCTGGAGTTGTCTAAATTGGCCCATTCACAGCTCAGAGCAGCCTGGGCCAATAGAAGGGGTGGAGTTACTTATTGCGTGCACTTAACTTTCAGAGAGCTTATCACCAGTCAGGTTCAAGTTTGAGAAGTTTCCCTTTTTGTAATCAGCTGGGTTACGGGGCTGTAACCTCACTCACTTTCCATCTGAGGTTCTGTTTCCACTTCAGAGCTCACCTAAAGAGGCTGGTCATGTTCTTCCTCCTTTCTTCAACGAGTACAAGACAGCTGATGCCATTTAGGGCATAGGGGGAAGAGCCCAGGAGACAGCTGACAGCACATCCTGATATCTCTTTATCACTTGTGTGTAAGATTTCGTGAGATCTGCCTTCACTCTGTTCTGTGCAATTAGCTGCTCATGGTGCTGCACAAAGCTCTGCCCGTGCTGAGGACCCAGCGCTCACCCGGAGCTGCTGCGGGCAAGGCCCAGCTCAGATCTCACTGCACTGGGGGGGTCCAGTGCCTTCTATTCCCAAGGGTCTTCGGGCACTGGAGAATCACAGAATGGTTTGGGTTGGAAGGGGAAATCAAGCTTTCCTTGTTCCATCCCCTTGCCATGGGAAGGGACACCTTCCACTAGACCAGGGTGCTCCAAGCCCTGCCCAGCCTGGCCTTGGACACTTCCAGGGATCCAGGGGCAGCCACAGCTTCTCTGGGCACCCTGTGCCAGGGCCTCCCCACCCTCACAGCCAACAATTCCTTCCCAATATCCCATCTAACCCTGCTCTCTGGCAGTGGGAAGCCATTCCCCCTTGTCCTGTCCCTTGTCCCAGGTCCCTCTCCAGCTCTCCTGGAGCCCCTTCATGCACTGGAAGGGGCTCTGAGGCCTCCCTGGAGCCTTCTCCTCTCCCAGTGAACATGCCCAGCTCTCCCAGCCTGGTTCCAGAGCAGGGGGGCTCCAGCCCTTGGAGCATCTCCATGGCCTCCTCTGGAATCGCTCCAGAAGTTCCTGGTCCTTCCTATTTTTACCATGCAATGCTCTGAAGCTCCATCATTCTCATTTCCACCCTCACCTGCAGGTTCCAGACCCACCAACTCATCTGAAGGCCAGGAAGCTGATGAGTGTCACCTACAGATCCTGCTGGGTTCTGGATAAAGCCTCCACACATTGAGACAAGGAGAAAGGAAAATCAGCCAGAGCTTCAACAAACAGGACAACAAGGATCCTGCCTGAGACTGGCTGAGCAATGGGACGTTTATCAGCTCTTTTTTGAGATGAGGGATGAAAATCTTATATAGCAGAAGGTTGGATCTTCACTCTTGGTCCTGCAGTTTCAAGGATCACCCCTGGCTGAGATAACACCCTCCTGCTGATGGATTTCTGCAGGGGAAGTTGTCTGGAGGCAAATTGCAAAGTATGGATCTCTCTGGAATAGTGGACATCGGGACTGTTGCAAGCATTTGATTTTATGGCTCATTCATCAGGCTGAACAAACAGCAAAGCAGAGGAATCCAACAGGCAAACACATTTCAGGTGCTGTTCACATTTTAATGTCCCCAAAAGAGTCAGTTTGGTTTATAAATAGGAAAAAACCTCCAACAGTTGGTGTGAAAGAAAAAGAAGATAAAAATCCAATTATTGGTCTTTCATTTTATTGTCCTGGGTTGAGGAGATTGTCCAGATTCCGTTTGTCAAGCCACCAGCTGCTGAAGTAGAACTGTGTTTCCTGACAATCAGTTACAAATCCAGGAAATTTTGCCCAGCTCTTGCTGCAGGAGTGAGCAGGAAGTGACTTTGGGGTGACAGGGGAGGGAAGCTGCAGCTTGGACTCCACCTTTCATTCACCCCAACTTAAAGCAGGGATCTGAGATGGGCTTTTCTTACCTTTCCCTTCCTCACAAAGCCAAGGAAATAAGTTCAGGGCAATCAGAGCATTTTAAAACTGAATTTTGGGGAGATGATGTTCACTCAAGACCCCTCCAATCCTGTGGATTTTGGTGATGAAGCCTTACAGGGTGGAATGGTAAGACTGGGAGCGGGGAGGAATTTTTATTCACTAGCACTTCTGGAATTAATTTACAACAAATATTTTGAGTGAAAGTGGAACGGAAATCCCTTTTTTCCAGCAGAGAGGTGAAAAAAATGTATATCAGTCTTGAGATTTTAAATGCTTTTTACCTTTATGGATTGCTGCAATGGATTGGGTTAGTAGTTTTATCAAAGGAAAGCCATTACAAATCAGTCAAAATCTTTGGAAAGGGTCTTGATTTTATTTGGAAATGATTTCTAGTTCTTCAGGTCTTGGGATTTTTTTTTTTTTTTTTTTGAGTTGAGGGAAGGATAATTCACTAACTCAATATACACACTTACAAAGTTAGTTATGGAATCACCAAGTGGATCTGCTTTTACCTTTGAAAAAAACAAATGGGCTGAAAATTCCCACCATGACTTTGGCAGGATTTCAGGCACAATCATCCTCTGTTTTGTCTTTGATGTTTGACTCACCTGGGAGAAACCCACAGAGAAAATAATGTAGATACCCCAAGGAAGGAACCTGATCTAGTGGAAGATGTCCCTGCCCATGGCAAGGGATTGGAACGAGATGATCTTTAAGGTCCCTTCCAACCCAAACCATCCCATGATTCTGTGAAGGCTGAAACAGGCCAGTGCCAGGTACCTCAGTGATCCACAGAGATGAGCAGCCAGGTGAGGACAACTGACCTCTGCAGCCCTTGGGATACCAGGGGACAGCATCACCTGGAGACCTGCTGCCCTCTGCAGGTGCCTCAGCCGCATCTCCAGGTTGATTGGCCCCCAGGTGATCCTCCAGCCATGCCAGAGCACCTTCCCAGTACAAGTCCCTGGGGAGGTAAAGGAGTTTGAACCTGGCTAGGAGAGGATGATGATGATGATGATTGGGAGCACCACAGACTCCTCTTCCCATCCTTGGAAGGCTGAGCCCCAGGGAGCCATAGGATCAGAATGGTTTGGGTTGGAAGGGACCTTAAAGATCATCTCATTCCACCCCCTGCCATGGCCAGGGACACCTTCCACTAGCCCAGGGTGCTCCAAGCCCCATCCAGCCTGGCCTTGGAAACTCCCAGGGATCCAGGGGCAGCCACAGCTTCTCTGGGCACCCTGTGCCAGGGCCTCTCCACCCTCACAGGGAACAATTTCTTCCCAATATCTCATCTAAAGATACTCTCTTTCAGTTTGAACCCTTTCCCCTTTGTACTGTCACTCCATGTTCTTGCCCCAGCTTTCCTGCAAGTTCCCTTCAGGTATTTTAGGAACTTTTCTTTACAGGGTCTTTGCTTTAGGGGAAAAGCATTTATCTGGGGATTAACTGAGAAGAAACCATTGATGGTCCTGCGAGATTCCAGTACTGGTCCCACACAATGGCCACACAAGCCTGCCAGGAGATCCAGCTCCTCCATGCTTTGCTAGCAGGATACCTGCAAGGAGAAATCATCCAAATCCAGCAGAAAGGGCAAGAAGCAGAAGGTTCAAATCCAAACGGAGTTGAGCTGCTGCTGTTGTGATAGAGGAATGGGCATTTCTGCCCATTTTGGGTGGTAAGAGGCAGCTCAGAAGGTCCAGGTAAGATTTAGGGGGCTCTAAAGCACCTTACAGTGTTTGTGGTGTTCAGATCAGCACAGGGGTTCCCAAGGAGGTCTGGCTGCCTCATCCCTGGAAGTGTCCAAGGTCAGGTTGGACAGGGCTTGGAGCACCCTGGGATAGTGGAAGGTGTCCCTGCCCATGGCAGGGGATTGGAATGGGATGATCTTTAAGGTCCCAAACCCTTCCATGATTCTACAAATGACCACTACAACAAGAAATTCCCAGCTTGGGCTTTGCAAAACCACATCCCAGCAAGAACCCAGGCTTGGATCCATGTGTTCCCAAGAATTCACCAGTCCTCTGGAAAAGGTCCTGTGCCCAGGGATGGTGTGGGAACTGGCAGTCTCTGGAGCTCTGAGTGCAACAGAAAGGATTCCTTGTATCTGAGGAAAAGAAAAAAACACTGAGCCATATATGTGGACAGTGCTGGTATTGCACAGGTTTATTTTGACTCATCCCACATAATCTCAGGTGTCCACTGCAGGTGGTTGGTGTCAGAGCATCACCAGCAGGAGCAGCACTGTTCTTCAGAAGCTCCCCACCAGTTTTTTTGGATGAGGACAACTTATCCAAGATAAATCTGAGCCAAAAAAACATTCAAACCCCATGCACTGGCTTCAGAGGGACGTGGCTGCAGCCTTTCAGTGCTCTCTTATGGCAGCTCATCTGAAATCCATTACGCAACTGAATTAAAAATAAACATTTACAGAAGAGGGAGCGGGTGACAGTGTGTGGTCTGTTCCTGCGAGGAGACAGACAGACAGACATCCAGCCTTGGGAGCAACACCTCTGCTGTAAGCTCACCCTGCTAGACCTGGGCTCTGGCCCTGTCTGGCCACGTCCCTGCGAGTCAACTCTCCTGGCTATCAAATCTGGGTGGCTGAATCCGACTTGTTTGTCAGGAAAGGGCCCCAGTCTTGGTCATTCCTGAGCCATGTCCTGGGATTGCTCATCCTGCGTCAAAACCAGGCCAGGGGCTGTTTCACCCTGTGCCTGTCTGTTCCCTGGCACTGTTTGGGTTCCCTGACCCAGTTTTGGCTGAAATGTTGCAGGAAATGTTGAACCTCCACGTGCTTGATGGACCAGGCTCTGCTCCATGGGACCCAGCAATAGGATAGCAGGAACGGGCAGGAACTGATGCCCAGGGAGTTCCACCTGGATATGAGGAAGAACTTCCCTTGACTGAGCACTGAACAGAGACCAGAGATGGTGGGGAGTCTCCCTCACTGGGGATATTCCAGTGGGATGGCCCTGCTGGAACAGGGAGGCTGGACCAGTTGACCCACCGTGATCCCTTCCAACCTGACCCATCCCTGGGATTCTGGGATTCCTTGCTAAGGGTTCCAAGGCAGCTGTAGGTCTCTGTCAGACAGTTTTAACAAGCAGGCAACAGCCCTTCCATCTCCCTTGGCGCCTCTCCATCATCATCAGCCTTCAGGTGTGTCCCTGCAGCACAGCGAGAGCTGATCACCAGGCTGAGTTTGCATATGCAGATCTGAAATCTGACAAAAAACGGGTGCTGGCAAAGCAAAAAAATTTAAAAGAAAAATTAAAAAATTTGCATTTTCATCAGAAATGTGAAAATACTGCTCTTCACTCTGAATCTGCATTGATGCATCCAGGGCACCCCCCTTCTCTGCACTCCAAACTTCCAAAGCCTGTATGGGCACAGCCTCTAAATTAGTGGGGGCGGGGGGTCTGGGGTACCCTTGGCATTTGAAGGGAGGTGGGAAATCCCAGCCCTTCCATGAGGAGCTCAGGAAGGGGCTGTAAATCTCTCCCTGTTGCCCGCCGGGGGGAGGAGGGATGGTTTAGGCACGAGAAGGGAAGCGTGAAAAGAAGGGGGAAAAAATGTTGTGAAGGGGTTTCTCTCACAAAAGCTGAATGTGGGAATGTGGGAAGGGACCTGGATGGTTGGGGGTCACTGGCCAAGGCTTAACTCTTCACAGCACCAGATTTGCAAATGCAGGTGGTGGCTCTGAGCCACCAGATGTGAGATGTGTGGGGTGCTTTGGAGAGCAGACCCCAGGCTTTGAGGGGTTAACCTCCATCTTCTGATGAAGGAAGAAAACCCCCTCTGTCCCCTGCCCTTGATTCTGGACCCCACTCAGCCAGCAGCCGGGGCACTGCCTCTCTCAGTCCCTCCTTGGAAGCAGCTAAAATGGTTTCCAGCCCCACTGGGGCAGCTGTGGAAGCAACAGGCGCTTTCCCAGTACAAAATTCAGGCACAGGCTGGTTCCTAAGCTGGTTTTCTGCCCGGGGATGGATGGTATCAGCAAGCTGGTACCAGCCACAGTGCCCCGAGGCACCACCCTGGGGCTTCCCAGAGATGCTGATGCATCCTTGCAAAATTCCCCTCGACACACGCAGTCACCCTGGGCAAGCTGTGGCACCTGGAAAACGTTATCCCAAAGCTCTCCCGAGCGCCAGAGGACCACAGGCTCCTTGAAGGGCTGATATCCGTGGTGTGAGACAGGAGTAGCGCGGGGACATCATCCCGGTTGGTGTCGGGAAGAGCCACAGATTCCTTTGGGAGCACAGCAGCTCTCCGGGCATCTCCTGCAAGCCCTAAGGGTACCCGGCCTCCACTGAACCGCTCCATCCCTGTTCTCCACGCCGAAAGCATCGTGATCCTGCTCCCTCTCCTGGGTGCCGGAGGATGTTTAGGACCCACGCTGAGCAGCTCCTCCCTTTCAGGTCTCTCCAGGGTTATTGCTTGGTGGGAGGTAGGTTCAGGGCTCGGTGGTATGAATGAAAGAGAGAGAGGAAATCGGCACTGAAAAGCTCAAACTGGAATAGCTCGCCTGTCTCCAGGCAACAGCCCTGACGCAACCGCTGGGGGGGAAAAAAAAAAGTCCCTTAAATAAAAAAAAAAAAAAACCAACAAAAAAACCACCACACACACAGATTTCTGAAGCGAGACACAGAGGGGAAGGATGAGACAGACTCCTGGAGGCACTGGTGACACCGCTCTGCAAACACCAAGTTGGGGACCCGAGGTGGAAGGAGGGAGCCAAGATGTCCGTGCAATCCCCTCTCTGATTCCAGCCCCGGTAAGTTTGCTGCTCGTGGTGGCTTGGGGGGACACAGCCACCCTGGGGACACCCAGCACGGGAGCTGCTGCAGAGCTGCCGGGTGCTGGAGGAGACCCCGGGCGTTTTGAGCCCTCGGGAAGGGGGAGCAGCAAGGACCAGGTCCCAGGGGAGCAGCAGTGAGGGGTGATGGGGACCCCACCGAGCACCAGTCCAGCACTGGGGTCTGGCGTGCTGGTTCTGCTCTGCTGAGGGCTGGGGTTTGCAAAGTGTCCCCCCAGCCTCAATCTCCTGCCCCGCCGACATTCCCCGGAGATGGCCGGCACGGCGGCTCCCCAATGACTGGGAATCAGCGCAGGGTCTGAATCCTGCTTCCCGATGATATCTGTGGATTTTGCTCCGAGCTGGGAGCAGCGTGGGGCTCCTCACCCCCTCCAGGAGGATTTTTCCGCACTGGGTGAGGTGTGACAGGGAAGAGGCTGCCCAGGTTTTGGGACAATCACCTGTTGCTCCCTCTGCCCCCAACCTGAGATGTGCAAGGAGCCCTGGAAAGGTTTGTGGGGTTGTGCAGTGCAGACATGGTGGGATGAGCGCGGTGGCCTCGCAGGGCGTAGCTACCTCGGGTTTTTGAAGCAGGCACCGTGTGCTGAGCAGAGCAGGTTTCCACCTGCTCAGGGCTGGCCCTCGCAGCTCACGTTTACACCAAGGAGGGGGAAAAAAAAAACCCAGCCAGAACTTCTTCAGAGCCCTTTATAACAGCTTGGGGTTAATTGTTAAAATAATAGCGCCAGCCCACACCCCTCCCAGCACGAGTGTTTGTGCAAGCCCAGCCCGAACGCCCCGGGGTGTTGCACACCAGGGCACCATCCCCATCCTACAGCCCGGAGCCGCTCCAGCCCGGGCAGGCTGACACCTCTCCCACCACAGGCACCTGGCTAAGGACACCCCTCCCTGCTTTCCTGCGATGCTCCCCCTGTTATTCCACAATCCTGCACCCTCCGGACCTTTTCTACCTCGGGGACCTCAGCGGAGCGGGGGGGAAATGGATGAAAATCAAGTTCCTGGCTTCCAGCGAGGAGCCGTGCCCAGCTGATTCCCTTGGCTTTGTCTGCACATCCCTTGTATCCGAGGAACTCCCTACTTTCCAGCGGGAACGAGCCTGTTTTGGCTGCTGTGGGCTCGCTCTGTGCCAGCCATCATTTCAGCACACGGGGGCTGCTGCTGGGTTCTGCGTCCCAGCTCTTCTCTGCTTCCAAATGCCCATGAAAGTCCCACCTCCCCCCCACCCCCATCCTTCGTGTGGGGGGGTCTGCACACCACAAAAATCCAGCAGAATGGGAGGAATCCGGCTTCTCCCGGGCTCCGGGCTCGCAATCAGCCCTGCAGCCATTAGGTGTTTGCAAAATGTAGCAGAGACACTGCAGGGAGAAAGAAAAAAAAATTACAAATAATCAGCCTCAGAGCAGCGTAGCCCTTCTGGGGGGAGGGAGAGGAGGGTCTGTTTGCAACCAGCCGATCTGAAATGATATTAAATGCCAAAGAGCAGCTCTGCACTGGGAGAGGACAGGGCTGAGGACAGAGGTTGGACGATCACGGCTCAGATAATTGGATGGGACAGGGGGCATGTAAAGGGGATTAGGGGGTCACCGAGGGGCTGACCCCACTCCCCTGATCACGTTAACTTGGAGCCTGGGGGTCTCCAGTGGGAGCTGGCTGGCCCTGGCGTTGTCCCTGCAGGGGCTGAGCTGGGTGCTGGGCAGATCGGGGCTCAGCAAAGCCAAAAAAAAAAGAGGGTTTTTTTTTTTTTTTTTCTTTCTGAAAACACAACCTTGCGTGCTGCATTTGGGGAAAAAATAACACCTCATACTAGTCTCCTGGGAAGAGAGCATTTCTCAGCCTGCCCCGGCTCATTCCCAAGGAATCCCAGCCCTTTTCATTACCCTGGGCGCACGGGCACAGAGGTCCCTGCCTCTCCGTGCTGAAACGTGGCCGTGCTTGGGGTGGCAGCAGGGAAAATAAGGGGACAACCGGCTGTGCCAAGCCACAGGTCCTTTGGGGGCATCTCTGGGAACAGGCTGGCCGTGCCACCTCCGAGATTAGGGCCAAAACCTGCCAGGGGCCTGGGGCAGTGCGTGGAGAAGAAACCTTTGCCCGTAATCTGTGGCTCCACCGACCTCACCAGAACACACCGAGGGTGGACATGGTGGCTTCACCAAGAGCCTGTAAACTTGCCTTTGCTCTGCTCCTTAATCCTTTTCCTCCTCAGAGGAAACCTGGTTTGGGCTGATGGGTTGAGAGCATTGACCCCATCCAGCTCCCCAGTTTGCAGCTACTTCCAACCGACTGGAAGACTGGTTCGCAGGAATGCCAAATATTTCTTCATGCAGGATTTCCACACAAAGCCTGGAAATCTGCTGATCGAGAGGAGTCTGACCGGTCTGAAAATGGAGCTACAAGGGTCCATCTGAAGCAGGCAGCAGCCTCAGCCCTGCTCCCTCACCAGGAGCCTTCTGGAAGCTGTGGGGGATGCAGGAGGGATGAGCTGTAGTCGGGCAGGAAGGTGCAGATGTGTTTATTGAAACAGGTTCTGACTCCTCCCGCGATGCTGGAAATCAGCCAGGGAGAAGTGCCTCGGGGCAGGGAGTGCAAATTGGTCCCTTCTAATCTCACAGAATCACAGAATGGTTTGGGTTGGAAGGGAGGTCTCTTCCATAAAGCTCATCCTGTTCCACCCCCTGCCATGGGCATGGACACCTTCCTCTATCCCAGATTGCTCCAAGCCCCATCCAGCCTGGCCTTGGACGCTTCCAGGGATCCAGGAGCAGCCATCTCTGCACTTCTCCACTCCTCTGATGGGTTTTCTGCAACCCCTACTGCTCTCCCCTCCTCCCAAGCAGTGTTTAGGGCTCTTTCTGGACACCATTTGGGCAGAAGGACGGGCCAGGGCAAACCCTTCTCCTGCTCCAGGTCATACATGAATGGAAAGCCCCTCTTTTTCCCTTTTCCCCATTTTTCTGTGAATGCCATGTCCACATCCATGCTTGTGATGCCCATTTTGGTCACATCAGTGCTGCCATCCTTCCATGAGGAAAGGAACAAGTTCACGGTACAGGAGTGTGGCCCAAAGGTCTCTATGGGTACCATGCCCAGTGGCACTGAGGCCTCTGCTGTGGTTCCTCCAGCATGGGCAGAGCCCTTTCCATCCTGTCCCGACCATGCTGAGCAGGCAGAGAGCATCTGATCCTGACAGCACCAATTCCAGCCCTGGAGCATGTCCTGACTTCGGGATCAGACAGCTCTTCATGGTGCTGGAGTCTTGTCCTTTTGAGGGGAGGGAGGATGAAGGTCACTTTGGGACCAGGCTGGTTTTCTGCAGGAGAGGATTTCAGCTGCTATAGAAAAGGATTGGGTGGGTAAACACTGAATGATGAAATCCAGGGAAACCAGCTCTCCTCGGAGTCGGTGGGGTGGCTGGGGATTTGCTCTGCATCTCTGCAGGACCCCTGTGCAGAGCAGCAGGATGGGGGGCTCTGGCAGGGTGAGGAAGCCCCCAGCTCACCAAATCCACACAGCTCAGCAGCTCCTCTCCCGAGTGAGGCCATTCTGGCATGGAGAAAAGAATGATTGATGTGCAGCCACCCTGAAAGGGAACCACCAGCTCCAGGGAGCTGCAGTGTTTATCCTGATGGGTCTCTCCTTCCCTCACCCCACTCCTGAGGCCTCTGAGCCTCCGCTGCCCCAAGGATGCTGCAGAGCATCCATCCAGCCCCGTGAGCAGCTGGAGTGCTCCCTTACTCCATTGCTATGGCAACCCCTTCTCACAGGCATCTCCTCCTCTCTGCCCCTCTCCCGCCCTGCCAAAGACACCCGGGGGGTCAGAGACTCGAGGGGCATCAGTCATCCCCACCCCATCCCTGTGTCACTGCTGTGCTAAGGAGGGAAGCAAGCACAGCTCTGCCTGCACACCAGGCATTGTCCCCCACCTCTAGCTCGACCTCGGTGTTCCTTCATCCCACCTTTTCAGGCTCAGGATCCTCCTCTCCCACTGGGAGAGCTGCATGGTGATGTTGGCAGGTCGGATTTACTCCAGGGGTTTCCTCTGTAGGATCAGGGGCTGTCTGCGTGGCCCAGGGTGACCCCTGTGCGAACCTTCAGAGCAAACTGTCAGGGGAGTCACATCCCAAACTCCATGGATCATAGAGGGTGTCCCTGCACCGACTGGAGTGTGGGCATGGGCACCCAGATGAGACCTGGAGACACCAGAGGTGAATTCTTTACACCGCTGGAAGTCCTCAGAGCCTTTTCCCTGAAGGCCTGTTGCATGGACCGACTTCTCAGTGAGAGGGAAACTGAGGCACAAAGCGGCTGAGGTGCTTTCTGAAGGTCATTCACAGGCTGAACCATCATCTCTGCCCTGTTTGCTCCATGCCAGAGGTGCCATCTGTCTATGTGGGCAAAAGGGTTTCTGTCAGCTGGGTTTTTTCTCCTATTGAGGCTTTTTTGTCGTCCCAGCCTCCAGAGGAGCAGAATTCCTCCAACACAGACTCCTACAGCCACTGCTGCTCCTTTGCAATAAGAATTGGGGTTACAGGAATCCACAGTCCCCCAGGAACAGTGAAGGAAGAAGAATAATTTGTTCCCCACACCTCCACCTCGGCCAATTGCTGAACTCCCAGTTAAACATTCCTGTTACTTCTCCACCCCAGGCTTGTGCTCCTGCTGATCCCTTGGAATAGGTCAGTTGACTTCTCCAATGGAAACCTAACCCAAGAAAGAAATTAAAAGGCTTTTTGTTGTTGTTTCAGTGACCTGTTGTGTCCTGTGCTTTCAGGACTCATCTAAAGGAAGGGGAAACCCCCTGAGCAAAGGTTCTTAGTGAGGTGTGAGCAAACCCTCACCCCATTTTGGAGCTGAACTCATTACCCCTAATTAGGGCTGGCAGGCTCTCCCTGCAGCGAGTGTGATAATGAGACAAATCAAGGATTAATCACTTAGATCCCCTCACACAGGGCAGCCCAGGGGGAGCCAAGCCTAGGGCAGGGAGACTGGGAGTATGTGGATTTGAGCCAGAGGCACGTTTGTTCCTGGCAATTTGGTAACTCTCCGGCACCAAAGGGTTTGTGTTACAGCACAAGGGCATTTTTCACACGCTTACAACTTTCAGATCTCTTTCTCCACAGCAGGTCTTTGATCCAAGTCCAAGATATTGATAGGAAATTAGAGGTGGCTCCATTCTGTCACTTCAGAGTTTGGACAGGCTGGGGAGCAGAGCTGCTTATTTAGGGGGTGTCCTTGCAGAGGGAACGAGGCGTTTCGTGTTACACCAGGGAGGAAGTGAAGGATGGGCTGAATCAATGCTGCTTTTAGGGTAGAAAAACCAAACCTCCTCCAAAGCTGCTGGGACTTGTGGTGACAGGGAGGGGGAGATGACAGCAGGGCTGTGACAAAGGGGATGCTCCAAGCCACTGTCCTGCTTTCATGGTCCAATGCTCTAAATGTTAACTGAGCTGTGCCCAAGGCTCAAATACCAGGGGCCTTTCCCACCCTGAGGATTCCATACACGCTGGAGAGCAGGACAAAAGAGCTTGTGTGGGGCTCTGCTTTGTAGCTGTGGCATTCAGAAAATGATAAAAATATGATCTTTGCTGGGGACTAGCAAATCCAGCAGCCCAGTATGGAACTGCAGCAGACTCTTGGACTGCTGGGTTTGGGCCACCCTCAGCAACCTGCACAGAGGTCTCAATGGACAAAAAAAAACCCCTCAGAGGTGAAGTCTTTGAAGTCATTACTTCTTTTCCTTTATTGATCTATTGAGGCTGGAGCTGGAGGAAAGGTAAATTCATCGACATGCCCTGAGCCCTGCAGAGCACCCCTCCCCCAGGGCAGCCCACTGCTTTCCCCTCTATTTTTCAAGAGAAGAAGGAAAATTGTTGCTGTTCCAGGCACGAGAGCTGTTGGCTTCAACCTGACAGAGTGTCTGTGAGGGTTCCCTCTCCTGTAAAACTCTCATTAACATAAATAGGAGCAGGAAAGAGACCACAACATGACTAATCCTCCACCCCCACACTGTCTGTGTGTACGCTATCAACTCCTCGTTCAGCTCATGTGCCCCCACACAATTGTTGGGATAAATCTTGCTCTCTCTCTCTCTGTGTTTATTTTAAATTGAATCTTCTTACTGAAAAGGTTGGAGAGGCATAATTATGGTCTGGATTTCAGAGCTGCACACGCCTTTGTGGAAATGGCAGGGAGAAGAATGGCTGAGTAACTCTAGGAAGCTGCACACATCCTGCCTGCTTTTCCAGGCATCTCACCAGGCAGGCAGAAAAGTATTTCGTTTTGCTCCTGGCGTTCAGAGGAGAGCTCTGGATCTATTCCTAGCTCAGCTATAGATGAGCACACGACCTTGAGAACGTCCCTTACCTGATCCTGCCGGCAAATGAATACAGAAGCTGCCTGAGCTTAACTCTTGGAGAGTTGTTCGAGTCCTCTGCCCCTCCAGGGCCCAGGGTTTGTCAGAGCAGCTTTGGGCACAGCTTCCATGGGTGCTGACAGGAGCAGAAGTGGGGAGGAAGCTCCTGGTTTCTCTGTGCTACTGCTCCTAAGGGGTGTTACAAGGGACCATTGCCACTGGATAAAGTGGATGTGGCCAGCGGTGGAAACCACAAGTCCAAGTCTTCCTGGATGTCTGAACCCAAACCATGCCAGCAGCCCAGTTAGTTCCTCACATGGCTGGGAGCACATTCCGGGCTGGAACCAGGGGGTCAGAAGGGAGCTGAGTCCTAAAGCTGCATCTTCAGCAAACCCAGATCTAAACCCTGATCTGTAAAACTGGAGTGTGGTGTGGGGAAGAATAAATCCCTTTTTCCAGTTCTCTTTTTGACTCAAACTCTTGGGAGAAGTTTGGGTTCACAGAATCCCAGAATGGTTTGGGTTGGAAGGAACCTTAAAGATCATCCCATTCCACCCCCTGCCATGGGAAGGGACACCTCCCACTAGCCCAGGTTGCTCCAAGCCCTGTCCAGCCTGGCCTTGGACACTTCCAGGGATCCAGGGGCAGCCCCAGCTTCTCTGGGCACCCTGTGCCAGGGCCTCCCCACCCCTACAGGGAAGAATTTCCCCCTAATATTTCATCCAAACTTCCCCTCTTTCAGGTTGTCTTACTTGATTTGCCCAAATGGGGAAATGTGGGTTTGCCAGGCAGAAAATCAACAAGACCAGACAGTCCAAAATCCAGCAGTAGCCACTGGTGTTTCCAGAGAATGTTGGGGTCTGGGAATGTGTCCTGGCCTCCTTGGCAACCTTTCCATGGTCCCTTGAGTTAAGATTGGAGGTGTAGGTAACCAGAGCTTTGCTAAAAGCCAGAGCCTGTCTGTTCCTGCCCCAAAGCACTCAGATAACCGAGGTGAGATCACCCTCCCCAGCAGCACTCTGGCACTGAGCCTCTCCCAAAGCTCTCACTCCCCTGCTCCAGAAAGAGCTGTCTCTCTTTCCTCACTCCCTTTTTCCTTCTCAAAACCAATCCTTTTTTTCTCTTCTAGGTCTTCATCCAAGGCTGGTTTGCTGCTTGAGCAGGGGCCAACACCTCAGCTGTCCTCCAGGGTGCTGTGTTGGGCACCTCGTGACACCAGGTCAAACCTTGAGGGTTCTCATCCCCATCCCTGGCCCTTTCCATCCCACCTCTATGCCTTTGGACTCCGAGAGAGGATGTCTGTCCCCCAAATCCAAATAGAGGAGGCGCTGGACAGCACGGATGCTGGCTCTGGGGGGGTTCCTCCTCCGGATGATCACCTGAGGACCCTCAAGGCATTGACAGAGAAGCTGAGACTGGAGACCAGGCGCCCTTCCTACTTGGAATGGAAGGCAAAGCTGGAGGAGCAGGCTTGGAAGAGCCCCCAGGCTGAGGGAGATGGGGAGGACGAGGCCACCAAGGCCAAAAAGACCCCGGGGGAGACTGTCCCCATGAGGAAGGTGCAGCTGCACCTCAACAGGAGCCCTGCCCAGGACAAGGGGACTGTCACCTCAGGGAGAATAGGTGGCTTTGAGAGCATCGACGAAGCTTTGACGTGGCTCAGGAAGGAGCTGGTAAGTGATTGCCTGTCCCTGTTAGCACAAATTTTGAAGAGGGATAAAAATGAAAGAGTGGGGAAACTCCTTGTTCCTGCCTGCCTTCAGCCCCAGGTGGAAAGGCAACAATCAGTCATCGTGTTTTCTATCACTCGTTGTGTTTTCCATCACTCGTTGTGTTTTCCACACCTGGCTCTTCCAGGTCCATCTTCTGTTGCCTTTTTCTTCATTCAAATCCAGTCCACATTTCAGTCATCCTCCCATCCCAATCTTGGGCCCTGTCTCACACATCTGTTTATTTCTGGACATTTCGCAGAGAAAAGAGAGGACAAAAATGCTTTGTTTTTTCTAGGAATGTGTGCTGTAGGAAAATCCACAGAGCCAGGGCACAAGGGCTGGAATTCACCTTTTCTCTGTCACTTTGCTATCATGGTCTTCAGCACAAATTTATCCTGGGCCTGACCCAGCTCCCGACCCAGCTCAGGAGTCAGCACAGCCTGGGGATAATTCCCAGGAGGATGCACCAAGCCTGACAGAGTTCAATAAATGTTTGGAAAACAGTCTCAGGCACATAGAGTGATTCTGGGGTTGTCCTGTGCAGGGCCAGGAGCTGGACATAATGATCCTTGTGGTTCCCTTCCAGCTCAGGGTATTCTATGATTTTCTGGAGGTTGATAGGATGGACATGTCCCTGTCAGGGCAGCCTGAATTCAGGGCTGGAGAACCAGTCCAGGTGCTCTTCACAAGGGTAGAAGCAACCAGGTTCCAAAAACACACTTCCCAGAGATCCTTCCCTTCTCCTCACTGGCATGAAAAGTCCTTATTATTTGGCCCAAATTACTGGAAGTGACTCATGACACGTGGCTTTGTTTCTGTTGCCCAGTTGGAACTTTGCCTGTGGGTCCCAGCAGGAATATTTGCAGCAGGGGCTGGGACATCACTTGTGGCCAACACTTGTGAAAATGTTCCTGTGCAGACGCTTTGTTTTTGAGAAATACTGAAATCTTTGAGGGGAACTTCTGACAACAGTGAATAATAGTTTTAAAGATTTCTTTGTGACTTTTGCTTCAGGTAATGTTGACTTGTCAACTTTCTGTTGCTGTATTCACCCAGCTCATCTGATCCCCTGAGAATTTATTTACAGCGGTGGTTCTGGGTGCTGTGCTTTGGTGACTTTGTTTCTCAGGATCTTGGCTTTCAGGCATTCAGGACTATTAGGAACAGTGTTGACATGATCCCCTACAACCCCTCAGTGCTCTGGAGAACCTCAGCTGCAGATGTGTGACCTGAATCTGGGTGCAATCCTAAATTCACACTTGATGTAAACCCTGAATCTCAAGATGGTCAAAGACAGCAAGAAGCAGATTTTCCTTCTCAGAATCCTGGATTTTAAAAGATTTGGGGTTTTTTTTCAATCTCTGCCCATGATGGAAGTATAAATTGTCTCAGAGTCTGATTCTACCCCTTAGACTGGGGTGTGGTATCTAAACCACCATCTGTCAAAAACTGAAAGTTTAAATTAAGGAAGAGAAAAGGGCAAGCAAACCTTAATTGTTCCCCACTTTCCATTTTCCAGACACTTAATTACACCGGTCTTTGCTGGATCTGGACGTAACTGGTAATTTAGAACAATTTCCCCAAAAGAGAGAGCAGTTTTTTGACTGACCACAGGGTGAAATAGCTGTGCTGGAGGCACGAGTGTGGGTAAGAGCTGCCAGCAGGCAGAGGGAGCACAGCCAGGCCATCCCATCACACGGTGTTGGAACCAAAAGGTGCATTTTGCATTACATTTCAAGGGTGAAATCCAGCTTTTTGTCAAATAAAGGAACAAGCTTCCAAACATCCCGACATAGCCAGGATTTTTCCTTGGTTTTGCCCATGTTGTGGTAAGAAAGGCATCGGGAAGGCTCCATAGCAGGATGAAGCCCAGCAACCAACCAGATCCTGGGCTGATCCCCCAGCATGGGCAGGAGGGGAGGGGGGATTCTGCTCCTGTGCCCTGCTCAGGTGAGACCCCACCTGCAGAGCTGCCTCCAGATCTGGGGTCCAGCACAGGAAGGACCTGGAGCTGCTGGAGCAATTCCAGAGGTGGCACGAGGATGATCAGAGGGATGGAGCAGCTCTGCTGTGAGGAAAAGCTGAGAGAATTAGGATTGTTCATCATGGAGAAGGCTTCAGGCTGACCTAATTGTGGTATCCCATGTCCTGAAGGGAGCCTACAAGAAAGAATGAGAGGGACTTTGGACAAGGGCCTGGAACGACAGGACAAGGGGGAATGGCTTCTCACTGCCAGAGAGCAGGGATAGATGGGATTTTGGGAAGGAATTCCTGGCTGTGAGGGTGGAAAGACCCTGGCACAGGGTGCCCAGAGAAGCTGGGAAGTGTCCAAGGCCAGGATGGACAGGGCTTGGAGCAACCTGGGCTAGTGGAAGGTGTCCCTGCCCATGGCAGAGGGTGGGATGGGATGATCTTTAAGGTCCCTTCCAACCCAAACCATTCCATGATTCTGTGATTCCATTATATGGTTATTTAGGGTCTGTAGGATTCATCTATCCAATGAAAGGGCAAAAGCTGGTGAAGGTGGAGATTCTTTCCATGCAGGAAAGAAGTGCAGCAGCCATGTCCCTACTGAATGAAATGCAGAGCGTGCAGCTCCATCACCCCCAACCCTCAGCACAGCTCCCAGCGTGTTCAGGCCAGGTTGTTTCAACAGCATCACCCTGGAATGGTTCTGGCTTGTCCCAGGGAGCATCCTGCCAAGCACTTGGAGCTTCAGGAGTCTGCACATGCTGGGGACTGTTCCCAACAGGCAGTGGGTACAGGACCACCCAGCTTTGGATTTATCTCTATCCCAGACAAAAGCAGCAGAAGAGTTTAGGTTGGGAAAGCCCTCTAAGATCACTGAGTCCAACCACTCCCCAGCTCTGCCAAGGCAGCACTAAACCGTGTCCCCAAATGCCACACCCACACAGCTTTTCAATCGCTCTGGGGATGGGGATTCCTCCACTGCACTGGCCAGCTGCGCCAGGGCTGGACAATCCTTTTCCTGAAGAATTTTTTCCTAGTATCCAATTTAAACCTCTCTTGGGACAACTTGAGGCCATTTCCTCTTGCCCTATCTCTTGTTACTCCCAATCCACACAAAAGCCATCATCTGACACTGCAAGGAATTTTCCTCTGTGTGTCCAGAGTCTGCTCAGGTTTAGCTTCAGCCAGGTTCAGGCTGCTCATGTTCAGAAGTGAAGCAAAAGACAAACCCAAGGTTTTCTTGTCCATCTGGTTTTCTTGGCCTGTCACCTGCCATGACCAGCCCCAGGCCCTGGTTCTGCACACCAGGCCCTGGCCCTGGTTTGTAGGACTGACATAAGCCCACGGAGCCTGAGCCAGCCACGTCAGCTGGGGCCTGCTGAGAACCTGGCCCCGAGAAGCTGATTTATTCAGACGTGCGAACTGCTCTTGTTTTTGTGCTGAGAGGCTCTGTGGAGGTGTAGGAGCAAATTGCAGCTCTCAGCGTGCGCTGAGCTGCCCCGGGGCTGGAGCATTTCCCTCCCCAGCTCCTCCTGCCTCTTCTTTGCCCTTGTGTTTGCCTTTGCACTGTCAAGTGTGGCAGCTCCTCATCCGTGCTGAGAGCAAAACCATCACCAGCCTGGGGATGGTGACAGACTCGAGGACTGGAGGGGTCACACTTTGCTCTTTGTTTTTGAAATTTGCCAGGTTTTACAAGTTACAAAATTAAGCACTCAGAGTTCTCTCCCTCTCAAGTATGGCCAAAGTACAAACCTATGAACAGGGACATCTTAGAATAGTTGCAACTTTGTCCCCTTAGGAAAAATGAGTTTTCTGTCTCAAATTCACCAGTTTGGTACTCAGATTTGAGTGAGCCTGCATTCTGTGAGCCAGAATGCAGGAAGGAGTTGAAAAGGAACACAAATATCTGATGTCCTCTCCTGGGAAATTGTAAAACACCAGTGTCCTGTTGGTCACACATTGATTATTATGTATTATGCACTATTATTGTCATTTGGGATACTGATATTGGCTGAGCAAGTTCTTGAGTGAATTTAAACAAAATTTCCTCATTATGAGGGTGCAGAGGCCCTGGCAAAGGGTGCCCAGAGAAGCTGTGGCTGCCCCTGGATCCCTGGAATTGTCAAAGGCCAGGTTAGACAGGGCTTGGAGCAACGTGGGCTAGTGGAAGGTGTCCCTGCCCATGGAACAGGATGATCTTTAAGGGTCCCTTGCAACCCAAAGCATTCCATGACTCTGTGACCTCTACTGTTAAATTGCTGAAACTAGGGAAGAGTTTAGGATTTATTACAGAACAGGACCATGCCCAAGGGTCAGCTTGGGTGCAGCCAACACAGACTAAACAACACTGAGGAAGAGTGAGATTTGGTACCCACGACAGGCTTTGCATGGGCTGCACCACAAGGACATGAGTACCTAAAATTACCCACAACAGGGTGGTATCTGAGCACCTTTGAAGAAGCTCCAAACCAAAACACAGACAATGTGGACTTCTCTGAAGGGTTTGGCAAGGATCTGACAAGTGGCCTGTGCTTCTCCGTGCTTGAACCCAAGTGGCTGCACACAGGAAAGCACCAATTCACATCTCAGTTTCTTTTGATCTTTTGGAAATAAAAAGGGCTGGTCCTGGGGGAGCAGCTGTTTCTCCACAGACCGTCCCCCTGAGCTTCATGGGCCAGGCTGGGACTTCATCCATGGGACTCTTCTCTTCTGGGAGGAGAGGGAAATCTCAAAGAGCTCCCCATCTCCATGCCTTGGGGTGTTCCCTGCTGAAACACCCCCCACAACAATGCAGGGAAAAAATGGACTGCTGGAAATGGGAAAATTATTGGAAAATTATTCCTGTCTGTTGAAGGCAAAATTGAAGGCAACTGCTTGTATCTGTTTGGGCTGAGCCACCTCAACTGGAAAACAGGAAAGAATACATCCAAAGCTTTCTCTCCCTGGGAGAGAACAACCCTGGGAGACTTTGAGGCTTAATCCAAGCGGAAAATCCTCCCTGGCTTCATAAGATTCTGTAGTCCAGCTTTGCATTTCAACCCAGCAGTTGCTTCACTGCCGGGAAGGAGCTGAGTTTGGTTCCCCCTTCCACCCTGGCAAGTTCAACCCAGCATCCTGTGCACCCCAACAGCATTCCCCAGCCATGCTGGTGAGAAACAGCTGGAGCTGGGTGTGCAGGAAGAGCCCAAATGTGTTAGAAATTTGGGTTTTATGAGCAAGACACACCTAAGGTCTTCCTGTCCTGGCCATGAGAGGATCAAAGGAGATGGAAAGCCTGGCTTCTGCTGGATGCTCCTCATGGGTTTCTCCAGGATGTTGCACTCTGTGTGGGGGATCCTGCTGCTGTCCCACACGGGTGAACTGGAGCGTGGAGTTACCTCGTGGTGCCCGGCCCTGTGGGCGAACTCTGCCAACCAAAAACTCCACAGCTTCCCGTGAGGTGGCCCCTGTAATCCCGTTATTCATTCCCAGGCAGCTCTGTGGGGCTCTGCTGGCCTGTCAGTGCTGCTTTTAAAGGGACATCACTCATCCTTTCCAGCGATTGTTTGGTCCTCAGCATGGGATGGGGGGAATGGCTTTAGTGTTTGTGCAGAGCCTCTGGGAAAGGGAAGGAGAATGAGGATTTCTGGGTTCTGACTGAAATTCCACTAAATATTCCGGGAGGGTTTGACCAGAGCAGTGTTTAATGGGAGAGCTCCATGGATGCAGGACAGGGGGTTTGCACCTCAAGCCAAGCCCCAGGGATGAGTGTGAGGAGTGAGAGTTCATGTCCTGCAGAGCAGCCCAACTTTCGTGCTCCACCCTCTGCCCAGATGTCACCCCGTGGAGCTGCCTCTGCAGGACCTGTCACCAGCCAAGGAACTCCCAAGCCCTCGGGAAGACAAGGCAGCCTTCCAAGGAGCACAGGCAGTCACAGCCCTCACCCCGTGTGCCATCTCCTCCTTGTGCACATCATCCTCTCATAGAAACGTGGAATCGCTAAGGTTGGAAAAGCCCTCGAAGATCGTTGAGTCCAAGGCCACCTCTAAACCATGTCCAAAAGTGCCACATCCACATGCTTTTAGTGAACCATTGCCAGGCTTTGTTCCTCATCTTCATTTTCTAGAGGGCTTTGCCTTCCAGCTTGCATGAAACCAAACGGCTTCCTCAAAAGAGAGGGAAAACAAGAACCGGTCAAAAAATGTAAAGCTGGTTTGCAAGAGGAAAAAAGCACCTACAGCTCACACCCCTCTGCACAATGGCCTCATAATTCTCTTTTAAATGCTTTTTTTTGTTGGCAGCAGAGGCTTTTTTAATCCCACATTCTTCCAAATATTAAATGAAAGCCTTTGTTGGCATTTCTTAGGTAAGTTGATACACCGAGAAGAAAGAATGACCCAGGGTCTCTTCAATAGCACCTGTGATCACCTCCCTGATAAAGTGTCAGCATTTGTTGTGAGACAGGGAAAATTATCAACAGAATGATTTTTTTTATTACTGCAACTCAGGTGGGAGAATAAAAGCCTGTCAAGTGGCATGGCTCTGCTGGGGGCACAGGTTATGGAGTCTGAGAGGAAGTAGTGGAGTGTTTTTTGAAAAAAGGTGAATGGCCACAACCCTGCCAACAATTTGAGAGAGATTTCCTGAGAGAGGGAGAGAGATTCACTCAGAGACTGGTACAAAGGTGACTTAATCCTCTCCAGACAGCCGAGCTGGAGTCCATCTGCTGGCTGGGAGCATCAGACAAGTTCCTCCAGGATGCCTCTGTAGTGTCAGAGAAACACAGAACGGTTTGGGTTTGAAGGGATTTAGATGGGATATTGGAAAGAAATTCTACCCTGAGAGCATGGTGAGGCCCCGGCACAGGTTCCCATCCCTGGAAGTGTTCAAGGCCAGGTTGGATGGGGCTTGGAGCAACCTGGGACAGTGGAAGGGGTCCCTGCCGTGGCAGAGGGTGGGGCTGGATGAGCTTTAAGATCCCTTCCAACCCAAACCATTCTGGGATGCTCTGATTGCCTGGAGGAGGAGGGATTATGGCGCAAGCTAAAGCAACCCTGAGGCTGCTTTGGTTCACACCCTCCTTGCAGCAGCCCTTGTTTCAGGCATGGAAAGGTCTCATGTAGGAATATCAGGGTCTCTGTGGGGTCTCTCAAGGGGAATTTTCCCTCCTCCCTTCCCTTCTGCATCTCCATGCACAAGCCACCAGGCCAGGAATAATTTACTCCCTACACCCAGAGCTACATCTGTACCCACAAATTGAGCAGATAATTTTCAGGCCTGGAGGGAAACTGATATGGTCTGATCACATCCCTGCTGCTAAAATCCAGACAAGGGAAATTTATCCCAAAACCTAGAATCATGGAGTCCTGGAAGTGCCTGAGCTGGAAAGGACCTTTGAGATCACCCTTCTGGGGGGCCTGTTTGGCTTCTCTCCCACCCCCTTTTCTCTGCAGCTTTTGTGGTTTTGTTGCTTTTCTGTGAGGAGGGAAGTGGGGTGAGAAAAGGGAATTGTCTTGATCTGCTTTTCCAGCCCTGCCTGCTCCTGCTCCCCAGGCTGATTCCCACACCAAGTGTTCACCTCCTTCCTTCACTACCCACAGCATCCTGTGGCAATGGATTTTCTTAATTATGAGTTAGATTTTTTTAAAGAATAGAAGACCTCTTTTCTTTCATTATTTCTGAATCTTCCGCCTTTCCAAGCCAGGTGCCGGGGGAGAGAAAAATACCTCCAAAACACTTAGATCATTAGCTTGGAGGTGGTAGTTCTCTCTCCTGGGGGAAACCATGGAGGTCCCATTCTGAGAGCCACTTCAAATCACCGAGATAAAATAAGCCACAGGGGAGGTGGAGACTGTCATGGACCAGCTCTGATTTATGCAGGCTGGAAACCCAGGCTGAGTATTTGGGGATCAGTTATTCAGTGTTCTTTTAATTGGTCCTTTCCACCTCTAATTGCTCCATCTCCCTGTGGCTGCTGCCTTATGAGCAAAATTAATTTGGGCTTTGTTTAATGTTGAGATGGAGGCTCTGAAGCCTGACGGATACCCAAGCCAACAGCCTTGGCACGGCTTTAATTCCAGTTTCCTGGTGCTCCTGAAAACACGAGCAGGCACAGACTTTCTCGATTGTTAAAAATTCCCCATCCTGAGCTGCTATATTTTTGGGATGCATTGCTGGCTTGGAAGATCCCCGTCTCCCTCCCAGATGGAGCACCTCTAGATGAGTTTACAGAATCACAGAAGCAGCTAGGTTGGAAAAGACCTTTGAGATCATCGAGTCCAACCTGTGACCCAACACCACTTATCAACCAGACCATGGCACTGAGTGCCGCATCCAGTCTTTTTTTAAACACCTCCAGGGATGGTGACTCCACCACCTCCCTGGGCAGCCCATTCCATGCCCAGTCACTCCTTCTGTGAAGAAATTTTTCCTCATATCCAGCCTAAACCTCTCCTGGCGCAGCTTAAGGCTGCGTCTTCTTGTCCAGTCGCTGGATGCTTGGGAAAAGAGCCCGATCCCTACCTGGCTGCCCCCTCCTGTCAGGGAGTTGTAGAGAGTGATGAGGTCTCTCTGAGCCTCCTCTTCTCCAGGCTGAGCCCCCCCAGCTCCCTCAGCTGCTCCTCACAGGGCTTGTGCTCCAGACCCTTCACCAGCCTTGTCACCCTTCTCTGGACACATCCAAGCACCTCAACATCCTTCCATTCCATGCTCTGGTGCAGCTTCGAGCAGGACGCAGCAAACTTGCCACTAAAAACCCTCTTCCCTCCCCGTTGCAGGCAGAAATGCGTCTGCAGGACCAGCAGCTGGCCAGGCAGCTCATGCGGCTGCGCAGCGACATCAACAAGCTGAAGATCGAGCAGACGTGCCACCTGCACCAGCGCATGCTCAACGATGCCACCTACGAGCTGGAGGAGAGGGACGAGCTCGCCGACCTCTTCTGCGACTTCCCCCTCGTGAGCTCCTTCAGCCTCTCCACGCCCCTCAAGCTCATCGGGGTCACCAAGATGAACATCAACTCCCGCCGGTTCTCGCTGTGCTGAACAGGAGGGACGGAGAGGGAAGGATGGGGGAGAAAGAGGGAGACGGGTCTCTCTGCCTCATGGCTGGGCGAGGAAAGGCCAAGGAGGAGCAGAGGGAACAGGAGCAAATGGGGAACCCGCAGCTGGTCTTGGTGGCAGCGCAGAGGTGGGCACTGGAATGGCCCGGGGATGCTCATGGGGAAGGCAGGACCTGCATGGAGGAGGCCTGGAGAGCATCCGAACCCAACACATGCACTCAGCTCCTTTGCCAAGTCCCTTCTCCTCCTCTTCCCCCCGCAGGACCCAGCTCGGTGTAGGTGGCTGTGCTCAAGAATCAAAGGAGGGGTCGAAGATCAGCCACAAAGCAAAATCCCTCTTCCCTTCCCCTTCCCCTCCTCCCAGGCTGGAGCAAGAGTGTTGCTCTCCTCCATGGATGTCTCCCTGGGCACCAACCCTCAGTCTCTGCTGCTGCAAGCACAGGGTCCGTGGGGCTATTTCAGGTGGGAAGTTGATTTCCAGTGGGAAGGAGCCCTCCCAGCAAGCAAAGGGCTGTGGGTTAAATGGTACCAGCCCCAACAAGTGGTGAGAAAATGTGTTTGTTGGATTGCTCCATAGAGTCCAGGTCACTACAGCTTCCTTTTGCCTGTGGTATAGATTATGGATTCTCCATGGGCACATTCAGAGATTCCAGCTGACCAGAAATCTCCTGTGTGCTCTGGAAGTCATACCCAGAGCAATACACGTTTCTGATCCTGTTGGATCCCGTTGTCAGCCACAAGACACCCTGTGGTTCTCCCTGCAAATGAGGAAATGTCGTACCCAAGACATCGCCTATCAGAGAAATCCCCAGGCTGACACCCCCCAGCAGCACCAGCAAATCCTGGATCCTCTGTAGCAACACACATCCATCAGAGAGAGGAACTTCAAAAGGAGAAAAGGGACTTTTGGGTAATGAACTCAAAAAGGGACTTAAAATTTAAGGGAGAAATTGCTGTGATGAGCTTTGGACCTGCAGCAACGTAGGGGTTCTCCCCCTGCCCAGCAGAATGTGAGATGGATGCTGGATTTTCTTGCCTTTCAGTGCACACAGCTGCCTGTACCTGGCACAGGGGGCAGAGACCTCTGGTGCTGCCCAGCAAGGGCAGAAACTCCAGAGGCTTTGCCATGGCAATTTTGGGACACTTGGCACCCAAGACAGTACAGATGAAGCGTGGGTGCTGTCAGGTGCTCCCTCCTGTGCCCACACCGCTCCTGACCCTGTCAGGGTGGAACAATCCTGCTCATGTCATCCCTGCCCATGGCAGGAGGGTTGGGATCAGATGACCTTTATGGTCCCATCCAACCCAAACCATTCTACGAACCCAGCCCAACTCTGCTCCTCACCACGTGCCTGAGCAGGAGCAGCTCTTGGCTGAGCAGACCTGGCTGTGTCCGCAGCATCAGCCTGGGAAGGAGCAGGAGGAGCAATCCCGCTGCTCTGGAAGCTGTGGCTGTGTCGATGTGCCTGTAGCTGTCTGTGAGCTCTGTGTGTGTGTCAGTCGCTGTGTGTGTGCATCTGAGCCCGCAGGACGCCTCTCCCGGGAGGCTCCGGGCGGGGTTCATGCCTTTGTTCCGAAAGGTGACGGGAGCCGAGATCCGGCGAGACTCCGACGTGCCTGGGAGGATGCAATGAGGCTTCCAGACCTGGGGGCTCCACAGGGAGTTTTAGGTTGGTGCAGAGAAGACAGATAATTCGTGTGCCTCCACAGGTCTCCGTGGGAGGGACAAATTAAGGGGTTCACAGACGTGTGGGGCTGGGGACTCTGGAGCTGAGATCAGTCCTCCATCCCCCGCAACCCCCGGGTGATGCCTCCCCATCCACTCCAAAGCTCCCTGAGTATCTTTTCTTTCTGCTAAGGAAGAATTTTAGGCACCAGAGCTTTATCTACACCATCAGCACCATGCCTGGGTGCTGAATCTTGTGCTCCCCAGGTGAGGAAGGTTTATTTTGGGTTGTGACCAGACTGTCACTTGGCCTCTGGACAAAACAACCAGCTGCGGTGCCGCTTAGTTTACTAGGAACAGCCTTATTTCCCCATCGACATCTTGGAAAAAAAAAACAACCCACCTCATTAAAATTCTTCTTTGTTTACTTTTTTCATGAAAATAAATCAGTTTGTGTCCCACATGTTGATTTTCAGAGGCATTTTCAATCAGAAGATAGAAATGATGGTTTTTCAGTGAAAAGAATGCCTTGGAAAGGGGGATTGTTTCTCTCTAGGGGCAACTGGAGTCGAGTACAGGGTGGACCTGCCTTTGGGCTCTTGCCTGGTATCCAAAAGCAGGAGGTTAATTCAAGCACAGTCTTAGGGGGTCTTTACACGTGGCATTGGAAAATCAGACGTCTGGGTTCCAGACATGTATTTTCTGCATTAAGGGGGATGAGGGGTGGGTGTAACTGCCAGCTGTTTGTCAAAATGCACATTTTTTTAATTATAAAAGGTCTGTCTGTATTGATTTGTGCCTCTGGTCTCTCACTGTGCTGAGGAAGCACCAGGATGGTGCGTTCCAGGATTACAGGTGTGCCGGGTTTGTTCCTGGCAGGTTTCTGTATCCACTCACACCCATCAGCTCCACCTGGCAGTCCAGGAGAGATGGGAGGGGAAGAGGAAAATCAGATGGGAGCACTTATGGTGTATTTGGACAAAAATGTATGGGAAAGAAAGCAAAAAACAGCAACAACAACAAAATCCCTTTTTTATGTTTTATGTTTTTCAGCCACTGAATAAAAAGTGGGTCCAGGCACTTAAAATATATCAGGGAGGAAAAAATAGATAGAAATAGGTCTGATTTTTGCTGAATTTTGTTTTAAAATAGAGAGTCACCCAAAAGCTGGGTCAGCTTTGAGGAACATGAGGAGAGGTCGTTGCTCCCACCACAGAATTCCCAGCAAGGAGCCTGCAGGTCTCAGCTGTCCCCAGTGAGGTGATTCAAGCCCTCAAGTGCTGGTTCCTCTCCTGGGGCTTAGAGCCACATTCACTTCCCCAGATGCCTGGGGAGAAAAGCTGGTGGAAGTCAAGGTTGATCCTTCTGAGGTCCATCCTGAAAATGCCTTTTCGTGGACCGACAATCAAAGCTGCGTCTCCATCTGGAGCACCAGTGGCTGCTGCTCCATCTCTTGGAAGCAGGAATCTTCTGGGCACTGATTCAAGTGTTGTCCTCAGCCGCCCAGTGAGACACGTTCCCCATGAAATGGAAGAGCCAGTTTGAGGCTAATCCATGGGAATAATTAACTGCATTTTTATTTTACATGGTCAGACTGGAGGACCATGGATTTTTCCAGCCTATCTGGAGGACAAAATTTCAGATTGTTTTTTGTGCCCCCAAAAAGCTCAATGCAAATTTTCAAGGGGGAGAGGGGGGAAAATCTGTTTAGCATTTTAGTTGGATAAATTTTGCTTTTACTCACAACTTAAATATTTCACTTAAAATTCTTTTCTTAGGAGGAAATTCTTCCCTGTGAGGGTGAGAGGCCCTGGCCCAGGGTGCCCAGAGAAGCTGTGGCTGCCCCTGGATCCCTGGAAGTGTCCAAGGCCAGGTTGGATGGGGCTTGGAGCAACCTGGGCTAGTGGAAGGTGTCCCTGCCCATGGCAGGGGATGCAACAGGATGATCTTTGAGGTGCCTTCCCACCCAAACTGCTCTGGGATTCTGCAAAAATAGTTATAAAAAACTTAAATTACTGAGCTGAGACATTAACACTTCATTTTCATTCAAACATTGTTTTGCTATTAACAGTCAAAAAATTTTCCTTGGAAGAGCCTTAATAAAACTTTTCCACTTTCTCTTTTTCAGCTAGACCCAATCCCAGAAGTTTTAGTCAGTCCAAAGCCTTACCTTTTTGGCATGGAGAAATCAGTTAAAAATTAATTGGCCCAGATTTCTTTTTTCTTTTTACTTCCTTTGGGTCAATTAAGAGGAAGCACAAAATTTTGCACATTTTACCTCACGATCAGCTTGCTGCTCTCCCTGGCATGGCCACCACGACCCAGTAATGGACAGGACCTTGCTCCTCTGTCACAGCCCCAAAGCAGAAATGATGAACAGGGTCACTGTTCCCAGGAAAGTGTCTAATTCCTCACTCTTCTATCACTGGGAAGTGCTATCCCATAATCAGTGAGTGATTTGAGGTCTCCCACAGTCACCCCCATAAAACCTTAATTAAATTCGGTGGAGACACGGTCACAGAAATGCCACACTGGGTCCCCTTGCACCAGGAAAGCCAAGGAATGACACATTTGAGGACTTAAAGGCTGAATTTTCAGATGGACTCTGCTGCACAGGATTTCAGCTATCACAGTTTAACCTTTTTTATAGATATAGATGATGCAGATATGGATATATATAGGAAAAAATCCCAGCTGGAGTATTCCCAGCACCTCTTGGGTTTATTTCACAGCCTGACGCTGTCAGCTGAGTGAGTTTTCCTTCAGATCGAGGCAGACAGGAGGAGGGGGAAGGAAAAAACAGGGGATTGCAAGGAGGATGTGGCAGGCTCCACTCCAGAACCGGAGTCAGACTTGCTTCCCCCGCTGCACGTTTTACAACCAAGGGTTGTGTCTGAGAGGATGCACACACGACATCCCAAAACCCCGGGGAGAAACCACCCCTCTGGCATCACTCATAAATCAGATGGTGGCCAGAGGAGCCGTGCAGCAGCTCCAAGGAGGAGCAGCACCCAAAGGTGTGCAAACGGCTCCTAAGATCCTCACTCATGTCTGTGTGACCTCTGGGAAATCTGGGAAGCTGACTGGCACCAGCACATCCCTCCCCTCTCCAGGCACGGGACACTCCTGAGCCCTGGATGATCACACTCCTGGGAGCTCCAAGCTGCGATGGTTGGGAAGTTAAGGTGAAATGTAAATGTGGAATTTAAGGTAAGCAATGATCGAATCTGGGGAAAAGTCCTGATTTCAGCCTTTCATCTTTTCAACCTATTTTGTGAAGAAGAATCAAGAAACCACCTTCATTCACACACCACTCAGAGCAGCCAAGACCTGGACTGGCCCCATCCTTGCAGAAGATGGACATTAGAGAGTCCTTGTGGTCAGACAAAGCATTCTGGCCACTGCTGCCCTCAGCACTAAATGTGCTTTAAAATGCTCTGGGGCAGCCACTGAGAGGGGTGTGCAGTGCCAAAGCTGTGGCTGTCCCATCCCTGGAAGTGTCCAAGGCCAGGCTGAACAGGGTTTGGAACACCCTGGCACGGTAAAAGGTTGGAAAGGGATAATCTTTATTTTCCCTTCCAACCCAATCCATTCTGTGATTCCATGAGGATGCTCAGTGCTTCACCACTGCTCCTTCTCCAACCCCCCCTCGCCCTTGTGGCTGTCTCAGCTCCCCCCAAGAGGGAGGAGGGAGGTTATTACACAATGTTTTTGTTCCTCTGACAATTTCCCTCTGCCAGTTGGAACAGGCTGCTCATAAATTTCGGCTTTTTGGAGGGGTTTCAGGAGTTTTGCATTCTCAGATCATTGTCTGCCTTTCCCAGGAACAATGGGGGTAGGAGGGAGCTGCTCCAGAAATGCCATGTGCTACAAGGGGATCTCTCTTGGATAGGGATTGCTCAGGGGGGCAGAGGGAGTTGCCCTCAACTGCTTCAGCTCACAGCCTGGGTAGCCAAGGAGGCAGCTCAGTGGGAAGCAGGAGTGCTGCTGGCAGTGCCCTGTGCAGATCTGCAAAGGTCAGCTCCTTCCTGCCACCCCAGAAAGATGATTGGAGGGGTTATCCTGTGATTATAAGGTCGGAAATGAGATGTGGGATGCCCCACGCTGTGGGTGCTCAGCCTGAGATGCAGCTGGGCACCTTCTGGACTCCCAGGTGTGAACACCTTGGCAGGCTCAGCACATCCTTCACCACCCTGGAAGCTGCTGGGACTGGGATTTCAGAGAAAATCCTGTCCTGCAGGTGAGATAAAATCGAAAGCCTGTTGTAAGTCTTCTAACCAGATCAGAGGGATCAAGTTCCTAATTCTCTCCAGCTCATCCTGTGAAGGCAGCAGACTTTCAGAGAGCTCTGTCCCCTTCCTGTGCTGCCAATTCCAGCCAAGCTTGGCTTGCCAAGGGTGGGCTCTGCCTGCTCCACGAAGTTCCTGGCACGGTGTTGGTCCAGCCCAACCAGCACTGACTCCAACCACCAGCAGGCTGGGTTCAGGAGATGTGGGCACCAGGGATCATCCCAAACTGCCAATCTGGGTGCTGCTACCTCTTTGGGGGCATGAGGGTTTAACCATTTCAACCTGTCTGGGCTGTACCAGCTGGAACCCTGGGCACAGGAACGTCCCTGGTGCTGTTCAGCTCACCCACAGAGTTGCAGCAGCTGCTTGAGGGAACTCAGCCAGGACAGAGTGCAGCAATCCTTCCTCACAGAGAGCAGTCACTGAGGACTCAGAAATCCTGCAAAGGGACAATTCCCCAGTGCATTTTTAAGCCAAGGATGTAGGGACAAAGTTTTCTTGACCCGTGGCACACAAACCTCTCCCCCAGAGGTGGAATCACTCGTTCGGATGGGAACAGCTGGAGCTGTGCTTCACCAGCAACCAGGACCCATCCTCTGACCTGAGGCCAAGTGCCCAATCTGATCAAGTCTGTATTATTAATTACGAAACAGCAGCCACAGCCAAATGACATCTCAGGAATGTCCTTGACCCGTGAAAGCTCCCAAATTTGCCTGGGGGTTGTTTTCCTGTGCCTAATCCATGCCAGGAACCGTGATGACCATTGAAATCCAGCACCTGGAAATGCTCTCAGCCTTTTGGTTTACTCCCAGCCCTAATACAGCTCCAGCACTGACACCAGCAAAGTCCTGAAGAAGTTATTTTTCCTTCTCTGGGTCTCTTCCAAGCCCACTCAGCACAGGCAGAGGACCCCAGCCCTCTCAGACCCCCACGGAGAGGATTGGCCAGCTCGTTCAGAAAGGTGGCTATAAAATCTTAATTATCTTCATTAGCTGCCAGCCTGCTCCGAGTTGCAGTCCCAGGGATGCCAGGATGTTTCCTAGTAACAGCATGCAATCAGCCAAAAAAGAGAGGGAATTATTTATCAGAGAGTTGCTTGCCATGCAGGAGGAGAGGATGGCAGAGGAAGGACATCCCAGGGGCTCTGCAGGGAGGAGCTGCAGTCTCCAGCACCTCTGTGAAGGATGGCAGGGTACAGCACTCCTGGAAATCCCTCCTTTGGGCAAAAGACAACCACCAAAAAATCTTCTTCCCCTGGGTGGGAAAAGCCAGGATGTCACACAAGAGCCAGGCTGAGCTCCTGCCCTGAGCTAAAAGGAACACTTCAGGCCAGGGGCTGGCTGTATATACCCAGCCATATTTCCTGGAAAAAGCCCTTTTTGGAGTTTTTCACCATTTTCCCATCCCAGCTTTGGGATGAACAAAGGCAGGGACTGATCTTGGTGCAGACAAAGCTTGAGATTTGCCATGTTCCACAGAGTGAGGTGAAATTTGCCTCATTGCTCGTGATTTCTTCCCAGTTCTGGCAGGGAACGAAAGGATTTAGCACCAGGATTTCAGTCCTAAGAGGTTTCTTCACATCCTCAAAATGCCAGCCTTCCTCCTGGCCCCAGTTCAGAGCTATTGCCACTGAAGAAGGAAAGTTGATTGCTTTGTGTGCTTTGTCTCACCTGGAATTCCCTGGAATTCTGTTTCTGCAGAGCAGCTTATGCACCAGCCTCCAGAGAAGTAAGTCTGGAGTCTATGACTTTTGGTCTTCTTGCTCTTCCCATGTCCAGAAATTAATTCCCAGAGGACATGCTCCATGATTTTTCTAGGGTGTGAGGAGGACCTGACTCCAGAGGTCTCCAAATCCTCCTTTTTCCCTTTCTTAAGGTGTGTGTAAAGCTCAGAGACACCTGAGGGTGGGCAGAGATCAGACATTAGGAGTTTTTTGTAGATGACAGGCAGCAGCCTCACAATCCCACCAGAGAGATCCATTAGAGCGCTAGGATGGCTCTCATGGATGTAAATACATTTAATTTCACTAAGCAGCCCCTGAAATTTTATTTCCCCAGCTGCTGCTCATTCTCCTTCCCAAACTGTCATTAAGTGCAGGTGCTTGGAGCAAGTCTGACCGATAGGAACCGAGGCAAAAAAGGCCAGTCAACCTTTCCCATAATCACCCTTTGTTGGGCTGTCCCCCCATCCAACAATCCACACGCATTTTCCCTCAAGTGTGCTGTTAAAACACTTGCAAACCCCCTTTCTGCCACTCTTAGCATCCCTGGCCACTCTCTGCTCCAGCTGGTCCTCAGCCCTCCAGCTTTCATCCCTAAGTACCCCAGCCTTGCATTTGCTCTCTTCTTTCATTTCCCCTCCTTATTTCCATTTCTTGTATGCTCCCTTTTAACAGCTCAGCTCACTAAGAAGTGTCTTAATTAGCCAAGGAGGCTTTGTGCTGAAATTCCTGATTTTCATGTGCAAAGGCAGGGTTTGTTCCCAAGCTCTGAATGAGTGTTCTTTAAAAATAAATCAGCCAGCTGTCTTGGACACCTTCTCCCCTTCATAGCAACCTCAGAGTTCCCCAAAAAATCTGAAGTCAACTCTCCTGAAATCCAAAGCCCTCAGCCTCGGCTTCCTAAGCCTCTCTCCAGGTGCAAGTCCAGTTACTTCACAGCTCTGAGAGCCCCAGCTGCCCCCCCTAAGCCCAGCTGTCCTCTGCTCCTCCTCCTTTATGAGGAGCAGGTCAAACACTCTGGTGGAAGTGGACAGGAACTGACCAAGGAGTCTCCCTGTACTCTGTGCTTGTGAAATCCTACCTGGAGCACTGAATCCAGCTCTGGACCCTCACTGTAAGGACATGGAATCGTTGGAGCAGGTCCAGAGGAGGCCATGGAGATGCTCCAAGGGCTGGAGCCCCTCTGCTCTGGAGCCAGGCTGGGAGAGCTGGGGGTGTTCACCTGGAGAAGAGAAGGCTCCAGAGAGACCTCAGAGCCCCTTCCAGGGCCTAAAGGGGCTTATAAAAAAGAGGATGCACAACTTTTTACATGGGCAGAGAGGGACAGGACAAGGGGAACACTTTTAAACCAGAGGAGGGGAGATTTAGACTGGATATTAAGAAGAAATCCTTCAGTGTGAGGGTGGTGAGGCCCTGGCAAAGGGTGCCCAGAGAAGCTGTGGCTGCCCCTGGATCCCTGGCAGTGTCCAAGGCCAGGCTGGACGGGGCTTGGAGCAACCTGGGATAGAGGAAGGAGTCCCTACCCATGGCAGGGGGTGGGAATGGGATGATCTTTGAGGTCCCTTCCAACCCAAACCATTCTGTGATTCCGTGGTTCTGGATTTATCCTTCCCTGGAGATACTCAAAAGCCATCTGGACACAACCCTGAGCAAGCAGCTCTAGGGAACCCTAGGACCAGGTGACCTCCAGTGTCCCTTCCAACCTAAACCATCCCGTGAACCTCTGATTCTGTGAACTGAAGCCAAGCTCTTGCACTTGCCAGAAGCTCGGCTGCAATCCTTCAGCCGCTGCTCGTGGCGCGGGGGATTTTCAGATGCCCCCTCTGCACACACGGGATCACCCCGACTTTCCCAGCCTGTAAAGGACACAAGGACATGGTTTTCCTTGATATCATCCTGCCTTCCTCCCACCTCGCTCTCACCCTTTATCATCTCCAGCCTGGCATCCCAGCCCAGAGGAAACACGGCTTTTAATGAGCTCAAGCCTGGCAGATCTAAGAGGTGCCACCGCGGCTCAGCCTCCCAGCGCTCCCAGCTCCTTTCTTTCCCATCACATCCCCGTGGAGTGTTTGCTCTGCCTTCCCCGCTCCCCTCCCGCGCCTCTTTGTTCCCTTTTCACCGCTCCGCGGCCGCGGGGGTTTGATCACCTGCGGCTTTTTAATCCCCACGTGCAGCTCCCCTCCATCTCCCGGACAGCAGAGAAAGAAAGGTCCCCTTTGAGCTTCTCCCCGTTTTGTCTCCGGGCCCCCAATACCCTCCGAGGGCAGCTCTGCCCCATCCCCTTGAGCATCCCGCCCGCACAAAGCCCTCTTTGTGCCGGCCTGGGCTCCAGCCAGCCCGGGCTGCAGGCTCAGGCTTATCTTTAGGCAGAGCCGGCTTTACAGGCTTCAGCAGGACCACTCCAGCACTGAGTGGATCGTGCCAGGCATCCGAGTTCCTCCTGCAGCACTCAAAAATTCCCTGCCCCAGCCCTCACTGCCAAGAATTGCCCTTTTTTCCCCATGTTTTCGCTCGAAGGTGATGAGGGGATGATGCTCCTGCTGCTGTTGTCGTCTGCCATCACTTACTGGTGCTATCCAGGGGCAAATTGGGCTGCTTGGCCAGGCTTTGGGAAGCTCTTGCCAGCTCAGGATTCCTCGGGGGCTCACGCTGGTCTCTCCGGGTGATTGCCAAGGGGAGCAGGGGGAACGGCAGGAATCTCTGCCAATATGGGATGCAAAGGTTGAGTTCATCCTGTCCAGGCACCTGGAGGGTTCCGTGCACTGCAGAGGCCGATTCCCTCAGGGAAGGAGATGGAAGGATTCAAGGGCTGCTCTTAAAATGGTTTTCATGTGTGGAGTGGGCTCAGTGAGAGAGGTCAGAGAGGGTTTGGGGGGATTCCCTCTAGCCTGGTTTTGCTTGGAAAGGAAAATTCCCCTGTTCCTACTGATTTATCCTCAGCAAGCTGCACTTGCAGGCCTCAGGCAAGGCATGGACTCCAGGCTGGTTTTAGCCGGAATGTTCTGTGAGTCCCAGAGGGAAAAAGTGCTGCTTCACTGCTCCAGGAGCGCCCTTAACCCCAAAGGAGGCCCCTGTGCTATGTTAGAGTCTTTTCTCAGGGGAACACCCTGATCTCTAATTGCCAGGTGGTTGTTGAAAAGATTTTTGCAGTCACAGCCTGATTTTTTTCCCCCTGTGCTGCTTGCAGGTGGAAATCATCTCCTTGGGGGCATCTGTCCAGGGTATTTACCCATCTCTAGAACAAGCCTAAATCCTGATTACACAAAGGTTCCCCAGCAAAAGGAATAGAAGTGTCCCTTACAGGTAAAGGAGAAAACCTGAATCCTCTTGTTCCCCGGCCAGCTCTGCCCAGAGAGGAAGAGAAGAGCAAAGCTGCTCCCTCCAAAATCCAGGAGAGCAAAAAATGAGGGCTTGAGGGATGTGCCAGCAGCAGACAAAGGCTTCTGAGCAGGGGAGGGAGCGAGGAGCTGGCTCCGAGGCTGCTGGCCGGGTTGCCATGGATTTTGTGCTAATCAGCCCCTTTCTTGCCGGAAAGCAGAGGAAAAAGGGAGGATTTTGAGCGTGGAGGAGTTGCCTCCCTACCTGAGCCGTGTCCTGCCACCATCTGCACGGTGGATGTGCCAGAGCAAAGGGCCAAAACTCGCTGGTACGGGATATTTTGGGAAATGATGTCCCTGGCTGTGGCTCGGACCTGGCCGTGCTCTCCTGCAGGGCTGCCCACATCGTGCCACCTTTGGGGTGTGGGTGTTGCGAAGGGGGAATTTACAGGGGTGGATAGCAGGGGCAGGATTTGGGGGTGCCTGTGTGAGCTGTGGGACACCTCCAGACCCCAGATAAACCCCCAAAGCCCTCCTGTAAGCGTGCACATCAGTGTGCAAACCCGTGTGTGCTTCGCTCTGCCCCTGTGTGGGGGCTGGCACCGTGCCTGGGGCTCCCCACAACATTTCATTTTCATTTCCAAGATGTTTCCTTGAACAGTCCAGAGGGGCAGAGGCAGGCTGTGGAGCTGAACGTGGACCAGGGGAGGTTTATACTGGATATTAGGAACAATTTCTTCACTGAAACCGTGAAGGTTTCTTGGAACATGGAACAGGCTGCCCAGGGCAGTGCTGAAGTCACCAGCCCTGGAGGGATTTAAAAGATGGATATGGCACCTGGGGACATGGGGCAGCGGTGGGCTTGGCAGTGCTGGGGGAATGGTTGGACTCAAGGATTTTAAGCTCTTTTCCAACATAAATTATTTGCAGTATTCCTCCAGAGTGGCTTTTCATGTTTACAGTCTCTTGGACATGGATTTATATATCAAAAAACCCCCAAACCCAAACAACAAACAAACCCACAAAACCTTAAAATCCAGATAACATGAAAAATATAATATAGACAAACTACTCAGTAGCCTGAAAAATATAAAATACACAGGTTTCTCAGTAGCCTGCAACCCTCCCTCTCTCCCTGGAGCACTTTTTGGGACATCTGTTGACATGCAGGGAGATCCTGTGAGAAGGACTGGAACAGACTTCCTGGGGAAAGGGTGGAATCACCGTCCCTGGATGTGTTCAAAAGCCATGTGGATGTGACATTTGGGGACGTGGGTTAGTGGTGGGTTTGGTAGTGCTGGGGGAACTGTGGGACTCAGTGATTTCAAAGGTCTTTTCCACCCTAAATATTTCAAAGTTTCTGTGATTTTATGTCCATGCTCTGGGGTGGGGTTCCACACCAGCCCTGGGGAGCTGTCACCCCATGGGCTGTGCGATGTGTCTGTGACCTCCAGCCAGCTTGTCCCTACCTCCACGGAGCCTCTGTGGCCACAGGGGATGCCCAGGGACAGGGGACAACCCTGCTGCTCCCAGGAGCCCGTGCCAGCACAGGCAGGCTGCAGGGAGGAGATCTGTGCTGGCTGTCCTTGGGGGCAGCAGGTGAAGGGCATCTCTTTGGAACTGAAATAACACCCCAAGGGCCAGTGCCTGAAGATGGATCCTCAAGGCAGATTTTGTTCCCAAATCCCTTTTTCCTCCTTTACACCAGTCTTCCAAGCCTCCTCCTTGCACTGTTGTCTCCCAGGGAGGTTTCCTCCTCTCCTCTCCCAAGCAGCTTCTCCAACACCATTTTTCCTCTGGAACACCCTTGGCTGTGGGACTGAGGTAAGGGCACAGGCTCGAAAAGGATGCAGATGTTCTTCCTCCATCCTGCCTTCCACCTGGCTCCAGGACCTGCTGCTCCAGCCCCTCTGGAGGGCTGTGTCCGTGCCACAGAGAGCTCGGCTTCAGTAACGAGCTGCTTGCTGGCTCACGTTTCAGTTTCTCCTTTCTCAGCATCCCAAACAATGAAATATTTGCCTTTCCTTGCAGCATCTCTTTGTACAAACAAGGAGGAGGGGGAGTAGAGAACGGTCTCAGCTCGCCCAGCCCATCTGTCCCTCTATCACTGCGGAGCTCTTTAAAAGAAAGGACGTAATTACAGAAGAAATAAAGAATAGCTGTGCTGGTCCTGCTCTGCTGTTGACTTGTGTTCCCAGATATTTCTCTGCTCCATTTGGTGCTCATCCTATGCTGGCTGTATCCCAGGAAATCCCTCTTGGCTGCTGTGGGGTTTGGAGCACCACAGACATGCACACTCCAAGCCTGCAGCAGGCAGGAGCCGATTTTGGCACTGCAAGGCTGATGAGGGATGGAGACCCCGCTGCCCAAAGCTCTTCTGGGCACCACATTCCTTTTTATTCCTGGATTTTCCATAATGGCTCTTGAGATACTCCTCCAATTCTGCTGCTGCAAAATCCAGAGCTGGTAAGGAGGCAGGCTGGGCTTAAAACACACAAACCTGGGCTTAGAGGACCTCTGAACTTTTTAAAACCACAGCAAAATCTCCCAACACCATCACTGCCGTGGGCAGCTGCTTTGCACTCCGAGGCTGTGGAGTTCAGGTGCCAAAGCCCAAAAACCAGAGGTCTGGATTGCTCTGCACAAATCCATGGCTCTCCATCCAGGTCCTGCAGGATGAGTGGCAGCATCCCAAGAGCCTTCACTGGCCCATCAGGTGGGACTATCCTCATCATGGCAAGGGCCAACTGGGCACAGGATTTCAGTGGGAAGGGGTGAAGGCACCCTGCCTCCTCAGGATCTCATTTTGGAGGATCTCATCTTCACCCTGGGCCCCACTTTTAAGCTTCTGACACCAGTGTGAGGTTTTACTGGGTGAGATTTCATTCAATTCCTATGGATTGGCCGACCCTGCATGAATTTCTCTCATCCCTTCCTTGAATCTCCACACCCCCTGGGGAGGATGCAGCAGTCCAGAAGTCAGGAGCTTTTTAAGGTTTTTGCTCAAATCCAGGCTGGGGGTTGAGGTGCTTGGGCCAGTGCTCAGCCTCCACAGCCAGGAGCAGCCATTCCCCACAACACCAGCATGGACTGGTCCCTGGAACGGGGTTCACTGTGCTCCCAGTCCTTCCCAAAGGATGCCTGAGCTGCGAGGCTGAGAGGTGGGAAGAACCAGAGCCACTCTGGTTTTTGAAACAGCAGCATCATTTCCAAAGCCAGCAGCTTCCAGATCGAGCTAAAAACAACCCCAGGTGAATCCCCTGCTCCTCCTCCTCCTCCAGCATTCCCAGTTCCCTTTTACCCCAGGAAGGGAACTTCGAGCAGGCATTTTGCTCTGGAGAGTGAAGGGAGGCAGGGAAGGGGGGTTGCAACCCCAGACAAAACTGGGTTAATTCAGCATGGAAAGGTTTTTGTCTGCCCATTGCTCCCCTGCCGAGGGAGGAGTGTGCTCCTTCCCCTCTCCATTGGTATTCCAAGCTCATTCGCTGCTGCGGGAGCTGCGCAGCCACCAGCCGGGCTGGGAAGCACATCTGCATCGTGACGTAGTCAGAAATTCGGGTCTCCAAATCAATTACTGACCTTCGGCTGCTCCAAAAATTGCTCAGGATGCATTTGCATGCCGGGTGTGGGGAGAGGGAGAGGCTCAGCCTCGTTTTCTGCTTCCCTGCTTCTCCGGCTGCCTCAGAGGCAGAGCTGTGGTTTATTTTTTGGATCTGATTAATTGAGTCTTGTAGAATTTTCCCACTTGTCTTGATTTCCCTTCTCCTGCTATAAATTTGGGTTGCTGATGCACAAGCTGCTTTTGGAGTGTTTGTTTTATTCCTATGACACTCAAGAATGACGCTGGTTGTGTATCCCACTGTCACCCACCCCCTCTTCCCCCAAACAACTCTGGGACCTCCTCATCCTGGCCGGATTTGATGGACCAGTGACCCTCAGAGATGTCACATTCCCACAAATGTTTCTCAAGTGCTTTTCCATCAGTGCCCTTGTCTAGAGGAGACTGAGAGTGTTGGGTTGTTCAGGCTGGAGAGGAGAAGGCTCCAGGGGGACCTCAGAGCTCCTTCCAGTGCCTAAAGGGGCTCCACGAGAGCTGGAGAGGGACTTGGGACAAGGCATGGAGGGACAGGACACAGGGAATGGCTTCAAACTGGAAAAGGGGAAATTTGGGTGGCATATGGAGATGGAATTGTTCCCTGTGAGGTTGGAGAGGCCCTGGCCCAGGGTGCCCAGAGAAGCTGTGGCTGCCCCTGGATCCCTGGAAGTGTCCAAGGCCAGGTTGGACGAGGCTTGGAGCAACCTGGGAAAGTGGAAGGTGTCCCTGCAAGGGATGGGAATGAGATGATCCTTAAGATCCCTTCCAACCCAAACCATTCCATGTTTCCAGGGTGCTGGACACTGACTATATCCACACCAGTGAACTGACCAGTGCCTGGACTTGTCCCCTGGCCCAAGACAACCCTGGCTGTGTCAAGTGGCCGGGAAGGAGCTGGGTATGACAATTACAGACCCGACTTTCCCCAAATCCTGGGGAGCAAGGGTTGAAACCCTCAGGGAATCAGTTTAAAACCAGTAACATGAATTGGCTGTTGGCACAGTGGGCATCAGAAAATATAAGGGCGTTGGAGAAAGGGAGGGGAAATAGCAGCAAGGCCATGAATAAATGTTGAAGACCAAGCTGGGGTGTCCTCCCTGGCATCCCTGACTCCAGGGATGAGGATGCAAAGGAAGCACTCGAGGATGGGCCCATGGAGAGCTCCTGCCCATGGATTAACAAGCTCTCCCTAAAAAGCATCTCTTTGGCCAGCGTGGGCTCAAGGGACCATGCTGTGACCCTGGAGGGATTTCCTGTCTCCACTCCTGCCTGTACCACCCAGATCCTCACAGTCCCTCTGGGGGCTGATGCTCCTGTGCCCAGATTGCTGTGGAATCACATCCCGAGGGACCCCACAGACCAAGGGAGGCAGATGGGGGAAGGCAAAGCCGTCTCACAGTACCCAGAAATCCTGCAGGGAGGGAGACCTTGGAAAACTGAGGAAGCTGAGGTCTCATGGGGAGACAATTTCCCCCTGGGAGCAGCATTCCAGCTCTGTCTGCATCACGTGCGGAGCGGAGCAGGAGAGCGGAGCGCCGGTGTTTGCTGAGCTGTGAACAGGCAGAGCCTGGTGTCATTTGTCTCAATGAACTTGTTATTAATCCTTGCAGGAAGGGATGATTTTGCATTTCCTTGGCAGCATCGTGTGCTGGCAGGATAGGAAAAGGCAGGAATGTCGGCTCTTCCCTCCTTTAGAGAGGATATGGACACCCAGGCAGAGCCAGAGGCTGCTTAACCATCCACGGAGACACTGAGGAAGCAGCTTGGAGGGGGGTCTGGTCACTGCCAACTCTCAGATCTTCCTAAATTAGAGGGGTGAAGCCTGATCTTTGAGGGGAAAATAAAACCGAGCCAGCAAGGAAATCCAAGCCTGTGTTGGCTCAGAAATCCCTACACACACGAACAAACCTGCCCATGCCCACCATGTCAGATCAGTAAGGGAATACAGGGAGGGTTCTTTAGTTCTCCGAGGGTTTTGGCCTCAGCTCACTGACAGAGATCAGAGCATCCCCTGGATAATGTCAGTGCTTGCATCACATTCCCAGCAGGCACCGAGGGGGCTTGGGAGCTGCTCCCTCTCTCAGATAAAAGATCAGCTTTGGAGGATTTGGGGGTTTGATTATTTCGGTTTCTGTTAAATCCTCTCCTTATTTTCCTGGTTGGTTGGAGCTCACAGGAGAGGGAGGGTGGCGGGAAATGCCCTTGTCAGGTGAATGTCAGTGATTGCAGGAAGGGAGGAGAAAATACAGCGGGAGTCAAAGCACAAAAGGATCCCTGAACCTTCATGTTCAGCCCATCCCCATCCCTCTGTGGTGGAGAATCCAGAGCTTAAACTGAGAAAACTGATGGAGCTCAAAAGCTTCATTGAAGTTACTCAGATTCTTCCCCTGCATTGAAGTATCCCCCCTGGAACTGTCCCTTGCAGGAATTTCACAGAGCCACAGAACGGTTTGGGTTGGAAAGGAGCTTAGAGATTGTCCCATCCCACCCCCTGCCATGGGCAGGGACACCTCCCACTAGCCCACATTGATCCAAGCCCCATCCAACCTGGCCTTGGACACTTCCAGGGATCCAGGGACAGCCACAGCTTCTCTGGGCACCCTGTGCCAAGGCCTCTCTACCCTCACAGCCAGGAATTCTTTCCCAATATCCCATCCATCCCTGCCCTCTGGCACTGGGAAGCCATTCCCTGTGTCCTGTCCCTCCATGCCTTGTCCCAAGTCCCTCTCCAGCTCTCCTGGAGCCCCTTTAGGCCCTGGAAGGGGCTCTGAGGTCTCCCTGGATCCTTCTCTTCTCCAGGTGAACACCCTCAATTTGGATGTACAAGGACACTTCTGGGATCACCTGAGTCAGCTCAAACAAGGTGCTGAGCCCCAGGAAGACCAGGAAAAAGCAGAAGTGGCCAATGCCAAAAGCAGAGTGAGAAGAAGGGACCTTCCTGGCTTTGCACACAACATTTTCAAGGATCACAATTTCCTCCAGCACCTTTGGAGATGGGGTCAGGACATCCATTCCCAGGGAAAAGTCTGATAAGGCCTCTCGCCTGCAGAGATGAAGGAAGGCAGAAGATTCACTGAAAGGGTTTCTGCATCCCCAGCAACCTTTGAAAAACCTTTGATCAGGAAAAAAGGCAAAGAAGCTCCATGAAATGGGTGAATCTTCACAGAGTTCATGTTTGTGTCCCACAGCTCCAAGGCTGCTTTTACCCATTCACACAAGACTCCAAGATATTCCCATAATCCTTATTTTTTCTGCTTAAGTCCCTTTTATCTCCCAGGCACATTTTTTTACTGTGTTCTCTCCTCTGACCCTGTCTGCTCCCCATCCTTGCTCTCCTGGCTGTGGGTACACCTTGTCTTGGTCTTGTTTGGAGCATTCCAGGTGCTGAGCAAGAGCGCAGAGGCACATCCTGGCTGCTGGATCTGTGCTTTAAGGAATATAAACAATCTCAGGCACTGCCACCCCCACCCTTCCTTGAGTGCCAGCAGTGAAACATCTCCTGTCCTCCAGCCAGCAACCAGTCTTACTTAAAACCTTCAAAACCCACCCATTTTTGAGAGCTGCACCCCCAGATCAGCCATGGCTGTGATTTGTCACCTCTTTCAGGTGACTAAACTTGCAGGCAAGCAAGTGACAAAGGTCTGCATGTCATGTGGGCCCTTTTCTTTAGAAAACCCCCCAAAATCATAGTCTTGGAGCCTTGAGTTGGCTGCTGGCTCTGGTGTGGTTTCATTTCTTCCCAATGTTGCTGTGTAAACACTAATCAGTCCAAATTATTCACATCACAACTGTCGAGCATGGAAGCGGCGTTAATGAGGAAAAATAGGGAACAGATTGGTGGAGCAGAACGTGTCCTTTGGCTGGAGGTTGGTGGCTCCCATCCAGCACATGCAACTCACACCCCTTCCTCTGCCACAGCCCTTGGAAATCCATCCTGCTGGGAGAGAGCTCAGGGACAGCTTGTCCAGCCCCAGGGTGCCTGGATGGCCAAACACCAGGGGATATTTCCCACCAGGAGTATGAGTCCCTTGGGGTCTGACTTCAACATGTTTTGGGTTGGGAGGGACCTTAAAGCTCATCCCATTCCCACCCCCGTTCCGCGGCCAGGGACACCTTCCACTAGCCCAGGCTGCTCCAAGCCCCATCCAACCTGGCCTTGGACACTTCCAGGGATCCAGGGGCAGCCACAGCTTCTCTGGGCACCCTGAACCAGTGCCTCACCACCCTCACAGGGAACAATTCCATCTCCATATGCCACCCAAATTTCCCCTTTTCCAGTTTGAAGCCATTCCCTGTGTCCTGTCCCTCCATGCCTTGTCCCAAGTCCCTCTCCAGCTCTCGTGGAGCCCCTTTAGGCACTGGAAGGGGCTCTGAGGTCTCTCTGGAGCTTCTCTTCTCTGGCTGAACACCCCCAGCTCTCTCAGGACAAGTCTCCAGAGCCCAGGACTGTGAAGAGTATGGAAATGACCATTTCCCAACCCAGTCCAGGAGCACCATGGCTGCAGAGCGACATTTATTCATCACTGCCCCTGCCCAGCTCCACGTTAGACCACAGAGATTTTGCCAGACATGGCAAACAGGCTCCCATCCTTCCTCAAAATTTTACACAACATGGCCAGGCCCTTCTTGGCCTCCCTCATCCTTGCAGGTGTATAAGACACACCTGGACATGGCCATCAGTGACCTGATTTAATTTTACGTGCACTGAGCAGGACATGGAATGAGATGAGCTCCAAGAATTCCTTCCAACTCAAATTATTCCATGATTTTAGATTACTGCTGTTGTTTGTATTAATAAAATAACCACTACCAGCCACCAGGCCAGGAACAAATTCCCCCCCCCCCCCCCGGGGGCTACATCTGGTGGTTGGTTCTCTTTTAAGATAAACTTTTCCAGATGATTTTTGAACATCAGTAACACCAATACCTGGAATAGATGGGAACCACTCACCCAGAAAGGTCCTGGCAGAGCCTTGCAGGAGGCTCTTCATAGGTGGGAATGCGATCTCTTGGGGGCTGTTTAGAATCAGCAAGATTTTCATATTGGAGCAATTTTCCAAAAGCAAAGCACATGTTGTGGGTGGAAAGGGTAAAGTGGATTCTGAGGAGTGGCAAATCCACATCTTTCCATGGAAACCTGTTGTTCTATGGAAAAAGCCAGCCAGAAATCACCTGCATCCATCCCTGCACCCAACTGCAGCACAAACTGAAGCAGGAAACCATCCAGTCAGCCCTCGAAGCTGGTGTTTAAACTACCTGGAAAATGTCCCAGACATTAAACACTTGGAGCTGCTACAATAAGGTCAGAATAAGAGGAATTACACTTGGGAAGGGAAGGAATGAACCCAACAATCTTCAGCCTCAGGAAGAGCAATTTTAAAACCTTCAGGGGGAAGAATTTTGAATTTGGCTGGAGCACCATGAAACGCTGCACCCAAGGTGTTTGGGTTTCCCTCCTTGCTCTGCTGGCAGTCTCGTTTTCCACCTGTCTGGCCCAGAAACGTGGAAAATCTGGGTGTTTTGCATTGTGGCCCTGCTCCCTTCTCCTCTGAAGTATGAAAGGATCCGTTGTCCCCATCCTTGCTTCAGAGGCAGCAGCATTTTGGAGGGACAGAAGCCAACACTGTGTCCAGAAGTTGGAGGAGGTGTCGGTATTTCCCAGAGACCGACTGGAACCCTGTTTTCCACCCAGGCACAATTCAGCTGGGAAAGTGCTTAAAAATGGACTCACTTCCCAGAAATGTGGCAACTCCTTGCTGCAAGGTGCTGCTCCTGCTGAAAGCTGAAATTGTTGGGATGCCGGATGATTCTATGTCAGTGAAATTCCATGTTGGTAAATGAGAGGATGGAAACAGCAGATAAATTCAGGAATATTTTGAGGCAAAACTGAATCCTTCTTAGTGAAGGATATTTCAGGTTTGCCTTATCCTGTTGGGACAGAACAAGGGTTGCTGGGTTTAAGATGAAGAAGGGTTGATTTAGATTAGATAAAGAGAGATTATTTTTTACAACGAGGGTGGTAAAACACTGGCAAAGGTGAGAAGCTGTGGCTGCCCCACCCCTGGAAGTGTCTAACGCCAGGTTGGGCTCAGAACAACCTGGACTAGTGGAAGGTGTCCCTGCCCATGGCAGGGTTTTTGGACTGGACCACCTTTAAAAGGGTCATCCCTTCAAATCCAAACTATTCCATGATTCTGCAATTCTCCGCAATCCATTCTCCAGCTCTTTACGCCTCTCCTGGTCTGTTCTGATTAACAAAACTTGTGGTTTGTCTTTATAGGGATAATTTCTCCCAAATGAGACATCTGAATGCTCTCAGCTGTGCTTGGCTCCAGCTTTTTCCTGAGGGTGGTGAGATCAGTTCATGCAACTCCAGAGACTCCCGTGTCTCCTCCTGGTTTCCCACTGCAAAGGAAGCCAGCCCCATCCGTGTCTCCATCCACCTGATTTCCATCTGTCCGTGTCCTGCTCTAAGTGGATGTTTGCACTGGAGCTAAACTGAGGTTGGGATAATATTTACAATTCCCAGATGTCCTCTACCAATGGCTAAATAAATCCCTGAGACTAATAAGGATGTTCTCCAGGTTGGTGCAGGCTCCTCTACTCCAGTCAGACCTTGCACCCTTGTCAGTGAGGTGGGTCAGGGCTGCGCCTCAACCTCCAGCACCCAAAATCAAACCCTTTCAGATGCAGACCCACAAAAATTCCTCAGATTTTATGTATCCTGCAGGCTTTTGGGAGTCTTTGGCCCTGGGAGCATGGTGGGTTTGTGGAAATTAAGCTTTTAGCAGCTGTGAGGTGTTGTTAAGGTCAGAAAAGGGAACCTTTTCCAATGGGACTGATTTTGGGAGGGAATTTGGCCCTCTGATCCCATGTGATGTAAGTCTGGCATGAAGCAGACCCCTCCCTGCTCAGGGACCCACCTTCCCCACCGTGACACCACGTGGGTGGCCCAAGGAGCCTTGGGCTTCAGCCAAGTTAAAGGGCAAAGAGAGCAAAGAGCGAGGATTGCTGCTCTCCATCACAAAACCTGTCCTCAGGCAGGTCCTGATCTCCTTGAAGGTGTCCCTGCTCATGGCAGGGGCTTGGAATAAATGACCTTTAAAGGTCTCTTCCAATAGAAGCCACTCTGTGAGGCCCTGCCTTGGTGGACACAGGGTCCCTTGGCAGAAGGAGCTCCATATCTCAGAGGTCACACAGACCAACCTGGGGGAAGGAGTCCTGGTTCCCAGACCCTCCACCATCCCTCCCTTCCAGATTTGAGGTAAAACCCCTTTATTTTTGCAAGCAGTGGGACCAAAACCATGTGAGCAAGTATCACAACCCAGTGGAGATGTCCCTGGTCCAGCACATCCATCTCCCAGCCTTCAGGAACCCTCTCTGGGAACACAATAATGAATCCCACTTCAGTCCGAGTCCATTTGCACAGAGCCTTACATAAGATTTATAAGGGATTTCACCTCCTATCAACCCCACGTTCTCTCAGGGAAGAGTGGCAGGGACTCAGAGCTCCTCAGAGGCCAGGACACAGTTCATTAGTGTGGAATTGCAGGACCAATTACAGCAGAAAAGCTGAAAGAAACCGAAACAGAAAGGTCAGCCCCAGCCCCCAGCTACCAGGTCATATCCAGGTCCTTGCACAGTGCATGGAAATGCAAAGGGAAGTCTGATGGCTCCAGGAAGGGTAATTAGCTCGCAGTGATGAGTGGGAGACTGGGGACAATGTTAGGGCAGCATAAATCATCTCTTAAACAAGCCTTGTTTATTTGTTATGGGCTCCCATGACCTGTGCCCTGAACTTCAATCCCCCCCTCTGCTCCCTTATCCACTCATCTCCAGGCTTTTGCTGGGCTGGGTGGAAGGGAAGGTCAGCCTGTGGGTTAGCAGGCTCGCTGGGCCTTTCAGAAATGCGGATGAAGAGATCTGCAAAGTGCCTTGAGAGGTTTTTCCAATCATTTCCATGCCCTGATGGAGCAGAAATTACACAGAAATCAGAGCTGGCAACATCCACGTGAGGGTCTCATCAAGTACCACACCTACATCACGAACATCACCTTCCACCCCAGCTGCCCTGGGTTTCCTCTGCCACAGGCTGAAGGATCCCCTTTATCCCTGCTTACTTCCACGGCTGCACACACCTCAGTGGCCTCCTTCATCCCTTGTCTTTGTCTTTTCACCCCAGGATGATGCTCGTAATGTAGAGGTCATAAAATCACAGAATGGTTTGGGGACAAAGGGGCCTTAAAGCTCATCCAGTCCCACCCCCTGCCACGGGCAGGGACACCTTCCACTAGCCCAGGTTGCTCCAAGCCCCATCCAGCCTGGCCTTGGACATTTCAGGGATCCAGGGACAGCCACAGGTCGTAGCAGGATTCTTCGTCTCCATCCAAACCCTGCAAGTATCTTCAGGAAAATCCTCCTTTTCCCAAAAAGCCCATTTTTTTTTCAGCCCACCACCCCCTCGTGCACATGTACAGTGGGTGTTTGGGTCAATGGGATTGGTCCTGGCCACACCTCTGCCCAAAGCCCAGGGTGAGCAGGTGCAGAGCAGGAGCACAGCCCTGAGCCTGCCTGCAGCCCTTCCCACACCACTGGAACGAAATCAACTCTTTAATTATGGCAATTTTAGCAAAAAAGAGACAATTTCTAGGGAATGCACTAAAATATATATATTTAATACACATCTTGAAGCAAGAAGGGGCAGGATGGGTTCTTGGTGGTGCTGGGAGAAAGGTGACCTGTCCCTTGCTCAGCCTGTCCTGTGAATGGGATACAAGGGTCCCTCATGGGTCAGCTCTGCCCTAAACTATGCAGATACCCTATAAATAGATGCAGTTTCCTGCTGCAGCCTGGTTGCTGCTGTTTTAAACCAGATCTTCATGCTGGAGTCCCCAAGGAAAGTGGAGGGTGTGCTAGAATAGGCAAGAGTGACCCTCAGAACAGTGTTGTCCTGGCTGACCCCGCACCAGCTTTTCTCCAAGGCAGAGCTCCTGTCACCATGCTGGGGAAGACCAAGACTTTCTGGGATCGAAGACAACTCATCTCCTTCTTGTTGAGATGAGATAATTCCCTGCCTTTATTCCCTTTGACCTGCTGCATCTCCCTGGAAGAATTGTTCTGTTGAAAGGTCAAGTGCCTGTCTCATCCAAGAAAGGAAATTCCTTGATCTCCATCCATTCTTTAAAGTAGCCCAGAGAAATTCTTGCCAGGTTTAGTTGGCTTTGAACAGCCTGGTCTAGTGGAAGGTGTCCCTGCCCATGGCACAGGGTTGGAATGAGATGAGCTTTAAGGTCCCTTCCAATCCCAGCTGTTCCATGATTCTATGATTCCACCCTGGAGCAAGGATGTGGGAATGGGAGCTCTCCTGGCAGGTCTTTGATCACCCCCCAGACCCAAAGGAGTGCTGGCAGCAGTGGCACAGATCTTACTGTGAGTCCTTGCTGCTGCCAGCCCTGGCTCCCACCTCTGCTCCACGCCCAAGGATTTTCCAGGCAGGGCTTGCAGGGAGGTCTGTGCCATGCTCAGCTGAGGTGAGGGAGAGATGATTGTCCTCAGACTCAATCTTACAGCTCCTCTGGCAACCAAAAACATCCTGCCCACCTTTACCTGCCAGTTTTTCCCTCTGGCACTGTGGAGTGGGATTTCCACCAGCCAAAAAAAGGGAGACCTCAGGCTGGAGAGGGCCTTTGGCCTCCAGCAGTCCTTGGCCAAGCCTTTCATGGAATGGTTTGGGTTGGAAGGGACTTTAAAGATCATCCTGTTCCAACCCCCTGCCATAGGACACCTTCCACTAGCCCAGGCTGCTCCAAGCCCTGTCCATCCTGGCCTGGAACACTTCCAGAAGTGTTATAAGTGTATAAGCAAAACATCCCCAGCACAACCACGGAGCCCCTGAACTGGGGTTGTGGGAGTTGAGGCACTCTGCAGGTGCCACTCTGCACTGCAGCTCAGACTGGGTTAAACTCAGCTCAAACTGCCTGGTTTTCACAAAGCAATTCACAGACTTAAATTTGAGGGCTGGTGCCTCTGACCTCAGAACCCCAGGGAATCCGTGCTCCTGTTTTGATTGGGATTTAAGGTCTCAAGGAATGAGTGTTACTGTGCCCAGACCCCATAGAAATCACTGGAGCCCTTTTTAGGCTATGACTGGCTCTTAAAGAAGAGCTTTAGGATACTGAACTGCCCCTTTGCTGCCCAGCTGTGCCTCTAACCCATCATTTTCTGTATCCAAACTCGCACAAACCCAGCGCATTGTCCCCTCGAGATGGAGTCTGGCTTTCCCTGAGCAGCCAGGGCTCAGTGTTTTTCTCCCTCTGACCTGTCAGTCCACGAGCACTGTGGCTGAGGAGGCTCCTAAAGGTGACATGAAGACCCTTTGCCTTCTCCTGGCTCCTGGCACAGCTTCCACGCTGTTCAAGTTGGGTTTAAGACCCCTCAGACGGCCCAGGCTCTGCCTAAACCCATTTCCCTGAGGGTGGCCACTCTTAAACTGCATTCAAAGTCATCCTTGCTGTCCCCCAAGGTGCCCATCCATCCCTTACTCCCCTCCTCCCTCCTCAATCTGCTCAACTCAGAGCAAAACCACTGACAGGGAAAGCATGTTCCCAGCTCCAGCCCACAGGGAAAAGGTCTGGGGAGCTAATTATAAACTCCTGCATCAGAGCCATCAATAATTCAGGGAGCTCTGAAATGGAGCTGGAGACGAGTGGCAGGACAGGGCTCACTCAGTGCCTGAAGCACCCGGGGGCAGGGTGGCTAAATCATGGGGATCTGTGGGATGCAGCACTGTCACCTCTGCATTTCCAGGGCCAGGTACCAAATTCAGGCTCCCCATCATTCCTCCTGCTTCACTGACAGGCGAAGGGGGCAGGATCCAGGAGTTAAGGCCACCAGGCTCCAGGTTTCCCTCCCAAAACAGACACAAGTACCATTCACCACCTCTTCCCACATTCAGCTCTGCACTTTTCTCTGCCCTGAGTGAGGTTTTGAATTTGTTAGAACAGGGGTTTATCCCTGAGGTTGGGGTTGGAACATCCAGGCAGCAGAAATGCTTCTCTCTTCCCATCCTTGAGACTTTGGGACAGGGCTGCCCCATCTTCCTGAGCATCCCTTAAATTCAGAGGGAAGGAAAACTGGAAGGAAAAAGCCTGAAACTGAAGTTAACAGCACAGAGGGTGCATTTTGCTAAATTGCGAGTTCAACCCATATTGGGATGCATTTCCCATCAGCTGAGTGGACTCAGCAAAAGAGGGATTGCATTTGCTGAGGCAGATAAAAATGGGATGTAGGTTCCTAAGGCCACGGGAGAGGGGATGAGGGGACATCCCACCCACAGCACAGAGCACCCCATGCAGTTAAAATTCCAGGCAAAACTCACACAGGGCTTAAAATTATTGTCCTGACTACCCTGGGATGTGACTCCATCCTGATTTAACCAGCCATGCAGAACCCTAACAGCTACTAGGAAGGAAATGAACTCTATCCCAGCCAAAAGAGCCGGAGTCAGGGATCTTGGAGGGCTTTTTCCAAGCTTTGATTCTCTGAAACAAGGACAGTCTCCAAAAATTAGGGCCCTGACGTGCTCTGAATATCCTCGAATGTGGCTGGGACCAGCTCCAAAGGGGCGGTTGTGTAATTTGGGATGTCCCTACAGCAGTGAGAGCCCTTCCCTGCAGCTCTCACAGCTCACAGCTGAGGCTCTGGCTCCCTCTCCTGACTCCTTTTACTGGTCCAGCCATCTTCTAAAAGCTAGTGGGGAAGGCACTGGGATTGCTTTTCACCCATCAGGTCCAGGCCAGGGGCTTTAACAAAACCTCTGGGTGACTCAAATGTCCCCAAAATCCAGTTGTGGAGATGGTTCACTCACAGAAGCTCCTGAAGGAATAACGGAGTGGAATGTGCTTCAAAAGTTCTTCCAAAAACCCTGTCAAACAGGTTGCACCAAATCAAAGCACCTCCAGCACCATGCCAAGCATGGCCTTGTGTATTTGGACACATCCCCCAGGCCTACAGGGAGTGTCTCCCATGTCCATCTCCTCCCAGTGCATCTGTGTTTTCACATGGGACAGATCCTCTTGCTTCTCCAAGCCCCGGTGTCCATCCCATATCCTGGGATGGGTTTCGCAGCCTCCTAACTCCATCAAAATCCATGCCGGGCCACCTGCAGCTCGTCCTCAGGATCTCTGTGTCAAGGAAGGTGGAACCAGGAGAGCAGCAGCAGCGATGAGACAGAGGAGGGAACATCCCTGAGCCAAGCCTGGGGTCCAGGGAAGAGACCCTGAAGGAGGTTTAGGAGAGGGATGATGCACCATGAGGATAAACATGTTTAAACAGGAATTAGTAGCTCCAGGAGTAAGGAAATCCTTCTGGAAAACAAAAAGTTACCTTGCAAGGCAGTGCTTGGTCCCTTCCTGACCAGGCTGGGCCCCTCCAGGGGTGACAACAGCAACACAGGACTCAGTCCTCCCCTTGTCCTTGTCCTGGAGGTCCTCTGTCCCCCCTTCCTGCTCCTCTGACGGGCTCCAGATTACACCAGTAGATGGCAAGACGAGCCCGCATTTTGGGGTGGCAGTAACCATGAGTGGGAGAGAGACCTGGGAGCCACCTGTGCCAGGGTGGGGCTTCTCTTGTGTCTGCTGCGGGGTTCAGCTCACCCCAGGGCATCTCTCTCTCTCCTTCCAGCTGCTCCTGTCTCAAATTTTTTGTATGTTTGGTATTTTTTGTCTCTCTGCCTCTCAGTGAAATCACTCTTGGGGTGCCAGGATTGCTTGGGAAGGGCTGATGGGCAAATGGAATAACAGTCAGGCATGTAATGCTTGATTTCCTTGGGAAGAAGGCTGTAAAATACCTATGGCATGGGAGACTGGGGGAGAAAAGAGGGGAATGGTATCAAGGTATTTTAAAAAAAAGTGGGAAAGCAGTGCTGGTCCCATGTATCCTGTCCCAACAGATTAGCTGCTTGTGTTCCCTGCCTGAATCTGACCTGCTAGGGAGAGATTTGGTTCCCATCCCACCACTTCCCATTCCCATTATTGGGAATTTATTGAGATTTATTTCAAGTAGCTCTTTTCTCTCTCTTGCTGTCTTTCCATCCTGGCCTCCTGCTTATTCTGTGAGTCCATGATTCTGTGATTCCGTGATTCTGTGGCTCCATGAAAATAGTGACACATTTGGGGAGGGGGGAGCTGCTTTCACAGAAAGGAGTGTATCCCAACTGTGCATAACCATCATTTTCCCTTGAGAATACAAAATGATCAAATATCCAAACAAAACCCAGTATTGGGGGAGTTTTCAAATGTCAGCCCCTGCTGATGTCATCATGCACAAGGTCCTCAAAATCCAGGGTGCAGAGGAGAGAGGATGTGATGAAGCAAAGCAGCATTTTGGCCTGGGCTCAATGTGGGAGGATGGAGAAGCCTCCACCTTCCCGCTTCTTCAAAATCATTCTTTGAGCCACTTCTCTGCAGTTCAGAAGAAACCTGGGCCAGCTGCTCCTCTGACACCAAGCTTGGACACAGAAAAAAACCTTTCATAGAATCCCGGAATGATTTGGGTTGGAAGGGACCTTAAAGTTCATCTCCTTCCACCCCCTGCCATGGCCAGGGACACCTTCCACTAGCCCAGGGTGCTCCAAGCCCCATCCAGCCTGGGCTTGGACACTTCCAGGGATCCAGGGGCAGTCCCAGCTTCTCTGGGCAACCTGTGCCTCACCACCCTCACAGGGAAGAATTCCTTCTCAATATCCCATCTGACTTTGTCCTCTTTCAGCTTAAAGCTATTCCCCCTTGTCCTGTCCATCCATGCTGTTCCAGTTTGGCCAAATTTAGAAATATAGCCTCTGAGAGAAGGCAGGTTACAACCATCCCTCCCCCACCAGGTTCAGGAAAAAATAATTTTTCCTTGAAGGAAAGTGAAAGAGATAAAAACTATTTATTTAACAAACACACAGGAAAAGGGATAATGATGCTCAATAATAAAATCTCTCACTCTGCTGAGAGAAACCTGAGAAAATTTCAGAGTCTTTCCGTAGATCTCTCTCCCTCCTTGGAGCTGGGATCGGGTGGTGGGCCCCCCTCCAGGGCCAAGGCCTCGGTGGAAAGTCCTCCCAATGTGTTCCAACGTTGAAACCATCCAGCAGAGAAGAAGGGAAAAATCTGAGTCCCAGGAAAACAAAGTTCAACTCTCTGGAGGAAAAGGAGCTGAAAAAAACTGACCGAAAGCTGGCTGGAAAAAAACAAGCCTGGAGCTTCCTCCCACTCCCACCACAGCAGAAGGCAGAGCCGTCTCTAGTTCTGTGTGTCCTTGAAACACTGCTTTGAAAGTTCTGCTCAGTTTTTTTTCTCTTCCCCCTCTCAGGCTCAGTTTAAAGGCATAGAAAGGCACAAAATTAATTTCTGGGCATAGAACAGCAATATGAGATACAAAATCATAAAGTCACCCCCAAGACACATGGCCAGGGACACCACCCACTAGCCCAGGTTGCTCCAAGCCCTGCCAACCTGGCCTTGGACACTTCCAGGGATCCAGGGGCAGCCACAGCTTCTCTGGGAAACCTGGGCCAGGGCCTCACCACCCTCACAGCCAGGAATTCCTTCTCAATATCCCATCTGGCTTTGTCCTCTTTCAACTTAAAGCCATTCCCCCATGTCCTGTCTGTCCATCCCTTGTCCCAAGTCCCTCTCCAGCTCTCCTGGAGCCCCTTTAGGCTCTGGAAGGGGCTCTGAGGTCTCCCTGGAGCCTTCTCTTCTCCAGGTGAACACCCCCAGCTCTCCCAGCCTGGCTCCAGAGCAGAGGGGCTCCAGCCCTGGGAGCATCTTGCTTCCAAAGACTTCTCCTGCCCCAGCAGTGCTGCTTGCCCCAAGCACACCCCAAATTTGTGCTGTTGCTGCATCTTCGACCCCCAGAGCAGAGCAACCTCCACCACTTCTGCTCCAGCCTCCCGGCCAAACCAGCACCAGTTATTTAATGGCTTCTGGGGAGAGGACAAGTTAAGCCTTAAATTAAACTTTCCACTTCAACAGGCACCTTGGCAGGATGGAGACCCCTGCCCTGGCCAGACAAGCAAATCTGTGTCTGGATCCAAGTGTCTTGGAAGAGATGGAGAGGCAACTTCTGGTGGAGTGGCAGGTGGCTGCCATGGGAAGGGATTTGGGAACTGGCAGGAGAGCAGCACAAGCCTCCAGCCCAGCAAAAATCTGATCCCAGCCATGGAAAAAAAGCCATCATTAAAAAGCATCATCCAGAGCCATAAGTGGAATCTTCTTGGCAATAATGGAGCAGTGTTGGAAGAGCATTCAGGCTTTGAGCTCGGTGTAAGTGGCACTGCTGTCTCTGCATCATCAGCACTGCATTCAGAGTCTGAATCAGGCCTGAAAACTGAAATGAGGCCTCTCAAACTGACTCAGGGCAGGGTTAGATGGGATATTGGGAAGGAATTCTTGGCTGTGAGGGTGGGGAGACCCCAGCACAGAGTGCCCAGAGAAGCTGGGGCTGCCCCTGGATCCCTGTGAGTGTCCAAGGCCAGGCTGGACAGGGCTTGGAGCAACCTGGGATAGTGGAAGGTGCCCATGCCCATGGTGGGGGGAGGAACAAGCTGATCTTTAAGGTCCCAACACAAATCATTCAGTGATTCTACCATTTTAATGGGGTTTTTCGAATTAAATTATGATTTCTTGTATTTGTCTCCAGCAAGAAGCTTGGGGGCTGTGGACTGCAGTCCCTCCCCAGATTCCCAGCCCAACAATGCCTTTTTCCTCCTGTGCACAGCAAAGTTGCCCTTCCCCATCACAGCACCCTTCACTCCGTGGCTGGAGCTCTGTTGTAACCTTTGGAGAGCCAAAGCCTCCCCGGAATTCCCCAGGCCCTTGCACAGACACATTGTCTGGAGAGGGCCATGGTGTGTCCCCAGCCACTGAGGTGCCACCATGCCCATGGAATGCAGATCCTGATGGCCTCAGTCTCCTGCCAGCTGAGGCCCTGGGGTCACTGCCAGGCCTACGTGCCCGGGGATGGGTGGGAAATGTCCCCCAAAGGCTCAGGATTACCTCAGGCCAACAGGCCCGGCTGCTGTTGCCAGGCAGAAAGGCCAGAGGTGGGAAATCGGCTCCTGGCACTGATCCCGGGACACGCTGACAACAGAGCAAACAGCCCTGGGGTCATCAGCACCCAGACATCTGCTCTGTCATCCACAGAGTGCACAGTGACACCCTGCTGCTTGTGTGCCATGGATGGGGCAGCTTTCCACCCAGAAGGGCTGGGGGTCCTGTGGATGGATGGAGGGATGGATGGAGGGATGGATGGATGCATGGACGGATGGATGGACATGGATGGATGGAGGGATGGATGGAGGGATGGAGGGATGGATGGATGCATGGATGGATGGGTGGATGGATGGAAGGATGGATGGAGGGATGGATGGAGGGAGGGATGGACGGATGGACGGATGGATGGGTGGATGGATGGATGCATGGATGGATGGATGGAGGGATGGATGGATGGATGCATGGATGGATGGGTGGATGGATGGAAGGATGGATGGAGGGATGGATGGAGGGAGGGATGGACAGATGGACGGATGGATGGGTGGAGGGATGGATGGATGGAGGGATGGATGGGTGGATGGATGGATGCATGGATGGATGGATGGAGGGATGGATGGATGGATGGATGGATGGATGGGTGGATGGATGGATGGATGGACGGATGGACGGATGGATGGGTGGAGGGATGGATGGATGGAGGGATGGATGGGTGGATGGATGGATGCATGGATGGATGGGTGGATGGATGGATGGATGGATGGAGGGATGGATGGAGGGATGGAGGGATGGATGGATGGACGGATGGACGGATGGACGGATGGATGGGTGGAGGGATGGATGGATGGAGGGATGGATGGGTGGATGGATGGATGCATGGATGGATGGGTGGAGGGATGGATGGATGGGTGGAGGGATGGATGGAAGGATGCATGGATGCATGGATGGATGGATGGAGGGATGTGTGGATGCATGGATACACAGATGCATGGAGGAATAAAAGTGTTGCTCTTTTCTTGGCAGCTCCTCAGCCAGACAGCAGATTAAAAGCAGCTCAACAAAATTCTGGGTGGGCCCTGCACCCTGGTTAGGGCTTTGCAAGGCCTCTACCTGCCATGGAGGACAAAATAGTCATGGAGAAGTGAGAGGAGGGGTGGTGGGATCAAGGGACTTGGGGGGGAACCAGAAGATTCTTCACAATGTGGTTTAGTGGGAATGATGGTATCCAGTCAAAGGTTGGACTTGATGATCTTGGAGGTTTGTTCCCACCTTAATGATAACATTCCATTCTCTGCTTCTGTGATCAGCTGTCCTGGGCTTGGATGAGCAGGATCTGCACCTCACTGACCCCTCTTCCTCCTCCTGCTGCTCTCAGTTCTGGCAAATTAATCTCTGACCCAATTGGGAATTACTTTTCTTTGTTATATGTGTCAGGTCTCACACCACCTTCACATAGGGGAAAGGTTGCAGGAGGAATTGGGGTTATCCCCAGTTTCCAAAGTACATTTTCCTCCAACAGGGCCAAGTGTGACATCTCTCAGTCCCTGGCACAACTTCAGACCTGCTTAACCCACACTGACCCATGGAAAAAACATGTGGATGTGGAAGGAGGAGAGATGATAAAAAAGGAGGAACATGAAGAAAAGGAAATTGCTCATTTATCGGCCTTTCCTCCTTTTACATTCCCCAAAGGCAAGTGCAACTGGGAAGAGTGTGGAGTCCCCTGTGATGAGGCTGGGCTCAGGCAGAAGGAGAAGGCATCTCTTTGCAAAAGGAACATTTTTAATTTCATTATAAGACACCCACATCAATCACAAATCCACACCAAACCGAGTTTCCCTAGCACTGGAGCTCAATAAACCACTTATCCCATGAAACAGCGTCCTGGGGGTGGTGTTTGTGTGCAGCCAAACACACTCAGACACTCTGTGATGAGTCCCCTATAAGACACCCTACCAAAAAAAAAGTCATTTCAGCAGTTTATCACAATTTAGGAAATGCTGGCAAGCCATATCTGAGCAATTATGGTGTCATTCCTGTATTTACCAAATATATGTTGCTGTGGAAATAGTGAAAAACTGATCTCACTAAAGTAAGTAAATAGTAAAATGAAGAATTATTATAAATAAAACAGTGATAAAATACTAAAACTCGACTGTCTTAAAAATTAAGATTACAGATTTTGGAGCTCACACAGTCCATATTCATTTCCAGAAGATCAATTTTTCTTGAAATTACAAGAAAGAAAAGGACTACGAGAAAAGAATGGCAAGAAAGGTAAGAACTGGTCCTAAACCTCCTATGAGAGTTTCTCAGCACCACAAGAGTCCAGGACGAAGAGCTTTAAAAATCCGCCAAATCTGATGAATTTTGGGCGGTGTTGGGCAAAGGGGGCGAACTCTGGACTTTGCTTTCTCTCCTCTGACTCGTCCCTTTCGCAACAGCTCTGCTGGTGACGGATCTTTAACCGGGAATTGTGGAAAGGCTGGGGAGATGAAGGACCTGTTGCTTCACACAAGTGAGGTAACGTCACCCTGGCAGCAATGCCCCCGCCTTGCCAAAAAACGATCGGCTCGCTGCATCCTTGGAGCCGGGTGTGCCCTGCCAAGAACCTCCTGTTTTATAGGATTGGGCCAAAGCCCATCCCACACATCCAGGAACGTGCCGTGGCCTCACTGGGGATGCATCCCCAGCCCTTCCCCCTGGATGAAGCTCACAAGGCCAGGAACAGAGGCGGGGATGGGCTGAGCAAGTGGTGGCAAGGTGGAGGACACACTGGCCAGGGACAAGGGACATAGGATTTGATTATGGGAAGATATTCCAGAGCATTCTGCTTCTTCCCAAGCCTGCCTGGATGTCTGAGTCCCAGGCCCGTGGTGGGAAGGGAGGCTGGAGATGTTGGTGTGGGGCCCCAAGGGATGGAGTTAACCTGAACCCCCTCTGGCTGGCACAGCTTTGCTGTAGGCATTTACTGAATTAATTTGTCATTCGAAACAGGGTCACTGCCCCAAAATTTCCTGCTGGGTGTGGTTCTTACTCCAGGCTAATCCCTGAACTATGCTCAGGGATGGGGTTGGGAGGTAAAGAGAGCAGGGAACAGCTGCGAATTGGGTAAATCTGTGCTGTTCCCCCTCAGCCCCAAATCCCTTCCTGCCCCAAACCTCACTCCCAGACTGACAGGGATCTGGACACCCTGCTGCTTTCCCCTTCAGGACAGTGACAGACGGTGCCAACCAAAGCCACAGATCCAAGGACATCCACAGCCAGTCCAGGCTGGGAGCTCACACACATGAGGGGTCTCATTTGCTCCTCTGGGAAAGTTGGGATGGGAAAACCTGAGGTTACTTAAATGTGGGCTCAGAAATAACCTCTGCAGAGTCTGTTTTCCATTCAACTTCACATTCAACTGTGGAAGAGTTCACAGAATCACAGAGTGGTTTGGGTTGGAAGGGAACTTAGAGAGCATCCAATTCCAGCCTCTGCCATGGGCAGGGACACCGCCTGTTTTGTGGTGTCCAGCCTGGCCTTGGACACTGCCAGGGAGCCAGGGGCAGCCACAGCTTCTCTGGGCACCATGTGCCAGGGCCTCTCCACCCTCACAGGGAAGGATTTCTTCCCAATATCCCATCCATCCCTGCCCTCTGGCAGTGGGAAGCCATTCCCTGTGTCCTGTCCCTCCATGCCTTGTCCCAAGTCCCTCTGCAGCTCTCCTGGAGCCCCTTTAGTCTCTGGAAGGGGCTCTGAGGTCTCTCTGGAGCTTTCTTTTCTCCAAACTGAAATATCAGAGCTTTGCTTGAGGTCAGAAGAAATATTATCCTGCACTCAAGGTCTTTTCTACTGTGGGGATCCATCTGAGATGGGGGGAGAGGGCACAACACTGTTCATATTTTTTGTCAAAATTTTAAATGCCCTTGAAAGTGAATGCTAACCTGTGTGCTGCACCTTCTCAGGAGCTCCAGAAGGCTGCACAAGGACTATAGGGGCAGGAAAACATCCTAAACTGCTCCCAGTTGCAGAATCAGGGGCAAGAATCAACTTTCTCTCTTGGCTAAGCAATGCCCACTCCAGATTTAGCTTCCACAGTGGTGCTGCTGAGGCATAAATGTCTTTTGAATTGCGTCTCCACAGCCGTGTGTGCCAGCTCTGTGTCATCCCAGCCATCCTGAAATCCCTGGGTTTGTTCCAGGAGCTGCCCCCTCCCCGCCCCTCAGCCCCCGCGTGCCACAGGCGCTCAGTCCCACGGGAAATTTAGGATCATGTACAGTTATGGTGTGAAGCCAGAAATAGCCTGGAGGGCATTTGTCTGGCCCGAGGCTCCAGGAGAAGGGCAAATGCCAGCTGATATTCACCTAAAATAGACACAACCTGCAGGGGGGCAGGAAACCACCGAGCCTGACTGAAACACCGAGTGCGGGGAGGAAGGCTGCAAGAAATCCAGAGCCTGGATTTCCCTCTGGATAACGTGGGTGGTCTCCTCTCTTCACCTCCCTGGGCTCAGCTTCTCTTCCCTGAAGGAATGAGGAGCTCCTGACAGTTAGGAGCTTGATTCTATCCCGAGGAGCAGCCGGAGGGGTTTTCCAAAACCACAGGGATTAATCCCCCACATCCCTCACACCTTTCCACTGAGGGAAGGAGCTTCCTCCCCCTCCTGCACCTGCCTGATGTCTTAAGCAGGCAAGAGGAGAAAGCAGCTCCAAGCTCCATCCAACCTGGCTTTGGAAACTTCCAGGGATGGGGCAGCCACAGCTTCTCTGGAAAACCTGTGTCAGGGCCTCACCACCCTCACAGGCAGAATTTCTTCCTAATATCCCATCTAAACCCACCATCCTTCAGTTTAAGGCCACTTCCCCTTTTCCTGTCACTCCATCCCTTGTCCCAAGTCCCTCTCCAGCTCTCCTGGAGCCCCTTTAGGCCCTGGAAGGGGCTCTGAAGTCTCTCTGAATCCTTCTCTTCTCCAGGTGAACACCCCCAGCTCTCCCAGCCTGGCTCCAGCTGCAGCAGCTCTGGAGGCAGCACCATCACCTCTGGCACTTCTAAAAACCAGGCTGGGCTTGTGTCAAACAGGACTCGACAAGATCCAGACCAAGGCTCAAAGGGAAGCAGCTGGGAAGAGCACGGTGCTGCAGCACCTCCCGCAGCACAATGGCCACGTTGGCCACTCAGTCGTGGTCAAGAGGAGCGTTCCCTCCACCAGAGGTTCCCCTCATTAGAAAGGCGAGGTGTGGGAGGAGGGAAAGGCCTCGTTTCACCTGCAGGGAGAGTTTATCCATGGATTAAGGAGGCAGGGTGGGGCTGTGGGGAGTTAGGAGGAGCGTGCTCTTCTCACCCAAGCTTCTCCTGCTGACCCATCACAGGTTGTGCAACAGCTGGAGACAGGACCTGCTGAGACAGAGAAACAGGGACCCAACAAGGCCTCCCCACCCTCACAGGGAACAATTCCTTCCCAGTATCCCATCCATCCCTGCCCTCTGGCAGTTTGAAGCCATTCCCTGTGTCCTGTCCCTCCATCCTTTGTCCAAAGTCCCTCTCCAGCTCTCTTGGATCAATCAGTGCTGACCAGGACCCCCAGCCCTGACCAGGATCCCCCAGCACTGCTCCAATCAAGGATGACAAACCCAGGATCCATCTGCATAGGATTTTATTAAAGTAGGCATCACCCACAACTTAAAATAGTTGAAAAAATATTCTTAACAACTTTTTTTTTTTTTTTAATTTTTTTTTCCTGAATAGGTAATTTATCAGCCACAGCGCTCAAATGTCGTGAGGGAAGTCTCTGCCCAGAAGTCGAACTTTAAAATGGAAGCAAAAGGTAAATATTTTGTACCACATCAAGTTGATTTAATACAGAAAAAAAATCATGACATCATTACAGGAGAAGTTAATGTGAAAGACATGGGGGGAAAAAAATATACAGATCATTGGTCAGATTGCAAATGAGAATTTCAAACAGGACTGAGACCTCACAGACACATTTAATGACATTGCCTGATTGTCACCAGTTTCCTCCAGACCACTCTCTATTGGAACATGGTTTATTTCAGATTTAAAAATAATTAAGTTGCTTAAATGGCTGCTCCTAAATGAAGCCAGCCAACAGCATGGCAGGAAAACCAAAATTGTGTTCAAAATGCCACAGGTTTGAATTTCACCTTTTGCTGTGACACCCGTTCCAAGGCTTGTGTGTAATTCTGCCACCAAGGACAGTGTTTTCCAGAAAAAAGAACATTCCTGCTCCTCACTCTCGTTGAGTCCAACTAAACCAGAGCTGGGAATGAGGGAGAGGGGGTCAGACCCCAGGGCTTTGAGTGATGGAAGGAAATGGGAGTGAGACCCATCAACAACTCTTTATTTTACACTTCCTGAGGGTGGAACAGAGGCACTGAGGAGTGGAAAAGACACTGCAGCTCCTTTCCAGCCCTTCCTCTGCTGGCTCCAGGTCCCTGGGAGATAATCCAGTCTGGATCCATCCTTTTGGGCAGGGCAGAGGACAAAGCCCAGCCAGTCTCTCCTCGCAGGGCGTGAAGGGAGGGCCGACTTCGCTGGCCCATTGGGCCAAAAATTGCACTTGAGCTACATGAGAGTTACAACAGTGGCCAAAGTTTAACAACTTGTCTTTTCAGTAACGTAAACAATATAAAAATGTTTCAGCAACAGCCACGACCCTTGAGCTTAAATACCTGGGAAATTCCTACTTTGCCCACAGATGAAACGATAAAATACATACAAAACCAAGAGATACAAGTGTAACAAATGTTTCAAATAACTGAGTTTCACCACAGAATCTTCATTGGAAGGTTACTTTTGTGAGGAAACATATTCCCTGCAGGAGGACTCCTGCCCAAAGAGACGAAAATCTGATCATGGCAGGGTTACAGAGAACGCAACAGACTCACAACCACCAAAGCACCATCACAGAAAACAGAACAAACAAGTTGTAGGCAAAAAAAAAAAAAAAAAAAAAACCCAACAAAAATACTTGAATGTGTTTACCTACACACACTACTGGAGTATACAAGACAAAAAAAAAATTAAAAAAAAAAAAAAAAATGGGGAGCTTCCTGTAGGGAATTTCCAGTCATTTTGAAAATGAAAGATATTTTTTCTTTGAAAAAAAAAATAAACTCCAAAGCTCCCAGAGGCTGTTTCTCAGCTAGAGTAGCTGACAGCTCAGACTCACATCCATGGAAACTGGTATTTTACCTACAGTGACTTTCCTGTCTCTCCACTTTGTCATTTCCTGAAGTCTCCTAAGTAGCTTTTGAACTGACATCTCTTCCTCTCACGCATCTACTAAAACTCCCTTGTTCATCCCAGAATCTCCTGTGCATGAAACTCAACAAGCAGAACAGCCCTTAGCTGTAGCTAGAAGATGGTTTCAGCTTCTGGATCCCTCTCTGAAGAATAAAAGGGTATGAGTTATACACAAACAGCATCTACAAACACAGTGCACGTGGCAAAATGGGGCAAACAGGAAAGATTTCCAAGGCTGACCTGACTCTACCGTAAGGCTCCATCCTCAGCCCACCTTTAAAACTTGTTCCAGGCAATCTGTCACCGTGCAGGGACACCGAACAGCTGGGAGAAACAAAAGTACTGCTAAAAACCCCAGATGGGCTTGGCCCCCCTGAAATCCCACCCAGACTCACATCCATGGAACAGCTCTTCGGATTTCAGCTCTCCCTCCGAGGTTGCACTGAAGGCAGCAGCACTTGCAGAGAACAGGACAAAGCTTTGCTTGTAAACCCTGCTGTTTTTTAAAGCATCATGAGAATTCAAGTCCTATTCCACTTCACATTTATAAGCAGCATCATAAGAATGCTACTCTGTATGCCCTATGTATAGAAAAGTGTATGCTGAGACAGCACTAAGAGAGATATAAATAGGAGCTATTGACCAAAGTTTGATTTCAAACTGGAATTGCAACGATTCCCTGCAATTTGGAAACATGAAACAGCTCTTCTGATGCCTCTTTTGTAAGCCAAGAGTATAAGGGATCTCATCTTCCTACAACCTGACATCCTCCACCAGGAAAATGCAAAACCTACTGCTAACTTTTTGGGATACGCCTGAAATGCCAGGTTGGACAATGCCATCCCACACTGTTTGCCAAGGAAGAGGCAGGAATGATTGGAGAGCCATCAGCCAGGAGTAAGTGCTTTCTTTTTTTGTGTGGTTTTTTTTCCCTAAGTGTGAAAGTTCGAGAATTCTGTGTTTGTCAGCAATGCTGTGTTTGGGGACAGCACCCAGTGATGCTGTTTATCTAAAGGACATTCCAGCTACAGGACGTTTCTGCCCAACTCTGTCGCTACTTACGAAAATTAGTAACTGACATGCTCTAAGACTCAGAAAATTAGAAACTAAAATTCAGCCATTTCTTCCTGGTCCTCTGTGGAAATCTGGAAACATCTGAAAGCATTTCAGTTAGCTTGGGCAATCCTGGAGTCAGAGCCAAGGTAGCTAAACATCGTGGTCACCAGCTCGGGGAGGTCATAATCATGTTTCCAACCCCAATCCCTGCGGGCGTTGCTGTCGTCAAAGTTCATGGGCCAGCTGTCAGCTGCAGGGAAAAAAAAGAAAAAGAACCAAGAAAGGTGAGGTTTAGGAAAAATCTCTCTGAACTTTGATATGTTTCATCACTACTAAAGCTGAACCATAGGGCTTGAACTGCACAGGAGCAATTTGTAAGTGCCTAAAAGGAAAAGAGACTTTATTTTGCCCTTGATGATGTTTTTTCTTACCTGCTGCCAGGGAAGATACTAACCTATGGCCTGCCTGACTTGATCCACGTTGTAGGTCACCTGGAGCTCAGGGACGTACTTCTGTACCTCCTGGGCCAGTTCCTCAGGAGTGAAGCTCATGGCACTGATGTTGTAGGTCCTCATGGTCAGGGATTCTGCAGGGGCATCCATGACCTCCAGCGTGGCCTTCAGGCAGTCGTCGATGTACATCATGGGCAGCCGGGTGTCTGGCCTCAGGTAACACTTGAACTTGCCAGTCTTTATGGCATCGTGGAAAATCTTGACAGCATAATCTGGGGGAGAGAATAATGGATGTGTATCATGTGTGTTGTGCCCTTCATGACAGTCAACAAACTTCAGACCAACTCCAAAGTCTCCTGAAGTCTACAGTGTGGTGATATTCATCATAAAATCACAGAGGGGTTTGGGTTGGAAGGGAGCTTAAAGACCATCCAGTTTCAATTCCCTGCCATGGGAAGGGATGCCACCCACCATCCCAGGTTGCTCCAAGCCCCTCAGCCTGGTCTTGGACACTTCCAGGGATCCAGAAGCAGCCACAGCTTCTCTGGGCACCCTGGGCAAGGGCCTCCCCACTCTCACAGGGAACAATTCCTTCCCAATATCCCATCTAACCCTGCCCTCTGGCAGTGGGAAGCCATTCCCCCTTGTCCTGGCACTCCACATCCTCATGAAAAGTCCTCCCCAGCCCTCCTGTCACACACCAGTCACTCACCAGTTGTTCCCCCCCCAGGCTGGGAGTCAGCAGAGATAATCCCAGGATACCTGAGGCAGCGGAAGTCCAGGCCATAGCGGTAGTGGTAGTACTGGGGAGGGAGGGGAGAAACACAGAGTTACACACCAAGAGTTGGTCACACACACACTGATTTCACAGGAAAAATCTGCCACAGGATGACCCTTCAGCTGTCCCAGGACAGGGATGAAAGAAAAGGAATCACTGAGCAATCCCCATTCCCTGCCTGGCAGCTGATCTCCCTGCTTGCCCTTTTCTAGCTCACACCCACATCAGCAAATATGGATGTTTGCCATGGATTGGTTACTCAAACAGCTCTAACTGCTGCTCAGAAACTGCACATTCCCAAGTTTGTGAGACTTCCTAGGGTAATACAGTCCTCAGACCTACGTGAGGAAACCGTATAAAAATATCAGCTTTAAAAATGTTGTTTATAAATAACTAGAAAGCCACAAGAGAAGTTGAGCATGTGCAGGCTCACCTGGCTTTGGCTTTAAAGTCTTTTTTTGGAGAGGAAGAGCAAGAGTCATCACTGTGTACCTGCTGTCACAAGGCGTTGTGCACTGTCCTTTCTGCAGTGCCATTCACGTTGGCAGGCAAGGCAGAGAGGCCAAAGCCATAAAAAACAGGGAAAGAAATGACACTGAAGGCAGCTGTTTGCCACCTTCCCATGCTTTGTGCTTTTCCCAACAAAACTCAAAAGATATTTGACCTTCAGAGCTGCCTCAGAATATTGCTGAGTACTAAAGTCTGAAGGAAGGAAAAATGGGGAAAAGAATGATCCACTGGAGGAATCTTACAAAAACAATGAACTTCCAATCACGGAATCATGGAATGGCTTGAGTTGGAAGAGACCTTAAAGAACATTCCAACCCCTGCCAAGGGCAGGGACACCTTCCACTATCCTAGGTTGCTCCAAACCCTGTCCAACCTGGCCTTGGACACTTCCAGGGATGGAACAGCCACAGCTTCTCTGGACAACCTGTGCCAGTGAAATTCTACCAGAACTTTTAGGACATGAATAAAATAAAAAATTCTCACTTCTCCCATGAGCTCAGCGTGGACCTTGGAGACTCCATAGATTGTCCTTGGTCTCTGAATGCAGAGATCAGGAGTTGGATCTCGAGGAGAGGTGGGTCCAAAGGCTCCAATAGTGCTTGGAACAAAGAGCCTCAAATTATGCTCAGCTGCAATATCCAGAACATTGTGTAAACCTGGGAAAAAAAAACCAACAGGATTTACCAGAATATTTCTCAAGCCATTGTGGGAATTATAAAGTATCCTGAGCTGGAAGGGACCAATCAGGATCATCCAGTCCAGCTCCTGGCCCAGCACAGACACCCCAACAATCCCACCCTGTGCATCCCTGAGAGCGTTGTCCAAATGCTCCTGGAGCTCTGGCAGCCTTGGGGCTGTGCCCATTCCCTGGGGAGCTGCTCCAGCGCCCCAGCACCCTCTGGGGAAGAACCTTTCCCTGATATCCAACCCAAACCTCCCTTCACACATCTTTAAGCTCCCAAAACCCAGCACATACCAGTGATATTGACAGCTCTGGCCAAGGGCACGTTGGCCTCTCCCACGGCGCTGAGCAGGGCGCTGTAGTGGAACAGCCACGTGATCCGGTTGTTCACCACGATCTCCCGCAGGTTCTTGTAGTCCAAGATATCCGCAAAGATAAAAGGACCTGGAGGAGAAGGAAGCAGTGGGAAATTGGCTGTCAGGAATGGATGGAAGGAAAGGTTCTGCATGAAGCTCAGGCTGCTGTTTCTACCACCTAAACACATCACTAAACAGCAACGGTGAGGAAAAATTTTAGCAAGTTTCCAGTGAAAATCAAAGAATCTTAAATCCTACTCCATATCCATCTCATATTAAAATTCCCTGAGCAGGTAAAAACAAAGCACAAGTTTCTTTTCCAGCTTCCTCCCTCCAAAAGAATAAAAGCACCTCTTTTGACAGCAGGAGCACAACGTGCCTCAAGTAGCTACTCAGGTCAGCAAAGTGGCGAAGCAGCAGTGAAAAAATGCAAAGAGAAATCTTTAGGAAAAGGGAATAATAGAAGAAACCAACATCTTGGCAAGATTTCACAGCAGGGAGGCATTATGCAGAAGGTTTGAACAGCAGCTTGTCAGTGTAATCCACTTATCACTTTGATAATTAGTTTAGGAACATCAGAGGTAAAGCCAAGACTTTTTTTTCTCCGTGTGCTTCCCCAGTCACTTACCACTGTAAAAAACATTATCTGCAGGCTTTCTAATGTCAGACAAGATCACATTGTTCTTTCCAAAGCGTTTCCTGTGTAAAAATACCCACATGAAACAGTGAGTCCACAGCTTTTTGAGATAACCCATCAGTTGCTATTTTGTTTTGCAGGAGCGATAGCGGAGGAACAATAATTTCCACAATAAAATCAGTTATTGCACTAAACAAAACAAACCCCAACAATCCTTTAAATGCCAAAGCATAAAATACTTCTAGTAGCAGTCAAGGTCTGCATAAGGATGGAGAAATTTTTCACAAAGTGAAAACATGTTAGGAAAAGAGACTTTCCTACCCTTGGCTTACTGAAAATTCTACCCAGGGATTTACTCCCCTGCAGACAACAAAAAGCCACTGGGCTCATTGTAACTGCAGCTACTTTTATATCAACAAAGCAAATAAAAGAGAGAAATTGTGACCTTGTGCTAATCAACACAAGGCTGTTGGGGAGAGAAAGTCTGGGGGCACTGGAGCACAGTCTGGCCTCCCATCATTTGAATCATTTTAAAATATATCATAGAGATGGTAGAAAATATTCAAACTGCAACAGTGTTGAGTGCAGTGAGTCTGCTCACTTTTGGTCTTGGTCCAAACCCCCTCCAGCAAAGACTGTGAGCAAATGATACCCTGGAGCTGAGCTGGATATGGACAAGGACACGGATCAGGGAGAGCTCTTGGAGCATTTCACACTTCTTGAGAAGATATCATAAAAAAAGAAGGTAACTGTGCTTGAGGAGGGGGAAGAGGAGAAGGAAAAAGAAGGAAAACTCTGAGGGTTCAGACTCTGAATACTCCCATTTAACTGGAAGCAAACAACTCAGCACACAGTCCCTTGGACAAAATCCTGCTATTTTGGGAATCGTGACCAGTGGACACGCAGGAAGGACGTCAGGAACCCACAGCAAGCACAGGAGGGACAAATAAAATGATGGTGAAAATTTAATTATAGAATCATTAAGAATCATAGAAAAGACCTTTAAGATCATCAAGTCCAACCATTAAAGTAATTTACAAAGACAAGAGGCAAAAACAGCATCTGAAAAATTGGATTTCTTTTATAAACAGCTTTCCAGACAACTATTGCTCTCATCAGTGATGGCTAAAGCTGGAATTTCTCACTCACAGCAAGCCAGGGAATGGTGACCTACCTCAGCAGCTTTGCAAGTCCCACCCCAAGCTGACCAAGACCACCTAAGAGACAAAAATCAGAGGAAAAGGGGGGTCACAATATAGAATTCCATTATTATCTGTACCACAACAGGAATTAGTATGATTTTCTCAGCGAGCCAGGAAGCTTTTACATTTTTTTCTCAAGGAACTGGTTTTAGAAGAGTTCTGGAATGAAAACAGGAAAGTTCACATGGGACCCTGATCTCACTGCCCGATGGGAAAGATCATCCCAATTCCAGGATATTTTGGGCAGTTCTGCTGCCAGAATTGTGCTCTTTGGGGAGGGAGAAGAGCAGTGGGGGGCTCAGCTGAGAAGCAGGCACCCAGCTGGGACAGGAATGCTGACCTGTGATGAGCACCCGGGGATGATCCGACTCGGAGAACGTCACCGAGTGGAAGCTGGCGTCGGAGGCCACCTGGCGTGGGGACACCCCGATGGCCCGGACGGGCACGAGAGAAACGCCACAGCCACAGCCAGAGCTCTGCAGCAGCTGGCTGGCAGCTCTGCTCAGGTTCCTGACGATTGGCATCTTCCCCCTTCAGATGTGCTTCGAGGAGAGAGACAGAAAAGATGAGTCACGAGCGATTCAACCCCGTTAAATGGTTTTTTAAATGCTCCCCCACGAAACTTTGCAGGAATCCAGAGGAATTTGATGCCATCCGAGGGCTGGGGGATTGTGCCAAGCAAGGGCTGCAAGCAGCCTGGGATGTAACATGAGCAGAGATAATGTATTCCCTGGGGTGAGCTCAGGAAAATACCCACAGCCCAGGAAAATGGACAGAGAGAAAACTGTAAAGCTCGAGTTGAAACCGCTTTTAAAAAAATCCCTCAAAACTGTGATTCTAAGCATAAATACAGAATAAAACAAAGGTGCTGTGATGCCACGTTTGGAGTGAAAGTTTTGCAGGCTGCTGTGAATAAGCAAAACTCCTCAGGATTGCATCAGCAAGAGCAGCTGAGCCAACAGGGGCAGCAGGAAATCTCCCAGAGAAAAGGGAGATTTACTCCAACTGAACACTCAGGATGGACAGAAAGCAAACAGAGGAGTGGCAGGGTTTAGCCAGGCCTCAGGAAAATGTCCTAATTATTTCGCAAAACTATAAGTTACTCTGTGCTGCATTCAAGTTTGGATTCCTTCTCTCCAAATTTTTCATACCAGGGAAGGAAATGCAAAGTACCCCAAATAAATCACACCTGCAGCCACAACTGGTCATTTCCGTGGTGCAAATTTACTTCTCTCAATTATAATTCTCAAGGCTGAATCATTTATTTTTTTGTTATTCCCTCTGAGCACCTTTTAACTCTTTCCCAAGGATGTAGAATACGTAAATTCCCAGCTGAAAGCGTATTTCAAACTTGCCTGATGAGATTACCCTGTCAAATCCTTTCCTGGGGCATATATTCTAAAAAGGAGAGTCAGGTAGAAGGAAACTCAGCACAAGAAATTGCTGCAGATGAATTCCAGTTACAGAGAAAAGCAAACAAGTGATCAATGGGGGTCTTACTTTCACCTCTCAGCTCACCTGGCTGAGAATTTTCTTGAGGGAGTTTTTCTACTTAAATACAGATTTGCTAAACTACTTATTGTCTAATAAGACAGCCCCATAAAAAGTGCATTATTAAAAAATTACATTTAAACTGGTCAAAAAGACTCAGTCTCAGATTCCTAGAGAGGTGATGGGAGTCTCCATCCCTGGAAATATTCAAATTCCATCTGGACACAGACCCAGGCACCCAGCTCTCGTGATAATCCCTTCCTATTTCAGCAAGGAAAAATAAAATGTTCCTGCATCGAGAGAGGCTCACTGGTCTGTGTGACAAAAAATTTCCACTCCAAGTACCTGAAAAGGCATTTTGAGCTCTGCAAAGCACAAACAAAAGCTGGCTGTGACTCAGTTTGGTTTTCCAATGACTGGACTGGTATTTTGAAATGCACCTAGAGTGAAACCACAAAGGCTTAAGCTGAGAATTTACTCACAGGTCTGACTCAGAACAGTAAATGCATTTTATAGCAGGCACTGAAACAGCCAGGCAGCAGAACTGCTGCAAAACCCTCCACTGATGACATTTATTTCTATTTCAAATACAAAGGGGGAAAAAGCCAGGCATGACTGGCTACTAAAGTTGCCATAAATGCACAGATACATAAAGAAATCAATATTATGCCTTAAAAACACTTCCCCAAATAGCTGAAGTCAGCCCCAACACAGCAATTAACTTCCAAAAGCAACTCAGAGAGAGAAGCCCACTCTGCTAGATCCAAGTTTCCCAACAGATCCAAGCTTCCCATCTTAAATAACTTCCAGGAGTTATTAACAGCTCTGAACACACAAAAAAAATTAATTTATCTGGTGTAAAGTAACTAAGATTTTTTTTTTTTAGGCTTCCCTTTTTACTATTCCGAAGAGGAATACTTCTGTTCTGTTGGGAATTGAGGAGAAAAAAATTATCTATATAATATATAGATATAATTTATAGTGGAAGATGTCCTTGCCCATGAAACAGGACGAGCTTTAAGGTCCCTTCCAACCCAAACCATTCCATAATTCCATGATATATTTTCAAACCCCTCTCCCATATCCCCTTCTGAATAGTTTCTCAGTCCCTGATTTTATTTCTCAACTCAAACTGATATTAGTAAGTGTCAGCAAAATGAGGAAGTTATTTCCCCCACCCCACAAATTTCAATCAATAACCAACGTTAATTTCAAGGATTAGGCAATGGAATTGCTGCTGGGATTTTCCCTCTCCTGTACTCACCTGTCCCTCAGCTGCTGATAAGGCAGAAGCAGAGCGGAGAAGGCAATTTATAGGACACTGCCTCTTTGGAAAGCCAATCAAAACCTGGCAAAGAGTAGGAGTTGTCCCACACCTTAGGGAAAAAAAAAAGGAACAAAAAAAACAAACCCGTGCGTGTGAGAGCAGCAGCAGCCAGGGATATCACTGTTCCCTCCTGCTTGATTTTGAAATGCCTGGAAGTTTGGGAGAGGCAGGGAAAGGGCTCTGAAAGTGCACAAGCAGTTCCTCCAAGTCCCAGAACCAGCCAGCCTCGGGTCATGGCTGAAGGACAGAGTTTAAACTAATTAGTGGCGGTGCAAAGGATTAGTAGAAAGCAAACACGTGTTCCAATGTACAGCAATAATCTGCCTGGGACAGCAGGAAATTTTGGGGGTTTTTAAGAAGATTAAAGCACAGGGAGAGAGAAAAGAGGGAATAAAGAAAAAAAAAAAAAAGAAACATTAATAAAATGACATTTAGTGAGTGAACTGCCAGCTGCTGGTCCTCTGCGAGGTTTCCAAGGTGTTATATAAGCAGCAACACCTGTTGCTCACATTAAAGTCAAAAATGTTGATGGAAACCAGCAGTTCTTGTAAATTAGTTATTAATAGAATGTCAAGGTGATAAGAAAGATAAGAAAGTCATGGGCTTGGTCTGGAAAGTCCCACTGCAAGCTTCAAAGAAAATGGGAGAGAGGGAGGAGAGAGAGGACAAAGCAAATCCCAGAGTTCCCACAGGATTTCTGGGGGCTGCACAGCTGCTGGGATGCCATGGGATGCCCCTCCATGGAGCTAAACCAAAGAATCCAGAACTTTCCTCTTTCAGAGAAAATTAAGGGACTCTGCAAGGCACAGGATCTCGCAGATTCCCAACCACATCCTCGGGTCCACACCAACGCCCTGAGTTCCAAGTTCTCAACTCCCATTTGGCTCCAAACCCCACAGTTTCTGCTTCAGACCTGGAGATCTGCTTATGCATTGGGAACCTCCTCTAATGTTCCCAACTGTATCAAGAGCTTGAGGAGAAAGACAGCACCTTCCTTGGGCATCCAGAAGATGAAGCACAAGTCACTCTGGCCATGGGAAAGCCTCTCTGGTGCCCAAGTGCTGCCACGTGGAAACTCCATCAGATCCCTGCATTTGGGAGCACTCAAGCTGCAACAACGAAGGGATACTCTCAGCTCAACCCCAATGACTGCTGCCTGGATAGCTGGACAGCCCAAATCCATTGCACATTCCCTGCTGGCAACTCCTCTGGTTCCGAGAGCTCCCCAAGCTGGGACGCTGCGTCCCTGCTGGTGTCCCCTGGCAGATGGGATGTGCCAGGGTGTCCAGGCTGGAGCTATTCTCTCTGGCAAGCAGCTGTTGGCCAAGCTTGGCTGAAATAACCTTGACACACACGCATGGCTCCTGTCCCAGGGGTGACGCACGGCCGGGGATGACACGGAGCCCTTGCGGAGCCCGCCAAGGGGAGACATCAGCCCGAGCCATGAGGGACCCGCTGGTGAACCTGACCTCAGCCGCCAAAAATAAACAAAAAAAAAAAAAATTATGCAGCTGCCAAACGGCATGACGCTCCCGGAGCGGGTAAGGAAGACTGGTCCAGAAAGACAAATGTATCCTGGGCAGAGCAGGCAGCAGGGGAGGGGGGGGATTCTGCCCCACTCAGGTGAGACCCCACCTGCAGAGCTGTCTCCAGATGTGGGATCCAACAGCAGAAGGACGTGGAGCTGCTGGAGCAAATCCAGAGGAGGCCACGGAGATGCTCCAAAGGCTGGAGCCCCTCTGCTCTGGAGCCACACTGGGGGAGCTGGGGGTGTTCACCTGGAGAAGAAAAGGCTCCAGGGAGACCTCAGAGCCTCCTCCAGTGCCTAAAGGGGCTCCAGGAGAGCTGGAGAGGGACTTAGGACAAGGCATGGAGGGACATGACAAGGGGGAATGGTTTTAAACGGAAAGAAAGTAGGTTTAGACGAAATATTTAAGAAGAAGTTCTTCCCTGTGAGGGACGTGAGGACGTGGCACAGGTTGCCCAGAGAAGCTGTGGCTGCCCCTGGATTCCTGGAAGCGTCCAAGGCCAGGTTGGACAGGGTTTGGAGCAACCTGGTCTAATGGGAGATGTCCCTGCCCATGGCAAAGGATGGAGCTGGATGATCTTTGAGGTCCGCTCCAATCCAAACCATTCTGGGATTCCCTGGCTCTACACCCGGCACAGCCTCCGCTGATGAAGCCCAGCGGTCGGTGCGGGTGATGCGCACGAACAAAACCCGCCCGCCCGCAGCGAGTCTGCGGTGAGGCACAGAAGCGCCACGAGCACCGAACCGCCGCCCCGGTCCCGGCGCTTCCGCCAAGCGTCCCCAAACGAGGGGACCGCGCAGTGCTGGCGGAAGCCGCCCCTCCCCCGCCTCATTCATACGGTCGCGCCGGGAACGAGGCGGCCCCGCGATCCCAAATCCCCCCAACCCAGCCCTCCAAAGCCCCAAAGCCCCAAAGCCCCGCGGCCCCCGAGCCCCCGGCCCCGCGCTCACCCCGCTCCCGCCGCGCTCCCGCCGCCGCCGCCGCCCCGTCCCGTCCCGTCCCGTCCCTGGGGCCTGACGTCAGCGGCGGCCGGGCAGGGGATTGGGCGGTGACGTCACACGGGCGTGATGTCACGCGCCGTGAGGGGCGGTGGTCCCGGGCGGGGGCGGTGGCCCCTGAGGCGCTGAGGGCGGGCGGTGCCCGGCACGGGGGACAGCGCGACTTGGAGCACTGGAAGGGACCTTAAAGCTCATCCCATCCCACCCCCTGCCATGGGCAGGGACGCCTTCCAGTAGCCCAGGTTGCTTCAAGCCCCGTCCAGCCTTTGGACACTGCCAGGGATGGGGCAGCTACAGCTTTCTCTGGGCAACCTGTGCCAGGGCCTCCCCACCCTCAGAGCCAAGAATTCCTTCCTGATATTTCATCTAACCCTGCCGTGTGGCAGTGGGAAGCCATTCTCCCTCTTCCTGCCACTCCATGCTCTTGTCCCAAGTCCCTCTCCAGCTCTCCTGTTGGTCAGCACTCACCAGCCGAGCTGTGGTGCAACAACACAGCGCTGGTCACAGAATCCCAGAATCCCAGGATGGGTCAGGTTGGAAGGGACCACGGTGGCTCCTCTGGTGCCACCTCCCTGCTCCAGCAGGGCCATCCCAGAGCACAGGGCTGTGTCCAGACAGGTCTGGAATATCCCCCATGAGGGAGACTCCCCACCCTCTCTGGACAATCTGTTCAGGGCTCGGTCTCTGCACAGGAAGGTTCTTCCTCATGTCCAGTGGAACTTCCTGGGATCAGTCCCTGCCCGTTCCTCTGGTGCCATTGCTGGGCCCTGGAGCAGAGCCCGGGCCCTGCTCTGAGCCCTCCCTGCACACAGGGACACCCAGGGCTGAGGGTCCCTCTCAGCATCTCCTCTGAGGCTGAGCAGCCCCAGCTCCCTCAGCCTTCCCTGGGCACGGAGGTGCTCCAGGCCCTTCATCATCTTCACGTCTCTCCTAGGCTGTACCACCTGCCTCTCGACTGCCCAGACATCAGAGAGGGCTGTAGTACCCAAATGGTCTTTCAGTTGCTAAAAATCACCTCTGCGTTTCAAACTTCCTCTGCTGCCTTTGCATCCTTCCAGTGGCTCTTCTACATGACCAGCTGCTAAAACTCACTCTCCCTTGCTTAGACTCTGGTTTTTAGCATTCCCAGTCTTACTGAGGTCACAGTGGCTGGGCAGGACCTGTTAGGTTTTGCACTGTTTCCTAAAAGTTCAATAGAAGGAGGTATTTCCCCCTTCCCCATCAGGGCCAGTGTCTTATGTATATTCCAAGTCCTAAATGGCTTCAGCTCAGCAGAATGAGCCACCTGCCTGATCTCAGGTGCAGAAACCAACATTTTTTCAGCCAAGAGGCTCTTTGTTGGGACAGGGACTGTAGGAATCATTGTGCTCTCTGCACAGCCCATTTGTGGCACTGTGCCTCAAAAACAGAGATATACCCTCCTATCAGCACCCACACTCGAACTCCTGGGCAACCTTTACCCTATCACAGGACAGAGCCTGGTGGCTGACTGTGTGCAGGAGATGGGTGTAGCTGTTCTGAGAAGAAAATTCATCCTATCAACACTTTTTTTTTTAAGAAGGAGGCCACGAAGAGAATGAAGTTGGTGGAGCTCCATGTCCACAGCAAGGATCCCACTGGGGTGAGGCTGACACCCAGATCCTGCTGGAGTCTACAGGGGAAAACTAAAATTGCCTTAGAAAGGGAAAATTCTCTTGATGTCAGGTATATTGAACTGGGATAGGATGGCACTTTCCATTGGGTACCTTTCTTTTTATGCTGTTTGGGGACACAACCGGTAAACTCTCTAGAGGACAAGAGCGCTGGAATGAGAACACTCTTCTTGAATGAAGAGAAGCTGAATGTCTGGTGGGTTATAAACCCAGGTTCAGCATTTTGGGATCTCAGCCACAGGAATGTATCCTGTGAGGTGACAAACTCTCTGAAGAAAATGCAGTCCTACATTTTACCATGTCCTCCAGAGCTATTTCTGCTGAGGTTTTGGAGCTGTGCTTCTTGCTTGCAAAGTCTACCTTTTCATTTTTCCTTTCTGGGGAATTATTCTTCATATGAAGCCCCTGCAGCTCTGACAGGTAGCCTGACAGGAAAGCTGTGTCTGCCCCTGGATCCCTGGAAGTGTCCAAGGCCAGGCTGGACAGGGCTTGGAGCAACCTGGGATAGTGGAAGGTGTCCCTGCCCACGGCACAGGGTTGGAACGGGATGAGCTTTAATGTCCCTTCCATCCCAAAACTGTATGGAGGCAGCAACGACAAAGTTGCAAATTTCCTGACCAAGAATCCCTCTCAAGAGGGGCCTTACTTGGCCCAAGCTGCAGAAATCCAGAAACACATCACGGTTTGGGTGCAGTCCAGGCACTGCCCCATTTCTTAGACATCCAGTAAAGCTGCATGGAGCAGGAAGTTCTTAAGGGAGCTCTTAATGAGCAACCAGGAGGGATTAGAGAGCCTGGAGCAGTTTGTGCAAAGTATTTGGAGTTAAATCTGATCCCACATCACACTTTCTAAATCTCCAAGCAGCGTCCTGGTGTGGTGGGGTTTTGCAGCCTCAGAAGCAGGGCTCGATAGTGGGAATCCCACTCCTAAATCAAGGACAGACCCATAGAATCTTGGAATTATTAGAGTTGGAAGGGACCTTAAAGTCCATCCAGGTTCTCCTGCTGTTTCTGGCTGAGGGAGTAGGTGACTTCTGACAGCCCACAGGGGAGGCTGGGGAGGGTGTGGAGCAGTGGGTTGTCCTCTGAAGGACAAAGTGACAAACTGCTGGCAAGCAGAGTTCCATGTTTGATGGCCCGTTGATTTGATGGACCACAGCAACTTTTCAGACAGAAGCTGATTGAGTCCTCCTTTACCTAAACTGATCCTGACCAGTCTTCTCATTCCCAGCAGCATTTGTACAAAGAGCTTCCAGATCCTTCTCCTCTGGATTCCTTCTGCTGAGCTGTACCTCCAGCAAACAACATTATTACTTTTTTTTTCCCCTTTATTCCAAACACATCTGTCTTTCACAACCACAAGCATTAACTCCCTGAGCGATCTTGAAGAACAAAGGCTTTGAGATAAGATTATCTTGCCACAGAGGTGTTTATAAGCCTTTTTTTTTTCCCCCCTCCTGCTTATGAATTCCACCCCTTGGCAGGCAGGTTGGGATTGTTATGTAACAGCTTAGCTACATGTAATTAGAGGGCACAAAATTATAGATGGAGCAGGCATATTATCCAGTGTGGATGGCACAAGCTTACCTGAGTTTCTAAAGCACACGGGTGAGTTTGTGGAGGAGAAAAACATTAATGATGAGTGACTAAATATCCTGGATGTGCAGCGACAGTGTCTGGTTCAGAAAGTCCTTCAGCTGTAGATCCCACAGCCTGTGAGAGCACTGTGGGGGAAAAGCTGCTGCTGGAAACAAAGGAGCAGGATTAGGAGGATCTTGGCTTGATTTGCTGGGGTTGCTTTTATGTTCTGAGTTGGGTTCTCTGAGTGATGAACAATTCCTAGCTCAGCACAGCAAGGAGCAGAGGAGGAGCTCAGAGAGCTCAGCAAATGAACCATTCTCTATAAAAATGCTGCTTTTCAAGGCCATTTATTGTAAGAGAGCATTGAGCCATGAGGGAGCCAAGTGCGGTGATATTTGTGAAGCACGGGTCATTTCTGTTTGCTGGACCCACTTGATTGTTATTCACACAATGGAGTCATTTTTATGTGGTGTCGAGCTTATCAGCCTCTATTTTAAAAATTACTTGTGCTTGAGTCACGTTTACCCTCCCTCTGAGCAGTACTTTGTATTTGAAGGTGCTGCTGAAGGTAAACCCACCTCCCCCTTTGACATGGAGTTTGCATTTAAACACATTGTTTGAAATGCTGCCTATCTTTTCTGAAGTCTGTTGAATTTCACGGTGTTCTGCAGATAATGGTCTTTCCATCTCGCTTAATTTCTGCCCATAAACAGGTCCTAAACTGTTCACAGTGGGAAAGAGAAGAGCTAAAACACCTCCCAACTTTTGCTTTTTCATCTTCCTCCACGTAGAAAGGTGAATATCCCAGTACTTTATTTATTCCTGAGGAGACCGTTTTGCTGTCTGTCCCTGTTGGCTTCCAGACCACACAGGAAAGGTGGCAGCAGATACTCCCTGGATCAGATCCCTCCCTGGAGTAAACCTAGAGAGCCCCACTGAGCTACACTCACCTGAGAAGGGCAGGGATCCATCACAGTTCTTAGATCCTGGAATGGTTTGGGTTGGAAGGGACCTTAAAGCTTATCTTGTTCCACCCCTTCCACGGGCTGGGACACCTTCCACTATCCCAGGTTGCTCCAAGCCCTGCCAACCTGGCCTTGGACACTTCCAGGGATCCAGGGGCAGCCACAGCTTCTCTGGGAAGCTAGGGCCTCCCCGCCCTCACAGGGAACAATTCCTTCCATATATCTCACCTAAATTTCTCCACTTTCTGTTTGGTCCCTTTACTCCTTGCCTTATGACTACAATTCCCAAAGGAGAACCCCCTCTCCAGCTTCTCCACTGCAAGGGGGGCCTACGAATCCAGTTTGTATTCCTGCGATCTTTCTACAAGCCTTTGCCACTGCACAGAGACAGGTTAGTAAGGAAGTGGAATTTTGCCTGGATTTTACGTGGTTCTCTGTCCCTCAACCTGAGCAAAGTGTCGGTTCCTGACAGAATCTCCTGCTGTGTCCACATGTGCCACCGCAGCCACAAAGAGTCACCAAGGAGGGACACAGAGCTCAGCCTCGGTGACAGCTCAGCCACACAGGATGTGAAAAGACAAAACATCTTCTCCCTGTGGTGCTGAACTGGTTTGACCCTGACACTCGTCATGCCCAGCAGATGTGACACAGGCTGTGGCTGGGCACAGGGAGGTGTCACATCATGTTGGCAGCACAGGACAACCCCACACTGATCACAGTCAGGTCTCATCTTCCCTCTGTGAGTGAAAGCGTCACTTTTGCACCCAAACGTGTGTCACACTGCATTGCTGCCTCCTTGGAGAAGGAGAAAAGGGACGATTTTATTTCAAAGTCATTCTTTTTAATTAAAAGAACGAGCTTGATGATCTTTGGGTCAATTAGATTTGCCTTGTCTTTTTTTTTTTTTTTTTTTTTTTTAAATGAGGGCTGAAAGCCCTGTGTGAGCCACAGATGCCTTGTTTTTAAACACATCCTGGCATCATTCCCCTCCCTGTGAGCTCTGGCAAAGGGAAAACACAGGTGTTCCCCCTCCAGGTAGGCTGGGAAGGAGGGAAGTCTTTGCTTGTGGCATCTTCCACCAGGCTGTTCCACTCTGGGTGTGAGATCCCTGCCTGAAAGGAGCCTCTTCAGCAGGTTTGGTTCCTACTGGCTGCTCACAGCTTGGGGACAGCAGTGGCTGCAGCCACATTTCCCTGTGCAAAGGGACCTTATGGCATCTTGCACCATAATGGACCAGGATCAAACCCTCAGTGCCCCCCAGATGCTTCTGTGCTGCTGCTTTCTTAAAATTAACTTTTTTTTTGTGACCATGAGACAGCAATCCTGCAAGGATCATCCCTCAGGTGACATCCCAATACTGCTCATGCACTGATGGCAGATAAAAGGATCTGGTTTCCTTTATATCCACAGTTTTAATTTCCACTGTCATGGTGGTTTTACAATCACAGAATTATTGAGGTTGGAAAAGACCTTCAAGATCACTGAGCCCAAACTTTGACCCGTCACCACCTCGTAAACGAGACCATGGCACTGAGTGTTTTGCACTAGGTTTTGCACTGTGTGTCACATCCAGGCATTACAGGGAGATGATGAACAATTAAGGACCATCCACAGCAACAAAAATGACCCAAAACCAGGGAAAAGATGAAGAAAACAGACCTGTGAAGAGCAGAAGGGGCAAATCTTACAGGACAAAGCACCAACACAACAAAAACCCCCAAATATGTGGATTTTGAAGGCATGTGCTCCAATAGTAACAGGATCAATCCTTAGGACAAACCTTTAGCTGTAAGGAAGTCCTGGAAAAGATCACTTGGGGAGGGAGAAGTTTTTGCTGCTGAGAGATTTAAGAGCGGGTTAGGTAAGAACCATCAGCAGAGATGGGTGTTGAGTGGATCCTGTCTCAGGGCAGAGAGAGAGGCTCACAAACCTCCTCTCTTCAGGTTTAGCACCTCAATTTCTCCCCTTTGCTTGTTGCCTCTCCAATACAGACATAAAATAATGAGTTTTTTATCTTGGGAATGTACAAAAAGTCACTGATAAAAGTTCTGAGGGTTACACAATCCTCAAGAAGCCCTAGCCTGCAGTGCAACCAGCCAGGAGGAACTCCTAGACCCCAGACAGATATATTGTTGTTTTGGGGAAGGAAAAAGCTTCCTTTGTTACCTGAAGGCTTTCCTATATTACCCATTCATCCACTGCCTTGCAGCCTCACATCTCAGCAAACAGAATGGATGAAGGATGCATCACAAATACAACAATGATTTGAGATCAGTGGGGGAAAGGAGGGATTTTTCAGGAAAAAATCAGGCCTGGGGTCTTACCCTTCATGAACATCTGCCTGCAGAGAGGCCCTGATGCTGCTAAAGAAAACACAGCAGTTATTCCTTGCCCCTAAGCAGGGATTTCACACCTCGGAGTGGATGCACCGAGCTCACAGGGGGCTGTGCTGTAATTTAAAATGACTTCCACTTCTCTTTCACTGAAAAGGCCAGGTTAGATGGAGCTCTGAGCAACCAGGAATGTGTCCCTGCCCATGGGCTGGAACTGGATGAGCTTTCAACCCAAACCAGTCTGTGATGATTTCCCAGTTTTCCAGCGGAGCTCCTATAGCACATCGGGAAAACTACATGGAAGTCTCTGAGCAGAAACAACCCAAGGAATCTTTCTGCCCTTCACAGCTTGGTCATAAAAGGCCGAAAACCTTCCGCCGTAACAGAAACAAAGGCAGAAGGGAAATGTTAGAAACCCTCAGCAGCTGCTTGTGCAGAACTGGGTTCATTAGCAGTGTCTGGAGTGTCAACAGAATCCATTTTTCCTCCTTCCTTACTGGCCCTGACAATGCAAGTTTCCCACACAGGGATTCATTTCAAGCAGGCTGTGGAAAGAAGATGCATAATTAGTGCAGCTAATGACAAGGATGAGTGTCATGGGTTAGCATAGCTCCAGAACTGATTTTCTTGCAAAGAGGTGCTTACAGCTTCCTCTATGACCTGACAGAACCTATCAACTGGCTAGTTTGAATATTGACAATTTTTTAAGCCACTTAAAAATTTTGACACGCCTCTGTGGTCCACATTTAAGAATGGACAAACCCTGGGAAAGCTCTCTTGCTTCCGGCCTTGGGGCAGGTAACTGGGCTGAGCCCATACCGGGCCCAGTGGGCCCTGGGCCGGGCCACAGCCATCCTGGAGCCGATGGGCCCTGTTCCACCCGCGGACTCCCCCAACCCTGTTACGTGCAGACGGCACGGCCTGGCTCTACACCCCCCCATCTACAGTGCAGCTGAAGATTCAGCTGAAGCGCTGCCCGGCAAAGATCATGGGACCAACAGCGATAATCGACATTCCAGCTGCAAGGCCCGGGTGAGATTAACCCTTTTAGTGCTGTAAGTTTCCTCCAGAACAGATGAAGCCTGCTGACATTAAGTAAAGAAGGAAGAGCTGAAACCCTGAGGGAGGAGAAAGAGGGGATGCGTAGAAGCTGAAATTCTGCTGTAAAGCTATGGTGGTGATGGGCTATGATACATCAGAGTACCCATTGTAATTTCATGAAAGCATGGGGGGTGGAGCATTCAAACTGTACTTGTGAGCGACAGCACCTGTGCTGGAATAAGCAAATGCTGAAGCAGCTGTAATTTGATGAGAAGTTTGAACAGGGAGAGATGGAAGTGATGAGGACTCTTATTACCGCAGTCCTGGTTCCTAGGGTATATCACCATGTCCCGCAGCCCTAGGGAGGAGGAGGAGAGAAGATCCAGCAGGCAGGAATTGTGCAGCAAGGTTGATTTATTTAATTATTTTACAAACTCTTTGATAGACTTTTTTCTTCATAGTCTAATTGGACAAAGGATCAGCCACCCCTTGGGGGTGATTGGCTAAAATCCTAAAACATCCATTGTCAAAATATTTTTCTACTATACCATAAACAAGACTTTTCAAGGTTGCAGGTGGCTTGGTTGTTTACATTCCCTGCTACCTCTTCTGTGAGAGAGAAAAGTCTCTCATGGACTTAGAAAATAGCAAGAAAATCCTTGCTAGCAGCATTTTTGTATCTACAGACTCTTGCTCCAAATTGGAAGGAGAAGCCCTCTGTTCCTAGAGATGCTCCCAGAGACAGTCCTAGAGATGAAGATGAGGAGGACCCTTTTGCTCCCAGGGAAGAGGGAGGGCCTCTATTCCTAGAGATGAAGATGCTCCCAGAGATGGGTGAAGAGAACCTTTTGTTTTTGAACAACTCAACCTTAAAATGGTGCCCCAGTAGCTCAAGACTGGACCCTCGAAAGCAGTTGTGGGAAAAGCCGTAAGTCGTGGGAGGGGACTCTCACATGCGAGCAGAGAACCAACCCGGGCGGCCGTCGCGCTGTGATACAGAAGCCATGAGAGAATTTCTTGTGGAGATGTCTCCATAGCATGAGCAAGAGAGACTCCTCTCCCTAAGTGAACTGAACAAGGTTATTATGGAAGTGGTAAACTGACTGAACATCTCAAGGGTTGTCTTTTTACGTTGTCAGTGGGAGAAGGGAGAAAGGTGGGGGGAGGAGAAGAGTTCCAAAGGTGTGGTCTGATTTTTTTTTTCTTTCTTTTAGGTCTGTTAATAAACTTCTTTATATTCTTTTAAGTTTTGTGCCTGCTTTGCTTTCTCCTAATTCTTATCTCACAGAAGGTAAACAGTAATGAGTATTTTGGACCAAACCACTACAATGAGTTACCAGATGAAGCAGGAGCAGCACATCAAACACTCTCAGGCAGGCAGAAGAGGGTTCTCTCACTGCAAGCCTTCCCTGTCCAATAAATAGTGGCCTGCTTTTCCAGAGGTCTTCTGAACAACACAAACCCATGTGGAAACCAGCCCATTCAGGGCTCCGAGGTGAGCGGATGTTGCAAAATATGGGATAAGGGATGTACTCCGTGAAAACCCAACCATTTAAAAATCCAGACAAAGCCTCACACCAAGTTTATCGCACACCACAAAGAACAATGGAAGATCACCGCCCTCCTTTGGAATTGGACTTCAGTGGTCCTTGTGGGATATTCTGTGATTCACCTCCATCTGCCCAAGAGGTGGAAACCTGTAGAACACCAGGAATCAGCCTTGAAACACTGAATACTCAGAAAAGAGTTCACTGGGAAATGGAGGTGCCATTCACTGGGGTCGGGTCTGCCAGGAGCAAGGCGGAGAAGGAAAATCCTGTGATCAGTGAAAAACCCTTTTCCCAACTCTCTTTACTGAGCACATTTGTTAGCGAGACTTTGGAGAATAAATAGTTTATGAAGAGGACTCAGGTTTTCATCTGATAATGTCACACAAAGCTTCCCTGTCAGGGGCTCAGTCCCTGTGAAATGTGGGACTTGGGAGATGTGGAATAGAGACACAACTGCTCACTGGGGAATCACAGAATGGTTTGGGTTTGAAAAGACCTTAAAACCCATCCAGTTCCACCCCCTGCCAAGGGCAGGGACACCTTCCACTATCCCAGGCTGCTCCAAGCCCTGTTCAACCTGGTCTTGGACACTCCAGGGATCCAGGGGCAGCCACAGCTTCTCTGGGAAACCTGTGCCAGGGCCTCCCCACCCTCACAGCCCAGAGTTTCCCCCCCAGTATCTCATCTACATCTCCCTTCTTTCATTTTAAGGCCATTCCCCCTTGTCCCATCTCTCCATGCCCTTGTAAAGTCCCTCTCCAGCCTTCTGTGGAGTCCCCTTTAGGTACTGGAAGTCTGTAATTCCTAATGTTCCAGGGAACCACTGGATTTCATCGGGCTTGAAGAGTGTAATGACCCAACCTGAGAAAAGCCTGCTAAAAACATATCCATGCATTCCATGAACTCTGCGAGGTCTCACGGACCTAAACCTCTCATCCCCCAAGTGCTTTGTTCAATTAACCTCAAAACTCACACTAAAATAAAGCTGACTTTTGGCAGAAGACCTCGGGGGAAAACATCAGGGCAGAGAAGTTGAGATGCATTTAAAATGAAATCTAAACTGCCCACCTGTGCAAAACAGAGCTGCTACCACAGCTGTAAAGTCATTTATCAACTTCTGGGAGCTTCCAGGAGCAGGCAGCACCTTTCCCACAGCCTCCCCAGCCTCTCCCAGCTGTGCAGGAGCGGAGCAGTCACAGAAGGACTGAAAAATCAACTTAAGAATTCCTTGCCTTTGCTGGAGGGGAATGAGGCATCATGTTACAAGCCAGGGAGAGGCAAAGGCTTTGGAGAATTGCATTTTCCATCCAGTGATATTTGGTAATCGCTGTAATTTAGCGTGATGAGGCTACAGACTTTGCTCTTAAACTCCTCTGCTTGAAGCAAAGGCAGGTTATTTACTCCTTCTCACGTGATATTTCTCAGGCAGCGGGTGCTAGGGGCCAACTTTTCTGGATCTTTCTTCATTTCATCGAATCATTAAGGTTGGAAAAGACCTTTGAGACCATCAAGTCCAACCTGTGACCAGTCCCCACCTCGTCACCCAGACCAGAGCACTGAGTGCCATGTCAAGCCATTCCTTGGGCACCTCCGGAGATGGGGACTCCACCACCTCCCTGGGCAGCCCCTGCCAAGGCCTGACCACCCTTTCCATGAAGAAATTCTTCCTGAATTTACAGGGAAGTGCCCTGTAGGACAGGTGAGAGAGTTGGAATTGTATTTCATTAATTTTTGCTGTCATATTCCTGCAGACTGAACTGTGATTGACATTTTTCCACTCCTCACACTGGCAACATGAGGACTGTTGGAATGGGGAAGGGAACTTCCTCCTGCCTTCAGCTCCAGATTTATCCACAGCTTTTTGTTGGAGCAGGATATAAACATATATCAGCATCTGCTTTAGCTGAAAACCAGACCTTGCCAACTCTGGCGGGCTGGGAATTTTCCATCCGCAAAAAGAGCAAACTCAGCAAAGAAAAAATTGTCCTTGGGGACAAAAAGGGGGGGTTTGCCTAAATAATTCTGTCTGAAATCCAAATCAGAAATGGCTGGAGTGCAGGAAATCCCTGGAATCCTAGAATGGTTTGGGTTGGGAAGGACCTTAAAGCTCATCTCATGAGCAGGGACACCTCCCACCAGACCAGGCTGCTCTGATCCCATTCCCTACATTCTGTCCTTTAATATCCATGGATTATGGATGCTGGAGACCAAGCATGGAGGTGCTGGTGCCTTTGGTCTGACCACCCTGATCCTCCTTACACACCTACATGAAGCCAGCTCAGCTCAGTGTCCCCTGGACACTCTTGGGAAGGAGCCCAGAGCATGAAATTGTGACACGTAAAGTATCCCAGGCCCCTGTGAGCACACAGCTCAGTGAGCCGGAACTTTTAGCTCAGCAGCCCAAAAAGGAATCCTGAAATATTAAAATGCTTTTGTTAAAGGCACAGGAAACACTCCGAGGGGTTTAACTAAATCAAGGAGAAAAAAATGTCATACCAAAAAAAATAGATATATTTAGGTCGTCATTTTCATTCAGGACAAAGATGAACGTTAAAGCAATTTCCTGAGAGGGGAAAACCTTTCCCAGAGCTCTGCTAAGCAAAATCCAGCTCTGCAGTGCACACACAGAGATCTCCCTGGCCTTGGAGATCAGAGGCAGAGCCAACTGCCTCTGACAGCGATTAATCACATCCCTGCCGCCTGGCTGGGCAGGACACGGGCACAGCTCCGGGCCAGGAGCAGACGCTACAAAAACCCTTCTGCCCTGAGTGCCCTGAGATGCACCTCCACAAAGGGGAAACACACTCGGGTTTTGTTGTCATGGAATGGTTTTGTTGTCAAGCCTGCAAAAAAAACCAAAAACAAAACAACACCCCTGGCATTTGTTGTGGGTCTGAGATTCGAGTCAGTTCAGGGTTGGGGCAGATGCTGGTATTTTTTCCCTTTGGTTTTATTTTTCTCCCTCTTAAAAAGTGCTGAATGAAATTGTTCAGAGAGCAAGCAAAGCAGGACTGGTCATTATTCCCAAGGATTCCAGACACTAACAAATGGCCAGTTATTAAAAGCTCAGCTGGCAAAATGTGGAAATCTTGGAAAATCGTGGTATTACAGGAGCTGCAGAGGGGAAAATCCTTTGCTGGCTGGGGAAGCTGAGAGCTCACAGCTCCCGGCTCTCGAGTGCCTGATTGAGTTTGAAAGGCCTGTTAATTACCATTGACCAGAGCAGATGTCTCTCTTGAAAAAGAGGGAAAGCTCCAGGAGGAAAAGAAACACAAAGAACCCTCTTGTTGCACTGCAGAGCCTGGAAAAAAACGCATTTAAAGTTCCTGAGGAGGCAAAGCTGTGGGAGTGTCAGCAGAATTGATCCCTCTGCTACAGACTGAGCAGGAGCTTCCAAAGAAGGGTCAAATTAAAGGGCCACCAAATCCTGGGTGGTGTCTCAAAGCCACCCACAGCCAGGTTGGACTACATGGAATCAGGGAATGGTTTGGGTTGGAATGGACCTTAAGGATCATCTTGTTCCAACCCCCTGCCATGGGCAGGGACATCTTCCACTGTTCCAGGCTGCTCCAAGCCCCGTCCAACCTGGCCTTGGACACTTCCAGGGATCCAGGGGCAGCCACAGCTTCTCTGGGCACCCTGTGCCAGGGCCTCCCCACCCTCACAGGGAAGAATTTCTTACAGTGAAATGATTTCCATGGCCCTTTCCAGCCTTACCCATCCTTAGACCTCCCTCATATCATGATCTCAGCAATCCCTGCTCCAGGCTGAGGGGTCTGCATCAAACAGAAGGAAAGGAAGAGCCTCCAGCAAGGCTCCATGGCTGCTCTTACAAGGGCACTGTGGATCCAGCCTTGCAGAGAGGGCAAACAGAGCTCTCCTGGAATTCTGCAGAGGGAAAAAGAAAAGTTCCTGTTGTTCCCAGAACCCTGACAGAGACGTGCAGTTGGACAAAAGGGATTTTTCTGCTCAGGAAGGGCAGTGCATGGAGCACTGGTGGATTTACTGTATCTGATCACTTGACTCAATGTAAATCACAGAATTATTTAGGCTGGAAAAGACATCCAGGATAATCGAGTCCAACCGGTGACCAATCCCCACCTTGCCACCAGCCCAGAGCACTGAGTGCCACCTCCAGTCATTTCTTGGACACCTCCAGGGATGGGGACTCGAACACCTCCCGGGGCAGCCCCTGCCAAGGCCTGACCACCCTTTCCATGAAAAAATTCCTCCTGATGTCCAACCTGACCCTCCCTTGGCACAGCTTGAGGCCATTTCCTCTCATCCTGTCCCTGTTCCCTGCAAGCAGAGCCCGATCCACCCCCGGCTGCTCCCTCCTGTCAGGGAGTTGTGCAGAGCCACAAGGTCCCCCCTGAGCCTCCTTTTCTCCAGGCTGAGCCCCTTTCCCAGCTCCCTCAGCTGCTCCTGCTGCTCCAGCCCCTTCCCAGCTCCATTCCCTTCCCTGGACACAAAGTAAAGCTCTCTCCCAGACCTGGACCACACCAGGATGGCAGGAGTGATTCCATAACCCAGTTCCCTCCCCCAGGACCAAGCCAAGCACCTGGAGCACTAAACTGGCGCAAAATGGGACATCCAGCAAAGCTGGCCCTGAACTGCCTGATCCTCCAGGTTCAGCTGCAATCCAAGGCCTCCCAGATAGATACAGCCCAGCTGGAAAACCCTCCTCCCTGAGCCGAGGAGGCTGCCAGCTTGTGAGAAACAGCACAGAGCCCTGCGAGATAAGAACGGTGAAACTGAGGACAGAGGTTGGATTGTCGGGATGTGATAGGCAGCAGCTCAAGGGGACAAGAGGGAAAACGTCAACGTGGGAAGGCAGAAAATCCTAAAGGGGGGAAAACTCCACCCCAGGAGGATGATGGCATCTGAGCAGTGTGCAGGTGCCATTCCAACAACAGCTGAGACCGACACTCCCCCCATGAACACCCCTGCGGGCAGCAAAGACACCTTGGGTGTCTTTCTCTGTGGGCAGCATAGACCTGTAACTCACCAGGTCAGGCTGGAGGGGGCTTGGAGCAACCTGGGAGAGTGGAAGGTGTCCCTGCCCATGGCAGGGGGTGGAATGAGATGATCTTTAATGTCCCTTCCACCCAAAGCATTCTATGATTCTGTGACAGTCCCCACCTCTGTGTGTCCTCAAATTATTTAAGTTGGGAAAGCCCTCTGAGATCACCAAGTCCAACCATTCCCCAGCACTGCCAAATCCATCACTAAACCACGTCCCCAAGTGCCACATCCACACACCTTTGGAATACTTCTAAGGATAATAGTTCCACGGCTTCCTTGGGCAGCCTGTTCCAATCCTGCTCACAGGATCTCCCTGCATGCCAACAGATGCCCCCAAATGTGCTCCAGGGAGAGAGGGAGGGTTACAGGCTACTGAGGAGTTTGTATGTTCTGTATTTTTCATGTTCTCTGGATTTTAAGGGTTTGTGGGTTGGTTTGTTGCCTGATTTGGGGTATTTTTTAAACATAGATCCATGTCCAAGGGACTGCAAACATGACAAGCCAGGCTGAGGTTCAGAAACAGACTAATGGGGGAATACTGGAGACACAAATCAAGGGGAAGAGAGCAGAAGATGTTCCAATATCTTTCCTCTCACAGGCAGCACAGCACCATCGCTCCAGGGGCTCCATGAGTGTTCTTGTCACTCTCCCCACTCTCCACCTCTGCCTCCTTCCTCTCTCTTGCCATGGATCCACATTCAGAAGTGCTGCTCCTTCAAAGCTTTCTGCAGCAGCCTCGCCCAGAGCCTCAGGCTCAATCTCCCTCCCACACACAGGGCTTTTGTGGTCTCCTCTTCTGCCCTCTGCCCTGCTGAACCTGCAAACCTTCACCACCCATCGTGCTTGGGGAGCTCAGGGCAAGGAGCTCTTCCCAGCCTTTCAGGACGCCTGGAGACACATCAGGGATGTGCTGTCCCTTTGGTTCCCTGCTCTGCAGGGGACAAGGCTCTGCCCACGGTGTGGGATTGGTGCAGAGCAGCTGCCTTTGGTCCCTCTGACAATCCCAGAGACGTCAGTGCAGGGTTCCTGTAACGTGGCAGTGCCAAGGGTCGAGCTGTGCCTGCTCTCCTCTTCCTCTTTGAGCTCACAGTCTCTCTGGGCACCATGTGCCACGGCCTCTCCATCCTCAGAGCCAAGAATTCCTTCCCAATATCCCATCTAGCCCTGCCCTCTGGCACTGGGAAGCCATTTTCTGTGTCCTGTCCCTCCATCCTTTGTCCCAAGTCCCTCTCCAGCTCTCCTGGAGCCCCTTTAGGCACTGGAAGGGGCTCTGAGGCCTTCCTGGATCCTTCTCCTCTCTGGGTGAACACCCCCAGCTCTCCCAGTCTGGCTCCAGCCCTGGGAGCAGCTCCCTGGCCTCCTCTGGACTTGCTCCAGCAGCTCCATGTGGGTTTTCATTTTACGAATCCTCCCTGTGACTTAATTTACTCAAAGCATCGATGCCACGTTTAACACCCCAGCTGCTGACTCAGCCTGCAGGGCTCTTCCCTCCTGGCTGTGCCACTTTTCCGTACAGTCCTCCAATCCCTGGTGCCACGTGGAATCACAAACAGCTGGACCAGCACAAGTGAGGAGGAAAAAGAGGTGGGGAAGAGCAGAACAGAATTTTAATGCAGGATTGCCACAACCTTCCCCATTGTGAAATGACAGCATTGCCAACTGCTGGCAGCGCAGCCAGGACATTCCATGGGCTTGATATTGCACAAGTGTCCCTTTTAGGATCTCTGGAAGAAAATCTTTTTCCCAGTAAGGCACAAGTTTGTGGGGTTTTTTCATTCCCTGACTGAGGGAAATGTAGAAACCAGAGCCCTGTATTTACCCCACTGTAGTACAAAGTGCTGCTTTGTCACCAAAATAACTGATGGATGTCTGCCCCATCCCTGGAAGTGTTCAAGCTGAACCCCAAGAAATGGATGGGATGAGATGGAGCACAGTACAGACTTGAAGGCAAGCAGTTCTCTGCTCAAAAAAGCCCCAAATAAACTCTGAAACAGCCCTTACTCCTGCCACAAAGTTTTATTTCATACCACCAAGGACTTAAAAGCCAAACCCAGAAAATTCCCTGTAGAAATGCTGCACTTACCTTGCTGGGGCATCCCAACAAATGTTTTCCATGACAGGAAAGAGCAGCAGGAAGCAGATTTCCTTTCTTTCTTGAACCTTTGAATGAGCCACTTGCCAAAAGAGCCTTTTTCCTTCACACAGGCTACACCTTTCAGCCCTGAAATCGTCCCCTCTGTGGGACCAGTACCAACTGGGATGTGCAAACTGGTCATGTAAATGGTTACAACTAACCGTACGAAACCTCATTTTAGCAACTGCACTGTTTTTAGCGGTGTAACTACATCTGTGCAGTGCCCAGGATGTCTGCCAGGATTTTAAGATCCTGAGGGAGAAGATTTGGAGCTTTAAGAGCAAAACCCTCCATGAGCTGACCTGCAGCATCAGATAAAGCATCCAGAGCCATCAGCAACACCCTCCCAAGAGAGAATCAGAGCTCTGAAAGACAAATGCCAGGGGCTTGTGGTGATATTTGCACAGCAGGGGAGGCTGTGAGCAGCCCAGCACAGCCCAGCATCCCCAGTTACCTCCAGTGCAACGGGAATTCCTCCTCATTGTTTCCTCTCTCACTGCTCAGGGCAAAAACAGGCAGCATGGAAGAGACTCCTACGGTGGCACTAAGCAAAAACACTTGGGAGCTCCAAGAGAAAAATCCAACAGACTCAAAAAAAGGTTAAAGAAAAATTTCAACACTTGTTCAGATGGATTTTCCATCCCTGGAAGTGCCCAAGGCCAGGTTGGATGGGCTTGGAGCAGCCTGGGATAGTGGGAGGTGTCCAAACTGGATGAGCTTTAAGGTCCCTTCCAACCCAAACTGTTCTATGATTCTTTAGTTATTTTCTCCCTCCCCTCCAAAAATAAAGTCTAACCCAAATCAGACTGCCTGATCACTGCTGAGAATATTTTAAAACAGACCTACTCTGTTTCAGCTGGGACCTTCTGCACAAATATTGGCTGAGTATCAATCTTTGTACATCAAAACCTTCAGCACCCGTCCCTGTGTTATCTCCTGGGCTGCACAGGCTGCAGGGCAGCACAAACAGCCCCAGTCTCCATCTGCTCAAACCCTGAAAGCCACAAAAACTCATCACCTTCCCCAGGAGCTGCAGAGACCACAGTGATGCCACAGGGAAACAGACGGCCCAGGAGTTCCCAGCCTCCTGACTCACCAGCCAGGAGAGATCCAGGAGTTCCCACAGTTCCCAGCCTCCATTTCCCAGGAGCTGTTTGTGGTTTTTGTGTTCCTTCCCCTGGCACCAATTTTAGGGCATCCCCTGCCCTAAAACCAACAGGTAACTGTAACCCCAGTCACTGATGGACTTCAGTCACAGGATGGGTTGGGTTGGAAGGGACCTTGAAGACCATCTCATTCCACCCCCTGCTATGGGCAGGGACACCTTCCACTTTCCCAGGTTGCTCCAAGCCCTGTCCAGCCTGGCCTTGGACACTTCCAGGGATCCAGGGGCAGCCACAGCTTCTCTGGGCACCCTGGGCCAGGGCCTCCCCACCCTCACAGGGAAGAATTTATTCTTAGTATCTCATCTAAAGGTCTCCTGGTTTTGTTTAAAACCACTCACTTCCCCTTGTCCTATCAGCATCCACCTTCTTTGCTTCACTCCAAACACCTCCCCTGTGAACACCCCTGCCCTTCTTCCCTTGGGGAGATCAATACAAGGATAAAAAGATCAATACCAGTATAAAACCTTGGATAATCAAACTGTTTATCCATCACGTGCAGAGCTGCTGTCCAAGGACCAAAACTGTGAGCGCAGAGCTCTGCAAGCCCCTCCCAGCCTCAGGGTCTCACCCTTCTCCTTTTACCCCTTTTCTACCACCACAGGGCCTGTTCAGCTCTAAAATAAACACAAAAGAGCTAAAACTTCAATCAAAAGCTTCATCCAAGTCACACCCACCCACATCCCTCCTGTGGGAAGGGAAGGCCACGCTAATAAAGAAGATTCAGCAGTGTAATTAAAGAACTTTTTAGTCTTCAAGGTTTTAATTTAAACAGACACATCTACTATTGTCTCAACATATCTACAGCAAAGTTTACAGCCACTTTGTATCTGTTTTGCTCCCCCAAATGGCTGAACCTTGAGCCATCATCTTCTTTTTCCTCAGCTTTGTTACTTTTTTTTTTTTCTTCTTGTTGCAGTAAATTCCACGCCGCAGCAGCTGGGATTCTGCACACAGACAGCAATTACCTAACACCAGCACACAACTCCCAGCCCTGCCATTTCAAAGTGTACAGGAAAAAAATCAAGCCTGACGCAGCGGCCAAGTCCAAAGAGCAGTTCCAGATGTTGGGACAGCAGCGCGCTCGTCACTTGAGCTGGCAGGAGTGAACAGACACACAGCACACGTCACACAGTGCTGCTGTGACAAACACAGGCAGTGCTGGCACACACCTCACCCCTCACACAACGACAGCACTGCCTGAGGCTTTAGCAAAGCGCACAGGAGACACCAAGAACGCTGTACAGTGCAACTTGAAATTGGATCCTATGCAACAGGGACAAAAGTGCACGTCAAAACCAGCGCCACATTCAAGAGTTAATCAATACAATCAAAATAGTGAAGGTACATATTTCGTATTTCCCTTATGAAAACTGTGCAAGTTAGTTCCTTTTCCCTTCTTTTTTTTTTTTTTTTTTTTGGTAAATGGCAGAGTGTCCTTGTGGATTGCCCCGAAAACTTGGGAGATGGGGCTTTCAATGTCCAGCTTGTACAACAAATTGTGTGCAAAAGAGCAGGAGTGGGGTGGCAGTGAGGGCGTAAGGCAGTGGCACAGGGAGGAGCCAGAGCTGGGCACTGCCACAGCTCAGGAAGACACAGGGAATCTGCAAAAAGGGTGTCACAGGGCAGGGATCCCCCTCTGAGAGGAGCAAACCCATCAGTGATATTAAATATGTGATTAAATAGGGGAGAGGCAAGCAGCAAAGCAAAGCATGGGAGTGTTCTGCTGTGAGTCTGGAGCCTGGGAAGCACTGGGAATGGGAAAGTCCAGTGGGAACATGGGAGCAGCCTGGCAGGAGAGCTCTGGGACATGTCCTCTCCCAGGAGAGCCTACACCACCACCCATCCCCACTCCGCCTCCTGCCAGCCCTCCCAGGCCTGTGCCACAGAAGCTGTGCAGGGACAAGGTGCTGCCCAGCCCCAGAATTGTGGAATAAACTGCCACAGGAAGGCTGGGATCCACATTCCCAAGGCACACACAGCGCTTGGGTGCGGATTCAACACAAGTGGAGGCTGAAATCGATGCCAGCTCAGAGGGAATGTGCTGCCTTTTGTTGGCTGTCACAGCTGGTTTCCCAGTTTCCTCGGATGCCTGCAGTTTGCAGGAGAGGCTGGAGCAGCCAGGCAATTAGATCCAAAAAAACCCTCTCTGCTTCTCTATTATTTAGCTCAATCTATAATTACTGTGTTAGGGAATTGCATAACCTTTAGGAGTGTTTTATGTGTAGTCTATTACAGGGAAAATAGTGCCTTCTGAATCCTTCCCATCTGGCTGAGGATAATGGATTTCAGATGGAGAAATTCTGAATGGGGTAGGGAAACACCACCCAGGCAGGTGCAGATCCCAAAGACATCATTTCAACGGGTGAACAATCATTTTAAGGGCTTGTATGAGCAACATACCCAGAGGAATCTCTGGATTTGGAGGAGGGAACAGCCCAGTTGTGCCTCCCCTGTCATGCAGAGCAGATTCCCAGCCACCCTGAGCAGCATTCCCTGTGTCAGACTAGATTTAGGGAACAAGGCTCCAAACCTAAAAAGAAATTGGCATTGCAAGCAGGGGGAAATCACTCTTCTGCCTTAAGCAAGCAATGGTTTAAAAGGGATCTTGTTACTTTTTAAGCCAAAGGACTTCAGGGTTAAGTTTAGCTTAGGCAAGAAGGAAATAATTAAGGAAATAAGGACTGAAGAGGTATTAAGGTAGCACTTGACCATTATCACATAATTTTATATCATTTTCTTGATGATAGAATTTTCTTAGGCTATACTTAGTGGCTACATGATTTTTGCAGGTTCCTCCCCAGCTACTTGTACAACTGCAGATCCTGCATTTTCACACAAATTGGTGTGAAGTGGCTTTTAAATAAAGGCAGCTTCATTCCATGAACTTGGAAGCTGAACACTTTCCAGAAGGATCACACCACTGACCTACTGTAGCTCTGCTTGTTCCAGCAGAACCAGGCTAAAAGGAAGCTCTTTTCGGGATAATCCCAGCCACATGTGCTGCTGTTAATTCAATTTTTCCCAATCCTGTACAGCTACCCATGGAATCAAGCTAAAAAAAAATGCCTCTGAGTATTTCAGACCTACTCCTACCTGTCTTTTTAAAGGAGGAAAAAAAAAATCACTAGAGAGAACTCTGATTTTATAAAAAGCAGATTGAAGCCACAGAAACAGAAAGAGAAGCTACAAAATACAAAGTGAAATGGGAAAAAGCTTATTCCTAAAGTCTTTATGCAGTTTTAGCAGCTACAAATCATCTAAACTCTTAATATTTTTTGTAGTGTGATGGCCCCTTCATCTGCAGCAGATCTGTGAGGTCACCTGAACTTCCAGCTGCTGCTTTTGAGGTTTTACAACATGGGCATAAGAGCACAAGAGGGAAAAGCACATCAGGTGCAACGAATGTGTTTTGTTGAGCTGTGAATGAAGTGCTGCTCTTGCACCCTGGCAATGCTGTGAACCTGGCCAGGTGTCCAAACCCAGCCAGGAGGGTTGGAATTCCCAAGAAGGCAGCTTGGCTCTGGTTTAAAGGACAGCTCCGAGCCCTGTTCTGCAACTGAACACCCCCACCAACTACTAAACCTTTTTGTTTTCCAGGCAGAATAAAAAAAGTTTGTTATTCCTTAGGAGATCCTTGCCCACAAGGGACAATTCCACCTGAAGGTCATGGCTTAAACATTAGCAGCAGAATCCCTACTTCAATTCTGTATTGCACTGAAATGTCTTGCTCTGGTTTGGTATTTAACTTCCTGCCCCCAAGCCAATGCTGAACACAAAACCCCAAGTGTGAGATGTGAAGGCTACTGAGAGTGTTGTGTAGACTGGCAGAACCTGTAATTTGATTTTAACAATTTCTAGTTTTCCTAGGAAATTAAAGAACTAAGCTGCCTTACCTACTGTAGGAGAGAAAAGGTGCTTCCAGACAAAATGCCTTTACCTTATCTATACAGAACTCTCTATTTGAATCCTGTGAGTGTTCAACAAAACCAGAAAAAGTCCAAAATAAATTGGAGACATCCTGTCTCTTGGCCCATCCTGGTCATCCACACAGTTGGAGGTAACGAGTTCCAGCTCCTGCTGACACTGTACCCAATTGTGAGACAGAAAAGCTGCCAAGAGGGGACATTGTGCCCAGCTGGGTCTTCTGTAAACAAAACAAAAACCCCTCCCCAAAAAGCAGGGAGGTTTGTGGAGTGAAGGGCTCAGCAGTGGGAGGGTCAGCTGTACCCAAGGGCTCAGCAGAACATGCACTTTCCATGTTTCTTCCTCGACGTAAAGGGGGCTGGAAAGCAAAGGCCTGAGGCAAAGCCCAGCTCAGGGCTCCTCCTGCATCTCCTCACCCGTCTCCAACTCCGCCAGCTGCCGCCTCAGCGCGTTCACCTTGGCCTGCAGCTCCTTGTTGTACTTGATGATGTTGATCCTTTCTTCTTCGGCTTCCTCCAGGAATCTGGAAGGCCTGTTCCACCGCAGGAAGACACCTGGAAGCCCAGAGACACCCAGGTGACAAGGGTTTCTTGAAACAAGGAGGAATTCATGAAGGTTGTTCACATTCCAGCAGCTCTCAAGTACGAGAGGACTTACAGTGTGCACACAGTTCACACTTCCTTCCCTCTCCCTCCCCCCTAAAGAGCTTCCCCCCTCCTCTCCAAGTTCACCATCCTATTAAACAAGATTAATAAAAGAAAATGAAGGGGGTTCATTCTCTTTTCCTCCTGTACTTATCAGACCACTCCATTTTCAGTCTCCACCCAGCCACGGCAGCCTGCTTGTGTCACTGTCATGAACTCCTCAGCACCCATGGGATGGGGAAAGCTCCTGCAGCAGGGAACCCACTGCGCATGGATTCTCCAGAAGTCTGACAAATAATCACAAAAGAGATACTGGCTGCAACAAGGAAAGCAAACCTGGCTCACCTTCCCAGAGCTGCAGGCTCTGTGGGGCCACGGAGGGCCAGATGACAAGGCTGTTGGCCTCATAAAGAGGGTTCTGGAACCTGCTCAGCTCTTCAGGCCTGTTCACCCAGGACCACAGGGACATGGTCTTCTGAGGCAGCTTCAGTTTAGCCCTAAGAAACCCACAGGAACAAGTCAGTTTTATACACTTGGATCTGTAAAGGCTCCTTTTGTCAGAACCACACAGCCACGAGTTTCTCTATGTGCTACTCCCCCAGATAATTCAGGTTAATGCCGTGACCATCGTAGCACAGGGCGTAAACCTAAAGCAATTTACTCAACCTGGCTGATTACAATTAGTTTTGAATAAAAGATGGGGAAATAACACTTGTAAGCTGGCTGCCTGCTGTCCAGGTGAAGAATCAGTCACCTCCTCACAACGCTTTGAGTGACAGGTTTGGAAAGGGATCAGGCTCCTGTGTTAAGGTAGAGCTGGAAGTGGGGCAGGGCAGCATCAGGGAAGGATGGCAATGGAATTCTCGAGCACATAAAAGGAATGTCATTGCTGGAACGGGCACGTCTGACAGGTCCCTCTGGTGGCAGCAAGGAACTGAGCACATGGAGCAAGCACTGCTGTTTTCCTGGGGCAATCCCACCTCCACCTGTGCCTTGGATTGCAGCAAACCTCATTCTGCCTGCACTGGCAAATTGAACTGCCAGCCAGGCAGGAGATTCACCACTCCTGCGAGTGCTTCAGACAGCACAAGATAAACATCAGACTTCAACCCCTGTCTGTGCTCCCAGGCTGACGTGCCCAGATGTGACAGGCAGGTTATTACATGTAACATTCAATACTCCTCCAAATTTCAGCTTATTGGTTTCAAGTCTAACTTGGTTTTGCAGATGACTGGTTCAGCAGCCCTGCAGAAGGCAGCAGAGTCTCTGCTAAACCCAGATTACTTTATGGACAGAGAGGTTTACAGGAAGCTTTAAATTGCCTTCCTTCTCTGGAGTATCACTTCTGTTTTTCCCTTCCTGTCCAGTGGTCTTCAGTTCAGCAGCAGACCATCAGCCATGGGCTTACTAGAGCCAGGAGTCCTGAGGGCAGAACTGCCAAGCTCAAAACAGGAGTCTTAACCTCCCTGGCAGCTGTGGGAAGCTCCAGTCCTTCACTCTGTTTGCTACAGCCAGCAGCCCCACTCAGGGCTGCCCCTGGGGGTGTCAGGACCACCAGGCTACAGAGTCACATTCCTCCCTCGCAGGCGAGGGACAGAATTCCCAGCTGTGGCCTCTGCCTGCCTCGACCTCCTCCTCCTCCAGGCCTGCATGGACAAGTCTACTTCCCACAGCTGTGACTCACATCAAACTCCAGCTGGTTATTCTTTTATGGAGGAGTTTCTTTGTGAGAAACTAAATAAACTGGTGATGGGTGGAGATTTTTGGCCAGGCTGGATGGGGTTTGGAGCAACCTGGGATAATGGAAGGTGTCCCTGCCCACAGCAGACGGTTGGAACAAGACGATCTTTAAGGCTTCTTCCAACCCAAATCATTCCATGATTCTGTGACTTTTAGTCCAAGTCAGCCCAACATTTAAAGGATTCAAGTCAAGCGTCCTCACCAACCTTTCATTTTCATTGTTTCCCAGGAAAGTCCCGAACTGGGAAGCGTAGGCATGTTCAAACAGCATGATGAGGAACTGCTCGTTGAACTCGAAGGAGCAGGGGAACTGCCGATGGATCTGCCACACACATTCCAAAAAGAGCAGGAACACCGGGGCCTCCCACTTCTGTTTGCTGTTGGAATAGGCTGACTGGGCACAGCGCTGCTGGAAAGGGTGGCCAGCCTGGTGGGAATCAGGGAGAGCAACACACACAGAGGAATGGGATGTGAAGACGCATGGAAAAAACACTTCAGTGTGAGTTCTGTCCATGCAGCTGCTCAGGCAGCCAGAACAAGCTGTTAGAAACCATTATCCCTCTGCTGGCACTGCTGGGGCACCTCAATTCTGGGATTCAGTTTTGGGCCCCTCCTAAAAGAAGGACACTGAGGGGCTGGAGCATGTCCAGGGAAGGGAACGGAACTGGGGAAGGGTCTGGAGCACCAGGAGCGGCTGAGGGAGCTGGGAAAGGGGCTCAGCCTGGAGCAAAGGAGGCTCAGGGGGGACCTTCTGGCTCTCCCTGACAGGAGGGGGCATCCAGGGGCAGGTCGGGCTCTGCTTGCAGGGAACAGGGACAGGATGAGAGGGAACGGCCTCAGGCTGGGCCAGTGGGGGTTTAAATTGGATGTTAGAAAGAATTTCTTCATAGAAAGGGCTGCCCAGCCCTGGCACAGCTGCAGTGGTGGAGTCCCCATCCCTAGAGGGATTTAAAAGCCACGTGGATGTGGCACTTGGAGACATGGGTCAGTGGTAGCCTTGGCAGTGCTGTTGGACTTGACAGCCTGGAAGGTATTTTCCAGCTGAAATGGTTCTGTGACTCTATGACCATTTTCCCTGCCTTTCTCAGGCTGTGTTTGATCAGAGAATGTGAGCAGGAACAAGCTGGGGTGGGTGCACTGGAGGACCAGACTGCAAAGGTACAAACAGCACAACTCAGGTTTTGTGGTTTAGACTGAACAGTTTTATCTAATAACATGGAAAAGACAAAACCTGGTCTAGTGGAAGGTGTCCCAGCCCATGGCAGGGGGTTGGAACAAGAGGAGCTTTAAGGTCCCTTCCAACCCAAACCATTCTTGATAAGAGATGTTCCCCCTGAGCCCACAAAACAGGCAGTGCCCCAAAATCAAAAGCCTGCCATGAGAGGCAGAGGCCCCAGGAGTGCCAGAGGGACAAATGACTCAGGTAACGATGCTGCTCTTTAGGACAAAGGACACTCACACTCAGCAGGGCTGCAACAAGGCCCAACCTGTTGGCTGCCCCTCAGGCTATTTCCCAACCCCAGTGTCTCTGGAACAAGTTGTTGTTCTGTCCAGGGTATTTCTTACCTGCAGCCACTCCCTCACTACAAGAGCCTCGAAGCCACGGATGGTCCTGCACCTTGGATCCAGGATGATCTGTGCCAGGGAAGTGACCTGGAGCGTGGAATCAGTTCCTTCGCTGCCATGGACTAGTACTGAAGCACCTTCCCTGGGAAACAAAAAGGAGGGAAGGGATAAGAGTGTGAATGAGCAGAACCCATCCCAGTGGATGCCATTACATCCCATGGACACCAGTGTTGACAGTGGTGAGGTTTTGCTGGCTCTTTACCACCACTGCAGCCCCATCCCACATGGATCCCACATGGATCTCACCTGGATACTCCCCAACAGTAACTTGAGCTCTGCATCACTTAAGGCTCAGTTGCTGAGCATGCTGGAAATCCAGACCCTTTCCCACACTGACAGAAGGTGCACGGTGAGATCTCCTTTGTGGGTCTCACTCTTTGGGATTGGCACCCTTTGAGTTACAGCTTGGAAGTGCAACTCATCCCATTCCACCTCCTGCTGTGGGCAGGGACACCTTCCACTAGCCCAGGTTGCTCCAAGCCCTGTCCAGCCTGGCCTTGGACACTTCCAGGAGTCCAGGGGCAGCCACAGCTTCTCTGGGCACCCTGTGCCAGGGCCCCCCACTGTTATAATACAGAGTTTCTCCCTAATCTTTAATCAAAACCTTCCCTCCCTACATAATTTTCTAACACTATTTTCCCCTTTCATCTTTCAGGCCGTTAAGATGCTGAAAGATCTGTCCCAGCCATTCCCTCCCCATGGAAAATACAACAGAACTCTCCTTGCCAGCCCAGCTCTGACCTCCAGGCTCAGAGTGAGGCAGGTCAGGCACCTGGAACTGACCTGCCATGGCTCCAGGTAAACAGAAAAAGCAAAGCTGAGGTTAAAAATGATGAAATCAGCCAGTGTCCCAACAAGCCAGAAGGATTTCATCACTGATCTTTCCCATTACACGCTTGCAGGAAAGAATTCCAGATAAAACTATTGATCCAGAGCAATCCTTTCCTGGCACAGGCAGTAATGAAAGCAGCACTGTCAGAGCTTTCAAAAAGCACAGAGCTCCCATTTTAATGCAGCACTGCTGTTTCACTACTGAGACTGCATTTCAGCTGCTCGTGTGCCTGCAGAACACATTCCCCAGTTCCTATGAAAAGCCAGGTTTTCCCTGAATTTTGGGATGGGCTTTTCCCACCCAGAACCACAGATAAAACCCATGTAGATTGCTGCATCTGGCTTTATAAACCCTGGCACCTGACAGCAAGCACTGCCTCTGCAGCCTGAGGTCTGAACACGAGTCAGCTGAGTCAGCAGCATTTGTGAAAGAGATGTCAGGTTAAAAGAGGTCACAAGCACTTAGAAGGGATGAGCAGGATTGCTTGGAAAGGGATGTGGGGATAAAAATACAAGAGGGTAAAAGCACTGGACCAGTTTCTGGGGAAAACAAGGAGATGACATTGTTTTAACCTCTGGAAGTGAGGTGTGGTATTGGAAATTTGCAGCTGAAAAGAAAAAAAAAAAAAAAAGACTTCTTAAAGAAAGAAAACAACAACTCTGTGTCCCCTTTTCCAGGTCATCAAACACCATTTCAGATGGGCCCATTTTAACCCAAACCTTCAATAAAACTCTCTAAATTAGCTTGGCTGCAACAGACACAGAAATATACCTTCACCACATGATCCAAAACCTTTCCTTAGCTGAGGTTTCCTCCCTCTTCCTGATTTATTGGAGGAACATTCCTTCATGACGAGGAAACAGAATCATCCATGGGTACAAGTGAACCAGATCACAGCAGGCAGTTATTGATGCTGCCAGAGGTATTTAATGAGCAATCTGTAACCAGTGAATGAGCAACCCAAGACTTTCTGCAGGAGATTTACCTGTCAATGCACTGAGCAGCCAGACAAGCTGCAGTCAGCAGCTCCTTGATGTGAGTGAGCCAGTTGGAAGCTTCCAGTTTACTGAGCCAGCGGTCCATGTTGTGTGACTGGTCATTGCAAGCTTCCACCAGCTTGATGAAGCTCTCCTGCAGGATATTAAACCTTTGGAGAAAGGAAAATATTGTTGAAAGCACAAGGAGTAGCATAGGACCAAGGACATGGATTATTTAGGGTTTGTATATTGCGTTTATTCATTCTCCTCTCTCTGATGCTGTAAATAATCAGCAACAAATTTAAGTTCACATAAAATCTTTAGAAGGAAAACCAAACACTTCAAGTATTTGCCAGGAAATTCCTTATTGAACTCCTCAAGAGCTGGCCCACAGCTCCAGTAATATTACTGCATGTCTGTGCAGAAGGATTCCCCAAAATTAAGGCTTAAGGGAGGTTGAACTAGGCAAGACTTTTAGTCTGTTTAATTCAGTAACTTGTCTGCAAATGACTGAAGCATATTAGATGTCCAGTGAAAAGTACTGGACCACAGAATCATGGAATGATTTGGGTTGGAAAGGACTTTAAAGCTCATCCTGTTCCACCCCCTGCCATGGACAGGGACACCTTCCACTATCCCAGGTTGCTCCAAGCCCTGTCCAACCTGGCCCTGAGCACTTCCAGGGATGAGGCAGCCACAGCTTCTCTGGCCAAATCCTCTGGACAAGAGGAGTGTGACAGCCACAGAACAAATCCTCCCCTGCAGAAGTTTTCTGGCAAGGTACCTGCTCCTTCCTTGCAAAGGGGAACACAGGAAGGCTGGAGTGTGGCTAAAGATGCTCAGGAAAAGGAACAGCATGGGGATGATGCCTGATGGCTGACACCTGCAGCAGGTTGCCCAGAACAAGGAACCAAACCAAAAATCCCCTTATCATCCACATACCCTGGTTTTGCCATAGAAAGAACACAACCCTGTTGCCAGGAAGCAAGATACACAACTCTTCTTAAAACAGAAAGGACTTTGTGGAGGTATCACTGCTCTGCCAGTGCGACCCAACACAGCCCAGCTCAGAGGAGAGCCTGATTTCACCCACCTCTCAATATATTTGTGAATCCTCCTCCACTGGGGGTAGTGGACTTCTTGTTCAAAGCCCCCTCCCTTGGCCCTGGCCTGCTGGGCAACATTCAAAGGCCGGGTGTCGATGACGAAGCCGCGCCTGCCCGAGCGGAGCGTGGCGTTAATCAGCTTCTCGTCCTCCTTGCAGCGCCGCCCGTTGGTGCCCGTCAGGGGCTGGCTGCTCCTCAGCATCGCCTGGGGAGACACAAAACCATCAGTGAGGCACTGGAAGTGGAGAGAATTCTGACTGAAAGGCACCATGCACTTGAGCATCAAGCCTTGCCCTGAATACTTCGGTTGCTTTAAGTTCGATCCCTCGCGAGGACTGAAGGTATTTAAAAATGAACCAGAAATCCTTGAATCCAGCAATCATTTGGCTGGGCAAGTTTTAAATTCCAGGCATCACCTTAGAGGCTGTATCCCTTCAGTTATGCCTCAAGTACCATCTCTGTGAACTACCGAGCTGCCTTCCTGCTGATGGCTCCTTCATAGACCCTGGAAGTGTTATAAATCCCTGGAAGTGTTCAAGGCCTGGTTTGATGGGGCCTGAGCAGCCTGATCCAGTGAGAGGCATCCCTGCCCACTGCAGGGAATTGGAACTAGATGGCCTCTAAGGATACTTCCAACCAAAACCATCCAGTGATTCTATGAAACCAACTCAGGATTGTCATTTTCAAAGTCCCTTCCCAACTCTGTTCTTAAAACGCTTGAATTGTTCATGAGTTGAAGGTGACATTTTTACCCCATGGATGGACTAATAAACCTCAAGTCCACAGACTGATGAGCTGAGATTTCTCTTTAGCAAATGCTTTTCAATTCAGAAGCACCCCAGCAGCTCAAATTGTAACTAAAATGTGAGGGCAGCCAGTCAGCAACCCCAGCTACAGCTGAGAACTCAGAGGCGGGAGGGCAATGAGAGTGACAGCTTTACTGTCACAACTCCAACACTCCAAGCCAAATACTGTTGTACTCCTCACACCTGAAACATGCACAGTTTGGAGAGATAATCGAGAAAAAAATCTTCCTTTGATGGTTTTCTGTTGAGCTGAGAAAAAGCAAAAAGCACAACCGATATGGAGTAGGTGGTTGGCTGCTTCTAAAGCAAAGCAAAGCAAACCCCAAGGTACTTCTGAGTCAGACTACACAGTTCAAATTCAAGGCTTACAAATCTTGGTCACAGGAGAAGGCATTAGAGCATTTGAGGAGACTGTATCAAGTTTAAAAGCTGCAGGTTGGCCATCCCAGCACCCTCAGAACTGGTTACATCGGCAAGAGACACAATTAACCAACAGTCTCATACAGTGCATTTCTTAATTACAACGTATCAGTCACTCCATTAGATTCTGGCTTGTCAGGAAGTCTGTGCAAGACCGAGACTTTGTTACTCCTGAATCGAGTTACCCTGCCAGGCTCAGATTGCCCTGCTCCTCCCTGCACAGTCACACAGCAGAAGCAGCGCTGGCTCTGCTGTCACCACGGCTGTGACGAGGACCCACCGCTCACAGACAGGACAATGTGGCTCCTGCCATCCTTTCCATGAAAACTCTTGGCAGGCACAGCCAGTCAGGGTGCCAGCAGTGGCTTTACAGGCCCCATCTTGCTCTTAGTTCTGTAAGCAAGCTCCTGCCATGCACATTCCCAAACAAGCAGATTAAGGGCTATTTCTAGGATGGAGATTACTCATTCCATCACCCAGACCCAGCTTCACTGAGGAAGTCGGAAAATAAACCAGGAGCTCTGTTAATTCCAGAGCATAAAACAGATTCCCACACCTCCTTCAGGCACAACCACCCCTCAAGCCCAGCTCACCATCCCATTTTTCTTGTGGTAGTAGCTCAGCACCGGGAAGCGGCCGCCGTGGCGGAACAGGGCAACTTTGCGGAGCGCTTCATCATCGATGCATTTGGGGACAATGACAACTGGAGGGTAGGAGGGACACACAGAGAATTCCTTGTTGACACAGCTCAGACGCCATTCATTGGTCTGAAAAACATCAGAACACAGCTTTGTGTCAGAAAACTTGTTGTATGGGAGAGGTAACAGGGAAGAAAGACTTCCATGCACAGGATAAAGCACACACGGAGTAACATTTGTGATCTGTTCCATTTGCACCACAAATTGTCCTTTAAGCATCCATTCACAGGGCTGTTGACCCAGTAAGTTTTCCAGCACATCCCCTGGTGCTCCCTGCAATCATCTCCTTGCAGCAGCTCCCAGAAGCTCATTCCTCAGAGTGCAGATAAAGCTTGTAAGCAATGGAACAGTGATCAGGTGCCTCTGGGTCTTGAACAACAGTTCCCCCTCTGGCTTATCCACATCCTCAAACGGCACAAAATAAGCCCACGTGGGCAGAAATGGGTGACTGTGGCTTTAAATTATTTCACAGGCACAGCAGACAGCAAGGAGAAACCCCACAGAGAAATGTATTCTCACAACAAGTTCGTTTAGGTACAGGGAATATGGGCCCAACCTTCCACCTGTACTGAAAGAAGAGTTCACAAGACAAAGATGGCCCAGAAAGGCAAGAATTTCCACCAACTCCAGATGCTGAAGCTGCTTTGAGGTTAAAATTTCAATTTAAACATCTCCAGCTTGGTTCTTTTCTGTGGGCTCAGCTGCAGCTCTTGCTCCAAAAGCACCTTCTGGAAGCAGCCCAGCAGCGAGGGCTCATCATGAGCTCCTGCTATGTAACTTCTCCAGCTTCCAACAGCCAAAGCCTTGGGAAAGAAGGGCTGAATGTGACATCTCACAGGCACTTGGCATGAGAATTCCAGCTACCTGATACCCAGGGTCACACACACACCTTGGCTGCAGCTCAGGGAAAAAGGTCAACGTGGAGATTCTGCAGCAGGGAGAGACCCCAGAGAGATCCATCAAACCTCTGCTCATCTGAGTTCAAACAAAGTTTGAGGCAGACAAAAAGGCAGAGGGATAAGGCAGGTAGGACAAAGTGAGAGAAGAGCACAGCAGACAAATTAGGCTGTGACAAAACACATAAAACCTACATCAACTCAAGTCTGTTGGTTGAATTTGCATGAATTGCACATCTCTGATCAGAATTCCTTTCTTCCAGATCCTTACTATATCTTGCCACACTCCTGATTGCTACCTGCTTATATAAATCCACCTGACTGGCTCACTGGTCCAGTGGAAAACTGGGATCAGTTCAGGAATGTTTTCTGGCAATGAAGCCTTTCCATCAGCTGAACAAGGTGATCCGACTCTCAACACTGTTTCATCAGCAGCAGCTCCAAGGCATGGGATGTGTGGCCTAGGAGACAGGAAAACTGTCCTTTTTGGTGGCAGCCTAAGAAAGATGCTGGGAAAAAATAAATACCAGCATCAATAGCAGCAATTGCTGCCTTTGTGCATGAACCCAGCTGGACAGTTTTGCACCATCCCTGCCACAACCTTATTTCATTATTCATTAGCCTCCAAACAGCTCCTCTGAAGAGCTCCATTTTATAAAAAGCAGAGCTTGTCCCAGATGCCAAGTCAAATTGCCTCTGGCCATCGTGTTATGAGCAGAGATGAAAGGTTCTGGGTCACAAAAGGAATGTGGCTGGTCACAGCTCCAGCTTTTAATGCACCAACAATGGGATTTTAATAGGACTTTTGGGGTGTCTATGTTAATTTACATAGCATGTTGTGCAATTTGATTACCATGAAAAAATATGCATGGATCTGGAATACCAAACTGATAAAAGCCTCACCGCCACACATGATGTGGAGAAGGCAAAACCAGAACTCTGTGGAATGTTTGAGACTGGCTGTCACAGGCACCACAGGAATGGAAGAGCAGCACCTGATTCATCTCCCACTGTGGTAATTTAACCCTGCCCACAACCTGCTCTCCTCCCCGTTTACACCAGAGACAGATGATCCCATTATGTCACCCCGGTGTCATTTCCAGGGGAAGGAGGAGGAGCCAGGCAGCACTTGGCACCATTTGTCTTCCCTACAACAGCTCCTGCTGCAGAGATCCCGTTAACCTCTGCAGTGAGAGCTCCAGACTGCCCCAATCAACTCTCTTTAGCTTAGGCCTGGCTGGAATTTGGAAGCAAAAAGGGCCACAGGTAATTGGAAGAGGGAGGCAGCAGCAGAGGAAGAAGACGGACTGCAGGGAAAGGGATGAAGGGGGACCTCACCTTCAGCTATCACCAGGTAATTGTGCTGTGTGAAACTCAGGGAGTGCAAAGTGAACCTTGAATCCTCCCAGCAAGACACCTGAGCTTCTAGGAATCAAAAAAAAGCTAAGGATAGAAGCAGCAAAAGGATGAGGGCTGAGCAGAAAGGGAGAGAACTCCAAAGAACAAAGAAAGGAGTGATTCTTAAACCCAGGACAGGATCAACTCTTAGATTTCTACTTTTCTTGTCCTAATACTAGTTTATGGAGATATTGATTCCCAAATGCCCAAGCTATCCTTCCTCCTAAAACTTGTAATTGCCAGGAGATTGTTTGTTGTTTTCCACAAAACATTGGGACACAAGTCAAGCTCTGCCAACAGGCCTCAAAAAAAGTCAAGAACCCAGGGTGGACCTTGGGAGATCCTGCAAAGCAGCAATGCCAGAGGCCATTCCCAAGGAACAAGCCCTGCTGGGATCAGATTGGGCATGGACAAGCAACAGAACGGATGTAAAAGTTGATGCTTGTCTGGAAAGAGCAAAATATGGTTCACAAGTACCACTGTAACCTGAGCCCAAACACAGAAAGTTCTGCTTTTTAAAAGAAGCTCCAATACAAAGATGAAGCACAACTGAATTGTTCAGAATCCTGAGATCTTCCCTGCTAAAAAGGGGAAGAAAACAGAGAAAAAGGGGGAGGGGGAAGGAAAGAAAAGAGAGAAAAAGACAGGGAGAGAAAAAGGGGGGAAAGAAGACATGAAAGAAAAAGGAGGGAAAGAAGACATGAAAGAAAAAGGAGGGAAAGAAGACATGAAAGAAAAAGGAATAAAGGGGGAAAGAAAAGGAGAATGAAGTAAGTGATTTTCTTGGCAACAAAATACCTTTTTGTTAATTATACTGCCAGTGTACAAACTTCTCATGGCCTCTCCACTTCATTTTAGGATAATGAATTTCCAGAGTTAGTTTGCAGTGTCCTGCAGTTGTGGAATTTGGCAGAAGAGAAACCTCTTGGCTCTCCTCTGACTGCTCAGAGAAAATATGAACCCCCTGCACATACTCTGAATTCCACTCAGCCCCTCACTGTGCAGTGAAGAATACAAATTGCATATTATATCATCTAAATATTTAATGCATTGACGAACTTTTAAAAATAAATATTAACTTTTACACTTCACTTTGCCATTAGAGAGTGTGTCTGAAAACAACTCTCCTGTAGTAGATAAATGTGGAATTAACACAGTTCTAGAGCTGTAGGGTGGGTGAAATCCAGTTTTTGACTTGTTACCCTGTTGGGGAGGGTACAGATACAGATGGATGATTTAGCAGAGGCAGGAACCTTTGGAATTCTACTCATTTGACTTCTGGGAGAAAGATTTAAATCAGCCATTTCCTTGTTCCAGCCTGTCACACAAGGCAGTGTCATTACAGAACAAGACTTATTTGGTCAACAAGACATTTATCTGTTGTTCAGCAGACGTAAATCATTGGAAGGTGGCTTTTGACACCATTTTGTTCAAAATGTGAGGTTTTGGGTGAAAAGCCAAGAATAAATCAACAGCTGCCAGATGTGGAGATTTTAAAGGAATGAATGATTGCCCTGGGAACGTGGTGCTAAAAGGCAATGAGGTTTTTAAATGCAATTCTTACAAAGGAGAGTATGTTCAGAAAGGCAAGAGATTGACAAATGCAGTCTTAAATCCCTGAAAAATAAGGAAGAAAGCAGCACATCAATGGATCCATGTGCTGGATATGATAACAGACAGTTGGTCTCTCTCTGGAAGACAGAGGAAGATAAGACACATGAGAGTGCTTTAATCATGAGACAGAAATAGCAAGGCCTCTGAACCCCTTTAATTTTCTGGTGATTTCATCAACTGAATTTGGTCAAGCTGATCACATTATTCAGTTATTGCTCATAGCCAGGAAGTGATACAGGCTGCAGACAAGCTGGGCTGCAGATAAAAGCAAATTAAAACAAACAAACAAAAAAAAAAAAAATCAATGTTCTTGGATGCTGCACTAATGGATGTGGGCTCAGAAACCTGAGCTGATGGAGCAAGAGCACAGAGTGGATGTGAAACAAAGGCCGGGAACACAGAGATGCAAATCTAAGGAATTATTAAACCAGGTTCCTCCACCCAAGACAGTTCCCACTCTACCAAATCCAGCCATCCTAAAAGGAAATTTGAAGAAGAGACACAACAGGCAATGCCACAAGAATTGCTACCCTTCAGGTACCAAAACAGTATCAATGTACTCAAGAGCACCTGGAGAAAGAGGACTGGAAGTTTCCTGCTTTTTGAACCTCCTCAATATTTCCCCAGCATCAACTAAAGGAAAAAGTGCTTCAAACTGGGCATCTTCATTGTCATCCTCCTAAAGAGCAATTTTTTAAAACCAATGTCATTTCAAAGAAGGGTTTGACAAAGATTCATCTCACTCCACTCCAGATCAAAGTTAAGTACAACAAAGCCAGGCCAAAGGATTTCAATTTGTTCTTCCAATTAGAAAACCATCCCCAAAGGCCAAAAACATTTCCTACCTTTGTGATTTCCTGAGAAAGGCTTCAAACCCCCACTAGTACAAGGAGAAACAGCAAACAAAGGTCTGATGTTACAGAGGGAATATTTCAACAAGGCTCACTTCTCACCCAGGCACCAGATGGATTTTTAACCATCCAGGATTTCCAGTCCAGCCACTGCTGGGTGAAAGAGTTCACAGAATATCTGAGTGCCTGGGCAAATCCCTCAAATCCCACTCACCATTGAACTGAGGAGCTCAAACTCTTGTTCCAGCAGAAAAGAGGACCATCCATCTTCCAGGACCTCAAACATGGGCCGGTAGAAGAACGGATACATGAGGGTGACTGAATCCAGGGTGGAAAGCGCCTGTGTGGGCAAGAGAAATCATGGAATCACAGGTGGGAGTTGGAAGGAACCTTAAAGCTCATCCCATTCCACCCCCTGCCATGGGCAGGGACACCTTCCACTATCCCAGGGTGCTCCAAGCCCCGTCCAACCTGGCCTTGGACACTTCCAGGGATGGGGAGTCCAAAACCTCTGGGAAATACCCGACAACCTCATGTGAAATATTCCAGATTCTCCTTTGCCTTCCAAAACATGAATGAAAACCTTCCTAACTGGAAAAAAAAAAGCTGTTAAGGCTGAGGTGAGCTCAAGACCTGCAGGTTTTCTGACTGATGGTAACTCCTCACCTCGATGGAGCTGGCGATGTTCAGACACTCCTCCATCCCTGGGATGTCCAGCTGGATAATCCTCAGATCTTTGCATTTTATGATGATGGTGCCCAAGGAGCCCACGAACCTACAGCAAGACAGGAAGTGAGTCCCGTAAAAACAGGATCCTCTAAGGCAAGAGAAGTGCCACAGCTCTTTCTACAAGGCAAAATCCCATCAGTGGCAGTTTGTCTGCAGCAGCACCTTTCAAGAAAATAAAGAAACAAACCTTTTAAATCATAAATCACATTATTAAAACTCATTATTTGCCATTTGCAAGTTTGGTTTTATGTCCCTTTATTCCATCCTTTGGCTGTGGCAGGGAGTGGAGGTATTACATGACAAATATTACACCAGTGGGAGGGTGGGGAGGCCCTGGCACAGGGTGCCCAGAGAAGCTTTGGCTGCTCCAGCCCTGGAAGTGCTCAAGGCCAGGTTGGACGGGACTTGGAGCACTCTGGGATAGTGGAAGGTGTCCCTACTCATGGAATGAGATGAGCTTTAAGGTCCCTTCCAACCCAAACCCTTGTGGGATTTATGATTTAACAGGAAAGTTTGGTGTCTGACACCTGCAGTGCCACGATTTGCTCTGGAGACCTCAGGGCAGTGAAGGTCTTATCCCCCAGAAAAGTCTCTGTTCACAAAGCAGCTCAGAGCCCTCATCAGCCATATTTCAGTCACTTAAAGAGCTACAAAAGTTCAAGGAGCAGAGTTTGATCCTCTGATACTTAGGGAAAACACCACTTTGTTTTAAAAACCTTCATAGAATTAAATGGGACAAGAGATTTTTTGCACCTGGCACAATGCTGTGCACTAAGAACCTGAAGCAGCACCAAACTGGATCTTCCTAAAATCTACATTGATTTGGGGGTCTTGTTATTCTCTCCAGCATGGAGAAATTCCTGTTATCCCTTTACATGCCAAGTTTCACTGCAGTTACACTCACACAAAACAACTTTCAGGGTCTGCTCTGGCAAATGAGGGCTGAGAGTATCTGCACACAGAGTAAAGCTGTTGTAAATCACATCCTGAGCCAGCAGTGCACTACTCCCTCCTCAGAGCTCCATGTTCCTTGATTATTTGGGATTAACTTACACCAGAACTGCTGCTAAACTCATTAAAAAAAAATTTAAACAGAAAGAAAGGCTTGTAAATATTGATTTTCAAAATGGGGTTATGGCTGGTTTAGTACAAGGAGTAACAGGGGTGAGGCCAAACCACTCTGAGGACTGAGCATGGGAAGAAATTCCCTGGGGTTTCCACTCCTCTGCTCCTTTCCTCTCTCAGAAACACTCAGGGAAATCAGGAACAAACTTAATCAGCACCCAGCAACTCCCCCATTCCAGACTCTACTTTTTAAAATTTCTGCTGCCTGAATGTTCCAGTCTTGCTGGCAGAAAGGGATTCTGTTCTACCAGATTTCCTTAGCAGGCATTAAAAACAGAGGAAGGATTTTGTAATTAATACAAAAATGAAGTATTACCATCAAGCTGAAAAAAGGACCAAGGGGAGGGAGCAGAAGACAATGACCAGGTGAGGTGGGGCAGACCTTATGAGGGACAATGGTACAGCTAAGGCACAAATGAGGGGGAAAAGGATAAATCTCTCAAGTCTCTGTAATAAAAAGGGGATGGGCAAGAAAAAATATGGAGCTCTGCAGCTAGGACTCAGCTTTACCACAAAAAGCACATTGTTACAGGGTTATTGATCCCATAAGCAGCTGCAGAAGGGAGGGACGATGCTGTCAAGCAGCAGGAGACTGATTTGGAGCTGAGCAAGTCCAGAGACCACTTGTGCCAGCAGTTTTGGTGGGTGACACAAAGCAAATCCCTGCAGCAGTGCTCTGATTTGCATCTCTCCGCACAGCAGGAAGCTGCGCCGTTTATAAAGGGCTGCAGGGGCAGATGAACCCACTGAACAACGAACACAGAGCAAAAGGGGTGGAAAGGCTCTGACTCTGTGGCAAAAATTCAACCTTTGAGATGCAACATCAAACATGAACATCCAAACAAAAGCAGAACCCCGCCCTGGGCGCTGAGAGAATCACTGAGGTTGGAAAAGGATCACCCGACCCCACCTTGTCCCCAGCCCAGAGCTCTGAGTGCCACCTCCAGTCCTTCCCTGGACACCTCCAGGGATGGGCACTCCAAACCTCCCTGGCATTCCGATGCTTAATCGCCCTTTCTGTGCAGAAATTCCTCCTGATGCCCAACCCGAGCCTCCCGTGGCACAGCTTAAGGCAACGTCCATGCCCAGAGCATCCTTCCTGCTCCCCACGCCTGGATTTGGGACAGCTGAGGTGCCAGCCAGCCTTTCCAACCGCTTCCCAACCCCGAGACAAGGCATTAGGGATGGGCAGGGAGAAAGGGGAGCATCACCTTTTCTCGATAGAGTCGATGTTGGAGTGCAGCAGCCACAGCTCCTCGGCGTTGTCGTGCCGCCGGGACGAGAAGATGAGGTGGTGGCCGGTCAGACACAGCGTCCCCTCCACGGCCGGGTGGAACGGGCGGTGCAGCGCCACGTTATCGGCTCGGGGGGTCTTGATCAGCTCGGCGAACTCCATGCTGGAGGGGAAGGCGGGGGAAACCCACTGGGAAAAATCTCACTGGGAAAAACTCACTGGGAAAAACGGGGGGGAGCCTCGGGAACAGCGGCAGGGCCGGGGTGGGAAAGCCGGGGAGGGTCTGTGCGGTCCCACCCGGGCAGGAGGGGACATAACCTGAGGGTGGCGGCGGCTCTCTGGGCACGGAGAGCGATGCGGCCAGCGGGACAGACCCTCACAGGGCCCCCCCTTCTCCCTCAGGGCCCGACCGGGGCTGTGGGGAGGAGGCTGCAGAGGGGAGCGGATGGGGCGGCTCGAGGAGACCCTCGGTGCTGACAGGGGGAGGGTCAGGGCGGCGGGGGAGCCCCAGGACCCCCGGGCCCCTCAAGATCCCCGGGATTCCCAGGAGCCGCCGGCGGAGCGGGATGGGCCGGAAGCGCCTCCCGGGAGCCTCCCGGGTCACGTGAGGGAATCGGAGCCAATCCGCGGCCGCCATCCTCAGGGCGCCGGGGAAGTGGTTAAATGGTCCGGCGTGCGGCATGGCCCCGCCATAAACGTTCCGGGGCTGTTAAGGGTAATGGGCGGGGCTAGAGGCGGGGCCCGCGGAAGGAGGCGGGGCCTGAGGGGGAGCCAATGGGAAAGGGACCCGCGGGGGGCGGGGCCTGAGGGGCGGGGTCTGGGCGGGGCTCCCGTAAAGGGGCGGGACTGGATCGGGCTGGGATTGGGAATGGAGCGGGAAGGGAACGGGCAGGGGGAATGGAGTGGGCAGGGATCGGGAGTGGAGTGGAGTGGAGCGGAGCGGGCAGGGATCGGGAGTGGAGCGGGCAGGGATCGGGAGTGGAGCGGGAGCGGGCAGGGATCGGGAATGGAGCGGGAGCGGGCAGGGATCGGGAGTGGAGCGGGAGCGGGCAGGGATCGGGAGTGGAGCGGGAGCGGGCAGGGATCGGGAATGGAGCGGGAGCGGGCAGGGATCGGGAATGGAGCGGGAGCGGGCAGGGATCGGGAGTGGAGCGGGCAGGGATCGGGAATGGAGCGGGAGCGGGCAGGGATCGGGAATGGAGCGGGAGCGGGCAGGGATCGGGAATGGAGCGGGCAGGGATCGGGAATGGAGCGGGAGCGGGCAGGGATCGGGAATGGAGCGGGCAGGGATCGGGAATGGAGCGGGAGCGGGCAGGGATCGGGAATGGAGCGGGAGCGGGCAGGGTGTCCGAGCCGCAGCCCCGGGGCGGGCAGGGAGCTGGGCTGAGGTCGGTCCCCACCGAGGCCATGGGCAGCCGCAGTTTGGGTCCAAACCCGCGGGAATTGAGCACACACGGCCAGGTCCCTGCTGACCCCAGCCCAGCGCCGTCCCGCTCCTGCAAAAAATGGGGGAAAGTCCAAAAAATTCAGCCTGGCCACACCGCACATGAGATCCCGCTCAGGTTCTTCTCCAAAGCCACCCAGCTGTGGCAGGGGGACGGTCCCCTCAAGCTGCTCCACTCTGCCCCAGCAGAGGCCCCTCCATGCTGGCTCATCATCCTGCATTTGTGTTTCCATTATGGAATCCCAGAGTGGTTTGGGTTGGAAGGGACCTTAAACATCATCCTGCTCCACCCCCTGCCATGGCCCAGGACACCTTCCACTATCCCAGGTTGCTCCAAGCCCCATCCAGCCTGGCCTTGGACACTTCCAGGGATCCAGGGGCAGCCACAGCTTCTCTGGGCACCCTGGGCCAGGGCCTCCCCACCCTCACAGCCAACAATTCCTTCCCAATATCCCATCTATCCCTGCCCTCTGGCACTGGGAAGCCATTCCCTGTGTCCTGTCCCTTCATGCCTTGTCCCAATTCCCTCTCCAGCTCTTCTGGAGCCCCTTTAGGCACTGGAAGCTGTGACACTGCCAACATCCCACAGCCGGTGGTGAGGCTGCAGGGTCAGGGGTGCATAAGCTCGAGTGCTTTTCCATGGTTTATTCCTGTAAATACATCCCTGTCAGGAAGGCCAGAGAGCTTGGGCACTGCTAAAACCCAAACCTTACCACTAAATCTATTAGCAGAGGTGAGAGCAGGGATGTGGATCCCTGGAAGTGTCCAAGGCCAGGCTGGACAGGGCTTGGAGCAACCTGGGATAATGGAAGGTGTCCCTGCCCATGGCAGGGGGTGGGATGGGATGGGCTTTAAGGTCCCTTCCAACCGAAATTATCCTGTGATTCCAAACCAGACTCAAGGCTGGTGATGCTGAAATCCAGCATTTACCCCGAGAGTATCTGAGAGTGAGAAGGGCTGTCCACAAACCCCTGTGCTCCCAGGAAAAGTTCTAGGGAGTGGGAAGAAGATGAAGGACTCTCCAGATTTTCAGGGGAAAAAAAAAAAATCCAGATTTTTCCTGAAGAGGGGCTGTGGTGTCTGCACTGGCCACTGCTGCTCCCCCAGAGGGGTTGCTGGAAGGGAGGGTGGATCCAGCCTCTGATCCAGATCTCACAGATCTCGCTCACCCGGAGAGGCTCCAACTCCTCAGCCTCCACTGCTTTATCTCTGGAGAAGAACAAAGCCAGAGCGTGCAAATCGGGTCATCAGCCATTCCTGGGGCTCCCTCTGCAGGGGATGGATGGCTGCTGGTGCCGTCCTGCCCGGGATTCCTTCAGGTTCGAGGTTGTTGAGCCCCTGCCTGATGGAATCAGCCTGGCAGTGTCCGTGCGGATGCCAGCGGGCAGGGATGGGTGACAGCCTGTTCTGGGCAATTACCCCTGAGAGGGATTGCGGAGGTGTTTGGGTTTGGCGACCTGAATTTTTATCCTCGCCCCTGGTGCTGAGTTCAGCCAGAGTTTGTCCAGTTTGTTGCCCGTGTGTCTCGTTAACGCTGCAGGTTTGGTGATTCCGGTGTCTGGGGATGATTTGAAATTCTAATTAGTGACATGTTAATCTCGTAGATAGGTGCAAAGATTCTTAATAAGGACGATTAATTCTCCTCTTATGGGGGTTTGCACTGATCCACATCATCAAAGGGAAAAGAGGGGTCTCTCCCAGGGCTGGATTTGCTGAGGTTTGGGAGTCCTGGTTGAAACTTAAAACACAAACACATCTCTGTTGCCGCCCTCAGTGCTGCCATGGGCTGGGAGCAGCACAGGACTCACCCCCTCTGCATTTTCCTGTAGGGACTGGGAAGCCTTTGGTGGGAACCCAGAGCTAAACACACATTCCCATCTCCAGGGCACGGGCAGGGCTGTGAAAGGGCTGCTCGCCTGGGCAGCTGCTCCTGCCCGAGGAGGAAAAGCTGTCTCCCTGTTCCTTCCCATGCTCAGCAGTGGGAACTCCTCAGGGAGGGCCGGTGCTTTGGGGAGCTCCTTCTCTCCTGGGGTCTCCTGGGGTTGCTGGCACAGGGTGCCCAGAGCAGCTGGGGCTGCCCCTGGATCCCTGGAAGTGTCCAAGGCCAGGTTGGACGGGGCCTGGAGCAGCCTGGGATAGTGGGAGGTGTCTCTGCCCACCCAGACCATTCCCTGATTCTGTGATTCCACACGGCTCCCTTGGAATGAACTTTATGGGTGTTAACCCCCCTGAGCCTCACAGGAGGCACTGCCTGGGCTCTCACGTGTTCACCCCTCCCATCCCCACGGCCCCACAGCCCCCCACCCTTGTGAAGCACCCTCAGACCCCACAGACTGAGGCACAGCTGCTCCGTGGGGTGGCCTCCATCCCCCTGGAGGTGCTGTGGGGACTGGTATTTGTTAAAGGGTATTTGCAGCACAGTCATGGAATCAGAGAATAGAAGCACAGAAGGGTTTGGGTTGGAAAAGCCCTTGGAGATCATCCAGTCCAGCCATCCCCCAGCACTGCCAAGGCCACCACTGAGCCATGTCCCCAAGTGCCACATCCACAGGGCTTTTAAATCCCTCCAGGGATGGGGACTCCACTGCTTTCCTGGGCTGTGACAGCGACTGATCACTCTTTTGGTGAAAAAATTGCTCCTCAATCTCCCCTGGTGTGTCTTGATAGTTTGGGTGGGAAGGGACCTTAAAGCTCATCCAGTCCCACCCCCTGCCATGGGCAGGGACACCTTCCACTATCCCAGGCTGCTCCAAGCCCCATCCAACCTGGCCTTGGACACTTCCAGGGATCCAGGGGCAGCCACAGCTGGAGTGGGTGCTGAAGAAGAGGAGGCTGGGACTGGGATGGGATTAATTCCCTGCCTTTTTCTGTCCTCATGCCTTGTGCTTTAGGAAAAATAAGGTTTGTACTCAAAAGACTTTGGTTTGAACGTTACCTCTCCTGGAGGAACCCCCGAACGCAACAGGGAGACCCATCCTGCCTTGTTTTCAGCCCTGTGAAATAAGGAGCAGCAACGCTTGGAGCTGCTCCCTGTGCTGTGACACTGCCTGGCACAGCTCAGCTCTGATACAAAACAGTGCCCCAGCCTCGGGAACAATGGGAGGTGTACGGAACGTCGGGAAAAACTCACCTCTTGTGCAATGAAACAGCCCTGCCTGGCCAGCCTTATCTCTGTGTCCTGCACAAATCATCCTGTCCTGCATTCCCAACCCCACAGCTGCCACTCCCCACTCAAGGGCAAAGATCCCAACCCATGGACTGGGCCGTGAGCACCAACAATTTTAGGATAATCTCGTGGCTGGGGGTACAGACTTGCCCCGAGTGAGGGAGAGAAGGCTGGAGCACAATTGGGATGATAAGGAGCGGCTGAGGGAGCTGGGAAAGGGGCTCAGCCTGGAGAAAAGGAGGCTCAGAGGGGACCTTGTGGCTCTGCACAACTCCCTGACAGGAGGGGACAGCTGGGGGGGGAGTTTGGATCTTCTCCCAAGTAAAAACAATGAGGGGAAACAGCCTCGAGTTGTTCCAGGGGAGGTTTAGATTGGATATGAGGGAAAATTTCTTCACTGAAAGGGTTGTCCAGCCCTGGAACAGGGCAGTGCTGGAGTCCTCAACCCTGAAGGGGTTTCAAAGCCATGTGGATGTGGCACTGGGGACATGGGTCAGTGGTGGCCTTGGCAGTGCTGCGGGGGTGCTTGGACTCACTGATCTCAGAGGGCTTTTCTAACCTAAATATTCCATGATCCACAGGTTGTAGATGTATTTGTGAGGATGGACTTGGGTCGTGATAACAGATAACGGGTAAAGGAAGGCTCTGCAGCTGCCTGCAGCAGGTGGCTCCAGGCACCATCTGCTTTTCCTTGCTCTGACAAAGCCTCCTAAGAAACTCCACGAGCGGGAGAAGCACAGACAGAAAGTGTCCAAGCAGAAGGAAAAGCAGAGCTAAACCAGTGCCCTCAGCCAAAGGCCCAGGGATTGCTCCTGCCAGAGCCCTAAATGCCCGGCCATCTGCTCCCCTCTGCCCTGGAATGTGGCCTGGAGAGCTTTGCCAAGAAGCTTCTCTGCCCTCAGCAGGAGCCAGGGCTCTTCCCATGTCTTCCTCTCCTGCCTGGAGAGCAGGATCATGAACTGTCTGGGTCTGTTCCTGAAAACCCCCAGGGCACGGGGCAGGCCCTGGGGAGCAGATGTTCCTCTCCCTGCTCTGGAGCCACCTTTGAGACCACATGTCCCGAATCTGGAGCGATTCCCATCATTTTGGGCTTTCCAGAGAGCGAGTTCCCCTCCACCTCGTGTGCACTGACACCAGCAGGGGTTTGCCTGTGGAATCCAAGCAGTAATGGGCTACAGGACGGCAGATCACCCTCCATATGCTGCAGTCCCGTGACCATTTGCCTCTTGGACAAGCACTGGTGTTTTTTAGGGCTCTCTCTGGGCTTGTTTTCACTCCTGTGATCCCATTATCCCAACACCCAGCCGCTTCACACTGTGATGTTTTCCCAGGAGGAGCAGCAAGCACAAGGTAAAGGAGGTTTGGGGCTGAGAATCACCTGTGGATGCAGTGACCACATCCACAGGGATAAATCCAAAGCAGCCACGAGGCCAGCTGGCAGGGCCAAGCCATACAGGGGATATTGAGATCTCCTGGCTTCCCAAAAAATGGATCCACAGTGGGCAGCTTGCTGGGCACCTGAGCTCCTGAGCCCTGCCTTGGAGCCAGTTTGCCCAGACCAAAAGTCTGCCAGGGGCTGGGGGAAATTTTATGTCTGAGCCTGGTCCTGACATTGCTTCATTCCCTGGTGTGGATGTAGCCAGGGGTCTGGAGGAGAAAGAGGCAGAGAGAAAAACCCTTCCATGAAGAAGCAGATAAATCATCCTATTTATACTAAATTTGCTAAAATAGCAGGGAAGGCAGCTGGGGCTGATTTAGATGTCGTTTTCCACTTTATATCCACGGGAATGTCTGAGCTCACAGTGTGTCCCGGGAGCTGCCATCCACAGTTCCTCACTAAACCCCACCAGCAGGGTCCATCCTCCTGGCAGCTGGGAGGAGGGAGCCTGCAGGTGTGGGAGAGCTTCCCAGCCAGCATTCCCGACAGCCCAGCACGGCCAGATTGGGGATTTGGCAAGCAGAGAGTGAGTGGGCAGTCTGAAGTGAGGCTGCAGGAGGCAGGAGGGTGGCAGGATGAGGCAGACAGACAGATGGACCCCACACTGCACACACCAGTGTTCCTCAGGGCTGAGATTCCATCACAAACTATTTTTAGCAGATTTTGGTTTTTCCCCCCCCCAGGGAATAACGAGTTTCTGGTGAAACTTTTTCATTTTGCTGTTAGAAATCATGGGACAACTCATAATGCTCCCCAGGAAAAGGACTTGGAGGTGCTGGTGGGTGAGAGCTGGACACCTGGAGAAGAGAAGGATCCAGGGAGATCTCAGAGCCCCTTCCAGTGCCTAAAGGAGCTCCAGGAGAGCTGGAGAGGGACTTGGGACAAGGGATGGAGGGACAGGACACAGGGAATGGCTTCCCAGTGCCAAAGGGCAGGGATGGATGGGATATTGGGAAGGAATTGTTCCCTGTGAGGGTGGAGAGGCCCTGGCACAGGTTGTCCAGAGAATCTGTGGCTGCCCCTGGATCCCTGGAAGTGTCCAAGGCGAGGCTGGACAGGGGTTAGAGCAACCTGGGAGAGTGGAAGGTGTCCCTGCCCATGGCAGAGGGGTGGAATGAGATGAGGTTTCTCTCTCCACCCAAACCATTCTGAGATTCTAGATTTAACATTTTTCTGTAAATTTTTTTGTCTTTTTTTTTTTTTCTTTTCTTTTTCTTTTTTTCCCCCTTTTCCCTTTACGAAAATCCTTTCTTGCCATGGAAATCTCCAGGCACTCAGCAGGGACAAAGCTCCAGGTCTCTGCGCTCCTGGAGTACACAGAGTACACAGCCTGGTGCCAGGCTTCTTGGGAATCATTCTGAGTGAGTGAGAACAATTGCTCAGGTACAGACAGTCCCCAAAACCCTCCCTGTATCAGGACCTGAGTGTGAAGGGTGGGATATCTGATAGATCATCTCTGCTTGGCTGTTTCACATTTCCATGGGGAAAATTCCAACCTTTTCACAGACTCAACAAATATTGAATTCGGAGGAAACGCTCAGGCCACTGCACAGGGGTCTGATAAATATTCAATGTATTGATGTGCCATGGTCTGATTTTTTAGGTGGGTGGTTTTGAGGTTTATCTCTGGGCATGATTTAACATTCGGGGGCTCTGAGACCCCTGGAGGGAGGAAAAAAAGAAAGAAAGATAATTTGGTGACAGAGGAGGGAAAATTCTGTGGTTACAAAGGATTTCCATTGGACAGGAGTGTGACATAAGGGGCATTAATGAAATTATCTTCACCTGCACTTGGGTTTAAGTTGAAAGATAATTAAACAGGTATTTATACAGTGACTACAGGTTGCAGTAGAGACAATTATGATTTCTCTGCAGACTACCAGGAGCCATTGTTATCAGCCTCCCATGGCAGAGTGTTGGAACTGGATGATCATCAAGGTCCTTTCCAACCCAAACCATTCCATGTGTCTCTGATCCTGTCATTCAAGAACAGGATTGTTCTACCACCCGTTTCTGAAAGGGAAATGGGAATAATGTGAGGTGATAAATTGTTTATGAGCTGATTCTTTCTTATTACTCTTTAGAAGCTGTGGTGCTTTGCAAACATCATTTGGGCTGCTTTTTCCTGACACTTGGCTCAGGTTCTCTCTGTCCTGGGAGCTGCATATGTTGGGGTAAGTCTTTACAACTCAAAGACTGGGTTCTTGGGGTCTGACACAGTTTGGGAAATTGCCAGATGATTCCAGAGAAAGCTGAATCCTGAATTGCCTCTTGAAGAGCATAAATCAATACATCTTCAAAACCAAACCCTCCTGGACTTGATGGAGCTTAGAAAATTTTGTTTGAGTGGGCAGGGAGACTTGAACTTCATAGAGTCACAGAATGGCTTGGGTTGGAAGGGACCCTAAAGCTCATCTGGTTCCACCCCCTGCCATGGGCAGGGACACCTTTCACTATCTCAGGCTGCTCCAAGCCCGTCCAGCCTGGCCTCACCACCAGGGAAAATGGTTTTAAATGGAGCTGGAACCACCCTCTGGTGTTGTGAGTTCAGCAGTGACAGCTGAGGTTGTGCTGAGTATTTAAGATCAAGTACGAACGGGCTGAGTTAGGATTTGTTAGGCTGAGTCTCTGGAGAAGCTTGAGGTATGAACCATTGTTATTGGGGGGAAAAAGGGTTCTCAGTATGGGAGTAAATGTCCTCTCTGTTGGATGCAGAGAAGTGAAAATCTTTTCTTCCAGGATCCAATTAACGATCCCAGTTAATAAAGAACAAGTGGCCGGAGTACCAGTGACGAAGAGATGAGAGCCAGGGCAGCCCAGCAGAGTCAGAGCTGCTCCCACCAGCTGCAGTGCCTTTTGTTCCACTGCCTGTTGCAGGCACTGGGGTATATTTAGAGCCATGACTTGTCATTCTGGAAATCAAACAGGACACGGAGAAAGCGAGAGCTGGAAAAACATCCAGCTGTGCTGGAACTCAGCAGCAGTGCTGGAAAGTCTCTTTAACTGTGAGATCAGAGACAAAGCAGAGCTGCTGTTGCAGTCCTGTGGCTTTTTTTTTAATGGAATCACAGAATCATTAAGGTTAAAAAAGCCCTTTAAGATCATCGAGTCCAAACATTGACCCAGCCCCACATGTTCACCACCAAACCCAGTGCCCAGGTGGCCTCCCAGTGTCTGAAGGGAGCCTACAGGGAACAGGGAGAGGGACAATTTACAGGTGCCTGGAGTGACAGGGCAAGAGGGAATGGCATCAAACTGAAAGCAAGTGGGTTTGGATTGGAAGTTAGGAAAAATTCTTCCCTGTGAGGGAGGTGAGGCCCTGGAACAGGGTGCCCAGAGAAGCTGGGGCTGCCCCTGGATCCCTGGGAGTGTCCAAGGCCAGGTTTGGACAGGGCTTGGAGCAACGTGAGATAGTGGAAGGTGTCCCTGCCCATGGCAGGGGGTTGGACTAGATGTTCTGTAAGGTCCCTTCCAACCCAAACCATCCTATAAATCGATTCTCTGATTCTATAAAGAAACTTTAGTTACTAGAAGTGAGATTCAATAATAATAGAAGTGGTGATGTCTTCATTGCCTGGAGATTTTCAGCTCATGACTGGATATTCCTCACCAGGGAAAATTTTCACCACAAACCCAACTCCACGGCTTCCGAAGTGCAGGAGTTCTGATCCTATTTATTCCTCTTTCGTCCTGGAACCCTGAGAGCTGCTGCGACCTGGAGCTGCCCTGGGGAGCGCCCACACTCCAGTTTAAACCGTGCCATGTTCCCAAAGGGTTGGCACAGCCCCAGCAGCTGCTGTGCCCCAGGACAGCCAGCAGGTTCACCAAATCTCAGGTGCAAGTTCAGGATTTGCCACAGACCAAGGACCACTCCCAATGGACATTTTGGGTAGAATCCCACTGTTTTGGAAGCTGAGAGCAGTTTAATCCCATGGGGATGGCCAAAACTGGCCGTGCTTGTGCCATCTTCCTGCTGCACAGCACAGGGCTCACCTGACAGACATGCCAAGGACTCGGCTTCAAATTTTTAGCTGGAAAGAGAGCAGAGGAGAGTGAAGAGATCCCAGTTCCTTTGCTGTTTCCCTGTCTGAGCCATTTACCCCCTTGTCTTTCCCTCTTCTGGGTTGAACAAACTGAGATCAGTGGGAAAGGGAGGTCCCTGGGGCACCACAACTGCAAGGTGATGAACGAGGGAAAATAATCCCAGATTTACATCAGGATGATGGACTATACTTTTATTGTTGCCATATTTGAAAATATTTCGTGTGCTGGTGCAGGGTTCAGCTTGTGTGGATGGCACAAGGAGCACGGGGGCCACTGTGTGCACCAGGGAAGGAAATGAGCCTGATGAAAACATCTGTGCAAAGCCCCAGATCTGCCTGGGGACAAATGGTTCTAGAATTTCTGGGATTAAAAAGAAAAATGAAATTACATCAAGGCTGGATCACATCCCATTCAAAAATACAGTCAAAACTTTTGTGAAGGAACATGTAAGATCCTTCCCCTCCTCTGCTGGATTTTCTCCAGCTCTGCTCTTTCTCCCGTGGTGCAAAGGGCTCCAGCATCTCCCAGCACTGGGTTTTTTTGGGTGTTCCTAAGCTGATTCAGACTCATCCTTCCTGCTCCTTGTGCCTTAACTCAGAGCAGGAGATTTTAGTTGTTGGTTTTGCATCCAGGAGAGAAGAATCCAGAAAAGATGAGACAACACCAGCAACGAATGGTGGTGTTTGTTTGAATTAGAACGTGAATAGCTGGAAAGAGGGATTCCCTGGTGAACATTTATAGGAACAAACATATTCAATATCTACAAAATAAACTCTGCATCTTGAAAAAACCCACCCAGTTTCTTATAAAAACAAAAAAACCCCAAAAAACACAACACTCCTATAAGGGTAATGATTTATTTTCCTTCAGAATTCCAGTAAATGGAATTATTCCTTCTAAAAGGCTATGAATGGTCAACAGAAAAATGAGCAGGGTTATTTCCCTGCGGTGGTCATGGAAAACAGGAAAATATAAAGTGGAAAGCGAAAGGAAAAAGCAGAGAATGAAGAAGAGAGCTAAGAGGGTGTGAGCATGTAGTTACCACAACTGGATATGGACAATAGCTGGATGGAGGCATGAAAAAGAGAGAAACAATGGAGAAATCTGGAAAGGGTGTAAAGAAGTGTCAGGGAGGACACTTTCTCCAGGGTCCTCTTCAGCAATTTGACCATACAGAGCTTCTGGCCAGTGGAGTTTGTATTCAAGGATGTCCCAACAAGAAGGCTCTGGAGGTGGCAATTCCTAATTTTGTTCTTCCAGGTCTCTCTGTGCTCCCCAGCTCCCCAGCTGCTGTGTTACCTGGGTGGGCAGGGAGGAAAACAAGGGAAAAGCAGAACAGCGTAGAAAACAGAATCATGGAATCACCGTGGTTGGAAAATCCCTCAAGATCACCGACTCCAGTTGTTCCCCAGCGCTGCCAAGCCCACCACGAAACCACGTCCACAACTGCCACATCCACATGTTTTCTGAACACTTCCAGGGGTGGTGATTCCCCCACTTCCTTGGGCAGCACATTCCAATGCCTGACTGCCCTTTCAGTGAAGGCATTTTTCCTAATATCCGATCTGATGCCTGAAGGGCCAGGGGAGCGCTTGCTGTGCAGGGAGCACGGAACAATGCTCATGAAACAACAAAGACAGAGACATTTGTGCCTGGAGACAGACTCAGGCCATCTCCAAAGGGCTGTTGTTTGCTCTGCAGGCTGTGCAGTGTCACCCTGACCCGCTGGTCCCTCTCACAAAGGCACCTGGCAGCCAGGCCCGTGCTCCGTGGGCACATGGGGGCCGTTCCCGCTGCCCAGATCCGGCTGTTGGGCACGGCCGTGCTCCAGCAGCTCCAGCTGGGGCTGGAGGAATTCTGTCTGGGATCGTTCCTGATAAGCTCTGGGTGCTGTCTGCAAGGCACGGACACAATGGACACGATGGGGTATCAGATCCATGATGGGAATGGTTTTATGGAGTATCCAACCCTGACCGGAGCTCTGGCACTGAGGATCCTCAAGAGCCTCTCCCAGCTGGGATTCTCTACAACATTTTCATCACATTCATTTTTCTGGGTGCTTTCTCTCAATTTTGAGTTTGTTTCTTTTTTTCCAGTATTGATCACGGCCTAGAGGAAATGAAGGAAAAAGTGGTTTATGAGCAGGAGTTCATAAATTTCCAGTTACCATGGCGATGGTAGAAGGACATCTCGGAAGGCTCCAAGTTCCAAGTCCCGAACTATCCAGGGTGTCCATTAAAAATTGTGTAATGGAATAAAGCTGCTCCTTGCTGAATCTGCAAATAGGCTGAAAGGGACTGCTCCATTCTGGAGAGCACTGGGGATTGGGTTTTCTTTTTTGGAAGAGACAGGAAGAGTTGGTGGAGAAGCTGGAATAAGCAATGCGGGGATTCTGCAGAAGTGTGGGGCTGCAGTGGGCACCAAGGTGCACACACTGGGACCATGTCATCCTGCTCTCTTCTGGAAAAGGCAGGAATTATTCTTTCTATAAGAATAACCCCCAGGTTTATCACGTGTCAGGCACTTCAGTTAATTCATTTATTGCTCTGAATAAGAATTCCAGGTGGTGCTGTTTGCTGCTGAGGGCACCAGGCTTCAAGGGGAGGTGGAAAAGTTGGAGAGAGCTCAGGGCTGAGACAGTTACAGGCCCAAGAAATTGTGATCTGTAACAAAAATTTGGAAGAATTGAGACTGTGATCACAGAACCACTGAATGGTTTAGGTTGGAAGGGATCTTAAAGATCATCCTGTTCTAACCCCTGCCATGGGACACCTTCCACTATCCCAGGGTGCTTCAAACCCCATCCAGCCTGGCCTTGGACACTCCGAGGGATCCAGGGGCAGCCACAGCTTCTCTGGGAAACCTGGGCCAGGGCCTCCCCACCCTCACAGCCAATCTCTAAAGTCTGATCTCTAATCTCTAATCTCCATTCCCTGTGTCCTGTCTCTCCATCCCTGGTCCCCAGTTCCTCTCCAGCTCTCCTGGAGCCCCTTTAGGCTCTGGAAGGGGCTCTGAGGTCTCCCTGGATCCTTCTCTTTGCCAGGTGAACACCCCCAGCTCTCCCAGCCTGGCTCCAGAGCAGAGGGGCTGCAGCCCTCAGAGCACCTTTGTGGCATCCCTGGACACAGGGGTTCCAGGCATTTTTGATAACACACAGCATCCCCACGGCTGCAGCTTTGCTGGCAGCTGAAGAGTTCCATGTCCCACTCCCTGGCCCTGATGTCAGTGGTCACACCCTGCTGACATCCACAATATGAAACCCTCTCCCACTCCAAGCGGGGTGACCAGGTCCCAGTCCCACTGGAAACCAGGCCTGTCCCATGGAGACACAGGAGGTGCAGTGGGAAATGTGTTTGCAGATGCGTAAAGTGGCCTCAGAAAAAAACAAGGCCAGGATTGTGCTAAAAATTTACCAACTGTGCCAGGACAGTTGATTTGTTAAGAAGTTACTCACAGAAGGGTAAAACACGACATGGAATCACAGGATCACAGAATCATCTGGGTTTGGAAAAGACCTCTAACTAAGATCATTGAGTCCAACCATTCCCCAGCACTGCCAAGGCCACCACTGACCCACATCCCCAGGTGCCACATCCACACAGCTTTGAAAGCCCCCCAGGGATGGGGACTCCAGCACTGCCCTGGGCAGCTGTGCCAGGGCTGGACAGCCCTTTCCATGAAGAAATTGTTCCCAATATCCAATCTATACCTCCCCTGATGTGACTTGAGGCCATTCCCTCTCATCCTGTCCCTGTTCCCCTGCAGCAGAGCCCAACTTCCCCTGGCTGCCCCCTCCTGTCAGGGAATTGTGCAGAGCCACAAGGTCCCCCCTGAGCCTCCTTTGCTCCAGGCTGAGCCCCTTTCCCAGCTCCCTCAGCCTCTCCTGGGGCTCCAGCCCCTTCCCCAGCTCTGTTGCTGTCTGTGGAGCAGGTCCTGGTCCAGCCAGGTGTCCTCAGTGTGACAGTGACAGACAGCTGATGCTGAGAAGGGTGGAAGAGCACAGCTACACACAGCAACACTTCTTTGGAAACCCACCCAACTCCAGCAGACTGATGTTTGGGGTTGCTGAGTTGGATTTGGATGGATATCGTTGTGCTGAATGCCCCTCAATGGATTTTATGGATTTCATGGAAGCACAGAACAATGCTGGGTGGGAGGCAGCTCTAGAGGTGGCCTGGTCCAGCCTGCCCAGCTGCTCAGAGCAACCTTCAAAGTCAGATTGGCTGCCCCAGTGACCTTCTGAATGCATTTGCAGCTCCCTGTTCCACAGTATCTATGGAACCATGGAATCATTGAGGTTGGAAAAGCCCTCTGAGATCATCGAGTCCAACCATTCCCCCACCACTGAGCCATGTCCCCAGGTGCCACATCCACACAGCTTTTAAATCCCTCCAGGAACGGTGACTCCATCACCTCCCTCACCACCATTTCAGCAAACAAATCTTTCCTAATATCACATCTAAACCTTCCCTGGTGCAACTTGAGGCTGTTTCCTCTCACGCTGTCAGTGGCACAGGGAGTTGCACCACTGTGGGCAGTGGGAAAGAAGAATTCCTTTGTTCAGTGAGTCAGACTCCCGAGTGTCACCTGCTTCCCTGGTTATGGGAAGGGAAAACCAGAGTTCTCTCTTTTGTAGGGCACTTCTTTAACAGTGCTGTCACACATTCCCACATACTCATCTCCCCCTGCAGTGGAAGTTCCCGGTCTAATTACTGCCTTGCTGCCTGGGAACGAGTCCCCAGCTCTCACCATCCTCCCTGACATCCTCTGTACCCCTTTTCCTGCTCTGCATGTGCACAGACAGGGACACCAGCACAATTTGCAGCATGGAGTACCCTCATAACTCTCACAAAACCACCCCAATTTCTATCAGCACCCATTTCCAAAAACCCAAGCACTCAGTTTTCCTGCTTCTGGACACTGGGGATTTTTTTTTTTTTTGAGTGCTCTTTGGGAATATCTTATTCCTGGACGGTGAAAATCAGTTTGCCATCACTGAGCCAGTCTCGTTTGCCACTCAGTACTGAGATCCTTCTGCCTCCAGACTCCTTGCAGTCAGTTTTCATTTGCCTGCTCTGAATAACCTTCTGTTGGCACCAGAGCACCCCTGGCAGCCAGGATCAGGCCATGTCCACCCCGGAATTTAAACACACTCGAGGCCCCAGAGTTGTCTGGAGGGTTTGTGAGGAAGAGGGGCTAATCAAAGTGTCTGCAAGTGGTCAGCTCTTCCTGGGAAAAGGCTCTCAGCTCCAGGGCTCTGGCCCTTCAGAGGGGTGAGAGGGGACAGCAGAACAGGCTGCAGGGAATGTGGCGTTAGCTGAATTTACCAGAGGGATTTGCAGTCGTGGTTCCCAAGAGGGTGACACATGGACACCGGGTCCTCTCAGCGTGTCCAGCCCATGGGGGGACAGCTCCAGACAATGGAGACAGAGCTGTCAGTGCATCCTGGCTACATCCCAGCCCTGTTGCATCCCTGCCAAAGGTTGGGAAAGGCCTGTGATACTGATCTCGTTCCCTGCGAGGTCCCTCTGCCCCAGCACATCAGTTCCATCTGCTCCCCGTCCGCTCCTGTCACACTCCGTGGTTTTCCTTTGAATCGGGGCTGATACCAGGTCTGCTATCATGCAAAAGGGTGGAGGGGCCGGTGGCTGTGCCAAGCAGTGACCCATGAGGGCAGCAGGACCTCCCCCAGACCCTCCTCTCTGCCCTATAAATCCGAGGATCCCCAGCCTCGCCATTCACGGCGCCCAGCTCCGGCTCCCTCCGACCCTCCAGCTCCAGCCTCGCTGAGATCCCAGCTCAGCTCCAGCCATGAGGTTCCTCTACCTTGTCTTCGCTGTCTTCCTCCTGGTCTCCCTGGCTGCCCCAGGTAAGAGGGGGGATTGTGTGGGAATGTGAGCTGGATGAGGGGGAAATGCGGGGTGAGGAGGGTCAGTGTGCACCACAGGCACTTTGAGCAAACGTGGGCCCTCCTGGCTTTGGAGCTGTGACTTTGTTGCCCACATAAACGTCCCTAATCCTTCGACTGTGCATCTGTGTTTCCTCCCAAGCCAAACACCTCTATGGCTCTATGCTCCCATGACTCTATGGCTTTAGGATTCTCTGATTTCATGACTATGATTTCGGGATTCTATTATGTCAGGATTTTATGATTCTGTGACATGACTTGGCTACCCCAGGTTGTTTTATACGGGGATACTTTTATACAAATGAGTCTTTACCAAAAAAAAAAAATCACTTTAAAGTACTGTAAGAGGCACTTTTAGGGTGTTTTGGACGTTTTTGACACCTAAGTTAAGGTGAGCTGGGCCCTGGTGTAATTATTTCAGTCATGAAGTACCAAGCGACTGCTGGATGTCCTTTTCAGAGACACCAGCTTTCTGGAAGTTTCCCCTGCTTGATGCCACCTTTTGTGCCAAACCAGTTCTGGCAACACCTTCAGGGTCAAGCTCCCTCACCTTTTTTATGTGCAGTGCTCAGACATCCCTTCTGTTCTGGGTGTCACCTCCCTTTCCAATGACTGAAAGGGAGATTTGGGGCTCAGAAAGGTTCCAAATCTGATATCCCTTCACTCTGGACATTATTTCCCAGCTATTTCAGGCCAGCAGCTTCTCACACTGGTGCCTGGCACTCAGTGAAGTCTTGCCCTGAGGAACATCTTTATGAGCTTTGCTTTTGGGGTGGTTTGAGATGCTCTCCCATCTTTCCCAAAGTGCACCAGGGTCACCCAGTGGCCCCCTAGGGAGAGAGGTGCACAAGGAGCTGCTCTGTGCCCTTCAAGGTCCCTGCCAGCTTTGGGGCTGGGCTTAGGGAGGAGTGTTGGACATGTGGGGGGGACGGAGCAGGACCTCCCTATGAGCAGGGCCTGATCCTGCTGAGCACTGCAACTGGGAGGGGGTGGGAGGGTATGGAAATGGGGAATGGGGATGGGGAAATGGGGAACAGAGGTGGGGAAATGGGGAAATGAGGAACAGAGATGGGAAAATGGGGAAACGGGGATGGGGAAATGGGGAAATGGGGATGGGGAAATGGGGAAATGGGGAAATGGGGAAATGGGGAAATGAGGATGGGGAAATGGGGACCAGAGATGGAGAAATGGGGAAATGGGGAACAGGGAAATGGGGAAATGGGAAAATGGGGATGGGGAAATGGGGAACAGAGACGGGGAAATGGGGAACAGGGATGGGTAAATGGGGAACAGAGGTGGGGAAATGGGGAAATGGGGAACAGAGATGGGGAAATGGGGAACAGAAATGTGGAAATGGGGAAATGGGGAACAGAGATGGGGAAATGGGGAAATGGGGAAATGGGGAACAGGGATGGGGAAATGGGGACCAGAGATGGGGAAATGGGGAAATAGGGAAATGGGGAAATGGGGAAATGGGGAACAGAAGTGGGGAAATGGGGAAATGGAGAACAGAGATGGGGAAATGGGGAACAGAGATGGGGAAATGGGAAACATAGATGGGGAAAAGAGGAAATGGGGAACAGAAATGAGGAACAACCACTCTCCCTCTGCTCTTCCAGGCTGTGGGAAGGTAATGAAGACCTGTGCTCCGTTGGGGTACTGCTCCCCAAAATGTCGTGTGACGGACATGAAATACACCTCTGCTGACTGCAAGTACTCGTGCTGCGTCCCACCCACCTGGAAGGGGAAATAGGAGCTGGAAAGGAAACATCTGGGGAAGAGGAGGCACCACGGTGGCCTTGGGAGCAGATTCCCAGCTGTCTGACCCAGCTGCCATCCCCTCCTCTTAAAAAATAAAACAAAACAAAAAAGGAGATGTCTTTTGTTGTGTGCTCGTGATCCTGTTTAAAGCATTAGGACAGGCTCCCCAAGCCCAGCCCCAAAGGCCTGTTGGCATCACCTCTCGTTGTTGTTATTCACAGATTTCATAATCAAAGTGTTAAAGAGATGGAGTTTTCCCCTCTGTTTCCCACAGGGAATTCTGGCAGCGCTGGGTGGCAAAGGAAAAACACCCTCCCAGGTGTCCCTTTCCCCACTGAGCCTCACAGCAAATGCCATGGGTGGGAGGGGGCCTGATTCAGTCCTGGGGCTCAAAAAAATCAGTGCTCAGTGGAAATCCTGGCAGAAGGGCTGTTACCACAGCTGGGGAATGAGAGGGAAGGATGGGGGCAGGGTCCCACACTCCCTTCAGCATCTTCCTCCTTTAGAAGGGGAAAAAAGAGCCACAGGGTTGGAAAAACCCAAGAATTGTAAGGAAACATGATGAAATAAAGCAGGGATTGGTGAAAGGGGAAAATGCAGATAGAGGGACCTAAAAGGGAGCATGGAGACACCACCCAGTGATGACCAGAAGGTGCTCAGAGAGCTCCTGAAAATGGGATTAACCCACACTGGCCACAGGGCAGATTCCACCTCCTTGTCCTCCGGGAAATACATGGAGTAAAGCCAAGACCATTTCCCAGCACCTCTGCTGGCTTTGGATGGGGAATGGATACTGGGAAAGGTGAAGAGAAACACAGAACCAAGGTCTCTGCAGCAGGTGAGGAAAGGGGCTGAAAGCTGACAGTTTGGGTTTCCCACGTGGCCGTTCCTAAGAAGGGCACAATTTGGGGAATGGAGCACATGTCTGGCAGAAGCAGCTCTGACCTCCCAGCGATCCTGCTGTTGTCAAAATCCCTTCTCACCAGCTCTGGAGGAATTTTAGAATTGTAGAATTAGGGCACTGTTCAAAATCTCTTTTAGGATGTTCTCTATGCCATTGATCCAGGACTGGTGTGTTTGAGCCCACGTGTTTGAATGATTTTTGTGTCTTGGTACCCTGAAGTCACGGCAGAAATTTTGGCAGAGAGACCTTCCTCAGTCATCACCTGTGTTTCCCTTCTAATACATTTTCTTTGACCACTGAATTAAAAAAAAAAATTGTAAAAAATAATAAAAAAATCCTTAAGGTTTGGGGTTCACAGGGGTGCAAATAAATCTGGGAAAGAAACTATATTTTTCGGTGGGAAAGCAGAGATACCCTCATATTTATAGACTTCAGTAGAATCACAGAATTGTTAAGGTTGGAAAAGCCCCTCTGAGATCATCGAGTCCAACCCTTCACCAGCACTGCCAAGGCCACCACTGACCCATGTCCCCAGGTGCCACATCCACATGGCTTTTAAATCCCTCCAGGGATGGGGACTCCAGCACTGCCCTGGGCAGCTGTGCCAGGGCTGGACAGCCCTTTCCATGAAGAAATTGTTGCCAATATCCAATTTAAACCTCCCCTGGCACAGCTTGAGGCTGTTCCCTCTCCTCCTGTCCCTGTTCTCTGGGAGCAGAGCCCGACCCTCCTGGCTGCCCCCTCCTGTCAGGGACTTGTGCAGAGCAATGGAGCAAGTGCAGGAGTAGAATAATGAAGTGACCCTGAATGGCTGTGGGGTTTCAGCTAAAACTACACCACTTTAAAGCAGTCATTTACTCACTCATGTCAAGCTTTCATGAGGTTCTACATCTGGAAAGGACAGGTACTTGGGGGAAAAAACAACAAAACCAGGCCTTCTTTGTCTTTCCTATCTGACATAAACAGAGTAACTTGAGAAGTGACCACAAAATCACAGAATATCCTGAGCTGGAAGGGACCCACAAGTGTCACCCAGTTCAAGTCCTGGCCCTGCACAGGACACCCCCAAAAATCCCACCAGGTGCCTGAGATGTGATGAATATCAGTTAAAACAGCCCCAAAAATTGCAGCTCCAAAAGAGAGGGTGTTCTGCTGAATCCTGCTTCTAGAAGCTGCAGGTCCTGGCACAGGGTGCCCAGAGAAGCTGGGGCTGCCCCTGGATCCCTGGAAGTGTCCAAGGCCAGGTTGGACGGGGCTTGGAGCAACCTGGGCTAGTAGGAGGTGTCCCTGCCCAGGGCAGGGGGTGGGGCTGGATGAGCTTTAAGGTCCCTTCCAACCCAAACCATTCTGGGATTCCATGACAATTGATTGGATCCTGGTTGTAAGATTCTTTCCCCCCTGTTTTCCTCTCTGTCTTATTTTCAGCGAAATAAGATTTCAACAGAAACATTTTTAAAGGAACAAGCCACACAGAGAAGCAAAAAAACCCCAACTCTCTTTCCCCACAAATGTGGAGTTCCCCTCTTGCCTGGTGCTATGCAGTTTAAAGATGTGCCTTTCCTTGTAGTGACAGTCAGTGCATCTGCCCTGGGAGAGAGAGGAACGCCAGGCAGGAGGGGAACGTCTGGCCCAGTGATTCCTGTTAATGTGCCCATCTGCTTCCCTGTCACTGCCACCCACACACAGCCACACACAGGGAGCAGGGCAGAGCCTGCACTGCCTCTTTTTAAACACTGGGACCTTCCTGATGAGTGCAGTTTGTGTAAACAGCAAGGAAATGGCCCAGCAGGGCTTTCTCCAGTTGATCCTCCCTTGGTGAGACGGAGGCTGGAGGCTCAGCAGATCCCAGGTTTCGCTCTCTGAGCGGTTGCACAATGCCTCCAGCTCTTCCCTTTCCTATCCCAGGGATATTCACTGTCATGGGAAGAGCACATGGGGAAATAAAAAAAAAAAAAATTAAAAGGAGAGACCCAAAATGTCTGGCTGGAATTCCCAAGGTTTATCAAGCAGCTCAGTGTGATGGTGCTGCTCCCTGTTCTCTCTCGCTCCTGCACTCCCAATGTCTGCAATCAAATAACCAACGTGGAGCCATCCACTTGACATTGAAAATGACTTGGATTTTCCCTCACAACATCCACCTGCACTGGATTTCACCAGACAGGGAGTCACAGCCCCAAACTAGCAAGGTCCTTCCTCAGTCCTCACCTTTATTATCCTCAATAATGAATTAACAACAAATTTTGCCATCTTTCCATCCCATCCCATCCCATCCCATCCCATCCCATCCCATCCCATCCCATCCCATCCCATCCCATCCCCTTTCCAGATATTTTCATGACCAAATTTCCTGCTGTAGCCCCACCAGTGACTCCCCTCAATGCTCCTCTCAACCCCCTCTCCTGCATCTCAGCCCCAAAGTGCTGGGCCCTGTCCTTTGGTTTCAGGGCAGGATTTTCCCGGTTTTCTCCCTTGTTGTTACTTTTAAAACTGGTTCAATCCTGGCTTGCAATCCCACAGGACACTTTAAGATTTGTTTCTCCTATAAAACTGGCACCTCCCATCTTTGCACAGCAAAACTTTCTTGAGCAATAGACCATGGAATTATGGAATGTTTTGGGGTGGAAGGACCTTAAGGACGATCCAGTGCCACCCCCAGCCACACCTTCCACTAGCCCACATTGATCCAAGCCCTGTCCAACCTGGCCTTGGACACTTCCAGGGATCCAGGGGCAGCCACAGCTTCTCTGGGCACCCTGTGCCAGGGCCTCACCACCCTCACAGCCAGGAATTCCTTCCCAATATCCCATCCATCCCTGCCCTCTGGCACTGGGAAGCCATTCCCTGTGTCCTGTCCCTCCATGCCTTGTCCCAAGTACCTCTCCAGCTCTCCTGGAGCCCCTTTAGGGCCTGGAAGGAGCTCTGAGGTCTCCCTGGATCCTTCTCTTCTCCAGGCCACAGAGGTCACGCAGTGCAGTCAGAAGTGGCTGTTTGATCCTTGAATTCCCTTCAGACTTTTTTTGAGGGGAAAGATGTGGGTGCTGGTGATTTGTTGCTGCTTTTTCCTCTCTTCCACTGCATTTACATTTAAGATGAGCCCCTTGACGAGTCCCCACAAAGGAGGTTTCAGCATCAAGGCCTCCCTTTTTTCTTGCCAGGTGAGCACAGATGTAAATGTTTCATTCAGCTCCTGTGGAGTGGCCTGCTCTTTAATTAACTTTATTTCCCTGACCACGCTCTTTGTCAGGCTTCACGTTCCTGACGTGTTTGGAAAAAGAAAAGAAGACTTGAAGAGGCTTCCTCACGTTTTGCAAGCTCTTCCTGCAATTCTCTGCTGAGCTGCCCTATTGTGTTCCATACTTTGTCAGGCCCAGTTTATTATCTTTTCTATTTTCCATGTGTGGACACGATTTCAGCTTTTCCTTTCCAACAACCTCCCTCATCCCACTCTTCTGCTGTGACCTTTTCCTTTTGCTCTTTCTCAGGGCTCTTTTTTTAATACCTGTCATACATTTTCCCCGAGTCTCCCTCTTAGTGGCCTTAAATATCTCCTCAGGTGCTTGCAAAGAATCTCCTTGCAAGCATTTAACTCTTTTAGCTGCACTCTTGGTCTCCTTTTCAACAATTCCCCCATTTTTATATCCCTTCCTGATTGAAATTGAGGGCAGAAGCAGTGGCCTTTCCATCCCCTCTGGCCCCTGTGAAGGTGTGGAGTGTGAGTTCTGTGGGATCTGAGTTGCAGGGACTCTCCCAGGGGATGACTTTGAACCAAGCCCAGTGACTGATGTTTTCTACCTGTGAAATATAAGAAACCCCTATAATCCAGTAATTCATTGGTATAACATAGAGATATTCAGCTATTTCTCCTATAAAAGGTCCTTCCCAGGATATAAATCTGCTCCTTGGCATAGCTAGAATTTATAGTATAGTGGAATCATAGAATAGTTTGGGTTGTAAGTGACATTTAAAGCTCATCTCATCCCACCCCCTGCCACAGGCAGGGACAACTTCCACTACCCCAGGTTGCTCCAAACCCCGTTCTGGAGTTCATTCTTTTTCACATGGCTTTTCTTTTTGCTCTCCTCTCACAGTTCCCAAGGAAAAAAATAAGAAAAAAACAGCAAAGGAGGGGGATTTTTTTGTTGTTGTTCAATGTTTCGTTCTGCAATTTTTATCCTTTAACCAAACTTTCAGCCTTGTGTGCCTGTGAAGTGTCACCAGCTCAGGGCTGGTTTAGGAGAATTTCCTGGTTTTCATGTCCTCTTGTCTGGGCTCAGGTGGATCTTGACAAAGTTTGTGGCTCTTGATGGGCCATCCTGTGTCAAATGTGATTTTTGTGTGCTGCCAGCCCTCAGCCTCTGTAAATTGAGTGTTAACCCCCTCACTCTCAGCATCTCACCCACTTCGGGAAGAGACTCATTCCTCTTGTCTATATCCTAAGAAATCCCACAGCCTTACCAGGTTTCCTGTATCCCTGGTCAGGGTTTAAACTGATAAAGTGTTTCAGGTTATCAGATTTCACGTTTATCCTCAGGATAAAAGTTTTATCCTGAGGATAAAATAAAGGAGCATAAACTTGCTCTTTTTTTTTTTTTTTTTTTTTTCTGTTATTCTTTTATTTCTATCTGCCCCAAATTTTCCAGGGACACTCATTCAGACCAGTGTGGTCACAAAACCCATGGAACACCTCATGTTGCGTGTTCAGACACACCAGCAGCCCCCGTGTGTCCTGGAAAATGGGAGTTTTGGACAAATATACAAATTATCCTGAGGAAGAAATTACTTCTACCTCCAGCTCCATGTGCCAAGATCTCTGCTGGACACAGAGGATGCTGCTGAGGAGAGGAGACACAGCCCTTCCTCCTGCAGAAACTGGGAGACATCCCACAAGAGGGAGAGGTCTGTACCCCCTCCCTTCCCTCAAACACCAGTGCAAAGCCTTTTCCTGCGTTTGCAAGGCCCCAGGGCTGGAAAGTTCCTTTGTTTCCTGGAGGGTTTCAGAGAAACAGAGCTGATTTCTGCCCTGTGGCCCTTTAGGACACAAATATCTCAGCCTCCAGTATTGCTGGAGTGTTTGTGGGGTGTTCTGAGCCACCCCACACCGGATCAGCCCATGTCCCCTGCAGAACACCTGGAGGGATTGGGTTATCCCACAGCGGAGGGAGTAGGGAAGGGACACTGAAGAAATCCTCATCTGCTCTCCTGTTACTGGTGACCCCCATGGAATAACCTGCTCACAGACTCTGCCGAGAAGGCACTTGGTGAGGGTGTCCAGGACAACCACGGGACCCCAAAGCCTCAGTGGCTGCACTGGTTGCTCTGTGGGCACCCCAGGGATGGGATTTTGGGGTGCAAGGGGAAGGTGGTGCTGTTTGCCTCCTGTTTCTACCTCTCCGTGGGACTGAGAACCCCAGTGCAGAGGCTGAACGGGACCCCTGGGGCTGATGGTGTCCCCTACAAACAAACTGGGGTTCAACTTGTGGAGGAGGGAGGCACTGGATTATGCAATGAGCCCTGTCCCAGCCTTTGCCACCCCTCTGCTTTGAAAATCCCAAAGCCTCTGCTTTTCCCGGGTGGCATTGTGGTGTCAGGGGTCTGGGGCTGCCAGGAGCAGCTGGGGCTGTCAGGGCTGTGTCGTGACCGCTCTCCAGGGAGCTCTGGCTGCCAACCTCCCCCGGCTGTCCCCTCCCGGGAGGCGAATGAACCTCACAGCACACAGAAATCATCTTCATCTGCCCATCTTTACTTCAAAGCGCTGCGCAGCGCCTCGGCCACACCCTGGGAGCAGCGCCGGCAGCTCCACGGCGAGCGCTGCTCTTCCTCCGGGGCCGGACTCCTCCGGGGTCATTTCCCCTTTTTGGGAGAGGGGATGCAGCAGTGCAGCTCCTCGCAGTAGGGGCTGAAGGACCACTCATCGGTTTCGCCGCACGCGTGGGCGCAGTACCCGTCACAAAAACCCTTGGGCTGCCCGTGCCCTGCCGCGGGAGGAGACAGAAAGGGGTTAGAGAGAAAATCCTGGGTACGCGGCAAGGCAGAGCCCCAGGAATTGTCTCCTTGCTGGCTCCGGGGTGGTACAGACGCTCTGGGTATCTTTGGGGCTAGACCCGCATAGGACTGGACGCGTTTTCTGTCCCCACTGAGCTGGGGGACAACTGGGCACTTACAAACCATCCCCCCACGCACTGGATCGCTCTGCATGAGCGTGAGAGATGGGATTTGCAGTGTGGAATTCATCCCAACCCAAACCCATTGTGCCTGCTAGGCTGGGCAAATCACCAGGGACCTGATCCCCTGGGATGAACCCCCTCCCTCCCCCCGAGGCACAGAGGCTGGAGCGGACACAGGTGGCCCCGCTTTGTCCACCTCCACACGTTCCTGTCTTACCTCGGGTGGCCAGGGAGAACAGCAGGAGCACAGCAAAGACCACGCAGAGCACCCTCATGGCTGGAGGCCAGGGGGGATCTTGGCACACCGGGAGAAAAGCGTGTCCGAGGTGTCCGAGGGCAGAGGTTTTATAGAGGGACTCCGGCCACGAGCGGCACGGCCAGAGGAGAACCTGGGGCAAAACCATCTCCAAAGGGCTGTTGTTTGCTCTGCAGGCTGTGCAGTGTCACCCTGACCCGCTGGTCCCTCTCACAAAGGCACCTGGCAGCCAGGCCCGTGCTCCGTGGGCACGTGGGGGCCGTTCCCGCTGCCCAGATCCGGCTGTTGGGCACGGCCGTGCTCCAGCAGTGCCAGCTGGGGCTGCCCACAGCGCAGCTGCTCCCAGGGCAGCAGGAATTCTGTCTGGGATCGTTCCTGATAAGCTCTGGGTGCTGTCTGCAAGGCACGGACACAATGGACACGATGGGGTATCAGATCCATGATGGGAATGGTTTTATGGAGTATCCAACCCTGACCGGAGCTCTGGCACTGAGGATCAAAGAGCCATGGAACAGAATCCCAGAATGGTTTGGGTTGGAAGGGATCTTAAAGCTCATCCAGTCCCACCCCCTGCCCTGGGCAGGGACACCTTTCATGATCCCAAGTTGCTCCAAGCCCAGTCCAACCTGGCCTTGGACACTTCCAGGAATCCAGGGGCAGCCACAGCTTCTCTGGGCACCCAGTGCGAGGGCCTCCCCACTCCCACAGCCAGGAATTCCTTCCCAATATCCCATCTAAATCTTCCCTCCTTCAGCTTTAGGACATTTCTCCTTGTCCTGTCCCCCAGGCCTTTGTCCCAAGTCCCTCTCCAACTCTCCTGGAGCCCCTTAAGTCCTGGAAGGGGCTCTGAGGTCTCCCTGGATCCTTCTCTTCTCCAGGTGAACACCCCCAGCTCCCCCAGCCTGGCTCCAGAGCAGAGGGGCTCCAGCTCTGTGATCAGTTTTGTGGCTCTCCTTGAGACTCAGTCCAACAGGTCCACATCCTTCTCCTTGAATCAAAGAATCATTAAGGTGGGAAAAACTTCTGAGATCCTTGAGTGCAGTTGTTAACCTGGCACCTCTGTGTTCACCACTAAACCATGGCCCCTTGTGTCATATCCACATCCCTTTGGGACATTTTCAGGGATGGTGACACCACCACTGCCCTGGGCAGTTGTGCCAGGGCCTGATCACTTTTTCAGAGAAGAAACTTCCCCTAATATCCAGTCTAAACCTCCCTGGGCACAGCTTGAGGCCATTTCCTCTCATCCTGTCCCTGTTCCCTGGGAGCAGAGCCCAATCCCCCCCCTGGATGCCCCCTCCTGTCAGGGAATTGTGCAGAGCCACAAGGTCCCCCCTGAGCCTCCTTTGCTCCAGGCTGAGCCCCTTTCCCAGCTCCCTCAGCTGCTCCTGCTGCTCCAGCCCCTTCCCAGCTCCGTTCCCTTCCCTGGACATTCTCCAGCCCCTCAAGGTCTCTCCTGTCAGGAGGGTCCCAGAGCTGCTCCCAGCACTGGAGGTGCCCCAGCAGAGCCAGCACAGGGGACGGGCACTGCCCTTGTCCTGCTTGGTGACCCCAGAGCTGGCACAGCCCAGGTGCCACTGGCCCCTTGTCCACCTGGGCACACCTGGCTCATGCCCAGCTGCTGTCACCAGCACCCCCAGGGCCTTTTCCAGCTTTCCAGGTGCTCTTCCCCAGCCTGTGGAGCTGCAGGGGTTGGTGTGACCACGTGCAGGACCCAGCAGTTGGCCTTGTTAAACCTCACACCAATCAGCCCCTTCATCCAGTCTGTCCAGATCCCTCTGCACAGCCTTCCCGCCTTCCAGCAGATCTTGATCTGCAAATTTCAGAGTATCCCCTCACCCAGATCATTGCTGCCAATATTAAACAGGGCTGGCCCCAGGGCTGGAGGCAGCTCTGCAGGCAGGGTCTCACCTGAGCGGGGCAGAGGGGCAGAATCCCCCCTCCCCTGCTGCCCACTGAGGGTTTCTGGGCTGGGTCATGTCCAGCTCTCACCCCCCCAGCACCCCCAAGTCCTTCTCCCAGGGCTGCTCCATCTGCTCATCCCCAGCCTGAATTGGTCCTGGAGGCTGCCCCAACCCATGGGCAGGACCCTGCACTTGGCCTGATTTTCATCCCTTTGATTTGGCCCAAGCCCATTTGGGTCTTTTGCCTGAAATCTTTCCAAAAGGACCATGTTCCCAATTAAAAGGGATGTAGGCAAATATGTAAATGAAGCTCAGGAAATGAATTGCCACACCACATCTGATCAGAAGTCTGTTGTGGTTCCAGTGCTATCCTGCCTAATAATTTTCATGGTTGTCTGGCAAGAATGCTTCAAAAATTCCCAAATTAGATGTTGAAAAGGACTGTAAAGCATTAGGGGACAGGATTAGCATTCCAGTGGACCTCCTCATGCTAAAAGCATAATGAAAAAACATAATTAAGTAACAGGGAAAGCTACCTTGTCTATACAGACAAGGATAATGAACAGGAGAACACAGAACAAGGAGTTTCTGGCTGTGGGCAGTTCTGCAGGGATCATTTGTGTGGCAGTAGATCACAGGCAGGCACCGAAGAGCCGAGTCAGGGTGTTGGGAAAGCAGCACCAATTGTCCTGCAAGTGCAAACAAAGGCTGAGCCCGGCAAACACAGCCTGTACCCACAGCACAGCCCTTGGGAAGCGCTTCCATCCAGCTGTGGGCTCCACGCTCCAGGGAAGCAGGGAAGTGGCTCAGGGGGGCTCAGAAAACGGCTCGAAGTCACCAAGCAGGGCCAGGGCAGTGCCCGTCCCCTGTGCTGGCTCTGCTGGGGCACCTCCAGTGCTGGGAGCAGCTCTGGGACCCTCCTGACAAGAGAGACCTTGAGGGGCTGGAGAATGTCTAGGGAAGGGAACAGAGCTGGGGAAGGGGCTGGAGCAGCAGGAGCAGCTGAGGGAGCTGGGAAAGGGGCTCAGGCTGGAGAAAAGGAGGCTCAGGGGGGACCTTGTGGCTCTGCACAATTCCCTGACAGGAGGGGGCAGCCGGGGGTGGATCGGGCTCTGCTCCCAGGGAACAGGGACAGGAGGAGAGGAAACGGCCTCAGGCTGGGCCCAGGGAGGTTTAGACTGGATATTAGGAACAATTCATCCACCCAAGTGTGGTCAGGGACTGGAATTGGCTGCCCAGGGTATCCCCATCCCTGGAGGGATTTAAAAGCCCTGTGGATGTGGCACTTGGGGACATGGGTCAGTGGTGGCCTTGGCAGTGCTGGGGGAATGCTTGGTCTCGATCTTAGAGGTCTTTTCCCACCTAAATGGTTCTGTGATTCCGTGATTAAGGTGTGACCTGCCCAAAAAAAAAAAAAAAAAGAATCAAGTGGAAAGAGAAGACACGGAAAACATGGCAGCCCTCAAATCCGGAAAAGGGGATCCATTGGATGAGGAATGGTCTGCCCTTGGTGGCCAGGATGTGAAGTCAGTGACGTGAACTTTGGCTAATTCCTCAAGGAGATTTTACACCTTTTTAAATTTGCACCTGCTACATTAATTTATAAATTGCTTTTCCAATACATTTGTCCCTCCAGTGCATTTTTACTTCTTGCATTTCTTGTTCAAGTTCCACATTTCAGCTGTGCTCAGTGTGAAAGAGGACTTTTTTTTTTACCTTTATGATAAATACATGATTTACCTTCATATCCCACCTATTCTTGGGTTAGGGAAATTGAAAAAAACTGTAGCTCTGTCCTCCTTTGGCCTCTAAAATGTTTGCAGCTTGTCATACACCTCCATTGAGTGTTTCTACCCTGGGCTGATGAGTTCCAGTATATTTAATTTTATGAAAACAAGTCCCCAGCTTTGCCAGCTTTCTTTAACCTCTTCTTTCCCTACCAAGGGCTCCTAGGGATGGGGAGATGAGCAGTGCACATCCCACAGGCTGATGCAGGACTCCCAAACCTCCTTCCTAACTGGCTTTAGGTAACTCAGACCCACCATCTGCACAGAGATTATAGATTTTTCCAAATTCTCACTGACACAGCCTTTGTCATTTTGCTGCCCTGTTGTGTTGTAAGATTGATCTGCTGCCCTCTGAGGATTTGGGTTAGATGATATTGTGTAATTCTGCAGCAGCTTCTTGTCCCTTCAGCCTCTCTCTCTTCCTGGCTGTTTATCAAGTTATTAAACGGCCCAGTGAGCTGGGGTTGGAAAAGCTCCCTCGCAGAGCTCGGCTCTTGTTTGAACCCCCAGGACTATCTGGAGGGTCTGTGGGGACGAGGGGATGATCAAAGTGTCTCCTCCAGGCTCCCTGAAGCTGCCAGCCCCAGAGCTCCCACCCATCCATCCGTCTGAGGGGACAACCAAAGGCACCTCCCTAAATTTATCAGGGAGATTTTGCAGACACGGTTCAGAGGTGGGAACAGGGATCCTTTCCAGGCCATCAGTCCCACATGGTGATCAGCCTGGACAATGCAGGGAGAGTTATCAGTGCATCGAGGCCCTGTTGCATCCCTCTGCATCCCTGCCAGAGGCTGGGAAAGGCCTGGAATTCTCTGATACCAATCTTGTTTTCCCCTCCTCGCTGCATCCGCAGATCTCCATCAGGTCCCTCTGACCCACAGCCCCGTCCTAAGGGCTCAGATATCGACATCCCCTATTCCTTTGTGTTCCCATCAGCGCTGGGGTCCTATCTGATGTTGGGCAACCACATCTGGGGCAGGCAGGAGGTGGCTGCCAGCACACTTGGGCAGTTCTTGTGCCATCACTGCACGCCCAGCCCCGAACAGCACGACTTGGATGAATTCCTGTGTGTCCCCAGCATCCCCTGCTCCGCAGGGCAATTCTCTATAAAACCCAGCAGCTCCAGCCTGCCTGCACATCACCTCCTCCCTCCGAGGTCTGCGGCTTTCCTCTCTCCAGCCTTGTTGAGATCCCAGCTCAACTCCAGCCATGAAGTTCCTCTACCTGGTCTTCGCTCTTTTCCTCCTCTTCTCCCTGGCCACTCCAGGTAAGATGGGAAATGGGGTGGGATGAGCTTTATGCTCGTTGGGATTCTTTTGAAATAACTTTAGCTCAGTTCTTACCCTCTGAGGTGGCTGCTATAACCTGGGCAGGTATTTCAATTACTTTTTTCAAGGGACAATAATATGAGAACTACCTCGTTTGTGTAGGAATAATTGTAGGATTTTGTATAGGAATAATTGAGGTTAAAACTTTAGTGTCCAGTTTGGGAGTGAGCCCAGGACAGACAATTCTAAACAAGAGTCTGGATGTGGTCACTTCTCCTGGGGATTTGGAGAGTTTCATAGTGCTGGGGGAGAGTTTTCTGGCAGCTCAGTGTCTGTCAAAGCTCAGTCCCGGGTGTGTTTAATGGCTTAAGCTGAAAAAGGGTAGATTTAGTCTGGATATGAGGAAGAAATTCTTCCCTGTGAGGGTGGGGAGGCCCTGGCACAGGTTGCCCAGAGAAGCTGTGGCTGCCCCTGGATCCCTGAAATGTCCAAGGCCAGGCTGGACGGGGCTTCGATCAACCTGGGATCAGGGAAGGTGTCCCTGCCCGTGGCAGGGGGATGAGAACAAGGTGATCTTTAAGGTCTCTTCCAACCTAAACCATTCAATGATTCCATGATTCTGTGTTTGGTTTACTGATGTGACACAGCTGTTGCTGCTATTCTCTTCTTCTGAGACTCTAAAGCTCTTTGGTCCCTCTCCAGGAATCAAGAGGGGTTTTGGGGCTGAGATCTCCCAAAGGGGCATTAGAAACCCCCCTCAGATATCAATTCTCACCCACCTGGGGCAAGTCTTTCCCTTGGGCCACTTTTACCCTTTTAATGGTGAATATTTGGTGCCAGGCTGTTGTGGGGCCAATTTTAAGACCTTGGCAGCATCCTTGATGTGGCTTTTGCTGCTTTGCTCTGAGAACACTGATCCTTTCAGGAGAGGGACAAGGGAGGGAAACACCCATGGGCACAGGGGAACATCTTTATGAGCTTTGCTTTTGTGGTGTCTCTCAGGAGGGAAATGGATCTGCTTCCCTTGGGAGCCTCTTTTCCAAAGATAAGGGGAGAGAGGTGCACAAGGAGCTGCTCTGTGCCCTTCAAGGTCCCTGCCAGGTTTGGGGCTGGGCTTAGGGAGGAGTGTTGGACATGTGGGGGGACAGAGCAGGACCTCCCTATGAGCAGGGCCTGATCCTGCTGACCACTGCAACTGGGAGGGGGTGGGAGGGTATGGAAATGGGGAATGGGGATGGGGAAATGGGGAACAGAGGTGGGGAAATGGGGAAATGGGGAAATAGGGAACGGGGAACAGAGGAAATGGGGAAATGGGGAACAGAGATGGGGAAATGGGGAAGAGAAATGAGGAACAACCACTCTCCCTCTGCTCTTCCAGGCTGTGGGAAGGTAATGAAGACCTGTGCTCCGTTGGGGTACTGCTCCCCAAAGTGTCGTGTGACGGACATGAAATACACCTCTGCTGACTGCAAGTACTCGTGCTGCGTCCCACCCACCTGGAAGGGGAAATAGGAGCTGGAAAGGAAACATCTGGGGAAGAGGAGGCACCACGGTGGCCTTGGGAGCAGATTCCCAGCTGTCTGACCCAGCTGCCATCCCCTCCTCTTAAAAAATAAAACAAAACAAAAAAGGAGATGTAACTATGGCGTGTGTGGTGTGGTCACTGGTGTCCCCATGGCCCCATTAAAGCGTTCAAACAGGTTCCCCAAGCCCAGCCCAAAAGCTCAGCAGCGCCAAAAAAAGCCTAAACATCCACTGACAATGAGCTGCAAAACTTTGGGGGTCTGACAGGGTGGGGATTTGGGAATAAGGTGCTATTTTTCCTCATGACTTTGCCATGGCCCTTAACACAGCCCTGTGGAGACAGGAGATAATCTTTCAGCTCCTTGCTGCTTTTTCAGGTCAGAGGTTATCTGCAGATGTCTTTAAAAATGTGTGTGGCTCAGCCATGTCTCCTCCAAGCGTAAGACAGCCCCCTTCCCATGCAAAGTTCAGCAAGTGGGAAACAGAGAAGCAACAAGGCCCTCACAGATCCCATGCAATGGATTGGGCAGGGAGAGATCCCTCAGCGAATGCCACCATGGGCAACCATAGACTCCACGGGGAGAAATGAATATAATTTATGAAAATCAAAGTCGGGGAGGGAAATGAGGAAGGAAAAAAAACCTTAAAATTCCTTCCTCCCTGCCCAATGCTTCTTCCCAATCTGGGTGTCGCTCCCGAATTCTCTCCCTCCTCCCCTCAGCAGGGGAAATGGGGGCTGTGGTCAGTTGTCTCTGCTGCTCCTCCTTCCTCAGGGGTTGGACTCCTCACCCTCTTCCCCTGCTCCAGGGAGGGTCCTTTCTGTGGGGTCAGTCCCTCAGGAACAGGCTGCTCCATGTGAGTCCCCCATGGAGTCACAAGTCCTTCCAGGACCCTGCTCCAGCATGGGCTCCTCTCTCCACAGGTACACAGGTCCTGCCAGGACCCTGCTCCAGTGTGAATTTCCCATGGGGTCACAGCCTCCTGCAGGCATCCCCCTGCTCCAGTGTGGGGTCTCCAGGGGCTGCAGGTGGATCTCTGCTCCCCCATGGGCTGCAGGGGCACAGCTGCTTCTCCCTGGGCTGGGAATCCCAGCTCTGGTGCCTGGAGCAGCTCCTGCCCCTCCTCCTGCACTGACCTTGGAGCAAGGTTGTTCTCACATATTCTCACTCCTCTCTCCAACTGCTGTTTTGCATTTTTCCCCCTCTTTTCTTACTTCTGTTATCAGCTGCCACTGTCGCTGATGGGCTCAGCCTTATCCAGTGGCAGGTCTATCCTGAAGCAAATTGGAATTCGTAGAGGAGTCAGGGACCAGAAGAGCCATAGGGACTGAGGGATCATTTCCCATCTAGAGAAAGGACAGCTAGAGGGGTGCATTGGGAAAATTTGGGGCAGTTTAATCCTCTGCTTTATCTTCTCCTCTACTTCTCTAAGCAGTGGTTGCACTCAGTGCAGAGAGAGAGAACAACTGCAAATCCACAGGGCTTGGATCTGTTCAGCATCTCAGAGCTGTGATATCCAGCTGGAGGTGGAAGGAACCCCTTGTTCCCAGTCCCTTCACATGGACACCCTTGGAGCAGGAGCTTTTCCAGCTTTTGCTCCCCAGGGCAGGCAGCCCCAGCCTGCTGTCAGGCCATTCCAGAGGGAACAGCATCGTGCAGTGCCAACATTGTTCAGGCTCAAACATTCATTCCTTGCCAGGAACACAACCTGCAGTGTCTCTGCTTGGGTTCAGCCTCCTCTTGGACTGGAGGTGCTGAAGGAATTTCTTTGCTTCTCCACAAGGGAGAGGGAAATGTGGGAAGGAACACATCAGTCACGATCTGACATAAATGTAAGTGCCAGGACTTCTTTTTCCTCTGCCAGTAACCTGCTCTACTGAAAAGTGTCCCCACCCTGTCCTGTCCTGTCCCTGTCCCTGACCATGGCAGGGGCTTGGAAATAGATGATCTTTAAGGTCCCTTCCAACCCAAACCATTCTGTGATTCCGTGACTCTTCCCAGCCTGTGGGAAGGACACTTTGGGTGGGCAGTAGAGGCCTGAGCCTCTCTGGCCATCTCTGCCCTTGGCATTTTGCTATGTTCTGTTAATTTATGTGTAATGTTTACCTTCAGGCAGCCAGAGTATTCTTTTGATAGGAAAGACATTTCAGCTTGGTAACAACTTGCATGTCCATTGTCACAGCATGGGACTCTGGCAGAGGGTCTGGATCTTGACAGGCAGCTGGGAATGCCCAGGGTGGGATTGGCTGGGGTAGGACCAGTCCTCTCAGGCCTCTGTTTTGAAAGAGCTCTCAAACTCATTGCTTTAACCAATCACCACAAACATTCCTGCAAGCCAGCACCAGGTCCCCTGAACAGGGGGACAGTCCCAATTGCTGCCTTAAAAGTTTTGGCAGCCAGACTGAGAGGAACCAGCTCCCACAGGAGGGACGCCTGCACAGGGCACATGAGAGGCCTTCAAAGAGCCAAATGGGCACAGAGTGGACGTCTCATTGTCAGATGGCCACTGGGTTGGAGTGACATAAGGTCCCATTAAGCTGCAAACAATGTGTCCTTGGACACCAGCAAAGTCACGCTCCTCTTAACGCTGTCCTCTCTGTCAGGAAATGTCTATAAATATCAGGGTCTCCAGCCTTTCTCTTAGCAAGATCTCCCTGCAAGGCTGCATCCCAGAGCTGCTGCGATCCTGGTGGATATCCAGCCATGAGGGTCATCTACGTTGTCTTTGCTGTTTTCCTAATGGCCTTGATGGCCACCCCAGGTAAGGTGGAAAATTGTGTGGAGCAAAAATGAGAGGTAAGAGTGAGCCACAAAGGAATTAAGGTGAAAGTGTTCCAGGAAGTGTCCAAGGGAAGGCTGGATGGGGCTTGGAGCAACCTGGGAAAGTGGGAGGCATCCCTGCCCATGGCAAGGGGGTGGAACTGGATGATCTTTAAGGTCCCTTCCAAATCAAACCATTCTGGGATTGTACGAAAAAAAAGTTTCCCAGGGAAGTTGGTGTGGATGGTGGGTCCTGCATGGAGAATTATGGAGGGCTTGGCTCACGAGACTTTCGGAGCAGAGTTCAGCTTCGGAATCACCCCATCCTAAGACATCCAACACCTGGGGATCTCCATGGGAACTGGGTCCCATCATGGTCACTGGACCACGCTGGTGACCATGAGGAGTTAGTCAATGTAGATGTAGATCTTTCCTTCTTTCCACAGCCAAGAGCCAGCCCAAGAGGAGCTGCAGAGGGCACTGCTCCAGGACCTGTGGCAAAGGGGAGAGGGAGGAGTACACGGAGGACTGTGGCAGGATGCACTGCTGCCTGACACACAGGAAAAGGAAGTAGAGAGGAGGATGGAAAGTGATGTTTGCAGTGGTTTCTTCTTGTTTGGAAGAAACTTCGTTTCTTCTTTATTTTGTTCTTTTTTTGTTTCGTTGTTTTTTTTTTTTTTCTTGATGGAAATGGATTTTGGTCCTTTCAATAAAAAAGACCAGTTCTCACCCTGACATGTGCTGTGTGGTTCGTTGTCTTCTGAACAGTTGGGTGCAGAGGTCCAGGAAAAATCTGGTCAGTCTTGCCAGAGAGGTCCTTATCCATGGAGATGATGTGGTCAAATGCAAATACTGCCAGTTGAAGCCATTCCCCCTTTTCCTGTCCCTCCATGCCTTGTCCCAAGTCCCTCTCCAGCTCTCCTGGAGCCCCTTTAGGCTCTGGAAGGGGCTCTGAGGTCTCTCAGGAGCCTTCTCTTCTCCAGGTGAACACCCCCAGCTCTCCCAGTCTGGCTCCAGAGCAGAGGGGCTCCAGTCCTCACCCCCTGAACTGCCAATAATTTGGAAACGACCATGGCTGTGTGAGCAGCTCCATGTGGTGCCACAGGAACACTTGGAAGGCACAGGGTCGTTGGGATTGAGCTGCTGGAGGGTGAAGCAGGAGGGGAGAGGCACAATCTGTCACATCTCAGATACAGATTGGACCCAGCCAGGGTCAGGGCAGCCTAAAATCTGCACTGTGGCTTCTGAATCTGCCAACTGCCACCAGTAATTAAGTTTTGTCCCCAGAAAGAATTCAGTTTTGTCCCTTTATGTGCCATTCAGCCCTGTTTTGGAGTTGGCCTGATGGGGTAAACAGCCCATGGCATCCATGCTGAGTGACAAGGAGACTTCCCAAGAACACAACATGGGGAAAATGCCCTCCAGCTGCTCCTTCTCAGCTGAGGCAGCATCTCTGGGCATCACTGGGGACACGTGAAGGAGAAAAATCTGGTGAACATGGAAGTGATCCCTGACCCACTGGTGAGAGCAGAGCTGCAGCTGGCACAGGGTGCCCAGAGAAGCTGTGGCTGCCCCTGGATCCCTGGAAGTGTCCAAGGCCAGGTTGGACGGGGCTCAGAGCAACTTGGGATGGTGGAAGGTGTCCCTGCCATGGCAGGGGGTGGAACAAAATGATCCTTAAGGTCCCTTCCAACCCAAAAAATTCTGTGATTCCATGATCTCGGGCTCTTCTTTGCTCACCATTTCCTTGGAAAAGAAAGCATAAAAGAACCCAGATCAGCTTCATGGCTTGCTGATCTCAGCTCCCATTTGTCACTGTGACCTTCCTCCTAATGTCTCCAGGAGGAGCAGTTGGAAATCCCTGCTGGAGGGACTGTGCTGCCACTACACCTCGGTCCTGGGGGAGACTGGGTGGGTTTCCTGGAGAGGAGCTCACCATGGCTCAGGGAATTGTCTTCTGCAGATTTTTAAGGCCAGTTTTTCCTTCCATTCCCATCAACATCCTCAGCTGTGGACTCCAGTGTCACCCCCAACGGCACCTGCAAGTTGTGCTAAGCCCAGAGGAAAGGGCTCCCCTGCCTCTCTTTGAGAGGGTGGAAACAATGCTTTGCTCAGTTTTAATGCACAGCAAAGGGGAAGGATTTAAAAACTCAAATTAAAAAATGGATCACCACAGTTTAATCCGAGAAAAACAGAGACTACACTGTGGGTAGTGACAATTTCATCTTTTAGGGAGGTTGGGGTGGACAGGGATGAACGGAGCCTATTGAAGATCTAACTTGGTGCAGGTGTCAGTCCAAGTGCCAGGTGGGGACAACAGCAAAGGTGATCACCAGTAAGGAACAGGGATGGTGGAGGGATGGGGGGTTGCTCACACACCAGTGATAGTCTGGACACGGCCAGGTAATGCCAGCTGGCCTCAGGCCCAGCAAACAGGCCCTGGCACTGTTTAATGGACTGGAATAGACATCGCCAATGTGTCCAAGGCCATGGGAACAGAGACTTCTTTCTCTAGGACTGGTGGGGGAACAGAGCTGAGGGTGTTGGTTTGTATTTGTAGTTTGGTATCTGTAGTTTTCCACAGGCTGCAAATACAATGTGGAGAGAAGGGCAAACTGATAAAAGGGATGCTTGGAAAAGAATGGGATTTATATTTGTTCCCATCTTCCACTTCCAAGGTCTGGAGAGCTGCACGAGATGGGTGCATGAAGGGAAACCTCATTTCCAATCCTGACGAGCTCCTGCAATGAAAACTGAGGCAGAGTAAAATCTTTGGGAAGGAAGATGGGAATCTTGTGAGGGTGGGGAGGCCCTGGCACAGGTTCCCAGAGAAGCTGTGGCTGCCCCATGATCCCTGGAAGTGTCCAAGGCCAGGCTGGACAGGGCTTGGAGCAACGTGGGCTAGTGGAAGGTGTCCCTGCCCACGGCAGGGGGTGGAATGAGATGGTTTTTAAGGTCTATTCCAACCCAACCACTCTGTGACTCCGTGATTTCTTGAGGGGATGCACTGGAATTTTGTGGGTGGGTGACCAGTGCCTCTGTCACACAGCAAAGGCACCAGCAGACAGAACTCATCCCACCATCTCATTGTGTCCTCTGCAGGGAAGAACAATTTGGGAATAGAGATCACAGAGAGCTGAGAGCCCAGGCCAGTGTATTGCTGGCTCCTACCCTTCCCCCTGAAGCTCCCAATCCAAACACGCCCTCCCACAGAAGCTGCTCCAGGCACCATGGATAGTGAGGAATGCCACGGGAACAGCCCAGGATGCCAGCGAGAAGGCAACTTGGGTGATGTACAACCAAAAGAAAACCCAGATTCCTTCTCCAGGCAGGAACCAGCGCCAGGAAAATCCCGGCAGCACGGCTGGAAAGGCGGCTTTTAGCAGCTCTCTGCAGCTCGAGAGCCCCGTGTCCCACGGGCTGCGCCAGCCGCCGGGTCAGTGCTCAAGGTGAAACGCGTGCTCGTGGTCAGAGCCCAGGAGAAGACTTAGGGAAGGCTGCCATCTCTTGGATAACTGCAAAATGACGGCACCTGCCTGGGAAATGCTGCTCACGCACCCGAGGGATGCCGGCTCCAGCCTTGCCCGTGGAGAAGTGCAGGCTGAAGTTATTCCCGCTCTGCTCGTGCCCCCCGCAGGCCGATCCACGTCTTTATTTAGGGCAAACTGGGATCAGATCTGGGAATGAGCTGATTTTCCGTCTGGCTTTCCGTGCCCTTCGGCGGTGGCTGCCTCTGCGAGGCCGGGGCTGCACATCCGGAGAGTTTTATTTGACCCACCTTCAACCTGGCTGCCTCAGGTCCTGCAGGGCACACACTGTGCAACAGGTGCCTCTAGACTTGGGACAGCCTTTCTGGGGTCTCTTTGCCCCTCCCTGCTGCACTCAGGTGGTTCCAGGGGCTCCTTTCAGCTTTCCACAGGAACCCTTTTGGTATTTGCAGCGGCCACACCTGCTCTGTCAAGCCCGGAGGTGCAAACCCTGTCCTCCTCTGGTTCCCTGTCCCCAGGGTCCCCTCCACCGCCCTCTCTCCCAGATCCAGCTGCATCCCAGCACCTGCCTGCCTGGTGGCCCACTTTCCTGCAGATTAAACATTTGTCTAATGGCCATAAGCTGCTTAAACATGTCTTGGGCAAAGCCCCTTTGTGAGTATCCCGAGAATAAATGGCTTCCTGCTGGGACCACTGCTATGCCCCCACTCCAAAGCATTTCTTATGGATGCCTCCTCTGTTTTCCTTCCCTTTTGTGCCTCCAGTCTGCTCATCTCCTTTCCAGGAGTGAGGAATTTACCCCATCGTGGACAAAGGGAAATGGCCCGTGTTACATGGCCAAAGAAAACCCCCAGTCCTGCTTCCCTGTTCTGCCCTGCTCCATCTCTCCAGGATATCCCAAAGCATGCCCCTCCCTCCAATCCCATGTGTGTTCACCCAGCCAGCCAACACCACAATGTTTAGGATTTGCCAATGCCTGAGTGTGCAGCACTTTCTAATTAGCCTGACAAAAGCCAAATAAAATCAGAGCCAACACATCCAGTGCTTCCAGGGTTTTCCACCCCCACATGCCTGTCAGCTCTGCATGTCCACTGTTTGTCCTCCCTGCCACCTCTGACCAAGCTGTGACCTTTAACCTAAAGCTAAAAAAGCATGAAATACAAATAAAGTGACTGTCCTAAATCTGTTTTTATTTTTGGCAGGCATGGGAAGAGGATCAAGCTGACCAAGACTGGGAATATTTGCTCCAAACAGTAAAAATTGTGATTTTTTTTTTTCAAAAGGAACTTTGTATCAGTTTTTGCCTCCTGAGGATGTGTGACATAGACCCCTCTGCTGCATCCCTGTTTTCTTATTTAAAAACAAATGCTGACTCTAAAATCCCAGTGATCTTCCCATGCTCTGAACACCCAGCACATAAATAACAGAAAGGACCCAAGCACTTGGAACAAGGCAAGGAATTCCAGCAACACCCTGTGCCCTAAAATCAAGGGGGATTCATCCAGGGCTTATGCTGCTAGAGGAGGTGATGCTAAGCTGGGGCTCCTAAGCCATGGCTCCTTGGATATTAGAGAAGGAAAGAGTGTGGGGGAGGTGACTGGGATGGAGAAATAGGGAAAGGCTTAGCAATGCCAGGTTTTAGAGTATCTTGGGGGCTGGTGACTGTCATTCCCCTTGGGAAAGAGTGCTCTGGTAGGAGGGAAGGACTCGTGGGCTGCATGGAAAGGTGAAAGAGGCAAAGTGATGCTATTGTCCCAAAAAATGTTCTGCTTTTCAGCTGCAATGTGGGGTCCCCCCCTGGTGTTGGGAACCCCAAAGTTTTGGGGGCCTGTCCTTCAGCTCTCAGCATCCATGGCGCTGCAAGGGCTGGGAGAGAGCAGGAAAGGTCCTTGGGAAGCAGCACAGTGGCACAAGGGAGAAGTGGAGGAGGGAAGGGAAGCGGGATGGCCGCAAGGGTGGGAGGGATGTGGACAGGAGGAGTTCCAGGAGCAGAACACGAGCAGAGGATGGGAAGGGAATGGTTACATTGACCAAGGTGATGTGGTGGTTTCACCAGTACCCCTGGATTTGGCACAGGGAAGGGCTGGGGAGGCTCTGGAGCTGTGGCTTGAAGAGGGGAAAAATGGATGGAGGAATTGTGTCAGGGAATAAAGGCAATTGGTGCAGTGTCTGTATGACCAAGAGGATTTAGAGACAGACCACCTGGTCTGGTCTGGGTGTCACTGGAAGGGAAAAGTCACACCCCACAGGTCTTGGGGCCACTCCCAGCCCAACAGGTGGCCAAACAGCCCTTCTGGAATCCTTGGAAGGGCACTTGCAGCATTTTCACCTTGAGCTTGTCTTGGATCACCCACCAGTCACACACCCAGCTCCTGCTATTCCCCTGGAGAGTGGATTCAGGCCTTCAGTCCTTACATGTGATTAATGACCCCAGGGATAACTACTGTGTAGGACCAGAGCACCTCAGAGCACCCAGGCTCTCTCCAGAGATTTATAAACCTCTCAAGAGATTTACAATTTAAACATGGTCTCATGCATGCCCCAAAGCCAAGACAGAGTGGCCAGTTGGGCTGGATCTGCTATTAAACTTTCTCAGCCTTCAAAACAGGATGATCCCTCCAGATGGTCCATTGGGAATGGTCCCTTATCCATGTTAACTCCTGAGTTTCCCAGGTTATTCCAGCCAGTGTTCCACCTGAGCTGAAACAAGCAGTTCAGCAGTAGGGGTGATTTTCTGTGCCCCAAATTATTTCATTCCCAGTTGTAGCCATACCCCCAGGGATTTTAGTTCCAGTAGGGTGGGGACAGTGGCCACATGGCCACAAGGACCAGGAGCAGAGCAAAGATCTTCACCAGCAGTGTCAGCTCATAAAATATGAGGCAAAATTGTAACTCATGCAAAGATAAGAATCCTCTTTTTTGCTTTAAAAGTGAAAATGCTGGAACTGAGTAATTACTCCAGGCCTGGCTAACGAGTCAGAAAGCATCAGGCATTTCTGAGCAGTGCTGGATGAGGGACCGACGGGGCTGGCTGGCATTTCATCCCAGCTTCCTTTCACTTGAGCAATCCGCTCCGGAGACTCTTGCTTTAGTCACTTTTACGGCTCCTTGCACTCAAGGCTGCAGCAGCATGTGCTGGAAGAGATGCTAAATGTTATTTTGTGGCATTGTTTTTCCTAAAAGTAATGTTTTTTCCTTCTCCTTGAATAGGTCTTTCTTCTGATACCTGGTGCATTTTCACTGAGAAATGCAACCTCTGGCCAAATTGTACTCAGAATCCCTGAGTTTCTTCTTGTCTTTCAACTTCCCCTGAAGTTTAAAGGGGTGAACTCATCATCTTCCCTCTTCTGCTGGGTCTCAGATGGCGTCAACCCTTGAAATTACCTTCCTTGCTTTTTGCCATCAGAGGGACCTGGGCAGGCTGGAGAGGTGGGTCCATGTGAACCTCACCAAGTTCAACAAGGCCAGCTGCAAGGTCCTACACTTTGGTCTGGGCAATCCCAAGCACAAGAACAGGCTGGGAGGAGAATGGGAAGAAGGACTTGGGGGTGCTGCTGGATGAGACCTGGACATGACACAGCCATGATCATGTCCTGGGCTGATCCAACAGCGTGGGCAGCAGGGGAGGGGGGGTTCTGCCCCTCTGCCCCTCTCTGGTGAGACTCCACCTGCAGAGCTGCCTACAGGACTGGGATCCAACAGCAGAAGGACATGGAGCTGCTGCAGAGAGTCCAGAGGAGGCCACGGAGATGCTCCAAGGGCTGGAGCCCCTCTGCTCTGGAGATGGGATGGGAGAGCTGGGGGTGTTCACCTGGAGAAGGCTTCAAGGAGAGACTTTTACAGAGACTAAAGGGGCCCCAGGAGAGCTGGAGAGGGACTTGGGACAAGGGATGGAGGGACAGGACACAGGGAATGGCTTCCCAGTGCCAGAGGGCAGGGCTAGATGGGATATTGGGAAGGAATTCTTCCCTGTGAGGGTGGGGAGGCCCTGGCACAGGGTGCCCAGAGAAGCTGTGGCTGCCCCTGGATCCCTGGAAGTGTCCAAGGCCAGGTTGGATGGGGCTTGGAGCAACCTGGCATAGTGGAAGGTGTCCCTGCCCATGGCAGAGGGTGGAACTGGATGATGTTTAAGGTCGCTTCCAGCCCAAACCATTGTGGGATTCCAAGATTATTTGTATATTTTCCCAAACATACCTGAGATCTTTGCCCAGAGAAGCCAAAGGATGTGTTGGACATTTCATGGGTGATCTTCACCTGTGCTCCAGGGTGCCAGAACACCCTGAGGAGCTGCACAAGTTTATCTAGTTTCAGGAAAGAAAATGGCCAAAAATCCAAAAATGTCTTGTAAAGACAACAGAAGAGTTTGAGGATACTCAAACAAAAAAAGAGGAGGAAACAACAGACCCAAAATTCTCTTTCCATTTTTCCCTGCCCTGTATAATACAAGTCACTGGATGTCACTCGGTGAAGTCCAATGGAGGAGCAGGAATTCAGAGGTCCCTCCGTTGTGTAAAGCCAATTTATGGACTTCACTGCCAAAGAAGGTCACGGAGTCAACTGCTGTGACTGGATAATTGCATGACCACGAACATTTGCAGCTCTGCATGCGAAGATCCTGTAATAAAGGTAATCAAATCTCATGCTCCAGCGCATAAGTGGATCTTCGGCAGCAGCCGGGGAAGAGCTTTTCCACCCGCACACCCAGAACTGTGCAGTCACTTTGGAGCCCAATGGAGGCAACCTTGGGAGCCTCAGGTTTTGGCCTTCGCCGGAGGCAGGAAGGAGGGTTTGATGAGCTGGTGGTCTAAGTGGGAATGGCAATTCCTGTGCAGGAGCTGGGGAGATCACGGAAGGGGCCGGGTGTGATTGGTGTGCTACAGCGAGTCACTGCGCACTAGGAAATCCACGGCTCAGGAGATCGCCCCCAACAGCAAACCCTGGCCTGGAAAAGCACCACAGGGCACTTATGCAATCGAGTCTGAAACACCCTGGGAGACTGCAGGTGACACTTTGCCCAGTTCAGGAGTGAGGAGTGATGAAGGAGTCCTCAGACATGCCCAGAGATGGTGTGGACTCCCCATCCCTGGAAGTGTTCCAGGCCAGGTTGGACAGGGGTTGGAGCAACTTGGTCTGTGAGAGGTGTCCCTTCCCATGGCAGGGGGGTGGAATGAGATGGTTTTTCAGGTCCTTCCAACCCAAACCATTCTGTGATTCTATAATTCCATCCTCAGCAAACACTGAAACACTGACCTCCATCCCATGACGAGCTGTTGGTTTCCATGTCAATGAAAAGCCCAGCCACAGTGCTATCACTGCTTGTGGTACCCTGTGCAGGGCCAGGAGTTGGATTTAATGGTCCTTGTGGGTCCCTTCCAGCTCAGGATATTCTATGATTCTACTGCAAACCAGAGAGGAAACATAACACTCTGGTTAGTGCATTTATGGGGGTCAAGGATTGGGATCTACATGTATTTACGTGGATAAATCAGGGAAATCAGATGCAACTGTGCAGTCCCACCCTAGCTAAGATTTCCAACATATGCAAGAGAAAAAGATAAAATTGCAATTAGAATCCTAGAATGGGTTGGGTTGGAAGGACCTTAAAGGTCATCTTCTTCCAACCCCCTGCCACGGGCAGGGACACCTCCCACTAGCCCAGGTTGCTCCAAGCCCTGTCCAGCCTCACCTTGGACACTTCCAGGGATCCAGGGGCAGCCACAGCTTCTCTGGGCACCCTGTGCCAGGGCCTCCCCACCCTCACAGAGAACAATTTTTTTTTTTTAATGTCTGGGGGGAAGAAGAAGGCACAGAAAAGATCCATCTTGGAGAAAAGGGCATCCAGCTATAATGCAAAAACTGCTCAGACAAAAATGCCCTATGTGGGGATGTGGGGGACCCCAAATTAGTGCCCTTCAAACCTAAACATCCAAGCAGCTGCATCTTTGATTACAGGGCCCAAGCTCTGCATCAGGAGGCTGTGAAAGCTGTGATTTCTGCGGGTCAGCACGGGCTGGAGCAGAAATGGATGTTTCCCAGCAAGCAGAGAGCTGTGAAATATCCTATTGAAAGCCAGCGCCGGGGATCCGCTCCCATCTGATCCACCGCAATTTCGCACAGTGGTGGAGGTTTTCACACGTAGCAATAAAGAGTGATTTTGGGAGGCAAATAGCTGAAAGAGCAGAAGCACCTGGAAATGAAGGTATCACCTCTGGTCATGATTGCAGCTCCCTGACATCGGGAGCCAGCACCAGGCAGGCACAGGATTTCCCAGCGGGGCCCAGCTGCCAGACTGTTACTCTGCCTTCACACTGTCAAACACACCCGGATCCGCAATTCCCCGAGCTCTGGGGGAAAGGACGCAGGGATCCATGGAAAACAGGCTTTGCTGCAGTGCTGTGAGAGCCATCGATCATCTCTGTCCACAAAGCCAACACAGCCCACTCGGGGAGAGTGTTTTGGGGCCACATCCAGGCTCTGAAAAAAGGAGATGTCCGGGGAAATAGGTGCAGAGGAGGCCACAAAGATGATCTGAGGGCTGCAGCACCTCTCCTAGGGAAACAGGAGGAAAAAGCAGGGGTTGTTCAGTCTGGAAAAGGAGACCTTATTGTGACCTTCCAGTAATTAAAGGGAACTTACAAAAAAAAGAGGGAGAGGGACTTGGGACAAGGGCATGGAGTGATAGGACTAGTGGAGAGGCTTCAAACTGACAGACAGAAGAGTTAGGAAGAAACTGTTCGCCAAGAGGGTGGGGAGGCCCTGGCACAGGGTGCCCAGAGAAGCTGGGGCTGCCCCTGGATCCCTGGAAGTGTCCAAGGCCAGGCTGGACAGGGCTTGGAGCAGCCTGGGATAGTGGGAGGTGTCCCTGCCCATCACAGGGAGTGGGAAAGGGATGATCTTTAAGGCCCTCTCTATCCCAAACCATTCCATAATTCTGTTTCCCAGCAGTGATGCCCCCAAAGGAGTTTGTGGCACAACTCACCTGTTGAGACCCAAGCTGTGATAGAGGGCTTTAGATGGGAAACTCAGAGATGAATACATCCCCATATGGCAGGAAAAATCCAAGGAGTGGATTGACTGAGAGGCCAATGCACAGCCTGGATGGATGAATGAACAACAGAGATAGAAAATACATTGAAAATGCTGAGATCCCTCCTAAAGTTGGATGGCTCTCATGGCTTCAACCCTCAGGTGAGTTCCAGCTCCCAAGTCACCCTCTACCATCACCCTCATTAAGCAATTCAAGGTAGACTTGACGGCTCAGGAGGAAGCTGTGAGGTCCTTCTGCACACATTTTCCCCTGCAAAAACAGTGTCAGCTTGTGTGTCCTGCAGTGACAGGGGTGTCTCCTTGCACTGCCCTCTCTGTACCTAGGAAGTTGTCCTTTGCAGGGGAAGATCCTGATTCAGCAAAACGTTACACCCAAAATGAACCTGAAGCCCACCTGTGCTCCTTGAAACAAGTGGCACTGAGAGCTGGTTTGAATATTCTGCCACACAGACACGTCTCAGGATTGAGACACGATAAGGGATAAGGATTTAAATGTTTTGTTTAACCAAGAAGTGATAGAAGAGCTGCTGCCAAGGAGGTGGAAGCAGCAGTGTATATGATATGAGCAGTCCAAGGGTGTTGGATTCCCTGTGAGAAACTTGGAGCAAGGAACGGGCTGTGTGCTTGTCCCTGGAGTGTCACCAGACTACCCCAGCTCCTGAAAACAGGGGTTTGCTGCCTCTCACCCTGCTGGCCTGACCACCTGCCATCAAATCCTCCAGGCAGCTGGTAGCTGCAGCCACACTGAGGAGGGGAACTTGCTCACGGGACTGGAACCGGTGGCTTCTCCCTGGAATGTTAATTAATGAACAGCCACGCTCCAGGCGTGCTGCATCCTCACAGCACCTGGTGCAGCGGTGACTTGAAAGAGCAATGAGTGCCATTCTCCTGGAGAGATTTCTTGGGGGGATTTCTGACCTGTCCTAAGCAGGATCAGCAGGATCATAGAATCCTAGAATGGCTTGGATTGGAATGGATTTAAAAGCTTATCTAGTCTGACCTGCCATGGGCAGGGACACCTTCCACCATCCCAGGTTGCTCCAAGCCCCGTCCAACCTGGACTTGGACACTTCCAAGGATCCAGGGGCAGCCACAGCTTCTCTGGGCACCCTGTGCCAGGGCCTCCCCACCCTCACAGCCAACAATTCCTTCCTGATCTCTAAAATAAACCTCTCCTAATTTAAAACCATTCCCTCTGCCATTCCCAGGACTGTTCTTCTTGTTCAGGTCTATGAATTAAGTCTCTACTGAATCACAGAATCATGGAATGTTTTCTTTTGGAGGGGGCCTTAAAGAACATCCAGTTCCAACTCCTCGCCATGGGCAGGAACACCTTCCACTAAATCAGGTCACTCGGATCCCTACCCAGCCAGGTATTGAACATCTCCAGAGATGGGGAGTCCACAGCTTCTCTGGGCAACAACAGGGAAGAAAACATCTCAGAGGAATGGGAATTCTTTCCTCTCTCAAGGTGAAATATCACAGGAGCTGCAGAGCTACTAGTCAAGGCTGCACAATCTCTGCTGGAGGTGGAAGGACAATTAAGAACTTTTTGGGTCAAGGTTGGTCTCATTCAACAGGCCCAGTTTTGCAGTCTTCACCTGGACAGTTGTCCCATTGCAAGTACAGTGATCTGTAAGATTTGGATCAAGAGTTATTGTTTGCTGCTGTTTCAGCTTCTTTTTCCCTTTTTTTTTTTAAATCGCCTTTCCATTCTGCCCTAAAAATGCCAGAGCTTGTTATCCTCTCCGAGACTCAACCTGAGCATTTGTGCCACACACTCCCTCGTGCCCTTTCCGATCAGCATAACCAGCAGAGAACTGAGTCCCTCACACTTCTCCTTGCTGTCTTCCAGTTTTACTTGACCTCCATGGGATTCCCTCTGTCCTGCAGTGCCCATCCCCTGAGCAGAGCAGGAGGTGGGTTTCTCTGGTTCTGGCTGGGCTTCCCATGGGAGATGCCACAAAGAGCACTTTGTGACACTTCCCAAAGACCAAACACACCATTCCTGGCTCTCTGGCAACCCAAGCAGCAAGACTCGAAGTGTCAGCTAATCAAAACATCTGTCTGTGAGCACGGCTCTTTTCACTCTGTCTGGTCTGGGTTGCCTTTCACTAATTTCACTCCTCTAAAAGTTAAATTTCTGTTCAGTCAGCAGAAAAAACATGGGCACCTCCAGACCAGAGTGTGGTTCCTCCTGTCCCAAAGTACATGCCTAAAACAGGGAGAGGAATTACCTTCCAGTTGTTCTGACATCCTCTCCAAATCCTCCAGAGAAACTCTGAGTGATCAGCTTGAACAAGAAATATGTCCAACTTCTAGATGGCTAAAACAAGGAGAGATGAATTCCCACACCTGGCTTTGTGTTCAGGAACCTCACAGGGAAGAACAATTCTTCCACTGCTTTATTAAGCAATCTTCAAGCTTATTTATCTCTTCCTTCCAGTCTCTTTAAATGCCACTGAAGTTGCTGTCATCACAAATCAGAGTCACCAGAACTGCCTTTCAAAGCAAAACTCCAAACTGAGAAGAAAAGACATCACTGTGAAGCAAACCCCGACGGGTTGTGTATTGCAGGGACAGGAGCACGGGGGCTGCTCCAGCCTCTCCTCACCGTGGGCCAAAATGGTCCTGTGCATCCTCCCGGGGAGCAGGGTGCCCCAGGAGCACTACAGCAGATGGACTGCTTCAAATTTTTGGGCTTCAGGAGGAATTTCTTTACAAAAAAGGTTGTTAAAAATTGGGACAGGCTGCCCAGGGAGGTGGTGGAGTCACCTTCCCTGGAGGTGTTCAAGGAACAGCTGAAAGTGACACTGAATGCTCTGGTTTAGTTGACAAGGTGGTCAGAGGTTGAACTTGATGATCTTTGAGGTCTTTCCCAACTTGCATGATCTTGTGAAATCAAGGATTCACCTCATATTTTCTCCCCACTGTTGGCCATTAGCAAGGTCCTATAAGAAAAGTAACATCAGGGAAAACACTTGGTTATCCTTAGTAATTCCGCTTTCCACCATTTTCACCCCAAAGGACAACTTGAATTCATTGCCTCAAACGGGCTTTTCTTCCTAGTTCATATTCCGGAACAAACTAGCAGTTGTTTCCTATTCCCAGCCCTCGAGTCCTCCAGGATTTTACAGGCTGTGCAGGAGATGTCCCAAGTCCCTCTGGAGAGGTTTGTCACTGTCCAGCCTTGGCAGCCACGTGTCCCAGAGCTCCTCACGCCCCAGCAGTTCTCATGCAGTGACTTCTTCCCAAGCTCTGGCATCAGTGGGGATCAACTGGTGCTCCCCAGTGGCGGCTGATCAGCTGCTAAATGGAGATTTGCTCCAGGAGAAATGTGCACCAACCCCAAGGTGATGCTGCAGGATGTGGTTTGAGTCCCCAGTGATTCCAGGCTGGACAGCGAGATTTGGGAATGGTGATTTATAAAAGAGCTGGAAGAAGCGAAGCAGAAAAGAGCTGAGGGAATAAAAGGGGTTTTTATGTTTTTCTGGTTTCTTGAGGAAACAAGGCTGGGGAGATCACACCCTCAGAGTGCCCATCTCTGATTTTCTGTGTCTTTATCATTCCTACCTGATCCAACAACTCCTTCATCCCTCCAACAGTTTCTACTAGACCCCAAGGAGACAAAAGACATCCTATCAATGTCTTCTCCCAGGTAAAGCTGCAGATGACAAGCACAGCTGCCAAATAAGGGAATTTTTAAAGCCACTCCTTGTTCAAACATTGTTGATTTCACTTTACTTGGGGATGGGCTTTGAGGACGAGGCTTTGAGCAAACTCATCTGGAGGAAGGTGTCCCTGCTCATGGAACCAGATGATCTTTAAGGTCCCTTCCAACCCAAACCATTCTGTGATTCTATAATTTGTTTGGATTCTTTTTTTTTTTCCCAATGAGTGTTTTTGTTTGATTAAAACCAAGCTGCATCCCCAAAATACATCTATACATTTTAATTATCATCATACAACATTGCTCTGCTCATGGGTTCTGTGTGATGAACTTAATGACATTCCCAAAGTATTTGCCATGTGCTGGTTAATTGCAACTCTTAACCAGGAAAAGAGGACTTGGGAAAGGGTGAGAGAATGGACACATTCATACCTGAAAAACCTATTTGAAAATAAGCTTCAATGGCTATTCAGGTTTTTGAGCAGAAAACTCACTCTGTAAGTGCCACAGTTGAACACAATAAAATTGAAATTCATTTTCAGCATCAAAGAAACACTGCTATAAATCCTACTGTGAACTCAAAGGTAGCAATGCCAGGTGTCTGGGTAGCAGGGATGTTCAGAGGGCTTTCCAGATGTCTCTATCAAGAGCAGCCCTGGGAGAAGGACTTGGGGGTGCTAATGAGAGGCTGGACATGCTCTGGCCCTGAAACCCCCTGTGCTGGGCTGATCCCACAGCGTGGGCAGCAGGAGAGGGGGGGATTCTGCCCCTCTGCCCCACTCAGGTGAGACCCCACCTGAGTTTCCAGCCCAGGAAGGACATGGATTGGAGTGAGTTCAGAGAAAGCCACCAGAATGACCAGAGGATGGGGCATCTCTTCTAAGAGGAAAGGTTGAGGGAGTACGGATTGTTCAGCCTGCAAAAGAGAAGGCTTTGGGGTGACCTAATTGTGGCCTTCCAGTGTCGAAAAGGAGCCAACAGGAAAGTTGGAGAAACACCATTTACAAGGGCCTGGAGTAAGAGGACAGGGTTTCACACTGACAGAGAGTAGGGTTAGAATGGATATTGGAAAGAAACTGTGAGGGCGGGGAGGCCCTGGCACAGGGTGCCCAGAGAAGCTGTGGCTGCCCCTGGATCCCTGGAAGTGTCCAAGGCCAGGTTTGGACAGGGCTTGGATCAATGTGGGCTAGTGGGAGGTGTCCCTGTCCATGGCAGGGGGTTGGAATGAGGTGGTTTTCAAGGTCTGTTCTAACCCAACCCATTCCATGATTCCATGGTTCTATGAACTCACGTTGTATCATGAACAACCCTTGAAAAAACTTTGTTGTCCTTGGTAGCACGGTCCAAGCTTGGTCTTTGCTGCTTTACCCTGGATTTGGAGTAGGGTTTTCTTCTCCTAAGGTCAACAACAGGTGCTTCTCCCCAGAGCAGGAAACAAAGTCCAGTTTCTTTCCTGAAGCAGAATTCCCTTCTCCACAGGCACTTGAGGAGCAGCTCTGCCAACACAGCGACCAACTCTCCTTGGCAAAGGTAAATCTCCCCCACCAGTGCATCGCTGCTGTCTGAAGGTGGCCTGACAAATCCATTGACACGACATAAGGAGAGATTTAGGAGAGGTTTGGGAGCATAATAAATGAATCCCCCATCGAGGCGACACTACGTTTCTTGGATCTAGCAAGCAATCACAATAAGCCCTTTGGATTACTTGAGACAAATGCCTGTCTGTGCAACAAATCACCACAGATTGCTTATGACAGCCAAATGAGACGTCCTTTCAGAACATCACCAGCAACTCTCACAGCTCTGGAGCACATTATACAGCAGGAGTTAAGAAATCTTAAGAAACCACATCACCTCTTTTGGGTCTTCTTTCACAGGATAAGGACAAGTGACTTCTAACCTGCTCTTCCAGGGCAGCTTGGCCAAATTGTTTGCTACAAGGCATTAGAGCTTTTGTGTTGTCTTTGACATTCCAGGTTACTAAAGGATTATATCCATAGACTGTGGTAATCCCTGAATATTTAGAAAATACACACACGGCTCTCCAAACACCAGACATCTGCCCCATGGCACTGCACATCTGCCATTGCCGTGGATTTTTGAACAATTTCCTTTGATGAGCAGGTTTATTCCAATGGAAATCGACAAATGAGAACGGCTCCCGTTCCCTCTCCACGGCTGTGCCGAGCCTGCAGTTTTGTAGCTTAACATTTTTATCCAAGACAAAACATGCAGTCAGGCTCTTTGGACATCACACAAACACACATAAATGTTGAAAGGTAAATAGGTTGGATGCACACATGCACACACACACACACACTCTCACTGAAATCTCTGCTAAAAATCTGCCGCTGAAACGAATACATATTTTTTAAATCAACATTTTTTAGAGACACTGACTGCATCTTCAGAGCAGAGAACACATTATTTTGTAGGCGTTTTCAGCAGCATAATACCAACCCCTATTTTTAACTATTGACTAATTACCAGTAGATCTTAATTACATGGTGTGTGGAGGCACTAATAAGTTTACAAATCTGCCAACAACATTAAACACATATGTCTTTGCAAGCATTAGCCTCTCCCTCTTATTTTTTAAAACCTTTTCTCTTTTCCCCTCCTCTAATTTGGCAGCAGAAGATCCTGGAAAAGGCTGTAATTGTGGCTGATTAGAAGGCGAGCATCTAAACACCCTTGTGGAAAAAAGAATGGCTCAAAGCACGAGGAGGAATGAAAAGAGAAGCCAGCAGAGCCTGGAGAATTTGGATTTTCAGCAGGGTGAGAGAAGGGTTGACTTTGGAGGCGTTAACTTTTGTCTTCTCTGCAAGATTCGTGGAGCCATGTGCAGGTTTATTTAATAACTTTGTTTAGGAAACAGTGGCTTGGAGCAATCTGGTCCATGGGAGGTGTCCCTGCCCATGGCAGGGGGTTGGAATGAGATGATCTTCAAGGTCCTTTCCAACCAAACCATTTTGTGAAGATTCTTTGAGAAGAAGGATGGTGTTATTTTATGCATTTAGGTTTAATATTCTTATGCAAAATGTAACTCGACAGGAGCTGCCCCTGTGTTCTGCTTTGCTGGGTTATGGCACAGTGCAGCCAAATCCATCCCAGAGGGATTTTCTGACAGGGTTTGTCCCTCTGTTCAAGAATTTTGACACAGTTTTTGCATGCTCAGCTCCTCAGAAATGTTTTACACAGCAACTGACTCCAACATTGACCAAAACACCTTTCAGACCCAGACCCCACAAAGCTGCCCACCCCTGCAGGCTCTTTCAACAGCCTTGAGGGGAGCGAAGTTTGAGACTTGGGATGCTCCTCTTGTGCAGGGTCTGTCACTGGGGCAGAGGGCTGTAGGTCTGCAATGTTCCCATTAAATCCACTTCTGGCTGAAGTTTGCCCAGTTCCAGAGAGAGGATTCATGGAGATCCAGGAGGCAAAGAGGTCACTGCAGTCAACTGACCCTCTGGAAGCCACAAACTTCCATCGTCTCCTTAAAACTTGGTCAAGAGGGAATGGCTTTAAACTGCCAGAGGGCAGGGATGGATGGGATATTGGGAAGGAATTCTTCCCTGTGAGGGTGGGGAGGCCCTGGCTCAGGGTGCCCAGAGAAGCTGTGGCTGCCCCTGGATCCCTGGAAGTGTCCAAGGCCAGGCTGGATGGGGCTTGGAGCAATCTGGGATGGTGGAAGGTGTCCCTGCCCATGGCAGGGATTTGGAAGGGGATGATCTTTATGTTCCCATCCAACCCAAACCATTCTGGGATTTTATGGTTGAACTCAAGTGCCCTCAACTACAGAACTGAACATGTAAAAGTCTGATGGCAAAGACTTCCACGTGTTCTTCCATCAGTTGAGTTTCTGACAAAAAGGAGCATCACCCTAAAATCACCCTCAGCAGAAGTCTCTGCACACCCAACAGCACTCACCCCAACAGGTGATCACTTGTGGAAGGTTTGATGTTGCTTTAGAAGCTATTTAGAGGCAATTCAAAATATCAAAGTGTTATTAGAAAAAATAAATTACAGTGGAATTGTATAGGCTGATTTTTAATAAAAATAATTCCAGTAATTTGACAAGAAGCAAAATTAATCTTCTCTTTCCAAGTGCAAGTACAACCAAAGGGTGAAGAATGTCCACATTCTTGGAATAAACACTGGGGATGCTTTTAGTCTGTGTCCACGCTGCTGCTGATCTCCCGAATGATTTGCCATGGAATCACTGGATAAACTTGAGTTTTATGACTCCATAAATGAGAGCAGGTGTCTCCTTTGCACATCCATATTTCTAAATGCAGAAGGGTATTTCTGTCTGGGATGATTCAGTGTTTATATTTACACGGTGGAGGAGAGGAGATTATTGTCATTTGCATTGATGAAGGAGGTAGTTGTCACCTTCCAGTTTTTCCATATTGAATCTTTGTTAGCAAATAACATGTCTTGAGTAAAATGAGAGCAGGAGATAATTTAAATGGGCACCACACTTAGCCCTGGCAATGAAATTACAGAAGTGAATCAACATGAAAGCAGAATAATTTTTTTTTTCTCAACAATTTAGGTAATTATGGACAAGGCAGGCATCAGTTTTCCCTGCAAAGAAACATAACCAGTTACTCTGGTGTCTTAGGGCAAAACTTCAGTTCGTTAATTAACAGATTCAGAAATATTGTGTGCGCTGGCAGATGGAAGAAATGATAAGAGCACTTGGCAAAGCTGGAAATGCTGGTGATTGCACAGATCAGAAAGCACAGAGTGTGCCTGAACCAGGACTTCAGAATAGCCAGACTTAATTCTGACATGCTGTCTGAAACAGCCACATGATAATTTTTGCCATAGAGATGAGAGACTTTCAGCATCCATTTCAAGCTGGGCAAATCTAATCTGAGTTATTAAATGACCTGTGCAAAGCCAAATTAATCAAAAGCATTTAAAAACAGAGAAGGGGAATTGGTGATGCTTTTAATATGGTGGGAGAATAAAAGGAAGAAAGAAATAGAGTGTTTGTTATCCTACAAAAAAATAGTTTTGCTCTGTTATGGAATAAAGAGTGTTTATGCCCCATCTCCTTACACTTAATGCCAAGTGGCAGAGGCAGGTGAATGGATCTCCCTAAAACAGGTAAAAATTCCATGTTGCTGCCTGAAACCAGAGCTCCAAAAGGAGCTGAGTCAGGAGAGGACAAAGTCATGGGATGGGAAGATCCCTGGCAGGGGATTGGAATTAGACGATTTTTAAGGTCCCTTCCAACCCAAACCATTCTGGGACTCTACGTTCCTGCTCAGGACCAAAGTGGTACAAATGGTGGTTGAAGTGGAGCCAAGGTGGGGGGAGAAGATTTACTGAGTGCAAAAGGACACAAAAATGAGAATCCCATGTGGTTCATGGGGAGAAGAGAAGGGCTGCAAAGGTGTCACCAACACAGAATTAAAGAATATCCAGAGATGGAAGGGACGCAAGAGCTTCATAAAAATCCAACTCCTGGCCCTGCACAAGACAACTCCAAGGTTCATGCCATAAACAATAGGAATAAAATGGAAATTCTGTCCTCAGGATGGAAAAGGAGAAGAAAAGCATGGAGACCTGGTGTGCACAGAGCTTTAGGTCCATGGAAGATCTCAGAAGGTCAGTAGGGAATCAGAGGAAGGTGATTTCACTGCAGTACCTTGTCTAGAGGAAGGACCAAGAAGAGAAGAAGGAAAGACACCGAGATGTAGCAGCCCACATTGGAAAGAGGCAATGCTTGGGCCAATGCTTCAGCCAGAGGGAGATGCAAGAAGCTGCAGTCACCAGTCACCTTTTCCTTGACTTTCTTCTGGGGGGAACATTCGGATTTGTGCACCATCCTGTCTTTATTTGGTTTGATATAAATGGTCACGCAATTAATTAATAATTCTGCCACTTAATTGGCAATTCTGTGGTGACAGTGTTAAATACAAGGAAATATTCTGTTATATTCATAGGTTTGGGGGAGGTTGACAGCATCATGAGACCCCACTTGAGGTGCTGCGTCCAGCTCTGGGGCCTCCAACATAAGAAGGACATGGACCTGTTGGACTAAGTCCAAAGGATGCCATGGAGATGCTCCAAGGGCTGGAGCCCCTCTGCTCTGGAGATGGGATGGGAGAGCTGGGGGTGTTCACCTGGAGAAGAGAAGGATCCAGGGAGATCTCAGAGCCCCTTCCAGTGCCTAAAGGGGCTCCAGGAGAGCTGGAGAGGGACTTGGGACAAGGCATGAAGGGACAGGACAAGGGGGAATGGCTTTAAATTGTCAGAGGGCAGGGTTAGATGGGATATTGGGAGGAAATTCTTTCCTGTGAGGGTGGTGAGGCCCTGGCACAGGGTGCCCAGAGAAGCTGTGGCTGCCCCATCCCTGGAAGTGTCCAAGGCCAGGTTGGATGGGGCTTGGAGCAACCTGGGATAGTGGAAGGTGTCCCTGCCCATCACAGGGGGTGGAACAAGGTGAACTTTAAGGTCCCTTCCCACCCAAACCACTCTAGGATTCAATGATTATCAGTTATAAAAAGTAAGCATCAGGAACTGTGGGAAGGGAATCATTTTACAGGGAACATACCTCACCTTAGTTAAGCCCAGTTCCACTTCTTCCCACAGTTCATGGCTCTACATTGGCTTTTCCAACGACCGAGAAGAACAGAAAAACTGGATGTTACACACACTTCCCACTGGCACAGGGGCCAACCTTCACCCTGTTTGGAAGTGGAAGCATTGCCTGATAAGTTTATTTCTCACTGAGCTCTGAAGAGCAGCATGGCACACTGACAACAGCAGCCAGCTACTCCATGAGATACATCCCTGCCCTTCAGAGCCAATTAAATCACTGGAATCCCATGGGGGGAAGTAGGAAATGCTGTGTAGTCGCTTTTCCTAAATCCCAGCTTGGAAAAGCACTGAGCAAGTCCATCAAACTGGAGGCCTGAGCTGTTAATGCTTTTCCAAGGGGAGAAACACAGTTCCCTGCACTGCTCACCACCTTCTCTGGCTGATGAAGTCATGTTGCTCCTTCCTGCTGGGTAACCAGTTCCTCGAGGAGCGGGACTGAGGGGATTATCCCATGTTTGGTTTAATGGGAAAGCTACAAGTACTTCCAGAAAAGGCAGGCAGAATGGAAATCTTGCAGTCACCCTCTCCTGCCCAGCCCCAGTCCCCGGGTGGCCCCAGAACCACACATCCGACGTCACCGGTTCAGCCGATGCCATCGAAAAGGTGTCCCACGAAGGCATTTTTGGGGAAGCAGAGAGAGCAGACAGGTTCCCTTTGATGCACAGTAATAAATGAAAACAGCTGCAGCTCTCAGGAGATTAAAGGAAGCCTGAGGAGAGCTGAATAAACCCTGCCACCACAGGTAAGATCTCGATAACAGGAACGATGAAGTTCGCTAATGCACACATCTCAAGACCATACAAATTGTTAAATTTGTCAGGAGGTGTAAAGTGATTTAAATGTAACATTTCTGTCCAATAAACACAAGTTTGGGATTCATATAATTCCATATTTAGTGGGGAATTGTTATTCAGTTTTTATCATGTAACACCTGAGGACCTGAACATGTTTCAGGGACTTGTAAGGACCTCGAAGGTGAAGCACCTGGTCCAGCTGTGAGAACAAACCACGTTCAGTTGTTTAAAGGCCAGGCTGGATGAGGCTCTGAACAACCTGGTCTAGTGGGAGATTCCCAACCCATGGCAGGGAGTGGATCAAGATGGTCTTTAAGGTCCCTTCCAACCCAAAGCATTCTGTGATTCCATGATTTTATGATCAGTAAGGACTAACACTATTGACAGTCACTGGTAACACTTAACAGTCAATTGCATTGCTAAAATGAAAACTCAAAAATGAAGCCCTCATAGAGAAGGGATGGAACTGCAAAGCTTCACCAAACATTCCTCACCCTCTCTTAGGTGCAGCTCTTACGATGGCTGTGAACTGGCTTTTCAATACAGAACATCTGGGACATTCTGCACCTTTCCTAGAGAGCCCAGTGTCACAAAGCGGAGGGTGAGAGCTGGACATGCCCTGGCCATGTGCTCTCACAGCCCAGAAACTCCCCATACCCTGGGATGATCCCCCAGCATGGGCAGCAGAGGACGGGGGGATTCTGCTCCTGTGCCCCAGTCAGGTGAGACCCCACCTGCAGATCTACCTCCAGATCTGGGGTCCAACAGCAGTTGCTGGAGAGAGTCCAGAGGAGGCCCCAGAGATGCTCTAAGGGCTGGAGCCCCTCTGCTCTGGAGATGGGATGGGAGAGCTGGGGGTGTTCACCTGGAGAAGGATCCAGGGAGACCTCAGAGCCCCTTCCAGAGCCTAAAGGGGCTCCAGGAGAGCTGGAGAGGGACTTGGGACAAGGCCTGGAGGGACAGGACAGGGGGGAATGGTTTTAAACTGCCAGAGGGCAGGGATAGATGGGATATTGGGAAGGAATTGTTCCCTGTGAGGGTGGGGAGGCCCTGGCACAGGGTGCCCAGAGAAGCTGTGGCTGCCCCTGGATCCCTGGAAGTGTCCAAGGCCAGGTTTGGACAGGGCTTGGATCAATGTGGGATAGTGGAAGGTGTCCCTGCCCATGGTAGGGGGTTGGAGCTGGATGATCTTTAAGAGATCACTTCCAACCCAAACCATTCCGTGATTCCACGATTCTACGACGGTGCTGCCAGAGGGAGACAAGTGGCAGCAAAAGCAGCATCCTGTTGATCCCTCCCGGTATATACACATAACATTCAAAAAGATTAATAGAAATTAACAAAGTTAATCAACAGAAGGACTGGCTTAAGTGGGACTTCTAAGTCAAGCTCACACAATAACTACTGAGTTTACCAACACATCCAACTTTTCCTCCTGTGGAGACACGAACGTCGTGGCAACGGAAGCTGGAGCTTTTTCTGCCTCATGCATGAATAACAAAGCCACCTGCTATATTCCAGCAGTGGATGCTTTATTGTTAGTGATGATGCATGAGGCAGAAATAATGCAGTTTGATTTTTAGAGACAATACCAAGTTGAGCTTGCAAGGCTGTCAGCCCACACTCGTTTGACTTGGGAACTGAGCAAACAACATGGAAGTAATTGATGGAAACTAATGACACAATAAGATGTCATTTTTTTCTGACCTACTTTGCTTAAAGTAAATCCCCATTAATTGTAATTATCTGTACTCCACGTACACCAAACACTCAGCTGGATCCATCCCCCCAGTTATTTAAATGAGGTAGTTCCAGATTTACACAACTCTGATTCTGGCTTACATACCTCTCTATATTTAGTGTTTGTTCCCCTGATCTGAATAAATGCCTGGAAGATGGAAGAGCACACAGCTCAATTAGGGTATTGATCAGGATGAAAAAAGCCTTTAACCAAGCAGCACAAGGAGGTTGTGATCCCATGCCGGGGTGCTGCTGGAGCACCAAACACGCCTCCCTTTCCCGGCGCCTCCCTGGTACTCCTGGGGAACAGAAGGAAAATGAAACCCAAGGCAGAGACAGATCAGCTCCGAGTGGTGAGAGGGAAAAACCCTGGCTAAACTTGTTTTATAAATACTTGCAGATCTCAGGGTCACCCAGAGTTTACGCAGACCTCCGGACACAAGCGCCTCTAGCGTGATGGAAGCGTGGGATGCTGCAGAGAGCCGAGAAAAGCTTTCTCCTCTCAAAAATGTGAGTTGAAGGATCTCAACATGGGTGTGATTGACACTCACAACTTCCAAAAAATCCCTAAAAATACAGAGCGTTGGCTAATAAAAGAAACAGGCTCTGAGTAATGACTTCTGGCTCTCTGTGAGGGCCAGGACTACAAGGAAACAGGAGCTCTCGTGGACTGAAGGGGCAAAGCATCACCCCATGTCCTTGGCCAAAGCAACCCCACAGCAGTGGCTGTGGAAAACAGGGAAATCAGGGGGCTGTGGGGAGATTGGGACATGGGTACACCTCTGCTGTGTGCTAAGTGAGGGAGCAGGAGCTGGAGAACATCATGGGATAATCAGGAATTAAGATGTAAGTGGTGGAGATATCACTTCTGGCCACCCACGGAGTCATGTAGCCATGACTCATCCCCTGGTGCAGGAAGGAACGTAGCGTACCGTGCATCAAAATGGACAGGATCTTTCCAAGGGGAGATGAGCCGGGATGGAAGACCTTTAAAGGGCTTTCATCCCAGCTGTTTATGGCTCCACACTGGCATGCCTTTTCCTTGAGAAAATCAGGAAGTTTTGTGTTAAATGAGTTACTTTTTAATTTCAGTCTCTGATACTCCTACTGGAAAGATCTTCCGATTTCCAGGCTAAAAATATTCATGGCCAGTTCCTACTCATTTGCTTTTCCACCACTGCCCTTCAGTGTCCCAACGCCTTTGCCCAAATTTACTTTCCAGGATATATTTATAGGCAGGAAAACATATTCCTTCTCCAGCCTCATTTTTTAGCTAAACAAGCCAAATTCTTTCAGTCCACAGGAGAAAGACTGTTCTGAGCTCTGATCAACACCTGGCTCTTCCCTGCAGCTGGAATTCACCCTTCTTGGGCACAGGTGGTCACAACTGCACCGAGGAGTTCAGGGGCAGTGCCAGCAGGGTATTGTCATCGTGTCATCCTTTGCTCAAGCAGCTGCTTCTCTCACTCCGTGTGCCAACGCTGAAATCCTCAACTGCTGCCTTCTCCCACCAGAATGTCTCATCAAACAAGTTTGGGTTGGTTTTCTATCAAAACAGATGACTCGTCTGCCCCCTTATTGGTTCACCTACACTTCTATTTAAGTAATAAGACCAAATAGTTTGTTTACTTCTCTGTTGTTTTGGGTTTTGGGGTTTTTTTTTAATCTCTTTCTAATCATATGTAGCAAATCTGCTACACAGAAAAGTTTGAAGGAATGAGGGATGCTTCCATTTATATCTCCTCATTCTGCAAATCAGAAGTCGAAGCTTAATCTGGGTGCTTCTCACCCAAAAATATGGGTCCCAGAGACCTCATTTGTTACTGCTGTGGGAATTAACATCCATATTTAGGTCTGAAAGTATCTATCAGGAGAGGGATTTGATGTTATATATATATACACATATATATTTATACATGTCTTATGCACATGAAGTAATTTTGGTCGAAGGCTGGTTTTGCTCTTATTTATTTCCATATTCTGGCAATAGCTGAAGTTGACAGAAAATAAGGGAATATCTGCAACATTTGAATTCGTTATGATTGGGATCTGAGGGATCCTGTTGTCTCTAATATATAATAATATATCCACTATATAATACTACAAATAGTACCAGTTTTCTCCCTTCGGAGAACTTTGTACCAGAGTTTCACTCCCACTGGCTTAAATTTTCCCACATCCAGGTGTGCACCATGCCCAAAGGATCATGCCCAAAGCTTTGCTTTCTGCTCCCTTTCTTCTGTTTCCTCTGCTATAGGAGGATCCAAACATTTCAAAACCAGCAGCGTTTTTCAGACTCCACAAAACTTTCCAGCTCTTCTGACATCACCCAGAAACACCAAATACACCTTTCCCAGACAGCCTGTTTAATACATGAAAGTCCTCCCACTTTTTCTTCTAGATTTAATTATTTTTTCCTTCTTGCAAAAGCTTTTTACCTGCACTTTATCTGCATTTTTCTACCTTCTTGGAGTTTTTTCCTTTTTTTCCTTTTTGAAATTTAGACTCTGCAAAGCAGCAACTTTTGCAGCCAGTTCTAGAGTCCTGACACTCTCAGCCCGGATATTTTGACACAGTTTAAAGGAAAAAGAAAGGGAAAAATGGTAGAATTCAAGCTCCCACAGAAAGAGGTAGAAGCAGCTGCTGGAGAAGGAGCATCTGGAAGGAGCTTTCTTATTAAAAAGGGGGAAAAAACACATGGAAAAAAGAGAGATTGTAACCTACAGAGGACAGCACAAGGCAGCTCAGAAAAGATGGGTATGATGAATGAACAGATGTGTAACATGGAATTGGTGGGAAAGAACCTGGAATTTGGCTTTCCCACTTTGCCAGTGGGTCCCTCAGTGAAAGAGCTGCCTGGGGTGCAGCTCAGCTCCAGGCAGATCCCAAAAACAGAGCTGGGAGCTGCTTCTTCAGCCTGGCAGAGGTTTCTCCAGCACAGAGCTGAGCCTTGGAGAGTCTGCCTGACTCCATGAGTACAGGGTGGGCAAAGTGTCCCCCAAAGTGGGTAAGGGAATGACAAAGAGCAGAGGAGGGGATGTAGAATCCCAGTGTTAGAAGGAAAAGGACAGGAAGACAACGAGGTGGGGAACTTGAGAAAGCAACAAGGTGGTGTGAGGTCGGGGTGCCAAGGTATGCTTGGAGAATGCTGTTATCAACAGAGAATGAATCCCAGAAAGGTTTGGGTTGGAAGAGACCTTAAAATTCATCCAGTTCTACCCCCTGACATGGGCATGGACACTTTCCACTAGCCCAGGCTGTTCCAAGCCCTATCCAACCTGGCTTTGAACATTTCCAGGGATGGGGAAGCCACAGCTTCTCTGTTCCAGTGCTCCACCACCCTGTGAGTACAGGAGAGGGACCTGTGGGATGGGGTGGGACAGAAGCCTCCCTTCCTCAGCACAGCCATGGAAAGGGAAAAGGCCAAAAGAAACCCAGAGGAGGTCCCGGATCTGGCAGGGACCAGGGAGCTGCTGGAAGTGGGAAGGGGGAAAGCAGCCTGGCTGAGGGTGAACTGAGTGGAGTGGTGATCCTGGGATTTGAGGTTGAGCAAGTGACAGGGACAGGGCAGCTGACACCGGACTGTGGAGCTGATTTGGGAGCAGGATGGGGTCAGCACAAGGGGGTCCAGCTGAGGATGGTCTGGGGAATGCTGGTGTCAGCACTTGGGGCTTGGGGGAAGAAGCACAATGGAATTTTTTGAGTGTCCAGAGGACGGCCAGGAAGAGGGTGAAGGGTCTCAGGGGCCATATGAGGAGTGAGTGATGTCACTGGGTTTGCTCAGCTGGAGGGGACTGAGGTCAGACCTCATTGGGGGCTGCAGCTTCCTCACAAGGGGCAGCTCCGATCTCTGCTCCCTGTGACCAGGGACAGGACCCAGGGAACGGCTGGAACTGTGTCAGGGAGGTGTAGGTAGGATATCAGGAACAGGTTCTTCCCGCAGGGGTGGTAGGGCACTGAACAGGCTCCCCAGGGAATGGGCACAGCCCCAAGGCTGCCAGAGCTCCAGGAGCATTTGGACAACACTCTCAGGGATGCACAGGGTGGGATTGTTGGGGTGTCTGTGCAGGGCCAGGAGATGGACTTGTGGCTCCTTTCCAAACCAGAATATTCCATGATTCAGTGTAGATTTCGTGATTTAAACATGGTTAAAGAGACAGAACACTCCTGCTATGAGGAAAGGCTCAGAGAACTGGGTAAGAGAAGCCTGGGGAGATCTTAGGGCTTAAGTCATAAGTGGCTGCAGAGGAGGGTCAGGTTGGACAGCAGGAAGAATTTCTTCACGGAAGGGTGATTAGACATTGGAACAGGCTGTCCACAGAGGCTGTGGAGTCACCATCCCTGGAGGTGTCCAAGGAATGACCGGACGTGGAAGTCAGTGCTCTGGTCTAGTTGACAAGGTGGTGTTTGCTCATAGGCTGGACTCAATGACTTCAGAAGAGTTTTTCAACCTAATTGACTTTGTGGTTCTGTGAAATGGCCTCAAGTTATACCAGGGGAGATTTAGATTGGATATGAGGAAAAAAATTCTTCATGGAAAGGGTGGTCAGGCAATGGAACAGGCTGCCCAAGACAACCCGATGGTGGAATCCCCATCCCTGAAGGTCTTCAAAACATGTGTAGGTGTAAACTTGGGGATACAATTTAGGGGTGATCATGGCAGTGCTGGGTTAACAGTTGGACTCGGTGATGCCAGAGGTCTTTTCCAAACTAATTCTGTGATTCTGTAAAGGGGCTCCAAGAAAGCTGGAGAGGGACTTTGGACAAGTGCATGGAGTTACAGGTCAGGGGGAATGGCTTTAAGTTGAAAAGAGGACAAAGCTAGACGGGACTTTAGGAAGAAATTCTTCCCTGTGAGGGTGTTCAGATCTGTGAGGGCACAGGTTGTCCAGAGAATCACAGAATAAGCTGAGTTGAAAGGACCCCACAAGGATCATCTAGCCCAGCTCCTGGCCCTGCACAGGACCATCCCCATCAATCCCACCCTGTTCCTGAGAGCATTGTCCAACCACTTCTTGAGCTCTGTCAGGTTTGGTGCTGTGTCCATTCCCTGAGGAGCTGTTCCAGTGCTCAACCATCCTCTGGGGAAAGAAGAACCTTTCCCCAATATCCAACCTAACCCTCCCCCGACACAACTTCCAGGCCATTCCCTCGGCTCCTGTCCCGGGGTCACCACAGAGCAGAGCCCAGCGCCTGCCCCTCCTCTTCCCCTCACGAAGAAGTTGCAGACTGCGCTGAGGTCCCCCCTTAGCCTCCCCTTCTCCAGGCCTCATCCCTGCGAGTTCCCCGGGCCAGGTCGGACGGGGCTGGCAGCATCCCGCTCCGGTGCAAGGTGTCCCTACCCGCGGCGGGGGCTGTGGAAGGCGCCGCTCCCTCCCGCCCGCCCCGGCCCCGCCGCGCTCCCGCCGCCGGTCGCTGTCGCCGCCAGGCGGCCCCGGCCCGTCCCGCGCGCCGCGGAAGCGCCGCCCCCGGAAGCGGCGGGCGGGGGGAGCGGGCACGGGGGGGGCAGAGCGAGCGAGCGCCCGGCGAACGGGCCGGGGACGCGGCGGCGGCGGCAGCAAGATGGCGGCCAAGTCGGATGGCGGCGGCGGCGGCGGCGGCGGCGGCAGCGGCGGCGGCGGCGGCTTCGCCCAGCTGCACAACCTGGACGAGGCGGCGGCGGCCACGGGCGGCGGCGTCGGGGCAGCGGCGGCCGAGGTGGCGGAGGAGCCGGGCGCAAGCAGCTCCTTGCACATCTGCCACTGCTGCAACACGTCGTCTTGCTACTGGGGCTGCCGGAGCGCCTGCCTGCGGAACCTCTTCGGGCGGGCCGCCGCCACCGCCGCCGCCGAGCCGCTGGCCCCGCGCCCCCCCGCCGCCGCCGCCGAGGGGCCGCCGGAGGGCGGCGAGGCGGCCGAGCGGCCGTGGCTGGACTGCCTGTGGATCGTGCTGGCGCTGCTGGTGCTGCTGGGGGACGTGGGCACGGACCTGTGGCTGGCGCTGCACCACTACGGCCGGCGGGACTACTTGTGGTGCGGCCTCACCCTGGCCTTCGTGCTGCTGCCCTCGGTGCTGGTGCAGATCCTGAGCTTCCGCTGGTTCGTGCAGGACTACACGGGCGGCGGGCTGGGCGCCGTGCAGGGGCTCAGCAGCCGCGGGCCGCCCATGATGGGGGGGACCGCGGGCCGGCGCGGGGGACCCGCCGCCGGGGTAGGAGGAGCCGGCGGCACCGTCACCCCCGGGGCGCAGCGCCTCTGCAGGATCTCCGTCTGGGTCTGGCAGTCCGTCATCCACCTGCTGCAGATGGGGCAGGTCTGGAGGTAAGGGGCGGCCGGGGAATCCGCCGGGCCCCCGGCGGGGCGGGCGGGCGGCGCGCTGGGTCGGGGACCGCGGCCGCGGAGGGGCGGGAGCGGCGGCTGCGAGCGCTCGGTGCGAGGGGGACGCGGGGCAGCATCATCCCCTGGTCCAAGGGGGATGTGGGGCAGTGTCACCTCCTGGCTTGAGATGGACGGGGGACAGTGTCACCTCCTGGTTTGAGAGGGACGGGGGCAGTGTCGCCTCGTGGTCCAAGGTGGACGTGGGTCAGTGTCCCCTGCGGTCCAAGGTGGTCAGTGTCCGCTGGCCGAGGAGGGGCAGGTGTGGGTGGTTGTCAGCACCTGGTTTGAGGTGGATGTGGGTCGCTGTGAGCTCGTGGTCCAAGATGTGCATGGGTCAGTGTCACCTCCTGGTTTGAAATGGGTCACTGTTCCCTGGATGAGGTGGGGAGCTCTCAGCTTGTGGAACAAGGTGGACGTGGGTCAGTGTCACCTCGTGGTTCAAGGTGGACGTGGGTCAGTGTCGCCTTATGGTTCAAGGTGGACGTGGATCAGTGTCACCTCCTGGTTTGAGGTGGATCAGTGTCATCTCATGGTTTAATGTTGGTCAGGGTGACCTCATGGTTTGAGGTGGGTCAGTGTCCCCTGGAAAAGGTGGGGCAGATGGGGGCCAGTGTCACCTCGATGGGCTGAGGTGAGTCACTGTCCCCTAGCTGAGCTGGACCAGATGGCCATTGCTGTTACCTCGTGGTTTGAGGCAGACGTGGGGCAGTGTCACTTCATGGCTTGAGGTGGATCGCTGTCCCCTGGGTGAGGTGGGACTGATGGGGGTCAGTGTCACCTCGTGGTCTGAGGTGGTCATGGTCAGTGTGGTGCCCCCCACATTGAGAAGAAGGGGAGATTTGGGGGTTACTCCAACTTTGGGTGAGGAGAGACCCAGAGGGAGGAGAGATTCCCACAAAATGAGCCTGGGGGGCTGAGGTGGGGGACATGGGGGTCGTTGTCACCTCATGATCTGGGGTGGACCTTTGCCAGTGCTCCCCACGGTGGAGGAGGTGTCAAGGCCCTCTGTGTGCTGAGGGGACATTTGAGAGGAAGAGAAGTTACCCCAAAATGTGTCTGTGGGGCTGAGGTGGGAGGAGTGGGGTTGGTTGGTCCAAGCAGGACACGGGATGGTGCTCCCCACGTGGAGATTTGGGGTCACCCCTTCTTCACTGAGAAGAGCCCCAAAGGCAGCAGAGATGTCCCCCTCAAATGAGCGTGTGGGGCTGGGGAGAGGGGAATAGGGCTGCTGTCACCTCATAGCTCGGAGGGGACACGGTTCTGTGCCCCTCATGGTGTGGGATGGAATGGATTCTAGCTCTGTGGGAATGTAAATGGTGCCGCTCAGGGATGGGGTGGGCTCTTGCTGCTCCACAGACATGGGGCAGGATGGGCAGAGGGTCATGGAGCTGCTCTTCCCTTCAGGACAGGCCCGGGGCTGGGGGTGACCCTCGCAGTGGCTGCACTGCAGAGGGAGGTCCTGTGGCCCTGGGGGGGACTCACCCCACCGCCCCCCTCCTGGAGCCAGGGGGCAGCCAGGAAAAGACTCCATGGAATATGCAGAGGCTGCTCCGGAGAGGGTCTGCGGGGGGATGGCCCTGTGGCTGCCAAGCGCTGGGACGTGCTGTTTCCAGAGGGTTGACGTCCTGGCATGGATCCCGTCGGGGTGAGGGGGTGAGGGTCTCATCCATCCCCGAGAGCCTCTCCCCAGCCAGCGGAGCGGGAGCGGGAGCTGCCGGCTCGCTGACTCCCCCCAAACCGAAGGATCGGGTGGTGGGAGTGGAAAAACGCAGCGTGATGCCTCGGCTGTGGCTTTGGAGAAAGGAGAAACCTCCTCGGTGGGGACGGCAGCGATGGGGCTGCCGGTGTGAGGCTGAAGGTCAGGGATAAGGGACCATTCCCTGCCAGAGGGAGAGGTCCTGGGGTGGAGGAGACGCTGGCCGGAGGACGGGTCTGAGAAGTGACCTCAAGCTCGGCAGGAATAAAAAAGCATCCTCCAGCGCGAGCTGGAAATTACGTTATCCTCCCCAAAAAGAGAGGTGGGAGGAGGCAGGGAGGGATTCTCCAGGATGAAAGCCTGTGGATGCAAACACTGCCACAGAGATGTCGGGCTTACGGAAAGAGGTGGTGTAAGGACAGCTGTAAAGACCCGGCGTGGCCCAGCATCCTCTAAGTTGGGGCGCGGGTTGGTAACGTGGAAGGGGTGTGAGATTTGGGGTGGGGGCAGAGGGACGACTCTGGGTGGTGTCACGGGGCAGTGGATGCACCCCCTCCACCCCATGGATGGGTCAGGCTGTAGGGAAGAGGCTCCAGATGGGGGTCGGTTGGCATTTGTAGCTTTTAAAATAATCCTTAGGGATCAAAGATTTTTATTTTCCCAATTTTTTTTGAAGAAGCCGCGGGGGTGGAGGGGAGGGGATCTGCGTGGGAAGGGTGCGTGAGATGTGTACGTAGGAAATAAGCCCATGCAATCGTGCAGTGCAACAGCAAATACATATTTCTTCTGCATCTTCAATGTCATTTGTGCAGCGTTCAAAACACATTTGTTCTCAAGTTCTGCTTGGGGGTTTATTCTATTTTTGTGGGTTTTTTACGGCTGAGATTTGGGCTGGGGGGTGGCGGGAGGGGGATGTCTGCGGGTGGTGCGTGCGAGGATGATGAATTGGCCCGCGACCCTTTCTGCTGCTTCCCCTGGTACTCCCAACTGCTGATCCCATCAGCAAAAGCAGTTCTCAATGCAGATGCTCCTCTGGCAAGTTGAATTTTTCCTTTCTTGGAGCCAGGCAGAAGAAATGATGGTGTTTTAGCTGTGCACAAACACCCCATGCCATGGCACACTCGAGTGAGCACGTGGGGAGGGGGAGGCCAAAGTGATGCTGGCTGGGACAGAGGGGGTGCATGTGGGGCGCTGATTTTTGGGTAATAGGAAGAAGCAAAGCTCAAGTTGCCCTGACTTTTCCCTGCTATGCTAATGCAGAGGAAAACATTTTCTTCTGAGGTTGTACAGGGCTGGGAATGCCAAAGGGGACTGACAAGGAGAGCTGCAGCCCGGATCACGTTAGGTGAAATCAGGGAGCTTTCTCTCCTGTTGATCTCTAATCCCACCAGCGCTCAGCTCCTGCTCTTTAAGGCATGCTGGACAGCGGGGAGCCGACTCCCAATACCTGAGCAGAGCCAGAATTAACTTCCTGGGATCTGTGAAGCAGCCTCCACGAGGGTGTCTTTTTGCATTCCCACTACAGCTACTGCCAGCACCATTAAAATTAATCTCGGATGTGGTGATGGGACTAATACTGGAGCGCGCTGCTTTGGCCGCCTTTGCCTGCGGTGCAGTTGCTGCTTGCTGGGGAGAAGTTTAGACATGGGGATGGAGGAGGAAAACCTAGGACAGTGTAAGTTCAGTGCCTGATGCTCCGAGCCTGGTTTCTTGCAGGATCATGGATCCGCGCTGCCGGTGCATGGAGCGTAATCGGGATCGTACCTTACGTAGGGGATGTCGTGGGTGTTGTTCAGCAGCTGGAAGCGAATTTGTGGAGAATTGGAGGGGGCAGGTTGGAGTAGTACAGGAATTCTCATCCTGAATATGTTAGGTAAATCTGCGTTTGGATTTTGAGGGTTGACATAATTCCTATGGCGGCTTCTTCTCGTAAATACTGGGAAGACTCGCCAATAAGATGGTGAATAAATAGCATTTTATGGCAGAAATATAAATATACATTGGGATCCTATTTTAGCAAGGCTGTGTCTTCATTTTGTCAGGATTGTGGGAGAAGGAGCTCGTTTTGGAGCAGTCTGGATGGGGGCTTTGTCTGCTGTTTGTGTCGTATTCAGAGGGTGGATCGTGACCAGGCAGGAGAGCTGAGGGGGCAGTGCAAGTGTTGAGCGGGGGCTTAGTGATATTCCTGGGGTTTTTGTGGTTTTTTTTAGTTCAGCTGGGATCTGAAGGATGTGTTAATACTGTCTGTCTATAGTGGCTGTTGGAAAAATAGTAAAAACATATGCGTGTGTGTATACATATATTTTGAATTCTTGCTGGAAGTAATCTGATCTCAAACAGATTCGAGTAGTCTGATCTCCAATGCCATTCCCACCAATAAAACTCAGCTCCTGGGGTTTTTACCTTCAAAAATCTACAATATTCACCTTTCCTCTCAAATCTTAGCTTGTCTTGAAGACTTGAACAATTCATCCAGACTATCCAAAAAGTGAAGGATGCCACTTGGGGCACGTTATGGTCATTATAGAGGTGCTGCAGTGCAAGCTGCCAAGGGCTGTTCCTTGAGGAGGGATGCTGTGGTTTTGCTGCAAACAGGATGAAGACAGGGCTGTTCCTTTTGCTGGAGCTGTTCAGCCGTGTAAATTTGGGAGAAGTAGTTTTGGTATCTCGAGTAGTTGCACAGGTTGTATGAGTGACAGGAGTGAACTTCCCTGTCTGATGTACCTTTCCATAACCTCTGCTGGAAGTGGGTTACTGGGTCACGAATGCTGCCCTGGAATACGGGGTTTAGAGTGGAAAGTCCGATCCCTTGCATTGCGCCGTGCTATTAAAGCAAACATTATTGGATTCCATTGGATTAACGGGATGTGGAGCTGAGCTGAGCTGAATGCTGACCAGCTGGAAGTCTCTCTGTGTCTGTTAAACTGTCAGTGACGGTGAGTTTTGGGACATGAATGTGCTCTGTTTATGGGGTTTGTTATTAAGGCAGATTTAAATACAGATCTAGGAGAAAAACATTCTCTACAAGAAACCCCAGCAAAACACAACAACCCTTGTCACTGTTGTGACATTAAAAATTGTCTTGTGTGTGTACATGGTGAGAAATTCCTAACATTTAGGCAGAGAGTTGGCATCTTTTTTATTAGTGGAAAGACCAAATCTGTGAGCTGTTCATCTTTGGAGGTGGAAGGATGAATCAATGGGTTTAAATGGAATATATGGCATTTAATGACTTTGTGTTGAGTGGGTTCAGGCTCTCCTAAAATACTTTGTCTGGGATGAACTTTGTGAGTTAGAGACACATTATTTTGGGTAGTTTAGAAATACAGGCAGCTATGACTCTGAGGTTCTCTGCCCAAATCCCTCAAAGTGGGAGCCATCTGCTTGTCAAACAGCAGATGAACAAGAAGCCGCTGACCTAATGCTGCCTCCTTGTCTTGGTTTGGGATGTTCAGCTCTGTAGAGCCTTTCTGTAAATTTACTGCCTTCCCTGGCACGCTGGACTATTTTTTTCAGCTTTTTCTGGTTAGCTTGTCTGGCAGCTGAGTTTTTCCTTTTAGCCAAGTTTTAACAGCTTGCTTTTATAGTATGGGGTTTTGTCAGCTTTTGACAAGTTGGCAGAAGGAAGACATTCTGGAATAGATGATAAATATGTTCTCCCTACAAGAGCAGGTCTGGGGTATAACTTTTTATATTTTTTTTCCAGTGAGGTCGTTCTCCCTTCCAAAAAACCTTACCCATTCCACCCCCATTTCTACAGGATCTCCATAAGGAAGTGCTGGGCTGTGGGTGTAGAGGTCCAACGACATCTACAGAGCAAGTAGGTTGTGAGAGAGTGGAAATAATATTAGTAATCATAATAACGAGGGAAAAAGGGCTTTATCCTTTGGGGTCTCCATGGGTGGCGCGTGGTGGTGATGCTCCGTGTCTTGTTGAGTGGTTCCCACTAGAGGGGGTCCAACCACAGATGTTGGAGCGGATCTGCTGGGCCAGCCTTGGGAGGGCAGAGATTTCTCCAAAGCTTTCCTTGGGAGGAACGATGTCCTGCCCTGACCTGCTGGGAACTCCCCTTCCCATTCGACCCGGCGTTTCTGCAGAGACAGCATGGCTTGGGCAGGTGGGAGAGTGGGATTTGGAGGAGAAACTGGAGTTCAGTTTGCTCTTGGAGCTGTTGAGAAAGAGCCATGTGATGTCCTGTGGCCAGGCAGTGACAGCAGCTCATCACTGCCCCTGCCCTGGTTTTTGGGGAGGAGGAAAGGGAAGCAGAACTACTTGGGTGACCTGACTTAGTTCTTACTGGAACCAGCACAGAGTTTCCATGGCTTTCAGGGTGAAGACACCATTGCAAGGTATTCTTGGGACAGCATCTCCAGGAGTCCAAAAACTGAAAGAGATCCCAACTGCTTTGAAGTTGGGTTGCAGGCTGCTTTTCTAAATGTTCCCACCCATGTGGTCTTTGACCACAACATCCCTTTTCAGTTGTTCAAGCTGAACTCCAGGAAAAACAGCTGGTTTGGGTTTTTTCCCACTCTCCCTATGGCTTTATCTCTAATGCCAGTGGCAACCTGGCAGTGCCTTTCCTGGTGGAGGGGAGGCAGGGTGCCAAGGGAAGGAGGAAAGATGGCACACCATTTTTTGTGTATTAAAATTCCAGGCTCTGTATTTTCCACCTTTCCAGACACTTCCATTTCGCTCTCAGCTGCACTGAGCCAGCTTTATTCCTTGCAGTGGTTCTCCTCTCTGAACAAATGTAGGTTATTCAGGGAGCATTTCTTTTAATGAAAAGGATGGAGGGAGAAGTGATGGTGATAAAGCATCTCTTTGGAGGAGAGCTGCTTGTGCTGCCTTGAGACTGCAAGGAGCAGAAATGGGACGTCAAACGTGTAATTTTGCTTGGGGAACGAAGGTGAGCCTGTGGAGAAGTCTGGATCCCTCACACAGCTTCACACTCTACTCATTTTGCTTTATTTCCCTTGAATCCTGACTTGATTTTTAGCACCTGACTGTAGTGAAAATCAGCAGTAGTACAAGGCAGTGTTTTAACACCTGGAAGCTTTTAGGCAGGAGGAATTGTGAGTCGGAGTAAGGCTTTGCTAGAGAGAAAATTAAATTGTAATTAAAGGCGTAAGCAAAGAACATGTGCCAAATATTGTCACTTCATTGACCCACCTTCTTCTGATGTGCTGGGATTCAGAATGACAGCCAAGTCTACTGTGATGCTTTAGGGCACTGAGATGCTTTTCCAAATAGGATCCCAAGAAAATGGGGAAAGATCTTTCCAGGGGAGGAGGATCTTTAGAAAATCCTCTAACCTAGCAGCAGTCGGATGGAGGGAGGAACACCTTGTGTTTTTAGCTCTGTGGAGCAGAACTGCTTGATATTTGCAGGGCAGAACATTAGGCACATCCCATATCCTTGGGCTGCAGTGTCAAGGATGCTCCCAAAATCTTCTGGATTGTGGGACTGAGCATTTGGCTGTGTCCCGGGAGCAGCCCGTTGCATCTCTCCATGGATGGATTTTTACTTCTGTATTTTTTTGTCACTCTCTCCACTTGGGATTCACATTTCCTACCACCCTATATTCCAGTTTCAGCCTGTGTTAGGTTATATGGAACTGCTGTAGCAGAGGAACCATGTTTACAGTGGAGGAGTCTCAGGAGTTGCTATTTGTCCATCCCTGGATGCATTTCACCGATGGACTTCTGTTATTTCAGTATAAATGGGTGTTTTATTCCTTACTTCCATGTCTTGAACCACAAACAAAATCAAATCTTGGCCACGCAACAAAAAGTAGAGCTAAAGGCCATCTCAAATGTGTCCCCAAAACTATAATGGGACCTGAAGACTGTGCTGCTCCTCACGTCTCCTTTCTTTGGAAATCTGTGAGAGCTCAGGTTTGCCTATGAAATATTCACAGTCTGTCCTTAAGTGACTTCAGCTGCACAGAAGATCTTTTGCAGAATTGGCAGCTTTGTTGAAACCTTCTGCCTTCAAGCCCAGAGCCTTTACTGTGACCTCCTCTTCCTCTGCTCCGCTCTGAGTTGGTTTTCCTGCAGCAGGATTTTGGCATCCTGAAGAAATATCCCTGTATTATCACAGAACTGAATCACATCACAGAATGGTTTGGGTTGGAAGGGACATTAAAGGCGATCCCATTCCAGCCCCTGCCATGGGCAGGGACACCTTCCACTAGCCCAGGTTGATCCAAGCCCTGTCTAACCTGGCCTTGGACACTTCCAGGGATCCAGGGGCAGCCCCAGCTTCTCTGGGCACCCTGTGCCAGATCCTCCCCACCCTCACAGGGAAGAATTCCTTCCCAATACCTAACCTAAATCTCTCCTCTTGGTTTAAAACCTGTCCTGTTTGTCCAAACACTATCTGTCCATGTAAAAAGTCACTCTCCCTCTTTTTTATACACTCCCTTTAAGTACCCCCCCTTTGTAGAGGATGGATTGAGGGAATAGACATCTTCTCCCTGTCCCAAAACCCCGTGGGAAGTAGGACTAAGACAGGAATCTATCCTAAATGCTGCTTCAGTGCTCTGTAGATGGTCTGTGAATGGGCACTAGGAAAACTAAGCCTGTTGTGAACAGGTTTAAATGGACACTGCAGAGGGCTGAGCTCGTACTGGAAATCTCTATCAGCTGCTGAGCTACATCACCTTTTCTACCTTCACAGGTCTGCTTGTTGTGGGAGAAGTTTCCCATAAAACCCCCACCACTTTGGCAGAACTCTTATTAAAAACTCCTCAGGAGCCACGATGCAAAAGGCTCTGGCAGCTGGAGCTGCCTTTATCACTTTCCTAATTAAACCTGTGGGAAGAACCCAAACCTGAGTGAGGGAGGATCATGTCCAGCTGCCAGAACCTCCCTCAGCTCAGGGGGCTCCATGGGGTTTTCTGTAGGGGAAGGGAGCAGGATCATGTTTTGCTTCTCTGATGGACACTGGACTTCACAGCTCTCCACAAAAATCCAGGACAGATGAGCTCCTTTCAGTGGGGTGGCTCAGGATAATCTCCTAAAGCAGGGACATGTCAAGTGTCCCTGTGAGTTTAAAGAGTTCCAGTCTCCAGGAAAATCACAATTCTCCCATTTTCTCATGTTAAAAAAGATCAATTTAACTCCTCATACTTGGATTCCCCACACAGGCAGCCCTGGATGACAGGACTGGCAGGAATACATTCCCTGATCTACCAAACACAGAAGACAGCAGTAAAGCACCAGGAGTGGTTTTGAGTTTGGGATTGGAATTCATCCCAGTTATGTCTAAGCGAGGGAAAAAAGAGCAACGGAGGCCGATGTTGTTGAAGTAAAAATTGTAGAGTGGTATAAGCAGAAGGCATTTAAATAATGTAAACAGTCTGGCATGGGAGGAAGGATGGGAGGCATTCCAGAAACAAAAGGAAAATAGTTTTAAAACATGGCTAAAAATACAGCAACTCTTGAATTCCAGAGATTATCTCAATTAGCACTTTTTCAATATATCTTTACAACAGAATTGTAGGAGTTCACAAAAGATAATGGAGGCTGTGAGATACAGAGAAGTGATATTAATTTGTTTAATTAAAAGGATGAAGGGCTCCCTAAAATAAGATTCACTTATCTTCTGTCACAGGGAAGAGCGAGGTTATATTGGGAAAACTGCAGCTCATGGCACTGTAGTGTGGAGAAGGCATGGAGAGAGCCAGGGCTGGGAGGAAAAGCCCCTTCTTCAGCCTCAGCAGTTCCTTGCTCAGTGGCTTTCAACAGCAAATCCCTTCCCATGGGATTTATGTGCTATTAGAGCAAAATGGGATGATTTTACATTTCCAAGAGGATTTTGTTTGATGTTCAGAGAGCAGGAATTGGACGTTTTCGTCCAACAGAAAATCAAATACTCAGATATCAGAGCTTTGAGGGGCAGGGAAACATGGTTTAAACTGGGAATCTGTGTGTGTGGAGCTGTGCATGGATGTCCTCTGGCTCCAGAGGTGTGTGGCATATGTCAGAATTTATGTGCAGCCTCAGCATTGCGTGCCCATCCCTTGGAATGGGGGAGAAGCATGCATGGATATCCAGCTGGAAGTGTAAGGGGAGACCATAGGGGCCAGGGAGGAGAGAAGACCCTCATGCAGATAGAAATTAAATTAACCCCCCTGGATGTATATTAATATGTTAAGTAGCACTAAGCTCTGTATCCCAGCTCAGCAATATTTCGAGGCACATTATTGCTTTAATGGAGGGATAAAATAGAACCTGCAATTACAGTAATTTTTTCTAATTGAATATTTTGCTTTATTCTTTCCCTTTCAAAGCATGACTGTAAGTACCAGCCTTCATAAAGCTTTGGAAATATTTATACTTTCCCTCTCTGGCAATGGGTGTAAATATGCTTTTTCTTGGGCAGGCTGTTTGGGTCCCTCGTGGATGAGCAGCAGAACAGCTCTGGAGAGAGGTGGGCAATGTACCTTCCCCTGCTCCTTTTAATCATACAATCCTGGGATGGTTTGGGTTGGAGGGGATCCTAAGGATCATCTCATTCCACCCCCTGCCATGGGCAGGGACACCTCCCACTATCCCAGGCTGCTCCAAGCCCCGTCCAACCTGGCCTTGGACACTTCCAGGGATCCAGGGGCAGCCACAGCTTCTCTGGGCAACCTGGGCCAGGGCCTCCCCACCCTAATTTATTCCTAATACACAGTCTAACCCTACTCTCTTTCAGTTTAAAGCTGGGAAACACTTGTTTCCCATCAGTGGAAAGGGGGGAATATGATGTTACAGTCTCAGTGCTTTCTGTCATTCTACATGGGCTTGATGTGAATGTCAGGTGTCTTTTTGATTAATTTCTTGTCCGTGCAGGGGTAGTGGAGAAGTGGACAACAGTTGTTGTTCCCAGGCCATGTTCTGTGGAAGCAGATGACATCCTCCACCTAAACTGACTTTGGGGAGGAGGACAGGTAAAGCTCCTTCAGGATCCTGCTGGAGCAAGATGTAGATGGCAGATAGAGGCAAAAGCTGAAGGGCAGAGTCCCTGCCCAAAACCAGCCAGGTGAGGCAGCAGTGCTGACAACAGGGACACCAGGGGATTAAACTCGAAACGCTGATGGTATAATTGGGTGTCAGTTGAGTTTTTTGAAGTAGCCATTTTCAGTGGCAGCTCTTGAAACCGAAGTTCCTCCCTCCAGCTCAAGCCTCAAGCAGGCAGCAAAATGCAGCTAAATTAACATAATAATTGCGCTGTGCATTCCGTGTGCTGAATCTCGGGGTTTTAAGAGGGAGATTTGCTGATACTCCCTCCATGTGATGGGATGCTATCAGTTGGAGGCTGTTGCAGTAGCTGTCTCCTCGTCTAAAGGGGACTTTTGATCCAATAAACTGCTTATCTCGTGTAGTTGTCCTTTCATCTAGCGTGGGTGGTGTGTGATGGCTGATGGAAGGCACAGTATTGTGGCTCGTTTATGAATATTAATTAGAAATGGAAATAATTTGGAACAGTGTGCACCGACGACTCTCCAAGCACCGCCAGCTGCAGAAATCCATCAGTTCCTCCCTCGTGGAAGACTCAGGAATGCAGGGAAGGCGCTCACGTTGGGGTGTGAAGTCACCACACAGAGTCTGTCACGCCGACACGTCGGCGATGCAGCGGGAGGTTGTCTCGGGGCTTTATTCCCCAGCGTTCGTTACGGCTGGGCTGGGGAAGGAACGGTTTCCTTGGGAAAAGCTGCAGCAGTGCCTTGCCAAGTCATGTGCATCCGAGCCGGAGCCGGAGCTGGAGGTTGAGGCTGTGCCTGGGCACGTGGCTGTGCCGAAAGGCAGCGCGATAAGGCTTCGGCGCCCTTGTTCTAGTGAAGGACATGCTTTGCTCCTGAATGCTTAATCTCACCTTAGTCCTTGTCACTCCAGGCCCGTTGTCACACGCTGACGTAAATGCATCGTGCCACTGACGCCGGGAAAGGCTCCAGCCCCCAATGTGATGCAGCTTTCTTTGGGATGATACCAGAGCCCTTCAGAGAATCTCAGAACAGTTTGGGCTGGAAGGGACCTTAAAGATCATCTCGTTCCAACCCCTTGCCATGGACAGGGACACGTTTCCTCTTTTGTGGTTCCATCTCAAAATCCAACCATGTGTGCTGATCAGGGATAGAGCCCTCTTCATCTCATTTGCCCGGAACTCATCCTCAGGGGCCACGTCTCCTCTTGGGAGCTTCATAGTGGCAGGGTTTGTCCTCTGGCCCTGAGATGGGCTGGCACAGCGTGGTTGTTTGTGTCATGTTAAGCTTTCTTGGCTTTTGGGAGAGGGTGGTTGCCTCCAGGATGCCAGCTGGGAATGGTTCTGGTGGTGCTGCTGGAGGTGAGGGCTTGTAGGTCCCAGGGATGATCCCCTGTGGTGGTTGAGCCTTGAAGGAAACAGCCTATTAGACAAGGAGAGCCCAGGAGGATGCAACACATCACAAGGAAAATATTCCCTTTACTTAGGTTAATTTTTATTTTCTTATGAGAGTATGGGCTTGTTTTTCCAAACTACTGAAGGTGTATCCAGCCTATCAGAGTCTCCAGCAAAATCCACTTCTAGCTTTTGGATATGGCCATCAAGTTTACCTGTTTGGGACTAAATTTATTTTATGACTCCTGTGTGTGCACCAGGAGTGGAGCCCAGATCTCTTCATTGGATTAGATTGTCTTTATCACCTTTGGGAGAGTTACATTCGGTGGGCCACTTTAGAATTGATGCTTAGGGGTGAATCCCAGGTGAAGAGAACGGAGAAATGCCAAGACATGTCGTAAATCATGGAATGACAGAGTGCTTTGGGTTGGAAGAGACCTTAAAGCTCATCCAGTTCCAGTCTCCTGCCATGGGCAGTGACACCTTCCACTATCCCATGTTGCTCCAAGCCCCATCCAGCCTGGGTTTGAGCACTTCCAGGGAATTCAGCTGAGTCCCAAACACTCGTGTCCTTGTGGACTCATCCTGCTCAGATGCTGGTGGAGGAGGATGTGGTTTGTTGCTCCTGCAGTTTTCCAGAGTGCTTTGCTCTGCAGGGAGAACCCAGTGGGGTTAAACTGGGATCATCCTTGGGAGCTCAAATGTGCAGCGAGCCAAAAACGTGCACTTCTGGGGTCACCCATCATAGCCCAGACCCATCCCAACTCTAATTTGTGGGTTAATTTATTTTTAAAGTGAGCCAAGTAATTAACTGCTTTCCTTTAAAACTCCTCGGAGCCCTTCAAACCAGTGCTTTAAAAATGGGCTGATTATTCCGCTTTCTTCAAAGCGCGGGGTATTAGGAAAAGTCGGCTCCTGCAGGCACGATCCTCTGGCAGCCCAAGGCACTCCAGGGGTGCTGTGCCATGTCACACACACTCAGTGTCACAAATCACTCGCCTGTGAGTGCCACTTGCTCTAAGTGGGGCATGACGGCTGTCACAGGGCCGGCTCCGCCATCCGCACCTTCCCTTTGGAATTTGTTCCCTTCCCCCGGCGTGGCTGGGGTTGGGTTCTTTGAACCAGCACAGGCTTTGCTTTTCAATCGTGAGCTTTAGATCTGGGATAATAAAACATCAAAGTAAACCAGATTGTTGTGGATAGAGAAAAAAAAGAAAAAAAATCAGGACACTCAGTAGGACTTCGGGGAGTAATAAATTTGTTCTATATTTAATCTCGTATTTATCGCAGTGTCAGTATGAGACCACTTCATTTTACTACTTTAACTGTAGCTAAGAATAACTGAATCCTTGAAATATTGAGAAAGTGGCTAGTACCTGGTGGTAGCTGATGGGATCCAGCTTTAATAGTTATTGATTGGCTTCAAAAAGCTCCCAGTAATATCACATCCGAGCTACTGTATGTTGGAAGTTCAAATCCTATCAGTTATTTAAGATTAGAAATAATTGTAGATTTGCAGCTTAATCATCCCTCAGTAGGTGAAGCCAGCCAGGACTTCAGGTGTCATTTATAATTTTGCAAAAAATTTATGGTTGATCTGCCTTGGTTTTATTGTGGGAAAATCTTGGCATCCCTAAATTCAGATATTCTCCAGCATTTCCTTGGCTTGCTGTAAAATTAGTGTGGCTTCTCTGATGGGGATGCAAAGCCCAGTTTAAAATCTGTTTGTTAGGCAGTGAACACAAGGGACAAATGACCCCTGTAGGGTTGGTCTTAGTGCTTGGTCCTTTCTCATAGTGCCCCATGTCTCAGAAAGTGCTGAAAAACCCCACATATCCTCATAGGAAAAGAAAAATTGTCCCTAAGTAAGGGGAATATCTTCCATCCAGAAATTCAGGAGAGCAAAAAATCAGATTAAACACTGCTCTTGAGTACTCAAACTCTGCCTGGGTAACCTGACATTTACCTGTGCTTCAGCAGTGCTTCAAAACAGCACCTTTAATGATGCTTTATTACCATTTTCGTTCTCAGTCTTTGTTTTACTGCTCTGGAGTTTAATAATCCCATTTATCAAAACATTTGGGGTTTTGCTGTTTCTTTTCCCCCTGGTATGGCTTGTTGCACAATTAGAGCTTCATTAAAGGCTCTCATTATTTTTCTTGGTTGTGATCAAGCTCTGCCTGCAATGAACCACTGAATTTTCTGTTTGAGCACACAGATCTCCCTGTAATTTCCTGCTGCTCCTTTCACCGGGCACCGGCTCTTTGCCATTCCTGGGAAGTGACCAATTTTTTAGCAGCGAGGGCAAATTATTTCTAGCTCTTTTATTTTTCTTGTTGATATTTAGGTGTGTTCTCAGAGGGAAAAAATGACAATTTTTCCAATTTCCTGCAGTTGTCGGAAGCTGAGTAACTGCAGCAGGGAGTTTGAATTCAGGGGTTAAGTTGAATTTCTGGTGACTTTGGCAACTTCTTTGCCTGGGACTGGATTATTTCCCCCTTTTTTTCAGGGGATTAGGGGATTTATTTGTGAAGCAGCACTCCTAACAAAGGTGTCTGAGACACTGGGAAGGTCACATCTTCATTTACTTCGAATGAATTCCTTCTGCCATCCTGAAGCTGTGTTTTGGGGGAAATAGTGAGGAAATCACACTTTTATTTTGGAATATTTATTTTGGAATCATTCTGCTGAAGAATTTTAAGTAGGAATTGATGAATGAGGATGTACTCATTGAAAAATCGCTATTTAGAGCCGATTCCCACATGGAATACCAGGGATTATCTGGAACAGAAAGCTGTTTGAGGTCCTGACTGCTTGAGGAGCCAGGCTGGGATCGAGGAATTGTGCCTGGTTGGAACCCAGTGCTGGCTCCTTGTGTGCTGCTGTGGGGGCTCATAAAAAACCACAGCCCTAATTAGGAATGAAAATGCACATAGTTATGATTTTTAATTTCCCTTCCAACCCAAACCATTCCATGATTCCATGCTCTTTAGAGTGGATATTTTGCCTAACACTGTTCCTTACGGTCAGCGAAAGGGTCCTTGTCTTGCTCCCACTTTCCACTGGCTATAGTGTTAATTAGTTGTATGAATTAACTGAGGACTAAGCTTCATTAGGCTGCCATTATCAGTGCATTTGTATTCTTCCTGTCCTAAACCCTCAGTGAGAACATCTGTTAGTCACTCAGAATAGAAGTCTGCATTCTTAGGAGCAATTTTGCCATCATAAAACTGGAGATTTTTACTGATCAGACACCTTGAAAGATACTTATTTCTCTTCCAGTCCCTTTTCCAAGAGGAAAGCTTTCAGTAGGACACTAAATCTGTGTTACTCTAAGTGCAAGTTTGTGTTCATGTTTGTGAGGCAGGTGGGACTCTGATATCTGTCAAGAGCTTTGAGGTGAGGAGTGTCCCATCCTCTCTTGGCATTGCCTCATCTGTTTTCTGCTCTTTACCCAGTTTCCTTCTGTGGGAGTGTGTTCAACTTTTCATAGAATTCTTGGGTAATGGAATCATTTCAGTTGGAAAAGACCTTCAAGACGATCAAGTCCAAGCTGTGACCAATCCCCACCTTGTCACCCAGTCCAGAGCACTGAGTGCCACGTCCAGTCCTTCCTTGGACACCTCCAGGGATAGGGACTCCACCACCTCCTTGGGCAGCCCATTAAAATGCCTGACCATCCCTTTAGGGAAGAATTCTTCCTGATGTCCAGCCTGAACCTCCCCTGGTGCAGCTTGAGGCCATTTCCTTTTGTCCTGACACTTGTTACGTGGGAGAAGAAACCAACCCCCACCTGTCCACAACCTCCTGTCAGGTAGTTCAGGTTTCAGAGTTTCCTTTGATCCACGCTGATTTTCTTGGATCGCCTGAGAAAGTTGATACCTGTCCCCGGCTGACTCTCCCTGCCCTTCAAGCATCATCTGCTGGGGTTACCTCAGAAAGTTTCGAGTTTTGGAGCTTGGGTACCTTTGGCTTTTTAATAAAAGACAAGGTTTGTAATAGAAATGCAACTTAAAAGCCTCACAAACTAAAACTGGTTTTACTGAAAGTGCTGTTACTGGATTTCAGAAAAGCTTCTTCACAGGAGCAGGGAATGACCAAGAAAATTCACCATCCCAGGCATAAAATTTGCTCTGACATCCTTTGCCCAATGATTCCAGCGATAACACTGAAATTATTTGTCCATTAAAGGATATTTATTACACTTCCTAACTGTAGGAATAGAATTAAAAGAAGGAATTCCTGCTTTAAATGAGGCTGTTTACCCAGTTCTGTGGTGTAGCCGTTACTTTCCCCCATGCACTTTCCCATTCAGCCACAGCAGCGAAGTGTCAGATCCATCTGAAACCTCTGGATTCAGTCAGCCGAGTCAGCTTTTGTCAGTTTATGATCTCACGCTCTTTTCTCCCCCCCACAGGAGTTCTGTTACCTGATAAAGTTGTCTTTCTTTGGGTCAAACCAGTGGGATTATCTAAATGAGGCTGTTTGCTCCGCCGTCCTTCCTGACCCGGCTCTGCTCTGCCTTTGATGGGGGCCCTTCCTGGGGTGTCCTGCAGTTGTTCCATCGTGCCTTTGGTGAATTAAAGAAGTAACTCCATGTCCTGAACGGTTCAGGATGAGAGGGATAACCAGCTTTTGTGCACAGCTCCCTGTGATCCGTAATAACTGCTGGAATTGAAGGAACCACAAAGCAGCAGCAATGTTTGGTGTTTTTAAAGTAGTTCTGATTTAAGCATAAAATACCTTTTTTTTTTTTTTTTTTTTTTTTTTTTTGTACTCTACCAGTTACTGAAAACAGTTCACAATGCTTGAAAGCCTTTCTGGCAGTATAGGAAAGTACCTTCAGAGATCTCAGGCCAAAGCACCGTGCAGCTCATTATCTTCTTTCTGATGGTGAACAGAAAAGAGCACAGCTGGCCCAGGAAAACGTGTTGGATCCGGGCAGGTACATCCTGATTTTCCTCCAGATTTTTGTGCCATCATCCAGAATTTGTGGCTTTAAAAGTTCCTGAGCAGGAGGTGGTGTGTGTTTAATATCCCATGATGGATTCTTTAGTCCTGTGAGGGGTTTTGGAGCTCAGCAAAATTTCCTTTAGTGTTTTTGGTTTTTTAATTTTGCTTTGCTTGGTGTCTCCTTGCTGTTTTCGTTAGGGAGATTCCCACATAAGGATCTTCTAGTGGGAGGTTCCCTGTTTATGTCGGGGGCGTTGGATCTGGATGATTTTCAAGGTCCCTTTTAACCCAAACCATTCTGTGATGCTGTGAATTCTGAGGGCTTGAAACTGTTTTCCTGCTAGTACTAAGAGTGGGACAATTACAGCTGTTTTATTTGGGGCTTTTTTCTTGTTTGTTTGTTTTGTTTTCATGCAGATTCCTCTGTGGAATAGGGATTACATGAGATTTACACATACTAAGTTACCCTGAAGAACTGAAACCAGTGGGGTGAGGTTCTGCCCCTTGCATAGAGAGAAAAAGCTGTGCAACAAAAACCTTTCCATAGATTAGTTATGGATACTCTTATTTTTAAGCGAAGCAAGGTACTGAATATTCCAGAGTCAGTTTTCCAGCTCCAGTGTGGTGTCAGTGTTGAAAGTTGGATTCAAAGATATTTTTATTGGGTAATTACCTTTTGTGTGTATTGGACTTTGGGAATATGTATAGAGAAAATACTCTTGTGTGTCAGAATTTTTAGTGTGAATGTGTTATTTACTTCTCAGTCACAGGGTGTTTTAGGGAGAAGGATTTTATAGAATCATAGGATCCTGGGATGGTTTGGGTTGGAAAGGACCTTAAAGCTCCTCTAGTTCCAACCCCCTGCCATGGGCAGGGACACCTTTCTAGAAGGTAAAACTGCATTTTAAAAATGCCTGTGCTCTCTACAGCCAGTGCACAGAGAGCTGAGCACCTGTGAAGAGGAGGGAATCCCAAGGAAAGCAGGACCCCCCTCAGATCAAATCCCATGTCCCACATGGGATGCTCATGCTGATGAACAGAGCTGATTTTACACCAGGAACAGCTCCAACAGCAAAGTTCCTCTCTGAGATGAGTCATTAGCTGTGGTTTCTCTCCTTTTTCTCATCTTTTACCAGCTGGAGTGACTCCCCACAGGCTCTGGGGAGAATTGGACCCCACAGATTTCTCTGCAGCAGGTTGTGATTCCAGCTCTGAGATGTACAGAGCGATTTGAAGAAAAATCCTGGAAGGGGGCAAGCACTGAGAGGGGAGAGTGGGCGTTGCAATGAGATAAGTTGGCTAAATATTTCCTGGGAGGGTAGCAAGGGGTGTAATAATGACTGATCTCAGAGGAGATGGTTTGAAAAGAACAGCTCGTGTCTGATTGCAGCCTCTGGATAATGTGGTTTGGCTCATGGCAGTGCAGGAGAGGCTCAGCGAGAAGGTGAAGAGCTGGTGGATGAATTGAGGAATATTATCATTGCTTCAACAAGAGGCAGCATGAAATCTTGTGTGAAGTTCTCCTGAGTGTGTAAGAGCAGGAGCCAGAAGGAAAAAGCAGCTGAATTCAAGATCATGAGAGTTTTTTGTGATTCTCCGTTGTGGGAAGGAAAATTCCAAGTAGCTGCAACCTGTTCATGTCACGCAGTTAATGGCATTTTCCCATTACATTAAAAATGGATCTTTAGGGTTGTTCACAGAGGTTACTCAGTGCATAAAACTTGGATGTCTCTTCATGCAATCACAGAATGGTTTGGGTTGGAGGGGATCTTAAAGCTCATCCCATTCCACCCCAATGACATGGGCAGGGACCCCTTCCACTATCCCAGGTTGCTCCAAGCCCTGTCCAGCCTGGCCTTGGACACTTCCAGGGATCCAGGGGCAGCCACAGCTTCTCTGGGCAACCTGGGCCAGGGCCTCCCCACCCTCACAGGGAAGACTTTTTTCCTATCATCTAACTTAAATCTCCCCTCTTCTAGTTTAAAACCATTCTTGTATCTCACCTGAAAAGTGAAACCATGAGCTGCAGATGCCTTCCCAGCCCTTTGGAGCACACCCTGTGCTGCTAATCCACCTCCTTTGCCTGAGCACTGAGCAGATCCCAGGGAGACTTTTCATCTCCAGCAGGATTGCAGGCCACAGACCTGGCGTTCTCCGGGATGTGAGCAGAGTGTAATATTGATTGGAATGCTTACTGTAGTTATTTATTGCCTTCATTAGCAGGGAAGAGATGAGAGACTATCACAGTGTATTAAGTTGTCCCAGAGACACCTGGATAGTAAATTATAAATAAACAGTCAACAGTGGAGTAGAACTGGTGGAAAGCTGGGATGGTCAATGTAAGGATCTTCCAGCCAGGCTTTTTAAATCACTAATGTGCAGATTCAGTGTGGTTATTGCTTCCTGTGGCTGGTAATGCTGTTTTAAGGGACTTAAGTGACTGGAGACGTGGTTTGACTGAGCTGATGGAGGTCCATCTTGAGATGTCTCTTCTCTTTTGCACAGCCCTGAGACTTTGGATAGGTGTTTCATCAGAGATGAACCCCCAAAACTGCTATTTTGCTGTAAACATACATTTTGAAGGAAGGAAAGATTGAACTAAAATGATAATATCCCTGGATTGATGACTGGTTGGACAGACATTCCTTCACCTAAGGGAGTTCACATTCCCAGTTGGGCACTGGCTCTATTTTTTGGGAGTAATTTTGGGGTGGAAAGTTCAACACCCAGGGTTGTAGGAGCAATCCCAGGCTTATATTAATCCCCAACTCCCTGTGTTTGTGCATAAATAATACCTGAGTGTGACAAACACTGGTTAAGACCTTGTGCACCTAATAATGACATTTCTTGGCATTTCCTCCTCGATTTGGGAAGAATCCTCTTTATGTTGGAGGCATGGGGAGTTCAGAGCATCGTAGGTTTCATCTTCCATCCTGCTGGATGAGGGATGGAGCTGAGGATTTCTTCCTGCTGGAGATTGCTAGTGGCGTGAAGCACTTCAGGCAGCCTGAAAAGCCTGAGTGTTTCCTGCAGAAGAGTGTTGTGTTCTCCGGGTGCCAAATGGGTCAAAATCTCTGCCGTGGTGGTGGCAAACTGTGGAGCTGGCAGGGGAAGGAATAAATCAGGGAACGTTCTGGGGAGATGATCGTTAACCAGCATTCATGTGTAAAACGGCGTCTAGACATTCAAACACTGCTAATAGCCTTTGATTAACCATTTTTGTTTTGTTCTTGCTCAGTGTGTTAATCACTGTGATTAAAATGCTTAGCCACCATGGAGCTAGGCGTTGGATAAATTAGGAAGTAAGCAAATCCAAACAGATGGGGCAGGGAAAATTAGTGTCTCTGGCAGGGCCAGCGTTAGACAAGGCAGGGCTAAGGAAGATTTAGGGGGAGACCCTAAATAATCTGAGGGAAACAAATCTGCCTCTGCAGTGGGCCTGCCAGATCTCCCCACCTTCCTGCTCCTGTAAAGCTTTGCCTCCTCAAAGCTTTTGCCTTTTTCCTCTGCCTCTGGAACCCACCGCTGTCCTCACCTGGCCTGGCAGGTCCCAGGATGCTACAGCCAGGTTTGGAATCCACTCTCTCCTTTGCACAAGGATGTCCCAACATCTTTGTGGGGTGGGTCCTGTGTCCCCTGCTGCAAATCCCTGCAGACAGGACCCGGGGAGAGGGATCAGCCACTTAATTCTGGCTCAAGAACGGGCCCACTTTCTACTTATTAGGGATTTTTTCCTTTTTTCACAGCAATAGCAAAAGAATGTTGGTGATGTTTAACCCCTCCACCACCAAATGTGTGTGAGCACCATCTTTCAGTGGGACAATGACTAATTTAAACTGCTGGGCTTAGGGTTAAGTCCTTGTCTGCTGCAGATTTTTGAGGAAGAATGAGGGCTGGAAAGGGTGGGAAAGGCACCTTGCACTGCTTGTAAGATCAGAAGCCTTGTTAGGTGTCGAGATGCATCAAAATCAGCACCCAGTCATGTCAGCTCTAAAGAGAAATCACAGATAAAACAGGTGAGCACAGGGGTTTCTCTGGTAGGTGTGGACAAAGCTGAAATTACCTGAAGCAGGGATCATCCGTGGAGGTGATGGGGAGACCACACTCACAGCCCTCTCTGTTCTTCCTTCCCCTTAATCTTGTTTTCTGTGTAACTTGTTTTTTGGTAGAGCTGTGAAAAAAAATTAAATGGGTAGTTTTGGTGACAGCAGGTTTTGGCCTATTATGTGCTAGGATCTGTAGCTAGGATTTCCAATTTCCCTTCTAATCAAAAGGCTTCCTAAACCTTTCAGAAGTGCTCTCCTGGGATGACTGCACTCACAGAAAGGCAAAGTGCTTTGTTTCTGCTGGTGTCAGTCTCTTCAAAGGTACCTGAAACACAGCACAGCCACCAGCCCAGTCCTGCTCCTCTCAGAGCATCTCAGGGCTGGGGATATCCAGTGCACAGCCCTTCCTTTTCCAAATGCTCCAGCCCTGAGTTCGTGATGATCCTGGGATAGTACGGTGTGAAAAGTTGGGAGGTCTTGGAGTTTCCTCACTTGTGAGGAATGCTGAATTTAATCTGAACCAGTGTTCCATCAGTGCCTGTGTGGGACTTCTCAGGTTAAGTTGAATTTTGTTCTTGTATTTTTGTTGTGCCCAGATGGATTTTTACTCATAATCACAAAATCACGAAGGGGACAGAGTCCCCGGCAGAAATCACATGTTTAATAATCTCTGAGGGTACATTCCTGGCTCCTGGTACTCATTTAACACCCCAAGCAATACTAAAACTCCTTTAAAAGTCAGTTCTCTGTTTGTTTGGGGTTTTTTTGTCTGTTTGTTTGGATTTTTTTCTTGTTTCTGCTTTTGTTTTAATTTCCTGGATTCAGTGCTTTCCCTCCTGTCCTTATGAGATCATCCAAGGGAGGTTTAGGTTGGATATAAGGAAAAGGTTCCTCCCCCAGAAGGTGGTTGGGCATGGAACAGGCTCCCCAGGGAATGGTCACAGCTCAAGAAATGTTGGGACAGCACTCTCAGCCTCAGGGTGGGATTGTTGGGGTGTCTGTGCAAGGCCAGGAGTTGGACTCTGTGATCCTGATGGGTCCCTTCCAACTCAGCGTATTTTATTATTCTACCTCTTTTTTAATATTTCTGATTTCCTTCAGGACTAATCACAACAGTTTTCAAGCCTCATAAAAAACTTCGTTGCCTGTGCCTCCTTCCTCACTTTCTTGCTTTCATCTCCTTTTTTTTCCCCCCTCGGGTCATATGCCTATATGCAGGAAAGCACAGATAGAGCTAAATAAAAATGTCTTTTATACTTGAAATATATAAGAAGCCCTCAGACTCAACACTGTGTCTAAATATACCTAAAAACGTTGGGCTTATTCAGCGCTCCTCTAAGGCGATTGAGACATGTGAGTCTCCAGCTGAGTGTGTTAAGCTCTGCAGTGACCACACTTCCAAATATTTTATTTGCAGCGTGTTAAGGTTTTTTCAGCAAGTGCTCTATTGTTATTGCCAGGAAAATGCTGACATATATTTTATGTAGCACATCAGATGGGATCCAGACTCGCTTTGCAGAGCTGAGTAGCATTGCTACAGCCAATTGTTCGACACAGCATTTTGCTGCGTCTCCTGACATGCTTAATAAAGATATTCTCATGATTCTGGAGGCAGCCTGAATGCCATTAACTGCTGGCTTTCTGAGGAAGCACAAACACAGCTCCTAATGCCAGGCTCTGCAGGTTTGGCTCAGCAGCCATCAGGTACCACTCCAGAGCACGGGAAAATTGAAATAAAAAGCACCTGGGCTGGTTGGCGTCACCTGAGCTGCTGCTTTCTATCCTGCAGATTGACCTCATCCATGGATTAGGGTAAGGCAGAGCTGGGGGTATTTTCCCAGGGATGGGGATGGAGGTGGTCGAATCTTTCGGCACACAGAAGACCTGGCAGAGGATGTAAGGAAAACGTCTCTGTCAGGCTGTGTCAGGGTCCCTGTGATATCCATGTGTTGTCTTGGCAGAGTCCAGAGCCTGTAGATGTGCTGACCTTGCAGCCAGAACAGGAATTTGTTATGCCAGTAGAGCTGGGCCTTGTCATCACTGGTTTATCTTGGATTTAGTGTTTTTTTCATTTATAATCCACAGTGGATATGTGGGGTGCGAGGAAAATGGGAAACGTGCAGAGGTGTTGTACCTGGAGGTAAATCCTACAGGGACGGAGCACCTCTCCCACAAGGATGGGATGAGAGGATTGGGATTGTTCATCCTGGAGAAGAGAAGGCTCAGGGGTGACTTATTGACCCCTCAGCACCTGAGGGGCCCCCACAAGAAAGATGGAGAGAGGCTATTTACCACGGCCTGGAGGGACAGGATACGGGGGAATGGTTTGAAAATAAAAGAGGGTAGGTTTAGAATGGATATTAGGAAAAAAATCTCCCTTTGAGGGTGGTGAGGCCCTGGCACAGGGTGCCCAGAGAAGCTGTGGCTGCCCCTGGATCCCTGGGAAGTGTCCAAGGCGAGGCTGGACAGGGCTTGGATCAACCTGGGCTAGTGGAATGAGAGGATCTGTAAAGGTCCTTTCCAATCCAAACCCTTCTATAATTCCATGATTGATTCTCTGGTACCTGCTTTTCCATGTGGTTTTGATGTGCTGGGAGAAAAGTGGTTGTGTTCTAAGGGATGGTGTTGATTGACACAGGGTGACTCAGGATGTCTCTGATCACTTAGGAAAGTGCTGAACATCCTTGTGGGAAGGGAGCAGGCTCACAGCACATCCCTCCTACAGAAGGAGTATCTGTTCCTCAGGCACATCCAGTTTTTTCCAACTTTTTTGTTTTTCTGCTCTGCGTGTTAAGCCGGGGAATTCTGACTAGAAGGAAACAAAAATGTTCGTGTTTAGCTTTTGCCACCCTGAAGAATGCAGGGAGAGGAAAGAGGACTCTTCTCTCATGATAGAGGTGTTCTTTTTGGCAGTGTGAGCTTTAAAGAAAGCCAGAAGCACAGGAGGAGGATGGAGGCCAAGAGGAGGAGGTGGGATCTTCAGTGCTCCCTTCACAGATCCCAAGGATGCCCCAGTTTGGTGGAGAAACTGAAACAGGGGGTGGCAGAGAGTTGATTTGCTGTTCTCCATGGATCTGAGCAGCTTCTGAGCTGCTTAAAATAAGCACTTGGAAGGTATCGTGTTCCTGTGGAGGTAAACGGTGAAGGAATCACAAGTTGGAGTGTGGGGAAGGATATGTGACAGAGCTGAGCCCAAGATTTGGGGCAGAGAGGGAGCTGGAGTGGGAAAGTCCTGAAAGTGTCTGTACTGCGGCAGAGAAGCCAGAAGAAGAGAGTGTTGTGGTCAAGGGAAATAAAAAGATGTCTAAAGTGTGCCAGTTTTATTGAGTTCTCAAATTCTGCACAGCAAGGTGGCTGAGAAGAAATAGTGATATTTATGAAGAAGAAGAAATGGAGGTTGTGTTTATGCTACTCCTTAAAAAACTTTAGAGAAAACATGATTAGTGTTTTCCATAGTGATCTTTAGCTTCTTTTCATGATATCCTGAATTATGAAATCAGAGCATTTGAATCACGAAAAAGCACAGCATAAAGCACTGGATAATTAAGCTCTTCTGAATTTTAGATTCAGATTGAATATTAGGAAGGAATTCTTTCCTTTGAGGGTGGGGAAACACTGGCAAAGGTTGCCCAGAGAAGCTGGGGCTGCCCCTGGATCCGTGGAAGTGTCCAAGGCCAGGTTGGATGGGGCTTGGAGCAACCTGGGATAGTGGAACCCATGGCAGGGTTTTGAATGGGATGAGCTTTAAGGTCCCTTCCTATCCAAACCATTCTGTGATTCTGTGAAATTATTTGATGCTTATTGTGGTGTTTTATGTGTGTGCAGGAGACACAGAGCCTGTCCCTGTGGTAGCTTCCAAATCTCACCCATTTCAGCCAGAGTTTTCAGTGCAGATTTTTCAGATCACAAATGGTTGCTGAGTCCCTGAAGACAGAGGGGAGAGAAAATCCTGTTACAGGTCCCATGGAGTAGAAGCTGCCTCATGTTGGTGAGAGTCCATCAGTGAGTTGACCAGGACACACCAGTTATTCCAGTCGAAGAGGTGGGGATTGGTCAGAGGTTGGACTCTGATCTTGGAGTTCTTTTCCAACCTAAATGATTCTGTGATTATTTTTCGCCAAGTTCGTCACCCCTCTGCTCCTATCTCTGTCCATCTCCAAGGTCATTCCTCTTTTGCAAGTAAATCTTTGGGAGAAACGATGCCATGGTCTGATCCCAGGGCTCTGGTTTTCCTCCTGCAGCTGCCGATCCCAGCTCAGACTCCCGGCACTACGGGGGGGGGGGTGTGATAGATCTCCACGTGTTCCCTCCCTGGATCTATGGGAGCTCCGTGTGTTGGCCTGGTTACGGAAATTCTGTTCGATTGTGTTGGTTTAACTCAGTGGGAGGTTATTTGAGAAGGAAATGAAAGGCTCAATGAACAGTGAATGCTTGAAGAGGTGTTAAGAGGAAATTCCAGGCGTATAAGCTTTAGGTTCTTTTGTTTTAGGGGTTTTTTTTTTTTTGGCTGTCTTTTCAGCCAGACAGGTTTTGAGCAGTGCAGGAGTAGGTCTGCAAGCGCAGAGGAGAGGATAACTCCTGGAGGAGTGAGAGAATCCCAGGGAAGAGACTTTTGTGCAGAGAGGACTTGGGAGTCAGAAGAGTTTCGGATAGAAGGAGAGGAGATAGAAGGAAGGCATTTTTTATGATGAGGGTGGTGAAACACTGGATCCCTCAAAAAATTCAGGGTCAGATTGGACAGAGCCCTGAGCAGGTTTATGTCCCTGCCCATGGCCGGGGGGTTGGACACAGAGATCTTTCAAGTTCCCTTCCAACCCAGCCCATTCCATGATTCCGTGCAGAGTTTTACCTGCCTCAGTTGCTGCAGAGGGGGATTTGTGTCAGAACTGTCTGGTAGCGGGACAGGACTTTACAACAGGCAGGTTGTTCTCACCACGGGGAGAAGATATTCTATAAATCTGTTTTATCAGTGAGAAGGGTTTCTGCAGGCCAGAATTCAGCAGGACAGGTCACAGCCTGGGCTGTCACATCCCTGACCTGTGCTGGAGAGGGGAGAACTGCGGGCAGGTGGGGACAGGCGGGTGGGAATGAGAGCGTTCAGAGGGGCACATAATGCTCTGTGTCACGATGTTGGGGACAAGCTCTTACACAGATAGAAATAATTAGGAAGCCTGGTCATCTTAAGTGAAAAAGGAAGAGGTTTATTCCCTTTAGAAACTCTTTTTGTGTCTTCCACTCTGCTTGTATTCTTAATTATCGGGACATTGGAACTATTTTGAATGTATTTTTCTAGAAAGGAGTATTTATATAGAAAAAAATCTGTTTGTATAAATGGACGAGTGTGAAGTACTGCAGAAAAAGAGGATGAGATTGGCTGTTCTGAAATCCAAACTTTCCTGTTGAAAGCGATCACATCAATTTCATTGGAAGTCTGATAGCTGTGAAGCAATGAGAGGGAGATTTGATTGCTGAAACAAATGTAATTTTCACAGCATTTAAGATCTGGCCAAATCTTCAGTCTGAGGCAGTGAATTTCATTCTTATTAGACAACTCTGGTCTTCCCCACTTTGCTATAGACACAGACTTGCTACTATTTAGGCCAAGTAGGTGCAAGGATATCTCACCTACTTCTCACTGACGTGTAATTTCTGTCCAAGTTACACCAAAGCAGCTGCTTCCAAAACCCATAACGGTTATGCTCCTGATTTCTGCGTGCTTGGGATCAATGTACTGGAAGTAGTGTAAAACTGGAGGACTCCAATCCGCTTTAAAATATTTGAGAACTGATCTACGCAACGTGGCAGAGGCTGAAAGTGGAAGGCTTTGTTGGAGGAGGTGTTAAAATGAGGTGTTGACATCTTTCTCCACATTTCACGCAGTTCACTTCTCAAAAACGGTCTCTTCTTAATTATCCGTTGGATTTATTCATCTTTCCCAAAGTTTTTTCACATGACTAATGAAAGGTGGTTGCATGTGCCTATCTTCTGTTCTCAGCAGGATGCTGGATTGCCCTTGCACTGAGCATCCTTCTGTATCCCTCATATAATTCTCCAGTTCTTGAGTATTCCCTGTTTAACATTTCTGCCTGGGTATGTGTGGGTTTTACAATTACTATCCCAGCTGAAGTGTACTGGGAGATCAGATAATTTATAAAAAGGGGGGTAAAAGTCTCCTTTTGTGAAAATAAGTCTTGTGAAACCATGTCTGTAACCTTTAAAGTGAGCAGGAGTACTTCTGGGGAGATGGATTCTGTGAAATTACACTGTTAAGAGACAGAGGGGAGTCTCTCTCTTGGCTTCAGGGCACTAAAACTCAGCCCCTGGTCTTGCTACTGTCTAAGAGAGAACCTGATGGGTCAAGAGCCAGCACATAATTCCAAGCCCTTGGTGCAACAGAGTTGGGCTGGGTTTAATACAGGATTGTTTTGCCAGGGACTGAACTGAAGCGCTCAGATGGACCCTGAGGGTGGGCATTGGTCCAGCATCTTGGGACAACCCTGAAGTGGTGACTTAGAACCCAAGGGAAGCAGCCAGACCATCTCCAGAGAAGAAGGCAGACCCTGGTTCAGTGCTGGTCACACTGCAGAGTCTCCGGAGTGGTTTTGCCAGGGCGAGGTTTGGCACAGAAGCAGCATCACCTGGGACCAGCCTTCCTTCATGCAGTGTTGGCATTTCCCATCTGTGCCAGCTGCTGCCTCAGGTCCTGCCCCCAAAGTTCCCAACCTGGGGCAAGCAGCAGTGAGCGAGGCCGGGGTACAACGGTGCTGCTTTGTCAGCAGAGCAGATTTGGGTGAGGTTCAGCCACGGCAGCTGTTCCAGGGCAGAGCAGGCAGGAAATACCAAACCTTGCATTGCTTGGGGAGAGATGTTCTCGCTCTGCTCACCCAGGAGTTTATCAAGAGGAATCACAGAATGTCCTGAGCTACAAGGGACTCACCAGGAGTCCAATTCCTGGCCCTAAACAGATACCCCAACAATCCCACCCAGTGCCTGAGAGCATTGTCCAAACACTCCTTGAGCTCTGGCAGCCTTGGGGCTTTTTGAAGTTGCAGAGGAAAGTCTTGATGTGATTTGATGATTCCAAATGGGTTAAAAAGCATTTGTGCCTTAGCACAGGAGCAAGTCCGGAACAAATTCCTCCAGCTCCTCTTCAGGCTGCAGGGCAGTGTCTGGCAATTGTCCTCCACCGAGGGAAGTGGAAGGAGTGGGTTAATGGACTGGTCCCTTTGCCATCTCCTGAAGAGTTTTTGTGCCTTACAAAGGCAGCACATCTTCCAAGGGGGGTGACTGGTCTGATATTGTAGGATCACAGGGACACCTTCCACTAGCCCAGCTTGCTCCAAGCCCCATCCAACCTGGCCTTGGACACTTCCAGGGATCCAGGGGCAGCCACAGCATCTCTGGGCACCCTGTGCCAGGGCCTCACCACCCTCACAGCCAGGAACTTCTTCCTACAATATCTAATCTAAATCTCCTCCCTTTCAGTTTGTTTATCTGATGGATTAATGCCCCAATGAAATGCATCAATTAGACTGAAAAGTGTTCCCGTATCACCTCATCCCCGATGTCATTTAGGTGAAGAATTGATGGGAGCAATAATAGGAGGAGTTTTTAGGCCGAAGTATTGAAAAGCATAGTTTGTACTGAGATCGGGGAAAAAATTGCAGGAATTGAGGTAAATTGTTCTATGAAGAGAAAGAACGACCAGTAGAGCTTTCTAGTCTCGTGTGTTGGTACATTTTCCATTATTCCAGTAAAGTTCCCAGCTCAACCCAACTCACCAGCTGATGTCCAGGTTCTGCTGTTACCCTTGGCTGTGGGAATTCACAGCTACATTTCTCCTCAGGGGACAAAAACCAAAGCAAGGCAGCTCTGTGCTGGTGACAGCATGAACGTGCTCATTGAAAGCTTCATTTAATGTTTATAAACATCAGGGATGACAGAAATGTTGTAACTTCAGCATTTAGCAATTTTTTTTTTTTTTAATGAAATGCAGTTAAGGCACTTTGAGGCTGCTGAAACAGCGCAGCAAACATTTGTAAGTTTGTAGGAAATCTGTGTCACGCTTCTCAAGTCTATAGCTGTGGGTAGGAGGAGAAGTGTCAACTTATCTCCAGGAGCTAAAACATCCTGATTGTATCACATAGAATCAACCTCTCCAATCCATTCCTGCACAGAGAAACCCAGTCACATAAAATCGGCCAGTTTTGAGGGAGGACTTTGAAGCTTTGTGACCACTGGCATTTGTGTCAAGCCAGGGTTATTTACAGGCTGCTGTGAAGGGGTTTAGCTAATCACTGGCAGCATTATCCAGTTTTTCATGCTTGGAGAGAAGAGCTATCAGAGCCCTGAGTTTTGAGTGGGGTTGAAGAGGTTTTCCACTTTGAGGCATCGTGTTATGATCTTTGCTAGAGGCAGAACGAGGTAGTGGGTTCATTTTGCATTCAGTATGCAAAAAAAAGTAATATTCAGGAGGTAGAAGCAGAGTCTGGCTACAAGGGTGGAGGTTAAAACACAATCCAGGCATGTTGGATTTGTGTGAGGAAAGCCAGAACTCACCTAGGGTTGATGCTTGCAAGGGGATGTCAGGAACAGCAAGATGTTTTTAAAGGTTGTGTGGATGTGGCACTTGGGGACATGGGTTAGTGGTGGGCTTGGCAGTGCTGGGGGAATGGTTGGACTTGATAATCTTGGAGGGCTTTTCCAGCCTAAACGTTTCCATGATCCTCTACTCGTGTGCTTTGGCCTCTGCCATGAGCAAAGGGGTTTGAGACACAGAGGAACATCAGCAGGGGGAATAAGGGTTAGGTCAGGAATCACCTGCAAGTCCATGAGACCTGATGGGTTCCATAGGGCACTGAGAGGTGGATGGTGTCAAAGCAAGGCCACTCTGAAAATTCATGGAGGTGATGGGAAAATGGTAAAATATTGCCCTCATCTTCCTAAGACTACACAAGGATAATCCAAGGAACTACAGGGCAGTCAGCTCCATTTTGACCCCTGAAGGAATCATGGGGTGAGTCCTCTTGAACAAATTTGTGGGCATGTGCAGGGAAAGAAGGAGTTCGCCAGGAGCAGAGCTCAACCTCCCCCGGCTGCCCCCTCCTGTCAGGGAGTTGTGCAGAGCCACAAGGTCCCCCCTGAGCCTCCTTTGCTCCAGGCTGAGCCCCTTTCCCAGCTCCCTCAGCCACTCCTGCTGCTCCAGCCCCTTCCCCAGCTCTGTTCCCAGCACAGGGGAAGCCACCAGCATCTCAGGCTCTTTAAACAGGAGCCCAACCACAAGAGGGAAGTGACCTGACCCCCTTTGCTGGTCATACACAAAATCCCACATCCAGTTTTGTGCCTCACAAGAAGAATTCTCTGAACCAGAGGGGATTCACCAGCAGGCCGACAGCATGGCATGTTTTGAGACAAACAGCATTAATGTATGCTGTAATATATTTATATTTTCAATAAGATCTTTCTTGCTGTGATAAAAAATGAGGTAGATAAGGTGTCTCTGTGTATCGTGATGTTCTCATGAGTGGTGCACGTGCAGGTTGCAAAGCCAGAGTAAGAACTGAGCCTGTAGACAACTCCCCCTTCCCAAAATGATTAGAGGGGATTTTTCACTGCGGAGTTCAGGCTGAGAACAAGAAGCATGTGTTCTCCCCGAGCAGAGCTGGCTCTGTTGGCAAAACTGTTACCAAACGTCGCACAAAACTACGCAGTGGATTGAACTTCCCAGGTTTTACATTTGTAAGGAGAGGCAGTCAAGTATTTTTTTTTTCTTCCCCACTAGCAACAGATTGCACCGAATCCGAATTAGGTGGCTGCCATCTGCTTTCACACAGGCTTGGAAAACAGGCCAGCCCTCCTCAGCATGGGTGGGGAGGGTGCTGGGGAGTGTTTACAACTCTGTGTTTACAGGATTTGGGATTAATGTGCTGTTTTCTTTTTCTGAGACAGAGTAAAATTAAATTAGGCTTTGAGCAAAACACTGAGCACCGCTCTCTTTCAGCACCGCAGTGTAATTTAGAAAAATGAGCTGCTCAGATCATTCTCTACTGAAATATTCTGACCTCACCCAATCCAGTTTGGTAGCATCAGCCTGGGATGTGTATTTTGACATTTTCTCTGCTTTCAGTGCCCCATAACAGACTCAGCTGATACATTCTGGAGTCTCAGTGGTGAAGCAGAATCACTCAGATTTTTTGGGGGAAAAAGGAAAACAAGGTTTTATGGACTGTGAGGTTGGATAACTGTGATTTTCGGAGCAGGACGTCCATGACATCATCCCTGGAAGTGTTAAAAAAATGTGTAGATGTGGCAGTTGAGGACATGGTTTAGTGGTGAACATGGTGGTGTTGTGCTAGGTTGGTGGTTGGACATGGTGATCTCACAGGGCTTTTCCAGCCAGGCACTGTGATTCCATGATTTTATGATTCTGTGACTCAGATATCCCAGAGGCAATAAATCACAGGGTTCCTTGACCTTGCCTCTCATCAGGGCAGGCTGTGTCTGAGCCACGCAGGTACATCTTCTGATTTTACTCTTATTTGTTTAAAAAAGTGACAATATGGAAAACTTATATTAACACTGAAGTCAGGGTCATCTAGGTCCTGGAGCAAACACCTTTGGGAAGACACCAGGGCTTTTGCCAGGCTTCTCCTGCCCTGGTGTCCTGCATCCCTGGCAGCTCCTCATTGTTGGGCTTCTGGAGGTGACACTGAGCTACCAGGGATGAATTTTTGGGTGGTGACCTTTTTCAGTGCAAACAACTGAAGGTGTCACTCACTGCAGAGTGCCTTGGGAAGCCAGGGGAAAAACAGGCCTGAATTCCAGCGGTGTGACCCACGATGGATAAGGATATTCCTGTGAGGAGCAGTTCCTCGCCTGGTTATTCCACTTGGCTTGGCTGATTTAACCGATTTCCCCTGATTTAATGCACAGGGGCTTGGTTTAAGCTTTTCTCAGCTGTGGGGATGAATCAAAGAGCTCCATGGCTGCAGGTGGGCCGGAGAGAGATTTTGGTACCAGCAAAGGTGCAGACACAGTAAAAGAAATTTTTGGATGTTTCATTTATTGGGCATTTCCGTGCCTGGTTTTAGTGTCTGACGTGACACTGCCGTTCCCAGGTGCTGTTCAGAGGAGAGCTGAGCAGCTCCAGCGCACACTGAAAGCAGCATTTGCACAAGGCACATCTGTACTTGGGTTTGCTTTCGTTTTTAACTTGAAATCTTCAGCTGGATTGGCCTTTCCACTACAGCTCATTTACGCTGCTGTTGGAGGAGTATAATTTATCCTCATATTTACACTGCCAGGGTGGTTTTAAGTGGGAAGTGAGAATCAGACCTTCAATTTTCTGGTGGTTTCTTTGTGTTTTGATGACAGATGAACAGCTGGAGATGCAGTAGCCTTTAACCAACCCCCGGAGCATCCCTTCATTGCTGTTAATTCACAGCAGAGACCTGTTGCGAGTAAGTCATGGGAGGATAAAGCAAAGCAAAGCTCGTTGTGTCTCAGAGCTGCTTTGTTCCTTCATTTGATAATTATAGTTTTGGTTTTAATTGTTTAAGCCGTTGTGTTCTGCGTTGTGTCACCCTGGGATTGTGCACTGCTGTGGGTGGGACAGCTCAGGAACAGAGAGAGGGATTCCTGCTCAGAGCGCACTCAGATTTACTTGTGTGACCTTTGGACACAGAGTGGGGTTGATAAATCTCGCCTGACAAGCAGAGAGGCATCACCACTTGGAATTTGCAAATGTGGAACAGCAGCAATTAGGGAAGAGGGAGTTTGTATTGCCAGAGCTAGGAATTTATTTGAGGGAAGATGGATTCAGTGTGAGGTGTTGATGAAGAAGGTTTTGTTTTTGCCCAGTTCCTGAAAAGCGCTTTTTAATAAATTGCTGATCTTTGGAGACCTGTAAGAAATACCACGGGTTGCCTTTTATCAGCTTATAATGTGCTTTCATCACTCCAGAGAAGGATGTGAGAGTGATACTGAGTTGATCCCTGGAGAAAGGCAGGAGACACCGCTGACGGCTCCGGAGTTACAGCTGCAGCGAGTCTGCGTTGAAATGGAGCTTAAATTTCCTCGTTAGCACAAGTATCCCTCTAACCTTATCACCAAAGTGCTGCTGCTCCTTTCTCACACACAGAATTACTCTTCTGTAATGCTACAAGTAATTTACCTCGGTAATACTGAGTCAAAAACAACTCCTGTCTGAGCTGTTATGATTTATTGCTTCTTGAGGCTCTTAAGGTTGAAATGGCTTATCCAGCCTTGAAACTCCAAAATGCCTAAATATTATACTCTGCATTTACTACGAGGCAAACTCTGTGTGGATTTTATGGCATTGAGATAATCAAGATGAGATGCTGAGTGGCCATTTTGCAAACATTTTCTGAGAATAACATCAGAAAGTAACCTAGATGTTAAAAGTGTTGTAACCTGTGCTGCATTTCTTGGAATCACAGAATGGTTTGGGTTGGAAGGGACCTTAAAGCTCATTTAGTTCCAACCTACTGCCATGGGCAGGGACACCTTCCACTATCCCATGTTATTCCAAGCCCCTGTCAGCTCAGGACACCCTGTGCTTTGCCCACCCTGTGACCTGCCAGCTCTAGGGTTCACCACTGTGCATCCATATTTTATTTTAATATTTCAATTTCTATGGCTGAGTGGAGCTGAACTGGCGTTTGCCTCTGAGGCCAGTTTGTTCCCCTCCTCCTTCCAGTACCCAGCTTTAAAAAGTGCTGACGGTTGTTTTAAGGGCTGATTTTTGGGTCGGGCCTTTCAGAAGCACAGCAGGGGGGGGATATTGTTGGAAACCGGGAGAACAGAAGGGTTGCTGTGACTCCAGTCTGGAGGAAAGGGTGTTCCACTGCTGGGGAATAACACTCTCACTTTGAGGTACTTCTCCTGGCCCTCCTGTGAAGGAACTCCAGCCCACTCCGGCAGCGCTCCAGCCATCCGGATGAGGGGTATTATTGGGAGAAAAACGGGAGGAGCTTTGTAAGCAGGGCTGAGGCCAAAAGTCATAGAATCACAGAATGGTTGCTGTTGGAAGGCACCTTAAAGATCATCTAATTCCAACCCCCTGTGGTGGGCAGGGACACCTTCCACTAGCCCAGCCTGCTCCAAGCCCAGTCCAACCTGGCCTTGGACACTTCCAGGGATCCAGGGGCAGCCCCAGCTTCTCTGGGAAACCTGTGCCAGATCCTCCCCACCCTCACAGGGAACAATTCCTTCCCAATATCCCATCTAGCCCTGCCCCCTTTCAGCATAAAACCATTCCCTGTGTCCTGTCCCTCCATCCCTTGCCCCAAGTCCCTCTCCTGGAGCCCATTTAGGCACTGGAAGGGGCTCTGAGGTCTCCCTGGATGTTTCTCTTCTCCAGGTGAATGCCTCCAGCTCTCCCAGCCTGTCACAGAGGAGCCCCAGCCCTCTGAAGTGATTCACTTAAATGGTCACTGGAAAACCCAGGATGCCGGGGGAGCAAATGAAGGGCAGAACTTTTGTCAGGTGCTTTTGGACCCACTGTGGATATGCCGAAGCAGGGGGTTTTTTTCCACCCAGGTGTAAGAGCAGGAGGTGTGTGAGCACAGATCATTTAGGTGAGCACATTACAAACACTCCCCTAATTTAGCACATGCTAAAGGAGCCCGAGCCCGTTAAATGCATGGTATTGCTGAGAGTCTTTATGTTTGAGCACACTGCAAAAGCAGTGGGTTCTCTTGTGGAAGAGCCTGAACAAAGGAGGGCAGTTACGTGCTCAGAGTTGCTCCAAGCAGCGAACAAAAATACCTTGGAGGAGCAGTGAATGGCGTGCCTGGGTAAAGGAGGGCAAGTGCTCTGCCTTTGTGGTCTGCAGCCCTGTCCTCACGAGGTCGGGTCAGGCAAGAGCTGCTGGCGCACAGAGGCACCTCAGGTACAGCTTTTTAGAAGGGCACAAAGTAAAAAATGAGCGAGGAGAATGATTCACCCGGCTCTGCCTGGCAAACAGGACCAGGGCCCTCTGTGTGAGGACAGAGGCATCTTTGGGTTTGATTTTGGCAACCACAAAAAGGTAAAACAACATCTGGTTGGTGGCTTTGAAGGTCAAAGCCAGCATGCCTGAGCGTGGCCTCACTCCACATCTCACAGCACACAGGCTCTGCTTGTGTTCTGTTGGGGGATTTCCCTGCATCCCACAGAAAACTTGAATATTCTGAGACCCTGGACCGCTTCCATCCCTTGGCATCGTAACATTGCAACAAGCACCAATTTTCTTGGTTTTCTCCTGTTGAAATCTGTGATGAATATATTAACATTCATTGAATTATAGAACAGATATTTAGCATTTTTCCTGAAGGATCCTAAAATGCTTTGCAGACACTTTAGTGTATCACTACACAAATGCAGCCGCTTTTGCTTCATGCTTAGATTTAATTCGAGATGAAGGGAGAGAATTTGCTCTGTTGTATCACAGAATCACAGAATGGTTTGGGTTGGAAGGGGCCTTAAAACTCATCTCATTCCACCTCCTGCCATGGCCAGCAAACTTTCCACTATCCCAGGCTGCTCCAAACCCCATCCAACCTGGCCTGGGACACTTCCAGGGATGCAGGGGCAGCCACAGCTTCTCTGGGCACCCCCAGGGCCTCACCACCCTCACAGGGCAGAATTTTTTCATAATATTCTGTCTAAACCTACGCTCTTCACAGTGTTTTTTACAGAAGGACACGTGATGAGTATGAGCAGAGAATTTTGTTGCATAAACCCAGCTTACAAGTGCACCCAGTGCCCCTCTTACACTTCTGGTGGTCTCAGGCACAGAGGTGACATCTCATGAGCTTGGCTGTATCCTTGGTCCAGCTGCACCATTGGAATTTGGAGGTGCAAGACCAGGTCCACATCTCTTTTTGAACCAGCTGGGTGCCCCACTTTGCATTGCTGTGGATTTGCATCCTCCTTTTCTCCTGAAATGAAAAACCCTCCAAATATTCAGGGTGAAAGGTGATAAAATATTCATCTATTCTGCGGCTCGTTAAGGCAGGGGAATTGAGTGTGGGCGCTTCCTCCACTCTCACAGCTCTGTCTCACTCCTGAGCCAAGATTCATTGCCATGGGAAGTGCTTTGTGCTCTTCCCTCATGGATGTCGGGGGTGTGAAGAGTCCCTGGAGCTCAGCTCTCCTGGATAGCAGCTCCTGCCTTCTTTCACCTCTTCCCAGGCCTGGCTTTGCCCACTGCTGCTCCTGTTGCTCCAGCCCTGAGCAGGGATTGTTAATCAAGGCCGTAATCAGCCTCTTGCAGGTCTGTGTCCCAAACTGGTGCTCCCTGGTTTCCTCTTCCTGGGTTTTTTTTCCCTCTCTTTAGCAAAGCTGCACCCATTTGAAAGTTCCATCTTCCCCTATTTTTTGAGATCTATTTGTGCATTTTTTTTCTCTTTTGTAATCAAAACAATCTCCAAGCCCTGCCAGGATCAGGATCTCTCTGGGTGATTTCAAATGCACTGTGAGACAGATTTGGACCTGAAGAAACTTAACTTGTAATTTGCACTCAGTGGAAACCCTTCACATCAAAGAAACTGCTTACAGTATCCATACTGGATGTTAAAGAGGCTGGATTCCAGGCTGGAAAGTGTCAAAACTCACTTTTAGAGGCTTGGAGCTGCTGAAATTGCTCTCTGAGTCCACAGCCATCAGGCGGGTGGCAGTTCTGGAGAGCCTGGCACAGGGTGCCCAGAGAAGCTGTGGCTGCCCCTGCATCCCTGGAAGTGTCCAAGGCCAGGTTGGACAGGACTTGGAGCAACGTGGGGTAGTGGAAGGTGTCCCTGTCCATGGCAGGGGTTGAACTGGATGGGCTTTTAAGGTCCCTTCCAACCCAAACTATTCTGTCATTCCTTGATTGGTGGCAGAGTGAGCTCCTGGCTGCAATTAAAGGTGGGTGAAACTTAAAAATAACCAGAGGCAGAAGGGCAAAATTCAAGTTTGTGATACCCCAGGAGGTTTGAGATAACCCCTAAGTTTCCTGCTGGGTGCCGTGTCTCCTGCAGCTCATATGGAATGGTTGCAGAAGTGTCCAGGGAGAAGGCAATAAAGGAGCTGGAGCATGGTGCCAGCACCTTGGAGCTGCTCTGCTTCTAGGCTAATAATTCACTAATTTTTGGTATCAAATGCCACTTATTTTGCGGGCTGTTGCACTTCATGAAAGCTGCCATTGAGCAATCCCAGTTTTCTTCACAGCTCCCAAATTTTGTAAACACTGTCACTACAAAAGGCAGAGCTACTGGAAAGGTTTCTTCCCAAAGTCATTGTGTGGGAGTTAATTAACATTTAACTCTTGACTTGGGCTCATCTCATCTGGGCTGATCTTGTCCGAGTGTGAGACAGGGGCTCAGATCCTGATGGGGTGGTGCTGATGTGTCACTTGAGAGCAGAAATTCTGCTTCAACGTCCTGTGCCTGGGACATGGTGACTTTCAAGAGGGTTTTAAGTGTTCACAGCCCTTACTGAGCTTTTTTTGGGGACAGTTTGGACGCTTTCATGTCACCGTTTCATTGAAGAGCATTGCAATTATTAACATCCAGTTCAGACACCTAAAGGAAGCGTTGCTTTGAGGCTAGAATTTGTGGAGACAGATGGGTGAACTGCTGAAGATAATCAGAGGTCAGCTGGTTAAGCCTTATTTTTTGAATAGCCTTGTTGGGGTTAGAGAGTGCTTTCTTAAAGCGTGTTTGCTGCATAATCTGTGCAGATGAGTGTAAGAGAGCCTTTGAAGGAATTAGTGAAATTCAGCTGAGACTGCTTTGCATTCAGGCAGTAGAGAGCTGCTGAAAAGCCCGAATGTCTGAGGGATCCTCCTCTGGTGACCCTAAAAACACATTTAAACCTCCTTTTCCACCTGCAGACTGATCTATGACCTCACCATGCCCTGACAAAGTGGAGTTCTCATGAAATGTGCACCAGGTTTTAAGAGGGGGGAGTTAAAATCACTTTTGGTCCAGAAGAGTGATAGGAAAATGCTGACACTTCTCACTTTTTGAAGGAAAAATCCATATTGCCACAGCCTTGTGTGAACAAATGTGGTGTCTGGGCCGGATGGACAGAGTTAGCTGGGCAGTGGTGAGTCTGCTCACAGGAAGAATCTTCATCAAAACGTGAAGTGATGGAAGCTGGAGAAATCAGGCTGGAAAAATAGCTATTTATTGGGAGTGTTCCCACAGCTGATGCTGGGATCATGATCCTCTTAATGTGCCGGTGACGTGGAGTGCAGTGTCCCAGCAGGGCAGCACTTAGAGTCTGTCTGTCTGGAAAATCCTGTGGCATCTGTGACAGAGCGACTGAGGTGCTGATTTACTCCTTACCTCTGCTGGGTAGGAGCAAATGGCAAATTATTTGGGGCTTGGTGCAGTAGCTTGTGCTGCACTGAGGAAAATCCTCCTTCAGGAAGAGGTTTCAGGTTTTTAGGTGTCAGGACAGGCTTAGAAGGAGCAATTTCAGCAGCTGCTGCTGCCTTCGAGGCTTTCTCTCCTCTCTAAGGTGATGTGGGAGAAGGTGTTTTTCATTCTTCACCTGTGGAATACTCGTAACACTTAAGGAAGAATTTAAACCATCCTGGTGCAGTTTGGGACAGCTGTGTGGATCTGTGCAAGGGGCTGAATCATCTCCTGAAGAAAGCAAATGAGCAGGAAGGATTTAACTTGGCTTTCCTCTAAAAGTGGTGCTGCCAGAGGTGCTTGGAAGCGGTGGATGCAGCGGGATCTGTTGGAAGCAGGCAGACCTGCACAGCAGCTGTCCTGTGACTTGGGGGAAGCTGCACAGTTGTCCCCATCACTGGCTTCAGAGCAAATCTGACAGTCCTGCTGATGTTTATTTTCCCAACATAAAGATGGACACATCTCCGTGGAGCCGGGCTGGGAGAGCTGGGGGTGTTCAGCCTGGAAAGAGAAGGATCCGGAGAGACCTCAGAGCCCCTTCCAGGGCCTAAAGAGGCTCCAGGAGAGCTGGAGAGGGACCTGGGACAAGGCATGGAGGGACAGGACACAGGGAATGGCTTAAACTGAAAGACAGTAGGTTTAGATTAGAGATTTTAGGAAGGAATTCTTCCCTGTGAGGATGGGGAGGGACTGGCCAGGTTGCCCAGAGAAGCTGTGGCTGCCCCTGGATCCCTGGAAGTGTCCCAGGCCAGGCTGGATGGGGCCTGGAGCAAGCTGGGCTAGTGGAAGGTGTCCCTGCCCATGGCAGGGGGTGGGACTGGAGGAGCTTTAAGGTCCCTTCCTGTCCAAACCATTCTGTGATTCCCTAATTCCAGATGTGACAGGAATGATTTGGGCACCACTTCATGAACATTCACATCTGTTTTAACTTCCAAAAGCGGTGTCCCTGCTGAGCACTCCTGAAAAGCTTCAGGAAGCAGAAGCAGAGACTTTGTGCTCAGCCAGAGGAGGACAGAGCACTCTGCATCCATCATCTCTATGCTTTGGCTCAGGGTTTCTGGGCCACTTGTGGCCCTGCTTGGTTTCCCCTGCTGCCAGATTTAAACTCTCCAGCCTCTGGAGCAGTGGATAATCTGGCCTGTGTGTGGAGTTACGAGGTCAGGAGGAAACCAGAGCTGCCAGCAGGATCTGAGCAGTTTTTAGCCAGGGATCCTCCAACCTCGAAGTGTTGTCCTGTTGCAGGAGGTGCATTCCTGTTTTCCCTGGCATCATTTCAGGGACACAAACTGGAGTGGGAGTGGTGAGTTGGTGTCATTGACAGGCACATTTGCAGAGCATTCCTGTTCTCATAGAGCATCCTGAAGGCTGTGTTTTCCTCTATGTTCTCCAGACAGATTTCTTTATTCTGAATCCTCATAATATGAGTGACCAAAAAATGACACAAACGCCAAGTGCTGGTTTGTGTTTACTGTTTGTTATCCTGAAATTCCTTGCTGGGATACTGCTGCTGTATCCCTCTCTGAAAAATGCTCTTAATACCAAGAGTGAGCAGCTAATTTTGTCCTTTTAAGCTTAATTTAGAATTTCGAAGGGCTCTCCCTTGACCTCACGAGTTTAGGGGAAGCTCTATAGATGAGTGTTTGCCTGTTTCTCCTGTCATTGTTCCCAACTCAAGTTTATCAGCAGTCTTTGTCAGATTTTCCTTAAAAGCACCAATGCCCTAGTGTATAATATTCTAGTTAAATCCAGCTGTATTCATGCCTTATCTGATTTCTCATGCACAGTTTTGGTACCTAGAAGAGAACAGGAAGACGACCTCCCCCTAAAAAGAGTGGTCGTGCCATGAGAAGAAACAGGAGTACAGATTACACTTACAATTTCACTTCTGAAACACCAATCTGTGTTGATGGAATTGGTCTGTTACTGCTCCCCAAGGCACACTTTGAACTTAATGGAGCCACTGGACATAAATAAATGCTTTATGCAGTTTAGCTGGAAGTGTGGATCCTCACCTTTCCCCTTTTCCCTCCTCTGTCTCTGTTCCTGCCTCCTGCCTGGCACTGTAATGATTTGAAGGGGTTTGTATCTGTTTCCACGTGGCTGCCTTGGAGATCTTTTCAACCAACTTCCCTCTGGACTCTCTACAACCATTAAAAGATGTTTGAAATTACTCAACCTCAACAGTGCTTGAAATTGAGCCATGTTCTGTTGTGTCAACAAAGTGCTGCAAGTGCTGATTGTAGAGGCCGGAATAAAGGTTTCCAGGTCTGGTGCTGCTGCCCACAAAATTCCCTTATTAAGTGATGTTTCCCCACCTGGGAGCTCAGATGTGCTGCTCCAGTTGCTTATTTGTCCATCTTCCTTTATTTTATTTAGATTCTATAATCAATGAACAGGTTGAAACAGTTCTGCTGCAAGACTTCCACCCCTTCCATGGGCAGGGACACCTCCCACCATCCCAGGTTGCTCCAAGCCCCGTCCAGCCTGGCCTTGGACACTTCCAGGGATCCAGGGGCAGCCACAGCTTCTCTGGGAACCTGGGCCAGGGCCTCCCCACCCTCACAGGGGAGAATTCCGTCCTAATGTCCCATTGAAATCTCTGTCTCCCCATTTGTCCTATCACTTACCAGCCCATGTAAAAAGTCTCTCTCATTTCTTCCCTGCTTGTTTACCTTTGTGTGCTTGGATGTACTCAGAAATGATTTGGGGAAGGATTGAGGGCTTTGTGAGTTATTGGAAATTTGTGATATTACTTGGGAGTCTGAATAATTTCACGGTGCCCTACTTGGCAGTGCTGTGTTTTTACTAGAGCAGAATGTTTCAGAGGGGGAAGAGTATTTTAGTTTCACTCTTGTGTTGCCCATGAAATACATGGAGAAGGAACAGTGAAGTGTAATTTGTCCAGTTTTGGTCTCACATGGTATCTTCCCAGACCTCTGCTCTGGAGCCAGGCTGGGAGAGCTGGGGGTGTTCACCTGGAGAAGAGAAGGATCCAGGGAGACCTCAGAGCCCCTTCCAGGGCCTAAAGGGGCTCCAGGAGAGCTGGAGAGGGACTTGGGACAAGGCATGGAGGGACAGGACACAGGGAATGGCTTCCCAGTGCCAGAGGGCAGGGATGGATGGGATATTGGGAAGGAATTCCTGGCTGTGAGGGTGGGGAGGCCCTGGCACAGGGTGCCCAGAGAAGCTGTGGCTGCCCATCACCAGAACTGTTCAGGCTGGACAGGGCTTGGATCAACCTGGGCTGGTGGAAGGTGTCCCTGTCCATGGCAGGGGGTGGAATGATGTGATCTTTAGGGTCCCTTCCAACCCAAACCATTCCATGATGCTTCTGTAATCGTTGATAGGCTGGTTGCTGTCCAGGTCATGAGGACAAATGAGTCAAACTGAAAATCTTTATTTTGGGAACGCTGCATTTCAGTGGGTGCAGCACAGTTTCTGTGTCTTCTCTGGCTCAGGGTTTCCTCTTTCCTGCAGCAGCTGTGATATTTTGCAGTAAATATCTGGTCACAGCCCACTGTCATCTGGTGTCTGAGGACATCCTCTAAGCAGAGGTGAGGACTGAGTTTATTTTTCAGTTCAGAGAGTGTCTCTGCACTCGGTGAGCGATGAGCTCTGCTGGTGCTGGATCAGACATCGAAAAAATTCTCTCTCCACTGGTCCAACCTCTCAGTGAAAGCAGCTGATTTCCCTCTGTGTCTGAGGTTAAAATAAGCACAATATTTCAAGGGCCTGTGATTTCCCAGTTACATCCTATGATAGCATTGGAGCTGCAGATTCCAGAGGGGGTGATTTTGTTGTCTTCCAGTTGGGATATCCCAGGAGCACTGCTTTGAGTGCCAGACCTAACGAAGCCTGGTGTCCTGGGGCTTGTGTCACAGTCAGCTGCTCTGGGGCCCAGGGGGGATTGCAGAGAATTGGTGGAAGGTTTGTGTGCCTTTTACAGGGCTCTGTTCTGTGCAGATCCTCTGGTGCCCGAGAAGGGAGAGGTTCACACTGTTGTAACCCCAGGGATGAGCGTAGAGGAGGATCCAGCACCCCCATTCAGCATCAGGGTGAATTTTCATGGCATTTTAAGCCTTTTTGTTCAATGGGAATTCAGGGCCTAGAAATTTAAGTCGTATGAGCGATGGCTAAGGGAGCTGGCGGGGCTCAGCCTGGAGAAATGGAGGCTCAGGGGGACTTTCTTGCAGAGGGAGGAGACACCCCAAAGGTTCCTGTTTCTCCTAACATTTGGCTGAGAGAGGAGAGAGACTGGAAATCCCAGAGGATGTGTGGATGTGGGAAGCTGAATGAAAGCGATGTCTAAGGAGGACTGAAAAAAGTGGGTTTCAAGTGAGAACGTGGGAAGGGATGCTGGCTTGGCTTTGTGAGGAGGTTGTAAGTCTTAAATACTCGAGTTCCCAGAAGATGTTTGAGGGTAAAACAGTAAGGGAAAAGAACAGCATCACAAATACCTGGTACCACTGGCCTATGAGCACAGGCCCAGTGTCCCAGGGGAGATGATTCCTGCTGAAAGGGGGGAGGGAAGTTTACAAAAGCTTTGGGAATGGTAAAAAAATTCATTAAAATATTTGCTGAAGGACAATAAGACTCTTCTAATAATTGCAGGGATTCAGGAGAAACTTCTAAATGCAGCTTTGAACGTCACCAGAAATATTTAGGAGAGCAAGTCCCAGACCCCTGGAGGTTTGGGCATATAGAGTGTTGGCTGTGCTCCAGACTCTGGATGGAGATTCCCACAGGGGTGTGTGTGCATCCCTGCCTATTTCGAAAATTATCCACATTTTTGATGTGACTGTCACTGTCTAAAAACAGGATGTAAGGAGCTTGAGGAGCTTAGGTACCTTCTGCTGTGTGACAGTGTCACTTCCTGGTATGAGGATCATGGAATCACAGAATATCCTGAGTTCAGGGGGATCCATCAGGATCATCGATCCGACTCCTGGCCCTGCACAGACACCCCAACAACCCCACCCTGCACATCCCTGAGAGTGTTGTCCAAGCTCTCCTGGGGCTCTGGCAGCCTTGGGGCCGTGCCCATTCCCTGGGGAGCTGCTCCAATGTCCAGCCTCCCTCTGAGGGGAGAAGGGAGGCTCAGTGGTACCCACAGCTGTGACTCCGTGGCTTCCAAAGAGCTTTGAACGCTCCCAGCAGCTGAGTTCCCCCTCTCCCTGTGCCATCCCCGCTTGGAACGTGGCATTCATCTGAAGTATTCATTAAGATGGGGAATTATTTGCATATTATTAGCATTATTACATGGAAATAAAGCTGCTGCTGGTTCTTCCCTCCCTCCATGTATCTTTCATCACCCGCCTTTATAAGGCTTTGAATCCTGTTTGTTGTGTGACAAACTGGGCTGATAAATCTCGTTACTCACTTCAATGGCTGCAAGACTCACTGCACATTACTGAATTTGGTGAATTATGTAATAAATGCATAATTAAAACTAAACCCAGAGCCTCTCGTGGAACCTCAGAAAACGCTGCTCGTGATGAATTATAGAGAAACGTACACGGGTATTAAAATTTAAGCCTAATTATTTGGATTTATTTTCAATCAATATTTTATGCGCTACCTGTAAGTTCCTGCAGGCCCACAGCAAATCTGTTGTTGTGGCTTTGCTGGAAAGCACAGAAAGTGTCTGTGTATGTTTGTAGAGTGAGATGTTTGTTTTCATGGGGCTTCATATCTTAATATTTGATTACAGAAAAGAAAACTCCCCTGAGCACAATGTGCCCAGAATTTTGTTCAGCCACAGGAAGTGCCTACAAGGAGTTGGGTTTTGCCCAAGTCTTTCCCCACTTGATCGCATTTGAATATTGCCCTGGGAAGCCGTGGCTACCCCATCCCTGGAATTGTTCAAGGCCAGATTGGATGGGGTTTGGAACAACCTGGGATATAGTGAAAGGTGTCCCTGCCCATGGCAGGGCATTGGAACAAAATGACCTTTAAGGTCCCTTCCAACTCAAACCATTCTGAGTGATTGTGGTTTACTGGAGGAGAATCACAATAATAGGAAATAATTTACTCAAACAAAGCACTGCTTGGTTGTTCACTCATCGAATTGATGTTAAAATAAACTGAAAACCTTTCCCCCAGTGAATTTCTGCCCTCCTGGTTTTTGCTTCAAGGCAGCCACTCTGAGGTTTAAACTTGAGATGTGCTAAAAACTTCTTTTCTCTGTGCTTAAAACGGACTTTAGAGATATTTTCCTTGGAAAGAGAAGCAATGTTTTTAAGGCAAACAGCTTGCAAGTTTAATTTTGAAAGGTTTGTCTCTTAAGTAGCAAATTGAATAGAAGGGATTTGATTCCCCTAAATCCCCAATTCTAGAGAAAGCAGCTTGAGATCTCAGTAAGAGAATTAACACACGGGTTAAACTTACAATAAGAAGCAGGACTTGGAAAATGCCTATTCAGATGCCGTTAAGGAAATAATAGGATTAGTTCTTGTCGTGTCAGTGTGGATTCCTCAAACTGGGGGCTGTGCTGACACGCAGCCGGGCTGTGCTGCTGGTCTGGCCGTGAAACTGGGGACAATGACAATAAAGATGACTTTTCTTGGAGGCAAATTCCTTTGAATGTTTAAGCCGGTGCTTGTTTGCACACCCACAGGGCAGGTAATTCAGGATGACAAAGAAGCCCCTAATAATCCCCCTCCCTCCCCAGATCTGCTGTTTGTGGCTGAGGTGATGGTAATTGCAGCTGGGTACGTGGTGAAAAAAAGCAGGAAATACACCGTGGCAGCGTGTTTCCAGTTCCTGTAAGCAGATTTTTGTTCATTTCTATCATCTGTTGCAAACATAATGTGGTTTTTACCTGTTATTTTCATCCCTTTATTCCAGTGTATATTGTTTAATGTATATACATGATACCCATCGTTTAAGATAAAGCTTTTTTGTCCTTTTATTTATTTATTTTCACCGTTCATGATAATTCAGAATCCTGCAAAAAAAGTGTTATTTTCAGTTTCTTGTGTTTTCCATTCCATAATCATCCATGTGTGTCTTTGTTTTTAGCTTAAACCAAAGAGAACGAAGCGTTAAGGCAGAATTGGGGTTATTTTGACATCACCTGATTCCATCATAGAAGGAGCTGTAGGAGACCAGCGCTCTGGAAAACTCCCAACAAAATGGTAATGAGTCAAGAAAGGCTTCTGTTGTGCTGTCCCTCTCCTGTTTTTGTCTTCAGACACAACTTCTGCTGCTTTGCAAAGCTTCTCTTTCCTTTTCCGTGGGGTTTCCTCTAGCAAATAGTCCTGGGTATCCTGTAATTCCCCCCAAAAGTACTTTGGGAGCAGCAGGGAGTTTAGGCAGCATTTTACCAAGCTGAAAACTGCATGGGAAGTTGTGGCTGCCCCTGGAAGTGTTCAAGGCCAGGTTGGATGGGGCTTGGAGCAGCCTGGGGTAGTGGGAGGTGTCCCTGCCCATGGCAGGGGGTGGCACTGAATGATCTTTAATGTCCTTTCCCACCCAAACCATTCTGTGGTTCTATAATTTTGTGTTTCTATGATTCCGTGACTAAGAATGGAATAAAGTTTTGTGTAGACAGATAATTGGCTAATGTACCAAATTTCTCAGTAAATGGTAACCAGATAATTTATAATATCTATATAATAATATCACCAGTGGAGGAAACAAGGTGGGCACATGCTCAGGCTGCTATTTCCCGTCCTGTATCAGAGCATTCCCAAGCACTCCTCAAACTGGAACTTAAGGGAGCAAAAAAAAAAAAAAAAAAAAGGCAAACAGCTTTACAGCTTGGTCTCTGACAGAGAGTATTTGCTGTGTTTTGGCACAGGATTTATTTAGAGGGTGTGTGTGAAGCTTGGAGAGAGCTCTCTGCACATTTTGCAGTGGCAGCCGCTGACGCCGCCTCGAGTTGCAGCCAAAGCTGGGCTGGTTTCAGCTCCATGAGTGTTTTAGCTCAGTGTTACTCCATACTGGAGTCATCTTGTAAAGCTGAGTGATCTCACAGATCTGGAGATCAGCAATGTATTATCTTACTTAGCTTGCAATTCAAGATTTTAAAGAATTATTTTAGAAAAGCTGCACTGAATGCATATGTGTATATGCATGTAATGGTATCAGGTTACTGTGCCATATATTTTTCTTATCCTTGGATTGTTCTTGCATTAAATCCTTCATTCTGCTCTCCTCTGAGCTGTTCCTTTCTTACTCACTAACAGGAGTTGCTCTCCTCTAACAAAAAGTGCTTATCCCTATTATATGTCTTTTAAAATGTGTCCATTTAAATTAATATTTAACAGAGCAGAGACATGTCTGTGGTATAATGTCTCCACTTATGGCTAATCGTTATTTGAGGTGATTGAACCTCTTTGTACTTAATTTCTTGTGCTTTTTATCCAGCAGAATCATTTGTAGATTGCAGTGTAAGAGCTGATTTACACCTCAAAGTAGACTGTTTCTCCTGGAGCACTGGGTTTATCAGTTACCAGCATCCTTTTAGCAGCACAAATGGTGCACTGAGCATGGAAGGATCTCACCCCAAGTTAGAAATCCCAATTCCTCTCCCAGTTTAAGGTGTAGTTACCAATCTCTTGGCACCCCCCTGTACAATTATTTTCTTAAAGGTGTTGGAATGGGTAATTTACACTGCTGGGAATTTTTATTCCAGCCAACTTCATTTATCCATTCCTTCACCAAAAGGGTGCTCAGGCCCTGGCACAGCTGCCCATGGTGGAATCATCATCCCTGGAGGGGTTTAAAAGCTGTGTGGATGTGGCACTCGGGGACATGGGTCAGTGGTGGCCTTGGCAGAGCTGGGGGAACTCAATGACCTGAAAGATTTTTCCAACCTTAATGATTCAGTGATTCCAAGTGAGGTGCCCAGTCAGAGCTGCTGGTCTTGGCTCCCTCTCAGTCACTGACACTGCCGTGTGTCCTCTCCTAGAAATCCTGTCCTTTTGGCTCTTGCTTTGACTGGATACCCACCTCAGACACTGAACCTTTGGTGGGGTGAGCTCCCCCACCCCATCAGGGATCCCTGAACATCCTCTTTTTATTTCACCACTTAAGCTTTAATTGATTGATAATGGTTTAGTTAATACTTGAGCATTACTATTTCTTTAATTTTATTCTTTTTGTTTTGTTTTGTTTTGTTTTTGTTTTTTAGGTCTGAAAGGTTTTTATGGGTGGTGAGATGTTCCAGTGCTTGGATCAATCTGTTTCATTTAATGTGGGAAGGAGTGGATTTTTTTTTTTTTTTTTTTGCTGTTGTTTGGTTGGGTTATTTTAAGTTTCTGGAATTTTACGTCAGCAGAGCTGATCCAGGTATAGAAACTGAGAGTCATGAAATCACAGAATGGTTTGGGTTGGAGGGGACCTTAAAACCCATCTCGTTCCACCCCCTGCCATGGGCAGGAACTCGTTCCACTATTCCACATTGCTCCAAGCCCTGTCCAACCTGGCCTTGGACACTTGCAGGGATGAATGAGATGATTTTTAAGGTCCCTTCCAACCCAGGCCATCCTGTGATTCCCTGATTTTCTAAAAGCTCATCAGAAATAACTCCGCTCTGAGGATTTTTAACGTGCTCAGTTCTCCCTCAGCCACTGCTGGACCCTCTGACAGAGCGAGGCTTTAACTCCCAGCCTTCTGCGTCTCCTGAGTTCAGACATCTCCTCAGAAGATTAAGCAAGTTTGAGAAATTAGCTTTGATCCCTTTCTGCCAGCGTAGGATTATTCCACATCACCCTGGGTTTGAAGTTCACGCCTAATCCAGTTTTACACGGCCCGGGGGACCGGGCTGCTCCCGGCTCCGTCTGTGCCGCGGCCCCGCGCTGCAGACTCTGAGTTAGTGGCACTTCCTTGATACTGAGATTCAATTTGAATTCCCGTTGCTGCATCCCATTCCATCCTGTGCCATCCCAGAACGGCGCTGCTGCTTCGTGGGATCTGCCCTCCCGAGGCAGATGGGTCGTTACCCTGCTCCTGCTGGTTTGGGTGCTCACTACATACATTAATATGCATTAATGGATATTTAAACCACGCCCTTGCAAGCAGCTCTGGTGTCTTGTGTGGGGATTTTCAAGCTGTAGAAACACATTTACACACAAATAGGGTTTGGAGTGTCCAGCCTGGATCGTTGTGTACTGAAACAACTGGTGTGAAACGAGATTCCAGGAGCCACCTGTGCGGAACTGATGCTCATCATGGCAAAGAGGAGGGTCCTGTCCCTGTTCTCCAGAGGTTTAATGCTCAGTCCTGAGGGGGTTTTTTATCACACTACATTTTATTTATGATATTTGTAACCTTGTAAGTTTTCTTCCTAATAAATGTGTATTTTCAGGATGAAAAAATCCTTGTCTGTGATCCTTTGAAATGCTTTTTTACAGACATTCAGCATCCTGAACATTTTCTCCTCACACACACTGAGCATGGGGGGGTAACAGAGCAGCAGAGCATTCCAGCCAGGAGCTATTTGAAGTCCCCAAAGGATGCATTTAAAAGTGACAGCATGTTTTGCTGGACTGACAAAAGCTTGGTTTAGCACCTGCATCACTCCCAGGGACCTTTCAGGAAGAGCCTCCTGGAGCAGAAAGCACTGGATAGGTCACAAATGTGGTTTATACACCAAAAATGGGATTTATAGGTAAGAGTTACAATTCCAAGATTCTGAGGGTGGCTGTATTTTAATGGGAAGCTTGAGAGATCCCAGAATGGAATCCTCTGCTCTGCTCCTGCCCTGTGCCTTCCTTTCATACACACCTTGTGGTAATATTTCTTTTTTTTTTAAGGAATGCAGTATTTATAGAAGGGAGAGAGTTTTTAATGCACTTGTAGCCTGGATGAGAGAGAATATCCCTGTTTTTCCATGTTGAGTTGCTTGGATAGCCCCTGCTCCTGCTGTTCCCTTCACTGGCAACAGCTCACTCAGAGCTCAAATCCATCCCAGTGATTTTTAATCATGGAGTCACAGAATGGTTTGGGTTGGAAGGGACCTTAAAAATCATCTCATTCCAACGCCCTGCCATGGGCAGGGAACCATCCTCCTCCCCCAAAGCTGTCCTTGGCAGAAGAGCACCGTTAATCCTGATGGGAACCAGCAATTCCAGGGATTTCTCATCACCCCTGCAGCAAAGGTGTGTTTGGAATTATCCTCCCACATCCTAGCAAGGCTTTGACCAGACCAGGAGCACCCCCTACAAAAAAAGAAGATGTTTTTAAGCACATGAGCTCTGGAAGGTCGCAAGGCTGTCAGAGTGACTTATCTGCTCTCCTCTGGAAATGGCATTTCTGGAAGGCTGTGGCGGATGCTGCTCTGGCAGTCTGGGCTGAATCCTGCGGAAGGGCTTCAGGAGATCCATCAGATGCCCTACTTAATTTAAAATGTTTGGAGTTTCTTTTTTTTTATTTTTGTTTTGTTATCACTGTAGTAAAATTATTTTTACGACCCTTCGGGTATTACCTGCTTTTATAAATCTTTCTATAATTAAATTTACAAATCCGCCCGTGAGCTGCTGATGTGTAAAACCTTGCAAACGGGACCCTTTGTGTGTTAACCTATATTTATGCTACTTTTATTTCTTCTGGCAGTAATCATCCTGGCTCTAGGCCTAGGATTAATCTATAATATGCTGAACATGCTTGAATTTTCTCCCCCCCTCTCTGTGGCAAAGTCGTTTTATGCAGAGCAGGGCAATTTTAAAACTGCTTCCTATGAAGTGGTTTCACTGTTACCTCTCTTGAGTGATTCACAGGAGGAGACATGGGAGAGGTGAATTGATCCTGGGCCGTGGATATGGGAAGCAGGAATGATTCAGCCTCTGGCAGTTTGGTGCTGGGCTGATTCCGAGCCTGGTGACGCAGCTTTGGCTGCCTGGCCAAGGGACTGTCACTGTCACTGCCCTGCAGGATGGGAGGGGACAGGCTGGAACAGGGCTGGGGGTGTTTTAAGAGCAGGGCAGGGGCTCCAAACCTGGTCTGGTGTGGCTGGAACTTCATGCAATGGACAACAGGCAGCTGAACAAGAGCCAGGTGTGCCCAGGTGGCCAAAAAGGCCAATGGCCACTGGGTTGTACCAGGAAGAGTGTGTCCAGCAGGACCATCCCCTGCGCTGGGGCACCTCCAGTGCTGGGGGCAGCTCTGGGCCCCTCCTGACAGGAGAGACCTGGAGGGGCTGGAGAATGTCCAGGGAAGGGAATGGAGCTGGGAAAGGGGCTGGAGCAGCAGGAGCAGCGGAGGGAGCTGGGAAAGGGGCTCAGCCTGGAGCAAAGGAGGCCCAGGGGGGACCTTGTGGCTCTGCACAACTCCCTGACAGGAGGGGGCAGCCTGGAGGGGTCAGGCTCTGCTCCCAGGGAACAGGGACAGGATGAGGGAAAATGGCCTCAAGCTGTGCCAGGGGAGGTTTAGACTGGATATTAGGAATAATTTCTTCATGGAAAGGGCTGTCCTGCCCTGGCACAGCTGCCCAGGGCAGTGCTGGAGTCCCCATCCCTGGAGGGATGTGGCATTTGGGGACATGGGTCAGTGGTGGCCTTGGCAGTGCTGGGGGATGGTTGGACTCGATGATCGTCTATGATTCCCATGGTTTTAGAACTGTTTGTCTTGGGGCCAAGGTGCTGCAAGATCCTTAAAGGAACCATGGAGGGTTTTGCACCCACCTTAAAATACCTCAGTGGAACATTTATTCGTCCTTTTACCATGTAACAGTTCAGGGACATCAAAGAGGGGCACCAACACTTTCTGGAGACAAGAAAATGGTGTTTTCTGGGTGTTGCGTGGAACACGAGCACAGCCCTGGGCGTGGGCAATCCACAAATGTCCTACAGCTGGGGAAGGAAGTTCTGGTTCCCCCATCCCTAAAAACATTCAGGAATAGGTTGGATGGGGCTCTGAGCAGCCTCATCTGGTTGAAGATGTCACCACTCACTGCAGGGGGTTGGAAGGCCTTTAAAGGTCCTTTCCAACCTGAAATATTCCCTGTCACATGTCCTGTCGTCGTCCTCCTCCTCCTGAGCTGGCAGGTTCTGACCAGACCTGCTCCATCCCTTTCTCCACCCCACCCTTCTGCCCACTGTGGGTGGGTGAGGAAGGAGGTTGGGAGAAACTCAGTGTTGTTTCAGGGCTGCTGGTGCAGCATCATCCTCTGGGGGTGTCCTCATGGCTGAGCTGTCCTTGGGGACTGTCCCCTTGGACACAGGAGCCATGTCCCAGCAGTGGTGGCCTCAACAAGTTCGTGACTGGAAGCTTCAGCCTTCCTGGATTCCGGGATTGATGCAGCCCCGGACTCTCTGCTGCTGTGTCAGGAGAGCTGCCGTGGGCTGGAGCAAACGTTGCCCACTGGGAATTTTTTCCTTAGAAAACCTTTCTGGAGTCATTGATTTGCAGCGTGTCTGAGCCAAATTTAAGCGTGGAGCCACAGAGATCTGAATTTAGCTGTGCTGGCTGTTTTCCCTGGGAGGAGGGATCACAGGGATGGATTTGATTGCCTTGGAAAATTAGTGTTGATTTCAGTGAAGAATATTTTATTACAGTGTTTGCATTGGCATTGTCTTCATAGGATAATGGCTGAGTTTCCTGTGTTTCCTGTGCTTGTGTGTATTTAATGATTGAATCTATTCCTTCTGAATACTGGCTTGGACTAAAAAAGAAAAAAAAAAAAAGGGCTGGCTGCCTACTCTTAATATCCCATCATAAAATAAAATCACTAATCCCAAAGGTGGAGTTGCAATTAAAAAGAAAGAAAACTGGCATTGAAAAGTATTGAAACTGAATAATCTGGTCAAAAATAGACACTGCCTGTGGTGCTTGCTTCACTTACTGAAGATGCTGAGGCTGTAGTGCCTTGGAAAACTGGGATGCTCTTACAGGATCCCAGAATGGTTTGGGTTGGAAGAGACCTTAAAGCTCCTCTCATTCCACCCTCTGCCGTGGGCAGGGACACCTTCCACTATCCCAGGTTGCTCCAAGCTCCCTGGGGAGCCTGTTCAGTGCCCGAACACCCTCTGGGGAAGAACTTTTTCCTGATATCCAGCCCAGCCTTCCCCTGACGGCTCCATCCACGTCCTGTTCCTGCCCACAGAGAGCAGAGATTGGAGCTGCCCCTAATTAGAAGTGGAGGATCCAGTGTGGAGATTCCTTTCCCTGTTCTGTTTTACAAGTATAAAATGACAATTTGACCAAGATATTGGCCTTTAAACCTTGTTTTTCCCTGCGTGGGCTCTCAAAGCTTCGCCTCAAGTTCCCTCCAATCCCCTCAGGCAACATCTCCACACCGGGAAGGTTCTCCTGCCCTGAGGGTCCAAACATTTGCTGCACATGTGGGGCCCAGGAGAGCCAGGGAGGCTGTTCAACACCATCAGGCAGCTCAATCCACCTCAGTTTGGGATCTGGTTTGCTAAGATCAGGGCAGGTGAGAGTTGTTGCTGCAGGTTGTGCATCTGAGCCTCCCATATTCCTGCTGGCTGCTTCCAGTGGAGGTGGGGAGCTCCAGGACAGAGCAGGAGTGCCCCAAGCTCCCCAGCTGGGGGCTTTAAGCTGCCTGGAAGTTCTCCCTTGTCTCCCTTCCTGGGTATCACTCCAAGCCACGGGAAGTTTTGGATCAAGAGGAATTACCTTCAGACAGTAATGAAAGAGGCTGTGCTCATAAATGCAGCACTGGAGCTGTTAAACCAGGCTGTGTCTGGCACTGGGGGATGAGTGCAATCTAATAAAGGTATTACAAGCACTCGAGTTTGGGCAATTAAAATGATCATGATGTACTGGAGCTAACGAGGCTGAGGTGAGGCTTTATGGGGGCCAGGGTGTGCATCCAGGTCTGCCCTGGCACAGAGAAGCTGTGGCTGCCCCTGGATCCTTGGAAATGTCCCAGGCCAGGTTGGACAGGGCTTGGAGCAACCTGGGACAGTGGAAGGTGTCCCTGCCCAGGGCAGGGGGTGAAACTGGATGAGCTTTAATACCCCTTCCAACCCAAACCATTGTGGATTCTTGTCTGCAGAGCTTCTGGCCTGCAGGGGAAGAGAAATAGAGGGGCTGAGAGGAGGGGAGAGTTCAGCATCACTTAAAGGTTATTGCACATTTTATGTAAGACCTGAGCCCCGATTCAAGGAGCCACAGACTGGTCTGGGTGGGAAGGAACCCTAAAGACCCCCCAGTCCAACCCCCTGCACGGGCAGGGACACCTTCCACTCTCCCAGGTTGCTCCAGGGAGGATTCCTTCCTTTACAGCAGCATTTTCCTGGGGCAGGAGGAGCAGTCAGGCTGTGTTCCCTCTGAGCAGCTCCTCTTTACGGAGGAATCCCTGTGACCCACCACTGTCATTTCCTGCCTTCAGAGCTCTCCGTGGGCAGCACAAGGGCTCCTTTATGGCATTGTGTTTACCAAAGCTGCCTGGAGGAGGTTATTTAAACTGCAGTGGTTTGAACCGTGCTCTTGACATAATTTTTCTCCATCTGTTGCTTAAATATCAGCCTCTTCTCTGAACTGAATGACTCTCATGGTTACTCAGATGCTTTCAAGGTGCAGTTGTTCCCTCTGTGAGCACCTGTGACGTTTGGAGCTGCCCAGTCTGATTGCTACAGAAATCCAGCGTGTTCCAGGCTCTGTGGGAATCACAGCAGTTATAGGAGCACATGGAGACACTGGGGTCAGGCTGGATCTTCTGTATCAAATGATTTAAATTAGATATTAGGAATAATTTTTTCCCTGTGAGGGTGGGGAGGCCCTGGCACAGGGTGCCCAGAGAAGCTGTGGCTGCCCCTGGATCCCTGAAGTGTCCAAGGCCAGGTTGGATGGGGCTTAGAGCAGCCTGGGATCATGGAAGGTGTCCCTGCCCATGGCAGGGGATGGAATTAGGTGATCTTTAATGTCCCTTCCAACCCAAACCATTTTATGATTCTGTGAGAAATAAGTTGCTTTGCAAACTCCAAATGTGATTATTACACAAATCTTCATTTGATGCAGGAACAGTCCCATTGTGGAGTTCTGTGGCTACAAAAAAGTGCTTTTTGTTTTCAAAAGGAAAAAGCCAAACCTGGGGAGAAATCCCCAGGAGCAGCAGCTTTCAGAGTGTCCTGCATCTCTATTTCTTTGTGTGTGGGCAGGAAGATTTCTGTCCACTCAAAAAAGCCAGGCTTTTTCAAATAAATAAATAACCACCAATTCCTGGGGTGAAATTCTCAAAGGCTTTGAAGAGACCCAGCACTACTGGCCAGGGTGGCAGGAGGGAAAAGTTCCTGGTGCCATCTTGTGCAGCCACTTTGAATCCCAGTTCCACAGCTCCAGCCAAGGAGATAAAGACATGAGGGGATGTGGGACCTGAAACTGGTGAGAAAAACCAACGTGGACTCTTGCTGCTGAGAGCGGAGAGTTGGGATGCTCAGCATCTTGCAGCAGAGCTCCAAAGTGCTCCTCACAGCTTGGAAACACCTCAGATTCCTTCACTGGAGCACAGAACCAGAGAATTGTTAAGGTTGGAAAAGTCCTCCAAGATCACTGAGTGCAACTGCTCCCCCAGCACTGCCAAGGCCACCACTGAGCCTTGTCCCCAAATGCCACATCCACAGGGCTCTTTAATCCCTCCAGGGATGGGGGCTCCAGCACTGCCCTGGGCAGCTGTGCCAGGGCTGGACAAGCCCTTTCCATGAAGAATTTTTTCCCTAATATCCAGTCTAAACCTCCCCTGGCACAGCTTGAGGCCATTTCCTCTCCTCCTGTCCCTGTTCCCTGGGAGCAGATCCTGACCCCCACCTGGCTGCCCCCTCCTGTCAGGGACTTGTGCAGAGCCACAAGGTCCCCCCTGAGCCTCCTTTTCTCCAGGCTGAGCCCCTTTCCCAGCAGTGCTGGATGAGGTGTTGGATTATGTTTGGATTTCGCAGCCTCCAGCTCAGTTTGCAGGAGTTCCCAGCCGGTGCCCCAGAGCCAGTGCCGGAGCAAGTGCAGCTGCCAGCGAGCTGCCAGGTGGATTTTGGTCCCTGTGGTGCCTTCACTTCCAGGATTTCCTGATTCTGAGGCCTCTGGGGATGATCTCACTCGCTAATGCAATTTGAGAGCCATCACTCAGCAAAAGCCTGTGGGAATCCAGCACAGACTCGCTTCCACCTTTGCTGATCCCACTGCTTTTGCTGCAAGGAGAGCTGCTGTGCTCAGGTGTTTGTCCCCGTCTCTGCCCTGCACCAAACGTTTGTTCTCCTTGGGGAAATCCCATCACGCATGAAGAGCCCCCGGCTGCCCTCACCACCAGCACGCCATCCACGCCTCTGTCCTGCTGTGACCCCAGCAAGTGCTACAGTCCCAAATGAGGCATCTCCACGGCACAGGCACGACAGGCAGGCCAGGGAGCAGCTGAGGAGACCTCCCGGAGCGGGAGCTGGGTGTGGATTGAGGGGTCGAGTAAGGCTAGGGAAGAGGCTCGGCCAGGCTGGGATTGTGTTCAGCTCCTCCTACGCCCACACGTGGGAGGCTGCTCCAGGGAAAAGCCACCGCAGCCTCCACTGGCTGCCTGAAGATTTCTCCATGAGCTGCAGTGGGAGCCTGGAGAGGAGGCTTGGATGTGCATACCTGTGTTTTGGTGGGCTGGGAATTAGATCTGCTCCCTTTGGTGAAACCCCGTCCACAGAACATTATCCATGCCCTGAGGAGCTGTGGCTGCCTCATTCCTGGAAGTGTTTGAGGCCAGGTCGGACGGAGCTTGGAGCAACGTGGGATAGTGGAAGGTGTCCCTCCCCATGGCAGGGGGTTGAAACTAAATGATTTATAAAGTCCTTTCCAACTCAAGCCATCCCATGGTTCCGTGATGGATTTAGATGGCAGAGCAATGAGGTTTCCAGTGCAAAGCCAGGAACATCCCATGAAAACCATGCACAACCCATTACCTGTGCAGGCTCTCCAGGGTTTTGGGAGCCTCTCAGTGAGGGAGAGACGTGGGGGAAGCGAGTCCCAGGTGGGAGTGTGTTTTTGTACCAACACTGAATTCAAAAGGAGCCGTGAGTGCAGAGACAGCTGAGCGACGGCGCAGCCTCCGCGTTCCTTTCACGCTGGGGATTGTTTCCGCTCAAAGAGCTGCTTTGCATTTTTATTTAATGTGAATTTCCCCTCTAACGGTGTCACTCGTGACGCTCGGGTGCAGCGTGGGATTCTTCACATCTGAGTACAGAAAGCCAGACTGGGCATTGTGCTTTCCTGAGTTGGAAATTCCTGCCCTCCTAGTTTTTCCCACATTCCTGGGAGAATCAGCACTGAATAGAGGATAAAATACTTCCCCGGGTCCTGGGACATACAGATCTGGAATTGAGCTACCCACTAACCTCCTGCTACGTTTTTGGGGACAAGATCTGTTGCCTGCCAGATGTTTGTGCTCTGTCTGGCACAGCAGGGCAGTCTGGGTGCTATTTCTGTAGCTGTGTTAAATAACTCTGTCTACAGGGTTTGGAGGTAGGAGGGGAAGGTCTGTCAGGGCCCTTTTAAGTGTGATGTGGTGGTTTATCCGTGTTCATGCTCACGTAACTCAGGAGATGTTGTGATTCCACAGCCTCATGTGTGGCTTCGTCCACCCCCAGAGCTGCCTCTCTCTTGTGTCAGGGCAGAGCTCAGGCAGGCTGAGAGAGCTGGGGGTGTTCACCTGGAGAAGGGAAGAATCCAGGGAGACCTCAGAGCCCCTTCCAGGGCCTAAAGGGGCTCCAGAAGAGCTGGAGAGGGACTTGGGACATGGCATGGAGGGTCAGGACACAGGGAATGGCTTCCCACTGCCAGAGGGCAGGGACAGATGGGATATTGGGAAGGAATTGTTCCCTGTGAGGGTGGGGAGGGACTGGGCTGGAATTCCCAGAGAAGCTGTGGCTGCCCCTGGATCCCTGGAAGTGTCCAAGGCCAGGCTGGATGGGGTTTGGAGCAACCTGGGATAGTGGAAGGTGTCCCTGCCCATGGCAGGGATTAGGAACTAAATGATTTATAAGGTCCCTTCCAAACCAAACCATTCTGTAATTCCATGATTTTTCTTAAATAAACTGTTTTCCATCACAGGGATACGTTTGCCTTCTCTTAAATAATAAGATTTATTTTAAATGGATATAGTACATGAAATGTGTGCTGCATCTCAGCATCACTTCTGCATTTTAGGTGGAAACTTTGAAACACTGAAGAATTCCTGTTTGTTGACCCTGGCTGTGTTTTGTGCCACCCATTCCCTCCAACCCTTTTCCATTTCCCTGTTTGTGGAGTTCCAAAGTCCAGAGATGGATATTGGGCAAGCAACTGCCCTGCACCCTAGAGAACCTTATCTTACTTAAAACCCACAGGCCTGGGTTCCATCAAGCAGAGTCCTAAATGAAAAAACTTCATTAGGTGAAACCTTCATTAGGTGATGCCTCTGGGGGCAAACACACCTTTAGTAGAGAAAGGGACTGGCAGAAATTTTCTCCTCCCATCCTGAGGCAGGTATCCCACACCAGTTCCAGCCACGACTTCCTGCTCCCTTGTCCCGCTTCACAGCTGGCCTCCAAATGGGAATAACAATGCCTGGGGTGGCTCAGGGCCTGTCACTGTCCCCAGCCTCCTTTGGAGGGTGGATATCCAAAAGCTCTTGAAGTGGCGGCTTTGTATCAGCTGCTGTTCCCTCTCTGCTGGCAGCTGCCCTGTCACACAGGCTGGGCAGACAAAGCCAGGACAGCCAGGTGGTGGAAGGGCTCAAAAGCCTCTTTTGTTTGCTTCTCGCCCTTGAAAGGCAAAACGATGTCGTGGAGAAGAGGTGGAGGCACAAGAAAGCTCCTTGTGACCTTGGCACCCGGGTGTGGGAAGTTCATTGCATAACCCGCCTTGCCACACCCCCAAACCCTGCGGAGTGCTGGTGTGGTGACCAAAAGGAGGGCGTGAAGAGTCCAGAGCATCTCTCAGAGGTTTTCCAGCTCTGCTGGATGCTTGTGCATCACCTCTACGAGGTGTCCAGCACAGAATCCACAGCACTTGTGCAAATGAGTTATAATGTCTTAAAAAATAAGATGTGCACAAGGAGTTTTGGGGGAAGAAAACTTCAAAGACAGGTTGGACAAGGCTTGGAGCAACCTGGGATACTGGAAGGTGCCCCTGCCCATGGGAACTGGATGATCTTTGAGGTCCCTTCCAACCCAAACCATTCAGGGATTCTATGAAGTCTTGGTGTAAGGTTGGCAAGGATTGGCTCAATCAAAGAGAAAACGCGAATAAGGTGTTGAGTTTTCCAGCTGGTGGTTGCAATGGGGATGAGGCCCCAAATGAAGAAATGGTGTTTTAAACCTCCTATACAATGATTTCTGCAGGGAGGATAATAATGGCACAAGCTCAACCAAGTACAAGGCACTCTGAGGCAAATGAACTCCCACGTATAGCAGAGAACAAGGAAAGAAAACGAAGGGGAGAAAAAAAACCAAAACCCAGCTGGGTTGGAGCAGAACTGACTCCTGGAAATACTCCAGGCTTTGGAAATTGGTAGGCTTCTGGTTCTTGATGGATCCCTCATGGAGCTTAACAAAGACTGGAATATAAAGATATGTTAATACCTTTTCTTTGGGAGTCATTTTGCCTCTGTTGTGGTCTACAGGACTGTGCCCTCAAGGCTAAAAATAGGGATAATTGATGTAATCCTGAACGGAGGGAACACACCAGCTGAGTGCACAGATTATACACCTGTCCCCTCGGCACCTGCAGGCCAGGGGGGGACATGCAAAGATGATTTGGTTTTCAGTGCTTCCCCCCGATCATCACAAGTGATGGAACAGCAGTGGGTGGTGTGAGTGGGCAGTGGAAGGATCACTTTGGGAACCCAGAGGTGCTTTGGGGGTGGATTTCAGGAAGCCGATGCCTTCTCTGGAGGCCAGCCCACAGTTCTGGGCTGCTGTGGGCAATAACCATCCACAAGGGATGGAGGTGACTTCTCTGTCTGGATTTAAGGTGTCTTGAACCATCTACTGCTGTTTTCTCATTAGAGGTACAGCCAATGCAAGGCTGAAACACCCTCTGAAGTTACCAAACAAAAGGCTGGGATCACATCCTTTCCAAGAGGTGTCCAGCTCTCAGGTGTATCTCCACATTATTCTGTGTCCTCACAGCCTCCATCTGCACCAGGGGAGGTTCAGGTTGGACATCAGGAGGAATTTCTTCATGGAAAGGGTGGTCAGACATTGGAAGGAGCTACCCTGGGAGATGGTGGAGTCCCCATCCCTGGAGGTGTGCAGGGAAGGACTGGAGGTGGCACTCAGTGCTCTGGGCTGGTGACAAGGTGGGGACCAGTTGCAGGTTGGACTCCGTGGTCTGAGAGGTCTTTTCCAAGCTAAATAATTCTGGGATTCTGTGAAAGAGGCTGTCTCCACCAATATCCTCAGAGTAGCCGTGTCCTTTGTTGCCTGAGAGCCACTGGAATGCCCTTAGATTCTGTGCTCAGGCTTTTACTGAAGACAGGATTATTTTTTCTCTTTAATCTGTGCCAATGGGATCAGGACATGGATGTTGTGATGTAGAAACAACTGTTTGCAAAGAGCCTTCATGGAGGAAGAGGAGCTCTTTAGGGTCCTGCTGGTCACCAGTGCCTGCTTTCAGCTGGGATCTTGGGTACCATGGAGCATGTGCAGAGATGTGTCATGCGTGGAGTGACAGGATGAGGGGGAATGGCTTCCAACTGAGACGAGATTTGGATGGGATATTGGGAAGGAATTCTTCCCTGGGAGGGTGGGGAGGCCCTGGCACAGGTTGCCCAGAGAATCTGGGGCTGCCCCTGGATCCCTGGAAGTGCCCAAGACCAGGCTGGATGGGGCTTGGACCAACCTGGGATAGTGGGAGGTGTCCTGGGAACACAAAAATGAGCATCAGGAGCACTCCTGGCTGCAAAGGGGCCACTGTGCCGTGCCTGACCCGTGCTCTGGCTGGGAGGCAGAGCAGCACTGACCCTTCCAGCCACAAGGCTGGAGATTTTAAAGCTCTTCTGGGGAGAGTCGTCATGCCCAGAGTAACTGTGTCTTCATTATGTCTGCTAGATGCTGCTGAAAAATTAATAACACATTTAAGGGGCCTTGGTTAGGGAGCCTGCTCTGGGCAGGGTGTGAACGTCCCCACTGATGGGGCCTGGGAACCTGGAGAGCCAAGTGGTGCCTGCTCTTTATTCCCTTTTATTTAGCATCCATATTTAATGCTTTGCCTCTTTCAATGGCTCTGCAAATACGAACGAATTAATTGGGGAGTTACTGCAGTGCACATAACGAGGAGAGCCCGGCTAATTAGTCAGGGTGGGGTGTGGATGGAGCTCTGTTCAACAAGTGCTCCCATTCATTCCCTCCTTCCAGGCTAAGTTCTGGTTTCAGCTGCCCTTCACTGATGGGGGAAATCCAAGATTCAGCAAAAATGCCTTCTGAAGGGTTTACCTCAGAAAGGAAAAGCAGAACCTCTATGCTCTAGAAACAGGAGTTACACTGATGTGTTTGTTTAATTTATGGATTTAACTCACTTTAAACTTTTCTCTCTCTCTCTTTTTTTTTTTTTTTTTTTTTTTTGAGCTGGATTCTCTAGATATCATTAAAAACATACCTGGCTGGGAATGTATCTCTAATTAATTGCTTTGCAGCAAATGAGACCATTTAGACCATTTCAACAAATCCTCCATGCACATTTTAGATCTTAATCCGGTGGTAATGCATTGGGCACTGCATCACAGTGAGCAAGGTAACTCCACCCCTGCTGGAGCTTATTCCACGGAAGTGCTTAATGAATTTGGAATTTCTGCTCTCTCTGTTACTGCCATTACTGTGAGGTGTGTTTCTGTTTTGCATCCATGCCCAAGGGACAGTTTTCCAAGAGTCTTCCCCTGCTGGGTCGCTCCTCACTTCTCCACCTTATCCATCCAAAATCTCCCTTTAGTATTAGTGGGAACTTTGTGGAGCGGGAAATGAATGCGGGAGGAAATTAGGTTGCTTTCACTCAGTTTTCCTGAATTTCTGGCCAATAACTCCCTCCAGTCATACAAAAATTGACCCAAATTCTAGGAATTGTCAGAGGTGGGGGCTGAGTTGCCAAGATGGGGGAAAAATTCTCAGGAAGGCCTGTGGAGTGTTTATTCCTCACTGCCTTCAGGATAAACTTTCCTGTGCAGTGACTGAGCACCGGAACAGGCTGCCCAGAGAAGGTGTGGAGTCTCCAGATATTCCAGAACCATCTGGATGCAACCCTGTGCCCTGTGCTCTGGGATGACCCTGCTGGAGCAGGGGGGTTGGACCAGTGACCCACTGTGCTCCCTTCCAACCTTTACCATCCTTTATCCCCTGGCTTTGCTCTTCCCTAGCTGAAAGGGCCATTTTCCGTGACTTTTCTGTATAGTCATCTAACCTGGAGGGTGTTCATGCCCCAAATCCCAGCTGACACCTCTAAACCCAGGGCAAACAAATCTCTGGTCCCATTCTTCTTCCTGCTTCATCTCCCCTCCTGCCATGCCAGCAGCAGGAATTCCTGTCTGACTCTGCCCTTTTTGCCCTGAAGACACCACCAACCTCCTCGCTGGGTGTATTCCCACTGAACACCTCCACTGACCCCAGAGATACTCCTTTCCCAGCTCTCATCCCAGTCCTTCCATCCCCTCTGGGATGCTGCCTCATCTTGCTGCCTGCAGGGTGATGCTGATGCTCTGTATCCTGCCGGGAACACTGTGGGGTTGGGTTCGTCCTGGGCTCTGAGACGTTTCCACACAGCCCCTGTGGAGGCCGGGGACATGCTCTGCTGGAATCTGGGAAGATGCTGTCCTGGAGGCTGGGGGGATGCTCTGCTGGAATCTTGAAAGATGCTATCCTGTAGGCTGGGAAGATGTCCTGGAGGCTGGAAAGATGCTGTCCAGGAGGCTGGGGAGATGCTGTCCTGGAATCTTGGAAGATGCTATCCTAGAGGCTGGGAAGATGCTGTCCTGGAGGCTGGGAAGATGCTCTTCCTGGAGGCTGGGAAGATGCTCTTCCTGGAGGCTGGGGAGATGCTGTCCTGGAGGCTGGGGAGATGCTGTCCTGGAGGCTGGGGAGATGCTCTGCTGGAATCTTGGACAATGCTGTCCTGGAGGCTAGGGCGATGCCGTCCTGGAGGCTGGGAAGATGTCCTGGAGGCTGGGGAGATGCTGTCCTGGAGGCTGGGAAGATGCTGTCCTGCAGGCTGGGGGGATGCTCTGCTGGAATCTGGGAAGATGCTGTCCTGGAGGCTGGGGGGATGCTCTGCTGGAGGCAAACGTGGCCAGCGCACATCAGCTGCTCCACGGCCGCCGCTTCATTCCGGCATCGGGCTTGGATAGTCCCCTGTGCCTTTAAACGTGATGCACATCAAAGCCAAGCCGAGCAGAGGAATTCCCTCTTCCCGCCTCCCAACCCGCGCTCCCTCCTTTTTTCGTTTGAATTTTCGGGACTGGAGAGCGGATTGCAGCTGACACAGATTTGTAGCCGTCTCCTTGACGACAGAGACGGGCAAGTTGTATGTGGAGCGTGTTCATTGTTAAGTTTCTAATTTCAGTGAGGTCACTGGATGGTTTTTCTCCTCCTTTGTTTTTTTCCCCTCAGCTCTGCGATACCCTGTAGAAGGAGGAGAGCTGTCGGTGCCCCTGCTTCTCCCTTGGCTATCCTCGGAACAAAAGCACAGGGAACCACCCCCCAGTTATTACCACTTTCTTGTTTTTAGCCCCTTCTGCCCATCCCTCTGGGTATTCAGCTCACCCCGGCAATTCCCACTCTCCCTGAGTTCCCTCAGTGCTTTCTGGGATCTCTGCTACCTCCTTCTCTTTCAGCACTGCTGCACAGCCAGTGGGATGCTGTGCAAAGGTGAAGGCACAGGGTGTTGATGACCACTTACACACCATTAAAGCCACCAAATCCTGTCCAAGGATGCAGCATTATCCATGTCTTGCCTGGAGGAGAGGCGGGACACAGCCAGTGGTTTGACAGAGCTGGTGGCATCACTGGTGTTTGAAAGGTTTGGGACCTGCCAGTTTGACTTCGTCCATCAGGGGAGGTTTAGATTGTGTATTAGGAAAAATTTCTTCACAGAAGAGGTTGCCAAGCACTGAACAGGCTGCTCAGGGAAGTGGTGGAGTCACCATTGCTGGAAGTGTTCAAAAATCTTGTTGATGGAGGACACTGAAGGACACAGTGGTGGTGTGGGGTTGATGGTTGGACTTGATGACCTTAAAGGTCTTTTCCGACCTTAAAGATTCCGTGATTCTGAGATTCTTTTCTCATCTTGAGAAGAAAAACACATCTGCACACAGACTAGGGTATTTTTAAAAAACTTGGTGTAGCATGAGGTGGAATTTGGTATTCCAGGTTAGGATTAATGCTGCTTCCCCTGGAAGTCATCCTCTGCTGGGATGGGGGAGAAAGTGTTCCTTGTGCAGATGCTCTGGTGCTCAAGTGACCTTGTTTGTGTTTCCCCATGACTGCAAGGTCTCCCTCCCTCCTCCCAGAAGAAATGATGGAATTCACAGAGCCAAGAATTTGGGAAAGCTGATGGCAGAGCAGCTTGGGAAGAGAAGGCTGTGGGGACACCTCAATTCAGTACTTGGAGGGGGCTTATAAAAAAGAGGGAAAGACTTTTTACATGGGCAGAGAGTGACAGGACAAGGGGGAATGGCTTCAAACTGTCAGAGGGGAGTTTTAGGTGAGATTTTAGGAAGAAATTCCCCCTGTGAGGGTGGGGAGGCCCTGGCCCAGGGTGCCCAGAGAAGCTGGGGCTGCCCCTGGATCCCTGGAAGTGTCCAAGGCCAGGTTGGACAGGACTTGGAGCAGCCTGGGATAGTGGAAGATGTCCCTGCCCATGAGGGTAGAACAAGATGATCTTTAAGGTTCCTTCCAACCCAGTCCAGGATTTTAGGATGTCAGGTTGCTGGTCACAATTTTCCTGGTTGGGCCAATCTTCATGAACAAGGTCAGATCCTATCAGGGACTCAGTGTGCTCGGGCTGTTCTCGGTGCCTTGGGTTAAGCTGAGTACAGCAGCCAGTGTTTCTTGCCTTTAAAACTGAAAAAAAACCCCAAACCACTGGGATGTTTTTCAAACAACCACTTTCGTGGTATCAGTGATGTCCCTTTTCCTTGGCTGCAGATGGAAAGCAGGACATTTGAACTGCAGTGCCCTGTGCTACTCCTGATGCCCGCTGTCAGCAGGTCAGTTTGAGCCTGGCTGGAAGCCCCTGGGTGTGTTAATTGAATTAATCTCCTTCCTATAAAGCACTGAGCTCTTAAGGTCAGTGTGCAGTGGAACACAGGGCCATAATTGAGGTACTCGCTCACTCATGTGCACGCTGGAAGAAAGACTGCTCTGATTGATTCCTCCAGGAAGGATCTGCCTGACATTTCAGGCCCAGATGGTTTGCCTGGGATGATCTTCATGCTTTCTAGCTCAGTTTCTGTCGTCTGACTCATTTCCTCTCCTTGTAGCTCCCTTGAAAATGTGGGTTTGAAAATGAAGTGTAATTTTTGTTTTTACTGGTGATGAAGACTCACATCAATTCCTCACGTCATCTCTGTGTGGAGGGGTGGGTTTTGTGCAGACCAGCCTGCTCTGATTTACCCTAGGAAGCAATTTATCCTTCCTTTTACAGTGTTTGCCCATTTTCCTTTGCTTCTGCACCTTTCAAACAAAGAGAGAGTTGTTCCCAGGACTTTTCTTAGTGCAGAGGAAGAAACAGTTGACCAGAAGAGATAAAATCCCACCAGGGCAATGAGGAGTAAAATTCCTCGCTGATGTTCTGGTTGGGACTGTGCAGGATTTGAAAGATTTTGGGTGGATTAACCCGAACAGCAGCACTTGGATGTTCCAGCCTATCATGGTTCCTTCTGCCTTTGAAGAAAAAACGTTGTCTCTGGACAGGATGGGTGTGATTTCAGGAGAGGGAATGATGTCACAAGAAGAGCAGGAAGGGTGTAGTCATCTGTAGGAAAACTGGCAGTGGTCTAGCGAGGGAAAGGACTCATTCTGCTCCAAAGAGTGAGGAGGAATTGCTCAGCCATTGCAGGAAAAACAAACCCATGTTGTGGACGTGGTTTCCAGGAGCTCTGGAAATGGCAGATCCCAAGGGATAACAGAGATCACCACACTCTTGTCTCTGGAGCGGCTCAGAGCTGAGGGTGGATAAAACCTGACTTTCCACCAGCAGAAAGCCACAGATCTTGTCCATTTTCTCCTAGTTTGTCCTTTTCTCACTACTTGTAGCCTACAAAAAGGTCATTTTATAAGGACAAATCCCATCCCCAGCCTTAGAGAAGGGCTGTTATTACTCTGAAAACAATAAAATCAGATAATGCCAGACTTTGCAGGAGTCCCTCTGTACAGAGAACTCAAGAGGATTTGCTGTCTCCCTGGGAAAGAAATTACAGGCTGGGGGTTAACTCTTCTGCTTGAGTCATTTTCCAGAGTTGATTTTGGCTTTGCTGTAGGATATATTGTTAGATTTTTTTTGTTTGCCTGCCGACATTTTAATAAAAATATTTTATTTCATGCCTATAGTACTTAAAAAATAATTGGGAGGGAAGGAAAAGGGATAGCTTTTCATCAAGTATCTCATTTTCCTAAGGATCTTTGCTTGGGAAATACATTTTTTTTCTGAGAAAATCTATGTGCTCCAGGAGCTGAGGATGAGCACAGCTTCACCAGGAGAGAGAAGTGGAAATGCAGAGGAATTGCACAAGTTCTGACTCAGAACAAAGAGCAGGAGGTTCCAGCCCTGCTCCAAAGTGGAATCACCAGCACATGCTCCATCCCAGGAAAGCTGCAGAAACCAAGCACTTTCCCAGAGGCTGCTGCTGCTCCTCCTTTTGCTCTTTGGGATCTTCTTGCAGGAGCTGGCACATGCTGTGCTGCAAAAAGCATTTGTATTACAAATTAAATTGGAATTACTGGTTAGAGATGGGAGGTCTTGCACAAAGACCTGATTTATTGGGAATTCACATCAATGGGATTATTTCTGCCGGCCCCACAATGCTTAGGTTGGCCTCCAGAACTGGCCTTGGGGCTGCCATGTCCTGGGTGTGCAGAGGGGAGCAGAAAGATGTCAGATAAGCCTGGCTGGCTTTGAGGAGCGAGGTGTGGAGAAGGTGGAGTTGGGAAGATGGACTTGATGGACTCACTGAGGTTATTCCTGCCAAGTTGCAGGGGCTTGGCTTGGAAACAGCAGGAAACACAAAGAAAAACCCAAATGTGAACTGATCACAGGGTGGAAAATGTAGCCTGGAAGTGGAGGAAGGAGGGGGGATCAGGAGTGTCTCTAGACCAGCTTGATCCCATCCAATCTGGGAGACCTTGCTGGAACATGGCCCCTATTTCTGGTGTTCCTGGCACACCCAGGGTGAGCCCAGGCTGGACTGGGCAGAGTTCAGAGGCAGATCCAGAGGAGGGGGTTGGGCTAGGTTGGGCTAGGACCCTTAAGGTTCGCTTCCCACCCAAACTTTTCTATGACTCTATGATCTATTTCCAAATCATCCCAAATTCATCAGCTGGGGGGATAGTAGAAGGAGTTTGGGGCAGCAGCTGGAAGCATCCTGTGTCATGGAGCCACCAGCAAGGAGACCTCTGTGTCTTGACCCTGAGGGTTGAGGTGTCCCTGGGCTGGGCCATGGCAAGGAGACCTGGCACTGGTTGATGCCAAGGGTTGAAACTGATGAACCCAGGGGTCAAATGGCTTTTTCAAATCACACCCTGGGATGGCCAAAACCACACCAGGACAGCTGCCACCTCCTTGGCAGTGCTGGGTTAACAGTTGGACTCCATCTTGGAGGATTGTTCCAACCTAAATAATTCTATAATTCTATACCAACCCGTACAAGCATTTCCTTTCTGGGTTCTCCTCCCGAGGCAGATCCACCACTCTGCCAACGGAGCCATTCCCTGTTCCCTGTCCCCAAGCACCACATCCACACTTCTTTAAAATCCCTCCAGGGATGGTGATTCCACCACTGCCCTGGGCAGCTGTGCTAGCATCGACAACCTTTTCTGTGAAGAAATTGTTCCACATAAACCTCCCCTGGCTCAGCCTGAGGCTGTTTCCTCTTGTCCTGTTGCTTGTTACTTGGGAGAAGAGACCGACCCCCAAAGTGAAACACCAAAGAAATGATCTCCTCCAATCCCTTGGCTTATAACCCTCCTTCTGCCACAGCTGGACTGGGGGAAACCACAGGAACTTGCAGCAGGTTTTGAGGTAGCTTGGATGGGGGTGATCCATCCCATCACTTAGGAGTCGATGGTTTTGCAATGCTCACAGGGCAGTGCCCTGTGCTTTAGAAACACCTCCATGCCTGACTTCCTGGCTGTCTCTGGGGACACTTCCCACCTGCTTTTGCTTTTCCCAACACTTCAGGGTTGACAGCACTTCCCTGCCAGGAAAAGATCGCGTGCAGAAAGCACCCGGCACCTTCCTGCACGGGCTGTTTGTCTGTCCCTGAGCTCCTTACAGCGGCTGCTGTTGCAAGTTCGGATTCCTAACGTTTTGCCAGGATGCATTGGAGCTTTTTTAGCACCTCAGAGTTAAGGGAATGTGTTTGTGCAATTTCCATGTTGCCCTGTGTGTGTTCACCTAATACGGGGCGGACGCGTGCTTCCAGCTCTTGGAAACATCCCCTGAAACCACAGCCTGCGAGGGGGTGGTGCTGGAGGCTGAAATTTGATTTGGGAGGAGGAGATGCTGTCTGGCTTCTGCACAAGGAAATCCAACCCTTTCCAACCTGAGGATCAGTTCAAACACTTGCCAGTCCGCTAAATGCACTAAGTGCTAATTTGGTGGTTTTTTTCATCTGCTTCATGCACCTAAAATAGGATCCCTCCTCTGGCTATCCTTGGGAAGCCTTCAAGGAGGTTAAAAATACAAATGTGAAAGCTGTAATGATAAATGTCCCCTCGGGGTTGACTCGGAGCCTTTCAGATGTGCTGAGGAGCCAGGGCACAGGAGCAGAGCTGGAACACTCACCCAGGGGAAGGATGTGAACGAGAAGTTGTGTGGTGATGGACCCAGAGAAGTCATGGAAACATAGAATGGTTTGGGTTGGAAGGGACCTTAAAGCTCCTCTCATTCCACCCCCCTGCCATGGGTTCTGCTTGGAGCCTTGTAGGACAAGCACTGGATCATCCGTGCACAGCGTTATTTTGTGGGAAGGAACACAACGAAGTCAAAGCACATAAAGTTGACCCAGGCCAGCTTGAACAGTTCCTAGCCACCCTCAGGGGGTTGGGAGAAGCCTAAGATCCAGAGATTGGATATTAGGGGAAAAAAAATCTTCACTGAAAGGGTGCTCAGGGACTGGAACTGCCTGACGAAACGGTGCAATCACCATCCCTTGGAAATGTTCAGAAGCACGTGGATGGGGCACGTGGGGACAAGGTTTGATGGTGAATATGGTGGTGCTGAAGGACTGGTTGGACTCCATGATCTTGGAGGACTTGTCCAACCAAAACAATTCTGTGATTCTGTGATACCTGTGGTCAGCTGACTCTGAGGTTTGAAGTAAGAAATAGCCCAAGAAGGGGGTTTCAGAAGGACATCCATCTTCATTTAAACACAGCAGGAAACAAGGCTTTTCAATGTTGCTTGCCAAATTGTGCCAGTGGTGTATTCTTTTCCATGTGGAAAATACTCATCCCTTGAATCTTTTAAATTGAGGAAGTTTTTGATACCTGGGCAGTGGTTGTTGTTCCCTCTGGGTGCACTCAGAGCCCTCTGCTCACCCTCCTCTTCCAGGCAGGCTGGCATGGATTCAGACTTCCAGGAAAACATGGTGTTGGAGTTGTCCTGTGCAAGGCCAGGAGTAGGACTTGGTGATCCTTGAGCATCCCTTCCATTCTGATTTTATCCTATAAAGCCAAATCCTCACTAAACCTCTACATCTCTTGGCATTAAGGACATTAACATCATCATTTTGCAAAGACCCCAAGCAAAATGGGTTGTTCTGCAGCTAAATTAACTTTTTTTCCCTGTCACATTTCTACGGGATTGAATCATTTATTCCTGCAGGAATGTGTTTGTGGTGCAAGTTGGAGTCGGGCAAAGCCTGGTTCAGTGTGACGGTTCCTACTGTTAAAACTGTTGAAAGAAAAATCTATTTTACAGCATCGTAGATGATAAATAGCTGGGTGCTCAAGGCTGAAACTCAAGCCTGGTTTTAACTGTGTTTGGCAACAGGAGAAGGAGGAATGATCCAGGTAACAAGTGGTAGAGCAAGAGGAAATGCCCTCAAGTTGTGCTGTGGGAGACTTAAGTTGGATATTAGGAACAATTTCTTCACCAAAAAGGCGGCCAGGCATTGGAACAGGCTGCCCAGGGCAGGGGTGAGTCCCAACCTCTGGAGGTGTTCAGGATGAGTGGATGTGGCACGTGGGGACATGGTTTAGTGGCAAACGTGGTGGTGCTGGTTGATGGTTGGACTCGATGATCTCAGAGGTCTTTTGCGACCTTAATGATTCCATGATTGGCTCAAATGGAAATCCACGTTTCGGATCTCTCTCCTCCTCCTATTTCGTGCCTCTGGGATAATTAGGGTTTGCAGTGAAGAGGCACAGACTGGGTCTCCTCCTGCACCAGCATCCTGCTCCTGGAGCAGCCTAACAGAGCCAGGCTTTCAGAAACCCTCCAGCTCTGCCACAGATCCAGCCCTGGGCCCTGCAAGAAAGATGAGGACAAACCTTTCATTAGGGCCTGCAGTGGTAGGACAAGGGGTGGTGGTTTAAAACTAAGAGAGGGGATAATTATAATAAAGAAGAATTTTTTTATGATGAGGGTGATAAAACACTGGCACTGGTTTCCCAGAGAAGCTGTGGCTGCCCTTGGATCCCTGGAAGTGTCCAAGGCTAGTTTGGACAGGGCTTGGAGCACCCTGGGCTAGTGGAAGGTGTCCCTGCCCATGTCATTGGGGTGGAATTGGATGAGCTTTAATGTCCCTTCCAACCCAAACCATTGTTGGATTTCCTGACTCCCCCTATTTTGCAGTACTTGTGTCTGTCATTTCTTTGAGGGTTGGGATGGCTCAGAGTGCAAACAAACCCTGCCCACATGAGGCTACTTTCACCTTCAGCATCCTGTAGGATGCAGGAGTGCCTGTTCATCAGATTTTTCCTGGGAAACTGTGGGCAGGGTGGTGGGCACATGGAGGATGTATCCAGATGGGGAGGGTCTGTCTGTACCAGAAAATTAACCCTGGGGCAGAGTTATCCACAATGCTAAGTTCTAGGCTCCTGCACTGTTTGGCCTGGCCATGCTGCCCAGGTGTTGGGTCCTGGCAGGTACAATCTGTGTGTGCAGGCCCAGAGCTCCCCAGAGCCACAACAAACAAACCAACCAGCACAGGAGTATGAGGCTGAATCCTCCTCTGGGATCATCCCTGCCACTAAATCCACACCATGATCCCAAACACGGGCTGGGCCCAGACCAACCACCCCTCTCCCAGGCAATATCTGGGCACGCCTGAGGGTTTAGCAGGGATATTTTCCAGCAGGCTCTGTGCCAGCCTGCTTTGGAGGACGGGAGAGTTTGTCCATATGGATGTGAGCTGTGCCATGCTGCTTTGCCCTCGGAGAACTGGCCCTGACCCATTTTATTTCCTAGCAGGGATGTGGGACCGGAGGCGTTGGATTTGTCAGGCTCCGCAAGCAGAGCTGCCCTTTGCCAGGTGTCTGGAAATTTTAGGGCCTGTTAATGGGAGAATTAAACCCCACTGGCTGCCCTCCCTTCCCAGGAAACCCGTGATGTAATCCAACATCCAGTGTTTTCTGTGCATCCAAGCAGAAACAACCTCAGATCCAGAGCATTTGCAGTCAAAACAAAGGAGAAACTGAGGCACAGGACTTGTTTGACCTACTAGGATCCCACAGCATCCAGATGCTGGATCCACACTCGGGAAATCATCACCAGAGAGGTGCTGTTTGGATGTGGGTGACTGGTTTGGGCAGTGCAGATCAAGGCAAAAGCACTGACAGGAACCAGGGTGCTGCAAAAATATGCCAGGGCTCAGAAGGGCTCATCCCATCCGAGATCATCCCGATACCAGGCACAGGGGGGATTGCTGGAGTGCCCTGTGCAGGGCCAGGAGCTGGACAGGATGATCCTTGGGGGTCCCTTCCAACTCCGGATATTCTATGGTTCTATGATCCCGCCAGTTCTTCATGGAACTCATTGCTGAGATGGGGAAGTAGATTCCGGAGGTTTACGTTACTGGAAAACTTATTAGAATAAGGGAAATTTGAAAAAAACTCAAAACTTACTGTCCATCTCCAAAGATGGAATCATGGAATTACTTAGATTGGAAATGACCTTTAAGATCACTGAGTGCAGCTGCTCCCCCAGCACTGCCAAGGCCACCACTGACCCACGTCCCCCAGTGCCACATCCACAGGGCTTTTAAATCCCCCCAGGGATGGAGACTCCAGCACTGCCCTGGGCAGCTGTGCCAGGGCTGGACAACCCTTTCCATGAAGAAATTGTTGCCAATATCCAATTTAAATCTCCCCTGGCACAGCTTGAGGCCGATCCCTCTCCTCCTGTCCCTGTTCCCTGGGAGCAGAGCCCGACCCTCCCTCGGCTGCTCCCTCCTGTCAGGGAGTTGTGCAGAGCCACAAGGTCCCCCCTGAGCCTCCTTTTCTCCAGGCTGAGCCCCTTTCCCAGCTCCCTCAGCTGCTCCTGGTGCTCCAGCCCCTTCCCCAGCTCTGTTCCCTTCTCTGATAGTAACAAATGTGGAGACTGCTGGAGGCTGGGAAAGTCGATGGAAATTCTCATCCCAACTCTTGTCCTTTCCTTGGGAATCTGTTACTGGCCATTGTTGGAGCCAGGAAATGGATGAGCCTGACCCAGCAGAGCAGTTTGTGAGATCTTACAGAATCTGATCCAACTTTAATTCAAGGGAGTTTGGGTTTGTGACCCCACTTGGGACATCTCATGAATGTTTGAATTATGGGATAGCACAGCAACTTCCAGTGCACAGCACGGAAAAAGCTGGGCAGGGACTAGGGAGGAGAAGTGTTTGGGCTCCAAGGGACTTAAATATCCCAGAGACAACACCACAGCTGCTGTGTGGCTTCAGAGCCATGCTGGAAACTCCACCTGGCCACCAAGGTGATGTGGGACATACCCAGGGAGATGCAGCCTTCACCACAGGGAGCTTGGCTCATACCTGGTGTGTTGAATAAAAAATAAATAAATAAAATAAAATAAAATCATCACTTTCTTCAGACTTTCCAGCTTTCTGTGTTATCCAGATTGGCTCTTTTAAGTTGGGGATGGATTCCCTGGATGCTTCCAGGATGTATTTGGTGCTCATCTGCATGAGGGGGATGAGCAGCCCTGCTGAATGAATAAAGAGCAGAGCTTTGCTGCTCCAAGTGACGTTGATTTTAATGCAAAATGGCACAAAGTGGAGCAGGAGGAGTCCACCAGCTTTCCAGAAAAGCTTCACCTGGTGGGAGCAGAGGCAGGAGCTGACCTTGAAGGAAACTCAGCTCAGATTTGGGACATCTGTGAGCCACGGGAAAGGCTGCTCAGCATAATGGGAATGGTTTGCAGCGGGGTGTGCACCTGGAAGCACAACTGGATGGGGCTGGTTCAGTGGCTGAACAACCCTCTGAGAGGCAGCTGCTGCTGTGCAAAATGAGTCCCTGGGCTCACATTTCCACTGATTTCTTCCTGCAGAGAGAGAGGCTATGGAGCTTCACTCTAGCAGGAGGCATCGGGCTTTTTTTTGTGCGTATCTCGGTGAGAAGACAAAGCACAGGATCCTCTCTCCCCTCTGAGTGGAGGCTGCTGTCACTTCTGTGAGCTTCTGTCCCTACAATCATCCTCCCCTGTCCTGCACCTGCCTCACAGCTGCCCAAATCATCTGCACCCTCCCTGTGTGTGCCACACGACAGGGATAAACCGGCACAGGGATATTTTCAATCCAGGAGTGTGGCTCCCTCCACCCATCAAAGAGGCATTTTTATTCCCTTGCTCCACGTCACTCCTAAACTGCTCCCAGCCAGAAACTCTCTGCTTGAAGCGGTGTTTGATTTAACCAGAGGCAACTTAACACCGTAGTCATCAGTCAGTTCCTGACACTATCAAGGCCTGGGAGATAAAGGAGCGAATTAAAAGGGAAGGGAATAAAAAAAAAAGAGAGAGAGAGAATAATAATAATGAAAAAAAAAATCCTGTCCTCTAAGATCTGATTTCATGTTAAATGTTTTCATCTTTGGAGTGAGCAGTAACAGCTGATCAGCAGTGTCTGCTCTATTGACTCCCTGGTAACGTGCAGTGGTTCAAAGGGACAGGGAACACCGGCTCCTGCAGGAGATGAAGGGCTGGCAGCTGTCTGGATCTGGCTCTCCTGCAGCCTTGCAGCCGACCATGGGCTGCAGGAGGGGCCTGGCTGCCCCTCTGCTGTTGTCAGAGATTAAAAATTGCTGTGTTTGCACGGGGTCTTCTTCCTTGGGCTCTTCAGTGAGAGAAAACTACTGGATAGGGCAGCGTGAGGGGGAAAAGGCTGGCAGGGCTTCCCTCAAGAGGTGTGCCGGGCTTCTGGTGGGACTGTTGGCCAGGGAGAAGATCCCTGGCACGTGGCCAGGATTTTACACGGCCTGGAATGGGCAGTGGCTGCAGACAGGTCAGCCAGGGCTCCCGAGGAGTTTGCCAGGGCTTTCTGCAGGCAGGAGTCGGGATGGAGCTGTGCCATCTGCCTTAGCATTTCTGAGTGTCCCCACCACTATTTTTATAGTCCCACTTGGACACCTGCTCATGCCTGAGCTGGAATATAAACCAGGCTTTCCATGGATGTAAAGAAACACAAATTGAGTGACCTCGGTGGGGCAGCTTTGATTTCCAACACTTGTGGTTGCCCTGGGCACCAACATCACGGCCACGTGTTGATCCACAGCTGTGGAAATGCTCGGATTGAAGAGGAAACGGCCTCAAGATGTGCCAGGGGAGGTTTAGATGGGATACTGGGAAAAAATTCTTCACTGAAAGGGTGGTCAGGTGTTGGAACAAGGCTGCTCAGGGCAGTGCTGGAGTCCCCATCCCTGGAGGGATTTAAAAGCCATGTGGACGTGGCACTTGGGGACATGGGTCAGTGGTGGATGTGGCACTTGGGGACGTGGGTCAGTGGTGGATCTTGGACTCAGATCTCAGAGGTCTTTTCCAACTTCATCGATCCTGTGATTCCATGATCTCATTCCCACACATGTTGCCACATGTGCCCAGCACTGGCCAGGTTGGAAGAAGTCAGGAGAATCCCGTTAGAGGTTCCTTGACTGATGTCTGGCACCTGAAATTTCCTTCTCCTGGGACTCTTTGACTATGCTGGATGAGTTTCCAACACAGCAAACACCTGGTTTCTGATTTTATAGAATCCCAGAAACTGAATTTGGGAGAGTTGGTTGCAGTTGTCTTAAGCCAACTCTTAACTCTGCACTGTTCCCCATTCCTGAAGTCCTATCCCATGAATTCCATAATCAGAGAAAGCTCTTTCCTCCAGTTGCCTTCAGGACATCACTGCTGGGTTGCTAAAATTCGTGTTGCCCCCAAACCCTTTTTAGGGTGGAATGGGATGGAAAGGTGGCCCCTGGAGACCCAGCTTAGGTTCTCTGAAGGGCATCACCTGACATGTGCCTGTGTCAGAAGCTCAGGGCCCCTGATTTCGGGAACAGAGGCAGCCTCAGCTGTGTGTGCAGATTCCCAAAATGCAGTTGATCCTCCTGCACCTGCTCTTCCAGCAGTGGAGGAAATGGAAGCAGGAATCAGTTAGCGACGCATCTTTAAAGCTTTGTTTGCATCATTAGGCACTTAGGAGCAATGACCTGGCATCTGAGGGGTCAGGATGCTTCATTATCCCTGCTGGGATTAAACACACCTCTGGAAAAGTGTTTGGCAGCTTTTTGATTAACATTTCTGTGTAAGATGGATGTGAAATTCCAAACAATGCTGTCTGAGAGGTGTTCAGGCTCTTCTGCAGTGAGGATATAGCACTGTCCAAAGGGGGAAGAAGGGAAAAGGAGTTGATCTCACCTGGAATTTACTCCATCAGTCACTCTGGGCATCCAGACTTAAAAGGGGACTTATAAAAAAGATGGAGAGGGACTTTTTACACAGACAGTTAGTGACAGGATGACAGGGATCTGTTTTAAACCAAAAGAGAATAGATTTAGATTGGATATTAGGAAGAAATTCTTCCCTGTCAGGGTGGTGAGGCCCTGGCACAGGGTGCCCAGAGCAGCTGTGGCTGCCCCTGGATCCCTGGCAGTGTCCAAGGCCAGGCTGGACGGGGCTTGGAGCAACCTGGGCTGGTGGAAGGTGTTGACAGGGGGTGAAATGAGATGATCTTTCAAGTCCCTTCCAACCCAAAACATTCTGTATTTCTGTGATTCTGGGACGTGATCCTTGGCAAACAATGAAGCCAAAGCCGGAGCTGAATGTTTATGGGGCTTTTTTTAAGATCAGCCTCATATTCAGGAAAGCTCGGGATCCCTCTAGGAATGGCAGCTGGCTCAGGGGTCGGCCCACTTTGCAGCTCCTTGCAGGCACTGTTTTTTCCTGCCTTGTGCCTCTCAGTATTTCCTTGTTGGGAACAGCTTTTGGGTTTGTTCCTCTCCTACCACACATTTTCACCCAGCCCCAGCCTGCTCCCTAATAAACCCAGTGTGCTGGCAGCCAGTCGCCTGATCCTGCTGAAGAAGTGCCTCTGTTTCCACTCACACGGGCAACTTGATTTGTAAACAGACACTCAAGTGGGTGTTTTTAGCGGTATAGCAGATGGTCAATACAGCTGCCTCCTCTCCCTACTCTGCATTCCCTCCCCTCCTCTACAATTACACTTTCTTGCCATTTTTCTCTGTAATGTGGATTCGGTTTAAAAAAAAAAGAAAAATTAAAAGAAAGAGATTACGAGAGGGAGAAAATTGCTCAGTGAATTTCAAGAGGGGAAAAAAAGTTGATGGTAACCTCAAATGTTACCTTAAAAGCACTGTGAGAGCTACCCACACATCCTCACTTTGCTTGACTTTTCCCTGCTTGAGTAGCTCTGGATCTCAATGGGACTGCTCGTGTGGGAGGAGCACAACGCTGGGACCGACTTCCCTCACGCACAGGAACTCGTGACTGATGCTACACCTGAAGTGTTCCTTTTCCTCCCTGCTTGGTGGAGTCAGGCTCTAGTGCTTAAGGAGCTGCTTCTCTGAACTCTGCAGCGGGGCTCGGAGGTAGCGTCAGGATGGGGGAATGGTGAGGATCCCTCTCCAAGGGTTTGCTGGCTGTGGCCCAGGAGCAGGGTCGGGGTGTCTGCAGGTGTTTTGGCCTTGCTGCTGCATGTCTGCCTTGTTTAAGACTCGTGTTTTCCAAATTCACCTCGCTGCCTTCTGTGGGATCAATAATCAGCCCCAAGTGGGGGGGTGGGATTGAGCCCCTTCCTTCCCAGGCACTGCCCCCCCGACCAACATCTCTCTCTTCAGAAAGCTCTGCTTAAACTCCTTAAATCTGCCCTTTGCTTGCTTTCAAGCTGTCATCTCTGCTTCCCCACCCAGCACGGCCCCAGTGCGTGGTTGACACCTCCAGGAATCAGCTCTTAACCTTTACAGACACATTAAAGCACTGGCGTGAGACTAATCCAGCACTAGTCTGGGGGCTGCACTGCTTTAAGCCACTGCTGCAGCTTTGAAAGCAAACCAGCCATCACCTCTCTCTTACAAGAGGCTTGGCTGGGGATCAAAGTCCGGGTGGGGTCATACTGAAGAGTCTTTTTGTCCTTGACAGGTTGTCACTCCCTGCAGTCCATCCCTAAAACCTGGAGATGCTATCAGAGGAAACTGGAGGGATGCGTCCCAGCCTGTCCCAGCCTGTCCCAGCCTGGCTCCTCCGTGTGCCTTCTGAGAGAGGATTGTGGCTCAGTTCTTAGCCCCATGGCTTAAAATATGCTGGTCTTGGCTGTGAGGTCTCCTGGCCTGACTCTTGAAACCCACTGAGGGTTTCCTGCCTCTTCAGCCCTTTTCCAAGCAGATTGCACTGAGGCACAAGTCATTCCCTGGCCAGGGCAGGGGTGGATTTCCCATCCCTGCAGGGATTTAAAAGTCCTGTGGATGTGGCACTTGGGGACATGGGTCAGTGGTGGGCTTGGCAGTGCTGGGGTAATGGTTGGACTTGATGATCCTAAAGGGTTTTTCCAACCTTAATGACTTGATGATTCTATGAATCTCCTGAGAAAGCTGTCTAGGAATTTCTCAAGGCAAACTTTCATTTCCCTGCTGGAATATACCAGTTCAGCCAAAAAAGGAAAAAAAATTCCATTTCTAGGAGGGTGCTTATTCCAGTAATCTCTCCAGCAGGAATGATCCCTCTGAACTACTACTCTGGTGATCAGGGAATTATTTAGGGGTTACTATTTACAGGTTTTCCCCCTGTGATTGCTGTCCCCATGGGTGTGATATGCTCCAGTATCCCATCAAATCACAGAATGGTTCAGGTTGAAAGGGACCTTAAAGACAACCTAGTTTCAACTCCCTGGCTGCCTTTCCATCTCCAGCAGCAATTAGGAAAAAGCTGTGAGAAACCTAAGTATTTTCCAACATTGGAAGCATCCGTGGGTGCACAAAAGGATGTGGATGCACGAGGGATTGCACAAGGAATATTTGCATCCCACAACACCCAGGGACTGCCCCTGCCTTGTCCTTACCTGTCCTGCTGATGAGGTCTTGCTGGTGTTTAAGACTGGAGCTTGGCTCTAGATCCAACTGGGAAAACTGCGCTGCTTGGGTTCCTGGTGCCACTGGAGGGATTTGTCCAGAAGAACATGACCTTTCCTAGGAACGGGGCTTTCCTGAAGGGTCTCCTCCTCTTCCCACTCCCAAGGCGAGTTTCTGGCCCAGGACTCTGCTGCCTTGCTGTTTCCTGGCCGGAGCCTCGTTGTGCAGGGACGGCTGCGGCTCCTTCCCGTGGCCCTGGCCTCCATCCATGGCTATAGGAGGACTCTGTGCAATGGCCAGATCTGCCTGTGCTTCTGTTCCCTGGACCTGAGCCCAGCCCTTTTCCCTCCCCGTCCCTCTTTTCCATGAATGAAGTGGAGGGATTTGGCCGGGAGCCCGAACCCTCCGGGCTTTTATCAATGGGATCAACGGCTTGTCAGATCCGTGAGGATGAGTCACGGCGGGATCCCGTTACTGCTGGTTAATACCTTGTGTGGTGCAGGTCAACCTGCAAGTCAGGGGGCTGCGTGGAAGGGGTTTGCTTGGAGCCTCTGGAACACTTCCATGGATGCACTCACACATGGAGTGGCAGGATAAGGGAGAATGGCTTCAGACTGACAGAGAGGAGGTTTAGACGGAATATTGGGAAGGAATTGTTCCATGTGAGGGTGGGGAGGCCCTGGCCCAGGGTGCCCAGAGAAGCTGTGGCTGCCCCTGAATCCCTGGAAGTGTCCAAGGCCAGACTGGACGGGGCTTGGAGCAACCTGGGATGGTGGAAGGTGTCCCTGCCATGGCAAGGGGTGGAACAAGATGAGTTTTACTTTCCTTTCCCACCCAGACCACTCTGTGATTCCATGGTGACACATGTGCTTGCTGGGACAAGGTGGCATCCTGCACCTCTTCCCAAGGGCAGCCATGCAGGGAATGTGGTCCTTTCTTGGAGTAGGACACAAGGACGTGGGCTCACACAGGGAAGGTCCAAAAAGAGGATGCAGCTGAGCTCTGTGTGGTGCTACAGCTTTTCCATGGATGTCTCGGAGATGGGTTGGGATGATGGGCACAGCAGGGAGGGGACATGGTCACCAGCAGCAGGGCGTGGTTGCTGAGCCACCAGCCAGGGTTCCTGTCCCATCAGTAGCTCGCACTGGTGTGATCAAACAGCTCTTTTCCCCATGCCCTGAAGTTCACTGGCTCCAACTAAGGATTGCCAGTCTCAGGTTCTCCAGGATGCATGTCAGGCCCTCAGAAAGTAAATAAAATTATGATCTTAGAGGTCTTTTCCAACCTAAATGATTCTATCATTCCATGATCCTAAATCCAGGCAAGTAGAGAAGGTCATCAGCATTCCGGTTTTTAATCATTTCCACCCCCCCCCCCCCCCCCCCAGGTGTTAGAGCCTGGAGAAAAATTTTCAAGTCAAACCTCACTCAGAGACATTTTAAATGCTTCTCTTTGCCTGAGAGGTGCAAAATTCTGTTTCCAAAGTTTTCCTGTTTGGTTTTGTGCAGTCTTTCACCACAGCTTTACATTTATTTCCTAAGGAAACCAGACCTACATAGGGACAGACAATGGACCCCTCAAAACTTTTAACACTGATTTTTCAGAGGATAAATCCTACAACTTTCACACAACCGGGCAGATGGAAAGAGAACAGGAACCTCAGTATCCTCAGTGAAAGAAAAAGCAACCCTGGAGCATATTCCCTCTTAAATTCCAGCCAAACCACCCATTAGGGAGGCTTTTTGAGTGCCACAGCCTTGGGTAGATCTTTCATTGGAGTTTGTGCTCTACTGGACACTGGAGAATCCACCATCCCTGGGAAACCAACCTTGCTTTGCTCTTCTACTCACAGAGCAATTTGATTTCTTATCTGCCTCGTAGTGTAGAGAGAGATCTGGGTGTGATTTCATGTTGGAGCATGTAAAGGAAAATTTGGGAGACAAATGGGAAAAGCAGGGATTTTTGAACCCTGGGATACTGCAAGAACTGGGACTTGAGCCTCAATCCTCCACATCTTCAGCCACCAGGCTCATCCTGGGCTGGCCTGAGCTTCCTCCTCATTTAATACCTGAGGAGGCTGATTTCCATGAGCCCACCTCCCCTTTGCCACAGGAACATTTACACAAGGCTGAAAAACCTTTTCTTCCTTCACATCCATGAATTCCCATCACCCCTCAAACAACCTCCATCATTCTGCACCCCATCCCTGCCCCAAACCCCCAAGAAGTGGGATGGTGGAGGTCCTGAACTTCCACCTTGTCCCTCCAAATGTCCCCTGAGCTCTTGGGAATGACCCAGCCCAGTGATTGCACTTCCAGCTCCTAATCCAGAGCATCTGTTTCCCTTCCCCGGGTGCAGTGGGATTGCTGGAGCTTCCCTCAGCCCTTTCAGCCAGCACCAGCCTCCCCTCCCTGCCAGCCCCATTCCCTCCCACTCCTGCTTTCCCCCAGTGCCTGCTTAGACCCATTAAGTTTTTAATCTGCCCCGTGTTTACAGTCTCCACTTACTGCTGCTCCATTCTTATTTTCTCCTGTTTAATTCCCGCTCCCCACTGGTGATTCAGCAGCAGGAAGGCAAAGAGTCCCTCTAGGCTTTAGGGTTTTGCCTTTGGGGGGGTTTTTTTGAGTGTTTCCTGAAAGGTTCACCCTGGCTGGGGTCTCATGTGTTGCCTGTGGGGCTGGACCTGTGTCCCCACAGCAGAAATGGGCTGATGGGTGGCACAGGAAGCTTTCCTGGGAAGGTCTCATCCCAGTTGTCCCACTGGTGTCTTCTCCTGGCTGAAGATCCATGGCAGGAGCGTGGTCAAAGTTTCCAAGAGTGGAGGCTGCAATCACCTGCCAACCACTCTGCTCAGAGGTCTCATTTTGGCCAGGTCTGAGAGGGCTTGGGAGGAGCAGAAGGGCCCCATGACCCCGTGTCCCACAGGAGTGCAGGAGGTACAGGATCCTTGAGGTGCAAATCCTTGCTGGATCAGGAGCTGGAAGAGTGTTTGCAGTTTGGGCAGCCCCAGGACAAGACCTCAGGACCTCAGAGAAGAGGCTCTGGATAATTTACATATACAGATGTTGCTTTTTCCTAGTTTTTCCCCAGGTGCCACATGCCACCTGAGATGCCCTCAGGCTGTGCCTTGACTGCCTCTCCAGGAGGTCAAATGTGCTCAGTTCAGGGTTGAACCAAATAAAACTCTGCCCATGTTTTCATTTCAGTGGGAGAAACCTCCTCCACCCCACCCAAATTGCTTTGCTTTTCCCCACCCCCAGCTCAGCACCCACACTGGAATGCCGTGTGTCCCACCATCCACACAGATAAGATGACAAAGGACTCATCATTCCTGGCTGATCAGCAGGAAACTGAGTCACAGGCAGGTGACAGCAGAGACCAGCATCCTACAGGCCTGTTTTGTTGGATTAAACTGTGCAAGGGGCTGTGCCAACAGGTGACAGCAGGAATGGTGCAATCCCTGTCCCTGTTTCCTTCACTGGTGCAGACAAAGCCTTTCTGTCCCATCCCTACCTCTGCTGCAGCCTCTGTGTTTCAGGTATCTTTCTTTCCAGCAACTCCCAGCCCTGCCCAGGCATTTACCCAGCAGAAATATGACTTTTAATTACTATTTTTTATGACTTCCTTTTCATAATTGCACTGGAGGGTCTCTGCTGTTCTGCTTTAATCTGCATCCTGAGAAATCGCTTTCTCAGGCATGATCCACTGGATGGGAAAGGGAAATAAGGATTTCAAAGCGCAGCCATGGGCTTGTTGGCAGTAGAGAAATGTGGGATCCACTGTAGTTTTATCACAGAATGGTTTGGGTGGGAAGGGACTTTAAAGTCCATCTCATTCCACCCCCTGCCATGGGCAGGGACGCCTTCTACTATCCCACATTGATCCAAGCCCCATCCAGCCTGGCCTTGGACACTTCCAGGGATCCAGGGGCAGCCACAGGTTCTCTGGGCAACCTGTGCCAGGGCCTCCCCACCCTCACAGCCAAGAATTTCTTCCTAAGATCTAATCTAAATCTCTCCTCTTTTAGTTTAAAAACCATTCCCCCATGTCCTTTCCCTGTCTGCCTGAGGATCTCCTCCCAAAAACTCTGACAAAGTCCTGCAGACCCCCCTGTCCTGACTGTTCCCCACCCAGCTGCTGCTGTTTCCACAATATGCAGTACTTTGATGCACACAGGGGCATTAATTGGATTGAAATAGCAGTGTTAAGAATTTTAACACCCTTTAACATCCCCTCCCTCCACCCCATCACTTCTTAGTGTCCCTGTCATTATCATCGAGCAGGATCTGAGGTTGTTCATTGCCTGCCATCCATGGAGTGGGGTCGTTCAACAGGAAAGCCTTCAGACAATGCCAGCATTTATTCCTCAACATGAACCAGTGGAAGCCAAGCGGATTTTTCATAGGGCCAGGGCTGCTCAGGGCGGGGATGAGGAACAACTTGAGAATGGACGAGTTTGCGGGTTTGGTTTTTAAAAGCTGCTCAGCCCTCAGGCCTGGTGCACTGGGGGAAAGAGGAGATTTAGGTGCTGTAGACACTGAAGGGGTGGCTGTCCCTGCTTTCAGAGGGAAGTGATACAGGACAAGTTCATGGACACCTCAGCTCTGGGATGTGGGTGAGGTCTGGTGCTTAGACCAAAGTATCTGAAAGAGGAGACTGAGGCCACCAAAGAACCTTCTGTCAGCAGTGGGGACACCTCCAGTCATCCCACCCATGAGTGGTGTCCAAGACGCACAGGAACAGCCACCTCTGGAGGTGCCCATGGCTGTAGGTGACATCTCAGGTGACCAAGTGCCAGGGGGTCCTGGCACAGTGGCATTATCCAGACAGCAAAGCCAGCTCTTTACAAAAAGCCACAAGATCCAATCCTCAATCCCTGTCCTGCCCTGGGCATCCCACAGAGAGTTGCCCAGAGAAGCTGTGGCTGCCTCGTCCCTGGAAATGTTCAAGGCTGGGTTGGACGGGGCTTGGAGCAGCCGGGGACAGTGGAAGGTGTGACTGGAACCCCCTTCCAACCCAAACCATTCTGTGATCCTGTGATAACCCAGCATGACCTGCATGGAACCGGGACAAAGAGCCAGCCAGGCACCTCCTGGGGTGGATGTTCCCACCGTAAGGACACGGGGCTGGGAGAGTGGGAGCTGTGTGGTGAATCACAAAGCTCCACCACACAACCAGCTCCAAACCCTGCAAGAGAGGCTCCTTCTCACAGCAGAACCCCCGAGCCATCAGATTTCTTTTAGACTAAAGCAGCGTGTAATATATAATTGATAATGGTTATTCCTGGTGCACTCCTTGTAATGAAATTTTAATGCTGGGGCCAGCTCAGTGTGTGCGTGTGTGTGTGTAATGTGGAGCTGGGTCCTTGTGCTGTTAAACACAGCTCCTCAGCCTTTGTTCTGGCAGCTGGAATCTCAGCTGGCTCCTCAATGTCAAGGAGGACAACCCCACATTCAGCTGGTGCCAGAATTCCCCCCAAAAGCAAGAGTTCAGAGCTTGGAGCGGGCGCTGTTCCCAAGAATTAAAACATGACTCCACATGATACCCAAGAACTGTCCCTGCCAGTCCCTTCCTGGGAATTTGGCTGCCTGTAAATAACATTTCCATCACCTTTAAGCCCCATCAGGAAGAACTTCAGTTGGAAGCAGCAGGATCTCACCCCACAGAAAGCTGCCTTTCAGTGAGCAGAGCTGCCTTTCTCTTGTCAGTGATAAAAGGGTCTGGAAAACAAATTCCAGCAGTGACTGCAATGCATTTCCCTTCTTTTTCAGGAGGGGTAATTAACTCCCTCTCCCATAGTCTGAGGTTCACACTGGGCTGTGTTTTCCCCTCCACTGGTTTATTTCCAGAGGCCAGGGAAGGCAGCAGTGTATGGAACTCCCTCCTTGTTCATGGCCAGTCCGAAGTCCTGGAAAGCAGAGGGGTCTTGCCTCGAGATGAGGTTTGCCCAGATTCATGGGAATGAGGAAAATAAGTCACCATTCCCTTCTCTTTTCTGCCCATTGTGATATTTGTGAGGGTGTAAGATTAGAACCAAAAGGAACAACCTATCAGCTGGACAATCTGATCTAGTTAGAGATGTCCCTGCTCATTCCAGGGGTTTGGACTGGGTGACCTTTAAAGGTCCCTTCCAACCCAGGCTGTTCCACGATTCTCTGGTCAGTGTCGGCTCTGTGGAGCAGCTGGTCCTGGGTCCTTTTTGGGATTTATATTGTGGGACAATTTGGAACAGCACTGGGATGTGGAGAAGATCTGCAAGAGTTTGGATGCTTTTTTGATTGCTTTCCTGTGCTCCAGGATACAGAGACACCAAGTTTACCAACCATTATCAACACAACTAAACTAGTTGTGATTATTTTGGGCAGTTGGGTTGGATATCAGGAAAAGGTTCTTCCCCCAGAGGGTGCTGGACACTGGAACAGCTCCCCAGGGAATGGGCTCAGCCCCAAGGCTGCCAGAGCTCCAGGAGAGCTTGGACAACGCTCTCAGAGATGCACAGGGTGGGGTTGTTGGGGTGTCTGTGCAGGGCCAGGAGTTGGACTGGATGATCCTGGTGAGTCCCTTCCAGCTCAGGACATTCTGTGATTTTATGATTCCATGTGGTTCCTGCCCTTTATTCCCACCCTGTGGCTGCTGTCCTGGGCACAGCCCTTGCTCACTGCAAACACTCCCAGCCGTGTCTGGGTCTCTACAAGGTGGCTTCACGTCCTTGGTGGCTGTTCAGACAAAATAACCAGTGTTTGAGTCCATCCCCTGGAGCAGAGGACGAGCAGCTGAGAGGGTTCAGTCACTGATGGAAGTCACTGCTGCTGCTCTGGGCACTTGATGTGACATCACCGGGGCGTGGATGAATTAAGAGCACTGCCAGATGGACTCAGGTTTGCCCAGGCCTGCCAGGGCTGAGTGATTGATTATTGTAAGTGGTAAATGGAACAAAGCTGGGGCATAAGGGCTGGGGTTGAACCTTCTCCACCTTTACATTTCCACCACCATCCCAGACCCTTTCCAGCCCTGGCCAGCTCAGACTTACCCAAACCATACCTGGCTCAGCTCAGGAGTTGGCATGGGCTGGGGACCATCCCCAACAGGTGGTTGGGATGCAGCCACTGTTCTCAGGAGGATGGGAAGGATTAATGGTGTGAGCATGGTCAGGTCTCAGGGATGGAGATCAGGCTTCAGCATGGATTTATTGTGGAGGTGTAACCTCAGCATCAGGCTGAGAGAGCTGGGGGTGTTCACCTGGAGAAGAGAAGGATCCAGGGAGATCTCAGAGCTCCTTCCAGTGCCTAAAGGGGCTCCAGGAGAGCTGGAGAGGGACTTGGGACAAGGGATAGAGGGACAGGACACAGGGAATGGCTTCCCACTGCCAGAGGGCAGGGATGGATGGGATATTGGGAAGGAATTCTTCCCTGTGAGGGTGGGGAGGGACTGGGCTGGAATTCCCAGAGAAGCTGTGGCTGCCCCTGGATCCCTGGAAGTGTCCAAGGCCAGGCTGGATGGGGTTTGGAGCAACCTGGGATAGTGGAAGGTGTCCCTGCCCATGGCAGGGGGTGGAACGAGCTGAGCTTTAAGGTCCCTTCCCACCCAAACCATTCTGGGGCTCTTTGATTCCATGATCAGCTCTGACCCTGAGCACCTTGAGGATTTTCCCCTTTGCCTTTCCTGCATCCCAACCGCTCTCAGCGCCCACCTCTTGCAATGACCGTTCCCAGGAGCTGGATCAAAGGGACAATCCCTGTTCCAGGATCCAGCTGCAGTTTGGAGCTTCCTCCAGGCACCCAGCTGGAGGGTGTTGGCTTGGTGGTGAGCCCGCTGAACCCCACGTGGGATGCACAGGCACCACGGGCTGTGCGTGGTGCTGGGGTGGGTGAGCGCCGCAAAGGAGACGCTGGTGTGAGCCAAGCGTTGTCACGGAAACCGGAGAGTTGGCGCGGAGGCGGAGAGGGGATGCCGAGAGTGCGGAGGATTCGGGGAGGCGGGGGAGGGCTGAGGGGCTCTCCCATCATCCCTCCATGCAGAGATTTCCCCAAGGAAGAGACATCTCCCCGCTGCTTTCAGGAGCTTGCTGGCTCGGCTGCTCCTCGCTGGAGCCGATGGATTTGTCTGCACTGTTCCTTCTCTGGGTCAAACCCTTCCTCCCTGTACCACCAAAGAAAGAGAGGAGGAATAGAAAGGAGCGGGAAAGAGAGGAAGGAAAGAAAAGGAAGAATAAAAAGGAGCAGGAAACTGAGGAAAGTAAGAGGATCCGGAGGTGTATGGAGGAGTAACGCTGAATTCCCACTGTGCCCATCCCTGTGATTCCTGCGTGGCACTGGAAGGCACCAGTGTAGCATCATCCGTCACCCCCTGAGTGCTCCAAGGAAAACACAGCCACCCCTTCCTCTGTCTTCCCCAAACAACAGGCTGGTTCCCTCCTTACCCCTCCTCAGGGAGCTCTGAGACGTGGAGGTGATGCAGGACCATGGCCATGGCAGGCAGGGCACAGTCCTGGGGTGGGTGTGGGGGTCTCCATCGCTTTTCCATCCTTCTCTGTGACTCTGTTGACCATTGGAATATTTGGTTTGCCCCAAGGAGACCCCAGGGAGGTCACCAAAGGCCATGTCTGGCTGTGGTCCAGGGGTGACAGTGGCACGGAGCAGAGGTTCACACGTGGACGTCGGGGCGTGCAGAGGGAATTCTACGTTGCATCCATGGTGTGACCCTGGGAACAGGACTCTGGGGCATCCTCAGGGCTCTGCTCACTCCCAGGTTCAGACCTGGGCTGGTATGAGCTGTGGCAAGGACTGTTTCAGCAGTTTGGGATGGGGTGGTCAGGTCCTACAGGGGTGGCAGTAACTCAGGGCTGGCTCTTTCCACATGGCTGAGGTGGAGGACCAGGCTCCTCAGCGAGATCCCACCTCATGGCCAAGCTTCTCCAGACCTTCCCATACCTACATCGCTTTGCTGAGGATGTTCCCATCGCTTTCCATGCATTTTTAGGGGCAGGGCACTGATGCAAGAGGGTCTGTGAGGAGAAGGAGGTAAAATGAGGGAATTGCATTTCCTGGGAGGGTGGATGAGACCACCATGAGGAAATGAAGTTCTGTGATCTTATTCCTTAACTGTGGAAGTCCTCACAGCAGGGGCTGGGTGACAAGAAGGTGCCCTGAGCAGTGGGACATTTACTGCTGCTCCACAAAGAGCAGCACAAGGCCTGATTTGGGGGTTCAGCTCAGAATTTTGGCCAAGTCAAGGAATGAATCCCATCTGGGTTTGGGATGGGTGTTCCCTGTGAGGGTGGGGAGGCCCTGGCACAGGGTGCCCAGAGAAGCTGTGGCTGCCCCTGGATCCCTGGAAGTGTCCAAGGCCAGGTTGGACAGAGCTTGGAGCACCCTGGGCTAGTGGAAGGTGTCCCTGCCCATGGCAGGGGGTGGAACCAGCTGATTTTTAAGGTCCCTTCCCACCCAAACCATTCTGGGATTTCGGGGTGTCAGGAGTCAAGAGTGCAGCCAAGAGAGAGCCACAGCAGCCCCAGCTTGGAAAACATATCCGTGGCTGAAAACATCCCTCCACTGGGACCTCCAATCAGTCTCTAAACACAGTGGAAATCACAGGCATATTTACTCAGTCCAGTTTTAATCCTGCACTGAACCTGATGGTGGTGATGGACATTACGGCTGATTTGACATGGCTGATTATTATTATTATTATTATTATTATTATTACAATTATTATTATTTTGCCGGCTGCAGGGTGTATGACTGGCTCTTGCAGCACTCTGCCTCTTCTCTGCTGACTCCTGGGAACTTGCTCCAATTTAGTCCAAGAGACCAGGAATTACTCCTTAGCAGGATCCTATTGTTATTTTTGTTAGAGGACTGGGCTTGTTCTGCCTATTCTTTCTTCTTTTTATTTTCTTTTTTTTTTTTTTTCCATACCTTTTTACAGGCAGGGAAAAACCCTTAAAAATTCTGGGTCTGGGTATTTGTGGATATGTATATTTATATATATATATAATTTATATATTATATCTGTGCATCTCCCTCACTGGTGCAGCCCCTTGCAGATAGCCATCCTTTAACATCCCATCCCATCCCATCCCATCCCATCCCATCCCATCCCATCCCATCCCATCCCATCTTCTCCTCCTCCTCAGCTTCACTTACCCAAATTCACCCACTGAACATACAAAGAAAGAAATATTTATTTATTGGTGTATTTAAAGCTAAATGCTGTGCTGAGCTGGAGAGAAAAGGGGTGGGAAGGGGGAAAAAGATGCAAATTGAAGAAATGGGAATGAGGAAATCAATGTAAAGACCAAATCTGAGTCATCTGTGGACTGCAAATCCCTTGGTGATGGAACTTGATTAATGCCCCTATTTGAGCTGCTTTGTGGTTTAGGGAAGAATTATGAGGTCACATTTTTAAATTTCAGGTCTCTTGTCACTGTTTCTGGTTGGGGTTTTTTTACATCGTGTTGTTTTTTTAGAAAATTCTGAAAAAAACAGATTTTAAAAAAAAATTCTCCCTCCCTCAAAAACTTGGAACATCCTGCCCCAAGCATTTTCTCAGCTTTGATTTTTGATTTGCAGTTGGTTCTTTTATCAGAAACAAGTCTTGGACATGCCACAGACTTCAGTGTCACCTGCCCAGTTTGGGGACTGCTTCTAAATTGGGGAAACTGAGGCACAGAGGGAGGCACCTCTTGGAGCTCAGAGCTTTAGAGCACTTGATGAAAAAAAAATGGGATTCAAATCCAAGTCTGCGAGCAAAAAGTACCAAAATCAGTCAATTTTCAGGCTTTACAAGGAAGTGTATTTTTATTGCAATGATCAGTGTTTGGGAATTGTCTGGATGGGGAGAAAACACAAAATCCCAGGGAAAGTTTCCTCCCAAAGCATAACTGGAGGTTAATTTGTGTCCAGGAGGCTCCTTATGTAAGTGTTTGTGTAAATATATATATTTAAACCCCAGATCCTGTTGTGCTCTGTATAAACATTTTTTGGAAGTCAGCTGAGCTTTTAATCTTTCGGGCTTCTGAAGAAATGTTCTGTTTAGGGAACAGCACCAAAACCCCAAGCTCCTGACCACTTGTTAGCGCTCAGCAGAAGGAAACCTTGTGCCTCGGGGGCTCTGGGGACTCGGTGCTTTTGAAGGTGAAGTCGCAGGGAAATCCTTGCAGCAGGAACCGCAGCTCTTGCCTCATCACACCGATTAAAAAAGAAAATAGAGAGAGAGGGGAAGAGCTTTCGGTGATCTTGTGGCCTGGGAGCGGGGATGGGATGCGGGGGTGTGATGCGGGGGTGTGGTGGTCCTGGAAGGGGTGCAGGGGATTTTGTGCGGTGTCTCCGTGCCCAGCACATCCCTTTAGGATGAGGAAGGGACAGGGACGCGGAGCTCAGCTCGAGGGGGGTCCCCGAGCGGGGATGCGGGTGCCCAACTCGGATGAAGCATCCTGGCACCCCCTCGGCTGCCCGTGCCCAGCCGCTGCTGCAGTGAGGACAGGAATTCTGTGCGTGCAAAGCCCCGCCGCTCCGGCGGCGACAGCTCCTGAAATGACCCCAGCGCCGCAGGACCGATCCCTTTATCCGTAGCCGCGGTGCGCCAGAGGAGGGGATGGAGCGAGGAGAGCCATGGAGGGGGGAGGAGGAGGAGGAGAGGGAGGCTGGGAACTGATTACGTGGGAGGCATTTCGTCCAGCGGCAGCAGCAGCAGAGGCAGAGGCAGCAGCAGCGAGGATGCAGATGAAAGGATCATCCCGCCGGGGGGAAAAAGGCGATGGCGAGGATGGCCCAGGTGTTCCCAGGATGGGCTGGCACGGATGCACCCAGCTCCAAACCCCCCGTCTCCGGGCACCCCTCGGCCCCGGTGGGGCTGTGCGGCTGCCGGGGCCGGGATTAAGATGGATAGATTGGTAGGAAGCGTTCGGTGTGACCGGAATAGAAAGCACGGTGGCTTCGTGCTGACTTGAGGGCACGGATCCAGAAAATAGCACTGCTGGGGAGATGATTACTTTACTATTGGAGCTTGTCCTTAAAATAGCAAGCTGGCTCCTCGCTGCCCCTCCTTCCCCTGTGCCTGTGCACAGTCCTGGTGGTGGCTGTGAGATTCCTAGGGTGGCTTCCCTCTCAGTTTATTCCTTATTTATTTCCTTGTTATCCATGTCGCATCATACTTCATAAAAACGTCCTTGAAGGCCTCTTGGTCTGTGCTTCACTCACAGCGGGGCCAAGCTCAGCTCTGACCATTGCATTTGCAGCAGGGGAAGGATTAGGAGGAGCTCCCTGTGGAAAATCAATCAGGGCAGCCATGGGTTGACAAACACAGCGTGGGTGACCCCACACCCGGGGTGATGGTGGGAGGTCACCCAGGAGCGTCTCTGGGAACACCACAGCCCTTCCCTGGGCATCTCCTCCTGGCTGGGTGCTGCTGTGACCCTGGGGCAGGGTTCTGCAAGGCCATGCTGCAGGGCTGCGTGGGAAATGCAGGAACACTCCCACGTTGTCTCTGCAGCCTGGCTCCGGCCACTGGGGTTTTATTTCACACAGGGAGCAGCAAGGAGGAGAACAAAGCCAAAACCAGAGCAGGGAGCAACCCAGAGCAGCCACTGATCCCTTGGAGCCTTCAGCACAGGAAGAGCCTTGTGCTGTCACCACAGGGGTGACGTGTCCCTGCCACATCCCACGGGTGCATTTACGTCTTCTTCTCTGGCGCAGGCAGAGCCACCCGTGGCAAAGGAGTCATCGGTGCCAAGGGATGGAAGGGGAAGCAGCAAAGCTCTTTCCACGGGCTCAGCCAGGGGACCACGAGTTGGAGACCTCAGCGAGGGGTCTGAGCTCATTTCAGGGCTAAACTTAGTTCAGAGAGTCCCAGCAGCCACTCGGGAACGCTGCCACGTTGGGATGGATGCCCTGGAGCAGCATTTTGTAGGCCAGGCCACCCGGATATTATTGTTAATGTTAAAAATATTCTCTGCTGAGCAATAGAGGCTTTTGGTCCTCTCAGGTTGTCTCCATGTGGATGCCTCCTGTCTTCCCATTCTTACATAAAGCACTGAGTCCTTGGAAAGGGAAGGGGAATGAGATTTATGGAACTGAGGATGTCCCAGGCTGGGGTCGCAAGCAGAGAAGGGAAGAGCAGTGGGGCATCCGGGGCAAAGCAGGGAGAGCCACAGGGAGTCTGTACCAGTGAATGCAGCAGTGCTGGGACCCTGACATGGGGTCTGCATTTCACTGCCTGCATTGCTCCTTGTCCTGGCACTGATGGGCCAAGAACAACCAGCACTGACCAACACAATTCCCAGGCATGGGGCAGGGACTGGGACTGTTCTCACAGAGTAGTCAGGATACAGCCACCCTGCTTCAGAGGAGGGTCCAGAGGATGCCACCAAAGATGCTCCAAGGGCTGGAGCCCCTCAGCTCTGGAGCCAGGCTGGGAGAGCTGGGGGTGTTCACCTGGAGAAGGAGAAGGATCCAGGGAGACCTCAGAGCCCCTTCCAGTGCCTAAAGGGGCTCCAGGAGAGCTGGAGAGGGACTTGGGACAAGGACATGGAATGACAAGGGGAAATGGCTTCAGACTGACAGTATCAACATCTGACCACATCATCTCCTTCCAAAAGAACTTATCTGACGAGAATTACCAGATGCTTCCTGGTTCTCGGCCCTATCTGAGAATGATTTGGGTTGAAAGAGACCTTAAAGTCCTTTTCATTCCAACCCCCCTGCCATGGGCAGGGACACCTTCCACTATCCCACATTGATCTAAGTCCTGTCCAACCTGGCCTTGGATTCCAGGGATCCAGGGACAGCCACAGCTTCCCTGGGCAACCTGTGCCAGGGCCTCCCCACCCTCACAGGGAACAATTTCTTCCTAGTATCTTATCTCAATATCCTCTCTTTTAGTTTAAAACCATTTCCCCTTGTCCTGCCACTGACTGCCTTCGTAAAAAGTTCCTTTCCCTCTTTTTCATAAGTCCCTTTAGGCACTGGGAGGGGCTCTGAGGTCTCCCTGGATCCTTCTCTTCTCCAGGTGAACACCCCCAGCTCTCCCAGCCTGGCTCCAGAGCAGAGGGGCTCCAGCCCCTGAAGCATCTCCGTGGTCTTCTCTGAACCCACTTAAAAACATATCTTAAAAAATGAAATAAATACATATTCATTTCTATAGAAATGTTGTAGTTTTTATATTTATGTGTTTACTTATTTAAAATGATGCCAACAGCTGCATGGACACACTCACGTGTGCTTCAGCTGGCCTTTCTTTTGCTTAATTAATGGTGACGACTCTTGGAGCGTGCTTGGCATTCACTAAAAAAATGTCATAAAGGAGCTGGTTATTTCTTCTTTTTCTTCTCAGTAATAATGGATAAACCAATTTTGAACAAGCTTTACAAACTTGGAGGAGCGCTTTGGACACCAGGGTAGGGTCTCTTGCAAACAGCTGTGGCAAAGGTTCATGTTTGGTTTGAAGGGTGAAAGATGTGTGGACAAGCCCACATGGGAACATCTCTGTTCTCCTGGTAAATAATAAAAGCAACCCCAAAAAACCCCCAGAAAAACAATTTCTCTGTGCTTGGTGTTTTATCTCATCTTCTGGCAGGGACACACTGAGAGAGGGGACAGGACAGGTGGGGGGAAGGGGCACAGAGTCCATGCCAGGAGGACAGCAGATCCCAAGACGTTAGGGAGGGTTTGGAGAACGAGAGACAGAGGAATGACCTTTTCCAGCCGTGTGGGGATGTCCAGGGAAAAGAAAGGAGGGAGGAACATGGAGGGGAAACAACGAGGTAAAGACAATCCAGAACCGACATCGAACTAATCGCCTTAAAAGAGATTTCTGGGGCCATTCTGGTAATTTGGGGATTTATGTTTTTTTGTGACTGCCCGTTCTGGGATTAGATCTCAGGAGAGCAAGGACTGGAAATATTTTTCAAGCTATTTGTGACTCAGCAGCTGCGAAGCGCTGATTACTGGCAGCAGCTGACGTCCGAAAAGCATCTAAGTCTTTATTATATTATCCAAAAGGGCACAGCCTTTTTTTTTTTTATCACCCCAGCTTCAGAACAGCGAGTTCCCAAACCTTCAAGGAGGACTGGGGACACAGGGCAGGAGGCGGCGCTGAAGGAAAATTTTAATCTCTTTCCTAAAAGCTCTTCAAATTTTCCATTTTTTGGTGCTTCCAACCACTTGTGTTGCCTTGGGATGTTCCCCTTGGATTTAGGCAAGATGAGCGATGCCAAACCAGCCAGTCTGGTGTCCAGCTGTGCCCAGCTGCAGTTGGCAGATGAAGCTTGTGGTGTTTCTAGGGAACTTCTGTGTTCCCATTGGGAGAGGGCTGTGCTTTCCCACATGTGCCTGGAAGGTTGATTTCCTTCAGGAAATCGTCATGGAGGGAGACATGGAGCTCCTGGAGAGGGTTCAGTGGAGGACTACGGAGATGATGAAGGGCCTGGAGCATCTCCCTGAGGAAAGGCTGAGGGAGCTGGGGCTGTTCAGCCCTGAGAGGAGACACAGCTGAGAGGAGCCCTCATCCCTGTCTGTTCCTGTCTGCAGGGAGGGCTCAGGGCAGGGCCCGGGCTCTGCTCCGTGGGGCCCAGCAATGGCACCAGAGGAACGGGCAGGGACTGATGCCCAGGAAGTTCCAACTGGACAGGAGGAAGAACTTTTTCTTTGGGAAGTGACCAAACCCTGAACAGAGACCAGAGAGGATCTGGAGTCTTCATCACTGGGGATATGCCAGGACCATCTGGACACAGCCCTGAATAACCTGCTCTAGGGGACCCTGCTTGAGCAGGGGGGTCGGTCTAGAGGACCTGCAGTGGTCCCAGTGGTCCTGCAGTGGTCACAATCCTCCCGCGATTCTGTGATCCAGAGCAGCCCTGAGCAAATTGGTCACTGCTCTGTGCCTCAGTTTCCCAGTGCTCACAGACCCAGCAGGTCACATCAGCCCCATGAGTGCACAACTCTGGCACAGACACACAGCATTAGACATTAATTAGTGGTTATTTATCAAGCCACAAGAGTCCATCAGGCTGCTCTGGTCTTGGCAAAACCTTTTTTTAACAGCAATTCAAATCCAGCTCTGAAATGCGCAGCCAGGTGTGGTGACTTGGTGGCCACAGCAGCATGTTGGGCGCTGCTGTGTCAGCTCGGGGACGAGGAGAGAGATCTGGATCCCCCTTCTCCTGGCTGTAGCCCGTGCCTCAAAGCAGGTCAGGCCACTCTCGTGACTGTTCATCCCGTTTCCCTCAGCCTTTCCAGCTCCTGTTCGTCATCCCGAGACAAACTCCCCCGCAGCTTTTCCCTCTGTTGCAATTACACCCTCGCTTCCTCTGTCAGTCTCCCAACTCAGCGTGCCCAGCAAAGCCGGTAGCCAGGAAGTTCCCGGGATGCTGCGAGTCCAAGCAGCCGATCCGTGTCAGCAAATGAGCGGCGGGATCGGGCCGGAGGCACAGCCGGGATCCGTCGGGCGAGCGGAGGCAGCAGCACGTCAGCAACTTGTACCCAAATCTCCATATGGATGGGCAGCATCCCTGCGAGTTCCGTCACAGGCACCGAGCTTCCCGCTGCCTGCTGGGCCAAGGGTCCTGCCAAAGCCGTGGAGGAGGGAAAAGCATCCCAGCCGTCGCATCCGACAGGCACAGAGGGGGCAGGAGTTTGGGATAATGGCTCGGGAGCCCCTTTGCTCCTTGTTTGTTGTTGCCGGCGATGGACGGGAGTTGGGGATAGAATGAGATGAGTGAAGGGGAGGAGGTTTCAGAATACAGGAGGGCACTTTGTGCTGGACATGAGCAGACCAGAGAGGTCCATTTTGGCTCAAATTGTGTGATGTTGGGCACATCTGGGTGGGGAATGTGGACAAAGCACTAAAAATGAGAAATCCTAGGTGAAGAATCTCAGAATCCTAGAATGCATGGGAAGGGACATTAAAGCTCACCTTGTTCCACTCTCTGCCATGGGCAGGGACACCTTCCACTAGCCCAGGTTGCTCCAAGCCCCATCCAGCCTGGCCTAGGACACTTCCAGGGATCCAGGGGCAGCCACAGCTTCTCTGGGCACCCTGTGCCATGTTCCTGCTGGTGAATCTGTGGGAAGATCCTGACCAGTGTTGGCACCATCCCATTTCTTTGTGGGGCCTCTGCTCAGACCTTGGTGCGGTGATGATGACTAAGAAGAGGCAGTGCCAACCCTCTGGAACCTGCACTGATTCCCCCCTGTGATTCCTCCTCCAGCCCCATCACCTGGGAGCAGCCAACAGGCCCTGTGGAATCACCTGCTCATCCCTCATGGAGTGGCCTTTACAAAGGCAGGGACAGCACCCCAGTGACCATTTCCTGGTGTTTGTATATCCAGTGGGTAGGAGTGGGATGAGTGATCCCGACAAGAAGGCCGGTGAGATGCCTGGGAGAATAATTCCCTGAACAAGCCAGAGCCAAGGCTCATTCTGCTCTGTGCACTCGTTGCTTTTATGATTCCTCTTTTCTTTCTTCCAATGTGAGCACAGGAAGCTGTTTCAGGATAAATCCCAGCCCATTCATACACATATGCCACCCACGACGATGAGTTATGTTCTCTTTCCTCCCCCTGCTCTGCTTTCAGCCCTGCCCCTGCCTCTCACTTTGCTTCCCTCTGAGCAAAGAGCTTCTCTGAAATCTGTAATTACCAAAGGTGTGGGGAGGAATTGGAATATCCAGTCGTTGTGTTCATCCCAAATGGATGTAAGAAGTTGACCTTTAGGATACGTGTGTGGAATTGAATTTCTTAAGTAGTTTCCTTCAGAAATAATACTAGCAAAATTTAGATATTAAATATATTTGTGTGTGTGTGTGTGTGTGTGTGTGTGTGCGTGTGCGCAGCTGTGTGGATCCAGATCCAGATACTGATATGGACATGTTTGACTGGAAAACTGCCCAGCAGGAAAAGACCTGGTGGTGCTGGTCAACAGTGCCTGACCATGAACCCAGGTGGGCAAGAAGCCAAAGGCCCCTGGGCTGTCCCAGCTCTGGTGTGTCCAGCAGGGCCAGGGCAGTGCCCGTCCCCTGTGCTGGCTCTGCTGGGGCACCTCCAGTGCTGGGAGCAGCTCTGGGACCCTCCCAAGAAAAGAGACCTTGAGAGGCTGGAGCGTGTCCAGGGAAGGGAACAGAGCTGGGGAAGGGCCTGGAGCACCAGGAGAGGCTGAGGGAGCTGGGAAAGGGGCTCAGCCTGGAGCAAAGGAGGCTCAGGGGGGACCTTGTGGCTCTGCACAACTCCCTGACAGGAGGGGGCAGCCGGGGGGGATCAGGCTCTGCTCCCAGGGAACAGGGACAGGATGAGAAGAAACGGCCTCAAGCTGTGCCAAGGGAGTGTCAGGTTGGACATCAGGAGGAATTTCTTCATGGAAAGGGTTGCCAAACATTGGAAGGGGCTGCCCAGGGTGTTAGAGTCCCTATCCCTGGGGGTGTTCATGTCTGGACATGGCACTCAGTGGTCTGGGCTGGGTGACAAGGTGGGGATCAGTCACAGGTTGGACTCGATGGTCTCAGAGGTCTTTTCCAACCTAAATGATCCTTTGAGTCTGTGTATGGGGACATGGAGGTTTGCAGAGCTCCCCGCCCCTCATTGCATCAACAGCTCTCCAGAGAACTGCTCGAAAAAATCAATCAAGTAACAAAATATTGAAATGAAATGAAAAATACATCTGTTTCCTAGTAAATCACAACTTAATGAATTGTCTCCTTTTCTTCCCCACCCTTTTTCTTTTTTCCTTCTTTTCTTTCTTCCTTTCTCTTAAAACCACAAACATCGGCGAAGTTGTTTGAGACGGAGCATGTTTCCAAAGCTGTGTAAATCTGCAGGAATTCATGAAGACCCACTGAATTTATTGAAAGTTATAAAGTTTTTAAATCTACAAATGTCTGACATCTTTAAAGACTTACTAATTAATGCAAACCATTAAATACTGTTAAAACTCATGTCGCGTTTATGGAGCGTTTGAGCTTCATTTAATATGCAGATCAGGTAATTCATCTTTTTAAGCTCCATCACTCTTTTTCTTCCCAAAAAAAAGATGGGGCTAACATGAAGGAGGAAAATAAAAAGTTTGCAGAGTTCATCGGGTGGGAGAATTCACAGCCAAATTAAGATTTCCCTGTTTCCAGGAATTTTCAGCAAAGACTGAATGAATTTCTGCTGTCCTCAGCTTTGCAGCAGTGCCTGGTGGGGTTTTTTAAGGTCACAGCCTTGTCCTGGGTCGTTGTCCTTCAACCACTGGGGGCTGAGGTGGGATGGTGAGAGGAGGTTGAAAAAAGCAAGTCCGTGTATTCATGGCAGCCACCTGCAGGTGTGAAGTTTCCCAAGGAGAACAAGGAGGATTTTGGAGTCTCCGGGTGGAAAATTCCTTTTAGGTTGCAGTACAATGGTTGCTCTGAGAAGGGATTGAAGGGGTCGACGAAGACATCTGGAAATCTGCTGGAAATCCAGCACAGGGGATCCTGGGAGCAGAAGCTGGTGTCCCACAGGGATGTCCTTGCTGGTACACCACCGTGGGTGCCAAGCAGGGCATCCCCATGCACGCTTGGGGTGTGCCAGATTTTCACCCAGAGCTGTGAGTAGAGGGGCAGGGGGAAAACAAAGAAAATACAGACTGAGGGCCTGAAGATGACTTCATTTTTCCAGAAACCCCAGGAAAAAAAATGGTATTCATGTTGGGAAAAAGAAGAAAAATGCTTTTTTGTGGTCTCCACACCATCAGCCACTGTTGGGGTTGTAAACTTGAGGCTTATGCTGGGCAGCGCCTGTCACCTGCTTCCCAAGGGGATGTGCACAATTCCCAGGGCTGATCCCAAAAGCTTTGGCAGGTGAGGAGACACCTCTGGCTGCAGAGCTGTGGATGAGGAGCATCCACATCCATCTCCTTGCAGAAATGATGGCTTCTGGAGACCTTCTCCTCAGTCCCTTCTCCTGGGTGGCACTTGCCATGCTGGCTCAGCTCTGCTGTGACCACCACCGAGTCTCACCATTGCTGCATTCCAGGAGCTCCAAGCTCCACCAGGAAGCTGTGGAAGAGTCATGCCATCCCCACTGAGTTTGGTTGATATTGGCTGGAGGTTTTCAGTTGTCCTTCTCCAGACAAGTTCCTCCACCCAAACTCTCCCCCATCATGCGGCTCTTCCCACCTTAGGAAGGGATGGATCTCTTGATGTCTCTGTCATGGCCTCTAGCAAGGTTCCTGAAACTTCCCAGGATAAAAGGGTCGTTTCTGTCAGCCAACACACCCACAATCCAAGGTTTGCATGACAAGAAAGCTTTTTGGATTTAAGTTTAACCCACTTAAGCTGCTGCACAGGAGGTGCTGTAATTTGCACCCAGAGCTAAACAAGGCTTTAAATGGGACAAGAGGGGAATGGCTTCCCACTGCCAGAGGGCAGGGACAGATGGGATATTGGGAAGGAATTGTTCCCTATGAGCATGTCAGGCCCTGGCACAGAGAAGCTGTGGCTGCCCCTGGATCCCTGGCAGTGTCCAAAGCCAGGTTGGACAGGGCTTGGAGCAACCTGGGCTAGTGGAAGGTGTTGGGGTTGGAACTGGATGATCTCTAAGGCCCCTTCCCACCCAAACCATTCTGGAATTCTATGATCTGTACTTGGCTGAACCCTGATAAGGTGGGGACTAAGATCTGAGTACGTTTTTAGACAAATAATCCTGGTGACTTCCAGGCCAAGATCAAGCCCCAGGTGTAGGAAGGACTTTGCACGCTGGGCACCCCGTTCACATGATGCCTTGTTTTGGTTTTAAAATCAAGAGTTAAACACAGTTAGAAGGGAAAAAGGGATTTTACCTTGGTATGTATTTTAAGGATCCTTAGGTGCACTACTCCCAGGTCGAATGCACCTTAATGCACACCACAATGCACACCCCCAAAAGATCTGGTATAATCTTATAGGCCTTACTAATTAGCATATCTATCAAAAATTCCCCAGTGAGAGGCTCAAGTGAGCCCCCCTCCCCAAGGAGCCTTCCCCTGGATGGTTCTATCTCAGTTTACAGAATATGTTCTGGAGAGGACCTTGGGGTCTGGGGCACACTGATCTCTAACTACGAAGCCTCTAAGATGTTGAGTGTCCTAGCTTGACAAACAAGTCCAAGAATGTAGGCAAAAAGCACTAAGAATACAGAAGTTATAAAAAGGTATAAAAAGGGTATAAAAGAAAAGGCAAAAAATCATCATGGCATCACACAGAGCTGGCCTTGAGTGATCAGGGGTTGGAATGAGGTGAGGACAAACTATTTGTGGGACCATTTCATTGCCATAAAATCACAGGATGGTTTGGGTTGGAAAGGACCTTAAAGATTCTCCAGTTCCAACCCTCCTGGCACGGGCAGGGAACCTATTTCCTGATCGGCAGATCAAGAGACAGACAAGGAAAAAAATAATTTGCTTTTGAGACAAATTAGAGATGATGGCCATAAGCTTCATCTATCCAAGGACTTATTCTGGACTGTGCACTTGACATTAGTGGTTCGTAATTAATTCCCTGTGTTGATGCTCCTATTCCAGAATCAGACACGCCTTATTCCAAATTAGTTCAATCCACCTGGGACCCCGCCACAAAACCAGGTTAAGAAATTAGCACAAAGCAGCTGAGCTTTGGTAACCAACTGGATAGGGAGGAGAATCCATGGAAAATGCAAAGGAATTCAGCTTCATTTTAGGTCTCAGAGAGGAGGAAAAATTCACATAAGAATACCTGCCTCGGACTGAAAAAACACACATGTGAGCAATAGCCAAGTCTCGGCAGATGTGTGGTTGTATTTTAAATTGCAGTAATGTGATTTAGTGTGAGAGCCCCCAGCACCGCTGGGAAATAGCAATTCTACTCTAAACTCTCTTCCTGCGGTAACCAGAGTGATTTTTTTCCCCCCTGAAAATAAATCTGCACAGAAGATTTCATAGATGAGTGTCCTGACTGGGACAAGGAGTTGGGAGAGCTCTGGTCTGGGCACAGTGCTGATAGTTATCAGTTTTTCTATGACTCTGTGTATAATTTTAACTAATCACTAATTTAGTGTTTCTTTATTTTTACTGTTGGGGGTTTTTTTTCCAAAGCTGAAGAACTTTTAAATTTGAAACAAGCAAGAAACTTCATCCGAGGCACCATGGACACTAAGAACCAACAGAACTGGAAAACACAAAACCAAACAAGCAGAAGGAAACCCAAACAATAAAAACCAAAACAAACACACACAACAAAGGAGCCTGTTTAGTAATGACGTTGCATGATTGATATAACCAGAGATTCAGAGTGGTTTGGGTTGGAAGAGGACCTTCAAGACCATCTCATTCCACCCCCTGCCATGGGCAGGGACACCTCCCACTATCCCACATTGATCTAAGCCCTTTCCAGCCTGGCCTTGGACACTTCCAGGGATCCAGGGGCAGCCACAGCTTCTCTGGGCACCCTGGGCCAGGGCCTCCCTACCCTCACAGGGAACAATTCCTTCCCCATATCCCATCCATCCCTGCCCTCTGGCACTGGGAAGCCATTCCCTGTGTCCTGTCCCTCCATGCCTTGTCCTAAGTCTCTCTCCAGCTCTCCTGGAGCCCCTGTAGGCACTAGAAGGAGCTCTGAGGTCTCCCTGGATCCTTCTCTTCTCCAGGTGAACACCCCCAGCTCTCCCAGCCTGGCTCCAGAGCAGAGGGGCTCCAGCCCTTGGAGCATCTCTGTGACCTCCTCTGGACCCTTTCCAACAGTTCCATGCATTTTCCTTGTGGAAGCTGCCTTAGCCAAGGACTCTGGGGTGTCTGAGCTCTGATGGGGATGGTCCATATCTGGGGATTTGTTTGGGTCAGTGATAATTCACCTCTTGTGTGTGGGCATCATTCCAGAGACCAAAGTGTGGGGCGCACAGGTTGGGTATCTGAGGGATAACTGAATATTTTCTGGGGAATATTTAACTTGCAAACCCAAAATGTCAATGCTGCACCCATCTTTTCTCTGATGCTGCATCAGATGTGCTGATGAGTGAGGTGACAGCTTGGACCTGGGCAGAGAGACCTCGTACTCTCCATCATCTGGAGTCTCCCAGCCCCCTGTGGGGAGGGGATCCCTTTCATGTTGCTTTCTTCAGCTTGATGGGATTGTGATATTGTTTGTTGGGAAAAGTCCCCACTGGCATGAATTAAACAAAATTCCTGCCTGAGTGCAGAAAGGGGCTTTTTGAACATTCCCAAAGGAGATGGAAAGCAGAGTCCTGATTTATTCATGGAGGAAGGAGAGGTCCCATCAGTGACTAATCTGGGCTGCTGGAGCACGGAACCCCCTGCTCTGCCCCAGAGGTTTCCAGCTCTGGAGCAGCATAAAGAAAATCACTCTGCTTTTAGGAAAAAAAAAAAATATAAAGGTGGAAAAAAAGAGAGAGAAAATTCTTGAAAGTGCCTGAAAGTGGCTTGAGATATCAACTGCTCCATCACTTCCGTGAGCCACCTGCAGACTCCAGCTGTATTGACAGATTAGTCAGTGCCAGGGTGTGATTTGGGGCCAGTAGCATTGGCTCAGGTGGTTCCCAGGAGCTCTTTTGGAATTAGCACAGGGCAGGGATACTGCTGGGGTGATGCCTTAAAGGTGGGAGATCCAAGAGGAAAAGGCTTCTTTGTGGTTTGAAGCCCGATCCAGGTTTTGCTGTAAGAAATGGCAGCAGCTGCGCTACCCAGGGAGCTCTGGAGCAGCGGGAAGGCACCAGGAATAGGGAAATATAAAATATATGAAGTTAGGGAGGGGAACTCTCTGTAAATCATCTGTCTGCTGCCCCTGTGATGTGACCAAGGGAGACAGCGCAGGTCCCCAGGGAGGCTGGCACTAACGAGGCCCGGGGTGAATTCCTGGAGTTCAGCAGGGTCATACCTTCTGCACAGCTGCCCTTTGGCTGGGGGACTCAGTCCGCCGGGATCAGGCTGGCCAGGGATCACTGTCACTTCTGGAACAGATGATGGTGAGGCCCTTCTCTTCACATTAACTTCCTCTTGATGTGCTCCCCGGGGGATTGATTATGGTGATGATGTTAATGTGTAGACACTGGCCAGGCTTTCCCAGCCAGGTCTGCTCATTGTGGGAGGAGGTGTCGGTGGTTGGAGCATCCACAGCTCTTCCCCCAGGAACTGCAAATTTAGCTGGCTGTGATGGGAACCCACCTCTCAGGGATGCTCTTCCTTGAGGGTCTCTGAGTACCTCGGAGCATGAGGGGCTTGTGGACAGGAGGGGTGGTCTGACTGTGATCCTGCTCACAGTGCCACTCACTGGTTTTCCCTTGTATTTTTCATATTTCTCCTTCCCTGGAGATTTTTAAAATCCATCTAAACACAATCCTGAGAAGTGTGGCCCCTCTCCCAGCGTGTGTCCTGAAGGGCAGCACATGTGACTTCACAAGGCCTTGTCTTAGTGGACAATAAGTGGACAAAACTTGAACAGCATCTCCATTTTGACCATCCTAAGGCAGAGCAGCTTCCAGAAGAAGTGGCAGGTGTGCAGTGTGTTCAACTGCTTCTGTCCAGGGAAAACTCAACAGCAGGGAACCACAGAATCACAGGATGGTTTGGGTTGGGAAGGACCTTAAAGATCATCTCGTTCCAACAACACCTTCCACTATCCCAGGTTGCCCCAAGCCCCATCCAACCCGGCCTTGGACACTTCCAGGGATCCAGGGGCAGCCCCAGCTTCTCTGGGCACCCTTTGCCAGGGCCTTCCCACCCTCACAGGGAACAATTCCTTCCTAACATCAAACCTAAATCTCTCTTCCTTTAGTTTAAAACCATTCCCTCTTGTCCTATCACTATCTTCCTGTGTAAGAAGTCCCTTTCCCTCTTTTTCATAACCCTCTTGAGGCACTGGAAGTGGCTCTAAGCTCTCCCTGGAGCCTTCTCTTCTCCAGGCTGGACACCCCCAGCTCCCTCAGCCTCTTCCTCAGGAAAGTCAATATGACAACCACTCTTCACCCATGGGAGAGGGAAATCGTCATTAACTGCCTAATTATGGTGTTTGCTCCTTGTGACTCCCAGCTCCAGCAGCAGCAGCCCAGAGTCCCATCAGCCACATGGAATGTGGGAAGTGGGATGGGCAGTAGCTGTAAATAAAGGACCTTAAATGAAATCTGTCACAGCTGTGAGGCCACAGCTGCAGGTGAAGGACCAAGAAATATCTACGAGAGCTCAGTAAAACAGACAGAAGGTTCTTTATGAGCGTCTCACAAAGTGCAGTGAGAATGTCTTTGGTTTTGTAGGGGCCGTGCCAAAAGCCCATGATAATGTGTGTGGTAATAGTTTGTATAAAAATCTTTTAAAAATAAGGATTAATAGAACTTAAGCTTTCAGGGCTGGATTTTGCAGAGCTGGGCTATCTCAGCTCCCACTGAAGTCAATAGGGGTTACAGCCCCAAAATCAGTGAAGGAGCAGAGCTGCTGATTCTGAGAGTTTAGGAAATGCTCATCCCTCACATACTTTTGACTAAGCAGGCAAATAAATAAATATCCACCAAAAATAAAAAGAGCCATATCCCCAAAAGCCCAGCTCCTCCCATCCTTCCTTGTGGGGAGAGAGCAGAGGATGATTTCCATAATCCTCCCCTAAACCTGGAGGAGCATTAATGATACCAATGGATTTACATCTCTCATCAAGGAGAGCACCTGGATCCCTGTTTCTCGGGAATGTAATGTCAAGGGATGCTTCTCCACCACATCTCCCCCTCCCACAGCAAAACCAGGGGATTAAAACAATCCAGCTTCTGCCTTCTGTTCCTCTTGGATCTCTCAAAATGCTTTTGCAGCCCTCCCAGCTCCAGGTGAGCCAAGGGGACAGGTGGGGGACAGGAGGGCATGGAAGAAGGGAGTAACACGATCCTTTCAGACAGTTCCAACAGGCAGAGCAGGAGCCTCGGAGCGTGGAGATGCCTTGGCTGGAGCAAAAGGAGGCATTCAGGGCATGACACAAGTAGGTCATCCTGCCTCCCACTCCTTGCATCGTGGCAGGAGCAGAGTGGAGAGGGAAGGAGCCTCATCCACCTTCTCCTGCCCGCAGGGATTGTGGAGATGCCGCTTCCACCTGGAGCGTGAACAGACCCAGGGCCAGCGCCTGCTCTGCCCTGAGCACCAGCACAGCAAAAGGCTTTAATGCTCCTAAAATGGAACCATTTCAGCCCTGAACTCACCCTGTGCAGGGCAGCCAGGGTGAACACAGCTCTGCTGCCTCGGGCAGGAAAGCAGCCTTAGGATACTTCATCCGTCTGCAGCTTAGCTTCCTCTGCTCCGTGTGGGCTAGTACACCTCTCCTTTTCATGTTGGTCGTATTTTTATCTTCCCATTTGCACATTTTTCCTGGCTTGGAGAGGCCAGAGGTTGCTACAGCAAACCTGGCTGGTTTGGCTTTCTCTTGCCTGCTCCTGGGGACTGTCCATGCTCTGTGGCCACATTGCAAGGGACCAGCCTCCAGGGGAAGGAGAGTTTCTTGGCCTTTCTGCTGAGCAGTTGCCTAATTCCCCATGGAAAGCAAGTTTGTGGAATTTCTCTGCGTTTTGTCTTTGCTGTCAAACTATTGACCGTCTTTCCAAGTAGGGCTGCCTGACCTTTGCTTTGCAAGGGATTCCTGGAGCCCACATTCCCCTCTGGATTTGGACTGCATGGCTTTGACTGGACACAACCTGCTCCACTCCAGGTGTTTCCCAGAGTCACGGAGTATTTCAGTTTGGAAAGGCCCTCAGGAGATTGTTCAGTCAACTCCCTCATTTTTTCTTTCACTCAGAATCACCAAATAGGTGTGCTTTGGGAATTGCCATCGGCACCACTCCTGCTCTCTTCCTGTGTGAGTTTGTCCCCAGCAATGCAGGGATGAAAAATATCCTTACATATGTGTTTTCCTTACATATGGCCTAGTGGAGGGTTCCCTTCCCGTGGCAGGGGGTTTGGAATGAGATGATCTCCAAGGTCCCTTCCAACTATAGCCACTCTGTGCCTCTGTGATCGTTACCATCCATGTTCATCTCTGCAGTTGGCCTCTGTTCTTCTGCCCATGCCTGCATGGATTGATTCCCTGGCATTCTCCTGGCTGCCTTGATGTCTCCATGCTGCCTCTTCAGATTCCCTTCCTGGCTGCTGGGTTGTTTCCCTGTTAATTAAGGCTTTCCATGCTGCCCGTCTGGCCATGCTGCCTCCTGCCACCATGTTCCGTGTAATAGCTGCTGGAATGCAGCAGGGAGGGGCTCCAGAACTAAAAGACCTATTTATTGAGTGAACTGCTTAGAGAAATGCTGAAGCCTGGGAGGCAGCACCAAGGCCTGAGGAGCCACTTCACCTCCATGTCCTGTTTTACCACAGTGTGGTGGTAATTCTCCTGTCTGGTCACCCTGCAGTCAAAAGGACCAACACTTGTATTTTGGTAACATCTGAGAGTTTGCATCCTTAATATAATAATAATATATAGATTACAATATTATTTAAATAATAGATTACAATACTATTTAAATTAATATCTTCATCCTCCTGGCACTCAGAGACTTACTGAAGGTGGGACAATGTTGTTGGTCCTTCGTTCCCACCCAGGGAACCCTTGGAGGCAAATGGCCACAGCACCACCATTCCCAAACCAGTTAATTCATTTTGCTTGATTCAGCCACACGGGAAGTTTGGCAGGACGTCATCTTTTGCAATGGTTTAGCCCCTTCTTTCCCCACCAACCCCCTGTTTGTGTGCTTCTCCCTCTGGTCACACCTTGCCTGTCACCAAGGGGAATCCCAAGGCAAGCAGGGATAGCGAAATTCCCCATTTGTGTACAGGGCCGTGGATTGATTTAGTCTGGCTCACTAAATAAACACCAGGGACATCCCCTGGCCTAAAATGCTGCTTAATTTATCAAGTTCAATCACAACAAGGTCCCAGCTGCTGAATTGGCAAAATTCAGCCTGGAAGTCAATGCAGGACCAGAGCCTTGCAAGCAACACGGGGACACAAAGAGGATCAGTCATTTCTCTGCTGAAGAGACAAGATATTTTTCAGTCTGCCTCTGAAGGCAGCTGTGAATTTGCTTCCCAAGGGTATAACTTGGTCACCAAGGGGCGTAGATGGTCTGTGAGTTTGGGGTTAGTGAAGGGAGAGGGAGGAGTTTTGACCCAAAAAGTGGCAGCAAAGCAGAGGGCACCTGGATGATTGTGGCAGTCCCTGGAGGTTGTAGCAGAAGGAGGCTTTGGGGCTTTGCACAGTGGTCTGATCACACTTGGGCCACCCCCTGCTGCCCTCCATGGGGTAAAACTGTGGCCACCCGTGGCCTGAAACTCTTACCTGTGGCCAGAGTGCCCAGCAAGGCTGACTTCAGACTCTTTTTTAGGGGATGGAAGAGATTTGTCCTAAATAGGAACAGCCACAAGCTGGGTTAAGCTTCCTTTCCTAGCTGGTCTCAGTGAAAACAGCATATATTTGTGTTATCAATCAACATATTTGTGTTATCAATCTACCATTGGCCGATCTCACTGACCAATGTCCTTTCCAAATCCACTCTTTTGAGTAATACATTAAATCTTTAGGACACTGTCCAGACAATCCAAATGAGCTTTATTAGCTAACTGCCAATAATCCTGTGCTTTTCACAGAAGCAGGAAATCCAGACAGGCCTTTCCTGGAAATCACACACAGGATCACAGAATATCCTGAGCTGGAAGGGACCCACAAGGATCGAGTCCAGCGCTTCCTGTTCTCACTGATTTCCTTAGATCAGAGTTCCCTGGGTCACAGCGTGTGACCTGCCCTGAAAATGTCATTCCCATTGGATGCTCCCAGATTTCCTTCAACCTTTATTGACACTGGGACAGCCACCCCAGAGGATGAGCCATCACCTCCACCCAGCTGAGTCCTGCCTGTGGCATCAGCTGCCTCAAAGACTTGGGAATCCACCTTAGGATCTCTTTGCAGACATTTGCAAACACTTCCAATTCCATATTGGGCTGTATTTCTGTGAAGTGATGGTTCAAAAGCCAGGCATGACCTCATTTATAGCCACTCTCACCACTCACTGAATATTATTGGATTTAAACCTGCCACCTGTGGTCAGTGGTGACTTCTGGGGACTCACCCCTACTCTGTGCCTAACCAACTCTCCCGGGTGGTGCTGTGGCTTTTCTTGTGATCCCCTTGGCTTTTCCCAAACACTCCTTGGACTTATCAGTTATTGGCTGCCTCGTGAGCCTGGATTTGAGTTATTTGGGATGCCCAGTCCTGGGAACACCATAATTGCCGTGCCTGTCAGTCACGGCATGCGCAGGGGCGGCTGCCACCGCTCCACTCCTGCTCCCTGAGAGCCTCTGCTTTGCAGCCCCATTAATGACCGTAATTATTTCCCTGAGCATAAATTGTTCCTAATAACCGCAGTCATTTTTAGCGTGAGAGCACAGCAAATGATGCATCCATGGCACAGGATGAAGCCAAGGAACAGACCTTTCAAACCCTGTGGAATGTCAGGCACATGTTATTTACGGGGCTGGGTTGTTCCTGTTGTTGGTTTGGAGGTTCAAAGTTTTGCCACTTCTCCCTGGCCCTTTTTGGCTGTGGCCAAGGGTGGTCTTGGTGTGTGTTTCATTGCCCCACTCCTCAAAATTTGCTCCAGTGGGAGAGACTCAATAGGTCTCTTTCGACTGCTGGTCACTGAGGGATTTGTAAAGTTATTGGATATTTCAAGAGAATCTTGAAAATCAAATTTGTCTCAAATAACTCAGCACTCCAAGCTGTAGATTATAGGTAGCCTCCTTCTTCAAAACCTACAAAGCTTTGTTTTTTCATGCCCATCGCTCCATTTAATCACCACTATTTTAGTCTCTGCTTTGGGGCTCTGTCAGGAGTATCTGCAGCTCAGAGAGAATGGAAGTCTTGGGTGTAATTTTCTTAGAAGACTTCATCACACATGGCTAACTCATTTGTAGCCTTAATTAGATCTTGATCCTGGATGACTATTGAAAGATCTATAAGTTGATATTAGATTATTGGAGTAGTTAATTGTGCCCCGGGCACAGGCACCAAGGGTTGCCTCTGCAAAGCACTGAAGGCAGAAACACCCATGGTACTGCTACAGCATCCAGGTTAGGGACAGGGCTGAGTGACAGCCAGTGACTTCTGCTCCTGGGATGTCATCACCACTCAGGATTTGCGGTTTTTCCTCAAGCTCCAGCATCCTGAAATCATATTGTTATTGGAGAGTCTTTGCTTCCATTAAAGAGGTGTTTCTGTCTGTCACACTTGCTAGGAAAAGCAATTCGAGTGGTGCCTGTGAGCTCAAAATTCAAATAAAAAATCTATGGCATTATTCCTAATGCCATCCACGTGGAGAGGGAAAGGTTTCCCAGGAGCTGGGGTTTGAGGAGCTGCAGTTTCTGTGCAGGACTGGACGTCCCAGGGAAGCAGGAGGCTGTGTCTCAGAGGAGCTTTCTGGGTCTGAGTGACTCGCAGACAGCACAGCCCCGAGGCTCCTGGTGCTGTCACAAGAGGTCTCATTTGTGGGAGTGGGTGCCCCCTTCCAGCCCCACTGCTGACTGGGAGGGTTGTGACTGTGGTGACTGTGCTGGGCCTGGCTCGGGAGCAGGCAGAGGTGGTCCATGTGTGTGTCCATGTGTAGGTGCCTGCCCCAGGCCTGGGATGGGGTTTGCCAAGTGCTTGTGTACCTTAGGAACAGATTCCCAGATGTATTTCCTGGCTCTGAGCCCAATAGGTGCAATCTGGCCATGCCTTGTCTGTCATGTTTCCCATCCCTCATGTCCTTGCATCCTTCCCAAAACAGTGTTCCCATCCACTCTGCCAACTGGGAACTGTCCCCCTTCCAGGCCACTTCCCAAACCAACCTCAGGAATCATTTTTGGGCTTTGCTTCTTGTTGGGGGCCAAAACACTGCTAGGAACAGTTGCCCATAGGAGCTGTGGCTGCCCCTGGATCCCTGGCAGTGTCCAAGGCCAGGTTGGACGGGGCTTGGAGCAACCTGGGCTAGTGGAAGGTGTCCCTGCCCATGGCAGGGGGCTGGGACTGGGTGATCTTTAAAGTCCCTTCCTACCCAAACCATTCCATGATACCATGGACATTTTAACAAGCCAGACCACCAAACTGCAGTGCCAGTTTTCTTGGCACTATTCCAGGGAGATCTTTGCTGGCTCTGTAGCCCAGCCTACCCAGCTGAGTGATGGACAGGCTGGAGAAGGGGTTTACATCCATCAGGATGATTAGGAAAGGCAGAGACTGCACAAAGGAGGACAACAGGCTGTTGACCTAACTCCTACTCCTTCCCAACACAACTTTCCAGGAACTGGGGTTGAAAGGCTGGTCTGGGGCGACGTTCAGGTCATGACCATGGGCTCAGACTAACCCTCCGTTAGCTGACAGCACAGAAACACCCTGAGGGAGTGCAGAGGCTCTCCTGAGCACCCCAACCCGGAGGAGCCCTGCTCGCCTTGCTTTACCCGGGAGTACCTCTGTCCCTCGGGACGTGCCCAGCGTTATCCCTGCCCGGAGGGAGCTCCAGCTGCTCGGCTTTGCCCCGGGACACGGCCAGGCAAGGAGGCTGCAAGCAGCTGCACCACCTGCTCCTCGAACAGGGCTCGTTTCCTGCGCTGATTCACTGCAGGCAGGGCTAAATCCCGATGTGAGGCAGAAGGTGGGACTGATCCCATGGATTTCCTCAGCCCGACGAGTGTTAATTTGATCCACGCTGCTGTGGCAGGGGGAAAACATGGGGGCGGTGCGGCTGAACACTGAGATTCTGAAAAGGGTGATGGAGAATTTAATGGATCTTGGCGGCTTAATGCTCCATTTTTCTTGTGATTCCCCCTCGTTCCTTATCTCTCGTATTTACATAAATTATGTGGACTCCAGGGAAGCTGCAAGGCATGGAAATTTAATCAACCTGAGTCTCAGGAGCCTGGTCACTGTGCAGCAAAAAGAGGGAAAGGGGGTGGAAAACAAATAAAAAAAAAATTTAAAAATAAAAAGAAAAAAAGAAAGAAAGAAATCATCAGAGCACAGGATGTGTCAAAAGGGACTGTTAATAACACCAGCCCTGAGCCACATCTGGCAAGGAGCTGGATTTCAGGAGCAGGGAAGCAGGGATGACATCACCTTTTGCTGCACACAGGTTTTCTTGCAAGCAGGAGGGATCTGGAAGGTGAACAACAGCCAGGGAGGCACTTCCACCCCTCTCAACCCTGCACCGCAGCTCTTCTCGCTCTGGGGTGCTGGTCGGGACATCCTGGCGTGGGATCTCCTCTTGTAATACCCTTTCCCTGGGGCCGGGCTCTTTCCCCCCCCTCCCAGTTCTTCAGCAGTGCTGCTGGAGGAGGGATTGGATAAAAGGGCTTGGAAAGAAGTCGTTGCAGGATTGCCCAGCTCCTCCTCGCAGGATGACATAATGCCTGCTGTGGTCTCTGAACTCCTGGTTTGCTGCTGGGCTGCAGCATGGAGAGAGGCAAACCCACAGCTTGCTTAAGGCTGAATTCAAGCACGGATGGAAATCCAGGAGTAAACCCAGAGAAAGAGGGATCCATCCCTGATTTTAAGTGTTCCTGCTCTCTCCCTGTTCAGCAGGCAGACCCTCCCCTTCCCAGTGCAGCTCACCCTCTGCTTTTGGATACTGGAAAAAAAAAAGTTCCTTTGTTTCAGTGTGATTTTCCCATTTTCCTTTGAGCTGACTGCTGACATGGGAGATTGAAACACTTGATTTGTGAAATGTCAGTCTAAAACTCTTGCACTTTGCTACTCTTCCTTTGATGCCATTTTATTTCTAATGCAAAACTGATACCAAAATTCACACTTCGCTTCCCTTTTTCAGTTAAGCCATTTTTTCAGTCAAGTGCTGTTGGATACTATATGAGGAGAGATTTTGATGAGATATTGGGAAGGAATTGCTCCCCGTGAAGGTGGGGAGGGACTGGCACAGGGTGCCCAGAGAAGCTGTGGCTGCCCCTGGATCCCTGGAAGTGCCCAAGGCTGGGTCAAACAGGGCTTGGAGCAATCTGGGTTAGTGGGAGGTGTCCCTGCTCATGGCAGGGGGTGGCACTGGCTATTCTTCAAGACCCCTTCCAACCCAAACCCAAATCCCACAGCAGTCTGGGATTCCATGACTCCTTCTCCAAGATGTTGGGGTGTTCAGAGGGAACAACAGGAAAGGCTTTTTCACAGGACATTGTGCAGCACTGGAAGAGGCACTCAGGGAAGTGGGGGAATCTCCATCTTTGCGGAGCCTCCAGAGTCTTGGAGGCTCTGGAATCATGGATGTTGCCAAGCCCTGGCTGACCTGATCAGGTGGTGGACACAGATGGTCAGACAGAGACCTCCAGATTTCTCAATGCTTCTCTGGTTCTCCGCAACCCCAGCCAGACAGGAGACCTGCTGGGCTGCTTTTCCACCTGAATATTGCATGACACAAAGCCAAGCATGTGACAGAAAACCTTTGTAGTCCCCTTATCAACCAAAGCTGGTGTCTGAGCAAAGGCAGATGTGATGATTCAGTTGTGGGCATTTCAGGCCGCCTCACACGCTGTTATTGATCCTGCCCTTCCCCTGCCTGCTTCCCCCCTCTGCCAGCAGGATCAGCCCAAGGAATACTTTGGAAAAGCCCCATTACATTCCTTCCTCTTCCTTTGCTGCTGACAGTGTGGGAAATCACCCTGGCTGTCAGTGTTGAGGACAGCTTTTATCAGATGCTGGGCTCGTCACAGCTCACCTTACGTGTGATGACACTGCAGGATCCATCTGACAGCCAAATGCTCCTGCACTGGGGGGACAAGGCCAGGGTGTGAGCCATTAGATCCAGGGATCTTCCTGGCCAGGGTGTGGAAGGGGAGCATCCTTTCCTCTCTTGCACATGAGCTGGACTGATTGGTGCCAAACTGCTCAGGGAATTGGGTGTGGAGACCAAAGCACTGCTCCAAAGTCCATGGAAGCGGGACTGGAGCTTCCATGGAACCAGTGAAGGGGTGTTTTGGCAGTTCATTGTGTTTAATGAGCCAGCTGAGGAGGGGTTGAGGAAACCTTATCATTGGTCTAGAGTGGAAGGCCTTTTTCTCCCCGTTTGTTTTCTCCTGAAAAAAATCCCTCTTTGAGGTCGTTACAACTCTCCATCCCACTGGATTTGTGTGGATTGAGCCTACAGAGAGTTGGTCCATCACTGACAGCAGAGCAGAAGCTCCACAGTGACACCACGGCACGAGTGGTCAGGCATTGGAACGGGCTGCCTAGGGAAGTCAAGGAATCCCCATCCCTGGAATGTTCAGCAGGTGCCACATGAGGACATGGCTTGGTGGTGAACACAGCAGTGCTGGGTTAATGGCTGAGCTCAAAGAAAAACAAGGTAAGAGTCACCTAAGCAGAAGAAAACCTCCAAAATGGAGACATTTCTGAGCGTTCCCTTGACCTCCTTTACAGTTAATGGAAAGAACCTGTGCCTAAAGGAGCACAAATGTATCCCAGAGATGGTCACAGAAAGGACCTGGGACAAGCACCTCAGACCCAGGCACGCATTTTACTCACCTAAGGTTCAGCTCAGCTCGTTGCATTATTCATTTCTCGCTGCTTTTTCAGCTTTAGCATTTTGCTATTTAAAGGTGCCTTGCAATAAAGGGACCTTAAATCTCATCCTGTTCCACCTCCTGCCATGGGTAGGGCCACCTTCCACCAGAACAAGTTGTTCCAAGCCCCATCCAACCTGGCCAAGATGTGTCCAGCATCACATTGGCTTGGTCCCTTTGCCTGATAAGCAATGGCAACCAAGTTCATCTGGTGGCCCTTTCAACCAGGAGCCAAGCTTGGACCCCAGATCATTCCTGAAGTGTGATTTCACTGGCACAACGCACCAAAGTCTGGGCTCTTCCAAATGTTTGCAGTGATTTATCTCCTGCAATATAAAGAACAGCTTTGTACTGTAGTTTTCTTCAAAAGTTTAATTAAAAAGTTCTCTTCCTTTCTTTCCTTTCTGTGCGCTGGAAAATGTACAAGGAGAAAGGAGGTGGATAAAAATAAAATAGAAGCGAAATTTAAGCATGCAAATGTTGATTAAAAAATATCAACCCACTCTCCTGTGAAATGCTAACAATGGTTCCCATGGCTCCTGTATCCCGAGTCAGAACAGGCCCAGTGGGTGAACTTTTGATTTCTGAAAGCACAGTCACCTCTGCAATGGGCACCACTGGTTACTCACCCTCAGCAAGGCAGTGTCTGCTCCACGGAGGAGATAAAACCACCCAGTGAGCTCCAGTGTTTGCAGAGGGGTGTCAGTCAAATTCCAGCTTGGAACAAGCTCCACATCTTCAAACAGCGTGGGAAGGCAGTAATGGGAACAAATCACCAGCAGGGACCGTGGGTATTTTTTCCTCCATTATTTGTGTGGATAAGTCAAACCTGGATAGCTCTGGAAGCCAAATCCAGGGATCCAATGGCATTCTCAAGTGGAATTCCCCATCCCAGGTGCTAAGGGAAATCACTCCAAAGCTCATTCCTGACCTGTTACACCACCTCCCACTCTGTGCATCCTCCAGGAGACAAATACACCCTTAAACAGTCATTTATTAAGTATCTAATTGTCACTCTCACTTTGCCCACTTCACAGTGATATTTAGCACTTCCACCAACCTGTGGGAGTTTCACAGTGTTTATTTTGGCTGGGTTGAAGAGCAGTGGCAGCCTCAGTGTGTTTCTCCAGAGCTTGCTCCTTTACCACCTCCTCCTCCTCTCTTCCCAGCAGCTCAGCAGATTTCCACTCACAATCCATATGAGCACTAGAAAGACATTCACTTCCCATAAAGATTCCCTAATCCGTGCGGTAGCTAGCCTTGCAAGGCAGGGAGCAAGATCAGGACAGTGGGAAGAGTTGTAGGTTTTTTATAAGATCTTGGACTAGCTGCACCACTCCTTGATGAAGAGATCACAGCAGGTGGCTTTGATGTCCCCAACCACCATCAGGTGGCCCCGAAATACATCAGGTGGGTGATGCCCTTTGCAAGCAGGATGTGGCATGGGGACAAATCATCCCACACAGTTTGACCAATTCTGTGGCTAAGACTGCTTCAGCTGGGGCAGATTTTGAGGTTGCCCTGGAAAAGCCATGGCAAAACCATCCCTGTCCAGGATTTCAGGGCACTGGGTACCTTTTCTGCAGTCACAAGCAGCACAGGCTGCCCTGCAGATGTTAATGCAACTTTTGGGTGGAATTTGATGGGAAACTTGAAAAAAGCCGTGTTTGGGACTGAAAAAAACAACAGTTGTGCTGGGCCAGGTTTAAAGTTGACCAAGAGCAGGTTGAGTAACAGCAGGAGGGTGCAAGAACAAGGCAAGCACACAGAGATGCATCCTGGGATGCTCCTGAGATGGATGTGCTGCTGTTTATTTAATAACAGAATGTTCCTTGGTGGTTGAGTTTCTCTGATTTTTTTTTCTAAATCCTTGGCATTGTAAGAAGGAGTTGCCCAGTTTAGCTGTGCTTTGCAGAAAAAAAGGAGCCTTCCTTTTGCAAGGTTTGAACTGTCACGCAACCATCCCATATGGAGCTCCTGGCTCTTGTTAGGAAATCCTTCATTGCAGGGCACTCTGGGCCTTACAGCTCTTCACCTTGTATGACATCAGCTCCCCTTTTCTGGACTGAAGAATCTTGGTCTCTGTGATATATTTGCCTGGAGTCCTCAGCATCAGAAGGATGTGGAACTGCTGGAGAGAGTCCAGAGGATGCCATGGAAATGCTCCAAGGGCTGCAGCCCCTCTGCTCTGGAGCCAGGCTGGGAGAGCTGGGGGTGTTCACCTGGAGAAGAGAAGGATCCAGGAAGGCCTCAGAGCCCCTTCCAGTGCCTAAAGGGGCTTCAGGAGAGCTGGAGAGGGACTTGGGATAAGGCATGGAGGGACAGGACACAGGGAATGGCTTCCCACTGCCAGAGAGCAGGGATAGATGGGATATTGGGAAGGAATTCTTTCCTGTGAGAGTGGTGAGGCCCTGGCCCAGGTTATCCAGAGAAGCTGTGGCTGCCTCATCCCTGGCAGTGTCCAAGACCAGGTTGGATGGGGCTTGGACCAATCTGGGATAGCGGAAGGTGTCCCTGCCCATGGCAAGGGGTGGAACAAGATGGTCTTTAAGGTCCCTTCCAACCCAAACCATTCTCTGAATGTATAGAACCTGTTCCACTGTTCCTGTCTGAACCTTTTCTTGCTCTGCATCTCCTTTGGGAGATGAGTGAGGGCCACAAGCACACTGCAGACAGCATCCTAGACAGTGCAGCAGCAGCAGCATGATTCCCTGTTCACTTCCTTCCCTCCCCAGCCCTCCCTTTTATCCAATCCTGCCCTTCCTGACCCATTCTGAGCTGCAGGAGCTGCGGTGGCTGCAGGGCTGGCAGCAGCACATTGCAGCCGTCTGGCTGCAGAGGATGTGGAGCAGTGAGAAGGTTCCCAGCCCTCCCTGCGATGCTTTTCCCCCCTCTCCACCCTGCCTGGCTGCGATTGCTCTGCCTCCTCTGGCACAGATGGCTGGAGGTTTTCCTGAAGCTCAAATCCCAGTGCAAGGACTCCCAGGCCCCTGTGCCCCTGCGTGAAGCTCAGGGAGCTCTTGGCCACCGTGGCCATTGGGCAGCAGTGGCTCCTCATCCCCCTCTTCCCAGTGAGCGAGAGTGGGTTTCGTTACAAACAGGTTGGTGGATTTAATTAGGAGCAGAAAAACATTTTGATTTATGCTTCCTACCCGCCTTACCTCCTCCCCTGCCTCTCTGCCTCTCCAGCTTCACGCTTGTCAGAGCAGATTTTTTTAATATATATATATTTATCACAAGCCGCTCCTTCAGCGCTACAGGCAAAGCTTTTAGCAGGGGAGAAGATGCCCGGCTTACAAGTAGCTCTCCAATTACTATTGCTTGCTTTAGTGATTTTCTAGGAGAGGCAAAGGGCTGGATCCTGGCTGTTTCCCTTTCTCCACAGCAGGATATTCACCGCTTCCTGCAGCGTCATCCCCCAGCTCTCCTGGGTGGCACAGCCACATCTGCGTGGTGGAGAACGTTTCCTCTTTGCCCTGGTTTGCACTTGGTCCAGGGAGGAGATTTCTGGCTGCTTTTCCCCCTCCCAAACACCAAGGCATTAATAAAATACCCCACCCAGGCCTGTTAGTCTTGAGATTACCAAGAGCTGAATTAAATCCCAGGGCTGGGGTGGCAGGAGGGGAACATCTCCGCAACCACAGTTTGTCCGATCCGCGTCTGAGCTCAGATTCATGAATTGATACGAACAAGATTCCTTTCTCTCAGCTTGGGATCCATGTGTGGCTCTGTCCATAATCCAATGAGTCACTTCAATGCTCTTTTTAGGTCAAATTTAAAGCTACGCCTCCTCCCAGAGCAAAGACTGGGGGATAGGAGTGGCGGAGAAGGGGATGCAGGGATGGGATGTGGGGATGGGGCGGCTGAGAGCTGATCCCATCACACATCCATGGCAGGAGAGGCTCCTCCATCCCTCCCTCCCAAGCATCGGAGATACGATCTCTGCTGCCGTGGCTCCGGGGAGGCTCTGCCCAGACCCGCCGTCTGCAGCTCGGGAGGGAAACCAGAGAAAGGCACTGAGGGAAATGCCAGAAACTGAGCAAAGTTCAGCTCATGTAACATCTCCAGGAATGTCGGGACGGGGAAAGGACAGGGGGAGCTTGGCCACGGTCTCTTGGTGCCTCCACGTGGAGCAGCAACCTGATAGAGCAACTTATCTTTAGCTGCTTCCTTGCATCATCCATGAGCAAACCCTTTGCCTTTCCAATGACAATAATCCTGTCTGTATGAAGCTACAGATGCCTTTAATATTTTATTTTATTTTATTTATTTATCTTATTTTATTTTATTTTACTTTATTTTTCTTTATTTTATTTTACTTTATTTTATTTTGTGTTATTTTATGATTTCTTGTGCCGTGATAATGTCACACAGCAATGGGTCACTACGAATGGCAGGCGTTCAATGTGAAGTTTAAAAAATGAAATGCAATCAGGAAGAGCAGTTTTGCCGAGAAGTGACACTCCCTACATTTCTAAAAAGAGCTTTCCCAAATCATTCCAAGTCTTTTACACAAAACCATCAAAATACTCATTTATTTGCTCCAGTTTGACCTCAAAACTGAATTCCCATCTTTACATCAGACAGCAATTCCTGGTTTCACCTCTCTGCCAGCAGGAGATTGTTTGTATAGATGTAGAAATGAATAAATAAACCACGTATATGGTCATATATATGATATATGTAAACATATATGGTTTATTTATATAAACATATAGCTCATAAATCAGATTTTATTATTTATATATGCCATATACCTCTCTATATACAGGTATAGGCACCTCAAATGAATAAATAAGCCATAGATTAATATAGGTCTGCACATATACATGAGCCCGTATCTATGTTCAAGGTATGTATTTGATACATGGTGTGTTTGTTCACTATGTATTTTCCCTTGGAATTCATTGTCCTGTATGGTGCTTATAAATGTAGAAAAAAAAAAATCAAAACTGTTTAAAAATTAATTCCAGAATCATTACATAAAATGATTTGTGGGCAAAATCCTGGGAAAGATGAAAGTGGTGCAAGGGTCTGGTGTGGGAAAGAGGATTTGGGTGAATATGGAGGCAATTTCTGAGCAGGAGAATGGCTGGACCAGAAGTGTGGGGTTCACCCCGCTTGGTACTTCGGCAATGGAGAGATTTCCAAATGAGGTATTTAATATAAATTAATTCCTAATTTATCTCAGCCTGAGGCAGGGCTCCGGGAGCTGGACATGACCCATCCCAAATCCCCCATGCCCTGGGCTGATCCCCCAGTGTGGGCAGCAGGGGAGGGGGGATTCTGTCCCTCTGCCCAGCTTGGGTGAGACCCCACCTGCAGAGCTGCCCCAGCCCCGGGGCCCAGCACAGAAAGGACGTGGAGGTGTTAATTAGGGGGATGGAGCAGCTCTGCTGTGAGGAAAGGCTGGGAGAATTGGGATTGTTCAGCCTGGAGAAGGCTTTGGGATGACCTAATTGTGGTCTTCCAGTTCCTGAAGGCAGCCTACAAGAAAGATGGGGAGAGACCATTTACAAAGGGCCTGGAGGCACAGGACACGGGGAATGGCTTCCCACTGCCAGAGGGCAGGGATAGATGGGATATTGGGAAGGAATTGTTCCCTGTGAGGGTGGGCAGGCCCTGGCCCAGGGTGCCCAGAGAAGCTGTGGCTGCCCCAGGGTCCCTGGCAGTGTCCAAGGCCAGGTTGGATGGGGCTTGGAGCAACCTGGGCTAGTGGAAGGTGTCCCAGCTCATCCTTCCTCTCCCCATCCCAGAGAGCGATTCCTCCGGAGGATGGCTTTGTGGGAGGCTGGCAGTGTGACCTGAGTCACCCTCTGCACTTGTCCCTTGCTCTGCCTGGGCTACAGAGGATTCTCAGCTGACATCAGACAACCTGGTGTTGGAGTCAGGAATAACCTGGAGCCCTCAGCATCCGCTCCCCACAAACCTCGAGGTGCTGCCAATATCTCATGGAGACCTGCAATCCCCGAACCATGACAAAAACATGGACCAGGAGGAGAAGCCAAGGGGATCTCCTCGTCCCACCAGGTGTGGCTGCACCACAGCATTGCCACCATCCACCCATCAAAAGTGTTTCACACAGACTTCCTTATCCCTGGGTCCTCACCCAGCCTCTCCTCCTGCCTCTGTGACCCAACCTTCACCTTCAGGGGTGGTGACACCATGCTGGAGCTCTGTCAGGCTCTGGGAACCAGGGGTGAAGCCACGCCAGCTGCAGGTGGCACTCCCAGCATGTCTGCGAAGGGACTCCTTCCCACGAAGTCGGTCAGGAAATCTTCCCCTCACCGAATGATGAGCTTAAAAGTCTTTGACAGCGTCCCTCGAAGGCACTGTCAGCCGTGATTGTCTTGGACGTAGCACCCCAGGCACAGGCAGCCTCTTGCTGATTTGGGATGGGAGAGGATGGGGCAAGGAAGGTTTAATTTATTACTGCTTTTCCTTCTCCACCTGCCTGCCCATCCAACTCTGTAGTGGCATGGCACGAGCAATCCCACAGGACTTGCTGTGCACCCAGAAGTCTGGGAGACACCCTGCCAGCTGCCAGGAGGCTCTGCAGAGCTCTCAGTGCATCACTGTGTCCTCACCCACGGGGTGGGGGTCCCTGCACATCTGCAAAATGCTCATTAATACAAGGGAGGCAATTCCCAGTGGCTCTGTTTGCTGTGTCCTGAAGGGAGATGCCCATTTGTCAAAAGGAAATGCTTTAAGTGGGAAAACACCAGTGTGGGGAGAGGAAATCAGGAGTTGTCAGCATGGATTCACTGACAGGAAATCATGCTTCGCCAACCCAATTGCCTTCTGCAGTGAGACAACCACCTGGATGGATGAGGGGAGAGCAGTGGGGCTTGTGCACCTGGACTTCAGCAAGGCTTTAGACTCTGTCTTCCATCATATCTGTTGGATAAACGCAGGAAATGTGGACTGGAAGAGTGGATGAGCAGGACTGAGAACTGTATCATAAATGTGGTGCTTAGGGACATGGTTTAGGGCTGGACCTGGCTGTCTTAACTTACTGGTTGGACTCAGATATCGGAGGTCTTTTCCAACTTTAATGATTCTGGGATTCCATGAACTGGCTGAACAGCAGAGCCCTGAGGGCCATGATCAGTGGCACAGGGTTTGATTGGAGGCCTGTTACTTGTGGTGTCCCCCAGGGTTCAACACTGGGCCCAGAATGGTTTAACTTGCTCATTAATGACTTAGATGAAGGGATAAGTGCCTCCTCAAGAAGTTCATTGATGACACAAAGCTGGGAGGAGTGGCTGATCCCTTCAGAAGGACCTCAGTGGATTGGGGACATGGGCAGAGAACTGTCTGAAATTCAGCAAAGGGAAATGCAGGTCGTGCATCTGGGGAGGACCAACCCCAGGCACCAGCACAGGCTGGGGGTGACCTGCTGGAGCAGCTCTGCAGAGAAGGATCTGGGTGTCCTGATAGACAACTGGCTGTTCATGGGCCAGCAGTGCCCTGGGGGCCAAGAAAGCCAAAAGGATCCAGGGGCACACCAGGGAGAGCATTCCCAGCAGGTCAGGGAGTGATCCTGCCTCTCTTCTCAGCCCTGTGAGGCACATCTGGGGTGCTGTGTCCAGGTCTGGGCTCCTCAGGACAGCAGGGACACGGAGCTCCTGCAGCAGGTCCAGAGAGGCTGACAAAGTTGATGAAGGGCCTGGAGCATCTCCGTGCCCAGGGAAGGCTGAGGGAGCTGGGGCTGCTCAGCCTCAGAGGAGATGCTGAGAGGGACCCTCAGCCCTGGGTGTCCCTGTGTGCAGGGAGGGCTCAGAGCAGGGCCCGGGCTCTGCTCCAGGGCCCAGCAATGGCACCAGAGGAACGGGCAGGAACTGATCCCAGGAAGTTCCACTGGACATGAGGAAGAACCTTCCTGTGCAGAGACCGAGCACTGAACAGATTGTCCAGAGAGGGTGGGGAGTCTCCCTCATGGGGGATATTCCAGACCTGTCTGGACACAGCCCTGTGCTCTGGGATGGCCCTGCTGGAGCAGGGAGGTTTGACCACATGGCCCTCTGTGGTCCCTTCCTACCTGACTCACTCTGTGATTCTGGGATTCATGGGAAATGTTTTATTTTGAGACAAAGATGATCTTCTGTCTCCATATTCCATCTTCTGAAGTAGCTAAGCATGTCCATCAGGGATGAGGTGCATCTCCCATGCCTTGGCACGTTACAGGGAAGAGGGAGACCAAGAGCTGGAAGGCAGATTTGCGGGTGTAGGCGTAGCCTTTCTGTCCCAGTTTTACCTTCTTGCCCTTGTTTTACAAGGAGTCCCAAGCTGAGAAATGCAAACCAGACCCCTTTATCCCATTCAGGATCTCCAGACCTTTGAGGAGGTTCTTGTTAAGCCCATGCTCAACATCCACCCTGGCTTGTCCATCCATTGTTCGTGCCCTGCACTCTTGGTGTTAATCCCAAAGTCATTTTACACTTAAAATTCACACGTCCACCCCAAAAGGCCTCAGAAAAAATGAGGGGAGATAGATGAAGAGACCAGAGGGGCTTCCTGCAACTGGGCTCTGCAGGAGCCACCCATCATCCATCTCCATCCATCCTCCATCTCCGTCCTTTGGATCCGCCCACGCACACCAGTTTTGATGAGGAATTTTTGGAGCCTGGAAGAAGAGCGTCTTTCCTGTGAAAGCCACAGAACATCAGGTTCCATCTCCCGAGCCGGCTCTCAAACACAGAGCCAAACCATCCCCAGCTCTCCCTGCGCTCATTAACGTGCAACTGGGAGAGAGGCAGGAACTTCCTAATGACTCGCGGCTCCAGAGCGGTGCCGGCGCTTTTGTTATTCCTCGTGTCGGAGCTGGTTCCACCTTTGATTCTGCTGGTGCTGGGAGGGGACTGCTGACAGCAAAGGCTGAAAGCAGGAATCATCAGGAGAGGAGATGAAGGCCCAGCCTAACACCTTTTTTTTCTTGTCCTGTGCATTTAAAGAGCTGGGCTGGATAATCTGGAGGTTTGGATGGCAGGAAACACCTGGTTTTTGAATGGCTGTAGCAATTTAAATGGGGGAACTCAGAGACAGTTGGGTTTTGGGGTTTTTTTCATCATCTCTTTTGCATGGTTTTTATTGAAGCGGCGGTCATGGGAAGAGCTGGAGTTAACTGGTATATGCTGTAATTCCTGCTCACCGCTGGGAAAACAGGCAGAAAACCATCAGGAAATCAGGCCCATAACTCCAGGGGCAATGGAGCAGTTTATTTGCCACGGGAGATACAAATCTGGATTTCACAACAGCATCACCAGGGGGTTTGAGCATCACTTCCCAAAAGCAGGAGGGTGAACAGGGTCCTCTGCTGTACTTTGTAATGAGATGGTGAAGCCAGCTGAGACAGCAGAAGACCTGAGTTCAGATCCTCTCCAGAATGATTTGCAGGGCCACAGGCTGGAGTGAGCTTTATTTATCACCTTCATATCCCCCCCCAGCACTGGTTGTGGGGCTGGTGACCATCCTGCACACACAGGGCTGAGGCTTTCACCATGCTGGCTCCTCCAAAGGGTACATCCAAAGGGTACAGCCCATCCTGCAGCTGTCCAAGGCCAAGCTGGACAGAGCCCTGAGCAAAATGGGTTGAAGATGTCACTGCCCATAGCAGGGTGTAGCACTGGATGTCCTTTAAGGGCCCCTTCTAACCTTAAATCCTCCTATGATTCTACCAAAGTAAGTATTTCAATTGTCACACCATTACATTATTATATCATTGCAAACCAACCAAACCTCACAGGCACTACCATTTATTGCACTGTTGTTTTTGCAGGCGATAGGTGATGTACTAAAGTGTTAATTTCCTATAGCAAAAGTTATAATGGGAAACGAAAGTAAAATTGATTTTAAATTACCATGGCAAGCTTGCAGAAACACTCCCATTATTCAGAGGAGTGGGTGAAGGCACTGCAGTTTTCACTGCTGGAAGGAAAATACCTTATTTATTATCAGGGGCTCTTGAGTGGCGTTGCCAGGCTTTGGTGACACCATCGTGGTGGAATCCTGTTATTAGGGAACATTTTCTTGGCTGAGAACAACCTGGTCCATGAAGAAAAGTCGTGTTACTGGTGGTTATTTATTGTTTTCTCTTGAAATGGTTCTGGCGGGGATGGTGCTGTGGCAATCACCAAGTAGCTCCCTGACTTGGATCAGGGTAACAGCAGGAATTGCAGGCATGACTTTGCCTCCTGGGGACTTGTCCTTGATATTCCTAAAAGCAAGGATCACCCCTTCCTGCATGGACAGCTGCCCTCAGTTGGTGCTTCTCGAAAAACACCATTTTTCACTCGAAGGCTGCTGTCCTAAATTAACTTTCACCGAGGGAGGCCAGGGGAGAGCGAGGGGGGCAGATTGCAAAGCCCAAATACAAAAATCTGCTTGAGCCAAGGTGAGGTTTTTTGGTGCTGGGATTGATCAGAAGCAAAATGCAAAATAATCACTCTAATTGTGATGAAAACTAGACCCCAGGACCCTTCTAAAGCCCTAGTAATGAGTTGTGGGGTCACATCCTGAAGGCTTTACCCTTTTCCAGGGACTGTCTGGGGATGAGCAGGCTCTCAGTGTTTGGGGACAGGATCCTGTGCAGGAGACTAAGGCTTTGTAGAGGCAGCAGCTCTCTCAGACTGCCTTGAGCTCATGGCACCGGAGATGGTTTCCCGTGGAACGCTGAGAATATGAAATGTTTACAATAAATCGACATAAGGCGTTATTACATCCTGTCCTTCCTGTTTGATGAGAGCACAGCTCTGGAGGAGCTGCCCTGCTGTCTGTACCCCATTCCCTGCAGGCTCTGGACGTGCCCACTCAGTTTTGAAGGCTTGGAGCATTCCGGAGCATGGATGTGGCCAGATTCTGCCTGTTGGCCTCAGGGCCAGACACTGACCCTGAAATTCTCAGTTAATTACTTTGTCTGAGGTCCCAGAGACTGGAACAAAGCTCGATGCTACAAACAATTCCTTTTCTTGGCCCAATAAATGACACGAGCCCTAAAAGTGCTCGTTCCTCACCTGATGCTTCTGCTCCATAAATATCATGTAAGGAAAGTGCCTGTTTGCACTCGGGAGCACATGGGGACTCCAGCACTGGACACAAATAGTTCATGGGAATGTTTGCTCCCTCAAGCAGAAGGATGAGATCAGACAGATCATTTGAATTCCCTGTTGCCGTGGCTGCGTCCGAGGGTTCACACGCAGATGTTGAGAGCAGCCGCAGCAGTAATGTATTTATTGATATCAAAACCATTCCTAATCCAGCCTGGATTCTAGGGAAAGGGAGAAAGGGAGTCATTTACACAAAAAGATGGATCTATGACCAGATGGAGGCAGGGTGATCTCAGAAATATGGGGTTTACTGTGCAAGACACTATGGGCAATTTACTCTGATTTCCTAAATCACAGCTATGCTTGTCTGAGGAGTGGAGTCCTGGTGGATATGGCTTCAGAGCAGAAACCAGTGTCATGACATGTCCAGGGAAGGGAACAGAGCTGGGAAGGGGCTGGAGCACCAGGAGAGGCTGAGGGAGCTGGGAAAGGGGCTCAGCCTGGAGCAAAGGAGGCTCAGGGGGGATCTTCTGGCTCTGCACAACTCCCTGACAGGAGGGGGCAGCCAGGGGGGGATGGGCTCTGCTCCCAGGGAACAGGGACAGGATGAGAGGGAAATGGCCTCAAATTGCTCCAGGGAAGGTTTAGGTTCGATATTAGGAAAAAATTCTTCACTGAAAGGGTTGTCAGGCATTGGTACAGGCTGCCCAGGGAAGTTTTGATGTCACCATCCCTGGATGGATTTAAAAGCGGTGTAGATGTGGCAACTGGGGACATGGGTCAGTGGTGAACACATGGTGCTGGGTCGATGGCTGGAATCAATGATCTTAGAGGTATTTTCCAACCTAAACGATTCCATGACTGCATGACAACCAAATGTCTGGAATTGACCAGGGATGGACAACAAGCACCTAAATGAGACGCAGGGCTGGATGTGATAAGTCAAGAACCTAAATTTACTGATTGTTTTCAACTGAAATCAAACCCTGCCACACCTAATCCTAAACTCTCCAGATCTGGGGGTTCTGCTGAATGGTAAAAGTCTCCTTTGCATCACTGCTATGGTTCAAATCCACCCCCGAGAGTTAAGGAGCTTTGGTAGGCTAGGTAATGGTACAGGAAATTATGTCAGAAGCAGAATCTCAAAAATCATGGATCCACAGGTTTTTCATGTTGGTAAAGACCTCCAAAATCATCAAGTCAAACCTGTGACTGATCCCCACCTCATCACCCAGCCCAGAGCACTGAGTGTCCAGGAGTTCCTTGGACACCTCCAGGGATGGGGACTCCAAACCTCCTTGGGCAGCCCCTTCCGATGCCTGACCTACCTTTCCATGAGAAAATTCCTCCTGATGTCCAACCTGACCCTCCCCTGGCACAGCCTGAGCCCATGACAAATGCAGCAGCAGCCTCTGTATAAGTGGATAAAGGGAATTTCTTTTTCCTCATGTCTCAGGTGTGTGGACATGGAGTGTTGCAGGGCAGGTGTGCACAGACAGGTGGGACAATCTCACTGTGCTTTGAGATGTCCTGACAAGACTCAGAAATTACCAACAAGTCTCAGCACAGTTTTATGCCCTACAGAGCAAGCTTGCTGAGGGTTGCTCTTTCACACGGGTGTCCCCTGAAACCCACTCTTTCAGGCACATTTCCTCTAAGGAAACATGATTTCAGTTTCCCCTTCCTAGATTAGATATTAAGAGAAATTTCCTTAGAGGAAGGGTCGTAAAGCATTGGTACAGGCTTCCCAAGGAAGTGGTGGAGTCACCATCCCTGGAAGTGCTCAAAAATTGTGTGGATGTGGCACTTGAGGATGTGGTTTAGTGGTGAGCGTGGTGGTGGGGCTGGGCTAACAGTTAGACTTGACAACCTTACAGGTCTTCTCCAGCCTTAATGATTCCTCAATTCTGTGATTCCTGCCAGTCTGTAAAAGTACCTGGAGTGGTTTTTCAGCCTCAGCCCTGAACCTTCTAACAGGGTTTGGAGGGGACTGGTCTGAGTGAACAAAACCCAGTTGGGATGGTGATGACACTGGGGGTGTCAGAAGGGGCTTTTCTCCTCCCTCCCAGCCAGGGCAAGAATGCCTTTGTGAGGGGCTGTGGTTTTTGGCAGGGTTCCTGACCTCACCTGACCCATCAGCAAAATTCCCAGCTCACCCAGATTCCTGGTGTGCTCCTTCCCTGATGGCTGAGATGAGGCAGCATTGGTGGGAAACCAAGAGTCAGGTTTTGGCTCCTCCACAAGCTCCCTGTGTGACTGCAGGCGATTTATTGCATCTCTCAGTGCCTCGGTCCCCTGCTGTTAATAACGCATCCTTTCTTTTGCTGTGGTTCTGTCCTTGTCAGTTTAGATTGTAAATCCTTTAGGGCAAGAGCTGTCTCTTACTCTGTGTGTGCTCTGGACTCGGCACAATCCAACTCTGATCTCAGCAGAAGCCTTTGAACGTTGCTATCACATAAATATCAGTGATACTGGGGATCCAGGGCTCCTGGGTTCTGTACCTGGGTCTCTCAACCCCGCACTTCAGCCAGGGATGGGTTTATTTTACCTGTTGCTAAACCAAAGAATGTTTGAAAGAGTGATCAGAAGGTTGAGGAGAACAGGATCTGTTTATGAATAACTTTAATGTGGGGTTGATGGGGTGCAAGAGTTGAAAAAACAGTTGGGAATGAAGGATATGATTATTAAGGATTAGATTTGGCTTCCTGATAAAAGGTCCTAAAGGAAACAAGGGAAGGGGTTGCACTTGCTCATAGAACTGCTCCCACACCAGAGCAAAGGATTTGTGGGAAGCGTCTTGGCTCCACTCCGTGACTGTTATCCTGCTCCTTCACACTTCCCAGCCTTCTCCATTTGCTCCCATAACAAGCAAAGCCATCCAGGGAGATTTATTGTGTCCATGTTCTGCTCTTTGCTGCTACAAACCCACCAAGGGAGCTCCCAGATCCCCTTTGGGTGCTGTCCCCTTCTCTGAGCACTGAGCAGTGACATCTTTGAGCTGGTGACAGAGGGACTAGCAGCCCTGGAGGCTGCAAGGACAGAAGGTCCTGGTAGCTGTGGCTTGCAGGGACATGCAGACTGTGCTGTCAGTCTCACAGCAAGGGATTCTTCCAGCTGGTTTGGGCAGCAGGGGCAAGATCCCCATAGGAAACAGATGGATGGAGCAATGCATAGAGTGAGGAAGAGGAGGAGATGTCTCTTCCTTGTCCACAGCAGGGTGGAGTTGTCCTGCCTGGTTCCATGGCCTGTTGCTGTAGAGATTCCCCTTTTGGACTGAGACCCAGGAGCTCCAAAACATTCAAGATGCTCTGGGGGGCTCAGTGCACCCTCAGATGTGGGTCTAGAAAGGCAGAGGTCTTCTTCATCCACCTGCCAGCAGTCCATGGATATCTTTGATATCCTCTGAAACAGTGCCAGATGCCTGTGAGTCTTGCCCCTGGTCTCCAGCTACTTCAGAGATGCCTTGGAGAAGCCAGTAGGGGATGCTGGAGCATTTCCAAAGGATGGAAACAGAGATGGGGAAGGGGCTGGAGCAGCAGGAGCAGCTGAGGGAGCTGGGAAAGGGGCTCAGCCTGGAGCAAAGGAGGCTCAGGGGGGACCTTGTGGCTCTGCACAACTCCCTGACAGGAGGGGGCAGCCGGGGTGGGGGAGGAGGTCAGGCTCTGCTCCCAGGGAACAGAGACAGGATGAGAGAAAATGGCCTCAAGTTGAGCCATGGAAGGATTAGGTTGGATATTAGGAACAATTCATTCACTGAAAGGGCTGTCCAGCCCTGGCACAGCTGCCCAGGGCAGGGGTGGATTCACCTTCCCTGGATGGATTTAGGAGATGTGTGGATGTGGCACTTGGGGACATGGGTCAGTGGTAGACTTGACCCTGGTGGGTCAACAGTTGGACTTCATGATCCTTAAGAACTTTTCCAAGCTCAGTGACTCCATGATTCTGCGATTATGCACAGGATCGATCTCCATGGGGATTCCATCAGAAGGCAGTACCACTCCTCTGTGTGGGGAAGGACATGGAAACTATGGGGTAGGCTCTGTTCTAGACAAGAACTACTCATGGCATGTGTCACCTTCCCAAAGCTGTGCATTTGCTCCACAGGGGGGAAAAAAAAGCCAAATTAAGAGATGACGGAAACAAAAAATATCCCAGCCAGCTCTGGGAGCTCCCATTCCAGCTGCAAGATGGGAATGAATTCCATTTTAGCATGAACTTTGCTCCCCACAGGAAAATTACCTTCCTACTTGTTAGCGTGGCACTGCCACAGCCTCCATGTCCCCCAAATCTTTTCCATGGGGTAAGTACAAGTGGTTCCTCAAAATGACTTCTCCAAATGACAGCAAGGAGGTGAGAGGCATCTGATAGGGAAGTGATGCCAAAGAGATGGGAGACAGCTGGTATCAGCCATCAGCTCTCAGTCAGTTGTCTGGACCCTTCTGTAGTCAAGGAGAGGAGACAGGAAATCTGTAGGAGGTGTTGCAGACACTTATCTGAAGATGGGATGAGTGGCTTTCTGGAAATCTCTCTCTCTGTTGATAAATGAGAGAATAGAGATGACGAGTTTGGATCAGTTTTCCCACTTTTGAACAGCTGAAGTGAGGAAGGAAATCCCATTTGAGGAGACTTGGGTCAACTGCAGTGGCTCCGGAAGGATTTCCAGTCACACGAGCTTGAGCTTTACAAAAAAAGCTGTGACCAACTGGAGCATTCTGGGCCACCCCAGGGGCTTGGGGTATCAAAGGGGGGAAACATATGACGCAAAATATTCCATACATGCCAGGGAAAAAGGCTGCACGAGGACAGCACGGGGAAAGGGATTCGATCCCAAAGCTACTTTAAAAGGTGCAGGCTCAGTGTCCTGCTTTTGGCTGTCACCTCAAGTGGCAGGACACACAGGCAGGGGGGTGGGAGGTAGAGACTTTAATTCCCTCCGGAGCCTGGAGATGACTCAAGCCTGCAGCATCCTCTTTCCAGCAGAGTGTCCTCATGAGACCACGCTGGAAACCCGGCCTGCTGGCACCCGGCCATCCCACACGGCCGAGGGAGCTTTTCCGGTGGCAGGGAATCGAGCCCCGGCAAAATCCTCTCCAGGCCACCCTTGGAGGCAGCAGACAAGAGCCTTCCTGACACGCTGCCGTGTCCCAGGAGGTGTTCCAGGGTTGGATATCCTGCCCAGCAGCCCCAACACAGGAACCTGAGAGCTTTGTCTCCTCAGTCGGCTCAGGGGGGTTGATGGGTTTGTCTGGGATGTTCGATGGCCAAGGTCAAGTCCTGTCTTCATGTGTAGCAAAGAAGGGGTTGGATCCCACAGGAAGAGGTGTGAAACCACAGGAAGGGATTTGAACCCACATGAAGGGGTTGGAACCCATAGAAAGAGGTGTGAAACCACAGGAAGGGATTTGAACCCACAAGAACGGGTTTGAACCCACAGGAAGGTATCTGAACCAATAAAAAGGGATTTGGACACACAAGGAGAGATTTGAACCCACATTAAGGGGTTTGAACCCACAGGAAGGGGTTTGAACCCAGAGGAAGGGATTTGAACCAATAAAAAGGGATTTGGACACACAAGGAGGGATTTGAACCCACAAGGATGGGTTTGAACATACAAGAAAGGATTTGAACCTACAAGAAAGGGTTTGAACCTACAGGAAGGGGTCTGAAACTACAACAAGGGATTTGAACTCTCAAGAAGGGATCTGAGCCTACAGGAAGGTGTTTGAACCCACAGGAAGGGATTTGAACCCACAGGAAGGGATTTGTACCAATAAAAAGGGATTTGAACACACAAGGAGGGATTTGTACCTACAGGAAGGATTTGAACCCACAAGAAAGGGTTTGGACCTACAAGAAAGGGTTTAAACCTACAAGAAAGGATTTGAGCCTACAGGAAGGGGTTTGAAACTACAAGAAGGAATTTGAACCCTCAAGAAGGGATTTGAACACACAACAAGGGATTTGAACACACAAGAAGGGGTTTTAATCTACAAGAAATTACTTGAATCTACAGGAAGCAAATTTGAACCCACAAGAAAGGATTTGAATATACAGGAAGGGGTTTGAACCCACAGGACAGGATTTGAAACAATAAAAAAAGGGATTTGAACATACAAAGAGGGATCTAAACCCACAAGAAAGGGTTTTAACCTACAAGAAAGTGTTTGAATCCACAAGAAAAGGTTTGAATCCACAAGAAGGAGTTTGAACCTGAAAAAAGGGCTCTGAACCCACCTGGACACTCCCCTAGGTGGTAGGAGAGAGCACACAGGGACTGTTCCTAGTTGGGTGTTGAGGTCTGGGCCAACATGTGGGATGGTCTGTTGGAGGCAGGGAAGGATGGAAGATGAAATGATGAATCTTTTGGTGGTCTAGGACAGTCACTGGTGTTGAGCAGGTCTTCCTGCCATGGCTTACCTGCTTAGGGAGCTCAACAACTTGATGTTTTAGGGCTCAAATAATGAAGTTTTAGACTAGGATTTGAAGGATTCGTGTCCTGGGCTGACACACTCAGAGTCAGCTGCAAATTTTTAACTGGTCAGGCCCTGGCTGTGGAGGCAAAGGGCAACCTGAGCCAGACTGGGAGTTTGTAATGCAGGAGTTGTGACAAGTCCCAGCTCCCTGTGGATGCTCTGCAATCCCAGGTTTATGGGCAGGACATCTCTGGGAGCTCGTTCCAGCCAGGTCTGTTGGCAGGTCTTTCCAAATCTCTGCAAACACAGGAGGACACAAATGTCACATCCCACGATATTTGAGGTCCTGACTTCTGTGGAGGGCCAGGCAGGACTTTTAGGGGCAGGAGGGCTGACAGGCAGTGCCAGGCTGCACCTGGGCACTGCTGCAGGGCTCCTTGGAACACGTCCCTTCCCTACAGAGCTGTCCCCTGAGCCTTGGCCAAGAGCCACCAGCAGCAGGGTGCAGGACAGGTCACTTGAAGATGGGGAAGAGAAGGGTCCCAAAAGCAGGAGATGGGCTGTGGCACTTCAGATCAGCTACATGGACCTGCCTGGGGAGAAGTGGGTGGTGGGAGGGGGTTCCCCAGGGAGGAGCTAGGGGAAGCAGGGAAAGGGCATTTTGGGCTAGGAGTGAGACCCTCACTGCATCCCAGAGTGGTTTGGGGTGGGAGGGACCTTAAAGATCATCCAGTCCCAGCCCCTGCCATGAGCAGGAACACCTTGCACTGTCCCAAATTGCTCCAAACTCCATCCATCCTGGTCCTGAACACTTCCAGGGATGGGGAATCCGCAACTTCTCTGGGCAACTTCTCAGCTGACCCCACTGACACCGGAGTTTTTCTTCAACCCACAACTGCAACCCTCCCAAGTCCAGTTCCTTCAGCTCCTCAACAACCAAAACACCTGCTCTGCTCCTGCTTAAGAGCAGATCCCTGGAGTGTGGAAATCTCCTCCAGCTCCATCCCAACAAGCATCTCCACTACCTTTCCCAGCCAGTTCTGCAACCTCCAACCCACAGCCTGAGCTTTCCCAACCACACTGGCCACACACCTTCCTTCTGGGGAGGAACATTGCCTGGGATCCTTGCCTCACTGCACTGGTTTAAATCATCCCTTCCAGAAGCAAGATCAGAGGAGATCAGGAGAAAAACAGTGGAAGCCAAGGTCAGGGCTTTGGAGGCAGCACACAATTCCAGCAGGGAAAGGCTGCGTGTTTGCACTTCGGAGAGGCATTTGGGCAGTAAATGACAGAGGCGCTGAATTATTCCGGGGGGAGAGGGAGGAGGTGTGAGCACAGGAGGGGAAAATCCATGCATTCATTACAGAAATCAATAGCCCCCACGTGTCACTGAAGCTGGCCTGCCCCCAGAGAAGTGCAAGATGGAAGAGACCTCCACTGCTTTGCTGAGGGGAGCAGAAACTCTGCCCGAGCTCAGCCAGGGGAAGGTGCCGAGGGAGATTATTCAGTGGTGGTTCCTGAGTCACATCTGGATCAATGCGTTCAGCAATTTATTGGTGCTTCTGGGATAGATCTCGTGCAAGCAGCTACGACAGTCAATGTTAATGCAAACATCCTCCACGCAGGGCAGGGCAGCTGCCTGGGCTGGAGCAGGAGTGTGAGAGGCATCCAAATGGGCTGGGGAAGCATTTGGAGCAGCAGGAGGTCGAAAGGACGTGTGAAATGAAAAGCTTTATTTCCTTTGGATGAAGCGCTTCCAAAAGGAGCCCATCCAGCAGGGACAGGGAGAAAAGGACCTCCCCAGCTGGTACTTGGACTTGGTGGTCATTGCAGGTCCCTTACAAATGAAATTATTCTATTCTATTCCATCCCATCCCATCCCATCCCATCCCATCCCATCCCATCCCATCCCATTCCAAATTAAACCCCACCAACCACCACTCGCTCAGGGGAAGTCACTTAACCTCTCCACCTCCATTTCTCCACCTAACTGTGCATGAACATCCCTCCCTTGGGCTGAGCTGCAGGATTCCACACCTCGCCTCCCAGATGCTGCTTGCTGGTAGAAAGCTCCTGTGACCTCATTTGTGTCACTTGGATAAACTGGCTGCTGGCACGAGAAGACTCAGCTGCACCCGGAGGGTGGTGGAGCGAGGACATGGTCAGGTGGCTTCACTTTTATTAAGCTTCAAGCAGAAAGCTCCATTTAAATTAGTAGGAGAGGAGGAAAAAGATAAAAATGCTGTGATACTGGGTAGTGCTGTGCCTGGGCTGGTTCCTCTTTTGAACTTGGCCACTAGAAGGTGGTCCTCTTTGCAGTATTGTTTAGAACCAGTCTTAATTCAGAGTTACCTCTTAAATGAAACAACTGCAAGTGCAGCCACCCACAGGCTCCTGCGTAGCTTGACTTGCTGCATTGTATTATATATATCCTCACTGGGAGCCCCCAGCAGCTGGGAGAAATCCTGCAAACAGGCAAAGCTGCTGGCAGACCCCTGGTTAATCACAGGGCTGGGAGGAGACTTGGAAAACAACGGTGAGTGAAGCAGGGAAGGATGCTCAGGTGAACTTCCTAAGGGATGTTTCTGCAGGGATCAGCAGGATATGCCGATGGAAGAGTTCCTGTACCTTCTAAAAAGGCTGTGTCTCCTCTCCTGCTGGCTGAAGACATCCTGGTGGCCTTTGGAAAGCCACCATGAGGGGATGGCGTGGCTTGTCTGAGTCTCCTGTCTCTCCAAAGCCCTGGGAGGCTGTGCTGTGCCAGCAGCGAGTGTGTGTTTGAGAGGTGCTGTTGTACTCGTGGCCCCCTCGAAGAACAGGGAACGTGCACACTCCAGAACCCGCCAGTACATTTCCTCTGGCCAGGAATAGCTGATGAGTAATACAAAGCAGCAGAGGTAATAAATATTAAAGAGCTGGAAAATGTTAAAGTGCATGGACAGCGGAGCTGACAGGCACTGTGGGTGTGAAGCGCAGGGATCAGGCTTTGGTCCTCATCCCTCCGAGAAAAAAGTGTAGGAATAAGAGTTGCAATTATTTTTTGTTAATTGTGCGCTGAAAGGCATCGCGCATTTGAGCAGGCTGGTGAGCTCATCCCTGGCCCCATTCCCTTTGTGTGTCCCAGCCATGGTTTTCCTGGTGTGATGTGTCTGGAGCAGCAGAGACACAGCCAGTGGGAGGAAGGAGATGCGACACCAAGGGTCTGAGGAGCCCGTGTGGTGATGAGGTTTTGTTTCCCAGGAGATTGCGTGGCTAAAGGATTGCAGATCTGGATTAAGTTAAAATCATTAAGAAGCTTAACTTTCCCTTCCCTGGAAGTGTCCAAGGCCAGGTTGGATGGGGCTTGGAGCAACCTGGGATAATGGAAGGTGTCCCAGTCTGTGGAAGGGGGTGGACTGAGATGAGGTTTAAATTCCCTTCCAACCCAAACCCTTCTGTGAGTCTCTAATTCTGTGGTGGGTGCATTGAAGGCGACACACGGCAGTTCACAAATGGCATCTGTCCCATCACCAGAGGTCACTGGAGTTGAGGAACCAACGTTCTGCAAACTCTGAACTGCTCCCTGCCCCTCTCAGCCCGTAGTGTGGCTGTTCCTCAGCCAGGGCTGACGGTGGTGGCACTCAGATGCCATTTCTGTGCTGGAATTTTCTTCCACTCCCTGCTCCTCCCGCCACACATAATGCTATAAGGTCCATGGGGCACCTTCCACCCTCTCCCAATTCTTCCTTCACTTTGCAAGAGCCAAAATGCCCATGAAGACCTTTCTCCCCCTTGTTCTGGTCCCCATCAGGATCCGTGCCGAGGTGCAGCTGGCTGGGACTGACTGCGGTGGGACAACAAGGGTTAAACTCTTTCCTGGCAGGCTGGGAGGACACCGTGTGATTTCTCCGAGCCCGGAGAGGAAGGCAGGCCCTCACTAATGTATGCGCAGCTTCTGTGGAACTAAAAATAGCCATGATCTGAGGCTGTTCTTCCAGGATTTCACAGGCGCTCACCCAATTTTTAGCTCCTTCTCCTCAAAGGGATGGCAAAGCGAAGGCGACAGTCGCAGCCCTCGTGCGAAGCCGCCGCGTCGGGAGCTTTGCTCCAGGGATGCCTCTGACCCCTGCGGCACAGGGGAGCCGAGGATGTGCTGCTGAACGCACAGTCCGGGCTCTGTGGCGGTCCCTGGCAAGGCTGGGGTGGGCTCAGGCATCCCTGGTAGCTGCTGAGCAGCATCCCGAGGATTTTCTGGGAACCCTGATGCCCTGCTCTGGATGCAAACGGCGGGCAGAGCACGCTGCAGCTGGCAGCGAGCCACAGCTCTGACCCTGGCAGCTCTGCAGCAGGCAGCAGCTTCTTTTCAGCTGCACCAGCTCTTCAAGAACCAGCTTCTCTTTTCCTAAGCAGAATCCTTTCCCCCTAAACCCTTCCTGGCTGCTGTTTCTCTGGCATGCTGTTTGAAAATCCTCGAGCATCCACCTCCTCAGCTCCACAAAGCCGCTCTCCATGGAGGGTTAGGAGAGGCTTTGCTGCATGAAAAAGTCTTGTCTGGTGATTTCAGGTCCTGCTGAAGCATCAGTCACCCTGATGGCTGGGGAGAGAGTAAATACTGTAAATTCAGGGAATGCTCTCCTAGAATCCATATCTCTTCCCTGATCTCCCAGCGACAGATGTGACCCCCTTGTCTTTTCCAGCAGCCAGAGTGTGGGGATGGAAATGTCTCCCTCTGGGTGAGGGAACAAATTCCCAGTTCTGTTACTGTGATCCTGGGGTCCACGTTGATTTTTGAGGGTTCAGACCAGAGGCAATCTGCAGTGTCTGTTCGGATCTCTGGATCCACTACCCCAAACTGGTTTGTTACACCCCTCAGGAAGTGGGAAACCTCTAGAAGAGAAAACCACAAGTTTTCCATATTCAAGGGACTCACTGAGAGGAAAAGTCATGGCTTTGCCCTCTCCTGCTCTGCATCCTCCACCAAGGGATCTCCGTGAGGAGATGAAGATGTGTCCCTGCCATTGACTGGTATCCCAGAGTAATGCCAACTTCTTCTCTCCTGAGATATCCTGTGGCTCTGGTGAGTCCACAATGCCAAATCACTTCTCAAGACCATCTGGGTTAAAACGCTGTAACGTGACCCATCCTGTTCAAAGGGTGACGGGGCTATTCCCATGTGCCTCTGAGCATCATGAGCTTGAACACTCACGTTTTCGGAGTCCGCAGGCATTTATTTGGGATTTTCTTTGGCATTTCAGGGAATTTCCCTGAAATTTCTCTTGCTCGGAGCCAAGACAAGTCAATCCAAACCCCTCGGCGTACTTTCAAGGCTTTCAGCTGTTCCTGCAGGACTTGCTGGATTGGGACCAGTTTTATTTCCACAAGAAGAGCCCCGATGCTAAACCTTATTTTCACAAACACACTTGAAGCAAAAACTCAGTCTGAGTCCAACTTCCTGGTCCCTGTATAAAGCTGTTTAACAGCTTTGATTTAAAACAGAAGGCTTTGCCAGAGGCGATAGCACCGAGTGTCGGAGTATCCTTTAAGCAAATAAGTGTGTGCAAAACAGGGAAGGGACTGGGGTTTAAGTATGCATAGGTCACTTAGGCAGGGAATCTGTGATAAAAGAGAGCATTTGGCTCAGTGCTAGGACCATCCCACGAGTGATAGATGCTGTGACATGTCTCTGCAGCACCCATCACTTGGATATCCTCTCCAGCAGCCCCCGCTACTCTGCCTCCTGCTTCATGCAGCATGGAGATGGTTCCCACATTAAAATCACAAGGAAAGGGCATTCATGCTGTGGTCCTGGAAAGGTCGTGGGATTTGTTCTCCTGTTTTAGAGCTCTACGTCTCGCAAGATAATTGACGAGTGAAAACACAAACATGATTTCTATGAGCCTGAGTCGAGACAATGGTGGCTCCTGCTAGAAAGCTGTTCTCTGATTCTGTATTGATTTACTGAGCAGAGATCTGGAAATGGGGATTCTGCAACCTGGATATCCAGGGGAAGCCCGCAGCCATGGGGATGCAGCAAGGAGAGGCTGCCTGGCTGCTTCCAAGATCGGGGTTGTGGTGAATATGTCAACAACACATTCAGGACTATTTTTGCAAATAAAGAAACACTGGGCAGGCTCTGGCTAAGCACTGATAGTTCAGTAACAGCCAGGCTGGGGAAAGATTGACAAATCAGTGCCAAAAAGTGGGGCTGTTTAGGGCTAACACTTCCTTATGGTTTGTTTCTCTTCTTCTGGTTGTGATCTTTCAGCCTGTGAGTCAGAGAAAATTACTCTGCAGCTGGGGAAGGAGAGCAGTCACAGAGATAAACCCCAGAAACATCGCCCAGATGGAGCAACACGAGCAGCTCCTGCACCTTTGGCCTCTGGAGTTTTATCTGCAGTGATGCCCTTGCCCCACTTTCCTGCCCTGTGCAGCTGCTGGAGGTTGTGACCCCAGTGTCTGTCAGCAGGATGAAATCACACCTGCAGCCCTGCCTCTGCTCCCACAGTCCCAAATATCCACTTAAACCTTCAGCAGAAAGGGATTTGAACCAAGACCAGGAGCGCTGCCCCAGAGGAGGGGGTGTAGGTTTATGTCCTCTTCGCCTGGCACTGCCACCGAAGCAATAATTTCAGAGGAGCCAGGGACATTGCTCTGGAATTATCAGTCACAGCACCCTGTTTCGTGTATCAGAACCCCCAGATTATCAGCCGTGAGTTAAATCAGCCGGAAAATGCCAAAGCTGTGGGAGCCAGATCCTAAAAATCCTACAGTGTCATGATTTTATTATCTCTCTCCAACTATTTGATGGAATTGACTCTTTCCAAGGAGGGGATGATTTGTAGACTTTCTTCAAGTAGTGGAAGTGAGCTTGGGCTGAAAATCATTTCACCATCCCTGGGAATGTTCAAAAAACCTGTGGATGTGGCACTTGAGGACATGGTTTGGTGATGACCATGGTGCTGGGCTGATGGTTGAGCTCATTGATCCAAGAGGTCTTTTCCAAGCTGAATGATTCCATGATTCTGAAGTGATTTGGGTTAAATGTTGGAATAGGATGCCCAGAGGGGCTCTGGAATCTCCATCCTTGGGGATTTTCAAAACCCAACTGCACCAGACCAACCTTCTCTAACTTCAAAGTTATCCCCACTTGGATGGGAGCCTTGGTCCACAGACCTCTAAAATCTCCTTCCAACCGAAATTCTTCTATGATTCCATGATACGATCCTTCCCAACATAAGTTTTATAAGATGCATCTTTTGAGGTTGGTGTGCAGTAAAGCCATCTGTGCTTTAAAACAGCTTCAGACTGGTTTAGAATACGAAGTTGTAACAGTTTATCCTGTGCAGCAGAAGACTGGGACAATCATTCCTTCAAATACAAATTGCAGTTGAACACTTGGCAAAAAGCGAGAGTTTCTAATACAAATTATTAATTCTTTAATAGGAGCTGATAGAAACAAGTAGATAAGACTTAGATCAGAAACTGCAGGGCAGAAGGACTAAACCCCTTGATGAACCCACTTCTTACTGCATTTTATTCCTTTTTAGTTATAAACCATATGAGAAAATCCCCAAAAGTTGTCAGAAAGCACTGAGAACCCCTGTTCTGAACATCAGGGCCCTTATGAAGGTCATCAAAATGGTGATTTAAGTGTGTGTGGTCGGGATGACCTGTGAGGAGGTTGGATTAGAGTTTGTGCAGAAAGAAGGATCCATTTCTTATTTTTGAGGTGGGAAGTGATCTTTCCCAGGTCAGCACGGTTTCGGCCCAACACAACCAGCAGGGCTGTAAATAAGTCCTGCACACCTTTCAAGGCTCAGGCCAGACCAGGAACAATTCCCTAGAGATAACTGGGATGCATCTCCTTGCTCTGGAGGTCTTTGATGCTGTGGGAGCAGCCAGACAAAGCTGTGGAATATCAGCACCCGAATGGGACCTCATAATTCCTATTTGATACTCGAACTAGGAACAATAATAATCCATCTGTGAATCCTTATCACTGGCATGTGACATTATAACAAAGAAAACAACTAATAAATGTTGATATTGAGCATGTTAATGGTGGTGTCAACTTTGAGTTTGGTTTTTTTTAATAGACAGCGTTTCACTTTCATGCTCCCCTGTCCCTTCAGTGCTGCGTCTCCTATTCCTTTTATATCAGTTAGAATGAAAATAATTCATTAAAATTAAAAAAGCGGGCCAAAGCCGCAGCTGGGGTAAATTGCCAGAGCGCTGTGGATGCCAGCTCAGTCCAGCTGAGATCTGGCCTCACGTAACCTCATTGTAAGGGGATGTTCAGGCAGCCTCTGCTCCGAGCCTTCCAGCCCAGCAGTTACACGTCCTCGTTTCCTCGCCTCCGAGGAGTGGGATTTTAATCAGGGAACACCCTCCAGTGCATGAGGCCCCTTGCAAGAGGACAAGGTGGCAGGAAGGTGAGCCCTCAGCTGAATGGCACCCCCCATTCCCAGCATCTCCCTCCAGGAGGGAGCACCAGGGAGAAGGTGGGTGCCATGAGGTGGTGCCCATCCATATGGTGTGTGTTGCTGCCACGTCACCAAGGTCACATGCACGCTCCTGTAGTGCCAGGATGTATTTCTGAACATGAGCCAGCAGAGTGACAGGTGGCCAAGAAGTCCAAGGGCTTCCTGGATGGAATATCCAGCACTGGTGTGGCCAGCTGGACCAGGGCAATGCCCATCCCTTCTGTTGGCACTGTGGGGACACCTCCAGACGTGGGGACAGCTCTGAGACCCTCCTGACAGGAGAGACCTGGAGGGGCTGGAGCGTGTCCAGGGAAGGGAATGGAGCTGGGGAAGGGGCTGGAGCAGCAGGAGTGGCTGAGGGAGCTGGGAAAGGGGCTCAGCCTGGAGAAAAGGAGGCTCAGGGGGCACCTTGTGGCTCTGCACAACTCCCTGACAGGAGGGGACAGCCGGGGGGGTCAGGCTCCCAGGGAACAGGGACAGGAGGAGCAGGAATGGCCTCAAGCTGTGCCACATTGTGGCATCACCATCACACTGGGGAACAACCACCCATGGAAGTGTTCAGGAAGTGTGGATATGGCATTTGTGGACATGGTTTAGGGTCGAACACGGTGGTGCTGGGTTGCTGGCTGGACTTTATCTTAGAGATGTTTCCCAGCCTCAACGATTCTGTGATTCTGTGGTTGGGTCTGGCTGAGATGGAGTTTGTTTTCCCCACAACAGCCCCCACACTGCTGTGCTTTGCATTTGGAGCTGGGAAGGTGTTGGTAACACCCCAATGTTTTGGCTACCACACAGCAGTGCTCCCACAGCATCAGAGCTGTTTCTCCAACATTCCACCCCACCACAAGGCTGGGCATGAGCAAAATCCATTTTCCATATACCTGTACTAATAAACCGAGTAATTTCAAGGCCTTCTCATGGGCATTGCAGCTTCACCACTCCCGTGCAGGGCCAGGGGTTGGACTCAATGATCCTTGTGGGTCCCTCCCAGCTCGGGATATTCTGTGATTCCACACCAAATTCTGAGTGTAATCATTAGATTGGTCCAGGCATATTCGGACTCTCCCAAGTCATCATAACCTGTGCAGGCTTCAGTAATCTGTAAAGGCCAGGGATCATTCCAAGTGCTGAATATGGAGGAAGTTTCCTGGTTTTGGAGGCTGAGAGAGTTCATTTCTTGTGTCTTGGTCCACTGGCCTCTGGAAAAGTGATCAGACTGTTATAGCCTGAGATTCCTGCCCTTGGTCAGCTTGTGGCTGTGTGGGACAGGCCACCAGGACCCTTCTGTCCTCAAAGCACAGCCCAGGGCCTGTCCTGATGTGCCTTTCTGTGCTCCCACGACCCTTTTACACATCCACAACCTCCTCCCCTCAACCAGCCCGTTGCCAGAGTCGTCCTCCTACGTTTCCTGGTTCCTCTGGGAGCCACCTCTGTGAATCCAACCATGCCAAGGCCCAGGCATGACCCTGCAATAGTTCACCCTGTAAAATCGTCAACAAAATCCCTGGAAATTTTGGCCAGGGCTAACTAAATGGACGTAGCCACAAGGAGTCAAGCCTTGCCAGCTGGCCGTGGACTGCTTCATTTCATGACACAAACCCAGAGCCTCAGCCTCCAGAATCCAATCCCTGTCATCCACATGGAGCAGCTTTTTCCACGGCGCTCAGGGTGGGTTGTGCTTTTTCAGCAGGAACATCTCCTCTTCTCCCTCCCAGTGAGCTCCTGCAGCTCTTTCCAAAGGTTATTTGACCACATCTGGTGGATTTGGATCCTTAAAAAGGCGCTTTGGTGCAGGGACAGCAGTGACTTTGACCTGAGCAGTTCGTGTGCTGCTGTGACATACGTAGTAAATAAGCGTGAGGGTAATTATACCAACAGGAATTCTGGGAACCCTGCCAGGAGGGAGGGGACAGCCAATCCTTTGTGCACTAAAAAAATTTTAAAAAAACACCACCCCAGTCCCCCTCCCAACCTCAAATTAGTTCTATCTCTTGAGGCCGTGATGAGACTTAGAACTAAAAATATGCACAAATATACACACTCGTATATAAAAATAGCCAGCATTCCAAAAAAAAAAAAAAAAAAAGCCCGAAGTTGGGCTCCTGTATCCAAAATTAAGCTCTTAAATAAATAAATTAGCCTGATTTTCAAAAGCACGGAGCAGTGAATGGTTTTCACTGACATAAGAGGAAGCATCGTGTTGCTAAAGATTGAAGATCAGGCCTGAATATGGATTTGAAAGTCTAATTATAGAAGCCTGTTTGCCACCAGCTTGACCGAGAACAACGAATTTCAGGTGAAATGACATTGATTTTTTTTTTCTTCTTTTTTCTGAGTTTGTCTACACTTAACCAGCATTAGGAAAGGTTGGAAAGGCTCTCAAAGAAGTAAATAAAATACCACAAGGAAACGGATAAATTGGACTAAAACTGTTTACCCCAGTTTTGTGCATTTGTGTGAGGAAATAGGGTTAAGAATTATCAGTGCTGGAGCTGGGTGAATTCTTAGGTTGATTAATTAAGTGGGCATTTATTAATTGGTGAAAGCCCACAAGGTAGAAATATTACTTTTCCCAGTTATTCTCACAATCCACTGACATCAAGAAGGAATGGGATTTTAGTCCTTCCTTTCCTCTCTTTGCCAGATTTGGGTCTGAAGGATGCTGAAGACAAAGCACCGTATTTTTTCATGGATCAAAGAGAGTAAATAGGGAAATGTATTTACCTTTAGCTGCAAATGGTCCTTGGAGCTGCTTTGCTCACACTGTCCAACATTTGCCAAGGGGTTCCTGAGGTAACAGTGATGCCTTGAGAGGCCTCCTATAAACAGAGGCTAGACAGGAGTAAGGGAATAAAGGTAGGTATTTATTTGAAAGGCCTGCAAAGGTACCCGTGGGGAGCCAGAGGCCACTGCCAAGATGGACCCCAAGATGGACAACAGGTCACGAGTTCTTCACACTTTTACAGGTTTGGTTCATTTGCATATCAGGGTTAATTCTCCAATTAAAGCTTCAGTTTAATGATGTAATTTCTCGTCGGCTTGCCACCCTCTCAAAGGCTTTTGGTTTATACTTTTTGGGCCTAGGATGGTCTGGGTGTCCTTGGAGAGCAGGCCTGGAGAGGCTTCGTAGAGTCCTAGCACGAGAGAGCAGAAGTGAACAGGCTGCAAGAAACTTCAGAGTTACACACTGGGCAGTACAGGATTTGAAAAATATAAAAGTTAAAACCTAAGGCATCAACAGTCCCATAGGAGATGGACAGAATTGTCCTTTGAGGTCAGATTGGGCAGGGCTGGGATTTTTGGTGTGAAGGAATTATGTCCACCCTGGCTAGAGGAGCATCAGCAGGTAGGGCTGTGCTCCATTCATGTGGTGCTTAGAGGCAGGGGACAGCCCTAAAAGATCTGGGGTTTGATGCCAAAAAAACTTTGAGAGCACCTTTTTGGTGCTCTCTGACTCGGTTTTCCCATCCATGGAAGAGGCACAATGCAGGTGACCTTTGCCAACAGTGAGGGAGAACTTGGTGTTTGTGCCATTGCCACTGATGGAGACAGGATCAGGGCATTGTGTCAATCCCATGTATTTGAATGTTTTTCCATGCCTTCTGCCTCCATGGATCGGTGTCATGTCCTCTCTCTGTGGCCAGTAAGAAAAATTAATGCTTAAACTGTGTGGATGGTGGTGAATCCCTAGAGAGTCACCCTAACCCCAGAGACCCAGGAGAAGTCATTGCAGGACATCGTGTCCCTTCTGGCAATTTCTTCTGATTCTTTTTGAGTGGCTCAATGTCATTGTTGCAGTTTGGTTCAGCCAACCTGGGGGGCTGGGAAAAGTAAAGATGGTCTTAAAAATAACCCAAAAATTTAGAAAGCTGTTGGAAACAGCAATGTGGGAAAGTAGAGGTGTAGGAAATGTGCGCTGTGAGAAGGCAATTAGAGAATTTTTTTCTGGAGGAAAGGAGGCTCAGGGGGGACCTTCTTGCCTTCTCCAACTCCCTGAGAGCAGAGTGGAGCCAAGAGGGGGTCGGGCTCTGCTTCCAGGGAACAAGGGACAGGATGAAAGGAAACAGCCCCAAGTTGCACCAGGGAAGGAGTAGGTTGGACATCCAGAAGAATTTCTTCAGGGAAAGGGTTATCAGGCAGTGGAAAGGGCTGCTCAGGGAGGTGGTGGAGTCCTCATCTCCGGAGAGACTTAAAAACCATGTGCATGTGGCACTTGGGGACATGGGTTAGTGATGGACTTGGCAATGCAGCGGGAATGGTTGAACTCGATGATCTTAGAGGTATTTTCAAACCTTAATCATCTAAGATTCTATGGAACTGTGAATTTTTTTAGTCTGGAGAAAAGAAGGGTTTACATGGCAACTATGTGCAAACAGGTGAAAGGCTGCTGCAGGGTGAAAACCAATAAATTCTTCTTGTCCGTGGCTGAGGTAATGAGAAATGAGTGGTTTAACCTTCTGAAGAAAGGTTTAGGTTTTGTGAACCAGCAGGAATGGGAGCTTCTGGGGAAGCGGAGACCATCCAAAATCACAGGACAGATTTGGTGGAAAGAGTTTGGCAGAGGTGATGGTGGGCAGCACCTTATGGGCAGCACCACTCGGCTTTTGGTGGCCCTGTGTCGCTGACATTCTAAAAACCATTGCATTCTCCTTTTCTCTGCTTTCTCCTTGAGCCACGACACTCGCTCTGACTTTGCCGTTCCAGCTAAACTGCATTTATTTAATTCCTGGCATGGGTGAAGGGAAGGCAGGATCCCTGTGCTGTGCTGCAGCTCCTGGGGTTGGGGTCTTCCCATGGAAATGCCAAGTTCAGGTGGTGGGTTTGGGCGTTGGGAGAGCAGGTGCTCCACGGCCATTTCCATCCCACTCGGGGTCTGCTGTGGATGTCACACCAGTGTCACCAGTGTCGTATGTGACCGGCGTAGCATTTTCTCGAGTGTCGAGCCCCATCTGGTGGCTTTCCTGCGTCATTTTTTGTGTCCTTGCAGTTCTCTTTCGGGATTTTTCGCCTCCTGTGCCGGTCAGCTGCGAGCGGGCAGGGAGGACAAGATGCTGGAGAAAGGGCAGGGCTCGCAGAGCTGCCTCTGCTTCTCTCCCAGCTCCCCGTCCCTGGGTGTAATGCGGAGCTCCAGAGGCTCTCCAGGCTTACGTCCTTCCCTCCTGCTCTCCCCGGCTGTGCAGTCTCGCCCGAGTGGCAGGGAATGATCTAATCGTTTTGGCCAAACCCCAGTTTGTGCCGTGAGCCCCTCCCAGAGCCTCCAGAAGGCGCTTCATCCCACTGCCGTGCTGGCAGCGGAGCTGGGACAGATGAACAGTCCCGGGAGGGGACATTTCCCACTACTGACTGGCTCGGGCGACCAGCTTTAGGGTCAGCATTAGGTGAAATGGTTCCCATCCCAAACGAGGTTACAGCCACCGCTCAGGATGAGAAGGAAGAAGATCCAGTATTAGGTTGTCAGTCCCTGGAAGTGTCCAAGGCCAGGCTGGGTGAGGCTTGGAGCAACCTGGGATAGAGGAAGGTGTCCCTGCCCATGGCAGGGGGTTGGAACAAGATGGTCTTTAAGGTCCCTTCCAACCCAAACCATTCTGTGATATCAACAAGCATTAGAAAGGACCCTGTTAGGGGTCTTTTCTTAAATGCCACAAGTCCTGAGACAGAGGCAATGGTCGAGCTGTGCCTGTTCATGCATGAGACACCTCCTTCTACTCCCTCATTGCCCAAAGTCTCAAAGCTGACCAGTGACAAACTGTGGCCTTTCACATCTGTGCATCACACGTGCTGCAGGTGAAGGTGGGGTCTCATTGCTCCACCTGTGATGAAATTGGGTCAAATCCAAGAATCACAGAATATTCTGAGCTGGAGGAGACCCACAAGGATCATCAAAGTCCAGCTCCTGGACAACTTCACGGATCCTGCAACGTGCCTGAGAGCGTTGTCCGAACACTTCCTGAGCTCTGGGATCTATGAAAGAAGCTCCTTACCAGAGTGCTGGAGGGGTTTCAATGGTCTGTCAAGCCACTGCCAAGTATTAGGACCAGTATTTGTTAAGTAGCTTCTCTTCTCGTGATGAAAATTAAGTGAGGGAGTTGTTTCTTGTGCTTCCCAAGCATTCCCAAACATTCCCCAGGCTTCACATTTGGGGGGAATCAGTTAAAGTTTTCCTACCCTTGCAATACAAAACCCACTTCATTATATGGTTTCGTTCTCAGGGCAGCATCCAGTTTAAGGTTGGGCTTGATGGTCTTGGAGGTCTTTTCCAACATTAATGACTGGTCAGACTCTAAAAGTGCTCCTCAGATCTTGCAGGAGAGAGTGGAACTGTGCAGCCCCTGGTGTCTCCTCAGAACCCCAGTCCCCCCAAACAGGTTTTGCTACACGTCAGCAGCTCACGCCCAGTTTTCCCTCCTGTTTCCTGCAGGTATATCCGAACTATGTACCTGGGGATCCAGAGCCAGAGGCGGAAGGAACACCAGCGGCGTTTCTACTGGGCTATGATGTACGAATATGCAGACGTAAACATGCTGCGCCTCCTGGAAACGTTCCTCGAGAGCGCCCCTCAACTGGTGCTACAGCTCTGCATAATGATCCAAAAGAACCGTGCAGAAACATTACCATGTAAGTGGCCCCCTCTTCCCCATCTTTCCAGCCTCTCCCCTCTGACCCCAGTGCTCAGCAGCTGATGGATGTGTTGCTCACTTCCCACACCCCTGGCTGGGGGCTGCCGCTTCGGGACAAATCTCTGCTGCGTTCGCTGGGTGAAATTTCTGATCGTTCCTCTGAGGAAAAAAAACTCGGTGTCAAGGAAAAGATGGGATTCAGCTCTTCCACGCCCAGTCCAGGCGAAAGGAATGATGGTGTTGTCAGGAGGAGGCGGGCAGGCTCTGCTGCTGTGGCACCACTTGCTTGTCGCCTGGCACTGGGCAAACACGACCATTCCCTGGCTCAGTTTCCCTCCCTACATAAGTAGGGTGATAAAACTGGCCAGATTTGAGTTTGTGTTGTGAGGACAAATGGTTCAATGCCTATGCAATGCTCTGATGGTGTCAAGTGTGAAAAAGGGGCTTTCTTTAATAGCTGAATGCTGTAGGACCTTTTTTGATGAGTGCCCAGGAATTAAGGTCTTGTCATTGGTACCATGGTTCTCACCAAGCCCAGGAAAAGAGAGGCACGAGGCAGTGGAGGGGATTGTGTAGGGACAGAGAGGTAGTGGAGGTTTCAAAGGCAGACAGATGAGATGAGGCTTGGAAGCCACCACAGGGAATATTTTGCCAGTTCTGATGCCCATCCCTGCTGTGATGTGCTGAGCACGGGGCATCTGTCCCAACTGAGAGGGACATGGCCCTGTCCCAGCCCTGGGATGAGCAGCTCTCCCAGCCCATGGCCATGCTGGCAGCCTGAGAGTGACCAGCCTGAGGGAAAATCGTCCCTTCCAAGGACCAACAGTGGAGCTGCTGGGTTATTCAGCCCCTGCTCAGTGCACACACCAGGGGTGACACTCAGCTTCCCAAAGACAGCCTGGTTGGGCCCTGTCATTTCTGAGGAGTTTTTGGAGCTGAGGTGGGAACTGAAATTTGAATTCTCTTTGGGGTTAAATTTTGCTGGTTTTGCCAAGGTCACCACTGATCTACAGCATCAGGAAGCCTGACCGTTCTCCCTTTCCTCTGTACTTGCAGCATGTCCATCACAGTTGTTTATAGAGGCCTCCCTCCTCCTATTTATGCAGTCTTTTCCTGAAACCTCTCATCACGAGCTCTCCAGGCCTCCAAAGTGCTGACATGATGAATATGCCTTTCTACAACTCCTGCTAGAACGGCTCACATTTACCAGCCCCCTTTTCCTGCTGCTTCCAACGTTATTAACCCGACTGAAAATGCAGAAATCACAGCCCAGGAGGTTTGCCAGGGCATTCTGCAGATTGTTGGACCCGCCGCAGAAAGCGCCGGGTGAAGTTTGTTGGCCTCTGTTGTGCTGCGAGTCAGACAACGCGGGAGAATAATCCCTCCAGGCTTTCAAATCCGTGGCTCTTGCACTTTGCCACTTCCAGGCGCGGCTGCCTAATCCACTGAACGAGCTGCATCATTTTTCCAGCATCCCCCTCCCCTCCCTTTGCCGGCTTTGCAGTTCCTCCGCTCCTCCAGCGCGCCGAGCCGGCTGCGCTCTCTCTTCCAAGGCAGCGCACGTCCCCGCCTGCCTCCCCGAGCCCTGGAGGGCTCTTTGCCTGCCACGCTCCAGCAGCCGAGCTCGCCGGGTCCCCAGTGCATCCTCTCCCCGCATCCCTCCCCGCCTGTGCCAGGGATGCGGGCACTGATGGATGAGAGCAGCGGAGCTTGCTCAGCGCTCCTTGACTCCGGTGCAAGGTTTCCTAGAGCTCCTCCATGCCCGTTCAGTGCTTCTCTCTTCCTCCTCCTCCTCGCAGACGGTCCATAATGATACAAAAGCAAATTAAATGCTGAGAGGAGCCGTTGTGAAAGGGAGCATCAAAGGTTTTCCCTTAAAGCAGGCAGAAAGCAAAGGGAGATGGATACTGTTAGGAAGGCAGTGTGTTTAAAAATCAAATCAAGTCTCTCCTGGCTCATCGAGTCTGTGGGAGCGTGGCTCATCACAGGAAGGGACCAGTTCTGCCTTTAAACAGGGACAGCATCCACTGCATCCCTGGGGGATGCACACTGGAAAAATGGCCCAGGGAAGGGCTTAAAAGCCTGGCTACAGCCCCTGCTGATGTGTCCAGATTTCAGCTGCTTCCATACATCCCCCACAGACTCTTATGGATTCATTTAGTGCCAGACAAGGTCAGTTCACCATTTCCTGTGGCATACATCCCTCCTCCGAGCCCCAGCCCTCCCTGCTCTTTAGATTGCAATTCCAAGCCCAGGCTCCACTTTTCCCCAAATAGGTCAACTTGTATTTAAGGAGCTTTAAAAAAGGGAGTTACTGGAATGGCTATCAGGAGGTTTTGCTTTTGTCTCCTAATTCCTGTGTAAGAGACCTGTTGAGGAAAGAAGAGTGAACACACTGGAGGTCTTTACTCAGACCCAGAGCATCTCCAAAGCATTTCTGCATGGTGGCAGAAAGGGCTGATCTTGGAAGAATGCGTAGAAAGGGATACGACCAGGATAATGCTTAATTTCCTGGGTTTCGATCTACTGAGTGGGTGGAAAAAAGAAAAGCCTCACCATGCCTTGCAAGAGCTATTTGACCCTGAGAGGTACCTGTGTGAGAGGGTTGGGTAGGACCTGTGTCTGTTGTTCCTTCAGCACTCAAAGAACGGAGCAGTTTCACCCAAAAGTGAGAATCTCCAGCAGCAGAAGTGCTGGAGCTGGAATTGAGCTCAAGACCCAGCCTCAGTAAAGCTTGGGACAGGACCCCTGGGATTTCATGGGGGTCAGGATTCATTCCTGTATCACATCCCCGGCACAAGGCAGAGCAGATTCCAGCTTAGCTGTCCTTGCCTGAGGAAGAACAGAAAAGAGCACGGAGAGAGAAGAGGTGAGAACTCCGTGTGCTCCATCAGGTGAGAGCCCAAGCTGGAATTCTTTGGCTGGTGGAGCAGATGGATCAACACCAGCTCCTGAATATCCACATGGGAGGAGCTGGTGTTGGTAGGCATGGTCTCTGGGAAGGATTCATCTGCTCCAACCAGAGCTGGGTGAGCCCAAAACAGAGTCAACAGAAGGTGAGGAAAAAAGTATGGATCCAATACATGGATCAGCCCATGTTCAAAGCAGCTCAAGGAGGTGGGATGAGGTGCTCAACCTCCAGCAGCACCTTTCTCCAGGGAATCTGGACAGAAGCTGGGTGATACATTTAGACATATCCTTAGGATTAAGCTAAAGGAGGGGATGGGATGCTGGAGGGGATGCAGCATTGTCCCGCCGTGCCCAAGGTTTAGGAGAGGATGAAAGGGTGTCCATCTCTCAGGCTCTTGGGCAGTGATGGCCAGAGGGCTTCCCCTGATTTAAATCATATATTTGAAGGGGGAAACATAACATTAACAACAGAAAAAGCCAGATCCTCATTCCATAATCACTCCCAGCAGATAATCCACTTCATTCCTTGCAGAACAAACCATCCTTAACCCACTCCACCCCTCAGAGGTGCCACTTCCTCCGCGCCAAGTGGGAAGGAGCAGATCAAACAAGCTTAAAGGAGACACCCAACCTCTAGGCTGGCAGGGAGGTGAGAGGGATTCCAGTTTTTCTGGCATAAATCTCCTCTTAAAGAGGTTTGCTTTCACTTAATTTTTTTTTTCACGTGGCTTCTTTAAGGCTTAATGAGATTTAGCAGAAGCCCCAGCGTCTTTCCACTCATGTCACGAGTTCTTTACACAAGGATTTCTGCCTGCATGAGGCTGCAGTTTTCAGCACAGGGTCTCTCCCTCCAAGAAAAGCCACATCTCTCCACAGATGCTGTGTCCACCTCCTCAATAACCCTGCAGCTGATCTGAAAGAGATTTGCAGCATAAACCTTCCTTTCACAAAGTCCTGCTGGAATCTCTGGAATTTTGGGAGGTGTCTGCACTTTACACAGCCCTCAAAAGTCGGCTGAAGATGCTCATGTATTTAAGGAAAGCAACATTAACGTATGGGGGGTCATTTTTTTTTACACAGAGTGATACAAATTAGGCATTAAAATGGGTTTCAGATATCTGAGCTACACAAGTGTGCTGGCTGCAGAGTTATCCTGGTGGAGTTTACAAAACATCTTGTCCCTCCCAAAACAAAGTCCTATTTTTTAATCATCTTTTCTCTCTTCTCTACCATGTCTGGGGGCCATTTATTATAATTTTTGATCCCTTTTTGCAGGGGCAAACTAAAGATGATTTTCCCTGTCACTTAGTTTAGAAGACTCAGCTGGTCAACTGAGTTAGAATGGGACCTTCAGCCTGCAGGTGCTCAAAAATGTGATTTTCAAATGGCATCAACACTGGCCTGAATGTAACTGAAGAGACTAAAATCCCAATGTCTCCAATGAAAGTGGGGAAGAGACTTGTGAGATTTGAAATTTCATCCTTTTCACCACATGAAGGAGCACTAAAAGTTAGTGCAAGACCCTTCATGCTGGTCTGGGCCAAGCAGGTGTGTCCAACAATGCTCAAACAGGAATCCAAACCCCCAAATTCAATCTCTGTGACCTCACAACACAAAATCGTCCCCATTTATGCAGAATCCCATAACCTCATAAATAAATTAGGGTTTGTTCTACACAGGCACCAGACCCCACGGAGATCAGTGCAAAATTCAATACGGCATCTGCAGATTCTGTGTGGGAAAGTCCTATTTCTCCAAAGCAAAAATTCTCTTCCAGACTGACACATTTTTCCTAAGATCCACCAAGAAAACGGAATAGTGTGACTAAAGAAGTCTTTGCCTTGTAAAGTCCTCAGTAACAGGAGATGGCTTGGGGACAAGATCTACCAGAGTCACACTCTGGGCTTTGGCTCAGGTTCTGAGACAGATCATGAGGAAAAAGAGATGCTAAAACTTTGCCCAAAGGCACATTTTCTTTTTTCCCTTTTTTCTCATGTCATTCCTTGGGGATTAAAAGAAGTGGGAGACATCCATCACCCAGCCCTGTTTTCCTGTGACAGAATGGAAAAGCAGTTGCTCATTGCCATGTGGGAAAGGGACCCCACCAGTCCTGTGCTTGCTGGGATAATCTGCCTTGAAAATTTGTCCTGACTCCACCACAATTTCCCTTTAAACGTTCACCAGCAGCCCAAGGAGGCCCAGATAGCTCTGAACTCATAAGCAGCTCACCTGGGAGGCCACTCATATGACTCCAGTGTTCTGCCAGACTGGGGCATATGGCTCTGTTCCTGCCTTCCCCTCCTTCCCACCAAAGCCGGATGACAGGGAGCAATTTGGTGCCCTGCTGGAAACGAGCCGCTGGTGCCCGGCCAATTCCCAGCAGCATCAAAAAGCCATCTCCACAGTTGGCAGTGGCACCGAGGACGCCTTGCTCTGGCATGCTGAGAGCAGGCCAAGCCTGAGGCACGCTGGCATGGGACAGCTTGTCCCGTCATCAGCCGTATCGTCCCAGCGCGGTGGGATCCAGGAGCCTTTGGAGCCAGGGACAGCTTTTTTATTTTTTTCCAATGGGATTTGGAGCCAGCCCAAAGAGAGACATCATCCCTTCGCCCATCCCCACCTGCAGCTTCTCTGTCCACCACCTTGCCATGTCTCTGGCTCTTATTTTTGGAGTGCTGATAAAACCCCGTCTGTTCCGTACCACGTGTCACCGTCACACACAGGACACGGCACAGCCAGGAAAGATGAGTCACCATTCACGGGACAGTGCTGGCAGGGGGCCAGTGCTGCCAATTTTAGGCTTTGTCAGGCTGTGGTAATCACTGGGAAGAGGTTACATCATCAGAGCACTACACCAGCATTAGCTCATGCTGTTCCCAGGAGCTGCGGGCCAGCCGGGAAACTGAGGCATGGAGAGAGGTTTGGCTTCTTGTCAAGCAGATTCCAGGTAGGAAATTCGGGGGATTTTTGGGTAATTCCATGCTACAGACTTTCTGGAAATACCTCTCATGGGAAATTTGGGATTAGAGCATAGGAAAAGGTGCTGTTGCTTAGTGAAATACATGGGAATTCAATTCTTTTTAGCTTCAGGTTGCTCCTCTGTGGGGTTCTCATCAGGCATCTAGGAGAGCATGGATAAACAGGACCTCTGGGATGTGCAAAAAACCATGGAGAAGATGCCAGACTATTCTGTATTTCTGCCCCTGATGAAGGTGGAGCAGTTCAGGTTGATGCAACTCCAAATTGCTGAGTTTTGAAGGAAAGAACTTTCTCATTTCAGAAGCTATTAATTGTTTTTTAATAATTAGCTTGGGGTGACAGTCCCGAGTCTGGCGTGCAGCAAAATTACTGAGTCAGTAGAAATCTCCTGAAATGAGATGTCCCTAAGTGGCATTTGACCAACCTCATGCTCTCAGTGCCCTCAGAATGTCCACATCTTCACACAGACAGTCACTGAGGGGGGACGGCCACCAGGCACAGGAGCCCCCGTCTGAGGTACATCAAGGTCCCAAAGGCCTTGCGAAAGGTAAAAAGACCCAGGAGATAAGCCAGGACAAGCATGTGTGGACACCAAGTTCTGGCCTGCTACCCATCACTTAGGTCTTTGCAGAGTGTACAAAACGTGGGCAGCAGAGGAAGAAAGAGTTTCCTGCTGTTATCCTTGGAAATCAGTGTCCCTGGTGCCTTCAGCTACCCCACTGCGAGACAGCACCAGCTGCACCACATCCGTTTTTGTCACTTTGTCACTCCCCCTCACAGAAATGCTCTGCCAGGCTCGCCTCATTGATGCCAGCCCTGTGTACTCTCCAGGAATGTTGAGATGCTCCTTCTTTTCTGAAGACCAGTCCCCTCTGCTGGGATAATGCTGAGGCAGTTCCGCCAAAGGGCCCCTACACAACATCAAAGGTTTATAAACCATAAGGTTACAAAGCGTGCACTGCTGACTCATCTCTGAGACCTCTTTCTTTGGCCAGTGAGCATGGTCCAAGCTGCGTCCCTTCCTCTTTCCCATCAGGCCAAAATCACTCCCAGAACTGGGATGAAGTTATTTCTCTAATGGCCTGCAGGCTTTCTGTGTCCAGGCCAAGCCATCTGCCAGAGCAGGTTTGCAGGATCCCTGTTTGGTGCTGTCACAGACCCTTTGAAGCGTTGCCTTGATGTTTTCTCATCTCCAAGGAACAGCCCGTGGGAGTTGTGTTTTTAGCAGGAAGTTCCTCCATGAAGCCCTGGCAGGAGATGTTGCTTCCCCAATCTGGGGACAAGTCTGTTGGGTTTCATCCCTGCTGATAAACCAAAACACATCAGAACGTGAGCACAGCCACCAGATCTTGTTCATCCTCTGCTTCAATTATCAGCACCGCCCTTGGCACATTTTTAGCTGCTGGCAGCCAACACCAACCCAAACAATTCCCATGCTTGGCTCAGGTGATGGCAAGAACAATTCCCACCAAGCACTCTGGACCATCCTGTTTTGGAGGCTGGGACAGAACGTAGCAGTCAACAGAATTAGGCTTGGCTTAGTTGCTGCTCTCTGGGCACAGGGTCCAAAGCTGCCTCAGGTCTGTGCTAAGGAAAAAGGGATTCTCATGGTCGCTCTCTGAAGCAGACAGCAGAACTCCTTGGGCTTTCCTTTCCAGCAGGGGAGCAGGTGCTGCTCCCCTCTTTTTCGGAGTATTTTAGCCCACATTTGCAGGATTACAGCATCCTTTCAACTTGTGGTAGGCAGATTTACATCCTTCCCAATGGCTGCTGTTCTCATCCAAATTAAAACAACAACAAAAAAGGAATGGCAGGATAGAGGTGCTGCAACAGATGTCAAATTGCAGCGTTAAAATGTGCATATATTGAGCATGTTTGTGGAGTCCTGTGGTTTCATGCCAACCATCCCTACGCAGAACATAGAAATGGGTGGGAAAAATTTTATTCTAAATGGAGCCATGTGTTGTTTTTCTTAGCAAAAGGGGTTTTTTCCCCTGTTTCAGTGCATTCCAGTAGTTCCTTGAGGTGTGTTTCTCTTCTAAGGGTTCCTAACGGTAGAATTCAAATATCATTAGGTCTGAAAAACCTCAGTGTAGGAGGCTCCTTCTGATATTTTTAGGACTCAAACTGGAAGCAACTCTGATGGATCTGATACACTCAGAAATCTTAGCAAAGGATTGGCCACTAGAAGTTGTAACTTAAGTGCCCTTCACAAAGAGCCAGCTGTTGAATGTGCAATATGATTTTTCCTTCAAGAATAACCTCTCTTGGATTTTGCCATCTTATTCTTACCAGCTGAAGTAATCACGTTTGGGGTGGGGGTTTTGTGCCTTTTGTTCTAGAAAGACTGTTTCATGGGACAAAAACTAAGTCCTCAACAGCAAATAGCAATGGAAGTTTCTAGAGAGGGTTGTGTTCCTGTCAGGTTGAACCAGGTTTGTGTGACTGTCCTGCCTTCTAACACTGCCAACAAAGAGGGATTTTGCTCTGCTTGCACAGAGTTGAGTCCTGTCCTTGCTGGAGGTGTTGTCAGAACATCCTGGTGGAGCATTTCCAATGAAAACTCTTGGGGTCTCTGGAGGAGCTTCACATCCTCTCATCTGTGGCTGTTCATTTTTAGGGGCTCAGGTGGGGTTCTTTTTCACTGTAATTCTGAGACAGCACTTAAAGGCTTCAAATTAACAGGGATTTAACTCAAAAGTCTTTATAATTACAGTGATGATTGTGCAGAGGGCACCTCGGCCTGAAAAGAGTGGCAATTCATGCAGCTTTTGACAAAAATAGACACGAAGAGCAGTTCTCATGCTCTATTTCCAAACAAGCTAATCTGTGCCCAGGAAATCCTGGCTGCTGCTTTCCCAGCACATTTCTAATGCAGAATTAACCCAGGTGATTGGTGCCTGGAGGGATTTAGACCCAGCTCAGGGCAGACCATCTCTCCTTCATGTCTGTGGGTCATCAGAAGACAGAGATGCACACGGCTGTTGGTTCTGAGTGTCTTTATCAAGTTCAATTCTATCCCTGCCCACACGAGAGTCAGGGATTCATGGGATTCCTGTCCTTTGGAGGATGCACTGGGAAAAGTGGACTTGGGCATGGTGGGAAAATCCTGGAGAGATTTTGGCACTTGGTTCCTCGCTGCTGGGGTGTGGGTTACTGGTCCATATGAACCCTAATTTAAGTGATAATGGCAGCTCTTCTAATTGGAAACACCATCCATGCAGCCCCACACTGACATCGAGAACACCATCAGTAAGATTAATAAGAATTCTGATTCCAAAAGTCACACAGGAAAGAACTGCTCTGCCTGAACACCCTCAAAGTAGCATCTGCTGAAGCGGGGGCTCTTTCAGTTTCTTTCTTTTGCTGAAAGGAAAACAGTGAATTCTTTCCATTCCATTTTCTTAACATTTAGGGGAAGCTTCAAAACGGAAGAGCCATTTCAAACTAAATAGTGTTGTGTTATAAATAATTTTATATCGTTTATGACACACCAGCAGGAACTCCAAAAGTAAGACTGTGTGTGTCTCTCTACTCTCTGATCTCCTCCAGCTTCTCTAGGACTGAGTCTAATCACCAAACTCACTCCAAATTCCTGAATGGAATTCTTAGACACCTGCCATGCATTGTTCCCCCTGAAAAATGTGTTTGTGTGTTGTCTTTTCCTTGAGCTGCACCATTAGAGTCCCATCAGAGGCTATGGTGGCTGGATGGAGGAGTTTCAGAAGAGGCTGCTCTGCAGAAGGCAGGATTTGTCTCTGGCTCTAGCAATGGACTCACACTGACATTTTCCTCAGGCATAATTTTGGGAACATAGCTGAGATCAGATTCCTGGAACGATTACCCCATCCTGCTAAAATAACATTTTTTTCTGGCAGAAAGCTGTCCCCACATCTGTATTACACTTTACCTAAGCTCTACCTGCCACGCCTGGGCTCCCCAGAGCTGTCCAGACACAGCAGCCACCTGGACTAATTTCCTCTGCCCAGCCTGAAAAATCTGATAATATGAGAGGCTTCCTCTCCAGGAGTTGAGGAGTTGAACCAAAGGTCTTCCACATGATTTTTAACATGATGAAAAGGATTACATGACCATAAACAGAGGACTGTGATCAGATTTTGTCTATACCTGTAACACAAACAGTGTTGGAGCCCAAGCACTGGCGCTCAGGTGATTGTGCTAAGTTGGTCTCTTTTTGCCGGCCAGCCCTTTCCCAAAGCTTTCCCAGGCATGAGAAAACAAATTCACATAGTCCAGGAACCATTCCCATCAGGCAGATTGGATACAACTCCTGCGGGAGTTTAACAGGATGGGCATGGCAGGCTCTGCCAGCTGGGCTCGGGGTCAACAAACCTGGTTCTGTTTCTCCTTTGTGGCTCAGATACCACCACCAGGTTCTCTTCCCCTGCCTCCTCCTCCTCTGTGCTGTTTTTTATGAGCTGTTCTGTGGTGACAAGTCACCACACAGGATCAAAGACCCCAGTTAGCCAAGTGAGGTGAGGTTTGTTTGTGGATCTGTGCCTATACAAGGACTGAGATTTCCCCTAAGAGCTGCCAGCAGTGTTCCAGCTCTGGAACAGATGTCAGCAGCTTTTTTCCCTAAATAGGTACAGCCTGAGATACCTGCAGTCAGCATCCTGGGAAAGGGGCAAGGCTGTTATGGTGATGCCATGATGATTTTTTGCCTTTTCTTTTACACCCCTTTTATACCTTTTTATAGCTTTTGTATTCTTAGTGGTTTTTTGGCATACATTCTTAGACTTGTTTGTCAAGCTAGGAGACTAAACATCTTAGATCAGAGTGCCCCAGACCCCAAGCTCCTCTCCAGAATACATTTTGTAAACTGAGATAGAACCATCCAGGGGAAGGCTCTTTGGGGACAGGGGCTCATTCAAGCCTCTCATTGGTGAATTTTTGATAGATATGCTAATTAGTAAAACCTATAAAGTTATACCTGATCTTTTGTGTGGGTGCATTGTGGTGTGCATTTCGGTGCATTCCACCTGGATGTAGTGCACCTAAGGATCCTTGAAATAAATATAGAGGTAAAATCCCTTTTCCTTTCTAATTGTGTTTGATTCTTGATTTTAAGACCAGGAAAAGGCATCAATGGAAAGCAAGAAGTGGATTTTCATGCTGATGAGGGCTGTGTACCCACAGGCCTGTTGACACCAGCCTTTTCAGTGATGTAACAGAAGGATGTTGTCGTTCTCCTGCCACTTGAGGATGTTGGTAACTCTGTCTGGCTGTTCTAGGATGACCTCTGGCTGACCATAGCACCCTTCTCACTTCAGAAGGGTGTCAGGGGGTTGTTTTTCCTGCCTGGCCTTCAGTGGTATAAATTCACTGTGTTATGTCACTTGAGTTTCCGCACATCATGTTGGGTCTGTCAGCTTCTGCTCTGCATCAGCCAGTGTGGGTTATTCTGCTTGTCTAGGAGCCAGGAACAGGTTTCATCAATCCTCCTCTCTCTCCTCTCTTAACCTTGCTGAGACTCAGTGTTCCCTTCTGACTGCTCGTGGGGACTCGGTAGATGCCAAACCACTGCTACCAACTATTCATCTTTCCCACTTCTTCTTTGGTTATTTCAGTTCAAACACCATCCCTGGAAGTGTTCAGGGCCAGGTTGGATGGGACCTGAGTGCCCTGATCTAGTGGAAGGTGTCCCTGCCCACAGCAGGGGGTGGAACAAGATGAGAGTTAAGGTCCCTTCCCTCTCAAACCATTCCATGATTCACCAGGTAGAGTCAATGGAGAGACAGAGGCATTTCCAGACAGCTCATCCCACATCTCAGACAGCACTCCTGGGGTGAAATAAACACTGAGCATGTGATGGACGGGACATCTTCATACAGAGGGTTTCAAAACAGGGGAGAAGCTTTGCCAGTCCTGGTGTGGTGGGTGATGGCCAACATTTTGAACAGGACACAGACACTTCACGGAGGTTATTTGAGGACAATCCCAAACAGAGGGTGGATTATCCCATCTCTGCTTGGCCCGGGGTGCTCGTGCCTCCCACAGCAGGATCAGTCTCTGGCTTGCATCCAGGAGGAGATACAAGACTCGATGGCTGCAGGGTTGGAGCTGGTTTGGAGTGCCCGAGTTCACCGAGGACATGAATAGGAGGAGACACGACAGAAGCAGCCGAGATAATGAGAGCACAGATCAGACGAGTGTGGCCGGTCACCTCTTCCTGCAGCAGGGAAAAGGGGGCACTGGGGACAGCTGAAAAGCAGAAGGATGAAAGGGGAGGAAAGCAAAGCCTCTGGAAACACAATCCCTGGTGACCCCATGGATGTTTCCTCAAGGCAGTGCTGAGGCGTGGGCTGGGGGAGGAGCTAAGGAGGGATTCAGCATTTCTGGGGTCACCGAGGACATCTCAATTTAGCAAAAGGAAAAGGGTTTAGGAAGCAACATTTCAGGACATGAGCCAGCTTTTGACTGTCAAGGGGCGGGAGGGCAGATCTCCATGTGAGTGAGCCATTCTGGAGCTGCCTTGGTATGGATTTTCTTGCAGTGAAATGTTTGGGAGCATGGATGTGCATGTGGTCTAATGTGGAAGAGCCCTCCTTGTGCCAGCTTGGGCACGGACTGTCCTGTACAGAAACTCGACACAAGCCTTGTGTGGGATTCCAGTGGGATTTGGTGGTAGAAGACTTATATATTATCCAGACCTACTTGGGAATCTGTCCCTGGAAAGAGTTACTTACCTTCGTTTTCTGCCTTTCTCAGTCACCAGCAGTTTTCTATTTCTTATGGAATGGTGATGCTGTGTCCAGGTGAGCTGGATCCTGGAGAATGGGAATGTGATATTCCTTGGAGGAAGGTCCCAGAGGATCTCTCTAGCAAGGGAGCAGGTGCTGAGGATGTGAAACTCACCCCTTGCCTGATGAAAGCCAAATATTTTCAGAGAAGAGCAAAGGACAGGACACTGGTGTGACATCTCTTCCCAGTCTCCACAGTGCCAAGCTCTGGATTTTCATCCCTGGTCATTCCAGCTCTTAGTAGAGCACAGAGGTGTCACATAAATGTGAGGAGGCCATTCCTGGGTCAGACTTTTGAATTATGTCCACCTTAGGTGGAATAGTTCTCATCTGCTATAGTGGACTGGTGGCAGACTGGAGAAACTGTTTAAGGAAGTGTCCTGAAATTCAGTGAGGAAAATGAATGGCAAAACGGTCTGTGCAGCCCTTCATTATTTATATACTGGCAGTGTTCCATATTTTTCCATGTTCAAAGAGACAAGTAAAGAGGGAAAATGAAGGAAAAAAGACACAAGTCATTCCCTCCTCTGATGGGGAAGAATAAAGAAAGATCAAGCACCAAAATCCATCAGGAAACAATGAAAATCAGACCTGGGGTCTGATTCTGACCCCTTTTGCTCTGACACAAACAAATTAAATCAGATTAAAAAAAAAAAAGGGGAGTGACTTTCAGGCTCTCTTGTTACAAAAGCAGGATCTGGCTTGATCTCTTTTGTGTATAAATGCATTTTCACTCTGTGTGCATCAAAATGAAAGCCTGTTCCCCGGCTCCTACTGAGCTTCAGGGAGGAACGTGCCACCCAAAGGGGAAAACAGGATAACAGGGTTCACAGCACAGGGGCCTGAGCAGCCAGCCAGGGAAGGGGATGAACTGAAATGTGGCACTTGGCATTAAGCAAGAGCTGCCTCTGCACAGGGGCTGAGGGAAGGTTTCGTGTCATGCTCAATATTTGCTGTCCCGCTCACCCGGGAGAAATGTTGGTATGGTCCCATTTTGTTTTAGTAGAGTCTTAAGGAGAATTAATGTCAGAAAAAGAAATAGAGTGCTGTTTAGGCATCATTTTCAACATTAAAGGGACAGGCACCACAGGAAATACTCAGGGAATGTGCTACAGCAACTGCATCCAAATTACGGGCAGCCAACAACCTGCAGCTGGACTTGTGATGGAAACTGCCCCTGCCCCTAGTGAAAAACCTCTCTCCTCAGCTGGACAACACTGAGAGTAAGGCCAAAAGGGGTATATTGTTCATTTTAAATATTCATTTGTGTGAGTGTGCGATTTTTCTATTAGACTGGTTGTAAAACCATGCATAACTGCATAGCAGGAATAGGCCAGAGAGACAGGGATGGCTTTCCCTGCACTGTTTTTGTTCCTGGGCTTTAAAAACAGCAATTGTGATTTAAGAGGAGTCATTGCTTCAATTCTTTTGTGTGAATAGGGGTTTTTTTCCAAAGAGCCTCATTACAAATCTGAGATGACCTTTTCTTTTTCTGGACCATGGGTAGGAACCAAAGGATGAAAACCAATCCAGGATGAAATTCAGGGTGTTCCTGTGAGCTTCAGCAGCTTCCCTTGAACTCAGAGTGGTTCAGGCTCCTCTCCTCTGGTATCAGATCACTGCATTATACTCAAGTCCACTCATGTTTTCATGACCCAAAGCAACAGCTCTTGTTTCCCTTTCTCAGAGAATCCATTCCTTGGTCTGACATTCTCAGAAATTTAACTTTTTTCCACCTGCCTTATTTCCCACTGCTTTCTCACCTGTCTTCACCATGTCCTGTTGCACAGCCTCTGTGCCACATGTGTTTATCATTGAAGAGGGATCATGAGCTCCCATGAGAAAGGCAGAATTGTTTGAGTCTCACCTGGTGTCACTTGATATACCCCGAGTGCCTTCCCTCACTCCAGCTCCCAGCTCAGAAATGTTCTTGTCCTCTGTATGCAAGTTTGTCCCATCTGCCAGCTCCACGCAGAGCTCTGGAATATCCTAAAGCATCTCAAAGGTTGCTGGATTCCCACCTGTGATGGTTGCACTAAGCTTTGATCCTCCTTTGAGCAAAGAGGCATCATTTAACCATGGACACCCTGGGGTGAGTCTCTACAGTAGGAGCTGAATCCTGTCTGAAATGCCATGTCAAGCGCACTGTGATGTGAAGGAGATCTACTCCCTGCTTTAGCTTGGATTTTATACAAGATCTTGGGTAAATCCTTCAAATCTTGGTGCTTCATCTGTCAAACGGGACATAATACAGCTTTACCTCGCTGTGCTGAATGTAGGTGAGCAGATGTCTCACTGTAAGGACTCACTCCTAAAGGGATCTGGGGGATTATTTCTTGTGCTGTGTCATTCAAGACACAGGAACTCGACTCCTTGATGGTGCTGACTTTGGCCTGTGAGTCACTCATGGCTTCCTAGGGCAGAGAGGTTTGTGGAGAATCCCAGTCCATGCCAGCCTGACTCATTACGGGCAGGTGGGATGCAGATGCCAGAGATGCAGCCACAAGGAATCAGCCCCATAGGAGCTGATTTCCTCCTGGTTTGAGAATGCCCACACACTGTGCAAAGTGGGGATGTTCCACTCCCAAGACCGAAAACAAACTGGGAGGAGTGGGAGTGGGCTTTTTTTGAAGTGACTTCAGTGTTTACCCAACTCCATCCCTTTAATAAACAGACCTTGGAAGGGAGTTGAAACCTACTCGTGTTCCATGAAGGTGCGTCAGTCACCATGTGCACGAGTCAGAATCAAAATAAAAAGCTACTACTCATGTGAGCCAACTTTCCAGGACTTTTTGTTTTAGTTATAACTGAAGAGATCTCTACAGTTGCTTAGAAATAAGGTCTGGAGAAGGTGGGAGGAAAAAGAGGGACAGTTTATCCCACAGTCTGTGAGAAGAGTAAATTGCATGAAGATGTCACGGGCTAGAAGTCACAGGGAAAGTTGGGAATGAAAACTCATGGTCAAGATGACAAAAGTGCTGTGTCATTTAGGTCTGTATGAAAGAGCCAGGGAGCAATTTCTGTGGCAACACAGTAAGAAGTAAAAGTAAGAGTGATGTAAAATTCTTTACATCACTCCACGGTTCCTGCTGACATCCACCTACAGCTCTCCCCCCGTACACCCAGGTGCATATCCCGCTCATCACCAGGGTGCCAAAATCCACATTCAACACAAGAGTTGTGAATTTTGAAACAACAGCAAAAATATGTCAAAATGTCCAGAGATCCTTCATTGCCTCCCTCAGATCTTGATGCAGATGAAGAGACAATGAGCTGTTCTGTACGGGGGGACTCATCCCGCCTGACTGCTGGTGCTCGCACGTCCGCTGGAAAGGGATGGAGTCAGACACCTTGGGAGCATGAGTCAACCCCTCCCTGTCCCACACACGGATCTCAGGACAGGCTGAATCACTTTCTGGGGGTGTCTGCCTCTCTCTGCTGGCTGGAGGAGATGTTCAGATGACTGTCAGCAGCCCGGGTGCCGTGCAAGTGACTCAACACACGCACTCTGAGCCAGCTCCGTGCAATTTACTGCAAAGGCTGTGATTAGTGGAGGGTTCTGCCCTTAAAACATTAGGTAAAGCCTTTATGTGCAAACTGGGGGATTGTTTCGGGTGTATTTTGTTCCTCTCTCTTTTCTGGAATAAATGAGCCCAACAGAAACGTTTTTAAGCCAGGGTGACACATCTGTCTCCTGTGGGTTGCTGCTGCTTGAGTTTCCCTGTACAGGTACAGCTAATGCTGTACAAGTTTCTAGTAAAACAGCACTAAAATAAGGCAATAAAGGACGTCTTTTTTCCCTGCTAATCATTGAAAGTTTTTAAACTGAATAGTTAAAAGATAGTGCAGCAAACAGTACCTTACACATAACAAAACTTTGTGGCATGACTCATCCTTCCAAAACTGTTAATAAACTCTGCCAAAAATGTAATTCACCTTGCAGGTTAAAAATGAATCTAATCTACATCTGCTTGAGTATGAGGCTGTTCATATTTAGGTGTTTCCATCCATTATGGGGAGAGTCTGAGAGAGCTGGACCTGTTTAGTGTGGAGAAGACTGAGAGGGGATCTCAATAATCCATAGAAATACTTCCTAGGGATGGCAGAGGACGGTGCCAGACTCTTTATAGTGGTGCCCAATGACAGGATGAGGAGCAATGACCTCATGAAATATGCCACAAGAAGTTCCACCTCAACATGAGAAAGAACTTCTTTGCAATGAGGGTGGCAGAGCACTGGAACAGCTGCCCAGGGAGGGCATGGAGTTCCCTCTCTGGAGATATTCCAAACCCACCTGGAGGTGTTCCTGTGCCACCTGCTCCAGGTGATCCTATCTTGGCAGAGTGATTGGATGATATCCAGGGCTTCCTTCCAACTCCAACCATTCTGTGAGTCTGTGGTTGGAATCCCCAAGTCCTATGTGCAAGTGTTTCTTAGTGAGGACTTAGAACTTGGGGGAAATTTTGATTTTCTTAAAGCTGGTGGTCTAAAGCTTCTCTCTTGGATAAGGCCACTGCTCTCACTAGTTTGTGGTTTGTTGTTTCTTAAAATTCAGTCTGAGATTCTAAATGCATATGTGAGTCCAGAGGCAAGAGATTCAGAGGGAGTCTCGAGAGCTGATGTAAAGGTGTAGTTTCAGTGGACTTTGCAGGCTGTGAGAATTCCAGTGAGGACAGAGCTTAATCTTTCCTGGCCTCCTTTTCCATCACCTCTCCTCCAGACATGGATAGGTTGGAACAGGGAGAATCTAACCCTGCTGCACTGTGGGGTGGACTCCTCAAAAATGAGAAGATAAAATCTATAGAGTGAGGTCTGAAGAGCCAGTGGACCTTATTTGCATTCCCATGGAAGCCAGGTCGCTGTGAGCAGAGAGCAAAGAAAACAGGAGAAGAAGAAATTTCGGTTTTTGAGCATTTTACCTTTTTAACTCTGAGCAGCTGCAGCAAGATGTTCCTTGGATTTTCTTAAAAAAGTGAAAGCCAAATGAGATCTGGAGCTATCTCCCAGTTACACATCAGAGATGGAGGGGCATTTCTTATTGTTTGTTTTGCTTGGAACAATTAGCAGTTTTTCCTTTGGAATCTAAAGGTGATGGTCCCAGATAAATCTTTGGCTAAGGCCCAATCCAACCATAGCTACCGAATTACTGAGCTTCCCAAACATGGATTTTGGTCCAGCATCTGTTTCCTCACCTGCAGAACAGTTGTCCAGTGAGCAGCAGTGGGAGCAATAGGATGCCAGTGGTTCTTTCTTTTCCCAGGAATCTCTCAATAATTTCTATTGCGATGCTTTGCTCCATGAGTTGTTCAATCTACCCTTGTGATAATCAACGGAGTTATATTTTTTAAAAGCCTCCAAAGTGTGGTGGGGCCACTATTTTATCTTCTGGAGGAAATAAATTGTTTAAGTGGTGGTTGGGATGGAGAATAAGACCAGGGCCCTTTGGAATATCATGGGGTGTTCTGCCCCATGCCAGGGTGCAAGGGGACGTGTTGGGAGCTGAAGGTGACCCCAGCGCAGGCTGTGCCCTCCCTGACCTAACTGTGGCTTGGATCTGTGGTCCAGCCAGGAGACAAGGCTGGAGATGAGCTACCTCCAATATAGGTCTTGGGTCCATCCTAGAAACAGAGCAAGGGATCTGCTGGAGAGATCAGATTCTTTGTTTTGGGACTATTTCAAGGGTATTGATGAGTCTTGATGTTTCCTGGATTTATATGTTTATCTGCATGGGACAAAAAACGTATTTTTCCCAAAGGCAAGTGCGAATGGGGATTCCTGAGTAAGGCAGAATCAATGGGAATGCTGCTTAAATAGAAGTATTTTAGAATAAAAAAGAATCCCTGCGGTTGCAGGGAATACGGGTGTCCTGCTCTTGGCGTGGTGCATTCCAAGAGAGATTCCTCTCTCCAAAAAAGTAACTTTCACACTTGGGCTTCAGCATTTAGGTGGGATCTGGATTTCAAACTCTCAAATGTGGATCCAGTTAGGATGAGCACGGAGGCTGTTCCCTATCAGAAGAGCTGGGGTGGGGTGGCCAATCCAGTGGCTCAGGAAGATAAGGACAATGAGTCAGAGAACTCCTGAATACAGCACCATTTCCAATTCCCACACTGATATCTCTGTATTTCTCTCCTCCAGACTGTAAGGACAACCTGACGTGAGTTGAAACTTCAGGCTCCTGAGCCTGCCCCAGATGCAATAATTTAGTGAGCAGATGATGTTTTCCACCAAAGCTCCTGTCTAACTCAGTGGATCTGTGTGTCTTCCGGCAGGTGTGTCCTCTGTGGCCTCCCTGATGTCCCTGGCTTGGGTGCTAGCCTCCTATCACAAGCTTCTTCGGGACTCTAGGGACGACAAGAAGAGTATGAGCTACAGAGGGGCCCTCATCCATCTCTTCTGGCGCCTCTTCACCATCTCATCCCGAGTTATTTCTTTTGCTCTCTTTGCTTCCATCTTCCAGCTCTACTTTGGGATCTTTGTAGTGGTCCATTGGTGTGCCATGGCTTTCTGGATCATCCATGGTGGGACAGATTTCTGCATGTCTAAGTGGGAGGAGATCCTCTTCAACATGGTGGTAGGGATTGTGTACATTTTCTGCTGGTTTAATGTCAAGGAAGGGCGGACTCGATACCGAATGTTTGCGTATTACACGGTGGTCCTGACGGAGAACGCTGCCTTGACGCTCCTTTGGTATTTTTACAGAGATCCTGACACCACTGACTCCTATGCCGTGCCAGCACTGTGTTGTGTCTTTCTTAGCTTTGCTGCTGGGATAGCTTTGATGCTGTTATATTATGGTGTGCTGCATCCCATGGGGCCAAGAGCTAAGATCTTTGCCAGCTCCTGTTGCGCCGAGCTGCTCTGGGGCATTCCTTTGCCCCCCGATGTTGAGCCCATGGCACCCCAAACCCCTGGGTACCGGGGGGCCCAGGCTACGCCCACCAGAGCGGTCACGGAGCAACAGGAGGAACTCACAGCTGACACTTGCTTGCCCGTTTTCCAGGTGAGAGCAATGGTACCATCTACTCCATCTGGGCGACCCTACCCCCCCGAGGGGCCTCTCATTAAGATTGACATCCCAAGAAAAAGATATCCTGCCTGGGATGCTCATTTTGTAGACAGGAGGTTAAGAAGAACTATCAACATCCTCCAATACGTCACCCCCACAGCTGTAGGTATTAGGTATAGAGATGGACCTCTCTTATATGAGTTGCTACAATATGAATCTTCACTTTAAAGCTCCTTAAAGCAAAAGTAAAAGAGGGGACCTTATTTTTGTTTACGGTAAACACAGATCATGAAACAAACACAAACCTTCAGATAAGCTTTCTTTCTGGTTGCTGTATGTATAAAAAAAAAAAAGATATTCTCTATGTTTTGTAAGTAAAAACAAAAAGAAAAACTTTTCTTTTGTTTTTTACACACAAGAAACAGTATTTCAACTTCCACACCTAGGATTCACAGGTGGAGAAGGAGGCATCTCCACATCAGTTTTATACCGTACACCAAGTGTAGAACATTATTTATGGGATTGGTGCTGATTGAAAAATAAAAAAAAAAAAACAAACAAACAAACCTACAACTGCCTTATGCCCTTAGGTGCTGAGTTTCATTAAGTACTGTCACCTTTCTCATGCAAAACTCTTTGATGATTATATGCCAGGAAAAAAAAAATAAAAACCAACCATCCAACTGAAATGCAAACCTTAAAATTAAAAAAAAAAAAAAAATTAACAACAACAAAAAGAGAGAAATGTATGAAAAAAACATAAATCCTGTTGCTCTTATTGGATTTAGCAGAAAAAACCCTCCAAATGTCTAAATATAAGAAAGCAAAGATAAGAAAGCAAAGATAAGAAAGCAAAGCCAAGACAACCCCAATGGAGTTTGATTTTTCCAACAGCTGAAAGACAAAATCAGGTCTGTAAGATAATTTGGCAAGGAATTTATAACACCATTGGGCCAAGCCTTGACCGAGTCGTGTTATAAAAATGATCCCACCCTGGAACCGTTTTCCTCATGGAAATGGACCCTGTACAAAGGTGGGATTGTACCAGATCAGTGGGAAAATACAGGATCTGATCTTGTTCCCAGCACCTGCTCGTGATAAAGCCCCACTGTCTCCAGTGGAGCAAATACCAACAGTCTGAGCCCAGAATAAGGCCTGCCACCTTGATTTCTGGAAAACGAGAAATTATCAGAATTATAAACCAAAAACATGATCCGAAATTACATTTCCACATATCTAATAATTATTCCAGTAATAATAAAACTCAGCATGGTAGCAAAAAGCGAGTCAATTTAAAGGCACAATACTTGATCAGTGACTGGCAAAATAATTTGACCTACTGTATCATTTTAAGGCTGTGAAAGGCATACATGTATTATTTGTAATCTCGTGTAAGACCTGTCATGTCTCATTCAGTGCGAGCCTTAAAGTGATTGTAAAGCATCCTTCGTTCCATTTTGGGGATTTTTGGGTTTTGATTTTTTGTTTTGTTTCTGTTTTGTTTTTAAGGAAAACAAAACATGAAAAGTCGGGATTAAAAAAAAAACACAAAAACACAAAAACAAACAACAACAAAACAACCAACAAAACTTCTTCAAACGGTAATAACCTGTAAAACTGACTCACGTCTCGAGATGATTTGGTGCTTTGTATTTTTGTTGATGTTGTTGTTGTGATTTAGCTGAGAAAATTCTTCGACTCGGTTACATGTGGGGAACTGCTGATAAAAACTGTCTCGTGTCACCCTCTACTGTAAGTACATGGCGAGAAACAACAACCAGAGGAAATCCAAGAGCGTAGCGAGAGCGCCGTGGTTTAGCTTAGCCTTCCACCGCCAGGAGATGCTGCCACCTCCGATGCTGGCAAAGACCAGACGGTCCTGCCGAGGGCTGTGGGGTTGTCTTGACATTTCCAAATAACCCGCTCGGTGTCTGAACATTTTCATCTCTCTCGGATTCTGTTTCTGTGCTGGAATCTCTTGGGTTCTTTTCGAGTTAAATCACTGGGTTTGCATCTATCCGACACCCTTTTTCCATTTTGAGAGTATTGCTCCTTTAAAGGAATATTCCCATTTCAGGGCATCTTTTCAATCCCACCATGCCTCTACTTGGGAGGGGAAAAACAACAACAACAAAATGAGATATTTTTAAGTGAATGCTGTAGTATTTTCTGTGTGTAATTGCAATTTTTTATTCCAGAAATACTGTAACTGTCTAGGGTGCAAAACTCCCATGCTGACCTATTCTGAAGAGAAGATCAGCATGGGGGGGATATTTTTTAATTATGATTATGATTTTTTTTTTAATTTCAGAAATCAGTTGGTTTTTTTAATTATGATAGTATTTAAAGAAACTAGTACCAATTTTATATAACAGTTTAAAGAAGCTGAATGCTTTCTTCGCCTGAATATACCTGAAGAGAAACATTTTTTTCAATCAGTGATCCTTTGCAGTGTTCTGAGAAAACGTTGGGGTTTCTTCAGTTGTTTCATTTTGTTTTGTAAAGGAAACTTTTAACTGGTGTCTGTCCCTTTCAAGGAGGGCAGGACTCCTTCACGCCAAACTATAGACACACGGCAAAGTTTATACAAAGCCAAATTGTCACTGGTACTGTAATTCCCAGTCAAACTCCATTTCAGGCAGATGTTTCTGGGCTCTGATTACAACCAATGTGATGGTCACATTTTCATGCAAAGGGAGGGATTTGGTCTTGTCATCCCCTATCTAACTCCCCAGTCCCTTGTTTGCTGTGCACATAAATACATATATATATATATATACACACGAACTGATATATATTTGTGAAAAGCTTTCATTTCCCTTCTCCATTGTCTATGCCCCACAGACAGTCGCTTCCCAAGTGTCCTACTAACATTTCACCCTGTTTCTCCCCTGATCAGTATACTGTCTCCATAAAAAGAGGTAATTGTGAAGTGAACTTGCTGTCCCCACCTACTGAGTCCTAAAAACATGGAGGTGCCCATCCTCCAGTGACAGGCCTGTGTTTTTCATTCCAGAACTTTCTTTTGACTTGCCTTTAATGTTAGTGTAGACTTATGTTGATCCAATTCCCCATGTAAAGGCTCCCCTTGGTCCTTGCGTGAAGAGCTCTCCTCCCCGCATCTGCATTTACGTGGCAAAAGCATGAGAAAGGAATGGATGGCTAACAGCCCTGCTGTTCCTCAGGGACCATTTTTCCAGGAGGTGGCATCTTTGTTTTCAAAAGCATCATAAGAAGGTCCTGCTCCCCAAACTCATCAGCCTTGAGGTCTGGAGTTGTGGTGCCCATCACTGGCCCCATTGAACAGCCGGACCCTTCCCACCAGGACGGTGACAACGAGCCAAGGCACAGTCACCAGGTGCCAGGAGGAGGAGGAGACCCTTCAGTGTTGCCTCTCATGAGCAACTCCAGCCTGCCTTCCCTCAGGAACGGGATCTTACTCCACACCACCACACCAACAGCCGTCGCCTCCGCCCCGTGCCAGGAGTGAAGGGGCAAAACACTCTGGAAGTGTCCTTACTTCTCAATACAGTGCTAACTTCTCACAACCAAACCAGCTTAACCAAGGGCTTGACACATCCCTGTTCCAAAGTCCTCCTCCTCTGTGGCTCGTAGTGTGGATAACAACAAGGCAGGTGCCTCCACTGCGAGTTAAGACTGTTTCATTACTTGTATAAACTTTCTGCCTCTGCTTCTCCTTTCTTTGAATGATATCCACCGGCATCTTCATTTAGCAAAGGATTTCCAGGGAGAGCCTGTGTCAACCCTGAAGAACTATTTCTTTTTCCAGGACTTCATTACAGCCTTAACATAAAGCACGTGCTCTGCCACTACTCCCAGCATGTTCCTGGTGGACAGTTTGGGGTGGTGACCATTTCCTTTTGGGATTACCTGTGATCTTCTTGCCAAACAGCGCCTTTTGCCAAGACAAAAGCTTGGGGTGGAAAACTACCCCAGCTCCTTATTGGTACTAGTCCCAGTGCTAAGAGTCTCATCCTCTCCTCCTGTTTTACTTTTTTGCCCTTTGATTTTTTTTGTGTGCACTTTTGCAGGATGGTCAGCAACTTGTTTTGGTTTCGCTTGGATTTTAACTCCTCAGCTTTTCCTCAGTACCTTTTTTTATACCATATCCCACCTTCTGGCCAGAAGATACTGCATGAGGAGCTCTTCAAACTGCCATGGAGAAGGTTGAGCCTGTATTTATCCACATCACAAGACCAGTGGGCAACTTCTCTGGCATATTTGTGGTGCTGGATTCAGCCTGGGATCATCTAAACCAGCCAACTTTCCCATGCCAGGGCAATGCTGAGGCACGAGGGCTCCACCACCCCGACTGTTATTGTTCAAACCTCCCCTGGCATGGTTTTGACCCACTCCAAGGAGCCCTGGGCTCAGGCACAGCTTGCCCAGTCTTTGGCACTGGCCAGGGACCGTCCCCAATCAGCAGTTTGGATGCATCTGCTCCATATCAGGGGTGGAAGATTTTAGGAGTCAGGATGGAGCCAGCACTACTCAGTTGGCTTCATGGCCAGAATGGATCCTGGAAGTACTAAACTTCCTGGTAAAGATGTAACTCCGTGCCACAGACCAGGATTCAGGATGTGGTGGAGTATGTCAGCTCCGATCTGGCATTTTTGTCTTTTCTGCCTGATTCAATGGAAAAGTTATTTTTCAGTTCACTTTGTTCCTTTTTCTGAGGTTGTTTTGCAAACAGCGTCACTTTTACGGCTCGGATGTCAACCCATCCATCCCTCCATCCATGTCAGATGGATGGCATGTTTACTGTGATAGTGTTACACATCCATAGGCAGCTAATTTGGAGACAGGAATTGTTCAGACCAGACCAAATCAACAATGGGAACACAGGAATTACAAGGTCCCTGCCCATGCCCTTGTCATGCTTTGCCACCCAACACCAGGCATTTTTCATCTGCAGCAAATCCAACCCGAACTGCAGAAAAGGAGCTAATGGTGAATAATTACCAGTGAAAAGTACAAGTGAGACACCCATTTAAAGTGTAAATATATATTTTTTCAGTGTTTGGGATTGGAGCTAATTCTGTGCTTCACCCTGTCCTTTTGTGCACCTGCCAAAAGTCAGCAGTCATTTGCATGTATTTTTATTTAAAGCTGACTGGATGAAACAGGGCAAAATTAAATCCAAGCTTTAGTGAAGGGTCTGCTAAAAGCTGGCTCACAAGGGGAGCGTTGCTATTGACTTTCAGAGTGCAATCACCCCGTGCTCTTCAGATATATTTTTGTACACACAAGATTCACTTCACAATTTATCCCACCCCTGGCCCCTGCATGTCACACCTGTCACCTGCACACCTGCAGCATGACTAAACCTCCTGAAGAAAATGTGGTCTGAGGTTAGTCCAGCATGATTTCATTGAAGCTCAGAGGTGCTTTGAAAAGGAAAACTTACTACTGTGCATTTGCAAAACCTTTTAGTGCCTGCTTGCTGGGCAGCTTGGGCAGGAGACAATTTGGAAGCTGCCAGAGTCAGCGGAAAATTGTGGAGACAGGCTTTCCTAGGATTTTTCCTTCTTTTACTGGGTTTGCTTTTCTCTGGGTTCTGTTCAGATCCAATGTGGTCCTGCAAAAGAAAACCCACCAGAAAATGAAAACCCAAATAACCATGACAAAATAAGGTCTATGCCAATCCCCACAGAAGCTGAGGTGGCTGACGTAGGACGGTAGGGATGATGTGAACTCCGCTGTGGACCCTTTGCTTGCTGGAGCTTGCATGCTGTTCTTTTGGCAGTTGTCTCAAGCCCTGGGGGCTTTGGGGATGGTGCTTTCCCAGGGTTTTGATTGCTGGTTTTATTTTTCCTTGGAGCTCAGGTGTATTCTGGTGCAGAGAATCTCAGCCTGGTTTGAATGAGGAGAACTTGAGGCTATCCCAAATAGACGTGGGCAAACCTTTCACTGTGTGCAGAACGCATTTCCAGACCTTTGGGTACCGCTAGAGATTGTTGCAATCCACTTAATTCTTCATGAGCATGTTCAGAATCGCTTCATTGTTCTGTTGTGTTTGAACTTGGGAATAATGGTGTGGTGACTCTTTCCTGTTGAGGTGTGATGTGAAGAAAGGGAGGAGCCTTCCTGCTGTGCTGGATTTTGCCTGTGTTCAACCCTTGTTCCTTACTTGAAGCTCAGACAGTGGGATAATGAGAAAAATGGGAAAATAAGATGATGGATTGCTGCATATGTTCCATTGGTTCTTCACTGATGAGGAGGGACGCAATTGGTGACAATTAAAATAAATCTGCATAAACCATCTGGACCTCAGTGTATATTCGAACATGCACAGAACCCAATTGGAAAGTGATGTTGTTGATAAAATAATGTGGATATCATTTCCTGTCATATAATAAAAACCTAAAAACCAAACCAAACAAAACCAAGCCCTGGAAACGGAAAAAAATTATTTGAGAGCATAAATCTTCCTGTGCCCTCCCCATTCCTTTGGGACACATGCAGCAAGGCACTGTTTGAAAGCCAGGCACTTTGTAATCTGCGGAGTTAATTGGATTTGTGCAATGCTGTGTTTGTCAGATGGTCTCTTACAGCGAGCATAGAAAGTGGCCACGGTCTAAAAGTCATTGCAGATTTTTGGGTGACAGTACTCCTGGGTTTAGACCCCAGCTCTGCCACGAAGTTGCTGTGTAACCTTGGGCAAGTCATTTAACCTTTCTGTGCCTACAGTTTACCCATCTGTACATGGGTATAATAATATTTACCTACCTCACAGGGGTGTTGTGAGGCTTAAGTTAATGCGTGTGAGAGGTGCTGGAAGTGCACCGTGAAAATTTCATTCTTGCTGGGTTTGTGCTGTTGTGGGGGATGAGCAGTGAAGGGGTGGGTTACAACATGCAGAAGGAAAACCTGCTGGTGCTTGTCTTGAGAAAGTGATTTGAAGTCTTTTCTCTCCCCAAAAGCAAGGAACGGAGAAAATTGTTGTGCACCAACTGAACAGCCTTGCTTTCCTGGTCAAATATAACAGCACTATTTGCAATATTATTTTCTTACACAACAGGTGACCTTTCCCTTTTCCTTGCTGTTTCTGAAAACTTGAAACTAAAGATGACAAAAGTATTTCTGAACCTAACAGATTACTGATGAATACTTGAATTTCTTTAAAAGTTGCTCTCATCAGCCACGGTTAAATGTGCACTAACCTTTCAATCATCAGCTTCCATCTGAATACAGTGAAAAATTTGCTCACGCTGTTTTGGAATAGCCTGGACCTTATTTGGGAGGCTGGTAATGCTGAGGACTCTTGTAGGCATGGGAAAACTAGTGTCTCAACTGATACACACGTGAAAAAAAATCTTTTTTCTCTTTCTGTTTTTGCCTTTTAAGTTCCTTGACTGCCTAAGACAGCACAATAATTGCAGTTTACTTGTTTGTACAGTAGCTTCTTTTTTTGGTTTTTGAACTGTTTCCTTACACAAAGGGCGAAGGTGGGATGTGAAAGGAAAAAATAGACCCAATGCTGCTCCCGCGCAACTCTTCCCGAAGTCCCTGCTTTCCTGGAGAAAAAACCTGCGCCACATCTAGAGAGACCAGGCCAGGCTGCCTTCAGTGTCCTCCCACAGGCAAAACTTCCCTTGCCACCTGTGGGAGTTTTGGCTGTTGGTTCCATGTCCATTGAGGTGGATTCATCCCTGGTTGAGCCCCAAACCACTCGGGTGAAAGCTGGGATAATTTTCTTTAGAATGAGGGAAGGGATCCAGTTCATTGCTCCAAATGTCACCACTGGTCAGATGATTCAGAAGGGGAAAAACATGTGATAGAAAGCCTGGGGTTTAGGGGTTTTTTTGTGTTTTTATTGTCTAAGTGTCCTGACCATTATATGATGTCTCTTGTGGGAATGCAATGCCAGGCAGGAGTCCCTGCTCCCTTTTAGAGAAGCTTTGTGAAGTCTGCTCACGCACTCCGTATCTCCTTACTCAGGCAAAACTCCTGGGTTTTGTTGTTGGGTCTCCTTTTCTCTCCTGAGTAAGGACTGTGGAGTTTGGTCTGTTTGGGATCACTGGGAGGTGTTTCAGGTGGCCGTTTGTCTTCTCTGGCCCAAGACTTGCTTTGCATGAAGCAAGAAGGAAACTCTGTCTTGATCTGCCACGTACCTTCCCTGTCCCTTCTCCTACCCACCATGAGGAGGGAGTTCAAAATCTTCTGGCTACAGGGGCCAGGCTCTTCCACCTGAATTTCCAGGCAGCTGCACATCTTCCTGCTGGGGCAGAGCAAATTTAGAAGCCCCACTCCTGCAGATGGGCCGTCGCTCATCCGCATCAGCTTTGGGTCTGCTCCTTCCCCGTCCTTCTCCCCAGCCATTTCTTTGCCCTGTTTTAAGCACTCAGCTAGGTGCTTCTGGGTCCTTTTTACTGCTTCTGTTCCAAAAAAATTTTTAAAAAAAGATTGAAGTTGGGAAAAAACAGCAATGTAACTCCTTCGGTGCTATGCTAACTACTTACTTTGTTTGACCCAACCAAATGCTGGCCAACAAACAGATATTCCCTCTTTGTCCTAAAAAGCACCGCACATCTGTGTCTTGAACAGGGATGGACTGAGAGGGCTGAGAGAGGGCAAGTGTGGTTTTGAAAGCAATTAAAGTCTCATGTGTATCTGGTAAAGCAGAAAGATGTAGGTACAGACTGCTTTCAAAGCTCGTTGTCGCCCACCTTGTGGAATTAAATAGGATATAGCCTATCAGGTATTGAGGGCATTATATATATATATATATTAAAAAAAAAAAAAAGTTCTCTTTATGGATAAATCACCCTTTAATTCTCCTGAAGTTGTGCTGTTTAACAGGGAAACCACCTGGCTGTGCTTGCACCCAGTTGTTTTGGTATGACCCACTTCAGCAGTGAGAGTATAAAAGCAGGAAGAGAAAGAATTCCTCCTACTATATAATAAGCCTGAAGTGATGTGGGTGCCGATGAATTTTCAGGATTAAAGGGACTAATCAACATGTATGTCTGAGTCTATATCCCCAGTCCCGTGGAAATAGGTGAGCATACATGCCATGTTACTGCAGCAGTATATATGTTTTAATATATATGAACGCATTGTGAATTCCAAAGGGCTTTTTCGAGATGAGGAAGGTCATTCCTGGTGAGAGGTGCTAGCAATTTGGGATTTGCAAGCAGGGTTGAAATAAACATTCCTTGTAGGGGCTTATTTTTTTTTTTTTTTTTAAATTAAAATACCATCAGAAACTTAAGGTCCTGAGGAAATGCTGTCCACCTGATCTTCCACTTCTTAAGAAATTTGGAAGCCAAACTCAGACCAAACATCAGGGCCAAATGCAGCGTCAGGATAAATCAGTAGAGCTCCACTGATGGCTAGGTGCCTCCTTACACTATCTATGCTGAAAATAGTAATTTCTAGTGGTGTTGGGGAGCCCAAAAGGGGCCCTATTGGTCTTTTTCTTCACCTGTGACAATAGATTTTGTGTTTGAGCTTGTAGAGTTTGTTAAACCCCAGGCAAAACTTGGGCAAAAGCAGGAGTATCTTTCCAAGAGGAGCCATCTGAGTGTAGCCTACCCCTGATCTTTATGGGGGCTTTGTAGTCCCTGGCTTTAGCTGAGGAAGAGAAGATTTCTCCTTTCATTTCAGTGCAGTATCAGCACTGCAATGAGAAGCGCCCTGTCAACAGAGGCAGCAAACAGGGCCCTCCTTTGCAGGGACTAAACCCTTCAAATGTGATTTCAAGCCCTTAAAATTCAAATGCCAAACACCACTTGAAGGGAATGATTATTGTTTTGCCTCCAGATGTCATTCCCGTTCATCAATCACAAGGACAAGCAGCTCATATTTTCCTTTCTAGCTGTATTTACCAATAAAACTCGCTGCCAGTGCCAGAACCTCCGCCCCTCAGCCCCAGCTGAACGCCACCTGCACACCACCCCCGCCTTTCCTCCCCTTCTTCTACTCTAAAAGCAAACACTGTTCCTTCCTAACTAGGGAAGATCCAGGACAAATGCCAGCTGATTACACCTGCAATCTGTTCGCTTGAGGGGTTGGTTTCAGTTTCTGAGGGCACGCGAGTACACACGGGGACACAACGCCCGCAGGAATTTCAGTAGCCTGAAGCTGAAGCCTCTTGACTTCCACTGTGTGATTCTTGGGGTTGTCCCATGCAAGGTCAAGGAGTTGGACTTCCATGACCCTTGTGGGTCCCTTCCAACTCAGGATACTCTGTGATTCTATGAGCTGACACCCTAGGAGAAACCAGAGACCAAGTGTTCCCTCAAATTACTTCAGTTTCACACCATTCCCACAGAAACTGTTTTTTTCAATAATTATTGAAATCTGGGTATCAGTCAATGAATTCATGATAGATAAGTAGTAGGGAAAGTGGACTGGTTTGCACTTATCCACAGAGTTCCCAGAACCACTCGAGCAATTAAACAAGCCTTAAATTGGATGTGATTGCGGTTATTTGGAGGAGAGCTGTGATGTGTATTTTCTGAAGGAGCATCTAAGTAGGTATCACAGCCAAATCCCTTTGTCTCCCATCTTTTCTGTGTTGGGAGAGTGAGAGGGAAAAATTTTACTTTGAACATCAAAGATTTCCATTAGTTACAAAAGGTGCCCCCTCCCAAAATGGATCTAAAACTCAAGGGGTTTTTTGTGGAAAATATTTTCCTATCGAAAAAAATCAATGGTTCTGGCTACTGTTTCTGCTCTGCAAACTTTTACCATTCCAGCCTTTTGTTCCAATGAGGAATGGAAATTAGTTTTAAAAGTGTTTTATTTACTCAGGGAAGGACTATTTCATATCTCGGTCTGGTGGCTCCTGTCACTGGGCCAAGTTCAGACCATTCCACTAAAGCTGATGTGGCCACCCAGTACGAAACTGGTATGAGATAACAGGTGGGGTGAGGTTCCTGCCTGGTTTTCTGCGTGTTCCTTGTTCCACGCTAATAGGGATGTTCTCGGGAATCTAACAGAATGCTCCATGGGGGAGTTGTTCCCCTAAAACCAGGATAATCACGGGAAAGCTCTATATTTTGGAGGCTTTGAATGATTTTCTGGTTGCAAGGAAATGTCATTCCTGTGGTGTGAATATTTTTGGATTTATTTTGAAAATCATGGTGCCTGAAGATCCATGTTCTCTCTCCATCTCTGCCATGGGCTGTTGTTTGGGAAAGCCAAGGGGATTTTAGGGTTGTGTCTGCTGGCAGGTGTAAGGTGTTCCCTTAGTGCCACTGGCCTGTTTTCCAGGGCATGTGATATGGGAATGGTCAGTCTGTTGCCACCTCCATCCCTGGATCCCTGGAGGTGTTGCAATGTGCATTTAAAGATCTTCGTCAATCCTACTTCTTGCAAAGCTCTTCCGACTGAAAGGAATCCTAAAAGTCCACGGAAATCTCTCAAATGAGCTGTCGTCCTAGGAACGTTTTTGATTAGTGAATTTTGACAGTACCGGAAAATTGGCACAGCCACAGAGAATAGCACAATTTAAATACTTCTATTGCAGAAGTGCCACTTTTCCCATAAACATTGAAATTCGACTAATCACTACTGGAACTCGTTCACACTCAAAACCTGGAAAACACTCTTGCACTTGATTGCTCAGATAAAGCTTACTCAAGGAAATCCAACAAATTCCCCAATCACTACAAAGTGGTAAAAATAAGCTGTTAGAACAGGACACCTGGGGGCTTGGGGGGTTTTTTGCCCCTTGTTTCATCTGTAACCTGGGAGAGGAAAAGGTTCCCTCACAAGGGTGATGGGAGGATTATTTAGACAATGTTGGTGAAGTGCTTCCAGACCTTAACATCAAAAGTGGGACCATGGTGGTGCTGGGCAGAGCAGGACAAATCAACCACGTCACCTTCCCCTTGTCCCCATGTGGCTCAGCGCACACAAACAGGCAGGTTGATCTGAAATGTCACAGTAAGATTTTGGGAAGTGTTTTTCTCCTTCCCCTGAAATGTCCCGTACTCCCTGTGGGGGAAGTCAACTGAGAAACCGGGGATTTAGCACAGTCCTGTTGGGTCATGGAGTTGTTGGCAGAGATGGAAAGAGCACGTGGGTCATCAGGTGCATTCCCAAGAGTTCATGCCACAGGCATCCCTGTGTCTTGTTCTCCTACTTTAAATCCTGTCTGGCTGAAAAAATTCCAAAGAAGAATTCTGCTCACCCCAGACCCTCTCAATCAGGTGCATCAGGCAGGAATAATGGCCTAAGCTTTCCTAGTAAAAAGTACATTTTTTGTTAACTAAGCTTGAAACTTACTCATGCCCATGCCTTGAATTTGCCTTACAAACCAAACTCAGCCCATTCTGAACCCAGGTCCTTCACCCAAAGTTGTCCCTCCAGTGCCATTCTGACCCAGTGTGGCTTGCAGGTGAAGATGCCCATCCATCCAAGTTAGGATCAAGGATTTTCAGTTCATCTGGAAGAAGTTGACTCCTTCCTAGGTCATTTCTGCACCTGAGCCAGCGTTCCAGAGATTCTAGAAAGACTGGGATCCAAATTAGATGCCCAAAAGTTGATCTCAATGACCAAGGAAAACTACATCAAGTCCTGCTGCAGGCAACTCTGTTTGTCCCCCACAGCGGTGTCCCAACACCATTCGTGGCTTCTACCAGCAGGCCAAACACACGGTGCTTGGGTGACATGGGGCTGCCCCCAACCCCTGCTCTGAGCTGGCCAGAAGTGGCTGGGGCCAGTCCTGCCCCTCCTCTATGTCCAGTGAGCAAATTTCCACCAAACTCATCGGCGTTGTCCTTGACTCGGCGTGATGCCGCTGACAGCGGGGGCAGGCTGCTTGTCAGTAGCTGTCGGAAGAGTTCGGGATTTTCAGATGGGATGGGCTGACAGGTGTCAACACAATGCAAAACCTGTGCTCTTAACTTGGCACAGAGTGCCTGCAAGTCTCTTCTTTTTCTTTTTGACCACCAAGCAATGACCTTATGCACAGGGAGCCCGTTGGTGATGGGCAGTGTCTGCTGCAACTTCTCATTTTGCAGGAGGGCTCTGAGGATGTGCTCTGGCCTATTCCCAGCTCTTCCTCTCCTTTCTACATCTTGGAGAGCAACGTGCTTGAGTGTGAGTTTATGAGCAGAAGAAACAGAACAAGGGCCAACGCAAAAGTTTAGTGCAGTGGAAATGTTGATTGAGTAAGGACAGAATGAGAAGCACAGGCTAAGACCTCAGAAAACCAGATCTTTGAGGGTTTCATTTCTGCCTCAGCCTTGCAGGACTTCTGTCAACCTATCAAAATTGTTGCCTGTGTCCAGGAAAATTTATTCTCTGGGCTCCCAGGGAGTGACAGATTGAGATATTCAGGGCAGGGCTCTGCAGAGGGATGAGATCAGACTCGCTGAGCGCCTTCGACTTCCCCTGGTTTAGTGGGAGCTGAAGGCATCCAGCACATCCTGGGAGGCAGCCCATGGCAGGCTGTGCCCTCTTTGTTTTAGATTATTCCTTGAGTGCTCAAAGTTCAATCCTGCTTTTCTTCTATCGGTGCAGGAGTGTTGAACACGGCACAATGAGGCCGTTTGAATTTAGGAAGGCCCTTAAAAAGTGTCCAGAGTGCTACCTAAGAGCTCGTAAAATCAATGTGCCCCTCAAAAGACCAAAGTCTGGTCTCAATTTCACCATCAGCCACCCTGCATAAACCCCAATTTTTTTCTGGGAAAACCCTGTTTTTTCTGTCATCAGCGAGGCCAGAATTCGGCCTGGCCCCACCTGCCTTCATTAACTCCACCAAGCTCTTTATTTTTGTTGATGATGGCAATGTTAGGGCAGCAACATTTCAACTCTCAAAGCCTCGTGGTGCCTTTTCTTGTGGTGCTCACCCTTCACAGGACTTCAGTCAAGGCAACCACTTGCATCCAGCAGCAACGCCAGTACTTCTCTGTATTAGGTGCCAGTGCAGTAACAGACTTTAATGTATACTTCTATAAATATAGATAGATAGATAGATTGCTATAGTTATAATTATATATATATAATTGAGGTTCTGATGCCGCTGTCTGGGGAATGGACCATTCCTCTGCAGGATTAACACTGCTCCAGTGAAATCAACAGCTCAGCGTCCTGTAAAGTGTTACAACCTTGGCAAGGAGCTTCTCTTTCCCATGGGTTTTTGTTTTCCAGCTTCCTTCTCCCCTCCCGACTCCCAGAAACGCTCTCAGTGAAAGATGCTGTTTCACACCATAGAAATTTCTCATAGAAATCTCCCCAGCTGATACCACGAGGCCACGTCTTCCCCCTAACATGGAATTGGGAGGTCTCCCCTTGCCGTGGAAGGAGGATGATGGGGTCGGTGGGGCAGCATCCCAGGGGAGCATCCCAGGGCGGCATCCTTGCCTTTCCTTTGCACCTTGTGGCAAGCGGTGTTATTCCCCCAGCCCGAGCAAAACCATCCACTGTCGAGCCTCTCCATCTCAGCTGCCCCAGCAACTTGGTGTATTTTTTTCCTCTGTGGATGCTCGGTTTTCTGTGCTGCTGCCCCAGCCCTCGCTGGCAGGCAGGAGGGAAGCTGGCGAAGGCTTTGCTCACACAAGCAGTTCTGCCTGACTTCAGGGGGGAGAGGGTTTTTTTTTCAAAGGACTGCTGGGTTGGGTCAATCATCCCCTTATTGTTACCTTTGAAGTATTGCTGAAACTAGAGAGAGATGATAGAACAGATGTGGAGTGAAGGTATTTTTTCCTAAAGGGAACAACACCAATAATACTGTAAAAGGTGCTAGAATCAAACCTCATTTTATATACTTTGGTTCTTAGAGATAAAAAAAATAAAACACACAGTATTCTTCCTGTGCAGCCTTACTGTAGATTGTTATAACCAACTCATTATCCAAAAGACAAAAAAAAAAAGTGAAAAGGTTAAAAAAGGACAAAAATGAAGCGATCCTGTATAAAGTGTAACAAATATGACTTTCCTATATAAATATAAATGATCAGACGTATATTAAAATGCACTTGAGACAGGCAGCAAGCGTGAAAAGCTTTTGAAGTATCTTTTTTAATGTACAACACCTGTCTTTTTTTGTTTGGCTGGTGCAAGAGGGAATGTGCCAAGTTGCTCTTATTTCCTTTTCATTCCATTTGTGATTTTTGGGAAAAGGACAGAGGGTTGGAAAGAGGATGGGAGATTTAGCTGGGACAGAAACTTGGAATATTCATCTCAATTTTATTTGTTTTGTTTTGTTTCATTGTTAGTTTACAACGTTGGTGGCAGTGTTTGACCTCACACCCCATTTCTCAAATGCTTTTGAAAGCTTTGCTGCCTGCCCCAGGTGCTGAACATAACTCTTACCTCAAGAACACCTACTAAAAAAAAGAAAAAAGTCAATTGTTTTTTCCCATCTCTGGAAAATTATTGTAAACAAATAACAGCAACAATAGAAAAAAAAATTTTAAAAAGCAAACAACCAGCAGTGAATGAAGGAATGAAAATTAAAAACAGAAAGAAGTCAAAGCAGAGGTTTGGTGATCAAACCGAGCCATTCTGGTGCTTTTCCCCTTTTTGTGTTGCTAATGATCAAAATTACATGAGATGGGCTTAGACAAGTCTGTGGTCTTAGGATGTAGCAAAAAATGTATTTAAAAAGAAAACGAATTTGCATGGAACAAACTCTGATGGAACCTTTAAAGAATGGCTGTTTCAGTGTCAGATGTTTAATGTTAGCATGTGTGTGTGCTGTAAATACCTTTTCATGTGTGACATGTACAGTTGACTGAGGAAAAAAAAAAGTATGGAACCGAACAAAAAAGAATAATAATCAAATACTATTTTATCAGATGATGCACTTTTTCACCTTGATGAGAAGCCACTGTTCACAACTATGCAATCTTCCAGTTTCTCTCTCTATCTCCTCTCTCCAACCTCAAATTTCCCAACTATTTTCCATAACTTAAACCGTTTTTTCTTTTGTACAAAGAAACACAAAAAGTTCCAAACTCTGGTTCAAGGTGAGAGTGCTACTGTGACTTTTCTCAAACAATAAGAGCTAACAAACAGACAAACAAAAGGGGTTTGGTTTTGTTTTTAAGAAAAAGGAGGTTCGGACATGACCCTCTTTATGTTCTCTAAGTGAATCGATGTTTTCTACATGTGCCAGGCTTCTGTTGACTGTTTTTTGGGTTTGATTTTCTTTCTTGATTCATTTCTCTCTCTCGGGTTTTAGAATTTTTTTTTTTTATTATTTGTTTCCTTATGTATTTTTTTTTTTTAATTCTAGTTTTGTATTGTAGGTATTGGGGATGTGAAGATGAAGGTGAAATTTGGCTTAACTCCAAGTGTTTTAGTACATGTGTGTGCTATATGTACATAGTTTTCTACATAGAAAATTTTACGCGCTTTTTAACGCACTTTACGACTTGTATGTACAAAGTTGTCTATATAGAAAATGTAGTGAGTGTCCCCCGAGCCTCAAAGAAGAGCCTTTTGATTCCATGATTTACCAGGAGTTCAGGTGTTTGAGTATCTCACGTGTGTGTGTGTGTGTGTGTGTGTGTGTATTATATACTATATTATATATTATAGAAATATATAATAGCCTATGTCCACGTGAGGGTGTGTATAATATAGACACACATCGAAACCCAGGATCGTGCCCATCTACACCATCCAAATAGAGGTTTTGTAGTTCTTTAAGCTGTAATAAATAGCCTGGCTCTACTGGGAAAAATTCCCCCTGTCCTTAGGTGAAAGGTAGAAAATTGCCCCGTTATTCACAGCGAATATTCCTGAGGGGGAATCAGTCTTTATAACTTTTCTTTCCCCAACCCAGTTTGCCACGGAGAGAGCGTTGGGGAGGAAACAGGGTCGTCCAGTGATGAGCTCAGGAAACCACGTGGCCACCAGAGGTGGCTGCCCTGTCCCCCGCCCACCACCGGCTCCCCTGCGGCTTCAAGCACGTTGCTCCCACCTCTCTGTGCCTGCCACACGGGGGTTGCCAATGCTGACCAAGCCTTTAAGCACTTTGCACTCGCGGTCCTCCTCGGCACATCCCGCGGGGTCCCTCTCCGTGCCGATGGGAGGCGATTCGAACCAGTTTACGGTGAGTTCTTCACCAGCCTGCCCCTTGGCCTCCAGCTCTCTTCTGTTCAGGAAGCTCACTGATGCTTCCTTTGACCTTCATCAGCTCATTTTTATCTTCCTGCTGTGCTTCTCCTTCCTTCCACTCAAGGCTTCCCCGTCCTTGGGAGCCATGGCCCACTGTGGTGACACTCTTCAAATCCTTTTATCAGACTCTCCTCAGCCACAGCTTGGCTGAGGGCAAAATCCTGGATTGCTGCTGTCAACCCATTCTTATCCCATATACTACACACAGACCCCATGGTCTGGATCCTTATGGATGCCTTCCAACTTGAGCTATTCTGTGGTTCAATGATCCTGTGACCTTGAATTTCTTGGGGTGGGAGAGATGAAACCCCTTTTCCGACTCACTGCACGCCTAATTTAGTGAAGCTCTTCCAAGTGACCAAGGAACAGCTGTAGATACCACAAGATCCCTTTCTGAAGCTGGTAAAAGTGGAAGGGAGGAAGGGAATGGATTTATGGCATCTCTTCCACGTATCAGTGGGAACACAAGTGTCCACATCATTCTGTGGTAGCACGGGTGCTTCTTCCAGCCAATCTTTCGCATTTGGATCCTCACCAAGAACTTCATGTGAGTTTTCCTGCTCAAGTTACAGCCACATTTACCTGAAAACAACCGTAGTTGAAAGGCTGGATGCCGGCATCTGCAGTCTGTGTTAATGATTATTAATGATTAATTTAATGATTAATCAGTATTTTTCAGAGAGAGTATTTTTCCCCCCTGGCTCACTTTAAGTTTGAATTTCCATCCCTGAAAATGCAGTGCTGAGAGGCCAAGTGGAGTCATCCTCTGCCCCAGTTTCTGCTAAAGTTTTAAGGAAAAAAAATTAGGATACTTTCCTAATTGCTAAATTCAGCGAGCAGAGGAACCTAGAAGGCAAGTTTGACTCAACCTCTAATCCTGCAGCTAAAATCTTTCAAGTTCATACACTCCAGTTCTTAAAGGAAGTATCTTGCAAAGGCTGCTTGTTCCATGACTCACCAAGAAAATCTGTTAGGGGAGGAAATGTAAGGAAGACGCTTGGCAATACATTTTTCCTTTCTGTGTTACCCAGCCCCTTCAAAGCAAAGCAAGGCATCCTTTAGAGTCACAATGAAAGCAGAATTTTGTTTCAGTTCCAAATGGCTTTTTTGGTGACATGAAAACCCAAATCTTTAGCAGTGTCTTTGGGAAAGAGCAGGAGAAATTCACTTTGTGGACAAGCATAAAGTCGCTTACAGCTTCCAGAACTTAAGAGAGGGTGTATTTCTCGACATCTCCCCCCTTCCCAGGTGAGAATGATTGCCCAAAGTTCTCTATCTATGAGCATGGGATTCAATCCTCTAATTTAGCCAGAAGATCTGGGTGTCCCATCAGTTATCAAGGTCCATTCCATACTCAAGGAAGACAGCCAGGTAGGGAATAGGGATTCATCCCAGTTGATTTCAGGTCTTTTGTGTGGCCTTTATTTGGTTATGTTTAGGGGAGCTGAATCCCATCCAAAGTGGACAGGATTTGCCATGCTTCCAAGACACTTCCCACCATGGCTTTTCATGAAAATTTTGTACTCTGCTAATGAACATTCAAAATTATTTCCTTCAACACAGCTCTGGAATCAGGAATTTGGCTTTGCAGCCCCTGCCAAAGTGGCACATCCACATCAGGCACTCCCCTCCCAAGACTAAAGATATCAGGATGTAATTCAGTGTGGGACCCGCTTAAGAAATGGGGGAACTTGATTTTCTTAAGTGCTACACACTTCCTGTGACTGCCTTCTGGTCACTGTAGAGGTTCCCAAAAATCTCTTGGAAATGAATGCAACAAGCAATAACCTTCTGTGTGTTTTCCTAAAGGATAAGGTCATTCTCCAACAGTGACTTGTTCAATTCACACAGCGACCTGGTAACAGGCGCAGTGGTTTCTCCTCCTGCTCGTTTGCAATTTGTTCTGGTCAATTCTCCTCATTTTCTTTAATCCAGCCATGACATTGTAAATGATAGGAGGATAAAGCTCTCATTGCCACTGTTTGCAGGACAGCTGGGGAATCCTGCTTCTTCCAGGGTGCCACTTCCTACCTTTGCAAGAAGATTAGGAGATGTTTGAGCAGCAGCAAAGGGGCTTCCTAGTCTGGAAAATCCAACTTGCTTTTGTCTGTGTTGGACATAAAGCACTGAGGGTTCCTTACATTCCTGATAATTCATGGCTCCCGAATGATATGAGGGTACCAGGTCCATCCTTTGCTGCATGTGCCACCTCATGGCTGAAGGTGGTCCAATGGCCTAAAGAACTTTTACCAACCATCCCTGTGCTGGAAATACATTGGAAATGTTTTCCTGGATCCAGCCTGGCTTCCCCTGGCTAACATTAAACCCACAGCTTCTCATGTCTGTGTCTTTCCACCTGTGGAAGGAAGCACCAGGTACACGTTGTCCTGGGTTGACAGGCTAAATTTAAAAGCCCAAGGCTATCCCAAATCCCTCCTGGGATATTGTGCTCAGAATTATCCATAGAGTCCCAGTCATCCAGGTGCCTTAACAAGTCTCCTTGTGGGAAGGCAGAGCAAGCAGCCAGACCCCACCGGGTGCCAGCACCGGTCCCACCAGCGCCGGTCACTTCAGTGGTACCGATTTTCTTGCCACGTATCTGCTGTTGCCTGAAGAGAGCAGCAGGATCCATCCAGGGGCTGCCCTTCTGCTGAAGCCTTGTTTGGTTGGCCATCATCAACAAGTCCGAGATGATATTCCCGAGCGCACGTTTGTGGATGCAGCCTGCAGCACTCCCGGGCTGTGCTGCTTCCTCTCGGCCATCGAAATGGAAGGGAGAACGGATTATTTTGCCTTTGGTTATGTTCAGCCCCAGTAGATTCCCCTGCTGGAGAGTCCTCCCTCTTTGCCCTCAGGCACTACCAGTACCCCTAGATCACAGGCTATTTCTCAGAGCTGTTTTATCAACATTAAAAGTCATGAAAAATCAATGGAAAATTTTCCCTTGGAGACGACTGGTTTGTAGGAAATGCTTCTGATTTACTTTCCTCCCCATTCCCCAAAAGGCATCATTCCTAAATGGGCTCTAATATCAATATCAATGTTAGTAGGATCCATTGATCAAGCTGTGAATCAAAGCTCACTGCTGTGGTGGATATACAGATGTTAATGACAGTTGCGTTAAGCCAAATTTAGCAGCTGGATTCTTCAACATCCCTTTGTTTTGTATCTACCTCACTATGATTTCTTTGATTTCTTGTGATTTAGTGTTGTACACAATGTCAGAGGTGATATGTAGATAAAAATATATATATATATATACAAATATATATTTTTTGCTTTGCAATAAAGCTCAAAGCTATAACACGAATATTCATAAAATGTCATAATCTTTATTGTAACGTTCCCTTCTTAGTTGTAAAATCTTGTCTGGATCCTATTTTCCTGTACACTGGAATCAATATTGTGTTCATGAGTGAATGGTTATTATTTCTGTTCTTTTCCACTGAAGTGATGTTTTTGAGATGTGAGATAGACACCAGAATTGTCAAACATGAATTTGCTTTTTTTCTTTTCCCCAAATACAGCCTGTTTGTAACTGGAACCAATCAGCAAAATTGAAAGAAAATTATTTGCAGTCCTGATCTTTCAATTTTGGTTTGTCTGATCTCAACACTGAATTTGGCAGGAGGCGGAGAGGGAGCAGACAAAGAGGGGCTGTTAGGACTGATGAAGGAAAAATATGTTCATCTCTTTCCATTTGAGTGAAGAGAGGCTCCATTCTTTGAAATAATTGGAATGTGGCACTTCCCTGAGCCATGGGACCACATTCATTGAAGAATTGTCCATTCAATGGCAGCCACTGACCCAAAGTCACTAATCCAGGTCCTTTCTGTGGGAGTGGAGAGAGACAAGGAGCTCCCCAGGACAATTCGCCACTTGGCTAAGGCATGTGGGATGCATCTCCTTCAGTATGGCTGGAATTGAGGATTTGAGGATCACCTTGGATACCTCAAGCCAAATTTCCATGGTCAGAGCACAAATCTCCTGGCAAGTGAAAACCCCTCGTTTTTTGGTCACGTGCATCATTCCGAGCCACAGAGTTCCTTGTGCTCCGGCAATGGAGGGGGTGAGGAATGTGGGAGCTCCTGGCAAAATGAGGAAGGCTTTGCACTGTGCTCACGTGGTGAAAAATGTCCTTGGACCCTGCGACAAGCCAGGAAACACCACAATGACAACATCTGGTGCAGAAATCCTGGCTGAATCTTGTGGTGTGGGGAGGAGAATCACGGAGGGCTGTTGAGATGGACAAGACCTCTCAACTGTTTATTCCCAGGGAAGCCTTTCCAGGAGCATCACAGCTTGATCCTGCTGCCAGAAATGTGAGGACACAAATGTGAGAGCAATCCTTTCCAATGCCCCCACTGCTCCCATAGACTGGAATTAGAAAAACACCTAGCTCCAAATACTGGGACTCATAGTTTGGTTAGGAAATATTTACAGGGATCTCGCTTTACTGGGAGTAAAATGAGGGGAATCCTCTCCATTTCCTTTCCACCAGACCGTGGGGAATGTAACATTTTCCCCCCACTGCTTTGTCAAAGCAAACAAAAAATTAGTGACCAGAAAGAACTGGACACGAATGGAGTATGACATATTTTTTTTAAAGAGCAAGGAGAAGAATTATTACTGAACACAAATCCAGCTGTTCTGCTAGGAAATAAAAAATAAAAATATTTTAAAATATAAAAAATTTAAAAAGGAAAAAGAAATTAAGAAAGAAGCAGGAAATGAAACCCAAAGACAAATAAATCTCTGTGGAGAAAATGCTGTTGGGTTTCACTTAAAGCACAAGACAGGACTGCAAAACACAGATTTAGACTGGGTTTCACGAGACCCCTTCTGTGTAGTCTTCTCTCTAAAACTGGCACAACTGTTCAGTACAAACAGCATTTTTTTTCCTCATTCTGATCTGGTGTCTGTACAAATCTGGCTTGTTCTTTGGTTTGGTTTGATTATTTTTGTTGCCTGTTCCCACCTATTTCTATTTTTATGGTGTAGTATTTTGTCTATCTGGAATGAAATACAGATGTGTTCATGAAGTTGTATAGCAGATGGAATTACAGGTTGGAGTTGAATTGGAAAAAGAAATAATCTAACAATGAGAAAAATACCTATATGAAAAGTATGCTTCCAAAGTGTGTGTTTGAATTTGGGCATTTTGTCATTCTACTGAGCTTTTTGAAAGGTTTATTTTGAGATAATGAGACTTTATGAAGTTTGAGAGGAGCTTGAGATACCAAAAAGCACAATTTATTGTTAAACTGCTATAATTTGATTGAGGGTCCATTATAGTAGTTCAATCTTTGCCTATTATAATCCCCAAATTTTGACATGAAATACACAATCCTTTCAATCTGTTCATTAATCATCTTGCATTAGGCAGAAGGGAGAGATGCAGCTGTTCCATTTCTGCTCAGAAATCACATGAAATTCCTGGCCTTATTTGTTCTTTATTTGCTTCAGATATAGGGTTGGATTTTGTACTTTGTGGTTATTGTCTTCAATCCCTGCTGTGAAGCCAAAAAGGTCTCCTTTTAATTGAGCGGCAAAGAGCCTTTCCAGTAATGGAAGAGACAGCCTGGTTCTTCTCTCATCTGCAGTGAAATGTGCTCTGGGAAGGACCAGGTCATGGAATCACTGGTGGATCTGATTGGGTCACACTGATTGATGTTAACGAGGTTCCTGGTGGATCCTCTCTGCCCTCCAGAGCTGCAGGTGCTGGATGAACCTCATGTCTGAAGCAGCATTAACGATGTCCTTGGATGTTCAGAGGGCTGGTGGTGGTTTGATGAACTGGGGAAGTCTTCAGCATTCCTTTTTCTTCATCTCTTTGAAGGGAGCTCAGGTTTTCTTCCCCTTCTCTCACAATTATTTCTGCTGGTGCTAATGGGATGCCTTTGGTTTTGGTCGTGGAAGCATTTCCTTGTCACATCTCGTTGGTTTGTTCTGTGGTCATATTGCAATGATTTCCTAATGCCAGCTCTGAGGTTTTAGTCCTTCTGGAGCATCGGCTTTGCTTTTTTGAGACTCTTCCTGTGTCTCTTCCCTTTCTGTGGAGGAGCTTCATGCTCACTGCTGTGTTACCTGCTCCTTTCCAGCTTTCAGGACTTTCATTTCTATAAAGATCCCTTTTCTTTTGGAAGCTGTCTCCTAAGCAAAATTTTCTTCTCATTCCATCTTGCTGAATATGGGAAATCTTTACCAGCTTCCATGGAGCTGACCCAGCTTTTATCCTGGCCTAGAGCAGAGCATCCATCCGTGAGCAGGGTGTGCTGGCTGAGCAGGAATTGCCTCTACATTGCCCACTGCACGACAGATGGGATATAGCAAGTGGATATAACAGCACTGGAAATGTCTTCTGCTGTCTCACCTACTAAAGAGAATGTTTGGGTAAAAGGTTGAGCAGGTTCTGACCATGGAGCTTTTACAGAAACCAGGACTAATTTGATTTGGATCAAGGGTTTCCAGAGATCCTTTAGGCCACAGACCACTGACAGAGGCTGCAGGACTCTGTTTTATTTTCTCTCTGTTATCCCTGAGGCTTGGAGGCACAAGGCCTTGCACAGAGCCAGATTTGGTTCACTCAATACTCAGCTCAAGTCAAGAAGAAGAATTGTGTCCAAGGCATGAGGGTGAAACCATGGTTTGAGGGTCCCTTCATGGCTGTGGAGTTGGCATCAGGACATGCCCAGGATCATGTGAGGAAGGAGAGACCAGTGCACCATCAGAAGATCCTACAAATGATACCAGAGCTTAAAATATAAGGAAAAAGTGCTGCAATTTTAGCCCACTGAAATTCTCCTCCGAAGTACAGGCTCAGTGAAGGAGGCTGAGGACAAAATGCCTGATGGGGCAACTGAATTTTGTCCATTCTCCTGTCAGGAAAAGACACTTGTTCAAACAAGGGTTGGATCATCTTAAGCCTGAGGAGAATTAGCCTGGACTCACCAAAGACGTCATGCCATCAACACACAGTCCTGCCTGACCTGGACTAGATATGCCAGAAGGAGATGTAAGGCTGGTAGAAGCTGAAAGGATGATCCTCCCCCTCCTCAGGGGGCCTGTCCCATCTCCGAGGCTGGCTTGAGTCTCAAATCTGCACCCTGAGTGACTTTTGTGAGGTGTTAATGGCATTGACTGTGAGGACACTCAGCTCTTCCCGGTGCCAGTCCCTCTTTGGATCATTAGCTCAGCACCGATGACATCACTTGGCAGGAAATTTGGTACAGCTCTTCCTGAGCACCAGATGAGCGTTTCACTGCCCAGCCAAGTTCAGTCTTCAAGATGAGCGACCAGACTCCTTTGCTGGTGGAACTGCTCAGGGTCCCTTCACCACCATCCAAGCAATGCAGGATGAGGGGCTGAGTAACATTTGGATGTGCTCTGAAGCGGCAAAAGCTCTAAACTTTATAAGACACACAGATTATTCTCCCTCTCCTGTTGCATTCCTTGTCTCCACTCACGGTAATAACTTACACAGAGCAGGATCTGGCACTGAGTTGTCAAAATTTTTCAGTCCTTGGCACAGTTTCGGCTGCAGTCAGTGAATATTGACCCAGAGATTCCCTCATGTGAGCATTTAGCAGCAAGTCTGGAGACAACTTTGGTTGTGGGCACCCTTTTGTGGAGGCTCAGGGACACTGTCACAGGCAGAAAGAACCACTATCTCAATGGTTTTTTTATTTATTATGGATAAAGTCACCACAAACCTTATCAGCTGCTGGTTCAATGTCATGACAAGCGACAGTGCAATAGTCAAGAGGAGGTGATATCAGAGTGAACCTGAAAACAAGTCCCTGATTAATAAGAGAGAGCCAAGGTTTGGGGGAGAGGTCATATCTTTTACAAGAAATATATATTTTATTATTAAAATACCTCCCCCTTCAAACCATGCCTCTTGTATTACCTCAGACTATGCCAGCTCCCAAAACGTGACTGGAAAGCGTTCGGAAACGTCTAAAAATGGATTTTATCCCAGTGTTAACAAACTTTTGTGGCCCTTCTCATCCTTCTGACTTGCAGCCTGTTCTTATCCCATACCAAAGCAAGAGGCTTCAACTTTACAAGGTGCCAAAGGTTTCTTATTAAGTCCCAAAACACCATCCCTGCTTTCTGTGGGAGCTGAGGGGATCAGAATGTTCCAGGAAGAGCCCAGATTTTTTCTGGTCCATGCCTTCCCTTTGTTATGCTGCCAGCAGAGCCTCAAGGACAGCATATGGCCTTGTTACACTTGCTTTTTAAAAAAATAACGACTCCACAGAGCTGCCTGAGTCCTAATAGTGCTGTGTTTACGTGCATTTCCCTTCGATAAGCAAGATATTTCTGCAGAATTCAGCACCTTCAGAACTGGCTGCATTTTTCTGCAATAATTCCTCATTTTTCAGGCTAGGGGGAGTTTCTCTGGCTATTTTTTTCTGGCTTCTCCCCAGTCCAAGGCTGATTTAAAATGTAATTTTTTGCTTTCTTCCCCAAATCCTTCCCCAGCTCCGATGCTCACTTTAAGAACTCGGGCTTTCTTAAAACTCACAGCCAAGAGCACTGAAAGAATTTGCATCAATGAGGCCTGGGGAGGTGTTTGCAACTTGAGATTGGGTTAAAAGTCCACAGATTTGGCAAATCACATTTGGCTCACAATTCTCTGGATCACTTCTCTGCTGGCTCCATCAGGTCCTGTGTTCAGCGCATCAGATACTTTTGCAATATTAGGGTTTTTTCTATTAAAAATGTCATATTTTATCAGGAAAAACAAATGTATTTGCATCTTCTTATAACAAAAGCAACATCCATCCACATCAGCCAAATTTTGGTAATTCAAACAGCAGACAGCACCTGTAACCTTTTCTTTGGGCATCTCAGTTCCTTTCTCAGGAAAAGAAGTGCCTGGTTTACATGAAGCAAAAAGAGTTGAAATTAATCTGGTATTAAAAACAATGCCAGGTATTTAAAGAAACAATTCCGTGCTCATTTCACATTTGCTCTAGTCTGGAAATATTTAAGCAATGATTGAAATCTGGTTGTTTTCACATCCCATGGTTACATTTATAATTTATTTAGCTACTTGAGGAGTTCCAGAAGATAAATCCCTTAAACCTGCAGCCAGATGTCCTTCCCCAGGCATGTCCAGGCTGGGTTATCATGGTACGATTTTGGAATCATTGCTTTTGTAGACACCAAGAAGAACACTGTGAGAATACCCAGCTGTTTTTGTCCTTCAAAAATTTATCTTAGCAGCAACAATGTAAGTTTTTAGTACATGGTTTGTTCTCTGTTCTTTATTAAGTTATCTTTCATCTACATCCCCGTGACAATTTGTCACCCCTGTACACCCTAGATGGGTGTGTGAGGCACGATAATGATTCCCTGTCATTCTTCCAGGGCAATTTTATTTCTTCCCCTTGCTCTTTATCCAGAAAAGGTCTCCCACAGAGCTCCAGTCAGTTTTAAAGTTTCTGACTGTCCCCCTAGAAATAGGACTGGTCCTTGAGATTTGTGTTTGTTCCATGAGATCCTGGCTACTTTGGGAGGCAAAAAAAGATGTGAAAATGAATAACTTTGCAATGAAGTGAGATTTGACTCACCCAATTTTAGGCATTTACAGTGTGGATGTCCCACCTGTGTAGATTAATGAATGGATGCCACGTTTAGAAAGGAATGTGCCTTTCTGGGATGCAATTCCTGTCATTGCAAAGCAGCTGCCTGCACTTGTCAGGTGAATCATGACCTAGAAATGTCTGCTTCTGTCTTGACTTTAGAAGGAGTCCGAGATACCAACTCAAACACAGGCATCAATCTCTGTTTGTTCAGATAATGAGGCTCCCAGTGTCACAAGATCAAATCAATTTTTAAAGTGCGCCCTGCAGACTGCTCACCTGTCAAGGTGATCTCCTGTTTCTTCCAATCTTTATGGAAGGAAAAGAACTTCTCACTTTTAACATTATGACTCAAGTTGATGATATTTAAAAGTCTGATTTCTGTAAAAGATCTCATTGGAACCTTAACGGCCACTTCACACCTCATTTATACAGCAGCACTTCCAAACAACCTCATTTTCATCTTCTTCCCCAGCTCAGGGTTTCAGCAGAGAAGTGTCACCTGCTGAAAATCTTGAGTTGCTTTCAGTCTTGGTCTTCTGTGCAGATTTGGTCACAGCCAATTTTGCTCATTTTGGGAATTCAGACAAACTTGAACAACCATGATCAGCTTGCCAAGCCCCTCCAAAGGGACACTGTAAGGTCCTGCAGCTCCTCTTCCAGATTTTTATTGCAACACATAAAACAATTCAAAGGTTTGAAGTACAACGTCTGGCACCTTATTTTTGAAGAAGGAATCCTTCAGTGTACCCACATCTCTTGCACAAAACTGACATCTTTTCTCTGGCAGAACAAGTGGCATCATTTGTTTTCACCTTCCAGAGAGGTTTTAGAGGATTAATGTCAATGATCTGCTGCTGAGACATTTCCTGTGTTCCAAAAAGCACAGATCCTGCTGATTTCTTTGTGAACATCTCTCTGGAATCTGGACTCTCTGGGATGCTCCAGCAATCATTGCATGACTCAATGAACAAGAGGTGTTCAATTCCCAAAGCCACTGGCCAGGGCTGCACATGAGAGACCCAAGAGGGATGAGAGGAACTGTGCTGACAACACTGGGGAAAAGCAGCTGTGTTGCCCTGCTATGAAACAAAGGAACAAAAATTTAAGATGGCTGTTACTCCAATGTGGATTAATAAATTCAGGATGGGATAAGCCAGCATTGAAATGTGTTGGTACTTTAAAAAATCCAAACCCCTATGACTGTTTAAGACTGAATATTGCTGGTAAGATTCACTTTATATGACTTAGATAACTAAAAGTTAACTCCCCAAACTCAAACCAGCGCTGCTCAACTTTCTCTTTCATCTTTGGAGAAGAACACTCAACCCTCCTAGCAGAGATACCTAAAGCAGGAGAGATCAATCAGGCTCTGGAAATGCCAATTTCCTTCCACTGACTACAGAAGGAGTCGGGGTGATCCTTTAACACAATGTAGGGATCACAGGCCATTTTCACTACTCGTGCAGCAAAGTCCTTTGTGTAGGAATGAGGTAACATTCCTGCTGTCCTTCTTCCATCTGCAATTCATCAGAGAAGTTCAGACATTAACATCCAAGGGGCAAAATCACTGTAAAGAGTAGAGATCTTCATTGTTTCCTGGAACAACAAAGCCAGCCCCTCACAGTCTAAGAACCCAAAGCTTGACATAGTTTGATAGGAGCAACTTGGCTCATCTGATTTCCACCGCTTCTTTTCTAGCTTGAAAGCTTGTGCTTTAAGTGTCCAAGTATTTTCTGGGCAGGCCATAAAGTTTTCACGGAATTCCTGACTTTTCAGCCTTTTGTGGTTAGGCTTGTGCTTCACTGCCTTGTTACTTAGAGTTTGGGAGGAGTGGTGCTTTTCCTTTGACAAGGGTTATTTTTGGTGTTGAATTAGTCTGTTAAAGAGATTCTTGCTCCAGAATAATGATCATAAAGAAATCCCTCCTGCAGTGGGCACCACACAACACCACAGGCCTCCATGCTTGGATCCTTGGCCTAGCACAGGATTGCTCTTCTGTTGGCTCATCAAGCTTCCAGAGGAATGTCTTGTTAATGAAAGCCCAGGGTAGAGGAGCACTGTGATGAAAATGTGTCTAATCCTTGATCCTTTCCTCTTTAAAGGGTTGAATTCTTCCTCACCAGGGATTTTGTCAAGCTTTTTACTTTTCCATGAGCTAGGCTGCTGTGAGCTCCCCTGATGCTGGGTAGATCCCACCTGGCAGAGCCAAGCTCTTCTCAAAAAGCAGGTGGTTTTTAAAAATAAGTTAACCCAGGTGCAGGGGCAGGTTTGCTATGAGGAGAAGCTCCTCAGGACAAGGTGCAGGTGTGCTGTGAGAAAGGAGGGATTCCTACATGGAGAGAATTGGCAATGAGGAGCTGAGGGGCAGTGGTGGAGCTGACTGCAGAAATCTGCTGGGAGGATGTAGTGTCTGACAGAACTAAGACACGGTGACTGACACAACCAAGGGCATCCCACTCTTATGCTGGACTCCTGATGCTTCTAAAAGTCCCTCAAGTGTCCAGAATAAAATCTAAAAGGAGGCAGAGATGGAAGAACAGTGATAAAACATTTGTCCTTATCTCCCTTGAGTTCACAGTGTTCATCAAACCTCCTCCAGCCTCTGGCTGGGACTGAATTTTGCTAAGGATTGTGCATGCAATTTTCAAAATATGTTTGGCATTTTTTGTACAAGATATTCCTTTTAAGGAATTCTGCAGCCTTTCCCGCCTGAGTACTGCATATTTACTTACCCACCAATTCGGAGTGGGGAGAGAAGTCGAGAGAGGGATTAATCCCACTTAACCTTCTCTCCCTTAAAGTGTCTGGTCTGACTTCTCTGCATCTGCTTCCTCTACCGTCGGCGGAAGGAGATGTGCGTCTTTGGAGAGGAATTCCACACCACTTCTCTGGGTCTAACTTTCAGAAGCTTTAACTCAGTTGAAAAACATACTATTTACCTGAGTAAAGGCAACTTGAGAAGGTAAAAATTGCAAAACCATGCACTACCTAACTTCCTGAAATACTGTTGAGGGACAGGAACATTTCTGTTGGAAGCCTGTGTTGGCAGCTGGATCCTTTTTCTTGGAGCTGGGATTTAAACTGCAGCATCAGATTTTCCTGGCTATTTTCTGATTACTGTTTTCTTGCTTTCAGAAAAGCCAGGTTGGTTATGAAGTAAAATCAATGTGTTTGACTAAATTAGCGAGTTACCATGGTGCTCCAGGAACAGGGTGGGATTCTTGGAGCTGTCTTGTGAAGGGCCAGGAGTTGGACTTTGATGATCCTTGTGGGTCCCTCCCAGCTCAGGATATTCTGTGATTCTATGATTCTAAAGCTTCTTTAACTCAGAAAAGTCAAAGCTGGGTGCAGTGAGACAGGAGTGGATGTGGCACTTGAGGACAAGGTTTAAGGGTGAACATGGTACTGGGTTGATGTTTGGACTTGATGATCGTAGAGGTCTTTTCCAAACAGCTTCCAAGGATTATTGCAGGGCTGCAGTCATTTGCATCTCATCCTGATCACTTCAAAAAAGAGCCCCTTCCAAATTCAGCTGTGGCTTGGAGTCACAGACCCTCTGTGGATGATCCTTCTCCTTGGGAACACATCCACCCAAAAAACAGATTGTTGATAACGTTAAATGCACAAACTCAAATCCCAGACGTGGGAAGCTGAACACCACTTTGCCTGGCCAAAGAAACCTGGTGGGTGAACAAGAAGCAGCAGTTTGGACAGCACAGACTCATCCAGGAGCTCGGTGGGGTGGCAGAAAGCCGTGACTCAAACACACACTCACGTCCCTCATTGAACGGTTTTTACATTTCTTTAAACTTTAAACGTCGGGGTTTCAACCAAGTTTTCATGCTTTTTATTAAGGCAAAAGTCCGTGCTTGTGAAATTGTGAACTTGATGTGTTATTTTGTATCTGTTCAAAAAAAAAGAAAAATGTATTTAAAGCTAAAGAGCCGTTATTGTGCGGGGTTTTCTCTCAAACTGGTGCATACACTTTACATCAGGGACCTACTATACATAACAAAAGTCAGTGCTACAGTTACTGTAAAACCAGATACACACCTTTTACTGTAATTATAACTTTTAAAACCTTGCACTGTAATGGTTGCTATTAAAAAAAAAAAAAACTAAAAAAAAAACCTCTTGTCAGAACTGATTTTGTATCTTTGATTATATCTGAAATTTTAGCATTTTTGTATACTTGCCACGTCAGCCACAGCATCCTCCATGGTTGATTTCCAGGTTCCGTTTCCTTTCGGCCTAAGCCAACACATGCATTGCTCCGTGTGGATGGGCAGGGTATGGCCGTGGGGGAGCCGCGTAGGTCCGCACCCCACTCTTGTTCAGAGCTGAGTAGAAGGAAAAGCAAAGACCCCAAAGCATTGGGATGGTTTCAGATCCCGTTCCGAGTTCCAGCTGCCCCAACAGAACGCAGCAAGCGATTCCCGAGTCATTCCTTTATCCTGGCATTGCTCCGGCTGCGGTGGCCGTCCAGCTCCATCCCACGGCAATGCATCGCGAGTAGGTAGGAAATCCAAACCAACGAGATAACTTTGCAATCACTGAGTTTATCGATTATTTTTTTTCCTTTTTTTTACCTCCCCCTTTTGAACATTTTTTTGAACTAAGATGTATTTGGAATCACAGCATGGTGTTGCAATTCTTTCTATTTTTAAATACTGATACATTCTGTGTGTAAAGTCTTGTTTCTTAGCTAAGAGAATCTTAAATGTGGAGCTGAGTTCGAACCATTTTTTTTCCTTGTTGTACTGTGATTTGGGAATTATTTTGATATAATCCTTTAATTTGGTAGAAGATTTCCCACGCCTTCTCCCTCCTTCCTATCACCATTTCATGTTTTTTACAAAACTGAAAAAAACAAACAAACAAAGGAACAAATAATCTTTTTTTCTCTATTTAGGCTGTGTAATGTTGTGTTGTCCAGATTCTGTATAAAAATATGTATATGATGTATCTGATATTTGGCAGTGAACGGCTGCAACTTTAACCAATATAATTAACAAAGAAATGCATAATGTTGGTGTTTTAAAAAGTAAAAAAAAAAAAAAAACCTAGTTAAGATGTTTGTGTAAACTTGCATGGTTTAAAATGTACTTAGTGCATTGAGAAATGTTGTTAGGGTCCTAAGTGAAAGGCTGGTTTACTTTTTGATTCTAATGGTGATTGGTTTGTTGATCAGAATATCCCCTATACTGTATGTCTTAGTTTATTTAGCATATTGGTTTCTTTTCTTTCCTCCAGACCTAGCATATTGTATCTATCTCTGTGTGATACTGTTCCTTAAAACCAGGTTGTGGAAACTGCGTTTCGTCCGGCCAAAACGATGTTTCGCATCACGCTCGTGGTTCAGTTGCGTTCCATTTGATTTGCTGTGAAGTCCAGGTTTGACTTTCCCTTGGGATCTTGCGGCACGGAGATGCTCCAGGCCGAGCTGCGGGTGCCGCTGGGGCCAGAAGGATCCGAGGGTGCAGCTCCAGTGGGACACCAGCACCAGGCATGGAGGTCTCTGACCATGGAGGGGTTTGAGGGCAGGATTTGGTCCATCCTTAACCAGCAAAGGCTGGGTTTTTCCTCTCAGCAGCATGTGTTTTATCAGGATCACAGCAGGCATCCCCTGGGCTTTCTCCCAGCTCTCTAATGGATGAATCTGGCTTTTGTGGCAGCTGTTCCACACTGCTGAAGTCACAGGGTACCGGCAGCAGCGGACTGTGGATGACCAGCCCTTGCCACCATGAGAAACACAACAAACCTTCAGCACTCGCAATAAGCTCCATGTTCCCTTCCAGAAGCACAAATTCCATGTTCCAGAGGAGCTGGCTCTGCGTCCTGCAGAGCTGATGGATATTGTGAGAGTTAGGACCAAACATCCAAGAGACGACCACGCGGGCAATGGTCATGGTTCATTTTCACATCTCCTGCCCCTACCACACCTCTTCCCAGTTCTCTCCAAGCTTTGTTACTGCTGAACCACCAGAGTGGGGACATTTCCAAGCCTCCAGCAGGAACCATCAAAATTTGCTGGGTTTATTGACCATTAATGGCTCGTGGGACTGCCCTCCCTGTGCTGGCCAATGCCAACGCGCACGTTCTTGTCTCTCAATGCCTCAAAAATCTCTGGTGGCCTTTTCCAAGAATAAGACAGAGCTAGACTTGGATATATACAGCTATCCAACTTTTTCAAGTCCTTCATCCCAGAGGATCTCCAAGGGCTTTTCCAGCATAACACGATCTTACTCGTGCAGCCTGTAAAGTGGCAGAGCACTGTTAGCGACCTGCAGCCACCTCTGGGGTGACCTCGCCAGCTCATGGCCACTCTATGCAACAGTCTGGTGCAAGAGGTGTGGATCACACCCTTGGGGGGACTTGACAAAGGTATAACATGCACAGATCCCAGCTAAACCCATGCTGAGACCAGAGAGGACAGATTGATTCATTTAATTTTCATTTTCTGGGCAGTCCCCCTCTTCTTTTCTGTCCTCACACCACAAGCGGCTCAAGTAACCTAAACTTTTCCAGTTTGCTTTCATCAGCTTTTTCCTTCCTGAAAGCTTTTTAAATATTCTTTTCACACAGGAGGATAGGGAACAAATCTTTCCTTCTCAGCTCCAGAAATAGAACAACTCCATACCTCTCTCTTTGCTTACCTTCCTTCTAGTCATTGACCAATTAACTTCCAGTCTTCCCTGATCTCCACCACATCTTTTAAACGACAGCTGCACTCTGATTTTGCTGCTTGATGTTCTAACTGGTTTTAATTCGGACAGAAATAAACAGCTTGGCATTAGGCACTGGCAGGAATCCTTGCTTGGCATGCAGATATAGGCACTGTCCCGTGGCCAAATCCTACAGCTCAATGGATGCCGGCTTTTGGCCTTGCTGCTGACTGCAAATCCTGTGATTTGTTGCAGGATTGGCCGCATCTCTGAAAAGCTGCTCGTGGCGCTTGTCTCCCCAGCTTGGTAAGCTTTGTTCTTCCTTTGTTCCAGGTCCAGAGTTACTCCAGTCAAACAGTGGAAATGTCCCAGCACTGGCTCTCTGGCGAGAGGAGGAGATCTCCTGGTTGATGTTTCGTGGTGTGCTGCTTGGTGGATCCTTCTCTCCAAAAGGGTTTCAGTTGATCCCGAGTCTGAGGTCTTTATGTAGAAAAGCTGGTGCTGGAATCAAGCTTTGCTTTCAAAGGCTGTGAGCTCAGCTGCTTCAGACCCCTCAGGGTTGTGGAGCATTCTCAGATGGAGAACATCAGCACTCAATCCCTTACAAGAGTTTTTCCCATCAGTTTTGTTTCTGCAAATCCCTCTGGTCTTTCCATCTGGTCTTCTGTATCTCCAACACATCTGGGAGAAGGTGCTGTGCCCTGATAGGAAAAAGTTTATTCCTGAGAGGGGCCATCTGAATTTATGGACCTGTAGTGTCCCCTTGCCCTTGATCCATCTGCCTTTTCATGGCCCCACAGATATCAAGAGGATTTGGCTTTTAGAGCACCCTCCTGTAGAGTCAGTCTCCAAAGGTCCCTCCTCCTTCCCTGTCCCAAGGCCAGCATGAAAATGTTTCCATTTGATTAATTAACCATAGACCTGATATAAATTACCAGAATCCCACAGAAATAACTCATGGCACAGCTCTCCACCAGCTGTTCATCTTCTAGTTGCCCACCAAGCTTTGGTTTGCTAAACAGGGACATGCTCTGCGATAAGATAAAAATCCTCTTAAAAAATATTACCCTGGATTACAAGCTGGGCGCAGTGCTTTGCTCACCCTCACTAGCAACACATCAGAACAATCTCTCTGTATAGACAGACTTTCCCCTTCCTGCCCTCAGAAGAACAGATCCCATGACCAGCTTTAATTTCCATCCTTGAAACCAAATAAAATAAAATAAAATAAAAACCCCCTCAAGCCCTAAACCCTGAAAATATTCAGCAAAGTCAAGGTGAGGCGGGGATTTTGCAGGCCACGGCTGTGGATTTATGCTGGACTTTCCATGACTGTTTTATTTCCAACGCAATAAAGAATAACCAACTTATTGTAGCAAACCTTGTGCCAGGTGCTATCTCCCAAAACCTTCTGCATGGGACAGTCTCCCTGTTTTTTCTCCGCCTTGCAGCACTTTGAGGAATGTTGGAAGGGAAAACACCCCCTCTGCAGATTGCAAATGGGGAAAACCATGTGGCTTTTATTTCCTTTTCTTTCTCTTTACTTTTTTCTTCCTTTTCTCTATCTTAATCCTTTTCTTTATCTTTCTTTCTTTCTTTTTTCTTTCTTTCTCTTTTTCTCTCTTTCTCTCTTTCTCTCTCTCTTTTTCTTTCTTTCCTTCTTCCTCTCATTCTCTTTTTCTTTCTTTCTTTTTCTCTTTCTTTCTTTTTTCTCTCTCTCATTCTCTCTTCCTCTGTCTCTTTCTCTCTCTCCTTTATCTCTCATTTTGCTTGATTTCTCTTTTCTTCTTTCTTTTCTTTTTCTTCTGCTTTATTTTTAAAAATATCTTCCTCCATCTTGCTCTCTCAACCTTCCTTCCTTCCTTCCTTCCTTCCTTCCTTTCCTTCCTTCCTTCCTTCCTTCCTTCCTTCCTTCCTTCCTTCCTTCCTTCCTTCCTTCCTTTCCTTCCTTCCTTTCCTTCCTTTCCTTCCTTTCCTTCCTTCCTTCCTTCCTTCCTTCCTTCCTTCCTTCCTTCCTTCCTTCCTTCCTTCCTTCCTTCCTTCCTTCCTTCCTTCCTTCCTTCCTTCCTTCCTTCCTTCCTTCCTTCCTTCCTTCCTTCCTTTCCTTCCTTCCTTTCCTTCCTTTCCTTCCTTCCTTTCCTTCCTTCCTTTCCTTCCTTCCTTCCTTTCCTTCCTTTCCTTCCTTCCTTCCTTCCTTCCTTCCTTCCTTCCTTCCTTCCTTCCTTCCTTCCTTCCTTCCTTCCTTCCTTCCTTCCTTCCTTCCTTCCTTCCTTCCTTCCTTCCTTCCGAATTCCTTCCGAATTCCTTCCGAATTCCTTCCTTCCTTCCGAATTCCTTCCTTCCGAATTCCTTCCTTCCTTCCGAATTCCTTCCTTCTGAATTCCTTCCTTCCAAATTCCTTCCTTCCGAATTCCTTCCTTCCTTCCTTCCGAATTCCTTCCTTCCTCCTCTTTATTTCTTGTGAGATGAGGAGCTTCCACTGGCAGCCACTGGAATCTGTGAAAGAAAATCCCTCTGGTCTTTCCATCATAGTTCCAAAGCTCGCTTGAGAGGTGCTTGTGAAGAGCCCACAGATGTCCCTTTGGAGCAGCCTTTTGGAAATGCTTTTCTTCATGTCCCCCCTCCACACCTGACATCCCAAATCTCCTGCAATCTCTCTTCCACTGGTCTTATGCCCAGTGTACTTTTTTGACCTTGAACAAGCCAAATCCTGAAATTCAACAGGAAAATGAACGTTGACCTGTTGTCCCAGGACCTCCTTTGGTGTCTGTCCCACCTTCCAGCAGACAGACACGTGTCTTCTTCTCCAGAGAGGAAAGCTCCCTGGAGCAGCAGGCTGGCATCCTGGATCCCTGGATCCTTGTTGTGGCTTTTCCTCACCCTTTCTCGGTCCTTTCTCTCTGTGTGACTCCATTTGCCCACCCAGGTTCAATATCTACCTCACAGGGCTGTTGTGAGACCCTTGTCTGGGAGGTGGGGTAGGAAAACCCACCATTCATGGATCAGCTCATCAGTGTTCCCGAACTCTGTCTTGACACATCCATGTTGGCAAAAATCAGGAGTTTTACTCATTCCTTTCATCTGATGCCAAAATTTGGGGCATTTATATCGACATCCCACAGGCTGGTGTGAGATGTGGAAGAGATCAGAGACAGGAATTTCTGCTCTTATTCCTGAAGTACCTGAAATTTCCAACACAACTGAGGACAAAGGAGTTTTGTCCCACTGTCCCAGGCCACCACCAACCACCTAATCACCTTTTCCAAAGCAAACTCAGCCTTTGGATTGCAAAACTCACTGAGGAATGGTGCAAGTGCACATTTAGTCTGCGTAAGAGACGCCAGTGCTTTCTGTGCCACAGTCCAGACTGTCCTACAGCACCGCAGGAAATGTTTCCTGGTTGCTATTTGAAAGGATGTGCAGGGAAAAGTAATTTTAAAATCATTTCTTGGCTTCGACAGGAGTTTAGCACCCTCAGCCAGCCTCTCTTTGACTGTACACACTTCAGTCAATGGATTTGGGCTCCAGCAGACAGGATTTAGGACATGTATCCCATGGCACTGAAGAGGAAAACTTCATCACCATCTTAGCCTACCCCATAGTCAGCAAAGAATGCTATTATATCCCAAGTTTTATCTTAATCATGCTTAGCAGGATGAAAATCATTCTGTTCAAGTGCAGGAATTTCTGCTCGGAATTTCTGCTACTTCCTTCAAGAGCTCCACTGAGGTGGACTTTTGAAAGCTGTAAGAAAATTGGATTAGGGAACAAAAGGGTAAAAATTTAAAGAAGAAAGAGCAAAATGCCCTCTCAGGGGTGGAAAAGGAGCCCACAAAAGACCCTTCTTGTGCACCATGTGAATTTGGTTCAGGGAAAACAGCAGGAAAAATTACTTCCTTTCAGCCACCCTGGCACATGGAAATTCTTGGAGCAGCTTCGAGTGGGTCCCTCCTGCCAGAAAATAGTGCTCAGAGAACTTCTGCTTTGTTTGCCTTTGAAAACCGAGTCACAAGCTCAAAAATAGAGAAAGGGAGAGCTTTAGCTAAGGTGAACCAAGTCTTCTGCACAGGGGAGTTGGATAGGAAAGAACTGTTCCCTCCCTTAAGAATTTCTCCGAATTTATTTTTCCAGCCCACATGGAAACCTCAAGGCTAAGAGCAAACATGAAACAAAAATATGCAAAACAATGCATATGCCAACAAAAACAGTTTGGGTATCATGGATGGAGATTGTTTTGATCTTTTCCTGTTTGCATCCTCTTTTTTTTTTTTTAATATATATAAATTATCCTGCATTTTGAAACAAAAGCTTTTCTGAAATGAAAACAAACTGAAAGAAAATGTCAAAGAAGACCACCAAGAGCTTCAAATCACATCATTAGTTTCCCAACAGATATGATATTTTCCAACAGAAAACGGCCCGAAGTTGGCATTTCCCAAAAAGTTTTAACTGTGACGCACTGGCTTTTTGTGGAGGGAGAGAAAACAATTTTCCTTCCCAAACCTTGACCCTCTATCACATCTTTACAGGGCTCTCTTTACAATGCGATTCCCTTTGATATGGGAGTGTGCAGCAACATTCAGAGCCCTGCAAACAGCGGGGGCCACAAGATCCTTCCTCACAGGATGGGAACAGCCAGGTTTCCAAGAGGATTTAATCCCCATCAGACTGTGGAGCACCAAGAACAGCACAGGCAACACCTCCTCACGTCCTGCCTGCCCTTCAACCCAGCCAGGATGGAGCTGTCCTTCATTTCTGAGGTGGTGGAGTCTTCTACTGCCTTCAAACCAAGCAAGCAAAGAAAATCCACCCTTTGCTTTGTGTGGTTTCACTGGCCGGCAGCAAAACAGCCCAAGCCTTGAGAAGGTTCATCCAGAGGTTGGCAGGAAGGTTCTCTTTAATTCTGTTTTAACAATACCATGTTTCTTTTCCCCTTCTGAGTGAAACTTGAAGAGTTCCTGGAATGCCGAAATTTGGAAGAACTCACCGTTATCCATCAGGGAAGGCCATTCTCCCACACCCAGCCCCCAGCAGGACCCTGCCCATTGCCCAGAATGATAAGCACATGGTAGAGATCAGAGGGACCACGACAGCCCCTGGCTGCAGTGACAAAGACAAAAAGCACACTTGAGATTAAAGCACACCTCCAAGCCTGCTCCATGATCCTGATAAAACCTGCTGCCCAGGAGGGAATTCCTCACTGCCTCTCCTCCAAGGTCCCAAGCCCACACTCACACTTCCCCCTCTGCCCCTCTCGCTCTGTGATTCCTCATCTCGATGTCACCGCCTCTCCCAGGCCAGGCTTACTCCAGGATATTCTACGGAGCTCAGCTCTTGCTTCACCACCAGCGAGGAAGGAGTCTCTGCAGAAGGTTCCTGTGCGCCAAGGGGGGATTTTCCTGGGATCATGAACACCCCTGGGGGCTGCAGGGGAGCCCAAAATGCTTGGTGTCATCAGGGCTGATCTCCAAGCCTGCATTCCCCTTTGGAAAAGAAGCTTATCCTGGCCAAAGCTGTTTTCTTACACCTGGCCTGGAGCTGTGCATCAGATCTGGGCTTGTGCACTTGCCTCTTCCTTGTCCCATTTGTGCGCTTTGGTTTCTGAGCTGTTTTCCTTTTTTTGCACTGTCAGGAGTTTCTTTACCCGTGTTTAATTGTCGTCAGCTGCAAAATGTTTGTTAAGCCTCTCCACCAAGCTCTTTAAATGAACGTCAGTGGCTGTCTTCCCTTGGACAATAATGAATGTATATATCGTAAGTGCAGACTATACAGAAAAGTGGCTAAGTCAAGGATCAGAGGGTTTTGTAAAGCCTGTTTATTTTTTTAAATAAGTTTGAGCATTTATATTTTACCACCATTTACGTGGTTTTGGGGAACCCAGATTGTGTCAAGATCTCATGCCAAAACAAGCCAAAAGTTGTTTGATTTCAACCTTTTCTTCCATGAACCATATTTTAAATGATACTTTGTCATTTTAAGTGTTTTATTGAAACATGTACTGATGAAAAAAAGAAAAAAAAAAACGAACAATGTCATCTTGACAAAAGATTTATACATGAATCAGAAAGTATTTATTTCAATTTTGTACCTTTCCATTTTAATACATTATAATGTATTGACTCAACTGAGATAATATAAACAGTTCATTTTAATAACATGTTTGCAGTGTGCTGTGTCTTCTTATTCTTTCCTTTCTACTTCACATTGAACACAGAGATTACAAAACCAAAAGAAATATTTTAGATCCTGGCAATCCTGAGGCTTTTTTAGACCAGAACATGAGTGGCTCTTGAGCAGAAGCCTCCAGGAGAACCAAATGGGCACTGGGTCAGACCATGGGATGAGGTCTCCTGAGAGAGCAGAGGGTAAGAATGGTCCAGGGTTAGAGTAACCCACATGCAGCTGGAAATCCAATTGCCTGCTGCTGGCTCTGGGTGATGTGACCCCCTGTGGAGTCCCCGGGCAGGGAATGGCACCACCATCACCCCACGTGTCCCGTTTCCATCCTCTGGCAGAGGTGTGGTCCCTGCATTGAGACCCCAGGCGGGCCACTCCCACAGGGACTGAGTGTCTGACACCTGTCCTGGCCCTCCTCATCCCCACTTACTCAATCCCTAAGTAAGGATTAACTCCCTCCTCCCCCAAATTCAACGCCTATTCCCGATTTTCTTCATTCACCTCCTTTGTCCCCTGCTGCTCCTCCAGCCCCTGCCCAGGGAGATGCATAAATCCCTCACACACACAGGCGGCCACATCTCTGCTGCTGCCCAGGAGCTGTGCTTTGGCTTCTCTGCTTTGTCCTTTGTTGGGGCAATCCCAGACATCAGCACAGACTGGGAGAGGAACTCGCTGAGGGCAGCCCTGGCAGAAGGATTTGGGGCTGCTGGTGAGAGCTAGACATGACCCATCCCTGAAACCCCCATGTCCTGGGACAGCAGGGGAGGCAGGGGGATTCTGCCCCTCTGCGCAGCTCAGGTGAGACCCCACCTGCAGAGCTGCCTCCAGATCTTGGATCCAACAGCAGAAGGACGTGGAGCTGCCGGAGGAGGACAGAGGAGGACACAAAGCTGCTCTGAGGGCTGGAGCCCCTCTGCTCTGGAGCCAGGCTTGGAGATCTGGGGGTGTTCACCTGGAGAAGAGAAGGATCCAGAGACACTCCACAGTGGTAATTAAAGGGAGCTTGTAAAAAAGAGGAAGAACAACTTATTACACAGACAGATGGGGATTGGACAAGAAGGAATGGGTGTAAACTAAAAGAGGAGAGATTTAGATTCAATGGGATATTGGGAAGGAATTCCTGGCTGTGAGGGTGGGAAGGCCCTGGCCCAGGGTGCCCAGAGAAGCTGTGGCTGCCCCTGGATCCCTGGAAGTGTCCAAGGCCAGGTTGGATGGGGCTTGGAGCACCTGGGATAGTGGGAGGTGTCCCTGCCCCATAGCAGGAGGGTGGAACTGGATAATCTTTGGAGTTCCTTCCAATCCAAACCATTCCATGATTCTCTGATCCAGTTTTCTGGCCTTAGTTTGTGTCTCCAGTTCAGTCCCTCTCCCAACCCACTTCTGAACCAAAATATACATTTGATGACAGCTGACCCCTCAATCCATCACTCCACAGGGAAAACCCAAGTACTAAGCAGTCTGTGCCAGCAGTCCTCCCTCAAACATGGGTCTGCTGTGCCATGGTAATTCTTGTCCACGGGCACCCAGGACATGCTGCTCATGAGGACAGAAACCTGCTCGCGAGGGCTCTCTGTTGGTGCTGGAGGTTGGTATCATGTGGACAGCAAATCCTTTTGTGACCACGAGGGAAATGCTGATTCCTTCCTGGGATCTCAGGCACCTCTGGCCAGGTTCATGCTCCCAAACTCCAGAGGAGTGGGGGGTCACATCCAAACCACCTATTGGGAATAGTCTGTTCCAACTCCCAAGACAAGTCCAAGGATCATTTGGGACGTTTCCAGCTGACCTGGTCCAAAACTGTGCTCAGGAGTGTGCTTGGAAACCAGCACTTGTTTAATTTACTGCTATAGATATAAGCAGTGAGGACCAAAGCACACAACAAGGGAGGGGGGACACTCATTGTACAGCCCCACTGAGTGCTGATTGCTGGTGGCAGCTTTTGGATATTATCAGGAAAAACAGATCATATTCTCCATGACTGAAGTGTAAAGCTGTTCCCCTCAAGAAACCGCTGTTCTCTTCACTCCGGAGGGGGTTTTTGTGGCAGTGGAAATATGGACCTGAAATTTCTCCACCTCTGCATCTCAAAGCAGGATGAATGCTCAGGAAAGTTCCTCATCGTATTTGCCAGTTTGGTACCGGTTCTGTTGTAAAAATACCTGATCCTGGGAGGTGATGGGGAAAGAGGATTTGTGGTACAGTGATGGCCCAAAATCTTGGCAATTTTCTCCAACAGTTATCAGCTTCATCTTCAAAAACTCCCTAAAAGACAAAGATTGTAACATTTTGTACCACATCTCTCCCAGTCTGCTGCAGGAAGGAGCCCACAGCTCTGAAGGTCCAGCATTTCATTGCACATCAAGGAATACAGAGTAGGAAAGGAGGTGTCCCATACACAACAAGAGTGCAAACTAAACATCCTTGTGCTTCCAGATGCTCTGGACTGGATCTGGAATTCAGGATACTGCCAGAGTTCGACTGGAAGGCAGGTCTGGGAAATATTGAGTGGGGAAGGAAGGAGAAAGGGGTGGGAAGCTGTGCAGCCTCATTGTCACACCTGAGGGACATCAGAGATGAGAGTTCATGGTTATGGAGAGGCATCTGGAAGAAAACCAGGTGAGTGTGGGCACTCCCTGCACACGGTGTCCTTTATTCTGGCCTGACTTTCCCTCTCGGGGGATGTCACAACAAACCCCTGCAGCACTGCAGGCTGGGGCAGAGTGGTTGGAAAGCTGGAAAAGGACCTGGGGGTGCTGGTGACATGAGCCAGGTGTGCCCAGGTGGGCAAGAGGCTGGGTTGTCCCAGCTCTGGGGTGGCAGCACCTGTGCTGGGGCACCTCCAGTGCTGGGGCACCTCCAGTGCTGGGGGCAGCTCTGGGACCCTCCCAACAAGGAAAACATTGAGGGGCAGGAGTGTGTCCAGGGAAGGGAATGGAGCTGGGGAAGGATCTGGAGCACCAGGAGCGGCTGAGGGATCAGCCCTGAGATGAAAAATTCTTAGCTCTCCATGCCCTTGACTCCCCAGATGTGTCAGGAGCAGTGAGATTCCTGCACTTTTCCATATAAAATGGCAAGTTTGGGCCACAAATCTCAGGCAAATGCTTTTGCAATGGGGTCTTTGAGGCTGGGACATGGAGGAAAAGGGAGAGAAGAGTAGGATATAGGGATGAGGCTGCAGAGATCCTGGGATAGTGGGAGAAGCTGAGAAGAAACCTAAGGAAAGACAGAAAGGGAGAGGAACTCCTTAAGGGTGGGAAGGGAGACAGAAATAAATACCAACGGAAGAATTCCAAGGAATTTTAACCCGCACCAGGGCCAGAGCAGAATAGCAATCCTGGAAAAACCATCCTTCACCTATTAGGGTGGAGAAAAACAAGTGAAGAAATTACTTTACACAGCAATTACTTCTCTCCTGCTAACACCCATCCCAGGACAACCTTTTGACAAATCAGGCTCCCTGTTCCCTTTCATCAATCTGCCAGCTTCCATTTTAGCACTTTCCCTAATAATCTTCCCTGGTTTGCTGCTAACAAACAACTTCTGGAGAGGACAACTGCAGCTCAGTCCACAACCTGGCTGCTTTTTGTGCTGCTCCCCACCTGCCAGAGAAGCGATCTCCTGCCATGTTACAGCACAAGGTAGGTAGCGGCTGCCTCCACCTAGACCAGATATTCAGTGGGAATTTCCTGGAGACTTTCCCAGTCTTGGGTTTTGTAGGAAAGACCACGGAGAGGGTCAGCATGGCCACACCCAAGCTGCATGCTGGGACTAGAAAACAAATGAGTAAAACCAAAGAAATGGGTTGAAAACCAAAGAAATGGGTTGAAAAGGAGCGTGGGGTGACACAACAGGAGCAGCTTTTTCCTGGTAGGATAAGTGGACACTGGGGAGGTTCTGAGGATGGGAGCTGAGCATTCCCAAGTGGAGGAAGAAGGGGTTGGATATAATTCAGCAGGGCCGGTGCACGTGGCATTGTCCTGCCCTGTGGCAGCACCCGCTTCCCGAGGGCCACTGAGAAGGGGGACACTGCTCCAGGGCTTGTTAGGGGTACCCCTCAATAGATTAAACTGATTAAACTACAACTTAACAAATCCCCTGACCACGTGTGCACATGCATTTCACCTGTTTGTGAATCTCTCTCTCTCTCCCTAGAACAAGCTGGGACCTGAGCACTGCAGTAGAGTGGAGATCTTCTTCCCAAGCCGAGCACTCTCCAAAGTGCTCCAGAGAACCTTAAGCAAACAATGGTATTTACAAGCACTGGTAGTGCTGCTGCTGCCTTCGACTGTGGATTTGGAAGTGTCTGTGGGATAAGTGTGCCACGATAAATTCCCTGGCTCATTGACTCCACGATGGGTGAGCAAAGGAAAGCTCCAGCCCAGCTCCTGCTTTACAGGGAACAATTCCTTCCCAATATCCCACCTAACCCTGCCCTCTGGCAGTGGGAACCCATTCCCCCACATCCTGTCCCTCCATCCCTTGTCCCAAGTCTCTCTCCAGCTTCTTGGAGCCCCTTTAGGCACTGGAAGGAGCTCTAAGGTCTCCCTGAGGTTTCTCTTCTCCAGCATGAACAATCCCAGCTCTCTCAGCATCATTCCTTGGTGCTTGTGCTATCTTGGGCTTCATGGGGGAATCCTGTTCTTCCAATGTGTGGAAAAGGTAAGGACAGGGACACGGACTGGCAGTGAAAGACAGCGGTGTCCCCAGACCTGGCATTCCCAGTCAGTGTCTGTGGGGAGCTCACAGGACAAAGTGTAGACGGGAGAAAGGAAAACCAACGTGTAATTAAAGAGCTAATGAGCCCATCTTGGCTATTTTTAGAGCTCTTTTATTTTCCAGTGGTTGCTCAAACAGCCCCGAAATGACAGTACTGGGTCAGCCTTGAAAGTGCAGCTCCACTTTGAAAAGTGAGCAATGTCCTTGTGGGTTTCCCTCTTTATTTCTGTTCAAAAGCCCTAAATCTAATTTGCTGTGTTTACAAAGCTGAGCCCTGCTGGGACTGCGAGCAGTGCTGGTTCTGAAATCTTCAGAAGGAACCTCCATCCTGCCACAAGAACATCCCAGACAGCCGGGGCTAATGAATAAAACGGGCTGGAAATTGGCTGCGTTCAAACAGTTTAAAACCCATTGCAGGTCTATTTGCTTTCTTCACTGCTGACCTCTGCTGCTGCTGGATCCTGACAAGTCTTCAGCACATAATTCCTTATGAATAATATATCAAACACTCTCTGCTGGGCCTGGCATTTCCTCCTGCTTTTGGAAAGTGATGAACTTTCCCTGCAACCATTCGCAAATCCAAAAAAAAAAAGATATCTGGAGCAGGGATGGTTTGTTTAATCTTACTAGTTTCTTCCCAGTATTTTTTGCGGGTCCTGTTGAAGTGAGCTACTGGCATTGCTTTTGTGCTGCTCAATATTTCTTTTTGTGCTTCATGACCAGAGGAGTGATTCCTGCATCTACAAAAGTACCATTTTCCTCTTATCTCATGTGAGTGGTAAATAGCACTCGAACCCCTGGCAACAAATGTCTCGTGCAAATGAAATTTGCTGCCCAGCTGCTTCTCAGAAAAAGAACACAACGATGGTGGAAGGGGATTAATTTTGAAATCTGAACCAGCATCTGCAGGAAATATTTTTTTTCCCCTCTCCCATCTCAGTTTGAGCAAAGCAAGTTGAGTGTTTCATGGGATCAAATGGGACACTTTATTCTGCAGAGTGAGCTGCACTTTACAGAGGAGCAGTCATCACAGGGTTGGGTTTGTGGTTAAGTCATTGCATCAGGCCTGAGGGAAGATGCCCTCTCAGATGGCTTCCTGAATTAATTCATAAAGTGATAAGGTCTGGAGAACTGGAGGAGCCGGAGGAGCCTTTGGGCAGCCACCTATCTCCCTTCCCCATTCTGTGGTCAGGTCAAACAGTCCATCCACAACAGATGTGATCATCAAAAAAGACAATCCCAGCACCCCTTAGCCATTCCCAGGTGTTCTGTCCCCTGCCTGTTTCCCAACACGCTCAATTATGTTGATTCCTGCTTTTCCAGGTGGCAGCGAGCAAAGAAACCAATCCACCCCTAGCAGCTCCTGCGTGTTTTTCATTTCTGGACCAAACAAGCCCAGTTCATCCAAGCTCTTCCTCAGACCATCTTCTCCAATCATCTGCTTGTCCCTTCCTCTCCCATCTGCTCCATACCTGGTTCATTCCTGATTTCCTGAAGTGCAGTGGCCAGATATGGGCACGTTGTTACAGCTGTGGGGCTTTTCCATCTCCGAGACTGGGAGCAATTATCCTCTTCCATCACAGGTAATGGGTCCAGAAAGAAATTGGTTCTTCTGAACCATTTTTTTACTACAGGTTTTCATTTCACTTGTTATTTTCTAGCTTTACGCCTTCCTCCTTTTTTATTTCCCCCCAGTGTTGGTGCCTTTTGGTCGTTCCCACTTTCCCAACTCGGCTGGTGCCCAGATGAAAATTTTGCTCCCTTTTGACCCTTAGTCACCAAAACCAGCGTCATCATCAGAGAAAAAAATTGGGTTGGTTTGTGGAGGATTGTCCCCAGTGAATTATTCAGGTGGTTTTTCATCACTCTGCTGTCCTCCAGTGTACAAATATTGAACCAGTTACGGAACAACTTCAGCAGGGTTTTCCCAGGGACTGCAGGCAAAGTAGCTCATCCGTGATTCCCTGAATTCCACCACTCTCCTCTTCCTCCCAGTATGATCATTACTGATTCAAAGGGTGTTACATGACAGTTCTCCAAATTTCCAGGCTGAGCTTTCCCTCAGTTACCAACCTCCCAGGAGAGGCAGAGCTCTCTCTTCCTACTCCCAAACCCACACCATTAAATTGCACTGAATATTCACTCAGGATTTTGGGGAAGACTGAAAACAAGACACCTGCAAAGCCCTCAGTCTCCTGTCAATGCTTCTTATGGGCTTTTCACCTCCTCTCCTACATCAAGGTGAGATCAAGGCCAGGTTGGACAGGGCTTGGAGCAACGTGGGATAGTGGAAGGCGTCCCTGCCCATGGCAGGGGGTGGAATGAGATGAGCTTTAAGATCCCTTCCAATCCAAACCATTCCATGTTTCCATGATCCCATAAAGCCCATGCTGATGAAATAGCAAAACCAAGAGCAATGATAATAATAATAATAATAATAATACCACACTGCACTCATAGAATAGAAGGAAAATCATCAGAATTCCTCTCTGCTGCCTCTTTTGCCACGCTCCCTCCAGTGTTCCCAGCCAGCCACTGCTGAGCTCTGTGCTGGCAGCACTTCCAGGAACAGCAACCCCTCTCCCTGAGCCTGTTCCTGCTCCTCAGTGCCCCAGTAGCTGTTCTTTGAACCCCTCGTCTCCTGGCTGTGGGCACTCGTTGTGACATCCTTTGCTCAGTGGGTCACACGTTGTTAATCTCTTGCTCCCTGCCTGGCGCTTGATGGGCAGCTTCTCCCACCAGAGCTCACCTCTAATCCGTGTGCTCCCTCGAATCAGTGTCCTAAATCAAAGCTGTCTTGTCGTTTTAAGGTCTCCAGGCAGCCCTTGTCCCTAGAGCTTCCATCCCACCTCTCCCAGGACTCCCTCAATAAGCATTTCTAGCCTGGCCTCAGGCCATTTATCACACAACAGAGGCCGAGTTGCCTCACAAAGGACTTGTTGCACAGCCGGGACTCACATTCTGTTTCTTTCCTCGCTTTCCTCCTCCTTTCCTCCCCCTTTTCTATTCCTGGCTGCCTCTCCTCTCTCTCCTCACATCTCCCAGGTTTACGGGGCATTGGAATGGGGCCCTTCTGCAGGGCACGGAGCTGCTCCTTAGCTGGGAAATGTAATTCTCTCCCTCCTGACTTCCAAGGGTCTCCTCCAGGTGGAAAGGGGTCGGCGAGGTGAGTATCTGGCTCAGATGTGCTTCCAACCCTCCTCCTCTTTCCTGCTGGTTCAATTCCCATGTTGTTGGCTCTGTCCATCCCAGCTGGATTTTTCCCTGTGACCCCAACTCAACCTGAGAGTGGCACCAAAGGAATTCCCCAAAGCCTGAAGGGACTCTTGAGCTGACAGCAATTGATAAGGACGTGCTGGGAGGAAAATTCCCTGCTCAGACTCCGAGCCCTGGGTGATCCTTGCGGGGCTGGCTCTCGGGAAACACCTCTTTCCAAGGAAGACCCTTGGGAGGAATTGCTGGAGAACTCTGAATGGAATGCCCACCAGGCATCTTTATCCCTCTATTCTTCAGACCAGAGCTACATTTCAACCTCCCTCCAAGCACACTGGAAACAGGATTTTAGGCTATTTTCTTAGAGGGCTGGAATCACCCACAGCTGCTGTTATTTCTCTTGGCAGAAAGTATATATTCAAACACTCACGCATTTTTCTTTTCTGTGACACCAGCTTTTAGTCAGGGATGTAACTGGGAAGCACAATAATTGCCCCTGGATGGAACCTTTTCTCTGCCTAATTTCACTTCCCCTGAGCATATTCATGGACTTAATTGTTTTATAAACTCCTCATTTGCAAGAACTGTGTCAGATAATTTGGACCTTGACCTCGAGCCTCCTGTTAAGCAAATATTAAGTAATAATTAAATCATGTGCGACCTCCTTTGTGTTTTGAGTTGTGATTCTTTGCTGGCCGGAAGTGAGAGCTCTGGAGGCAGAAGTGCTCTGATGCGGCCGAATATTAAGTTTCAAAACCAAACAAGAGAAAAATCTCAACCTGAAGGCATCCTTTAACAGCAATTACTTCACGTTTTCCACCTCCAGTGATGTCTTTATATCACAGCGAAGCTGTTCCAAACGTGGGGAATGCTGCTCCCTGTTGGAGCGACCAAATACAACACTCAGCTCTCAGCCGGAAGATTTGAACCTCTCCAAAATTAAAAACAGAGCAGAATTTGGCTGGTGTGAAATGCATCACACAAGTGACCATCAAACACTCCACACATCAATTTCATTGATGTAAAAGAGATCTTAGAGGGATAATTCATGGAAATGGCTGCTACTGCCAGGGAGGGCACTTGGATCAGGGAATACAGGTAGAAGGATGAGGGATTATTTCAGATCCAGATGCCAGCAAAGAGTGGCCACTACAGAGAATCCCTGGGTGGTAGTGAAGGAAGAGAAGGAGGCTCCTACAACTCCCTGAAAGGAGGAGGAAACGGCCCCAAGTTGTGCCAGGGGAAGTTTAAATTGGGTATGAGGGAAAATTTCTTCACTGAAAGGGTGGTCAAACATTGGAACAGCTGCCCAGGGCAGTGCTGGAGTCCCCATCCCTGGAGGGATTTAAAAGCCCTGTGGATGTGGCACTTGGGGACATGGCTCAGTGGTGGCCTTGGCAGTGCTGGGGGATGGTTGGACTTGGAAGTTTTTTCCAATCTGAGTGATTCTATGAGGATGCTGGTGACTGAACTGTGAGCACTGGAAAGCAGATGAGGTGACACAGAGCTGGGAAGGGGCTGGAGCACCAGGAGCAGCTGAGGGAGCTGGGAAAGGGGCTCAGCCTGGAGCAAAGGAGGCTCAGGGGGGACCTTGTGGCTCTGCACAACTCCCTGACAGGAGGGGACAGCCAGGGGGGGTCGGGCTCTGCTCCCAGGGAACAGGGACAGGATGAGAGGAAACGGCCTCAAGCTGTGCCAGGGGAGGGTCAGGTTGGACATCAGGAGGAATTTCTTCATGGAAAGGGTGGTCAGACATTGGAAGGAGCTGCCCAGGGATGTGTTGGAGTCCCCATCCCTGGAGGTGTCCAAGGAATGACTGGAGGTGACACTCAGTGCTCTGGGCTGGTGACAAGGTGGGGACCAGTCACAGGCTGGACTCAGTGATCTTGGAGCTCTTTTCCAACCTAAATGATTCCATGATTCTGGGATCCTGTGTGACTCTATGAAAACAGAAAGAAGGCTCTTCTGTGGTTGATCCTGATCTCCAAGGATTTCCTCCTGGAGGAAAGCATTAAGTGAAACTTTTGAAAGGGAAAATCTCTCTCTCTCCCATGTAGTGAAGGTCTGGGCAGTATTTATTTGTTTTCACATCAGTCGAGCCTGATGAATGTGACCTGAAAGTGCAGAGAACTGGCAATAAAGTCTGGGGAGAACAAACCCTGTGAGGATTCCTGGCAGCGGGAAATGGCCTCAGAAAAGTCTAGAAGGACCAGTTCAATACCCTTGTTTAAAGGAGGAAGTGGGGCAGCCAGAGCAGCCAGTGTAATAGGACCTGAATATGGACTATTAAAAATAAATCATCAAGATAATTGTAAATTTAGAGATTTGCCAGGATCAAGCTCCATTGTATCAACGTAACTTTGCTGACAGACAGAAGGGGTCTTAGAGAGGAAAAGCCACAGATACAATGTTTGTTTGCTTTGTCTATGAAAAAATACAAATTAACCTTATCAAAATTGTCCTGCACAGTGTTCCCAAAGCAAACAGGGAGCTGTAACATAAATCCAAAGGCACAGAGGCAAAGCAGTGGGAAAAGCTGAGCCACGGGAGCTGTAACCCAGCTGCCATCCAGATGGGAGGATGGATGGAGAAAGAGCAGTGGGAAATCTGTCCTGATCCTCTCCTGTGAGGAAAAGGTGAGGGAATTGGGCTTGTTCAGCCTGGAGAAGAGAAGATTTGGGGTCACCTAATTGTGGCCTTCCAGTACTTGAAGGGAGTCTACAGGAGAGCTGGAGAGAGACTTGGGACAAGGCATGGAGGGACAGGACACAGGGAATGGCTTCCCACTGCCAGAGGGCAGGGATAGATGGGATATTGGGAAGGAATTCCTGGCTGTGAGGGTGGGGAGGCCCTGGCACAGGGTGCCCAGAGAAGCTGTGGCTGCTCCTGGATCCCTGGAAGTGTCCAAGGCCAGGTTGGATGGGGCTTGGAGCACCCTGGGACAGTGGGAGATGTCCTTGACCAGCAGTGACCGGAGGGCAAAGCAGGTCAATGGTATCCTGGGGTGCACCACGAAGAGCATTCCCAGCAGGTCAGGGAGTGATCCTGCCTCTCTTCTCAGCCCTGTGAGGCACATCTGGGGTGCTGTGTCCAGGTCTGGGCTCCTCAGGACAGCAGGGACACAGCTCCTGTAGCAGGTCCAGAGAGGCTGACAAAGTTGATGAAGGGCCTGGAGCATCTCCGTGCCCAGGGAAGGCTGAGGGAGCTGGGGCTGCTCAGCCTCAGAGGAGATGCTGAGAGGGACCCTCAGCCCTGGGTGTCCCTGTGTGCAGGGAGGGCTCAGAGCAGGGCCCGGGCTCTGCTCCAGGGCCCAGCAATGGCACCAGAGGAACGGGCAGGGACTGATCCCAGGAAGTTCCACTGGACATGAGGAAGAACCTTCCTGTGCAGAGACCGAGCACTGAACAGATTGTCAAGAGAGGGTGGGGAGTCTCCCTCATGGGGGATATTCCAGACCTGTCTGGACACAGCCCTGTGCTCTGGGATGGCCCTGCTGGAGCAGGGAGGTGGCACCAGAGGAGCCACCGTGGTCCCTTCCAACCTGACCCATCCTGGGATTCTGGGCTCAATCCTCCCATTATCAACCTCACTCAAGGTACTGAGGACACTTGGGACACTTCCAGGTGACTCCAGCTGGGAAAGAAAAGGAAAACCACCAAATATCCACAGTTCAGAACAGCACAACAACATGAACAGACGCAAGTATTGATTCAGTAAAGGGTGGAAGACAGAATTAACACACGCCATGAACACAGAATATAAAACCCCTTCCTGGCACTTCTAAAAAAGGGATATTAAAAAACAAAATATTGTGCTTGGATGCAAAATGTAGGCAAGGAGGATCCAGAGGAAGCTGCCTGAAGAACTCAGTCATATCTTGGGTGCTGTTCTTCAAATAAAACAACTGAAGAGATGCTAAAAACCCAGAAAATATGAACGACCAAGGGCTTAAGAACATAACTACAAAAATTATTCCTGTAGAGAAGAGCTTTGACTCAGCAACTCATCAAACAGGGGTTGCTCCAGTCCTCAAATGCAGTTTGTGGCAGAAAGGAAAAAAAAAAAAACCTGTTTCATTTCACAGAAAGGCTGGAAGGGGATGCTGCTCAAGCTGCCTCTGTGTGTCCCCCACCCTACCCTTCCACGACAGCGAGATTTGGGGAAATCCAGGCACAGCCAGACCCGCAACTCCCTGGAATATTCACCCTGCCCGCGCCCCTTATTTCCAATCACACACAGCGAGCGCTGCTCATCCCCTTCCCCCGGCGCGGGAACAGCCGATACACAACCGAGACCGTGTTTTGAGATAGTTACTGGAATTTCAGCAAATTTGCAAACTTCATTTTCATTTTTTCATTTTTGCTTTGGTGTCCGCTGCGCTCGCCTGTTTTAAAACTTTTTTAATCAGGCGCCGCTCACGCCGCCCTTTTTATGCGCCGGAGGTCACGAAAGTCCCCCTGCAGGAAGGGAGGCCCCCAAGATGGCGATGCTGGCGGAGCGTGAGTGCCGGTCCCGATGGGAATGCCGCGGGAATGCTGCGGGAATGGGAGCGAACCGGTGCCTCGGGAGCGGTTCCAGACCCTCCCCACAGCCCTGCCTGAGGGGTCCGGGCTGCGCCGCCCCTCCCCATGGGTGCAGGGGGGTCTCAGTAGCGCATAAAGGGGTTCGGGGGGTTCCGCTGCTGCGGAAGGAGGTTTCAGAGTTAAGGAAAGGGGAGTGCGGGGACTGGGAGAGGTGGGGTGAGGAGGTTCCTTTGTCCATGAATTGGGCTCCAGGGGTCCCCTGTGTCAGGGGAAGGGGGGGTCATGGGGTGAGGAGACCTCGGGATGGCCGGGAAAAGGGTTTAGGGGTCCCCCGGTGTGGAAGAACTGGGGGCTGGGAGAGGCAGGAATGAGGGTCCAGAGGGTCCCAGTGTCAAGGAGAAGGGGGGGTCTTGGAGGTAGGAGACCTGGGCTGGGGCCAGAAAAGGGGCTCAGGAGGTGCCCGATGTTGAAAAACGAGGGGTTTCGGGTCTGAGAAAGGCAGGAATGGGGCTGCGGGGGATGCCAGGGTGAAGGGAAAGGGGGACTGGGGCCTGGGAGAGCTGGGCTGAGGGTGAGAAAAGGCTTCAAGGGTCCCTGGGGTTGAAGAACGGAGGGGTGTGGGGGCTGGGAAAGGCAGGAATTGAGGAAAAGGCAGGGTTAAGGAAAAGATGGGGTCTGGAGGCTGGGAGAGGTGGGATGGCCGGGAAAGGGGTGCCAGGGGGGCACTGGTGCAGGATGAGGGGTGCAGGGGCTTCTCTGGGGGGGGTCTGTCGTGTCCCGGGCAGGAGCAGTGGGAATGTCCCTTGGACACCTTTAGGGACAGCTTGTCCTTCCAGGGGCTCGGTGCCGTCTCTGGCCGTGTGTTTAAGGGGAGACACCTCCAGCCCAGGGGTGCTGGGGACGCCCCGGGGACGTGGCAGGGCCGTGGGCTGGTGCTGGGGTTGGTGCTTGGGTCACTCCCGGGGCAGCGCTGGAGCTGAGCCAAGCTCTGCCAATCCACAGCTTTTAGAGACCCTCCAGAGGAGGCTTTGGAGGTGGGGAAGGGTCTGGAGGGGCCAAATGAGGAGGGCCTGAGGGCACTGGGTGTGGTCAGCTGGAGCAGAGGGGACTGAGGTCAGACCTCACCAGGGGCTGCAGCTCCTCCCGAGGGGCAGCTCCGATCTCTGCTCCCTGTGAGCAGGGACAGGATCCAGGGAATGGCTGGAGCTGTGCCAGGGGAATTTGGGATGGATAACAGGGAAAGGCTCTTCCCCCAGAGGGTGCTGGGGCACTGAACAGCCTTCCCAGGGAATGGGGACATTCCCAAGGCTGCCAGAGCTCCAGGAGCGTTCAGACAACGCTCTCAGGGATGCACAGGGTGGGATTGTTGGGGTGTCTGTGCAGGGCCAGGAGTTGGACTGGATGATCCTGGTGGGTCCCTTCCAGCTCAGGGTGTCCCCTGATTCCATGGATTTTGTTAAAATTCCCATGATATTGGAAACAAAGAGCTTCACTTTTGCCTCTGAGGTGATTGAGAACTTGGGCTCCCCATTTCTGATAGAACTTTCTGGTGTCAGGACACCCTTAACCGAGAGCTCAGGGTCTGCTGAATTTGTTTGCTGGGCTTCAGGAAATATGGACAAGACAGACTCATAACAAATGTGGTTTCCATTGGGAAGTGAAGATGTGAATTGAGGAAAACAAATCTGCATTTGCACATGGAGTTTTCTAGGTATTTTCAGTGTGAACTTTGGTACTCTTTTTTCCAGAATTTGTTAATTGTTTTAATTGGATGTATCAATAATAGACTCACTTGGAGTGGAAGGGACCTTAAAGCCCATCCAGTCCCACCCCCTGCCATGGGCAGGGACACCTCCCACTAGCCCAGATTGCTCCAAGCCCTGTCCAGCCTGGCCTTGGACACTTCCAGGGATCCAGGGGCAGCCCCAGCTTCTCTGGGCACCCTGGGCCAGGGCCTCACCACCCTCACAGGGAACAATTCCTTCCCAATATTCCATCCATCCCTGCCCCCTGACAGTTTGAAGCCATTCCCTGTGTCCTGTCCCTCCATGCCTTGTCCCAAGTCCCTCTCCAGCTCTCCTGGAGCTCCTTTAGGCACTGGAAGGGGCTCTGAGGTCTCCCTGGATCCTTCTCTTCTCCAGGTGAACACCCCCAGCTCTCCCAGCCTGGCTCCAGAGCTGTGTCCTTCCTGTGCTCCCAGCCCATCTCTGGGCTCATGGCAGGGGTTTGGATGGGAACTTTTCGAAATTATAGTTAAAAACTTGCTCCAGGCATAGAATTCATCTTGGCAAAAGGGATTAGCGATGGATCTTTTTCAGATCATGGAGTGTTTGAGTAAAGAATTTGAGTTGTCCAGCCCTGGCACAGCTGCCCAGGGCAGTGCTGGAGTCCCCATCCCTGGGGGGGTTTCCAAGCCCTGTGGATGTGGCACCTGGGGATGTGGCTCAGTGGTGGCCTTGGCAGTGCTGCGGGATGGTTGGACTGGGTGATCTTAGAGGGATTTTCCAACCTCAGTGATTCTGTGATTCCCTAAGGAAATGAGGATTTTCTCCACTGGATGGTGCTGCTCTCCCGGAGTTCCATCACTGTCTGTGGCATCATTTTCGGAGCAGCCCAGAAAGTTGGTGTTAAATTAGGAGCTGAATCTTGTAGCTGGAAGTTTGTACCTGGTTTCCTCTCCCACTTTAGATACATCAGTAAACAAACGTTTCTGATAAATTATTGACTAATTAGTGGATTTTGTTGTTTGTTTGGAAATGGAAGATGATTTTATGTTTTCTGGAAATGGCATGGAGCTGTTCCTGGCTTTCTTAAATACTTCTCTAAAGATGAAAACAAGTTTGTTTGGGATTTTTTCCTACATTTAAGTCACCCTGTTTAAAAATCAGAGTATGTTATCCTGGCAGAAATCTGAGTGTTTGAAATACTCGGATTGCAAGTGCTGAGAAAGGGAAGGTCTCTTAATTTCAAGCTTAAATACTTGTGTCTGGTGCCCTTGTGCTTTTGTTACCAACATCCTCCCAGGAGCAAAACATCTCAGGGGCTTCTCCACAGGGAGATGCTCAGGAAAAAACATAGAAGTTCATTTCTGAGGTGGTTTAAAGCACATCAAACAACTCAATCTGGAAGTTAATTCACCCATTGTTGATAAATCCTGAGATACATGGGGTGGTTTTACAACTGTAGGAGTTGCATTGGATTTAATTTCTTGGGGTTTGCAAAGTCACCACCTGAGGAGCTACTTACAGAGAGTGTAAGAGTATGGACATACCGAAAATGTTGGATTTATAAAGGGCATGGAACCGTTTTTGGTGGCTGAGTGAGGGGAAGTTGATGTAAATTGAGGGATTTTAGAGGTAGAAATGAAGAAATGTGAGTGAAAAGGAGGGCAGCTGCTTAAGTGGGCAGCATAAACTCTATTGGAATCATAGAATCTGAATTATTACGGTTGGAAAATCCCTCAGAGATCATCCAGTCCAACCATCCCCCAGCACTGCCAAGGCCACCACTGAGCCATGTCCCCAAGTGCCACATCCACAGGGCTTTTAAATCCCCCCAGGGATGGGGGAATACCCTGGGCAGCTCTTCCAATGTCTGACCACCTTTTATCATGAAGATATTCCCTCATATCCGATCTAAACCTCCCCTGGCACAACTTGAGGCCATTTCCTCTCATCCTGCCCTGTTGCCTGGGAGCAGAGCCCGACCCCCCGGCTGCCCCCTCCTGTCTGGGAGTTGTGCAGAGCCACAAGGTCCCCCCTGATCCTTTTCTCCAGGCTGAGCCCCCTGGTTCTCCATGGGACAGCAGGGAATCCCAGTTTGTTTAGAAGTTAAAAATCAGAGACCACAGTGGTGCTTCCTCACATTTTGTTGGCAGCATGGGCAGGGCTGGAGGAGGTTCTGCTCTCAAGACTTCCTGGTGGGAATAATCACAGAATCCCAGGATGGTTTGGGGTGGAAGAGACCCTAAAGATCATCCCATTCCACTCCCTGCCATGGGCAGGCACACCTTCCACTCTCCCAGGTTGCTCCAAGCCCCATCCAGCCTGGCCTTGGACACTTCCAGGGATGAGGCAGCCGCAGCCTCTGAGGTTAGTAAGTTGTTTCCTGTAGAGAAATGAACCAGCCAAAGGTTGGATTCCCCTCACAGCCCTCGGGTGTTTAACCCACTGTGAAAGCTGTTTAGGGACTGTTTGGAGCTTCAGAGTTTCAGAAGCTTCTTAAAAAAAGCCCCCACCTTTCATTCTGACAGCCTTAGTTCCTTAAAAATGAAACAAAACTGGACAAAAAAAATGAGTCAAACATCCCTGTAATATTCAGTCCCTCTGGCCCAAATCCCAAATCTTGTCTTTTAGGGAACGATGACTTCCTGATTACATTGAAAACACCTCATTGGATTTGGCTTCTCCCTGCCTTTGTGTGGCCTTGGGTTAACCGGTCATTTTTGATCCAGCATTTCCCATGGTGTTTAATGAAGTTTGTGATCTTCCTGTCTCCCATTCTTTGTTTGTCTTGTTTATTTAGGTTCTCTTCCTGCCTGGGTTTAGGTGCACACTTCAAGTGACTGGTTAACTGGGCTGGCTTCTCTTCCTTGATTTCAAGGAAGCTGTTCCTGGTGGGAAAGGCAACATGTGGGTCTGGGAGAATGTAATTTCTTCGGGAATCTGTATAGGACAAAGGAGCCTTGATTTTTCCTTTGGAGCACTTAACTCCTGCAATAATTTCTGGCAGCTTTTCAGTTTTCCCATAAAGCATTTTTGAGAAATCCAAAAGCTGAAATCCCACGGGTTTGTGTTCTGTCATTCCCTTTCTCTGTTCACTTACATTGGATTTTTGATTTGGCTTTTGTTAAGAAGGCAAATATTAAAATTTCTGGGTTCTGGTTCAAGGGAAGTCTGGAGAATGGGTTTTGTCCAGAAGTGGGAGAGCTGCATCATAATCTCCTCCTCTGTAGATTCCATGTTGAAGCCAGATGTAAAACAAAATTGGAATAAATATGGAATTTACACCTAAATGGTAATCCTTAAAGCTTTCCCTGAATCACAGCCCATCCTGAGGGACAGCAACTTCCATAGCAATTCTGCTTTGGCATCTTCCCATTAATAATTAATATTTTCACTGGGCTTTTATTGTTGTGGTGGTGGTTTTTGTTTAGTAAAATTAACCCCCAAAATATGGTGAGTCTGGCCTAAGTTCTGGAGTGGTGTTTTTGCAATGAAGAGCTTTGGTTGAACTGATCCAATACCAAGAACTCTCTGGGAATGCCAGTAGAGCCTGTTTGAATTTTCCCTTCCTGCTCCAGCCCGGAGAAGGCAGAAGTGGTCCGTGGATCCACGAAACAGCGCCTGGAGCAATGATGACTCCAAATTTGGCCAGAAGATGCTGGAAAAGATGGGCTGGTCCAAAGGAAAGGTAGGATCTAAGGGAAAATTGTCGCTGAAGGGTCTAAAACTGCCATAAATCAAACTCTCATTTGATTTATTCTCTTAAGTGCACAGAGAATTTGAGCAGTGACAGATTTCTACACTTAGTTACAAAGTCTTGTTTGTGCCTCTCCTGCTTTCCAGTTTCTCTCCATTCTCTGACAACCTAAATTCCCAAGTGAGAGCAGGAGTTGGAACGTTAAATCAGGTTAAAGGTTTTAAGCTGCCTTTAAACCCTCCATTCTCTCCCTGTGTTTGGTGCTCTTTAAAGCAACTGCAGGACCTGCTTTAATCTTCCACCTGGTTTCAATTTTTTTTTCTGCTCTCTTCCTTGAACCCCCAAAATGCTGTATCCTGTGAGCTGTGTCCCTTCCCAGCTCCAGCCAGGACCTGTGGTCCCAGTGACTGGTTCCTGGCACTAACAGCAATCTCCAGGTCAGCACAGACACCTGCAAACTGCAGGTTTAATTCTACAGAGGTGCCTCAGCAAAGCTGAGATTTGGGGCTGCACATCAGAGTATTTAATGATAAGAATCTCCACAAACCCCTACTTCCTTTAATTCTCCTTCTAGATTTCCTCTTACAGACTTTCCTTAACAGGAATAAAATTAGGATAATTCTCAATTCTCTGAATGCTTTAAAGCCTGTTTTTGGATTTAAACTGTTGCCTCAGTTGTCTCACAACGTTTCCCACTCGAGCTACTGGATCTTCCTTGGCAGCAGTTGTACAGGAAGGATTTATGTCTCCATTCCACTGCAAACTTGGACAAATGGAACTTTCCCTTGATCAAATTAAGGGGCAGAAGCCCATCTGGGCAAGGAAATTAAGCTGCTTACACCAGTCCTGTTATTGGTTGTGTTGGAATTGGGTCAGGGCAGGTTGTGTGGCCGAGTCTCCTGCTTGCTTCCATATCTTTTGGTCAGAAGAAGTTTCAAGGCAAATTTTCCACCCCACTGATCAGAAAAACTCCACTTTGGTTGTCCAAACATGCCTCATTCCTTCAAATATTAGATATCCCAGGATATCCTGATATCCTGTGTCTGCAGGGCTTCTCTGCACTGCAGCAGCACAAAAATGTTTATTAATTCTAGCACACTTGGCTGATGATTTGTGACAGATGAGGCAAAAAGCAGGTCCCAGGAGCAAAGTTTTAAACCAAAAGCTTTGCCTTTTAATTTTTTAGCCTTGATCATACAGTTAAGAAAGATAACCCTGGACCTGATTATTGCTTCATATTAAAGAACCCTGAAGTCATTTGCTCCAATATTTTCATCCAATTATGAGCACAAATGAGGTGGAAGAAGTTGTGAATGTCCTCCTAGCTCCAGTCTGCTTCTCCCCTGCCCCTCCCTGCTCGTCTCCCGTATAAATTTGTTCTGGATTGTGTGTTCCATGTGCATCTGCCTTACTCCCATTACCCTTCCCAGTGACAGAGGGATTTTTGGGGAGAGGTATGTTCTTCTTATATAGAGTCTTGTTGGAAAGCTGGAAACACTTTGGGCTTGCTTAGGAATGTCAGGTGGCTTCCTGATTAATCACCCAACTACTTCATGTTGTTGCTGTTTTAGTGTTTGTAATGCTTTGCTGGAGGCTTAAGTAGTGAATTTAAAAGCCTTTGTTTGTTGTGTGGTAATGCCTGTGAATGAGTTCAGCTACAAGCGGGCAAATTCATAGGGAGTTGTGATTTCTTGCTGTATTTCTTTGTGAACTATCTGACAATCCAAAAGCTCTAACTGCTGCTGTAAAATCCTTACATTTTTACCCTCAAATCCTCCTTAGGGTCTCGGGGCTCAGGAGCAAGGAAATCCAGAACACATCAGGGTTAAGGTGAAAAACGACGTGCTGGGATTAGGGGCTACCATCAATCACGAGGTGAGCACTAGACCCAGGGCAGGGAATGGATCCCATTTCAGCAACAGCACAATTATTTGAATGGAACATCAGTGAAATCTGTTGTCACAGCAGGTGGTAGCATGTACCAAACAGGATTGTTCAGGACTTCCCAACACAACCCTGATAATTTCATTTCACTTTGGGGTGGCTGTAGGAGCTGTTGTTGGTTTTACCACCTGTGGAGCTTCCCAGGGTCCCTCCCACCAACAGGGACTGGATATATCCAATTAATTTACTTCTTAGAGTCTTAGTTCTTAGAGTTTAGTAAAACTTGTGTTAGTTCTGAAGACTTCTGCCTTGTGTTCATGTGGGTGATATTTACAGGACAACTGGATTGCTCATCAGGATGACTTCAACCAGCTTCTGGCTGAGCTGAATAACTGCCATGGACAGGGTGAAACAGGTAGGTTCATGCTTGGCTCAATCAGATGCTGGAAGCTCAGCAGAGTTTCCATTCTGTGTCTTAAAAGAGTTCCTGAGGCCCAGTTTGGGCTACAAATAAGGTTAACAACTCCCTCTTCTTCCCCAAAATTACTGGGAGCCAAAGGATGTGTTGCCATCCATGACCATGGATTTGCAGATCTCAGTGCATCAGTTTTACTCTCAGGACTCAAAGAAAGGCTTTTTGTTGAGGAAGGAAAACATAAGATATTGAACTTGTTTATTTTATCCAGATCACAATATTTGGGACACTTTTCCTGGGCTGTACCTACAGGAAGAGTTATTTCTTTATGAAGCACCCCGAATCTGTCTGAAGGCTCACAAAAATCACTCAGCACTGCAATGCTTTGCCTTCCTTTTACAAATGAACTGTCACACTTGGCTTCCATGCTCCAGTGGCTTCTTAAATACCTCCTTTTCCTGTCCTTGGAGAGCTGCTCCATAGCTTTTGCCTCAGAGTTCTGCATTTCTGCTTTGAGTGTGGTATAAAGTGATTTTTGTAGCCCTTGTGTTGAGCACACAAGTGGGGAAACTTCCCCAAAAGGGCTATTTTTAAAGTCTTCTCTTTTTGAAGTTTCTTACAAGCTGACCTTGCTTTGTGAAAATGAAGTTAGGAAATTGTGGTGGGTGTGAGCTTAGAGAAAGGATTGGTTTATCAAATGATTTATCATCTCTCCTCTAGTTAAACTCATGTTTAAATGCTGGCTTTGTATCTAAACAGCTTTCTGAAGTGTTGTTAAACCAAGGGCTCCTGTTTGGATACAGCCTGTCCGTGTGCTGCTGGGGCAGCATTGCCAGCTTAGTGGATCCACCAACTTCATTTCATTCATTCATTTGTGTAACCTTTGAGCACTGAAGGTTTTCTAGGAGAAAAAATGTAGAAAGAAGAGGAGGAAAATCGGTTAGCAAGGAAGTTTTCTAATCCTGGTGAGCTAAGATTAAAATTCTGAGCCTGATGCCTCAAAAGACCTTTTTTAGCTTGCTGTGCAAGTCTTCCTTGTGGAATCATGAGGCCACCCAGGACTCGGTGCTGTCACTCAGCTCCTCGAGAGCTAGGAGAGCACTTCACGGGGAAATTCCAGAAGTTCCTGTCTACCTTTAGAACTAAATCCTACCCAAGTTGCAACTTGAGCCCTGGGAAGATCAGGGAGGTGTAACTGGTGGGAAACCTGCAGACTGATGAGCAGAGAGCTGAAATTACTTGCCCAGGGCCACGGTGAGTCAGCAGAGGCAGGTTCAGGGAGCAAGGCTTGGTCTTAAGCTCTGCACTCTTGCCTGGGTCACCTCATGCAAAGTGACCCTTGAAAACTCCCATTTCTCCCTGTTTCACTCAGTTCTTTTGGTCCTTTTAGGAGCTGGGACAAGTTTTCAATCACTGAAAGCAAATTTGGGTGCACCTTGAAAATTCCAGGTCAGAGTCGCATTTGGTGATTTACAGAAAGGCATCACTCCGAAACTTGGTTTTTTTGGCAATTGTTGAACTGGCAGAACTCATCCAGAAAAAACTCTGCCTGCAGCTGTGCTGCAGGAGCAAATGTTACATTATTGGCCATCCTCCAGTTCCAAACTGCATTAAAAGTCAGCTGAAAAACTTCATTGTTCTTAAAGAACTGGTGCAGTTGCCAGAGCTTGATTGCAATTAGAGGTCGGAAAGGAACAGACCCATGGGGGTTGATGCCAACACTCAAATGCCCTCAGTGTCTGTAGTTTTAGCTGTCTTTTCCTTTGTTTTTTCTAGCTGAGCACCCAGTGAGGGCAGGTTTAGATTAGATTAAATGTTAGGAAGAAATTCATCTACTGGTGTTAAGGCCCTGGCATAGGTTGCCCAGAGAAGCTGTGGCTGCCCCTGGATCCCTGGAAGGCCGGGTTGGACGGGGCTTGGAGCCACCCTGGATAGTGGAAGGGTTTGGGGCTATGTGGTCTTTTCCCACCCAAACCATTCTATAATTCCAGGCTGTTTTGCTGGGGTCCTCAGTGATGATGACTGCCCCTTTCCCATTGATAAAATGTGGGAACAACACCCTGCCTGTGCTTTGGCACTTCCACTTCGATCAGATTTGCTGCAGAAATGCCACTTTGGTGGCTTTATTGCCCTGACTGAATTTCTTTGAAAAGCACATTCATATTCCTGCAGCGCTTGCTCAGTTTGTCAGGATTTTCCAGTCCCTGGAAGACTCAGGGATGTATTTCCCTGCCCACTGCAAGTACCAGCATGTTCTGGAGTGAAATCCCTCTCTGCAGGCACGAGGCGGTGCTGCTGCCCCTTTCCCTGTAGGAATAACGTGGAGGAGGAAGCTCTGTGGAAACGTTTTGCTGTGTAATGCTCCTTTTGCTACCAGGAGGTTGGAAACCAGGCTCAAAGTGCTGCACCTCTGTCAAGATATTTTAGTTGTGATCCTTGCTTTCCCCACAGACCCTGTTATTGATGATTTTTTTTGTTAAAAACTGATTTGCTGGTCCTTTCTCTTCCCATTAGGGTTTAATGTGTGAGTGTGAGAATGAATCTCAGCCTGCTGGCCCTCAGCTCTCGCACTGCAGGCTGAGGATTTCACTTTTAGCTCGGGGATTCTGTCATCAGGTGGCACTGCCTATCAAACAGGGAAGTGCTGGAATTCCAGTGGCAGAAAAGCTTGGGCTGCAGAGCTTTCCAGGGTGGGATCATATAAAAAAAGTGACTCAACTTGGCCCTCAGGGTATGGGTTGATTTCCCTACCCATTCCCCTGGGAGGAAAAAAACCATCTCACCAGAGTAACCTTCTCTGGAGTTAGAGAGTAGAGACTCCTGTGGTGCCTCTTTTCAGGACTGGTAATGCAGTAGTTAGCTGTACAACAGGTTAATTCTCTCTTTCTTGTAAATTAACAGGCTCTGTGGCTGCAAAGAGAACATTTGTACCCCTAAAATAACCTTGCACAGCACAGGAACGTGATCTCTGTGCTGTTAAATAGTGAGGTTAATCTTTCACGTGGCTTTAACCTGCTCAGAGTCTCCCAAAGCACTCCTGAGTGACTCTGGGACTGAGCCAGCCCCGGAGACCATTCCCAGAGGACAGTTTAGATGCAGTCCCTCTTCTGGAAGCCTGGAAAATGAGATAATAGGGATGTGGCAATTTGTTCTGGTTGGCCTCAGGGACAGAAATGCTTTGTCACCATTCAGTTTCCTTACACAGATGTATCAGCTTATGTCCAAATAAAGGTATTTTGTGTAGGGTTAGAAATGAAAATCCTGTGGGGGGTTTTTTCCCCCCTTTTTCTTTTTGCTCAGTCAGGTTCAATATTTTATTTCCTACTATTTTTTACATATTTCTCGGACTCTGGTTCTGGAGACACTCCATAAAAACAGCACTATTATTATTTTCTAACCACAGAGATGGATTTGCTTTTGACCTGGAGTAGCTTTATCTGCCTTTTCAAATTACATTGGATTGGAAATGGGAAAGAAGTGATGGGGCGAAAAAAAATCAAGCAAAAACTTAAGAGTGCTTCCTTCAATAATATTTTATGATATGTTGTTGTTGACTGAATTTTGAGAGAGAAAGTTGAAAACACTGATGTTTGAATTTGGTGGTTAAAGTGCCTCTAACAGAGCTGGAACCTGTTTGCTTGGGGTTTGTTTCTGGTTTTTTTAGAGCCCTCAGTGAAAAAGCAGAAAAAGACATTCAGCCTCGAAGAAAAATCCAAATCTTCCAAGAAACGTGTCCATTATATGAAGTTTGCCAAAGGTAAGAGGAGTTTTGTTGTTTCATAAGCCCTGGCCAAGATTAGAACAAACCCTGGTCAAGGTGATCTGTTGCCTTCTGGAGTCTAAATTACGCAAGTAAAACCTGGGTTTAGAAACACCCCCTGCAGCAACTTGCTTAAAGCTCTAATGCGCTGTTCCTCTTTGTTTTGGGTAATTTTGGATGGCCTTAGGCTGATGTTGGGAATAAAACAATCCCTAAGTGAAGGAGCTGAATAAAGGAGCAGCGAATATTCTGAGGGTCGGGGCGTGGGCAGGGATGGGAGCAGGAGGCAAAGGCGAGGTGGGAGTGACTGAGGCATCTGCGTGGCACTAAACCCTGCAATCCCCAGTAACCCCTGCTCAGAGATCATGTGGATGAGATCAGGGATCAGATTAAACCTGCATGAAGGAAGAGGAAAGAGCTCTTACATCCATCAGATACTTTCTGGGATAAATTAGGGCAGCGCTCGGTGGCTGCAAAAACTTTACCAAGAACTTGTGGAGTTCAGTAATTTCTTTCTTTCTTTCTTAGAGTGATGGCATGATTTGAGTCAGTCCAGGTCGTGGCCCTTGACAGTTGTTCAGTCCTGTCCCTGGTGCTCTGTTCCCCTTTCACACGGTGTGTGTGCCTGTTTCAGGGCATGGATAGGATCAGTTTCCACTAATGGCTGATTTATTAAACTGAAAGCTCTGTGTCATGTATTCCAGCAGCAAATGCCTCTGCTAAGACAGAACTAATTGATATCTGAATGGAGGCCAAATTTTCATATCGGGGTTTGGGATTTTTAGTGGGCTAATTCAGCCTTTAAGTCCAAGCTGTTAACATGAGCTTGCCACTTTATGACATTAAACAATTAAATTGGTTCAGGGCTTGCAAGTGCAGAGGCCATGGCCTGCTTGAGGTGGTAGCAAAGAGGACTTACTTTGATTCGGATTTAACCTTTTACTAAATATAGAGGAAAAAAGAAGTGTCTTTTGAACAAAGCTCAAGGCTTTCATATTCCCAATATCCCTGATTTGTTTGGTCGCATTTCCACAAGGCAGCTCCTCATTTGCTTGTACCCTCTGTGGCCTGACACAGGGAAATTGTACTTTTTCTGAGAAAGAGGAAAAGTTATTTGAGAAAGGCTCATGCTGTCGTGGCCCTTGTTGTTGAAGTCCAGTCCTGCTTCCTTCCAGACTAAACAAGACAAGCTCACACAAAAGCGGGAGAAGGGAACAGCGACGGCACCAAACGCGGCTTCCGCTCCTGGGGCTGGTTTGGAGCCTCACTGCTGGAGGAACAGGCACCCCTGGATCTGGGAAATACACCCCAACCTCAGATTAAAACACTGATTTCAGCTGCTTTTCTAGTAGCTGCTCCCCTGTGATGCTGCAGGGGATTTGGGCTGTCAGCTGAGTTGGTTTTCTGAGAGGGAAGGAATGGGGGATGCACCCGGGGGAGGCATGGAGAGGAAGCGTAGCCTAAAAATGGGAGCAGGAGGATTTTAGGTGTCACATTCCAAGCCTTGGCCAAGATAAAGCTGAAAACAGACCCAATCTCATCCAGCTTGCTTGCAGAAAGCCATTTAGAGGCTGTGCAGTGAGGCAGCAGGAAGCTGGGGAACACTTGCTCCTCTAGGCTGATGTGTCTCTTTACCCTCTGGGGGCAGGAAAGGATCCCAAGAAAAAGAAACAAGTTGAATCGTCAGATTTGGGGATTTTTTTTTGTTTTGGGTTTTTTTGGCTATTACAAGATTCATTTTGAGGTCAGCGATTTTGGAATCAGAAAATCAAGTGATTTAAGACCCCAGCAGACTCTTAATGAGTTTACCTGTCTGGGCTGATTTTGTTTCTTTAACTTCTGCTGACCTTTTCCAAAAGAATTTTCTGACAGAAGTAGCAGACAACTCAACAAATTCTGCACTGTGGAATTGGCTAAACCTTTGCCTGTATCTCTGAGTCTCACATCACACCCTCCTGCTTCCCCCTCCCTGCTCTGTGTCTGATACCCAGCTCACCACACAACAATCAGATGGGAATAATGGACCTCCTGGAAATCTTTGCTTCACCCTTGCAGTGGTTTTGAGTTGGAATAATCCAGTGTGTGGCAGAGGTGGAGGTTTTGCTTTTCAGAAGCAACATCAGAAATCGAAGAAAAGCCTCCACACAGTAAAAATTGATTTCTTTTTTTTTTTTCATTGTGTGGAGGAGCTGTAACTCCCTAATTCTGTCAGAAATGGGGAATCCTCACAAGACTCCAAAGATCCCAGTGCATACACACATTTCCTCATGTGTACCTTCATTTAGTGGCTTTAGCATAGAACCACAGCATGGTTTGGGTTGAAAAGGACCTTAAAGCCCATCTCATTCCAACCCCCTGCCATGGGCAGGGACACCCTCCCCTATCCCAGGTTGCTCCACACCTCGTCCAACCTGGACTTCCTGATTTTTATTCACCTCCAAGAGCAATTCCTCTCTGTGGGTCACACTGTTGCCAAAATGCATCCTCAGATGTGAAGGTTTGGGGTTTTTTTCCTCTCTTTACCCCTTCCAGGGAAGGATCTCTCGTCACGCACTGAACAGGACCTGTCCTGCATTTTTGGGAGAAGACAGAAGAGTGCCAAGACCCAGGTAAACAAGAATCTTCTCCTTTCTCTTGTTTCCTTGTTTATTATCCCTTAAACAAAACATCCAAATGTCTTCTGCCAATGTGTTTTTTCTCCTTGAAGGGCTGTGCTTGAACTGTGAGGAAATAAGAGTAAATTTAATCCCTGGTTTTTTGGATTATTGTGATGTAACTTCTTTGGAGTTGGGGAACTCTCCAGTATTTTAATTTTTTGTTAGGAAATGTACATCACAAAGGAGAATTTTGCTTGACCTGATTGGACTCGATGCTCTCAGAGGTCTTTCCCAACCTAAATAATTCTGTGAAAGAACCATAAATACCCAAAATAAAATTGGACATTCCATGCCAACAGGGCAATCTCCACAAAAATTGCCCTCGTTTTCACAAAATTGGGAAAGGCTGAGCAGCTGCAAAAGATTCAGAGGTGCCCTGAACAGTGATAAATATTTGATGAGAAGACCTCTCCCCTGACTTTGTGTAACGAGATCAAGGTTTGGACCAGCTTTTATTTTATTTATGTGTTCATTAGCATTTTGCTTTTGCAGAGCGCAGACCTGCTCTATCAGTGGACAAAATAACTGTGACATGACCAACATATCCAGAAAAATTCTTTGGAAAAAAAACCACCTGGAAAAGCACAAATGGATGTGTTGCAGGAATTGCCCTGTTGGTTCCAAGTTCTTGGAAATCCCTTGTTTTAAGGGAAAAATGGGGCTTGAGTTGAGTGGAAATTGAGTGGAAATTTCTGTAGTGTTTGACACCTTGCTCTTGGTGCTCTTGGAAGTTGTTGTGGAACTTCACTGCAGGTCACTGGGAGCTGAAATAAGGATTTGGTAACTTCCAGTCTGTGAGGACTGTTGGAGCTCTCAAATCCTGTGCCAGGGAGTCTTGTTGGTTCTGAGCACCTAAATGTGCCATGGATCTGCTCCTTAGCTCCCTTGCTTGTCAGATCAATGGGAAGCAGGAAAAACTGGGATTTAAAGCAATTTTTCGCTGGTGGGGTTGAAAGAGCAGACTTTGTCCACTCATGAGTTGTCTTAAGTAGTTGGTCTTGTTTTCTCTGTCTGTTTCACATCTTTTGAAATTCAGAGTTGGAAAGTTGCTTCTTCTGGGTCTTTTTCCTGCAGAACATTTGCTCTTTTGTGGATAAACACTGCAGATCACATGGATTTTATGGAGGGTGTCTAAGTTTGTGCATGTTTTTGCCAGTCCCTTGACAGATGCAGTGGTTGGCTGATGGCTGCTGTGCTGATTTCCTGAAATGGTTCAAGCTTCTGGCAGAAAAGTCACAGACTGTTCCCTCCTAAGCACCCAAATTTCCCCATGCAAATCCAGGCAGGAGAGAACAGAATTTGGAACTGCTGTCATCTTCTGGCTGCTGCTGAGCAGCCACAGGGAGAGGAAGCCAGAGGCAGCACAATTGCTCCCCCCAGCTCCCCCTTCTCCTTCTCTTCATGGATCAGAGATCTGTGAAGTTTGCACAGAACAAAAGTGCATTGCTCGGGCCCTCCAGCTCTGAGCAATTGCATTTCACTGCACCCATGAACTCTTAGGATCCCTTTCCATCATGTTCCAGAGCCTGGTCCTTAAGGTGGCACTTCCAAAGGAAGTGCCCTGTGAGGCCTTGCAGGAATTCCCTGTGTTTGCATTCTGGTTTGAAATCCCCAAGCTCTGGGCATTTCCCTGAGTGTGCAGAGCTCACTGCAGGAGCAGGAAGGTGCTGCCGTTCTTCTGGAACTGAGTTGTTCCTGCGTGGAGATGATGTAGGAAGAGCCCTGGTGCCCAGCAGAGCCCTGGGTTTGCCTCCAGATTGTGGTAGGCTCCAATTTCCTTCTAATTTCAGCTCCTGCAACCCTGGGCTGGTTTCCCTGTTCACAGGATAAGGACTTCCACACTTCCATAGGGGCCAGAACTGCTCCTATCAATGGATCTAATTGCAGGCTCCCAGCTGTGGTTGCAGTGGAGATGGTACATGGAAGTACTCCTATTGACCCTGGAAGAGCTGGGGTGGTGGCCCACAGGAATCTCATGGATTTAACAAGGCCAAGTGCTGGTGCTGCATCTAGGTTGGAGCAGCCCCTGGCATCAGCCCAGGCTGGGCATGAGCAGATGGAGCAGCCCTGGGAGAAGGACTTGGGGGTACTGGTGGGTGAGAGCTGGACATGACCCAGCCCAGAAACCCCCCAAGGGCAGCAGGGAATGGGTGGATTCTGCACAAGGAGAGCATGGAGCTGCTGGAGCGAGTCCAGAGGAGGCACCAGGATGATCAGAGGGATGTTGCAGCTCTCCTGTGAGGAAAGGATGAGGGAATTGAGGTTGTTCAGCCTGGAGAAGAGCAGCTTTGGGGTGACCTAACTGTGGCCTCCCAGTACCTGAAAGGAGCTACAAGAAAGATAGAGACCGACCATTTACAAGGGCCTGGAGGGACAGGACAAGGGGGAATGTCTTCAAACTGACAGAAGACAGGGTTAGATGGGATATTGGGAAGAAATTCTTTCCTGTGAGGGAGGTGAGGCCCTGGCACAAGGTGCCCAGAGAAGCTGTGGCTGCCCCTGCCTGGATCCCTGGAAGTGTCCAAGGCCAGGTTGGACAGGGCTTGGAGCAACCTGGGATAGTGGGAGGTGTCCCTGCCCATGGCAGAGAGTGGATCTGGATGATCTCTAAGATCCCTTCCAACCCATGCCATTCCATGATTTTATAGCTTGAATTCCTGTCTCAGACTCTTCCTGAGGTATCATCTCCTTCCTCTGTTCTCTGAGGTGCAGTTTGAGAAGCATTCAGCACACATTTGATGTGCACTGAAAGACCTACCAGCCCCCAACGGAGCTCCCATTCCACTCTTGATCTTTTGACAAAGCGTTTCAGCTTAATTCTTTTCCCCTTATTTCTGTTTGTTTCAGTCTGGGATCAGAAAAGCTTGGGTGTAATTTTATGGGAAGATGCAGGAACTGCTTTTCATATAGTCACAGAATTGCTGAGGTTGGAGGAGACCTGGAGGTCTCCAGATCAGTCACCCTGCTCAGGGTCAGCTGTGGCACCTTCTTCAGGAGTTTGTCCAGAGTTTTGATTATCAGCCTTCCTTAAAGCCTCCAGTTTAAGCCTGTGACAAAATTTCAGTGGGTGGATAAAAGAGGAGGAGAAAAGGAGAAGAGATTACAGAATCGTGGAATTGTTAAGGTTGGAAGAGTCCTCAACTCCAAGCCTGTTCACCACTAAACCATGTCCTCAGGCACTTTATCCACATGTTTCTTGCACTTCCAGGGATGGTGACTCCTCCACTTGCCTGAGCAGCCTGTTCCAGTGCCAGACAACCCTTTTCATGAAGAAATTTTTCCTAAATCCAATCTAAACCTCCTCACTGTTGCACTAGAGCTGGCTGGTTGGCTGGTGTCACACCAAACTGCCTTTAGAGCTTAGGAAAAGGGAGGAAAAAAGCAAAACACAGGGAATTTTGTCTGTGCTTATGGTCCAAGGAGAGTCAGTGGGAGGACTCAAGGCTCAGTGATGGTCTCTGGACCAGCAAGATAATCCTGGCTTTTCTGAAGTGCTTGTCAAAAATCTGTCACCCCTGAGCTGCTGCAGTGATAAACAGGGTCTCAACAAATCAGATGTGTCACTGTTCCACTTAGTCCTGTCCACTCTTTTCCAATGTGGTCATTAGCAATCATTTTATGATCTTGACCAGTGCAGCAGCCTTTGGCAGGAGATGCTCTGTGTGAGCTTAGTCTGAGCTGTCTTAACTGTGGGGCTGATCTCAGACTCACTTTGCAGCTGTCTCAGTGGCCAAGGACTGATCTGGTAGTGGATCCTTTCTCTTGTTTCACACCAGCTCTGCAGCAGTAAGTGGGGAATGTTGAAGCTTGGATTATCTACCTTATCAAAGGAAGAGGGAGTTGGCCAGAGGATTGTGAAGATTGTGAAAGAGGGGAATTGCAAAGGATGTGGAAGGAAATGCTGTTTGCCCCTGAGGGTTGAAAGGAGTTTCTCTAGAAGTAATAAAACTACAATACTGTTGTTTTGATGGTTCTGGGATATGTGTTACTAATCAGAGGCACTTGCAACCTTTAATTCTCCTGAATGTTCAACATAACCATCCTTTTTTTAAAATTATTTTTGATAAATCATTTGTCCAACTCAAACCTCCTTAATAAACTACACGGGGACCTTTGTTTAAAACAAACAAAAACAACAAAAAAAATACAAGTCAAAAAAATGAGGTGGGGAAGAAAACAATGGCTGGGCTTCAGAGTGGACCTAAATTGAAAACGTCTGCAGTTTTTCCCAGGGAGAGCAAGTGATCGAAAATATTGAATTGTAATTATGAGGCTCTCTGGAGACCTGCAGTGAGGACCTGTTTTGCAGGGTAAGATCTGCCAGACTTGTTTTTTGCCCCCACTTTCCCTGTGATTTTCTCACTTGCTTAGGAACACTGGGAGCTGGGGAGACAGAAAAACAAATTCCATTAGTTCCTATCTGGTTGAACTTCCTGGAACCCCCACTATTTTTTTTGCTTCTCAGAATTTCCTTCCTCCATCCAGCTGTGTTTCCTGATGAAGCCTTATCACTGGAGAAAATGCTCCTGAGTGAGGCTGAGGATTTGGGAATGAGTTGCAGACGGTCCCAACTTGGTTGCTGAACAACATGATTCTGGCACTGATTTCACTCTGGGGGCTGGGGGAGCAGCTCTGATTTGCTCAAACCCTGTTGGAGATGCATAAAAACCTGAGTGTTTTGCATCCATCTCACATCCATGGCTCAGGTCATTACATGAGTAATCTGCTTCCTCCAAATTTGTGTAACTTGGATGTAAAACCTGCGTAAGTTCCCTTAAGCCACCCAATCCAAGTTGCTCAAAAGTCTCAGGCTTGCAGTGATTTCTTCCTTGTTAGGCATTAGAAATGGAACTGTCCACCCCTGGTGCTTTTTCACTTTTTTTTTTTTTTCTGTTTTTTAATCAGGAAATTGTCTTCTGACACATTTTGCAGAACTTCCTCAACTGACTTATATTTCCCAGCACTTATCAGAAAAGCACGTTGGCTAATCTTAAGGGACATAGCTGAAAATCCATTAAAGTCTGGCTCTGCCATGGGCTCCCTGAAGTTGTGGGTAAGCTGATATCATTCCCTGCACCTCGACTTTTCTCTCTCCAAAATGCCAATCTTGATATTGGTGTTTGTGGAGTTCCACAAGTGTGACTTTTAGGCAAGTTGCAAGTTTAATCTTAGGGGGTTTTTTTTAACCTGTGACCAAATTTGTTGCAGGGTTAGCACATAAATTAATTTGCTGCTCCCTTTTTTGGCAATGCCAGGGAATTAAAAAAAAAAAAACAGCAGAAGAGAAAAATGAGTTACAAATTAACACAGATTTTTCACCGTTCTGCTTTGGAGACCACAGTTAGCATGAGGTATTTGGGACTGAGAAGCAGAACAGAGGAAAAAAAAAAAAGACATCAAAAACCTGGAGAGAGTCCAAAAGGATTTAGTAAAATGGGAGACAGGGTTAGAGGGCATGTCCTAGAAGGAGAGAGTGGAGGAACTGGATACGTTCATCTCAGAAAAGAGGCAGAAAAAAAGATGACCTCTCTGCCTATAAATATCTGGGGGTCGCGGGGAGGGAGGAGCAGAGGAAGGGAAGGGACAGTAATCAGAGTAGGCAAAAGCCAGGAATGGGACTGGGGGTGAGAACTTCAATTAGAAAGAGGAAGACACAGACTTACTCTTCAGCAGGCTTCCTCACAGTGATGTCAGCGGGGCACTGGAGGAGTCTCCTGAGGGAAATCCCAGCTCCTCAGTGAGTGACGCCGAGAAAAAAGATGAACTTAACACTTTTAGACTTGTTGGAATGGGCAGAGAGGGATCAGTTTAAGTCAAGCATCTCTAAAAAGGCATTCTGTGAGCGACTCCAGTACTGAAGTTGGATTCCTGTGGTTGTGTTGTGCTTGGATTCTGTGTGGCTAAAGGAGGTGAGCTGGGGCTGGAATCCCTGATCCATGTCCATGGATCTGTTGGCCTTCCTTGTCCAGTCATGAAATATTTTAGAGTCTTAACATCCTTGAAATCTCTGCTGCTTTGATCAGCACGTTTTACTTGCTTCTGAATTTTAGTCTCGAGTGGTAGGACAGGGGGGAATGGTCTTGAGATGAGGCAGGGGAGGTTCAGATGAGATATGAGGAAGAAATTGTTCCCTGCGAGGGTGGGGAGGCCCTGGCACAGGGTGCCCAGGGATCCCTTGGAAATGTCCCAGGCCAGGTTGGACAGGGCTTGGAGCAACCTGGGCTAATGGGAGGTGTCCCTGGCCGTGGAAAAGAGTGGAATGGGATGGACTTTAAGGTCCCTTCCAACCCAAACCATTCTGTGATTCTATGATTATTTTCAAGGGCTTTTTCTAGCCTCTGTAGTACTGCAGGAACTTCTTCGGCCTCTCCAATTCTGCTCTGCACCCCACCATGGGCTCTCACATCCAGAAGGGCCAAAAAGAAGAGAAAAAACCAACCCAAAGCCAAGACTCTGCTAGGAGTGAGCAGAGTGCAGCAGTGCCTTTGGCTGTGTCTGAGGAGCAGTCAGGACAGGCTGGTGACACAAAGTCACAAGGAGGACAATAGGGTGGTACAGCTGAAGGGCTAAATCACAGAACCACAGAATGATTTGGGCTGGAAGGGACCTTAAAGCTCACCCAGTTCCAGCCCCCTGCCCAAGTGGTACAGGTAGAGCAGATCTGGCAGCACACACCCGTGGAAAGTGGGTCTAAAGCTCTGTTGCTTTGAGCTGGTAACTTACAACATCCTACACAGCAAGTCAGAAAATGAATTAGGCTCGAGGTGTTAATTTGGGCCGTACTTTTAGTGTTGCTCCATGCAGATGAGACTGTTTCAGGAACACCAGGAAGAATTCCTTTACCCAGCATTCTGTCCTAGCTGTGCTTTTGATAAAAAGGTGGAAGAGCTAAGTATTGATGTTTTGTTGCCTATTCTATAAGCACCTTGTTAATCAACTGGAGGATAAATTATTGCTGTTCAGATATCAAGAGAGAGGGAGAGGAGGAGATATCTCCCAATCTGGAAGAAAAGGTGCTTTTTCTTCCTCTCTTCATTGGAGAAGAGTCTTGCCTCCACATTTGTTCCTTGGGGGGGTTGTTAAGGAACAGAAACAAAACTGGGGGGAGCTCTTTTTGATTTATCTTCTCTCCTTCCCTTTTGGTCACTTCCAGAGGCTTAAAGAGCCGAGTTGGCTTTAATGTGTTACCATTAGAGACCAGGCATTAGCTGGAATAACCCATCCTGCCTCACAGTGAAAAATATCTCTTGATTGGCTTAATTAATCAGTCAAAGGGGAATGACATGGCCCTCGGCTTGAGGGACTCTGCTGCACAGGTAAACAGGTCATTGATAAATGGTTTACCCACAAATTCATATATCAAGAAAACTTGGTCATTTTTTAACTACACTTGGTGTGAAAGCTGTGCTGCGTTTTTTGGAGGTGGATTTTTGCTGTCTTCGCTTTTTTTTTTGTATTCTGGGAGCTTTTAGGCTGTGGAAGTTTGCAAGAGGAAAAGGCCAGTCAGAACTTCGTCACGATTGGAGTTCTTCTGTTTCCAGAATTGGAAGAAAGAAAACCCTCAAGAATTTTTTGTGCCCTCTCAAAAAAGAGGAAATCATTGACATGGCTTTGTGTTGAGATTCAGTGGGTCTGAAATCAGGATGGCTCAATTGCTTCTGTCATTTAAGTATCCTGAGGCTGCTCAGTTGGTCATATCCAGTCCTCAGGCACTGCATGCACAAAAAATAGATCGATAAATGGGTCTGATGAAATAATTGGGGAAAATCTATGGAGTAAGAGGCAGGTCTGTGTTGGTAAAAGGCTTTAACTGACCTGATTTCCTATTGGCTTTTGGTATCTCTCTGCTGGACCTTGTCATCTGTATCTTTTATAACACCTTGTCCTGCAAAGGTGGTTCTCCAGTGGGATTCTTCACTGAGATTTAAAGAAAAAAAGAGGGGAAAAAGAAAGAAAATGAGAAGGGGAGGGAGGAAATCCAGCTCTAAATTAAATTGCATAAAAATGTGATCTAGAAACACTTATCCATGGGGTAAATTGGGTTAAAGCACTGGAATCGTGTAAAGAGCTACAGAACAATGTTTGGCACAGCTGCTTAACTGGGTGCTCAAAACAAATCCTAATTGTGCTTTTTTCTTGCAATTGTCTTTTTTTTTTTTTTTTTTTTTTCTTATTTAACTGTGTATAATGTGAAAAAGTTACACACCAGTAGCTAAGAATATGGGTTTGGCTACTAGGGAATAAACCTCACCTTATTTTTGTCCTGTGTAATCCCTTCCTCTAGGCAGCCCTTGCCATGGGCCTGAGCTTTACAGACCAGCCTTGTTTTGTTTTTCCTTTTAAAAATATTTGTCTGATCAAAGAGCTGTCCTTAAAAAAAAAAAATAAAAAAAATTCCAGCGCAGCAGATCAAAACAAGGAAAAGTACTTTTTTTGATCCTATCATAACAGGATTTGTATATGGAAGTGTGAACTAAGCAGGTGGCTTCCTGTTGATTTTTAAGCCAGGTGGGCAAGTTCTTGGTGATGAGTTGGTCTCCTTCCCTGCCCTGCTTTCCCTGGGGCAGGAATGTGCTTATTCCTGTGCCTGGAGGAGTGGGATTTGGGCTGACAGCTTGTAGGGATAATGCTGCTGTGGGAATGAGAGGGAAAAACAGCAGCTTGTTCTCTCTCAGAAATCAGGGGTTAGGATACATTTTATTATCTCTAAGGTGGCAGCTGGATCTACTCAAGCAGCCTGTGAGGACTGGGTGTTCACAGCAATCTGATTTTTGCTGACTTAGTATCATTAAAGGGTGTCTAACCTTCCTCCAAGGGTGTCTTCTGATTTTTGGCTCATCAAACTGGTTATGAAACTACTGCTTGGTTCAGATGGGTTAAACAAACCAGAAGCAGGAGCAAAAGAAATGATTCAGCCTAAGAAAGTGCTTAAAATCTAAAGAAACAAGCTTTTCCACTTTCCAGTCCTGTATTTCAGCTTCTCTGCTGGGTTGTTCTTTCTTCAGCTGTGACTATTCACTTTTTTAACTCTCCAGTCAGGAGAAATACCTGGTGCTAGAGAGTGACTTGGTGGTAAAGTTCCCCCCAGAGTCCAAGCTGGTCCCTCCTCTCTCTAAGCTCCCTCCAGCTGCCTGACATGTGTGCAAACGTGGCCATTTGAACTTAGTTTGGGCTTATTTGGGCTTTCCCAAGGTTAAGAAATCCAGTGTCTGTTTTTCACTACCTCTGCAGCCTCACTCTGCAAACCACCATCGATCCCAGCGCGTTTCCTTTGAACAATTGTGGTGTTGCCATAGGGAGAGGGGCGAATGTGACAAAATTGCTGATTAATGTCATTAATTTGGCCATCTGTTAATAACTGTGTGCATCCCTCAGGTGAGGAAAGAGGAAGAGGATGATGAGGAAGACAAATCGTGCGGGGGCAGAGTTGGTGCCTTCTGTGCTCAGGTGACTTTAGCATCAGCTTTAAAATGGTGTGTCCCTTGTCAGGATCCTGGTGATGAGGACTTGCTGTTCTCCATCTCCTCTGTGGGAAGGGCCTCAGATTTGGTGTTAAGGATGAGTATTGTCCAATTTTGATTTCTTGAGAGGAGAGAGCAAGGACTTGTGGACCTGTTGGAATGTTAGCATCACAAGGATGCTCCCAGGACCAGAGCCCCTCTGCTCTGGAGCCAGGCTGGGAGAGCTGGGGGTGTTCACCTGGGGAAGAGAAGAATCCAGGGAGGCCTCAGAGCCCCTTCCAGAGCCTAAAGGGGCTCCAGGAGAGCTGGAGAGAGACTTGGGACAAGGCATGGAGGGACAGGACACAGGGAATGGCTTCCCAGTGCCAGAGGGCAGGGATGGATGGGATGCTGGGAGGGAATTCCTGGCTGTGAGGGTGGGGAGGCCCTGGCCCAGGGTGCCCAGAGAAGCTGTGGCTGCCCCTGGATCCCTGGCAGTGTCCAAGGCCAGGCTGGACAGGGCTTGGAGCACCCTGGGCTAGTTGGAGGTGTCCCTGCCCATGGCAGGGGGTGGAACTGAATGGGCTTCAAGATCTCTTCCCACCCAACCCATTCCATGATAACAACTGGAATCGGCCACAGAAAAGGCAACCAAGGGCAGTTCCAGAGTTTTGCTGATTTGGGCAGAGTTTGGATACTCTACTGAACAGATTCCGAAATTTCCGTGCAGGCAGCAGGGTCTGAACTCTTCCCTGCACTGGATTAAGGGATGTGAATCCATCTGGGTGCAGTTTGTCCCTTCTCCCCTTGGGCACAGTTGGTTGTGCCCTCAGGTGTTTGGATTCACAGACCTGCGGTGCTACAATCCCAGGGGGTGTCGGTGAGGGCAGGCTGGAGGTTGGTGTGCCTTTGGAGCAGGAGATGCTGCTGCCTGTGGTAATTCCTCAGAAATCTTTTGTTGTATCCTGGGATGAACCTTCAGAAGGTTCTGCCTGGATGATGCTGGTGGAAAATGCTGGAGTCCCTCCGGATCCAGAATCCCCGGGCTGGTTTGGTGGCCACTTTGCAGCTACATCAGCTGGAGTTAAAAACCAACATATGTTGGATAAACTTCCAGCTCCCACAAAAAGTCAGGATCAAGGATGATTTCACCATGGGTAGTAGAGTGGAGAGAGGGTGAGAGGTGTGGCTGTCCACAGCATTCGAGATTTAATTCTTTCTTACTCCCATTTTACCAGGGTTTATTTTAAACCTGCTCTGTTTCACCACGAGCTGAGTTTTTCCAAGTGCTGGGACATGTTTTTGACAGCAGAATCCAGCCCAGCTCAGGATAATGCTGATCCTGTGTCACCTGTGTGGTGCAGGTTGTTTTTTAACAAATGAAGGGAAGATCAAAAATATTGTCTGCCCTAAAATTGTGTTTTCCAGAATATTGAAGAATTTAAATGTCACTCAGTGTTTCAATACTTGAAAGAAAATTATTTATTCTCAATACTTTTTTGCAAAGAAATTTCTAAGCTTGGGAGTAGAAGAAAGTTTCTGTAGTACAAGGTAGTCAAAGGCTAATGCTAATTAGGAAATGTTTTCTAGTTCACAGAAAATACATTTTTTGGCAATTTTAAGAAAAATAAGTAGTATTTTAATTTCAAGTTGTCAGCTTGTGTGTTTTGCACTGAATATTTGCAGTTAGAAAAATAGTAATTGCTACAAAACATCTTGCTGTGGTAAAGTGCAAGCTTGAAAGTGCTTTTTTATTCTTCATTAAACCACTATATCTCATAATGGAGTGAAAAAATCTTAGATGAGGAAAAAAATCAAGCAATTTTATTTATTATTTCAGGTAACCCTTTATTTATATATTTATTCTTTGATGTCTCATAATATGAATGTGGGGTTTATATTTAGTGGAGAAAAAGAGGAGCAGTTCAAGTAAATAAGCAGAAGGTTTTTGTTGTGTCTCTCCAAATCTCAGCTACTGCTTTAACTCTTAAAAGTATTGAAAAAGCACAAAACACTGCAAGTGCCTGGAAAAGTTCTTAGGCTTAGTACAATATTTGTAAAGTCCTCCAGGTATCAGTGCTTGTGGAATTTCTCTCCAACTACTAATGGATTAACCCACTTAGAAATTTGATACGAAATATGTCAAAGACAACATCCCAAATTCTTTCTGGATGCATTTTGGGGGGGCTGCTGACTCTCTGTGTCCCTGTCCCTGCTGTCACATCCAAGCAAAAGCTGTTTCCTCCAACAATTCCCAAATTATTTTAGAGTTTCCAATGTTTATTGAGTTGCCTGGCTCAGTTCATCCCGGTGTCAGCTCTTTAATCAGTTTGTAAACACCACATTGAGCCTGGTGGGTTATTAAGTTTTCTAAATATCTCCCTTTTCTAAGGTCTCAATTTGTGCAGTGGTGGCACCAGTTCAAAACTCCAGTTGTTCCATGAAGACCACCATAATATATGAATGATATAAATTATCTAAACCTCTTGGTGCTGCTCAGCTCCAATCTGGGGCAGTGATATAACAAAACATGTGACTGTCGAGTTATCCAGTTCTCAAATTGCTTCCCCCTAAAAATTTCTCCTCCTGAACTAAAGAATGGATGTTCTGTGGGGAACGATTCAGCCTTGGCCAAAGTGGCCTAAATTCAGCCTTTTAATATCTGTGGCTGTGCTGATGCTGGGAGCTTAAGCATTCATTTACATTTTGTCTTAAGAGCAGTGAGAATGCTGGGCCAAGCTTTGAGGTGATGAGAGAAAATTGGGTAATCCTACACGTCAGCAAGCGGCTGGAAGAGGAAGTTTTTTGTTGGAACTTGCACACTGAGAAGGCACAATGTCCCTGTTTTAACTTCTGCCTTGCTAAGCCTCCTATTAATCACTGCTTTTGAACTCCTCTCTCCCAGCCCCTCTGGATTTGGAGGATGGGATTTGTCTGTAGTGGATCCCAGGAATGTGGCTCAGGTGAGGCAGAGCCAGGCTTTAGTCAGGGCTCTCTGGTTCCCTTTCACCACCTGCTGTGCAGCCTTGGGTCACGTCTGCATCCCAATTTCCCAACCACTAAACCTGGGGATGATTCACATATCCCATGCTAGCGGTATCAGCTTGTGTTGTGTGTGATTCTTCATGAAGTGCATTGAAATATTGAGATGGTAATTGAGAATTTTGAAGTGCAAAGTGTCTCATCCAGGTTTCTCCCAATGGTTATTTCTGGAAAAGCTGTTGGAAGCATTCTGTATGTGCTTCCCTGTTTACCTTTTGAACTTTACAGCCACGGTGCCCATATTGTGGTTTTAAGACATTGCAACTTAATTAAACTTTCAGAGAGTCCTGGAGCGTGACTGTCTCCAGCTTTCCTGAAATCCCTGCAAAAGCAGGGCTGTGTACATAAAATCTGGGTGGGAGGGGGATGCTGTGCTCCAGAGCATCACCTGAGAGCACGACCCAGGGTGGGGGTGTGTAACCCCGCAGATTTGTGGAGCTTGGGAAGCTGAGGTCAGGCAAGAAGTGCAGGAGTATCTCACCTGCAGGAGTGTTTGTGGAAGTGGTCTGAGAAAATTAACAGTGAAGTGCAGCAGCAGCCCTTCTTTTGGCAGGCAGGACTTCATGTCTCCCTTGTGCTGCTGATTCCCTGCCCTCCTCCCATTCCAGCAGACCCCCTCTGCCCAGGCCTCCCCACCCACAGCACCACGGGGCCGGGGGTTTTTTCCCCAACTGCAGGGTCAGGTTTTTTTCCCTGTTTTAATAAGCCTGGTGTTTGTCAGTTACCAAATGGCAAAGGAATGCTGTGTGTAGCAACTGCGATGGATCTGATCCAAAGGCAGGGATCGTGGCCCGTTCCTTTTTTCCGGCGTTGTCGTAGGGAAATGGGTGTCTCCAAGAGACGCCCAGCGGCAGAGCCTTCGCTGCGCAGCACCGGCGGGCTGGGGGTTCTGATTTGAGCACTTGCTCCTGGAAAACAGAGCTTTGTCACTCCTGGCAACTGGCTGTATGAAAACACTGATAACAATAAAGGGCTCCCTGCCCAGTCCAGGCTTGCTCTGGCTTTCTTGGAATCTTCCAGGGTAGAGGAGATGCTGCCCCTCTGATTTAACCCCCAGGGGTGTCGGGCATTTCTTCTCCCAAATTCTGTATCCCCACATACCTAAAGCCTTTCAGGGCTGTGGCAGATCCTGGTCCAATCACGGAATTTTGAGATTTGAAACTCCTTTCTTTCCTGTATCAGCAGAACACAGTGCTCTTCAGCTTCCCAGAGCAGCTGAAGGGATGGGAACTGCTCACACTCTGAGGAAGCTTGGGAAGTAGGAAAAATTCTCTCAAGTTCATGTCAGGCAACAAGAGATAAGAATTTTGCCATGACATCTGTAAAGCACTTTTCAGACTTAACTTTCCAAGAAGCTTTTATGGTTAAAAGTTTTGGACTGAAAGCTGCAAAACTCTTCTGACCTAATGAGTAACCAATTTTTCTGGAACCTGGATTGTCAGGCTGGTGGGAGAATTCTCTGTTTTCCTGGGTCTGAAGTCCTTGAAATAAAAGATGACATTGCTCCCAAGGGGGAGTTGCAGGGTTTGGCACCGCGTAAGGGCCCTGACACAAAATCACCTTCAGGGTGTCACACAGGAGGCATCCACCTGGCTTCTTGTTTTGTCCTTCAGGATCTCTTGTTGCTGTGGAGATCTGTTGATCCTGATGGATTCAAGGCCATATTCTCCAATTGTTCCAGAGTTAAGCTAAATGCCTTAAAGGAAAGGGAGATTAATCCCTGCTGAGAGGTTAAATATAGTGATGTAACATCTAAGAAGCAGGAGAAGAGAAAAGCCCCAGTGGAGGGGCCATTGAACCTGCTTAAGGTGTGACCTCTGCCTTTGAGGGTCACCTCTCTACATTGGATATTATGATTTGAGGCTCCAGATTTAAAGCTTCCACCAAATATTAAATCTTTGTTTTGAGCTTTAGGTACAAAGCTCTTGGTTTATAATCATATATTGCAAATATATAAAAGCTTTGTATTATTTTCCTTTCCATACACACACTTAGGCAAGGCAATATGCTTTTGACAGTTTCTATCTTACATTTTTCATAGAACAGAATCACAGAATGGTTTGGGTTGGAAGGGACCTTAAAAATCATCTCGTTCCAACCCCCTGCCATGGTCAGGGACCTATTTTTGGTGCTACTGAAAGGATTTAATACACAGAACTTGCTTAGGACCTCAAGGAACATTGGAAGGGACCACATGCACAGAAATTATTCTGTAAATTAATGCGACTTCCTAACTTACTTAGAGGAATTATCTTTCTGTCACTTCTGATTGCTTTCCTTTCCCAAGTTCTGCAAATAAAAATACCTTTCTGTAGGAGATCCAAGCAGAAATCCTTAAGGCAGGAGCTTTATGTGTCCAGGAATTTATAGGCACCTTTTCCCCAGTGTGCAGCTCTGAATCGGTACCTGGCTGTTATTTAAGAGGGCATATTATTCACTGTTCTCCAATATTTGGGAAAGCAGGACATGCTGCTCATTTGAAAATCATACCAGCTCCTTTATCACTGCCAGTCACAGTCAGTAACGCTGCATTCCCAGCTTGACACGAAGGAGGAGGTTTGCCCTGAATAAATAGAGGAGATAAATGGTCTTTCTGTTCCTCAGAGGAATTTGGGCCACTTCTCAAAAGTTGGTGCCAGGAGTACAGTAGCAGAGTGGCATGGTTAAAGTTAATTGCCCTCAGATTTTAGTTAAAAGTCTAACTAGCTTGTCAGCTTTGAATTTATATTTTCACAGTTCACTAGGGAGTGAGAATAGGGAGGCTTTGATGTAGCTGCCTGGTTTTTGCTTTGTATGAAATGCTCCCAAGTTTAGTAAATAAACTTTTATTGGGAGGGGGGCAGGATTGACAGCTTAGAGGCAACCAGGAGAATCACAGATATCCCCTCACCACGGGGCAGAGGGGCAGCAGGACATTGGTTGGGGCTGCATGGCTGGAATGATAAAGGAGATTTTCGTGGAGCACTGTGCTGAGCTCTCGAAGAAACAGCTCATCAGAGATTTGTTAATTAGCTGTCAGCAGAGACTTGCTGAAACACTGGAGCTGCGATGCACAAAGCACTGCCTAATTAACTCTTTAATAGCCCTGGAATACACTTGCTAGTTCCCTCCACCAGGGAAACTGAGGAATGCTGGATTAATTCCCTGGGGTTATCCTGAACAGCGTTTGAGAGAATAGAGATGTGAGACTGATTCAGGGCTTGTATCAGGAGACTGTAGCTTCTAAACCAAGAAAAACCTCGTTAAATTAATTGTTTAGAAAGATGGTCTTTCTGGCTTTAACTGGAACCAAAGTATCTTTCCCTTTTTTTTTAAATTTTAATTTACGATGTCTCTTACTGTATACTGTACTCCTACCCTGTAGCCAGCTGGGAGGGACCCGAGCTGTTCAGTCATCTTTCAAGTCCAGAAGCATAAAGGCACATCTGAAAGCATTTAGAAGATTTGCTACATCTTATTCTAATATTATTATCTTATTCAATATTGCCTAATAATGTCACTCAGAGAGTGGGGAGGCCCTGGCACAGGGTGCCCAGAGAAGCTCTGGCTGCCCCAGGATCCCTGGAAGTGTCCAAGGCCTGGTAGGATGGGGCTTGGAGCAACCTGGGCTAGTGGAAGGTGTCCCTGCCCATGGTATGGGGTTGGAACTGGATAATTTTCAAAGTCCCTTCTAACCCAAACCATGCTGAGATTCTGTTATTGGTTAACTTTCTATTCACAACATTATTGTGTTGATACCTTCCAGGCAGCTGTTTTCTGGATCAAATCCCAGATCAAATCCCAGAAACTGGAGTGCTCCCCCTAATTCACACTAGAAACATTCTTGAACACTTTTAAAGCATTTTAATACGATTTCAATCCTTTCTCATTAAGTGGAGAAGGAGTAACTTAATCTCCTGTTTCACCTGGTGGTGTTAAAAGAAACCATTGAGCTGCCTGAAGGTGCAAGTGGTTTTCTTGGATCTGCAACCAGAGTGGATGAATTCCATTGCCAGGATCTTACTGCCATACAGACCTTGTCTCAGTGGGCTGCTGGTTTTTGGAATCTGTTCTTGAGCTGCTCTCTGCACTGCAGGTGGTTCTGCAGAGCGAGCTGGCTGCGTTCAGACACGGAGATAAACCTGTGCCTTTGTGCCTGAGCTTACACAAGCTCAGATCACCTGCTGGCCACCAGGAATGTGGTCTAATCTTGTTCTGGCTGACCCCAGTGAAAATGGGAACTTGCATTGCCAAAACTATTGGAGCATCCAGTGGCTCCAAGGAGTCCAACAGGCTGCAGACAGGTTTGAACCGTCTGAGTGGGAAGGGACTTTCTGTTTTGCCAGCCCTGTAATATTGATTTCAGCACCTTGTGGCTGGGGCAGAGGTAATGGCAGTGCCTGGAGGAATAGCTGTGGCTCTGTCTGAAGGAAAAGTTGGGATTTGTCCACTCTGAAACCATAAGAGTAAAAATGTTACTGCCTTCAGAAAATTCTTAAAGGAGCATTAGATGGAAGGAATCCCTTTGTAAGGCAAACAATGAAATGGTTATCTGTAAAAAGCCATTATTGCTTTAACATAAAATCATGGAATCACAGGGAAGTTTGGGTTGGAAGAGACATTAAAGCTCATCCTGTTCCACCCCCTGCCACGGGCAGGGACACCTTCCACTATCCCAGGGTGCTCCAAGCCCCATCCAGCCTGGCCTTGGACACTTCCAGGGATCCAGGGGCAGCCACAGCTTCTCTGGGCACCCTGGGCCAGGGCCTCCCCACCCCCCCAGGGAAGAATTTCTTCCCAATATTTAATCTAAACTAAATACCTAATCTAAACCATGACATGTAAAGGGTGGCTTTCTAAGTTTCAATGCAAGCTGAAATAATGTGTTGATATTTAACATTTTAGCTTCTCTGTATTTGAACTTCTCTTCCCCCCTGTTTATTTGTTTGACACAGTCGAGCATTCCAATGTAAATTTCCTCCAATTAATTTTTAGTCAGGTGTCTGAGTTTTGGTTGAACTCAAAATTCTGAATTGTTTCACACTTTCTGGCTGGTGTCATAAGCTCTGTATTTGAAAATTACTTGTTTGAGGGGGAGGATGTTGCTCTTGGGTTTTTAAGGCAAATTTTTGAAAGACTTGTCTCTTGAAAAAGTTTATGCCTTTGGGCTGTCTTGAAAAAACTTGAATAAATGCAATCCTGGAGTCCTGGGATGGTTTAGGTCTGAAGGAACCTTAAAGCTCATCCAGTTCCACCCCCTGCCATGGGCAGGGACACCTCCCACTAGCCCAGCTTGCTCCAAGCCCCGTCCAACCTGGCCTTGAATACCAATTAATAAAATCCATCAAAATTTTGGGGGATTTTCCCTTCATAAGACACGTGAGGATGTCCTACAAGGAATGTTTTAAGCTGCCATGAGAATTTCAGTGCTTGTACTTCCATCAGGCTGGAACTGCATGTTCTCCCAGAGGGATTTTGGGCTGGCTATGCTGGAGTTGGTTGACCCATGTCTCCTAGAGGCCTTTATACAATGCCCTTCTTGTATAGTCAGGAGTTTAAGGTTTATTTCATCCTTTTTCTGCTCTCTATAGTGTCACTTCTCCACATATACTGAACCTCATTCAAATACTAGTTTGTGTAAGAAAAAAGAACAAACAAACAAAAAAAAAACCCTAAAAATGCTGAATCTGAGCTTGATCGTGTAACTCGACTCGCTCCAACCCTACAGTGAGATTATTTAGACAATCATAATTGTTAATTACATAATTATGTACTGTTCATTTCTCTGGAAATGGCACTCATAATGAACAGCTATTCAGTATGTTTGGGTTTTTTTTTCACTTAGGGTGTGCCCTTGGTCTTTGTTTACTACATGCAATTCACATGCTGCTCAGAAGACAGGATTGGGAATATTCTTGCTGGGAATTTGGGAATGTTCTTTCTATGTTGTTTACTGTAGTTGTATCTACATCCTTTCTTTTCAGTCTTCCCTCTCTGGTCTGGGGATGGTATCAGGTACTTGTGGAGGACAGTTTGTTAGATCCTGAAGAACAAATCAATATCTGGAATCTGGGTGCATCTGCCCCACAAGGCAGTATAGATATTTACTGATTTTAGGTTTGCAGGTTGAGATGGCTGAGACCTCAGCTCTTTCTGTTTTCACATTGCTTCAAATGGTTGAGTTTGAGCCCAAATTCACACATCTGGAGCTGAAAGATTTTGTGTTTTCACTACCAGTCTTTGGTGGGATAACTGAAGTACTAAAGAAAAGATTTTCTGATGTCAGCCCTGCTGCTTTGCTGTTCATTTGTCATACATGGGAATGCTTTTCTCATCCTTCCATATATTCCATATCCAAATATAAGCATTATTTCAGGTGACATTATTCATGACAGCACAGTGGGAAGTTATTGTTTTATCAGAGAGGCAAATTATGCCTCAGGGAAATCTGCTGGTCCCATCACCTTCCATTTAGATTTGGAATTTTTTTCCCTATTGGATTCCATTTTTTTGATGTATTGACACTTCTGCCTTTTTTTGGGAGGGGTTACAGTTTCTTAGATAAGTAGAGTCAGTGGCTCCACTTATCTAAGGGAAGAGATATAAATACCTGGCTGGGAACTCAGCCTCTGGAGTTGCTCTATTAATCCGTGCCATCCATCAGGGGTGCTGCTGATGGATGTCACCTTGTGCACAATGCAGGTGGGAAAATGGAGCATGAGAGCTTTCCAGACAGGGTTTCCTGTAAAAGTACCAGGTGATACTTTCAGAGGCCTTTGGCTACCTGAGGACAAGTGGTGTCCTTGTGTATGATGCACGCAGGCCTGGTGCTTGTCTGTGTGCCTGGAAGTGCTTGTGAGCACAAATTCACAGCTTGTGCCTGGCTGGCATGGTTTATTGATCAGATCCAATTGATAGCACTCGTTGGGAATTCCCTGTGAGCATTTCAAAGTGCTCCATGCACAGGTTTTGTTTGCTGGGGTGTGATTCCGTGCTGCTGTGTGGCCTGAAGGCTTCTGGAGTCTGCAAAGTGCCTCGTTTGGGATGGATAAAGGTGCACAGGTACAAGAGGGATTCTGCCCCTCTGCCCCACTCAGGTGAGACCCCCCCTGTGGAGCTGCTGGAGCTAATCCAGAGGAGGCACCAAGATGTTCAGAGGGGTGGAGCAGCTCTGCTGTGAGGAAGGGCTGAGGGAATTGGGATTGTTCAGCCTGGAGAAGAGAAGGCTTCAGGGTCACCTAATTGCCCCTTCCAGTACCTGGAGGGAGGCTGCAGGAAAGATGGAGAGAGACTTTTGACAAGGGCCTGGAAGGATGGGACACAGGGAATGGCTTCCCAGTGCCAGAGGGCAGGGATGGATGGGATATTGGGAAGGAATTGTTTCCTGTGAGGGTGGGCAGGCCCCTGGATCCCTGGAAGTGTCCAAGGCCAGGCTGGACAGGGCTTGGAGCAATCTGGGATAGTGGGAGGCGTCCCTGCCCGTGGCAGGGGAGGGAACTGAATGGTTTTTAATGACCCTTCCAACCCAATCCATTCTGGGATTTGAAAGGCAGGACTGGTTGGGAAGGCAGCACTTTGCTTGATGCACTTGGGTTACAGAGAGAGAAGTGTCTGTGTGCGTTTGCTCAGTGGTCTCCTCACACTCCAGTTTCCATGGCTACAACCCAACCCTTTTTCCAGTTTCCCACCTTCTTCCCAAGTCGAGTGTTCCAGTAGTTTCTGATGTTTCCATTTAATCTAAAACATGTCACAGTGGCAATGTAGCAATCATACAGAGTTTAGACCTCACTGAAATACCTCAAAATATCCATTTTTGTGGATGCACAAACCATTTACTTATTAGTATGGAGTATTTTATGAGCAGGAGGAGTATCTGTGAGTCAGGTGAAAGTTTCTTGTGCCAGGGTATAAAAGCATCAATGATTTGTCATATTATGGGATACTTCTCTACTGTGCCACATTCCTGTGCCATACCTTCTTTTTTCCCACTCTCCAGCCCGAGCTCTGCTTTTGGGGTGGATCAGGGCAGAAAAGGGCAGCTTTGTGTTTCCTGGAGAGCTGTTAAATTTACTCCTGGAGAGGCAGGAGCTGCCCAGGTTTTCTCCTCTTCAGATACATGTTATCACACATTAACTTATCTTGATTAATTCTGCACCAGATACGGGAGCAGTTCCCTGGAGTTCTGGTGAAAATGAGAGGGACCTGCTATCTCCCCATCATCCTCCCTCGGCGTCAGAGTGTCTGTCTCTGGCATGACTGGGAGCCAAGGGAAATTGCTTGACATCACTTCAATTTCTGAATCTCTCGGCAGCAGGAGCTTGGCACTGGGAAGGTGAATTCCAAAACCAGTTTTAGCCATTGGATGTTACAGATCATGTTCACACATTCTTTTGCTGCTTGTCCTAAATCCTCCAGGAAGGCTTCCCCGGGTGAAGTCACAGCAGCTTGAAAAGTTCCGGATTTTCTTTTTTTTTCCCCTTTTTCCTTCTCTTTTTTGTTTTTTTTTTTTTTTTGCCAGAGATGGGCAGATGCCATTTTCCCATCTAAACACTCCTTGTTTCTGAGCATCAAATGGTGATTCTGGTCACTGTAAGATCCAGATGTTTTTCCCAGTCTGAGGTAAATCCTCTTCTGCATAATACAAGCAAATTAATCAGCTTTGGATAGAAAGTCACATTTCCAAGCCATGATTTCAGTATCATATCCAGGTAATAGGTCTGCATGTCTTCAAGACAGAATTTTTTAAACTATGTCACTTTTGGCTCATTTTAGTTGATGGAAACCCCATTTAAAAAAAAAAAATCATAAAATTCAAATAGCCTAGTTTCTGCTGGGGAAACTTTCTTCTGAATTGAGTGTGAAATGCTTTTTTTTTTTTATTCAGAAAATCTATTTCAGATGTGTTTCAGACTTTTGCTTTGATCAACAAACAAGTTGCCAATCAGCCTATTGAAATTTGCTTTTCCAAAGGAGACCAAAAAAAAAAAAAAAAAGAAATGCTTTAGGAAGTTCATTGCGAGTTTTGTTTCTTCAGACACCACCTCAAAGCCGCTTTGCCAAACAGATTCCCCCTGAAATGGCTGGTGTCCGTCTTTTTGTCTTTTTTTTTTTTTTCTTTTTGGCTTTTCATTTTTGTTGTTCTTTGACAAGATTATCTCAGCAGTGTCAGAAAGGACCTGACTTACCCAAAACAGCAGCAGTTAACGAAATCCAGCCTCTGATCCGGGTTTTCCTCCCGAGACTCGGCTGAGTTTATTTTGCCATTCTTAAGAGGTGGTTGCTTTTCCAGTCAGCTCTGTCTTTGATATCCCAGCTAAGTAAAGCTGCTAAATTTGTCCTGGCTGTGTTTTCTTTCTGAGCATTTTCTGGACAAGTGTTTCAACTCTTCCTTTCCTGTCCTGTCTGATATCCAGGGATAAACACACCCCGACACACACACACACATATGCTGGTTTATCCAGAATGCTGGGCTCAATGCTGCTTGCATGTGATTAGAGTCTTAAAATACTTCTTTCATTCCAGTCTGAAGGAATATTTGACATTTTTGATGCCATCACCATAATTCCTGCCTTGCCCAAGGAGCATTTCATCATCATTTCCTTGTTTTTGTATTATTGCAGGAGGTTTGAGGGAGGAAATTTTTCTTTATTGTGGTAGAACTTAAAGAGAAATGGCAGAATGAACTTGGAGAAATGCTGAGATCTCATGATTTGCCTTTTGAATTCTTTACTCAATAGCAGTAGGAGTAACATCATAAGTTTTGGTATTCCATGTATGCAGAGAAGTGGTTTTTTCATCTAATGAGAATCCTAAGTAAGGTTTAAGGGTAAAAATGTAGTAGCAACACAATTATTTTAAAAACAAAATTTTAGAAGCTTCTTTTAAGGAGGAGGAGGAGCAGGAAGTTCTAAGAGTGAAGTTCTACTTTGCCTCAAAAGCCATGGATTATTTCTGCGTTTGCCTGTTGTTTATTTTGGGTCTCCAGATGTTCTTCTGTATATATACATAGTAATGTCTTTCAATCACCTGGAAAGTTAATAAATTTTAGAATCTTTTGTGCTTTTAAAGGTGAAATTGGACTGCTCTTTTAAACTCCTCCCCAAACACCTTGTCCTAGAAGAAATTGGTAGGAGGAGTAAGTCTAGAATTTGGGAATCTTGAAGTGCTCAAGGACTTTCTGTGCCCTGGCACATCCATAAAGTTCTCCTCCTATTTTATGGCACCCCGTGACATCTGTGATGTGGATTTAACAGCTGCTGCAATTACATGAGGGATATTATTGTTTCAATTTACAAACTGACCGTGCAGCCATAATTTTAATAATGATATTGAGGGCTGAGGAGGAGCATAGGAGCAGTTCTTGAGGTTTCCAAAACAGCCATTTGGCAATTATATGTGGGTATTTGCTAGATGATTTTTGTTTTTCTCTACATTGGTAGGTCCAAGTGGGGCTTTGTGGAGAGCTGGACACTTGGCTTCCATCTGGAAGGTTTATTCATCCACCTCTATGTTCAAGTCTTACTTGAAGGTGCCTCCTAAAATGACGTTGAGTCCCTCTCGCTTGTGGCTGACAATGTTTTAACAAGAAGTAACTCCAGCTTTATAGAGGGTGGAGACTGAAGCACTCATAAATTAAATCCTATGTGGGCAGGAGATGGAAAGATGGGAGATAACCCAAAATCCTTGGAGGCTCTGTCTAGCCTGTCCTCTGCACACGAAGAAAATGAGGTGGAAGGACTGAAGGAACATAAACAGAAGGAGGGAGCAGCAGAGAGAGAAGGAAAAACAAAATTAAAATATGAAATGAAAATAGTAATTTATAGAATGAGGCTTGGAGCAACCTGGGATAGTAGAAGGTGTCCCTGCATATGACAGGGGGTGGAACAGGTTGATCTTTAAGGTCTCTTCCAACCCAAAGCATTTTGTGATTCCACGATCATTTCCACATGCAGGGAGTGTCCTTTTGCCAGCTAATTGGTTTTATTTGCAGGGGGAAGAATTCTCATGTAGTAAAGATTATTTAAGTAGTGAGATATCTTTTAAACCCCGAGTCATCCTGGGTATGTCAAAGTAGATCAGTTTGCACTGAGGATACAGAAGATTTTAAGTAATTTTCAGTACTTCTAAAAATCCTACCACAAGTTTTTTTTCCCAAAACTTCAACCTTTTGAATTACAATTATGAGAAATACTTGTCTCTCTCTTTTTTTTCATTTTCCTCCTCCTTTTGCTTAAGTTTAATTTTTACTGCCAGTCTTGGTGGTGTCTGTTCTGGAGAGTAGCAGGAAAAGCTGATAAGGGCATAGGACAGAAATCTTTGTGCTTATCTCCCTGCAACACATGGAGCTGAGAGTGCATCCTTTTCCTGTCCTAGGACGGGAGACGTAAACTGACCATCTCCTGACAGCAGGGACTTCAAACAGAGCCTCCAGCGTCCAGAGGGTAGGAATCTTCTCTCAACTTCAGAGGCCAGCTAGGTGAAAGTGGGTCACTGGCTGTTTAGAAAGCTGGGTTTGTGCCAGAAAGAATAAAAAAAAAAAAAAAAAACCCACCGCATTTCTGATAACTGCTGGGTCAATAGGCATCTCTGTAGATATTGTAGTGCTTTGTGGTGGGTTTTTTTTTCCCCAAAGGGCAGAAATTCAGCCTGACTCCTAATTGTTTGTTTAGACTTTTACCAGAAGGTGAATTAAGTTTAGGGGGAAAAAATGTGTTTTCCAAGAGAGTTTTATAAAAATCACAATTTTGCTGCCAGATTTGGAACAAAGGTCAGCCTAAAATTGTCCTCACAGAAGGAGTTATTTGGACAGTGTTGCTACAGATGAACATCAGAGGTTTTCTTTTATGTATTGTCTTTATGTGACCTAAAAGTGAGGGGTCTAAGGCAAAGGGAATGGGAATTGGAGCAAAGAGAATCTTCCACCAGGAATGCCTGAGCCTTGGTGTGCCTGGAGCTGTGCCAGGGTCTGGGCTGTGACTCGGGGTTGGGAACCAATTCTTGGAAAACTGTAAACACAGTTAGGAATTGGTTAGAGCAGCTCATTTGTTACACTTAATCATAGTTAGGATTCATTCCTAATTTTCACCATTAAGAGGAGGCACAAAAAGTCCCAGCTCTTCTGGCTCCGTGTGAAAATCCACCTCAGTGGCCAAAGCCCACAGAGAGAAATCCAGGAAGAAAACCAGGAGTCCCCACATCAAATATTGATGCTGAACAGTTTGGGACAAACTGCTTCAGTGCTTCCCAGGCCTTGGTGTCCCTGGTGTAGGACAGCCCAGGAACTCCATGGCAATGCCAAGTTCAACACAAAAGATCACAATGGGAAAGAGGCTTTGGAAGTGTTTTTCTTCTAATTAAGTGCCTGCCTGGCAGCCTGACCCTTTCCAGAGTGGCTTTGCTCTGGAGTCTCCCTTCAGGGAAGCGCAGTGCCAGATCTTCATTTTCCCAGAAATCCTGGGACTCTGCAGGTTTCCCAGCTCTGACAGCAGCTCAGTGTGCTGCCACATCAGCTGAAGGTGCAGCCTCATCCTCTGAACATTTATTTATTGCTCTGACATTGGCAGGCCTTGCTGAGGCAAGTCTCCTCATCTGCTTCGTACGTTCACTTGGAGACCTCACCAAGGCTGAAGAAACAGCGATGATCTCATCCTTTCCCTTTGTTTCAGGATGCACAACAGTTCCTCCAGAATGATTGATTTGTTTTATTTTTTTTAACAGTCACTCCTAGTAAATGTGAGGGCTGGAGGAATTAGGAGCATTAAATCTCAAAGGTTTTCAGCTCTAGGCTGGGATTTGAGGTTTACTACAGTCCTTAATCTCTGCTCGTGGTCACATAACTTTGATAAAGGCTGGCTTTGAGTGGAAAACCAGCAAACTTTTATCTCTTCTGTCTTTCCAATCTGATATTCCTGTCTCAGCAAACCTCAAATAACTTCCCAAATGCAGTTCAGGCAGTGCAGAGCAGCTCTAGGACCCTTGTCCCTTCTAGGACTCAGCAGGATGAATGGGTTCCCTGGAGCTGTATGATTAATCCCATTACAATCCCAACTTCCTAGTTCTCTTCCAGTCCCTGTGAATTGGATGCAAATTGTACCCTGTGGAGTTGGCTAATCTGTCATCAATAGCAGGCTTCCAGCTGCCTGTCCAGGCCTTTTGGTGTTTCCAAAATGAAACCTTTACATTGTTGTTCTTCCATGACTTTCACCTCTCTCCAGGATTCATGGTATTGTCAGCTCTGCTTCAAAGACAAAGCACAGCTGTGGGGAAATGTTGTAAAAGCTTTTCCTAAAGTGCTGTGAATCTGAGACTGGGTTAAATTTGCTGAGATTAAGGGTTTTCTGCAGTCTTCAAACTAGTAATGGACTAAAGGCCTAAATTTTAGATTCAAAATCCAAATATAGGGATGCTGAGTTTTCTGAGAAGCAGAGGAGCTGGGAGTTCAGCTCCCAGCTTACACCCACATCCCCTTTTCTCCAAGGCAGGAAAACTGAGAACTGGTCTGAGTACAGGGTGTGAAGATCCCAGTCTGGGAGGGAACATTCTTGTACAAAGCTCACCCTTCCCCTGGACTTGGCCAAATGAGCTCAGCTTCCTCCCTCTGAATCACTTCTACCTTCTGCACTAGCACAGAGTTGCCTGGTTAGGTGGTGAACTGGGGTAGAAGATGCAGAGGCAAAAATTTAGGTGGTAATTAGAGTTATGGATGGTTTGGGTTGGAAAGGACCTTAAAGATGATCTAATTCCAACCCCCTGCCATGGGCAGGGACACCTTCCGCTATCCCAGGTTGCTCCAAGCCACATCCAGTAACTCTGGTATAAGAAACTTGCCATTTGCTGTCGAGCCTGGAGAAAAATTCCAGTAGCTGTTGATTCTGCAAAAATTTCTGTCCTCTCAGAAGGACCCTGACCTGGAATTTATCCCCAATCTTCCACATCACTTGGCCACTGCCCGAAAGGCCACATTAACCCAGTAATTCCTGTTGGATATCGCAGAGGCTGTCACTCATCTCTGGAGCTGCCCAGCAGCATGGTAGGAGCTGTTGTTACATGAGTCCCATCAGCTTTTCCGTGCCCCGGGACATTTGGGAAGCGAATCCCACCGCCTGCCAGGGATTTCAGGGCTGTCGGTAAATTCCTTAGTTCCCTGAGAAGCACTGCCGTGGAAGGTGGCCTTTTATTCCTGTTTGTGCTGGCTTGTCTGCCTGAGTGTCAATAGCAGCATCAGACTGGGCAAAATGAAACCTGTCAGTAGCTGCCTCCTGATGTTAACATTGGCAGCAGCTCCTCGGAACTGTTGCAGGGAAGTAGCTCCGGTGGCCAAATTCTTTCAAAATTCAGCTATTACCTTTTTGAATGGTTAACTCCTTCAGGAGAGTTCTCAGTCTGTTTCCAAGCTGCTCTCCAGGTTTCTTTACGTAGGAGGTAGTTTAGGAGAGGACCTAAGAGCTCATCAAATCCATCACCTTTTCTCCAAGAGGGATCAGCTCTGCTCACGTTGAGTCTTGACAAATATATTCAAAAATCCTACTATAGCTGGGTGCTCTTTTACATCAACCCCACAGGCTCTGCACAGGCTGTTGTGTGCCTGACTAAACATGGAAAGGCTTCTCCAGCTCTTTAAAAAATGCATCTCTGTTGCTTTTGTTTACAATCATTATTTCTTTACCACAGGGAGCAGAACATGGAGGTGAGACTATCGTTCTCTCCCTTTTGACATTCACGTTGCTCTAGGAATCATAAACCCCAAATCATGCATTCCTGCCTGGATCCCTGGTTAAGGCTTTAATAGCTACTGGCACTCCAGGCAGAGATGAGGCTGGCAGTTTTTCAGGTTCTCTCAATCATCAAGGCTAAATTACCATTTTTCTCCTCACCGTGAGTATAACCTGACCAGCCCTCAGTGTGAATCATGGCAGGCTCAGACTCTGAATCTGTAGTCTGGCATCTTAACCATTACTGTGACCCTGAACCAGCAGATTGTTGCTGTTCCTGACCTTTCCTTTGAACATATTTTAGGGAGTTAAAGCAGAAAAGACATTTAATATTGTTTAGAAGGTGTGTGTGGGAAGGGGGGAGAAGATGGGTAGGGCAAGTTGAAGGATGAAGGTGCTGGAGCCCCAGGAGAGGCTGAGGGAGCTGGGAAAGGGGCTCAGCCTGGAGAAAAGGAGGCTCAGGGGGGACCTTGTGGCTCTGCACAACTCCCTGACAGGAGGGGACAGCCAGGGGGGTCGGGCTCTGCTCCCAGGGAACAGGGACAGGATGAGAGGAAATGGATCCTCCACAGAAGTAAATTCCCTCCCAAACTCTGCTTGGAATCGAATGAGCTGTTTCCCTCCCCCTTCGAATTTCTGGAGACAGTGTCAGGAACCCATCCCATTCCAGCCATATGGGCAAGACTGAACCAGGTCTGCCTCCTTCCACCCTTCCAGCCATTTTTTATTTCCCTGATGTGGCCTTTCAGAGGATGTCTTAACAGGTACCTTCACTTCCATGTTGGGAGAGCAGTGATGCCTGGCTGTGCTGGGTGGGCTTTGCAACAGTTAAACTGTTATTAATGGAAAACCAGCTTGAATACACACACACAAAACGTGTAACAAGTATTTCCAGAGCAGCATCCCATGGAGAACTCCCTCTGAGCCCAAGCAGAGAGATAAATCCAAATTTGTGCTTTTTAACTCCTACAGACGTGCAGCAAACAGAGGGGAAGGCTATTAGGGAATGAAGAATGTGGTCTCTCTCCAGAGAGCTGAATCTGTCCTGGTGACTCCAGGCAGAGCAGGAGATACAAATGGTTCTGTTTCGCTGCTTTGTTTTAATGTTGATTTGTTTGTAGTCTGCCCAAGGTACTAATTGGTGTTTTACAAGCAGAAATACAAAGGTGTCTGCCCTGAAGAACTCGCTAACAAAAAGCACTGCAGCACCGTGTTAATGACAGTCAAATTTTCCGCCTAATGAACCAATCACTTTGATAAAATCTCTGCCTCCTGGTGAATTCCCTGCTTTGATTTCCCCCTCGACTCCCATCTCCCGTTACACCTCGCTTTGTATTCTTTTTCTTTTTCCCTTCTGCTTTAAATTTTGGGGGCGGTTCGAGCTCTAATCAACATTTTACGGTGCGGCTCCTGGAGAGAAAGTGAATCACCTCTTTCATTAGGAGCAAAGAACGCTGGGCTGATGTTGCAACTGTAGATATTTCAGCTGAGAAAGGTGAAGCCCCTGGCCTGGCACGAGATTTTAAGAGGGATGGTGGCCTGTCATTAGCTTTTAATCCCTTCAATATGCTGTGGTCGCCAACAGGTTGTAACACGGATGTCGGTGCCTGCATTTGCAGCGCTCATACCCAGGACAATAATTGAACAATTCCTCCTCTTCAGTGCCTTGTTGGCTTCTTAGCACCTATGTCTTAGCATGAATTCTTTTTTTCTGCAGGAGCTGTTGATTGCTGCAAAAATAGTCATGTTAATGGTTGCCATCGGCACCTTACTCTCACTGCTTCCATTTGGATGTTGTTGCCCCTTTTCCGGAGGTGATTTCCTCTCTGGAAGAGGCTCTGTGGCTGCTTCTTGTCTGCTTCAGCACAAAATATTATTCTAAATGGTCTTCAGTGGTCATTTATACTCTTGTTACTGTTTTCCTGTTTCTCATTGAGCCTCACTTCCACCTTAAATCAACACCTCGTTTTAGCACAAGTCGTGTTCTCATGAAGGAAGTGAGGAATGTCTGAGAAATCAGATTAAGGGTAGTTTGAATTAATGGTGAATAGTTCTGGCACATTTGATTTTGGGGAGCTTTGGACCAATCAGCATTAGAGGGATTTCTTTTTAACCTCTACCTGTATGATGTGCTGCTTTCTAAATTGTCCAGCTGCTTTTGGATGTGGTATTTTAGACATGCAGAGTGTCAATAACATCCAGTAACAGGCTGGATGAACTCCTGAAATAGGTCCTGACTTCCTAATTTTTATACTATTTGATACTAGGTTCTATTTTACCCAAGGGCATTTCTTTTTATTTATCAACACTGAATTATTTTGGTTTTATTTCATCTGCCTAAAGGACTGCTTCATTTTTAGCCTGGTTTCCAGGTCAGCTAAAGCATAGATGATTATTTTTTGGTTTTGAACACTCACCATCCTTGGAAGTGTTCGGAAGACGTGGATGTGGCCCTTGAGGATGTGGTTTATGAGTGAACACGGTGGTGGTGCTGGGTTGACCTTCCCAACCTTAATGATTCCATGATTTTTTTGGTCTATTCCATCCTTTCTCACTGATTTTAGGCCCAATCCACAGGCAGACAGCAGCCTCACAAATACGAAGTTCCTACTCTTTGTGAAAATAAATGGTTGCATGAAAAGAAAAGGCAAATTGTTTTCCCAGCTGGGCTCAACTGTATCATCAGACATCAGAGAATCCACATGGAAAAGAGACATTACAAACTCCATAACCACAGGAACAACTTCTATCAGAACCTGTCAGAAGCTTTATCAGGTCCAGGGTCATCCAGCCACAGGATCCAAAGCCACAGAAAATTGAGTTGCTTCGCTTAGGGTTACCACAACCATCCTTTTCTAAATGAAAAACAGAGCTCCCACCTCAAAGAAGCCGTGACCTTCACCTGTGCTTGGAATGACTTCTTGGAGAACTCTGTGGCTCCACCCTCCTGCTTTTCTCAGGGCATTAAGTGTGGGGTAAGGAAGGGAATAAACCTGAGCTGGCATTGCTGAGTCACCGCAGGGATTTGAGATGGGATGACTTTGTGGTGGAGGGACCACCCAGCTCTGGAGGCAGCAGGAGGGATCAGCAGAGGAAAAACCCAAGGAAAGAACAGGGCAGTAGAGGATTAACTGGAAGGAGGCAAAGTAAAACTAGAAAGCAGATTTGAGGTGGATTTTAGAGTGCAATTGTGGGTAAGCAACATCTCTTGAAGCTTCTGTTTAGTTCCTGCTAAATGCGGGGCCACTCAGGTCTGCTGGATGAGGGGACACTCCCCATCCCTGGAAGTGTTCAAGGCCAGGTTGGATGGGGTTTGGAGCAACCTGAGATAGTGGAAGGTGTCCCTGCCCATGGTCTTTAAGGTCCCTTCCAACCCAAACCGTTCTGTGATTCTTTATTCCCCTTTTCTCTACACCCTTTTAATGCTCAGTCTCAAGCAAGAATTTCTCTGCTGTTTGGTATCTGTTTTTTTCTCTGCTTCAGGACACTTAGGAATTCTTGGTGAGCTCTTCTGAGGCTTCCATTATGGATTTGAGACCCCCACCAGCAGCACTTCCCTCTCAACAGCTTCCCAGGATGTGGCTGAGGAATGGGAGAGGGACTGGGTACAGCAGCTCTGCGTTGGGCTGATACATCCCTGACAGGAGGGTGCAGCCAGATGAGGATCGGGCTCTTCTCCCAGGTGACAAGTGACAGGACCAGAGGAAATAGCCTTGAGTTCCACCAGGGGAAGTTTTGATTGGATATTAGGAAAAATTTCCTCATGGAAAGGGTTGTCCAGCCCTGGCACAGCTGCCCAGGGCAGTGCTGGAGTCCCCATACCTGGAGGGATTGAAAAGCTGTGTGAATGTGGCAGTTGGGGACATGGCTCAGTGGTGGCCTTGGCAGTGCTGGGGGATGGTTGGACTCAGCAATCTCAGGGGGCTTTTCCAACCTCAGTGATTCCACGATTCTGTTTTCCTTCCCTTACCTGCAGACCTCAGAGCATTAGGAGCAGATGAGCCGTTGGGAACAAATTGGTCCTCCCTTTAATCTGACATTTCCTCTTGAGTCTTCATTTTGCTGCTTATTCCTGGAGCAGTTTGCTGCTGAGCTGTGATAAGCATCCCATTCCCACTCCTTTTCCAGAGCTCCTGTGCCAGGAGACGTTCCGGCTTGGAACACGCGCGCTGCCTGCGGGATTGCCTACCTGGCAATTATTTGTATTGTTTTGTACCCACTCAAGAGCTTTAACCTGCAAGTCCCTTGGGGCACAGGTTCTGAGTTTTGTGTGGTTCACTGGGCAACCACAGAGCTCTTCACTCCCTTCAGGGCATTACACAAAGTGTTAATAGTAAAATCCTAGGAAATCTATCTGGAATTTCAGGCACAGGGATTTTCTCATTGTCATTTTTTTGCATTGCTGCTGAATCTTTATGCAGTTCCATGGAGCTCATACTTGGTGTAATGAAAGACAAGTGTGTTTTCGAAACTCAGCCAGGTCAAAACCAGGGATGCAGTCATCACCAAAACAATAAAAAAAGGGAAAGCACCTCTGTTCTGGAGCCAGGCTGGAAGAGCTGGCAGTGTTCACCTGGAGAAGAGAAGGCTCCAGGGAGACCTCAGAGCCCCTTCCAGTGCCTAAAGGGGCTCCAGGAGAGCTGGAGAGGGACTTGGGACAAGGGATGGAGGGACAGGACACAGGGAATGGCTTCCCACTGCCAGAGGGCAGGGATAGATGGGATATTGGGAGGAAATTGTTCCCTGTGAGGGCAGTGAGGCCCTGGCACAGGGTGCCCAGAGAAGCTGTGGCTGCCCCTGGATCCCTGGAAGTGTCCAAGGCCAGGCTGGACGGGGCTTAGAGCAACCTGGGACAGTGGGAGGTGTCCCTGCCCATGGCAGGGGATGGAACTGGATGATCTTAGGTTCCCTTCCAACCCAAGCCATCCTGGGATTCCATGAGAAGCAGAGCAGAAGCACAAAGGTCGGCCATGGAAAGCAACCCAAAGGAAAACAAGTCCAAGGATGGGTTTAAAGGTGGAAAATGAGGCTCTTTACTCCCAGGAGAGGAATTCAATGTCAACCCGAGAGCAGGCTGGACAGATACAGATGTGAAACAAAAATAAATCAAATGTTTTCACCTTTAATGCTTGGGAAATCAGGGCTGGATTGTCCATGAGCAGAAAAGCTGAGATAAGACCCTGTCTGTGAGGCTACAAAGTGTCTCAACATTACAGGATCAGAGAATCACAGAAGGCTTTGGGTTGGAAGGGTCCTTGAATATCATTGAGTTCCAGCCATGCCGTGGCTTTTTATCAGTTTTGAAGGACAAGACCTCTCTTCTTCTCCTGGACTATTAAAATTTCCTTTGCCATTGGAGCAGGCCCGGAAAATGCCAGTCCTGTACATGCTGATCTGAGCTGTTCTCTCCTCAAATGACCTAAGGTTAAACCAGGTGAGCTGTTCTGCAGCTTGGCAGAGCCAAAGTTGTGCCAGGGATGGCAGATTTCACAAAGTGACCATGGGGAGCCTTTGTCCCAGGTCACAGCAGACGTGCTCTGTCTTGCCCAGGCTGCAGGGCTGGGTGAGACATTCTGGCACTCGTAGGCTCCAGGGATTATCCATAAATTAGTGCCAACTGCTCCATTACAGGTTTTCCAGCTGCTCTGTGGCCGAAATGGGCTCTTCACTGTCCTGTTCTCAGTAGGGACCACCTCAGTTTGGTGTTCCAAGACAGGATCTACAATCAGTATTTCAGAGCACAGTCACCACTGCTGACCTACTCAAGGCTGCGAAATGTGGAGATTTAATCACACACTTTCTCCCCCTTCTTTCCTGAACATTATTCCTTCTCTGTACATTCCAAATGCCATCTTTCTCCATCCCAATGACCACTCCAAACTGATCATTTATCCTTTTCTTTCCTTTCTTCATCCTGCTTTATGCTTCCTAGGCTTCCCAGGTCCCCACGAAGTCAGAATTCTGCTTCAGCCTTATTAGAAACCTCTGTCTAATTGTTTTGGCATCTTACTTTTCAGTATTGAAGGTATACCCAGGACTCATAACACTTCCTAAGAAGTGTGCAAGAGCCTGGAAGTGCTCTCTTCCAGTAGGAAGCCTCAGGAATTGAAAATGTTTTATTTGCTGCTGAAATAAGAAGGAGTTTTTAGGCTTTCCCTGATAACTGTTATCATTCCCTACTGGCTGTTGTGGGGTGTGTGGATAAAAACCCAAGAATAGAGGTTCTGTCCTTGTCTCCTCCAGCAGTTTTTTCATCCTAAATGATGTCATTACATTGGTGTTGCATCTTGCTCATGGTTACACTCATCCTGTCTTTCCTTCCTTCAGCGCTTCCGTTGCCAAAGTTAATTTAGAACCAAATTATGAGCCTTTCACCTCCAACTCTGAGATTTATTGTAGTGTTCTCTGTGTAAATACTCACAACGGGTCGTGTTAATGAGAGGGGAAAAGCAGCAAAGCCTGGAAATCCAAATAAAGTCAGAACATTTTATGTCTTCTTTAAAACACAGCGTTCACCTTTGCTTCTGTGCTGCCTTGGAGGAGAATCTGTGCCTCCAGGAACTTGGAAGCTGCAAGTGAGCATGGAACAATGCAAGTCCCTGCAGAAATGGGGCTGTGATAACTTGGCTTTTTTGGCCTACATTTCTCAGTGGTTATTATTTGTTAATTACGTTGTAGAGTGCTCACAAGTGGGCTAATTGCTTCCCCAGAGAGCTTGCAAGGAAATGATGGACAGAACAAGGGCAGGATGTTACACATCTCAGATAGCGAGAGGGTAAGGTAGGACACGGGCAAGACGGGTAGGGAAACACTCGGAGCAGCATTTTGAAGCTGAGAGGAGAACAGTTGGGTTGATTTTTGGACAGAAGGAAGAGTCCCAATTGGAGTTGATCTGAGGAGCTGATTGTCAGAAGAGTTGTTTAAGGAGGCACTGAAACTAAAGACAGAAATGAAGAAGAAGTGCAAGAATTTACCAAAAAAAGGCTGCAGGGAGGCTGTACCTGGCTGGGTTGTAGACACTGGGCTGTGCTGTGTGAATCCTTGAAAGCAAGGGTAACACCCTTATGAACTCTAGGCACACTGCATGAATGGTATTCCTTAAAAAACAAACCCCTTTCCTCAGAAAAACTCTTTTCTTCAGACCTTTATAGATGGGAGAGAAGAAAAAAAAACCTGTGCACACACATCCATATTGCAAATTTCATTCTTGCTGTTTGTTTCTGCATGTCTTTTAGCCTGCACAGGAGGGCCCTGCTGGTATTTATGGTATTTCTGGTCTGTGCTGCCCCAAATCGTGAAGTTCTGATTCATTTCCCTGGGCTGTGAATCCCCCTTCGCACCTGCTTAGAGGAAAGGAGCCAAGCCTGAGGAAGGCACACTAAAAAGTGGCAACAAAGTGACACAAGGTATTTCTCAGGGGCTCCTGGGCCGCTGCTGGTGCTGAAAAACATGAAATCTCTGTCCCCTTGCCCAGAGGCCTGAGCTGGTTTGGGTCTGTGGATCAGCTCTCCCACGAATCGCCCTCGCGGAGCAGAGGAACGGAAGAGGCTCAAGTGTGGATTTTCCTTTTGAGAAGCATTTGCTGAGGGGAAGGGGAAAGGAGCGAAGCTTTGGTTTAATTTAACTTCTTCAAATGATCCTGGAAGCACTTCATTTGTACACAGATCTGCTTTTCTATATTTATTATTAGAAAAGAGCCAGGAGAGGAGTTTGACATTGGCAGGTGTTATTTTCAGGTTTCATAGCATGTGTGGTTTCCTCTGCCAGAAGCCAAAGCTGTGATGCTGGGACTGTGCTTGCTCTTGGAATTGCTACCAGAACTCCTTTTGCTCCTCTGGGTGCTTCCAATGGTTTTTATTCCATCCTTTCTCTGAGCATCCCAAATCTTCAAACCCCTTTATAATACCTTTGCTTGTATTCACAATCTGGCTGGCCACGCCCACTTGTTACTTCTTGTGGAGTTCTTCTGTATCTGTGGAGCGCAGGAAGAAATCCTGAACTCGGGAATCAATGAGGGTTTGGTCTTCGGAATCCTGAAGAGCAGCTCCCATTCCACACACATTACAAAGGGATAACAAAAAGTGCCCAGGGAATGACAGGACATGTGGAGAAGGCTTGGATTGCTTCTGAGCATGGCAGTGCCACGGGACCAATACCCACAGTACTGGGGACAGGGATGACTGTCCTGGACTTTCTTAAAGACTTTTTAGACATTTAGAGTCTGAATTCAGGATTTAAAAACTCAGTTTGCACTGATTTGCATCCTGGGCTGATCCCCAGCATGGGCAGCAGGGGAGGGGGGGATTCTGCCCCTCTGCCCTGCTCAGGTGAGACCCCACCTGCAGAGCTGCTCCAGCCCTGGGACCAACAGCAGAAGGACGTGGAGCTGCTGGAGAGAGTCCAGAGGAGGCCACAGAGATGTCCCAAGGGCTGGAGCCCCTCAGCTCTGGAGCCAGGCTGGGAGAGCTGGGGGTGTTCACCTGGAGAAGAGAAGGATCCAGGGAGACCTCAGAGCCCCTTCCAGAGCCTAAAGGGGCTCCAGGAGAGCTGGAGAGGGACTTGGGACAAGGGATGGAGGGACAGGACACAGGGAAATGTCCTAAAGCTGAAGGAGGGAAGATTGAGATGGGATATTGGGAAGGAATTCCTGGCTGTGAGGGTGGGGAGGCCCTGGCCCAGGGTGCCCAGAGAAGCTGTGGCTGCCCCTGGATCCCTGGGAGTGTCCAAGGCCAGGCTGGACAGGACTTGGAGCAGCCTGGCCTAGTGGAAGGTGTCCCTGCCCATGGCAGGGTTTCGATGATCTTTAATGTCCCTTCCAACCCAACCATTCCATGTTTTTTCTCCTGCACGCTCCTTTAAAATACAGTATCTGAGACTCCTGGTGATTTGATTCCTCACAGATCTATCACAGAAGTGCTGCTGGGTCAGTTGTGTTCAGTGTCCCAGCCCCAAGTGCAGGTGAGTGGAATTCCAGGGTTATTTCCATCCTTGTTCATCTGGGATACCTCTGTGAAGGATCTCAAGGCACCTTACAAATATTTTATGAAACTCCTAGTTCTGCTGTGAGTTTCATGCAGTTGATCAGGCATGTTCTGTGCTTTGATAACCTGTGCCAGAGCTGGGGGAAATAACTTCTCCAGGGTTTTCCACCAGCTGGGAAGAGAACTTGGGAAACGTGACCTTCCCAGTCCTGAGCTCGCTTTGCTGGACTGTACTTCCTCTGTTATTCAAGGTGAGAACAGAACAGTTAGAATTGATTTAGGTGCTTTTTGGGAAGATGAAGTCACTGTGTTTGGATCTCTGCATCGTGCCAATAGAGAGATCCTAGGGGAAATCTCTTCCTTTAGTTTTGTTTATATCCAGTCTGAGGCACAGATGTAATTTGCAGGGAAATGCGAAGGAAAAGAGTTGTGCTGGCCTCAGCAGTGGAACTGGAGTGGAATGAGATGTCACAGGGATATCTAAGTGTCTCTCAAGAAATGAAAAGGATTTTCTGTGCCATGTGCTGAGTTTTTTAACTCATTCCTTATGTGCCTTCAGCACCTCTTGGGAATTATCCCACAGTGTGTATTCCTCCTTAGCCTCAGCTCCTGGATTTTACTCACTGCCTTTGTTGTGCAAAAACTGAAATAAATGTGGGGTTTTTTTCCTGAAAAGTGTAAGAACAGTAGGAGGAAGTGTGTATGTATGTGCCCTGTGGGACATGGTGCCAGGATTCCCAAGCTGCCCTTGGAAATACAGGTGCTGTGGCCTGACCAGGATCTGCTCGGGACAGCTGGAATGAATCCCCAGGACTATCGTTGCAATCAAGTCCCTGGCCAAAATTTAATCCTCTGCACTTTTGCAACCCTGTTGTTTCCTGTTCCTGCTGGTGTTTGCAGGCTGGAGGCAAAACCTGGCTGAGTGTCACAGCTTTATTGTGCAGCTCCTGTTTCACGGATGGGAACGGGCTGGGCTCCAGCTCATCCTACACTCCTGAAAATGGATTGTTTGTATCACAAACAAATGGCATTTTGCATACCAAGAGTATTCAGCAAGAGAGATGGGGGGTTTCTGTTGTGTGAATTATAAGAATGAATGAAAATTGCTAAAACTGGCCACTTGCTGAGGTGCTGGATGAGCTTTTGACGAAAATATAAAATAGAAGGACGAGACAGGTTGGGAGAATTTGGATGTGGTTTTAATAGAAACGCATCACTACGGAATTTAAAACTGAAATAAAAAATGGAATCAGCAAATACAATTTAAATGAAAATCAAGCACCTGTAGATTGCTGCAGTGGGGTGAAATGGGTGCTGTTAGGTGGCAACAAAAGCTCCTCACTAGGATGTGGCTCCACATCCAAGGCCAGGCTGGATGGAGCTTGGAGCAGCCTGGGATAGTGGAAGGTGTCCCTCCTGGTGGGGGGTGGAAAGGGATGGTCTTTAAGGTCCCTTCCCACCCAAACCATTCCATGATTCAGAATAGGGGTGTCCTGAAGGATGGTAAAACCTCTGTCTTTGGAGGTTTCCATGACTCCGTTAAAAAAAGTGGTGGTCTAGCACTCATGGTAGTTCTGCTCCAGAGGTCAATGATTCTATTAATAACCCCCAGATTATTCTAGCCAGAGATCTACTATAATAAAATTCCTTGGCCTTTTGATTGCAAGAGAAACAATCTGCTCTTTCTTTTGTAGTTGCAAGTGTAGCAAAAATGGATCTCCATAATTCCATGGAAGAACACTGTATTTTTTTAAACATTTTTACTTGTCCCCTTCCCATTAATTACTTCCTAACCTCTCTTCTTGTCCTTGCTGGGTTAGAGGCGGCTGGTGGCTCCTGTGGAGTGTATAAGTTAATATCAACTGCAAGACAGGCTGTTTCAATATATTCTGGCACAGATAGAGTCAAACAGGAAAGTGCTTCTCTGTAGTAATTGGAACTTGTCCTTTTAACAAGTGTCATGTCACCCAGGTATTGGACATTCAGGATTTTCATTCCATTTCCCATCAGTGGATTCATTGCTCTGTTGGCACTCAGGATAAACAGTAGTAAAATTAAACCTTCTTGTGGATATGTGATTTGTCCTGGTGACTACACCAGCATGGCCAACAAAAACCAGAAGTTGCAGGTGACCTGAATTTTTACCACTTTTGTACAAATTGAATATTCCTGATTCTCATCTCTTTTATTAAACCCTCATTTGTTTTAACAGCCTGCCCATGGAAGTGGTAGAATCATCATCCCAGGAGGAATTTAAAAGCTGTGTGGATGTGGCACTTGGGGACATGGGTTAGTGGTGGTTTTAGCAGTGCTGGGGAATTCTTAGGCTCAATGGTCTGAGAGGTTTCCAACCTTAACAATTCTGTGATCACCAGGAGGTCAAATTGTATCCCTGTTGAGGTTTCTGAAGCATTACAGGACTAAAAGATGCTTCTGGAGTCCAGATCCCACATTTTCCATTCCAAGCAAAGATTAACTCCCCCTAACACTTCCCTGGTAGTTGTCTGAATTGCTTTCAGTGGCTGAGACTCCCAGTGGTTGTTGAGGCTTCACAAAGATACTGATTTCTCCTGGCAAAGTTTCCTGTGGATAATTTCCTTCTGCTGTCTGTCCTTTTCCTCATGAGCACTGGGAAATTGTCCCGTTTTCCCTTTGCATCAGCCCTCTCTGTTCTCATCAGCTCTTCACAAGATGCTGTCTGCACTAAACCAATTTTAATCAGGTAAATTAGAAGCATTAGAGCCTCCTGGGTACCTGTTCTGATGCCAGAATTGACTGCAGAACTGATGGTATGTGGCCTTATTTATGCATGTATTTATTTTAATCCTGCTTAAACTCATCAGGCTACAGGTCTTTGTTCACCCTCTTGCCTGTTTGATCCCAATCCAAACATTAATGCTCATATTTAACTTGAAGTTGTCAACTCCGTAAAGCAAGACTCTGTCATCGTTGATGTCTGCAGAGCTCCAGAGTGACTCTTCAGGAATTATCTGCAGCGATTCCTGGGATGGAAAGATACAGGGATGCCCTCAGCTCTTGCCTGTCAAGGTTTGTGCACTGTACAGGGGTCCTACCAACCCTTTGGTGAGGATCTGAAGCAGCAGAAACAGAAGAGGATTATTTTAATCTTGTTACAGTTTCTCAACAAGAAAGTTGGTAAGAAAGGCAGAACAGGGGTGGCTGCATTTTAAAGCTAAGAGTGATCCTGTGTTTTCCATGGAATTCAGGCTCCATGTGCTTCATCCAGCCCACTTTCTGTAATGTAAGTGAGAACCTACTGAAATAGTTTAGCTTTATTCTGCCTTTATGATCATCCCTTCTGGACTTTGCCTTTTGTGTCGTTTCGTGAATCAGATTTCATAAAATTGTTGTGGATTACTACCAACAAAGCAAAGGCACATGAAATTACTGGGCTTAAGTAATAGCAGTTCATATGTAGCAGACTGAGATAGTATAAGAGATTTTTGTATTCCCCTCTTTTAAGACTTTAAGTGCTAGAAAAGAAATACTTGCATTCTGAAGAGGAGGGAAACTTCCCGGAATTAATCCAGGCTGCTTCTGGTGCTCCTGTGCCAGCACCCTTTACTTTGCTGGTTGGTTCTATCTCACTTCTCCTTCCAGATTGCAGGTGCAGTTCTTCTCTTTGAATATTAATTGTAATAATGCCAGAGTGGTTTGGGTCAGAAGGGACCTTAAAGCTCATCTCACTCCCACCTCTGCCATGGGCGGGGACACCTTCCAGTAGACCAGGTTGGGTTTCAAACTCATTTCATTTCATGAGGTGTCAAAATCCTTCCCACTTCGGGCTTCTGCTCTTGCCAAACTGTTTTCACTGATGTGAATTTCTTTGATAATTGACCATAATCCCCTGTTTTTTCATTTCCCTAAATAACTGAAAGGTGCTCTGAGAGTGGGATGCCCTAGAGATGCGATCCTGATCCTGCAGGATTCAAGGGAACCAGGATTTCCCTCTGTAAGTTTAGTGTAGTCCCTTAATGATTTAATCAGCAAGCGAAGAAAAGCAGAGAAAAACACAGTGGTACATGGAGTGCTTTATGTCCTTCACATTATTTTCCATACATTTCACTAATTACATAAACAGATGATATTTACAGGGGACTGTAATTGACCTTCATCTCTTCCTGTGCACTTCCCAACCTCTCCTTGAATTTTCCTATTGTTTCCTCTTACTCATTCTACATTTAACACCATGGTTCAGGCAGTCCTTTTCTTTTGCTTGGGACCATCCTACCAATTCCCTATTCCCAATTCCTTTTAACTTCATCTCTTCAGCTCGATTTTGTGGGCAATTTTGGAACTCATGACATGGACAAACATCTCCTCCAAAGCCCAATCTTCAGGTTTCCCTCCAGTTATAGCACAATTGCTCTTTCCCTTTTACCAGCAGTTCTCTGGAGCAGGAATATTTCTTTCTGTCTTTTATCTGGTGGAAAATTGTCTTTCAGAAGCTGCAGCAGCACAATCCACTTCTAGGGATATCTGCCTTATTTTTCTTTGAAATTTTTCTCTGTGTTGGGTCAAGCAGGGGAGGAATTGCACAAACTGTGAGGGGTTAGAGAAAACCCCTGGTTAGAGTTCAGCAGTGTTCCCTTGGCTACTGGGAGAGGTACAGCACGGAAGCAGGAATACCTTGGCATTTAACAGCCCTTCCAGGTGATTTATGGTTTTACATAAGCTTTTCCTAAACCCAGAGGTTTTCTAGGGTTGGCACCTCTTTGCTTGTCTCCATGCCCTGTTAGTTCTGTGCTCAGTGGCCCGTGGTTATTAAAATTCTTATCAATAAAGGAGTTTCTGAGCAAGGTTCTTATTTTCTAAACTCGTACATACCTTTGGAACCCCTCTGCTTAACCAAAGGAACATTTGTTTTTATGCCTAAGGTACTTCATGAAAAGAAACGTGTAGAGTTCAAGTAACATTTGCCTTCAATTACAGTAATTAAGTTGTCAGGACTTGAAGTCACCAAAGCAATGAGAAAATCCTTTCCTGGTTGGCCAGGGGGTAATGGGTGTTCTGGGCCCAAGTGTATTTTACACATCGGGGTGGGGAGGGAAATGGTTCTGGCCAAAAACCTGGGAGTCTGTTTGTCCTTTTGCAATACAGGGTGTCAAAATCCTGCTCTGGGGGGAAGGAGAATGACCCTGTTTGCCTGGGCTTCAGCAGGGCAGCTATTTCTGCTCTGCACCAAGGCTGGATAGATGGGCTGAGAGCAGCGCTGTGAGGGTTACCGAGGCCAGGTGCCACATCCTGCACTTGGTCACACCAACCCCTGCAGCTCCAGGCTGGGGAACAGCCACTGGAAAGCTGGAAAAGGACCTGGGGATGCTGGTGACAGTGGCTGGACATGAGCCAGGTGTACCCAGGTGGGCAAGGGGCCAGTGGCACCTGGCTGGTGTCAGGAATAGTGTGGCCAGCAGGACCAGGGCAGTGATTGTCCCTCTGTGCTGGCTCTGCTGGGGCACCTCCCGTCCTGGGGACACTTCTGGGGCCCTCCCAACAAGAGAGACCTGGAGTGGCTGGAGCATGTCCAGGGAAGGGAACAGAGCTGGGGAAGGGGCTGGAGCACCAGGAGCAGCTGAGGGAGCTGGGAAAGGGGCTCAGCCTGGAGCAAAGGAGGCTCAGGGGGGACCTTGTGGCTCTGCACAACTCCCTGACAGGAGGGGCAGCCAGGGGGGGGATCGGGCTCTGCTCCCAGGGAACAGGGACAGGATGAGAGGGAACGGCCTCAGGCTGTGCCAGGGGAGGGTCAGGTTGGACATCAGGAGGAATTTCCCCATGGAATGGGTTGTTAAACATTGGAAGGAGCTGTCCAGGGAGGTTTGGAGTCCCCATCCCTGGTTGTATCCAAGGAAGGCCTGGACGTGGCACTCAGTGCTCTGGGCTGGTGACAAGGTGGGGATCAGTCACAGGTTGGACTTGATAGTGTTGGAGCTCTTTTCCAATCTGAATGATCCTGTGATGCCGTGGGATTCTGTGCTTGTTGGGTTAGGTCTTATTAAAAACAGGTTTAATATAAATGTAGCTCAACCCATTTATCCTGGGAATTCTGTCCTGTCAAACTTCTGCTGCAGCTCCGCTTTCAAACATAACCTATGTGGAGACGTGTGTGGATACATCCTGTTTTTCCCTGTGTTCCACATCCCTTTGCCAGAAGTCAAATAGTTTCAGTTACTTCATAACCCTGCAGGAACACTACAACATATCCCTACAAGAAAAGTCCCTAATTTTGATAAGTGCCCACACAAACATCACTGGAATCTCAAGTGCAGCCTTACTTTCGTTCCACTGGAATAGCTCTCTTGAAAGCAGATGGATGAGGAAATCACCACTCGTAATGCATCACTAATGACACCAATTTTTGCATTCCTGCTCATGGGAGTAAAGGTTATGGATGCATAAGGAGCCAGACCTGGAAAACCTTACTCACAGACCCTAATAAACCCCACTTCAGCCAGCAAGTTTAACGATGCCCTCAAGAGAGCCAGATCCCTTATCTGCAGCATCATGCAATAACTATAAAGTGTTGAGATAAGTGGGATTTTATCTCCCAGCTCTCTGCTGGCCTTCCCCGAGTATCAGGTCATGGCAGTGAAAGTGGCTGTGAAATGTGGCTGCTCTGATTTGGGCAGGTTTTACAGTCCCTTCATTCAGGATGTGTGGGCAGAGTGGATGTTCTTATCCATCCGTGCATTTATGAATGGAAAACCTGGGAATTATCTCTGACTGTAATCCCTGTGGACCCCCTTTCCTTCAAGAAGGGGCTGTAGGGCAGATGTTGGTGAGGATTCTATGCCTTCCCAGCTTCTCCCGTCCAGAGGGGGTGCCTGGTTCCCTGTGGTGTGTACAAGGCTTTAAAGAAACAGTTCATGACCTGAGGGAGCTGGGAAAGGGGCTCAGCCTGGAGCAAAGGAGGCTCAGGGGGGACCTTGTGGCTCTGCACAACTCCCTGACGGGAGGGGACAGCCGGGAGGGTCGGGCTCTGCTCCCGGGGAACAGGGACAGGAGGAGAGGGAACGGCCTCAAACTGTGCCAGAGGAGGGTCAGGTTGGACATCAGGAGGAATTTCTTCATGGAAAGGGTGGTCAGACATTGGACGGGGCTGCCCAGGGCAGTGGTGGAGTCCCCATCCCTGGAGGTGTCCCAGGAATGACTGGAGGTGGCACTCAGTGCTCTGGGCTGGTGACAAGGTGAGGATCGGTCACAGGTTGGGCTCGATGGTCTTGGAGCTCTTTTCCAACCTCAATGATTCCATGATTCTGTGAAAATTTGGGACATTTCCAAGAGTCATTTGTGACTTTTGCCAAGCAAAAGGCTATACCACAAAGGCTTTGTTTTGAGTGCTTTGGTATGTATGTGAACAAGCCTTAATTTCAGCTGCCTTTCTGGTTTGTTTATTTTGTAAATCTCAGATAATTTAACAAATTATACATTTCCATCTTGTGGCATTTGTTGCTTTGTCAGAGTCCATTCTCTTCGTGCCATCCATAACATCCAGCTCCAGAGCTATACTTTGCTTTTAGTTTGATATTTCCTTTCCAAAAAGGAGATTATTCACCTCCAGCTGGAGATGAGCAGCTCTTTATTTCATGTCCGCAGAAACCTTGTAAGATGTAACCTGTGATGTTGTTTGTGCCATCTGATAACATGTGATCAAATGGAGCCTGTTTAAATAACAACATCTGGGACACCCTGACAGCAGAGCAGCTCCGAAACAAACATTTCCAAGGATCAGATAAGATGGAAGAGGTGCCTCAGTGCTGGATTGCTCCCTGGATCACAAGTTCTTTGCTGGAGAGTTATTCCAGGCGTGGGATTTCCTTTGTGCCACGGGCTAATAGATTGCAGTGGATCGTTTTTCATGCTGGTTTATGTCTTGCAGAGACATGTGCTTTGTAAAGTCAGTGTAATGCACTGAGTATGACAGTGGGAGACATGACTTATGTAGGAGCAGGTAAACTGAGGAACTCAAAACAACTGAAAATTGTCTTGGTTTGTCTTCTCTTGCTGCCTCCCAACCTTCTACCTCTTCCTAAACCCTACAGCATTTTTTACATTAAGGGCTGCCTCACTTCCACCCAAATCTGTACTTTCACAGTTAATTTTCAAAGCACCATGTTACTTTTCAGTATTTTCCTTACTAGTGTGCAGAAAAACCCCAGCGTTATGTTTAATGCCATGATTCCTGCCTCTCACTCCTGCTCCTCTCTGTTCACTTGCAGGAGGATACTGGTGATCCTGACTCCCAGGAAGAGAAGGAGGGGAACAACTGGCTCTCCTGCCCTGGAGATGGTTCCAATACAGTGAAGAGTGGTCTCACTGTCCAGGAATATTTCGCCAAGCGCATGGCAAAGCTGAAGGGATCCCAGAAGGGAACAGAAACAAAGGTGGATCATTCCAACCCGACAGCTGATGAAGCTGTGGAGCCTTCAGAAGAGCTGGAAACCAAAGTCAAAAAGAAAAAGAAGAAGCAGAAAAGAGATGATGAGGCAGAGAGGGCAGAGGACTGTGAGAAACCAGGGAAAAAGCCTAAGACAGGGAGCTTGAATGGAAAAGAACTGGATGATCCACTAAATGAATGTCACAAAAGGAAAAAAAAGAGGAAATACAAAGTGGAGAATGAAGGAGAAAGCATCAGTTGTGATGAAAATACAGGCAGTGGAGAAATTTCTGTGGGAATGTTGGAAGAGGAGGAACTCAGCACAGAGGAGCAGGAGGAAAAGCAGAAGAAACTCCGTAAGAAGAAGCACAAAAAGCAGAAAGAGGAGACAGAGGAGTGTGGGGATGGAGCCCCCAGAAAGAAAAAGAAGCACTGCAAGAACCTTTAACCCCCTTCAGGCTCAGGCTGGGGGTCTGGGGTGAGTCTGCACTAGAGGAGGCTCTGTGTAAGCACAGCAGCAGACAACACGTTGTACTCCAGGCTTGGACACTGCGCCAGCTCCAGCTGGGACCACAGACTGGATCTAAACACAGAATGGATCTAAACACAGGCTGAATCTAAGCTCAGACTGGATCTAAACCCAGCTCTCCCAAAGGAAAACTTGGTGATGTGCCAACAGGAGCTTCAGTACCACATTCAAAAGGGATGCCCGTGAGGGATTAACACATCGAGACTGTGAAAGGCAGGGAATGACTTTCTGCTGCTTCACATTGACTGTGTTTTTGTCAATCCAGGAAAAAAATAACAACAACAAAAAAATCACCCAAGTACTGCCTTTTTATTAAAGTTGTTTTCACTTGTGAGAGCCCAGCTCTGCTTCTGGAAGCAGGAGGGGGTTTGCAAAGCTGTCTGTGTTTCTTCAGTGATTTTTGCAAAGTGGTGTCTAATTTTTACATTCACCTCTTTTTACTTATGAAATGAATGTTGTTTCTTCCCAAAATGCTTACTCTGATTAAAGGTTTGCTCCTGAGTGTCAGCACTAAAGGATGAAATAAAAAGACCTCCCTGTGCCTCCAAACCATTGTCAAACTTTTATAACTTTGCACCAAAGCTAAAGGAAGTGTGTATTAACCATATAATTTATTAACCATATCCCTATCTTTGATTCCCAGGCAATATTCAGGATCTCTTCAGTGGTCTCTAGAATTCAGAAAGATGCCTTGATAGAGCAAGGTTTTTGCCTGAAATTGGGAGACCAGTAGATTTTAAAAGCACAGTTAGATGCATTTGGTATTGCCATTCACACATCGAAAACTTGCAGTTTGGATTTATAACCAAACCAGAGCTTGTTTCTCATTGTAAGCCTGGAAACAAGGAATGCTGGAACTGGGCACTGCCACGAGCACTTTTGTGGGAGATCTGAAACATTCAGCATGAATTTTGGGATGTTAATATCACTCAGAGCTGTCAGAAGAGATGGGTGAGCTTGGAAGTGGTGGGATGGGAAGAAGGATTCACCTTCCTGGTGTCCTGTTCTGATATTTCTTTGGGCACAGCAAACTGGCAGCAGAACCCTGAAAACCAGCCAGTTATCCTGGCAGAACCCAGAATCCAAATCCATTAGCTTCTCATTTCATTCAGGCCTGGCTGGGTTTCATCAGTGTAAATCTAAAACATCCCGTTGGCTGCTCTGCTGAATAAAATGGGTACATTTTTATATTGTCTCAGCTCAGTGGAGTTGCTTAACATGGTTTGAGGAACATTGTCAAGATGCAGATGTTAATAGGGAAAAAAACTTCCTTAAGCAGCCTTTATTGTGCAGTGGAGGAAGCTCCATCTGCAGCACCCAGACCACATGGATGGTTTGGTTGCAGCTCAACTCCTCTGTTTTTAAGATCTCTTGGTTTCCAAAGCACCTTTTTGGTTTTTTTCTGCCCTCAGGACATGCTCGTTCACTGCAGCAAAATGAAGTTGCACTTCTTATATGGGAGAACAAGATGCCTTTCCCTGGGTTTCACACACCAGGGGGTTTTTAACCCTTGTTGCATCTCCTTTTCAGGCTGTACAGTTATTATCCAACATAATCCGGCTTGCCCCTGGCTTCCTTAAATGAAATACCACTGAATACCATCAGTTGTTATCAGACTGGGAGGAAACTCCATGCTTGAGGTGAAAAAACTGTCTTCTCAGTGGAGGAAGACAGCAAAATAATGTTTTGTGTTTCATTGAAGCATCCCTCCTGATCTCTTGCTCACCACAAGTTGGAATTTTTGTTATTAGAATCCAAAAGCCTGATTGTTTCCAATTATTATTTTTTAACTCTTAAGCAACTAAACTTTACAGTCTAAAATCTCTGGGATTTCAGTTTAAAAAGGTGCTAGTCAAGGAATAAGGTTTCCTTCTGCAAATACTGCTGGGCTTGTTTGTTTGTTCCCTCTGTGAGTTTCCATGTGTTTCTGTGTGCTGGTTCTTGTGGGTGCTTGGCCACGTTCCAGTGTCAGTTACAGGAAGAATAAAACCAGGAATAAACCTTTGAATTCGTGCTGTTGCTCCTGTTAAGTTCAGGATACCCAAGACTTAAATCTGGCTCAGATGGAAGTATCAGCTACCAATGGAAGGTTCTCTATTTCTGCGAGAAATACACGGCACTTTATCCTGGAAGATGTGGGATTTTAATGTGCCCCGAGCTCTCCATGTGGTTGTAGGAGGGGAAAATCATAATAAATAAATAATCATAAATCATGAATTGCTTGTGTTTGACAGAAGCAATTGATTTAACTGCTCTGCTCTGTGTTTGTGGTCAGCATTACTCAATGAAAAGCTCTTCTTACCAGATACTGTCCAGTGAAATGGGTGATTGGAACAAGAGGAACATGTTTCAGAGTAATAAATTACATATATATAATTTTTTTTGTTTGTTTCTAGTGGGTTTTGAGTTCGGTTTTAACCCAACTCTGGTTTGGCAAGAAGGCCTTTTTTAGAAAGCACAAGAAAAAGAATTACATCAGTGCCCAGATGGTGGAATTAGCAGAATGTGAACACAAAGGAACGACTTGGTTTCATTTCCGCGAAAATCAGACTTTTAAACTCCAAGGCCTTTTGTTATGAATTCATCCATTGTGCTCACAGAATGAGGTGGCTCCCAGTGAAATTACCTGGACACCAAGGAAAATGAGACTCCCCGCTCTGCTGTCGCTCCCAAACGGAGAACGAGGCACGCGCAGCACAGATATTAAAATGTTTTCAGTTTTGGTAACCCCAGGTCAGCAGTGACAGAAGGAAATTTTCCTTTTTGCATTGGGAACATTCCAACACTGGTTTCTCCTGAGCTGTTCCATTTTTTGCAGGGATAGGGCTGTTCTTCGCTTTGAGGCTTGGAATTCGCTGCGGGATCCACGGCCAAGGACATGATTGGCAAGTGCAATGTCAGAGCAGCAATCCCGGAGGTTGAATTGTGTTTGTAAACACCTGCAGGCACCAAACTACCCTGGGCAGTAGAGACCATGGAGAAATAGTCCTGGTACCATTGTTGGACCCAAATCTGCATGAACTTTATGAGTTTTTGGAGGTTTGTCTAACTGTGGAGCTTTCCTTGAAGCCAGGGATGGGAGATGGCACTGGAGCACCCCAAGTGACAGCCCAGACATGTGGAGCAGGCAGCATCCCTTGAATTTCCTCCCAAGTTGTTCCAGCTCTGGTGCTTCACACACAGCCAGCATAAAGGGGAGGTAGAATTGTACAATCATGGGATCATTAAGGCTGGAAAAGCCCTCTAAGGACGATCGAGTCCAACTCCCCCAGCACAGCCAAGGCCACCACTGCCCCATGTCAGGTGCCCTTTAGTTACAGCCAGGGTTTGTTTAAAACATAAATGCAAGGCGCCATTGAAGATTTCAGAACCACCTGTGCTTGTGTTAAAGTGAATTTGAGTCCATTGAGATGCAGCTGCTTTGTGACATTTGTGAATTTAAGGGGCTGGAGCATGTCCAGGGAAGGGAACAGAGCTGGGGAGGGGCTGGAACCCCAGGAGTGGCTGAGGGAGCTGGGAAAGGGGCTCAGCCTGGAGCAAAGGAGGCTCAGGGGGGACCTTGTGGCTCTGCACAACTCCCTGACAGGAGGGGGCAGCCGGGGGGGTCGGGCTCTGCTCGCAGGGAACAGGGACAGGATGAACCTCAAGCTGTGCCAGAGGAGGGTCAGGTTGGACATCAGGAGGAATTTCTTCCTGGAAAGGGTTGTCAGGAACGGGAAGGGGCTGCCCAGGGCAGTGGTGGAATCCCCATCCCTGCAGGGATTTTGAAGCTGTGTGGATGTGGCACTTGGGGACACGGGTCAGAGGTGGCCTCGGCAGTGCTGGGGCATGGTTGGACTCGATGATGTCTGAGGGATTTTCCACCCTAAACTATTCTGTGGCTCTGTGAAATGTTTGGGGCAGCTCAGCATCGTGTCTATGGCTGCACTTCTCCTTTCAGCTGCCCTGGTGCTCTCTGCCTTCAGCTCCTCAGCTCTCAGCAAGGACAATTAGCTGCACTCATCAGCGTAATTAACCAATTTTCTCCTGTTTAAACACACGAGACCGAAGTTGTTGCAGCATCCACCTTCAAAAGGCACAATTGACGTCACGAAACCTCCGAACCTGCCAACACTGAGGGGAGGAAGGAAGCTCCAAGAAGAGAGGGAAACCACACAAAGTCTCTTGGAAACACTGCCCGGCATCACGCCTAGCTGGAAAAAAGATCTGGGAATAGTGTGTCCTATTGGATACAGCGTGAGGATTGTGGGCATCCAAAGCCATCCTTTGCCTAATTCTTCCTCATTCCTGGGCAGGAGCCCCCAGGAAGGATCCGAGCTCAGAGAACTTGGGACAAGTTCTTGGGCTTTTGTCTCTGTACCTGTTCCATCCAGGGATAAAGCAATTTTTTCTTCGACCAGCAAACTTTTAGTGATGTGGGACTGGGAAATGCAGTACAAATACACAGTTTTGTGGTGGCAGAAGTGGGAATATTGTTGTAAAACAAATTGAAGCTCCATTTCTCAGCAAGTCAAAATCTGCTTCTGAACCACTCGAAGATTCTTTTCTTATCTTAATCCATCTTTATAAATGTAAAGCTGTAAGAGAGAAACTCTTTGTGATTCCCTTTAACCTAAAGGCACTAAAATATATATTTTTGTAACCTTAAAACTGCATTTTAAAAGTAGCAAAAGCAGAAATATTCAGCACTATGCTGAAAAATTTAGAATTTTGGGGGTGGGGGGGGGAGGTGTCTGCATTTTTTCATATAATGGGAAAGCTCTGGGGTTTTTTCCCTAGAAAATAAATGGCCTAGGTAGCAATCCCTGGGGAAAACCTGGTGGAATCAGGGAGGATGGGCAGTGGGCAGAGTTGGGAACTGCAGCACTGAGGGAATCTTCTGCTGGGAACCCCTAGCTGTCTCTGCAAAAACTTCCCTTGGGAGCCGAGAGTTTCATCAATAATTAAGGAACATGTGAATATTGAGCTAATTTAGGTTTTGCACTTTCTCACACATTCTAATGTCCTTGAAGGTTGGTGGGGTGGGGGTGTGGGGGGCGAAAATAAACCCTCCCTTCGCAGGAGTAAAATTCCAGATGTCGGATCCACCCAAAAAAAAAAAAAAAAAAAAAGAGGGATATTTTTAAAGAGATGGTCCTTCCATGTAGGGTTCAGCCACTCATTTTCTGCCTGGCCCATGGGAGTTGTTGCCACTGTTCCCCATCCGTGAAAATGGGGGAGAACAAAGCTTTCTTCCCCCCTTTGTCTGCTCCGTCTATTTTCGCTCGCGGCTTTTCGCCGTAATTTCCCTGTTCCCAAAGCCCTGGGAGAGCTCTGCTGCTTCCTGTGCCCCAGATACAGGTGAAGCCTCGCAACAGAGCGAGGAAGGTGAGCACACACACACATACAAAAAAAAAAAAGGTAGTCCCGAGGTTTTTCCAGACTAATTACCCCAATCCGGTGGCAATTAAGAGGTGGCATTTTCACATGGCCCCAGCCTCCTTTATGTAACGTGGGAGCCTCCGACAGGACAGGTTTGACCAGCATTTTAGGCAGGGTGCAGAATGAAACCCTCCTTACTAATGGCATCAGAATGCCAGGTGCTGCAGGAGAGCGGGAGAAGGGGAAAGAAAACGGTTATTAATAACAGTGTTTGCACTTAAAATTCTGTGTGGGGGCCCTGGGAAGGGAGGAAATCCAAACGAGGAATATTCTGCTGGATTTCTTTGTGCTGTAACCACACAGGAGCCCCAAATTGTCTCTCAGGGGGTTCTGAAAAGGCACGAGTTGACCCCTGTGATACCTTTGGGAGGTCAAATGTTACTCCCAGGATGTGGAGGGAATAATGAGGATCAGGAACACCCAGAGAGGTGCCCCAAGAGCTTCCTGGCTTTGGCAGCAGAGGCAGGAGGTGGGTGCAGGTCCTGTCCTTGCTCAGGGTTTTATCCTCTCCCGAACCTTTCCACCCATCCTGCAGAATGTGGAAACACAGGGCAAGGTGGAGGCAGTCTTGAAAAAGGGAGCCAGTGGAATTCATCCATCTCATTCATTTCCCCAGGAAGGGAAACTGCTGTTACTACTAAAAATTCCTGGCCTCTGGGGCCTCGATAGAGGTGTTTTTGTATTGATGATATCCAGGTCCTGAGCATCCTGAGGGTTAAAAAACAACACTGAGCTATGCACTGTAATCACCCTACCCGAAGAACCACCCTAACCAAAATAAAACCTTGCAACCCCGGGTAGCCTCTTTTTCAGGGCACTTCCACCCCTCCTAAAGGGAACTAAACAAAATTAAGGATGTTCCAGGTTTTCTTCCCAACTTCTCGCTGCCAGCCTCTGCAGCAGCTCCAGTCTGCAAAGTGCACCCGGGAGACCTGTGCAGGGCAGGGTGGAGGGTTTGGCATCCTCCCTCCCTGCCCCATCCCGGCACTTCCATCCCGGCACTTCAAGGCGTGAGACGGGACTTTGGGAGAGATCTGGAGCGGCTGGGACAGAACAAGCTGTCCCCAGGAGCGTGCCCGGCTCCAAACCCCAGATAAAAGGCAGCTCCTCTGTGTGTGTGTGGAAAGGGTGTATAAATCTGTCCCGAGACCAGGAAATCTCCTGCGCCTTTTAGATTTAAGAGAAGTTGCCTTCCTGTTGTATTCCCAGATAACGCAGCTCTGATGGAGCCCACTTGTAAATAGCTTAATAGATTTAATCAGTTCCTTTGGAAAATGTTGTTGCTTCCGCAGGGTTTTAGTTCGGTCCCGGTAAAAAGCTCGGGGAGGGCAGTTGCTGCTTCTGCTGCGAGCGAAGTTGGCAGATTCCAGCTCTCCCGACCCCAAAATCGCTGCAATCCACGAGAAACCAGAGCCATCCCGCTCCTGTGCGGAGGGAAGGGAGGGACCAGGAAGCCCAGGCGGATCCTGCCCGGCTCACATTTACATGAGCTCTCTCCATCACTCCTAATCTGACAAGAGTCAATAGGAACACCCAGGCACGTGGGAAACCTGCCCAAACTCCCCGGCCTGGGATCCGCGCCGGGGTTTTCCCCCCTGGCTTGGGGTCAGATGGGGCAGCCCTGGCCAGCCCCAGGAAACGCCCGCCCATCCCGCACCCCGTCCCGCTGCTTTTCTGGCAGCGCGGAGAGGAAACCCACGGTCAGTCAAAGCGGAGCCGCTGCAGCCCTGCAGCCCCATGTCAGCGGGTCAGAGTCATAAAGGAATCCAGCCACCAGATACATTCCTCAGGGCAGGCTGCGGGGATGAGCTGGGAAAGGGCAGCCAGCTGGGGATTTTCGGTGCCATCACCTTCCTGGAGATCCTTTGTCCTAGTGAGGGGAATGCTGCTTGGATGACTTTCCCACCCTTGTGAACACCCAGCTGGGGTTAGTGGGGAACACATTGTGTGACTTTGGGACTTCCGTCCCATCCAGGCTTTGTGGGATGGGGCAGCACTCCATAAAATGCAGCAGCAAGGAACAGATCCTTTGTCTCCCAGTGTCCAGGAACGGGCAGCGGGGACGGACTGGGGATGTTTCAACCTCTTTGAACTGTGCCCAGCCCCATCCCTGCCTTGTTTTCCCCTAAAAGCTTCCTCAGGAGTCCCACCAGGCTGGACAAGCACCCGCCAGCAGGTTCATTGCGTCCCAGTTTCCATCCCATACAAGGGGACCTGGAAATTTGGGGTGAAAACTCACATGGGGTGGGCAAAGCACAGCCTGGTCTGGTGGGTAAAGCAGGAGGAGTGGGGGAAAGATGTCCCTGCCTGTGGGATCCATGCCCTGATTTCCCCTGGCAAAGAAGGTTCCTGCAGCTTGCCAAATTCTGGGGAGGGGCCTTGTGCGCCCCAGTGGGATCTTCCTTTCGGTGCCATTTTCCTTTTCTTTCCATGGTTTCAGTGCCTTTATCTCCTCTCTCTGTGTTACCCCGAGCCTTTAAAGTTTGAAGTCTCTGAGGTGCAGGAGGGCAGCGGGGCTGTTTGGGGGAGGGACATTTCCAGCTCTCTCCTCGCTTCCTTTCAGCGGGCAAAATAAGGAAAAATAATAATAAAAGAGGGGGAGGGGGGAGTGGGAAGGAGAAAGGGGGGTCTGGGGGGTGCTGCTTCCCCGGGGGGTGCCGGGCAGAGGGTGGGGAGAAGTTTTCTCGCGGCACCATCCCGGCCGGGGCCGAGGAGTTTGCAAACAAGGAGGAGCAGCGAGTCCCTTCGGTGTCATTGGAGGAGGCTTTTTCCAAGGAGCTCATAAATACGGGAGAGGCCGGGCAGGAGGCTGGGACTGCGCGGGGACCCCGAGGGCAGCGCGGCGGGGCGGGGGGGCCGGGGGGGCCATGGCTGCGCTGCTCAGCACATTCCCCTGGCCGGAGCGGCTGGAGGGGGACGCGGGAGAGGGGCTGTCCCCAGGGCCACCCCCCCGAGCCTCGCAGGGCGAGAAGGGCTCCGAGAGCCGCATCCGCCGGCCCATGAACGCGTTCATGGTGTGGGCGAAGGACGAGAGGAAGCGGCTGGCGGTGCAGAACCCCGACCTGCACAACGCGGAGCTCAGCAAGATGCTCGGTGAGGAGCGCGGCGGGCGCGGGCTTGGGGGGAGAGGAGCGGCGGGAGGTCGGGGACTCACCCGAGCATCCCCTGGGGTGCAAACCCTGCCCGGATCCGGTGCCCCGGGGTGAGCACCCGAGCACCCACCCAGCCAGCCAGGTGTAAATCCTGTCGGGATTCAGTGCCCTGGGGCACCCACCGGAGATCCCTGCGGGTGCAAACCTTGTCCGGGTTCGGTACCCCTGAGTCCACCGGGACATTCCCGGGGGTGCAAATCCTGCCCGGATCCAGTGCCCCGGGGGAGGCACCCACGCACCCACCCGGGCATCCCATGGGATGCACACCCTGCTCGGATCCAGCGCTCCGGGCTTGGTCCGCAGGCACCCACCTGAGGTCCCTGGAGTGAAAACCCCGTCCGGATTCAGTGCATTGGCGTGGGGATCCACGCACAACCCCGGGGTGCAAATCCCGTTCGGACCCAGTGTCCCGGGCTGGGCACCATGCACCCACGCGGGGTGCAAATCCCATCCAGATCCTTCCTCCGGACTGGGAACCCCAGCACCACCGGCCACCCCTGGGGATGCCAACCCTGCCCAGATGGGGACCCGGTCTGGCACGCAGCAGGAGGACACCCCTACACCTACCTGGCCGTTTTGGGGATGCAAAGCCAGCCCGGGTGCAGCACCCTAGGGCTGCAAAGCCTGACGGAGTCCCACACCCCGGGAGCAGCACCCCGGGAGCAGCACCCATGCACCCACCCCATCACCCACGGGGTACTCACCCCAGAACTGTCCCACACTCCAGGTGTGCAGTCACCCTTCAGGGTGTCCTGATGGTGTCCTGCATCCCAGGGGACAGGCACCCTGCCACCTCTCTGCTGCAAACCCTGAGGGTGCTGCCTCGCTGTGCAGGGAGGGACCCCAAATTTCCCTGGCCTGTCCTTGCTGTCCCACTTTGTCCCAGTATTGCGTGGCTGGGGTGTGTGTGTGTATTTCTGCTGTTGCTTTTGGGGGATCACAACCCATTTCTCGCACACATTTGTTTCCCATTCCCCATCCACTATTTCTCCCTTTCTCCCAATCCCCATTTTGATGTGAAACCAAGAGGGCAAACCGAAATTATTGGCCCAGACAGGCTGAGAAAGAGCTGCCCGAATTGCAACACAGCTTTGCTGCCCAACCTCTTATCCAAAGTTTGTGTTTCCCTGGACAGTTCTGCGGTGTTTTCTTTGGTGGTTTGGGTTTTCTCCTTGCTGCTTTGCCATGCAGCATCTCAGCTTATTAGTGTTATTTCTGCTGTCTCAGGCCATGGGAAGGCATCAAAGGCTTTGATCTGTATCCTCATTTCTCCCTCTTACCCTGAGGAGCAGCCTGGGGCAGCTTCACTGTGGGATAACCCCCCCCTCCCCCTGCCCAATGCTGCTTCTCTGTCCTGTGTCTTGGGAACATTTTATCTCAAACAGGGAGAGCGAGGTCACAGAATTACAGAATCATGGAATGGTTTGGGTTGGAAGGGACCTTAAAGACCATCTAATCCATGCAGGGACACCTTTCACCATCCAGACCAGCTGTCACAGTGCCCAGGTCTCCTTGTGCCTTGGTGCAAGTCCTGTCAGGGCACAGGCTGGGACACCTCAAAGGACACCACGTCCTGACTCCCTGCTCAGCCAGGCATGGCCTTGGCTGTCCCTGCTCCACAGCCCAGCTCCCTGTCCCAGCCCATGGAGCTGGGAGTGTTCATCTGCCTGGATTCATTTACTAACCCCGAGCCCGCCTTGTGTGGGGACTGGGGATTAAGGGAGTCAGAGACCCCACAGTGGCCTCAATTCCCCCCTTCTTCTCCCACCCGCTGCCACCTCGTCCTCCTGCAGGGTTTTTGGGATGTGTCCTCCGCGTGTGCCAGCTGGGATATCGGGAGCCTTTGGGAGACTGCGGGTGCTAAGGGAGCGTGTCCTCCGTTTCAGGGAAGTCCTGGAAGGCGCTGAGCCTGTCGCAGAAGCGTCCCTACGTGGAGGAGGCCGAGCGGCTGCGGGTGAAGCACATGCAAGATTATCCCAACTACAAGTACCGGCCCCGGCGGAAGAAGCAGGTCAAGCGCATCGGGAAGCGGGTGGACCCCGGCTTTCTGCTGGGCAGCCTGACACGGGACCAGAACTCTGTGCCGGAAAAGCGGACCTGCAGCCGGGCTGGGGGGGACAAAGAGGGCCCGGGTGAGTACCCCCCCCGCCCGGGGCTGCCGGCTGTGCGGGGGTACCGGGAGGCTCCGGGCAGCGGAGGCAGCAGCACCAGCGTGGACACCTATCCCTACGGGCTGCCCACGCCGCCGGAGATGTCCCCGCTGGACGCCATAGACCCCGAGCAGAGCTTCTTCTCCTCACCCTGCCCCGAGGAGCATCACCGCTCCCACCTCGCCGGTGCCACCTTCTCCCCGGAGTACGCGGGCGGCTCCCTCCCGTGCGGCCACCACCCGCTCAGTCCCATGCCGCAGCCGGCCACCTGCATGATCCCCCCGGCCTCCAGCTGCCCTCCCCTTCCTCCTCCTCCTCCTCCTCCCAGCTACTACACACCCGCCTTCCCCTCCCTGCCCCCTCCCAGCCTCCATGCCCACCTGGGCCAGCTCTCCCCGCCGCCCGACCACCACGGCTTCGACACCTTGGACCAGCTGAGCCAAGCGGAGCTGCTGGGCGAGATGGACCGCAATGAGTTTGACCAGTATCTCAACAACCCCGGCCACGGCGACCACCACGGCGGGGCCTTGGCCAATGGGCACGTCCCGGCGTCCGGCAGCTCCCACAGCTCCGAGAACAGCCTCATCTCCGTCCTGGCCGATGCCACGGCCACCTACTACAATAACTACAGCGTCTCTTAGGAGCCCAGCCGGGGCCGCCTGGACCGGCCGAGGAAGGAGCCGACACTGTTCTGAGGCGTTGCTCCCTGGGGACATCGCCCGCGGCCCCTCAGGGTGACCGAGTCCGAACCGCAGGGCCCTGGAGTCTCCTCGGTGTTGTAGGTAAAGGATTTGGGTTGTTGGCTCACCACCGTGCAAAGCCTGGAGTGCTCTGCTCCGACCGGGGCCGGGGGGCACTTCCCGATGCCAAAGCCCTTTGGCCAAGTCCCTCTTCCAAAGCAGGGATGCTCCTGGGAGTGCAGGAAGGCTGCCCCTCATACTGGGGCATTCCCAGCCCTGCTTTGGAGTCAGGAGTGCGGCAGCACCCTGCAAATGTCGGGTCTGAAAGGCAGGGGTGGCAGAAGGGAAGATTTTGTTGAAGGTCTGTGAGCTGGTTTTGGGTTCTGGTGGCGGCGTTGCTGCAGCCACCCTGACCTGCCCGACTGCTCCAACGGGGATTAACCCCCCTCCCCCTCCCCCATCTCCTGCCCTGGAGCATGGATTGGGGGCTTCATCCCTCAAGAAACCCCGGAGGGGATGGGACACCAGCCAGGAGAGGGGCAGCCAGCCCCGAGGGTGCTGAACCTGTTCTGGAGAGGGGCAAGATCAGGGCTGGGAAAGGCAGGATCCGGCCGGCATCCACCCCTGGGAGCAGGTCCTGGGATGAACATTTTGGCCAAGAGGTGATGATGTAGCAGACACTTTTTTTATCAAACATCCTTTGAAGGGGAAGGCTCCGTGTTTGGAGCCACAGTGCCCAATGCCTCTCCTAACTCTGGCGTTTTATTGCTTGTAATAAAGCTGTACATTGATTTATTCCTTCCATTATTCCCCTGCCCCCCTCGGATTTTGTATTGCTCGAGTTCTCTTCCTTTCCATAAAGATGAAGCTTTATTTTAAATCAGTTATATGACATGATTAATCTTAGTGTTTACTGTATGGCACTTGGTAATGATTAGTTAGTAACGTGGTTATGATTTCCTGGTTTTAGTCCCCAAAATGTATTAATAATAATTGCAAAGAATACTTAAAAAAAAAAAAAACAACCCAAAAGTTCACTGATTTTTAAGCTAGACATTCCATCTCTTTTGTGTGGCTCTATGCATTTTGAATGAGTGTAGATACAAGTTTGCATAAAATATTTAATTTAAATAAATGTGTTTTTATACAATGATCGTTCGATGATTTAAATTGCTGTCGCTATTGACAACAGTTTTCAAAACAGAAACATTTCCCGTTCAAGTGCTATTTTTTTATATTTTTGTTGTCGTTGTCGTTGTTGGTATTTTCAGCCAAATTTTTCTACTTCCATTTTTTTATAAATAAAACAAAGATCTGTGGTTATCTTTGCAAATTGTGGATTGCTTTCTAACAAACCGACTCGGGGCATGACGAGTGCCTACCCTCACTTTCCATAGAGTGTCTCGGGGTTCAGGTCACTGCTGGCCTTGATTCTGCTTTTGCCATCTCTCAGATATGATCTTTTTAATCCTGTTTCCATATCACAGTGAAGTCAAGAGCTTTGCCTGTGCTGTCTTGGTGAGCGTAGATGATGTTGCCAATTTATGGAGCGAGTGCCAGTGCCTGGAGCGTGGGTTTTAGTCACATTTAAGGCTCCCTTTTCTTTCCCAGTTTGGGCTGATTCACCTTTAAAGGTGCTCCACGGAGTCAGGACCTTAAAAAGGGTCCTTGTTTCAGGTGCAGATCAAGGCAATGAGGCCTCAGAAATGTGTGGGGGCCAAATTTGGGGAGCCACTTGAAGGCGATGTTGAGTGATGGTCTTCAGGCCTGGCCAGCAAAGAGAAAAGCTTAATCCATGTTGTTGTCCGTGGAAAAACATCACAGCCTTCTCTTGCCAGACATTAAATCAGGCTGTGTCCCTGCTGTCCTTGAGGTTAAGCCGTGCACAGAGAATCCCAGAGTTGTTAGGGCTGGAAGGGAGCTCTGGAGATCCAAGGCACGGTAAACGCTGCCCAAAGCAGTGTCCTCCCAGGCTGGGCCCTTCCTGCTTGGCCTCAAAAAGTGGAGGAGCACTTTTCCTAAGTGCTCTTTGTGATGCCACCTCTGTGTGGTGGCTGGGAGGGGTCTCCAGAGGTCACCCAACCCAATCCAATCCAACCCAATCCTGTCCCTCTAGATGCCCTGTCTCCCATAAATGATGTCTCTGATCCACAGAGCCCATGGTCCCAGAAGATGGAGGCTGTGTGAGTATTTGGGGAGGCATCAACATGCCCCTGTCCTGTTCTCCTTCATGCCCCACTTTTATCCCCTGGATTCAGCTCTCCCATCCTGCCTCTTCCTTCTTCCATCTCTCAGGCATCCAAACTCACCCTTGGCCTTTCGTTTGTAGGGGGAAAGGAACGGACACCTTTGGGTGTCCTGCCAGCCTCAGGTACTGTGGTGTCTCCCTGACGGGGGTGGCTCAGCCCAAATGTGACTCTTCCAAGAGGATTTTGGAGCTGGAGGGAGGGAGGTGCCAGGATCCTGTTTGACCTCTCTGCCCAACATCATTGACTCACATGGGACCATGCCAGGAGCAGGAGTGCGGCTGGCAAAGTCCTGCTTTTCCCTTCTCCATCTCTCCCTGCAATCCCTGGGGTGGCCCAGGCCCGAGAGGCAGCTGAGAACAGTGAAACTACCTTGGGGAGGAGGCTCAGCGGTCCCACCCCCCCCAAAAATCAGCTCTGGGTATTGCCACCAGCCTGGTTTGGGCTGTCACATTCTTACCCTATAGGACCCTTTCTCCAGGACATTGGCTGCTCCTACTGGTCCTTCTCCTTATTCCCATGCCCCAAGCAGCAACGGGATCAACTGCACCACCCCATGAGCCTTTTCCCTCCTTGCTTTCATCCCGTGCAGGGTTAGTGGAAGCAAACCCCCCTCCAAGAGCTCCCAGCACCTCCCAGAGTCTGATTTCCCCAGGAAAAGGGGTTTCTCCACGCACCCCATCCCCAAGGAGCCCGTCGGGCTGGGATAAATGGAGAGCCCCGCCAGCCAAGCCTGTCCCCACTTGCTCAACCCGGAGCCACGTGGGGAGAGGTGGGAGCTTGTCCCTGTGCTCTCTGCACGCCAGGAACAGCTACAGGCCCCAACCGGGAGCCAGGGCCCCCCGAGGGCGTTGGGAGCCTCAGCCAAGGTGAGGTGCGGCTCCCTGGGAGCCACGGCCGGATCCGGGCACACGCCCAGCGCCGGGAGCAGCCGGCTTCCACCTCCAGGACACTGCAGCCGAGATGAGATTCAGGAGCAAAACCATCCGCCCCTTCTCTGGTGGGATGGAAAATGAGATGCTATGGGTCAACCCCCGCCCCACAGCAATTTTTTTGGGATGCAGGGCACTGCTGCAGGGAGCAGGTGGAAAATAAGACTGGCAGAGGTGGGAAGGAGTGGTTTTGCTTGGAAGGTGGACATCCATGTGGAAGAATGCTGGCCACGGTGGTTTATGGATGTTGGGGGGGGTCTCCACCCCAAGCAGGACTCGTTCTGCATCAGTCCTGGGCACGTTTCTCCTCCCTCCCCATCCCAAATCCAGGAGCCCATGGCTGTCTCAGTGCAGGCTGAGGAGTCTTGTGGCTGTGGCTTGTGGCCTGCTGTCCCCAGCCTGGGAACCAGCAGGAAAATCAAATCAGGGCTGCAGGAAGGGATAAAACGGCCTCACACCACATTTGGGCTCCTGCTTGGGGGTGCCAGCTTGGGCCAGGACAGGGGTATCTCCTTGCCAGGAGGTGACCAGGGTGTGAGCCCTCTGCCCCCAGTGTCCGGTGGCCCTGGCCAGTCCTTGGCCCCCATGGCTGTGCAGGTCACGCTGCCGGGCATCGGGAGCAGGGATGAGGTCACCTTCCCGGATAGCTGGGATTTGGGCTGGCCGGGAGCTGCCGTGTGTGTCATGCCCTGGGCAATTTCCTTTGCATCCCTTAAGCAGGTGGTGACTTCTCTCTGTCCTCACTCTGCTTGTCCCAGTGCCACTGGGCAGGGGTGGGCGCTGGTGACAAACAGCCACGTGGATGTTCCATGCCTCAGTTTCCCTGTCTGTAAAACTGAGATAATTCTTCCTTCCCTCACGCCCTTTTTCTGACCAGCTCTGAGACATGATCTGTCTCTTCCCGAGAGTTTGAACAGGACCAAGTGCTTGTGCTGCCTTTGGCACGAGGGGTCCCTGCTCCCCTCAGCAGGGAGACAGCACTTTTCCCTGATTTTTCAAAGCAGAACCAGGTGAGGGAAGTAGAGGCAGAGACAGGAGTGAGGTAACTGGACTGAGCTCACCCTGCAAATCAGTGACAGAGCCTAGAGAGACCCTCAGCATGGCCAACTCCCCCAAATCCTAAACCCCCTTTTGCCCCCTTTTTGCTTACCTTCCCCCTCCATCCCTTTTTTCCCCCCCAGCCCACCCTGAGTCCCAACCCTGCTGCACCCCACAGCAGGGAGGGCAGGATCAGGCCCTCCCTCCCATCTCTCCAGAAGAGGGAATGAGACAAGCTGCTGAGTGGTTTCCTGCCCGGCACTGCCAGTGGGAGCTGCTTGGGGTGCCGGGAGCAGGGGAGGATGTATCCGGAGCTGAGTGTTTCCTGGCAGATAAGGCCAACCCCTCCTGCCGGATGTTATGAGTCCAGGTCCTACCTCCACGTTTCAAGAGAAGGGGCCGAGGAAAGGCTTGGATGTTTATGGCAAGGAAAAATAACTTCTCCCTCTGTGTACAATCCTCTGGCTCCCCCAGGGCTACGTGCGGGAGGGTAAATGCTGGGAATAGGAAAACAGGGGCGAGGAGGGTGATGGGGGACGAGGAGGGCTGTGGGCAGGCTGGGGTCTCTCTCTGCCTGCTGGGGCTGCATGGGAATGTGCCAAGGCAAAGGCAGGATGGATCTGGGGAGAAGAGCCTGCTGGTGGATAGTGCAGGCTCAGCACTGTGGGATCAGGCTCAGCATCAATCCAGGGCCAAACCCAGCAGTCACCTCTGGTGCCCACCTGGAGCAGATCCAGCCCCGGGTTAGCATTTCTCCTCATCCTTCAGATGAGCCCCTTCAAAGCCAGAGCCAAGGCCAACCACGGCAGCCCCCACAGCTGGAGATCCAGGGTTATCCTGCCCACCTCTGTCATCCAGGGAATCAGGTGCTGGCAGAGGGAGGATGGTGGCAGAGTTGGGTCTGGTGGCCCGGCTGGATGAGGAGGATGGGGAGGTTGTGCAGTGGGTATGGAGGGAATGAGGAAAACAGGGATTTTCTCCATATTTTTTGCAACAAATAAGTAGAATCCAGTGCTGGCCAGTCTCCTTTTGGAATGTAGCTGTGCTCTCCTAACACTCTTCTGGGAACATCCCAAAAGCTCAAGCCAGAACCTGTGCACTGCCTGAGGGCTGGTACATGTCCAGGGCCACCTCTGGATGATGGAAGGAACATGGAGAGACCTGCACTAGACTTAGACTGGTCAAGAAATTAGGACAGAGAAGACCCCCAGCCCTCAAGCGTTGCCATTCCCACTGAAATTACCCCAGATCCCAGCACAGCTGTGCCCAGGCCACAAGTCCTGCCCCTGCCCCAGGACAGGGGCAGTGAGGACATTCCTGGAGAAGGCTTGGATGTGGTCACCTGGTTTGGATGTGTCCAGACATTGAACAGCTTTTGATGGAGAGTTTTGTCTTCAGCATCAATAAGAAGAAATCTGAAAACAGACAAAATCTGGCGATCTCCTGTCCAGGGTGGTTAACGAGAGCTGAGCTGCCTCTCACTCCCATTTCAATCCAAAAGAGGCTGCTGGAGGTCCCATTCCTCACCCAGAGGGAGGACTGGAGGACGACCTGAGCAGAAATAAGAGAGGGAAAAGCCCTGTTCTTCCTCCTCTGCCAAGCTCAAGGAGCCCATGAGGGTTCCCTCTGACAGCTGAAGGGCATCCAGGGAGCGCTGCTGCACTCAGGGAGAATTTTTGGGATAAGAAGCTTTGTGCTGGAGCCCTGACCTGTGCCCTCCTCCAGTGTCTCCCAGCCCTCTTCCCTCAGCACCCGGAATTCCCCCGTGTCCCATCCAGCCAGGACACCGCACCCCGCCTCGGCCAGCCCAAGATGTTGTTCTTTCCCTTTGATTTCCAGGAGCTCCCACTTGGCCCCCAGAGCTCCACGGCAAACAAAACATCAGAAGCCCAGGCTTGGCGGTGCAGGAAGGAAACCGGCTCATGCAGGGCTGAGTCACGATCCCGCTGCTCCATCCCGGCATCCCAGGGAGCGGGATCAGGTATCAAGGGATGCCAAGCCCCACCGACCCCTGACCAGCTGGGGCACCAAAAATCTTTGTCCACCACCACCACCCCGTGTTATTTGTTTTGATAAACAAAACACAGGTTGTGGGCTTTTTTCATGAAGTTGGAGTGGGAAAGGCTGGATTTGCTTCCCTGGTGAGGGAAGAGTCTCCACGCTGCCCGTTTGGGCCTCAGCCAAAATTCAGGGAGGATGCCAAAAACCTGAGGTTTAAAAGAGGCTCCTCAGCACCCCTGACCTGGGACCAGCTGTTTGATTTCCTCCTTTGAGGGCAAACTTGTTGTCTTGAGCATCACATGGTTGTGATTGTCACCACTCAGATATGTTCCCAACTCTCCCCCTCATATTTACTGGAGATAAAAAATATACACACATACACATTTATTTTATATATATATATATATATATAAGATGGGTACTCCCAACTCTATCCCTCTCATTTACTGGAGATACCAAATATACATATAAAAAAATAAAAATAAAAATAAAAATAAAGAATAAAAATAAAATTTAAAAAATTATAATATAAATATAAATATAAATATACACATACAGGAAATATGACATACACATATATGTATGTATAAGGGATCCTTATATGTAGATAAGAAAAATGGGTTCAAACTTTTTAGCAAGGCCTGCCATGATAAGATAAAGTGTAATTGTTTTAAACTAAAAGAGGGTAGATTTAGATTAAATAGAAGGAAAAAACCTGATTTAGTGGAAGGTGTCCCTGCCCATGGCAGGGGGTGCAATGAGATGAGTTTTAAGGTCTCTTCCAACCCAAACCAATCTCAGATTCCATGATTTTATGATTTTATACAGAAGTGTGTGTGTGTGTGTGCACACAGAGGACATGGGACATATGGCTTGGAGAAAGCAGCATCCCTTGGTCTCCTATTCCACAGCTCTCAGCACAGTCTGGTGGAACTCTCAGCAGAGTGCATGTCCCATGTCTCCTTTTAGGGTGGATATTGGGAAAAGGTTCTTCCCCCAGAGGGTGCTGGGGCACTGGAGCAGCTCCTCAGGGAATGGGCACGGCCCCAAGGCTGCCAGAGCTCCAGGAGCGTTTGGACAACGCTCTCAGGGATGCACAGGGTGGGATTGTTGGGGTGTCCGTGCAGGACTCATGATCCTTTTGTGTCCCTTCCAAATCAGGATATTCCATGATTCTGTGATTCTCACAGAAATGCTGAGGTTCTAAGGGACCTCTGGACATCCCATATGGGATCTGTGACAGATCTTTTCCGAGATGGAGGCCTTGCTTTGAGGCAGAAGGAGGTGGGACACTCCTGAGGCTGACTGTCCCTCTCCAAACCAGCACGGCATTCCAAAAGGCCTTTCCCTGGTGGCCTGGAGGCCCTTCACTTGAAAGAGAACCCACATCTCCACTAGCAATGAACAGGTTGGGTATCTCTGCACCATGGTCCCATAGAGGATCCATGGAGGTCCCAGCTCTCCCAGGATCTCCCATGACAGAGCTCCCTCTAAGCCAGGCTCCTGCCTGCTCCAGGGAAAGAAGAGAAGGAAACCCTCAACTCATATCCCCCACCCCACCCTGCCTGCCTTCCACCCCCCAACCTCCTGAAAAGTCCCAAAAGCCACTCTGAGAGAATTTCTCCAAGGTATGGGACTCCCATGTAAAGGACCTGCTGCACTAAATGATCCATCAGAGCTTCCTGGTTGCTCTTCCCTGCTGCCTTCCCGGGTTCAAAAGGTGATTTAGGATGACATGCTCTGCTTTACATGAACTTGCCAGCTATTGCCAGCTCTTGCCAGCAGCGTGACGAGACGCCCCTTCATTGTACATTAATTCCAGCAGGCGTACAGCCCAGCAATCAAAGTGCCTCATTAAACTTTAATTAAATTTCCCAAGTGATTTGCTCCCGGGCAGAGAACCTGCAATGCAAGCCCAAGCAGGTCTCTGTGTGTGTGTGTATGTGTGTGTGTGTGTCTGGGCTTTTGGGGTGTCTTTTTTTTTCCCAAAGTGGTACCAACACTTCATGGCTGGGGTATGAAATAAAGCCAGAGGTGGAAATGCAGTCCAGACTGTAGGAAGAAGAGCCAAACTGAACAGATTTTCTGCTCCTGCCACTCCTGCTGAGTGCTGCTCTCCTGGAAGAAGATTCTCCAGAGCCTCCTCTTCTCCAGGCTGAACAATTTTAATTCTCTCTGCTGTTCTCCTGGAAGACCAGGGAGATTTTGCACTACAGTCCCTTTGTAGGAATGGACAGGAGATAGAGAGGTCAGGAATTAGAAGTCATCCTCAGATCGGTTTCCACAATCAGAACTCAGAAAAAAACCAGAGGAACAAAGGAATTCCAAACTTGGAATGGATGGCAAACAAAACTAGATCCATCAATGGCAAGTCTCAGAATCAGAGGGATTAGGGTTGGAAGGGACCTTAGGGATCACCCCATTCCAACACCCTCCCATGGACAGGGACACCTTCCACTGCACCAGGTTACTCCAAGCCCCATCCAACCCGGCCTTGGACGCTTCCAGGGATGGGGCAGCCACAGCTTCTCACATGAACCTGTGCCCATCCTCTGCCTTGATGACCATTTGGCCTGGTCCAGTCCTTACAGTCAAGCTCACTCCCTCCAGAGCAAGGCAGCTGCATCTGAACAACCACCAGGAACGGTCCTTGGGCTGTGCTGACTCCTGACCCATGGCTGGGATCATTTGGGCTCACTCCAGCGGACTCAAACCCAAGCCAGGAGTGCAAATGAACGACGTCCAGTCCATATCGAGACATATGCAGGTTGTCTCTGTTATTTCCTGCAAGCTGCAAGTCAGATTCAAATTCCCTGAAGACTCCAGAAGGAGCCAAAACCAAGGCCTTGTTCGGAGGACTGCACAAAACCAACCCAGCACAGACTCCACAGGTCCCTGCACCGGGTTCCTGCGCAAGGTGATATTTCCCTGTGTTTTTGCTTGGACTGGAGTGGATGGATAGCAAACAAAGCGAATACTGGAGCACTTATTCACATTGAAAGAGGCACGAGCACAAAAACCAGTCACCCCCTTGAAACTTCGAGTGAGGTGGGGATTTCCATGTATTGCCTGTGCTTCCAGATCTGCAGATAAGGGTACAGCTGGTCAAACATTTTCCATTGATGATTTCCTTGCAGAAAACATCCTTCTAAGGAAAAAAAATCCAGTAACTTAAAGAAAACTCAGAGTTTAGCTTTGTTTCCCTTAAGCACACGTAAAATGAAAGTGCATTTTATGCAACTTTTCAAGTCTTTCTCGTTGAAAAGAAAAATAAAAGTGATGAGTGACCAGTCAGAGTGAGATTGCTTGATTTTTTTATATGACAAGATGTATATTTTTTTAATGTTTTTCACAGCAATATCTAAACTCCCCCAAAACATCCATAGAAACTAGAAAATTCTTTCAGGTTTTTTTTCATGTTCTGTACTTACTCCTTTCCAGTAGCTGTACTTAACAGTTTCTTGGTCAGGTTAAGCTTCTTCCTCAGATCCTACCAGTTTGAAGACCTATTTAGGTCAGAGTAGGTGATCTTTGAAGATCCCTTTCAACCCAGTGGTTTTGTGATTCTGTAAATTGAATCCTTTCTATTTCAATATTCAGGTGAATAACTGTGAGTAAAAATAACAGATTTTTCAATAAAATTGATAGATTATGATTCTCAATTAAACAAAGGTAAAATCAAAGTAGAGAAGACAATTTTCCCTCTAAAAAAAGAAGGATTTTTCAGAAAGGCACATTTTGTTTTTGTTGAGGAGAGAATGATAAGAACCTAAACTGGGAGAACAACTGGGACTGTCCAGTTGTTTCTTGCTGATTTTGCCTGTCCCTTCAGTCAAATTGGATAAAGACATTTATAGAATTCAGGAATATTCCTAAAAAATATGTTTGGAGGCTGAAGGGAAACAGGGATATGTTTCCTAACTCTGTGGTCTGCATTATGTTAATGGAAGAGAATAATTAGGAATGGAACCAGAGCTCTGCATTTACACGATTTTGCTTCTGCCACTGAATCATTCCACCCCCTTTGCCAGGTCCCTTAACCCCAGTGAGCTCTGTCTAACCTGTCAGCAGTACTGGGATGATAATTCCTCTCTTAAGGGACTTGGGAACATCCATTATTCCCTACAAAATCCTAAAGTGAACACACGCTGTTGTTGCTTTCCTCCAAGGTGACACAAACGAGCTGGAGAGAGCTCAGTGTCTTTAGGGGGAGAGGTCTGCAGGAATAGGCTGAGCCTTGGGAGATGAGGCTGTTAGCATGGAAACATTTGTCTGGGAAGGAAGATCCATGGCAAAACCTGGCAAAAGCCCAGCCCAGCCCACTGGGGAAGTGTGGATAAACTGATGTGGTGATTAAGCCCAGCATTCCCTCAATGCCTTTTGGTGGGGAATATCTGAGACAGCTTAATTACAGGAGGATGGAGGAGCCTGAAGCCCACTGATTTCACTTGGAGGCTCATTCCTGGACTTGCTTCAGGCTGGATGTCCAAAAATGAGTCATGTCCCAGGAATGGGGTTAGGGGGTGAGACCAGCAATTGACTGGGTACGCCTCATCCTGCCTAGGCATGAAAAATCTTTCAGGGATCCTGTGGGATGAAGAGGAACAGGTTATTGTTGTGCAAAGTGCCTGGCTACCACTCTCCAACCTTTTGCAATTATAGGTCCATGAGTAAAAGTGGAGTTCATGAGTAAAAACTGCACATGCTTTGTGCAATTATACAGGAAAAAACTTGCAGGGTTGAAGTCCCCAAATCCTGCAGCTTTGAACGTATCTCCCAGCAGAAAAGGAACAGTATTATTTCTGGGGAGCTGAAGGCCAGAGATCCACCCCCTGCTTCTGATTTGTGCACAGAATTGGTGGATTTCCTTGTCATGAAAATGGCAGGATAAACCTCAGCATCTGTCTGAGGATCACGATCATAGAGGTCTTTTCCAGCCTTAAGGATTCTATGGATTCTGTGAGCACAGAATAAAATGTAGGGTGCTCTTCATCCCCCCTGAATTAAGGAACTCAGAATTTTAGCTCTATTAGCTGTCTAAATATTCTAGGGAAAGGTGTCCCTGCCCATGGTCTTCATGGTTTCTTTCAACCCAAACCCTTTTATGATTCTATGATTTTACTATGACTATTCCCTGCCTAAATAATCACAATATTAAAGATTTTTGGATGGTACACCTACGTTGCCCACTGGGAATCGCTCTAGGCAGTGCAAACTCCCAAAATCTGCCCAGGAATCCCCTGGGTGGGTGCTGGATTGTAAACAAAAAACAACATTCCAATGCTTTTGCTCTCTTTCAAAGGGGACAACAGTGCTCCAGCACTGGTGCCTTGGGACTTCCCGGTTTGCTGGAAGAATAACCAAAAAATCCAGAACTCAGCTAATTTGCCTCTAGTCCAAGAGGAGGGCAGAGAACCTCCAGACATGGTCAGGGCATTTTTACAGCTATGTTAAAATAAGGCAACCTTCATTCTTACTCTGTTCTTCAGTTCCATTCTCCAGAAGGTGTAAAGGGAAGCAAGAGTTTGGATTTGCCGAGCTCCAGGGGGTTTCCTGCAGTTCAGTGAATCCCAACAATACATGAAGAGCCTGGCAGACTGTGCCAGGGCTTGACAACCCTCTCAGGGAACACACTTTTCCTAATATCCAATCTCAACCTTCTGCCTTCCCAATATCCCATCCATCCCTGCCCTCTGGCACTGGGAAGCCATTCCCTGTGTCCTGTCCCTCCATGCCTTGTCCCAAGTCCCTCTCCAGCTCTCCTGGAGCCCCTTTAGGCACTGGAAGGGGCTCTGAGGTCTCTCTGGAGCCTTCTCCTCTCCAGGTGAACACCCCCAGCTCTCCCAGCCTGGCTCCAGAGCAGAGGGGCTCCAACCCTTGGAACATCTCTGTGGCCTCCTCTGCATTCATTCCAACAGGTCCACGTCTTTCCTGTGCTGAGGATCCCGGAGCTGGACACAATTTAATGAGCTTCATCCCAGAGACTGATCATCCCGCCTTTTCTTTGCAGAAGGACAATCCAGATCAGGGAATGAACCAGAAATGTTCTATTTCTACCACTTGGTCATTTGCTTCTTCATTCAATTTCATCTAAACGTTGGCTGCTGGAAGCTTGGGGATTCTTGTGCTCCAGCTGACTTTGCTCCTCCAGCCTCCCACTGGAGATTTCCCTCAGTGGAGCAAAGCAGGAAGAGCCTTTGTGCTCTCTAAATATGGAATAATTTAGGGTGGCTTAGAATTCCCATGCAATCAAAGCCATGCACTATGGTTACAGCTATTAACCTCAGGATTTCTGTTAAAAACCCTTCTAACCAGGGACAATTTCTAGGCTTGCAGAGGGAATATCTGAGAAAATGAGCCCTCCACTCCTAATTTTCAATGCTCCTCACCCCTCCAGACCCTTTCTCACTCCCAGGACCCCATGTCCCCCGTTGCCCCCTTCACTGGTCCCTGTGCTTGTGGGGAATATGTGAGAGCAGGAGCTGCCTCAGGATTTATTTTCAGGTATTAATACTTTTGCTACAGGAGAGGAAGTGCAGTACCAGAGTGAGAGCCCAGAAGGCAGTTTCTGAAATATTCCCCCAAAAAACTGCACATCCAGAAATTAATCAGGAACTCACAAAGTCCTCAAGGCTGTGCTTTCCATCCTGGTTTATTAAACTGAAATTATTATTTTTTTTTTTTAATTGCCATCTCCCCACCTCATCTCAAAAAGAAAGGAGTCATGGAAGTACATCCTGGCTCCTTTGCAGGACTTCGGATTGTCGTTAGCATCTCATGCATTATTCAGTGGGCTGATTATGAATGAATCAGCACAGATCCCTCCCCTTGGAAAGCTGAGAAAAGCTGCAGCTCCGTCAGAATGCCCCATGGCCCTTCCTGACCCAGCTGGCTGCAACGGGAGATGTAATTTCTTAGTGACGTTTAATTAAAATTTAATTAATTTGTGAAGAAGCAGTGGATGTCCTGAATGGATTTTTATTTCAAAGGGAATGCTTGAAAATTGGTGTCCTGATCCTGTGTAGTGCTGGGAAAGTACTGAATGGACACTTTTCTGTAAGGACTGGGAGATCAGTGAGGCAAAAAGCACATGGAGGAGGGTCGGGTGTGGGATGTTTGATCCATGACTGAATTTGTATTATTTGCAAAATAAATAAGGGATTAATTATTGTTAAGCATCCTCTGATTAGGAACATCAGCAAGAAGCAAAGATCCCCTTCAAGTTATAAAGCCTGGGATAAATTCCACCTAAACCCAGCAATCCAGGAGCAATTACCACAGTGAATTCCAGCTGGTTTTCCCTTTTCCTCTTTCCTCCCTCTCAAAATTTACCCTGTGACAATTTCCTCAGCCTGAGAGCTGATCCCCTATCGAATGTGCTGAATGGATAAAATCTGCAGCAGCAACAAGTTGTCTGTGAGATTAATTTGTCTCTGGAATCAACATTATGCAAACAGGACCCACCCTAATTTGTGTGAACAGGCTGCCTGTGTTATCTTATGATTAAACAGCTTTGTAAGCATCAAAATATCTCATCTGGCTTCCCTGAACAGGGTCTGATCCAGGACAGGCTTCTGCATTCCCTTCAGCTCTGCTCTGCACCTCCAGCATGATCCTTAGAGCTTAGAGGGTCCCAGCACTTTTTAGGGGCAGGAACCAACTCTGTGTCGAGTTATAGATTAGTGGCATCTTAATTTTATTTCAGAGGTGCCCTAAAAGCCCCAGTGGGCAAAGGTTTAATCCAGCATCAGCACAACCCTCTGTTATCTCTCTTTAGCCATGCCATGGACATGGACCACCTCCCAAAGGTGGGGGAGGTGGGAAGAAAACCGGGATATTGTGCAGAATTCTATGGTGCTGTAGCACCATTCCCTCTTTTCTCTCCGCTCAGTACAGGAGATGTTTTCTCACCCAACTGTTTTGTGGAAATCTTTTGAATTGATTGATGGAGCTTCACTGGCTCCTCTCATCACTTGCTGCCTTTTCATTCTCCATGGAGGCACAAAGGGAAAAGGGATCATCCTCACCTTTCTCTTAGCTTGGATCTGATTTCTGCCTTACCTGCATCAATTCAAATGAGAAAAAAATTCAAAATGCCAAGAGGATGGATGTGAAAGAGTCCAAGAGGAGGAGAATCCTTTTTACACCTTCTGGAGTGCAATAGGGTGTAACAGAACAACATCAGAATGTCATAGAGGAATTTTCTCCTTTCTGTGGGAGATTTTGGTACATGTAGGACACATCCAGGATACCGTGCCTGGTGTGAGACTTCCCAATTTTGAACTTGCCCACAACGAGGGGATTGACAAACTGGGGAGAGTCAGACAGAAGGTCCGGGTACATATATGTGTATATATATATATATTTATACTGATGTGTTTAGGGAGATAAAGAGCAGGATTTGGAAGCAAAGGTTGAGGGATCTGGGTTTGTTCAGCCATAACCAGGGATGTCAAAGAGGGATCTCACTGCTGCCTTCAACTATCCGGTGGGAAGGTATAGAGAATGTAAAGTCGGATTTTTCTTGGACGTGCAGAGTGAAAGGAAAAGAGAAAATTGACTTTAATAGCAAGAGCAGATATCCCAGTTAGACATTAAGGGATTGAAGGTGGAGGAAATCCATCACGAAGAGAATAAAAAATGGGAGGCGTGACCCGGAGATGCTGAGGGGGTTTCCATCCTTGGAGATAAAATATTGCTGAGTATGACCCCAAGCAATAGAACTTTGAATTTGCATCTAACTTTGAATTGGGTTTTCGATCAGAGACCTCCTGAGGTTCCTTCTGAACCTCACTGCTCCGTGATTCTGTGGGGAGCCTGGACAAGCCTCCAGCTGCAGCTGTCCTGCCCAACTCTCGAGGTGAGGAAAGCTCTAAGGAAGCTCCCACCAGGCTCCACAGTCAAAGGTGATGTCCCCATCAGCACAGAGAGCCGTGCTGGGGCACAGGGGGCACACCCCGTGCTGTGAAGCTGCTCTGTTATCTCATAGGCAAACAAGGGAAGTGTTAACTCGGAATTATTTCTTGGCAGTGAGTGCAGGAGAGAAAAAATTCAACTGATGATGGTTTTAAATGGCCCTAACAATGCAGATACTTCAAAGCACTGAAGGACTGACTGGGTTCAGTCTGAAGCCATTAACACAAGGAAACTGAGGCTCTTGCAGGGGGAAGCCCTCAGGATACTCTTACCTGCCTGTGCCTAAGATATTCTTATTCAACAAAGCCACAACCAACAGAGGCAACATAAAAAACCTTTATTGCAATATCTATAAATCAAACAGTACCTTTCCATTCTCTGGGACTTCATCCACCTGATATGGTTTGGACATGTCCATCCTGTCAAGTTCAGCCTTCAAAACAGGGTGGACCTGTGCTGACTCCTGATCCACACCTGGGATTTGCTCCTGAGAGTGGTGCAAGGTCATGCTGAAACCCTGCCAGGGATTTGGCACTGGGTTTGGAGGTAGCCAAAGTTCCCAGAGACTTAAGTCAGCATTCAGGTTATCCATGCACAGGCACAGACACACTTCAGGGCTAATTCATTCCTTAAAATTACCAGTGCACTCCTGATGATCCTCAGGGGACTCCACTACGGGGAGTGAGGACAGTATGCTCCATTAAAAATCATCCCACCTCTCATTAAAGAGTTGGGAGCACTTCAGTGGAGAGTCAGAGCTGGGCAAGGTGGTGACAATTCCTACAGCACCAGGGGTGGAGGCTCAGCAGATGGAGACAGGCGGTTTGGAAGAGGAAGAGCGCAAAGGCAACCCTTGTTCTCTGGGAAGAATCCATCTGCACTGGTGTTTGCAGCAATGGCATAGCCAGGCTTCTGCAAACTCCACCCAGCAGAGCCAATTTCTCTCCCCTGGCCAGACTGTGCTGCCCAACATGAATGTAATAATCAGCATCAAGTGAGGGGTTGAATTCTGGATTTATTTTAATCGTGTAAAGCCACAGTAGCTCCTTCAAATTTTATCTGATCAGATCAATGCTACTGTGATGGAGAATCTGTATCCAGACCTGATGCCCAAGAACATTTATAAGCCCAAAGCAATAGAAGATACAAGTAAAATCAGTAGCAATATTTTTTACTGCCATACAGGGCACTGAAATCTCAGGGGTTTTATTTAACTTTTCACTTCTGACGTGGTGTAAAGGTTACTCTGAAAAGGCGGGGGAAAGGCTGGGACAAGGAAAGGGTCTGGATAAAACCCGAGACCTGTTTGCAAAGCCACATTGCTGAAGCTAAAGAGCCAGTTTTACCCAGGAGCAAATCCTCACACAGCTCTGTCTGTCGAGCAGAGCCCCTTGCACAAACCGCAGGTACTCAGAGGTGTGCAGGGGCCATGGGCAGGACCCCTCCAGCTCAGCACCTCAGGGATGTTTTCCCTGCCACACTCAGATCCCGCTTGGCAAGGCACAGATGGATGTTGTCATCCCTGTTACAACACAGGGAAGCTCTTCACAGCTCACTGGGAGGCAGGGTGAGGGCAGGATTTCATACCAGTCACAGCGGTGTGAGCACACCAGCAACCCCACCAGACTCGTTCTGCCGGGCTGTGCTCCCAGACACTTCACCCACAGCATGACTGCTCCTGGTGTCCCCAGCAACCAGAGCTCCAACAAACCCTTCCCTCCTGGGCTTACCCCAGCCTGGGGCCACTCTCAGCCTGCCATGGACTTTTCTGCCTGTATTTACACTTCCTCTCTGAAACAACGTAGAATGGTTTGGGGTTAGGACAAGAGGACACTGTCTTAAACTGCACCAGGGGAGGTTTAGGTTGGACGTTAGGAAGAATTTCTTCATGGAAAGGGTGACTGGGCTTTGGAATGGGCTGCCCAGGGAGGTGGTGGAGTCCCCATCCCTGGAGGTTTTTAAGAAAAGACTGGACGTGGCACTCAGCACTCTGATCTGGTTGACCTGTGGTGTTTGGCCGCAGGTGGAACTCGATGATCTCAAAGGTGTTTATCGGCCTAGTTAATTCTGTGATTCTGGGTTGGAAAGAAGCTTCAAGACCACCCAGTTTCAACCCAGATCCCATGGGAATCCACCTGCTATGGCCTGGATTTTGAGCTAAACACCCCACACTCTTTATGTAAAACCTCTCTAGAGACATCTTTCCCCTCTGCTCTCCCCACTTCCCCTCACCTCAGGAGACACAATGGGCAAACAGCTCGTGCTGAATGACACAAGGTAAGTCCTCCATTTCCTTGAGGAGCTTTTCCATCTTCCTCGCTGCTGTTGTAGAGGACAGCACTGAAGATACCAAATCTGGTTGCAGTGGCACCCTTTGTGGTTGGGAGGGGTCTTCAATCTCTGCTAGAGGCTTTTGGGAAGACAGAGCAAAGATCTGGAACACCATTAGAAAATTATTGACTCCCACTATTGGCTACTTCCAGGGAAAAAGGAACTAAATTCATTCCTAAAGGTGAAAGAAGAGTGAAAGGGAGGAAAGAAAAAGGAGAGTGCCTGGGAAGAGCAGAGTGAAGTAGCTGAGAGGGTGGATTTTGAATCCCAAAAGGACGCATAGTACATCCTGTAACATTGTCATGTTTGGGAGTTTTAAGGCATTTCTCATTTCAGCAGAGCCAGGAGAAATCCAGGCCACTTTCCCTGAGGTGTCAAGTCCCAAAGTTGTGATTAAATCTCTAAATGTCATCTCCTGAAAGCTTTTCCAAGAAGACCAGAGTTGGGTGGTGGGTAGGGACAGAACCTCCAGTTTGCACACAGTGTCATTTCCCTGGGGAAGCATTTCTGCCCTGATTCACATCCCCTCTGGCACTTGAGAGCCTGAACAGAGTCAGATTTCCTTTTCCTCAAGGTTCTCCACCCTCTCCATCATGTTCCTGGCTTTCCTTTAGTCTCCAGCTCTTTCTACTCTCTGAATCCAGCAAAGTGATGATGCTGAGAAGAACGGTCGGGGACAGGCATTGGGTTAACTGGTCTGTAAAAGCTGTCTGACCACAGTCCCAGGTCTGGCCCAAACTGGTACCAAAGTCCATCCCTGATCCCAGACAGGAAGCATTCACCTCGTTGTGGAGGAAGTTTAATACTGTGGACGTTGCCAACCCTGACAATTGTCCTCAGGACCAGAAAATTACTCCAAGCACTGATTGGTAGAGATGTCACCTTCCTGTCCTGTATCAGTAATGCATCCTAAAAACTGAGGTATGAAAATGCTGGAGCAGACAAATCCTGGTTGTCGTCATCCCCTCTCTAAACCAAACAATATGTAGTGGTTTTATCTGAATTCTAAGATTATTACCCACGTCTCCCTTCCCAGCATCATGTAGTCATTTGTATGACAATCCCAGATAACAGAGGACATGCTCCAGCATTCCCCAAAGGTGTCTTCTACTCCTACATCCTCTGGTTAACCATGGCTGCTGATCAGGTGAGATGAAATAAGAGTTCGTGTCCCAGTTTTAGAGGATTTGCTAAAGCATTCCCAGTCTGTGGCACAGCCAGGAGAGCACCAGGGTTTTAGACTTCCTACTCATCATTTCCATCACTGTATTTTGGAGGTAAAGTTTTCAAACAAGCAGCTCCTGGATGAGTGGGAGAGGTTTCCCCATGCACTGACATGACAGGCCAGATCTTCAGTTTAAGATTTAAGAAGTTGCATCATTCCTCAGAACACAGACATTTCCACATACGATGTCTCCCACCTCCGCCTCCTCTGCATGGCCTGAGTTTTTCCCAGCAAATATCTTCCCTAAGGAAGATCTCCATCTACTCTGTAAATACCTACAGCTTGGTTAGATGAACGCAGGCTGATGTAGCTGAAATCGTGGAAAAAACTAGCCATGAAAAGCTCTGCTTTGCAGAAATTCGCTTTGGACTGGAGGCAAGGCCTCAAGGTGGAATTGTTGTGTTGTGGCTACAGGAATCACCCAAAGCAGCTGATTCCTGCTGGGAAATTGGAATCACCCAAAGCAGCTGATTCCTGCAAGGAAATTGTATCACCTGAGGAGATACCAAGCTGGCACGTGGCTTATTTGAGTGCAGCTGCAGATTAGGGATGACCTAACTGAGGCCTTCCAGTACCTGAAGGGAGCCTACAGGAAAGATGGAGAGGGAATTTTTACAAGAGCATAGAGTGACAGGACAGGGGGGAATGGCTTCAAACTGCCAGAGGGCAGGGTTAGATGGGCTACTGGGAAGGAATTGTTCCCTCTGAGGGTGGAGAGGCCCTGGCACAGGTTGCGTAGAGCAGCTGTGGTTGCCCCTGGATCTCTGGAAGTGTCCAAGGACAGGTTGGAGAGGAGCAACCTGGGATAGTGGAAGGTGTCCCTGCCCATGGCAGGGGTTTGGAACGAGTTGAACTTTAAGATCCCTTCCAACCCAAACCATTCCGTGACTCCACAAGATGAGGAATGATTGGTGGAAGGCACAAGGACCAGGTGAGGATGGAGCCCTTTAAAGGCCGGTGAAATGGTGGGTGGGTTGTGGAGATTGCATCAAGCCCCTAATGCTCTTAGTGCTAATCCATTAATGCCTCAGCATATAAGGCAGTTACTTCTCTCTTAGACCGATTTTGGGTCCAAGGGGATTAGGACAGAAGGTCTCTCATCTCCTGTGCTTGTGTTGTGCAGCACACCCAGCGCTCCTTGCATCTGCTGCACCTTGGAGGGTGGAAAAATGCACTTCTGAAACTGCATTACCCGCTGCAGGTGCAACTGTGGCAAGGCCAGAGATTTATCCTCAGCCCAGCAAAGCTCAGCTGGTTCCCAACAGCAATGTGAGACCCTGATCTCAGAGCCCACCACACTGAGAGCGTGGTCAGGGCAGGGATGTCTCCCTGTGCATCTGCTGCTCGTGTCCCAGCACCGAGAGATGGAGCTCTGAGGAGACGGCAGGGGCTGTGCTCCAGCTGAGATGAGCACAGCCAAGCCTGGCAAAGCTCCAGCTCTCCTTTAGGCTCACCCAGAAGACCTGTTGCTGATGGAGGGTTCTGCTCCCACTGTGGCAAGCCTGGGGTTGGTTTTAAAGAGGAGCCCGGGCAGAAGGTGAGGTCTGGAAGATGCTCGAGCATCCCACATCTGTCTCTTACATCTGTGATGGACAAAAGCAAGGTAATGTCACTGTCCTGCCAGCCAAACCTCCACACAATCGGTGTTTTGAGACCAGTGGTTCTGGCCTCTAACTCCTGGCCCTGCACAGGACACCCCAACAATCCCACCTGTGCATCCCTGAGAGCCTTGTCCAAACACTCCTGGAGCTCTGGCAGCCCAGACCGTTCCCTGGGGAGCCTATTCCAGCACCCAATCACCCTTCTTTCACTGACACACGTAGTTTAATGCATTTAGACAGCTGCATTTCAGGACAAAACACAGTTTTCAGGCTTCTTTGGTTTTCAGGTGTTTCTATTTTTGTAAAATCCAGCAGCAAATGAAGAGCTTTCTCAAGCGACCCCGCAAGGCTGAAACAGGATGTGTGTTTGGTGAGGAAAGAGGAGAGATTTGGCAAAGAAATAACTTCAGTCTCAATAGCAAAGAGCAATCTGTCTGCAGCTGCATTTCAGAAGTTTCTTGACTCCCCTCATGCAGTCCTATAGAACAGAACCATGGGATGGTTTGGGTTGGAAGGGACCTTTAAAGTTCATCCAGTCCAACCCCCTGCAATAAACAGGCAAATCTTCAACGAGATCAGGACAGTCTTGCTAACACCCAGGCTTTTAGGCCTCCTGGAAGCTGGTCACTCACCATTGGGATCATCTGAGCAAAGCAGTCTTAGAGTGCAGTCTGCCTAAAATTGTACAATTCTGATGTGTCACCATACACACAATAAGAATTTCATTTACTCTGGAAATTATTTTGGTAGAGAGCAGAAACTGATAACTGAGACAAGGAGATCTAGGCTTGTTCTGTTCTCCTGGGCAGCACAGTTACCTCTTGATGAACACCTCAAAGAGGCTGGGACTGAGATCCTTCCACTACATGGAAAATAACTCCATAGCAAGAAAGCAAGGCCCTGTTCAGGAGAGGAAAACACAGGAGGAGGTTAAACATCTTCTGGAAATGAGGTGCTGGATCATATTCCTCTGGGAACAGGGAGTAAGTGATTTGCCCAAAGTAAACCCGGTTGTACCACACTCAGTTTTTCTGAGTGACCCAAGAGCCTTGGTAATTTCACTGTTAAGTGTAAAACCTTTCTATAATGGATTAGAAACAGGTGCTAATAATATCCAAACATAAGGAGGGATTTATGGGAGTCAAAGGGATTGGTTTCAGCAAATTTTTCCTGTCTTCTGCTAAATTTCTCCTCGAGGGGCAGGAGGTGTTTGTTAGTGGAGGAGGGGATTAGAAAAGGGGACCCCTGGGTTTGTTGCATGACCTGCTGCTGTGTCATGTCCTCTGGGTTTTTGAGCTCAAGACCTTACAGAACTCTTTATCTGGGGAGGAAATAGGGTCAGAACAGCCACTGTGGTGAGGAGCAGGGACCTACAGCTTTAATGTATTAAAAAGGCTGGAATCTGGGTTGTTATCCACCCTGGTGCTTTCTCTCCCCTGCAGACTTTACTGGGGTTCAGCCTTGAATTTGAGCAGAGCTCCCAGCAGGAGTTTTTCCAAGCCTAACACGTTTTCCAAAATGCCTTTTCCCCCCTGCATTCTCCCTTAACACTTAATAAAAACTCCTCAGCCACCTTGGTGAGTGAGTCTATTTTCATTAAAGCCTGGAAGTTACATGGAGATTTACAGGCAAAACAGGCCAGGGAGGCTGCCAAAACACAATTAATTATAATAAACAATTAATTATTAAGATGGTCTGGGAGGAGAAAAGTGCTGGAAACCCTACTCCAAGCGATGCTGTGTAATCTCCTTTTGGAAAAACCCCAGTCAACCACAGCATCCTGAGGTCAAGCTGATCATGTGCAGCTTTAGGTGACAAAGCCATTGCATGCGGTAAAGCTGGAGAGATTCCCCCTATTCTGATGATAAACAGCCACCAATCCCTCGGGAGATTTAATATGACACCTGCCTGGGTTTACAGCCTGCAACGTGTGGAATCCTCACACATGGCTGAAATCAGTTTCTTTTTTTGAGTCTCGGAGGGAATGGGGTGAGGAAGGAGGTGGGAGTGCAACACACCAAGGGAGAGTCTTTTTACACCACTGTTGTTGTGGTCTTGTCTTTTGGGGTGTTATTTTGGACCAATCATGCAGAATTTTAGATTTTTCTGTGGTTACAACCATTGAATAATTGCAAACAGCCTCTGGTCTTTCATCAGTGGGGCGAGAGTCACTTGCAGGGCTAATTCAGAGCTGGCTGAGCTTTCCCCCTTTCCCTTCATGTAGAAGAAACAGAAGCACCTGAAAGTAGGTAAGAATTTCTGGGGCTTCTTATTATTGGCCACACCTCATTTAGGATTATAGGATTCACTGAATAAACTCAAACATTGAACTCTTTATGCTTCTACTGCATGTTTTACGTATGATGTTGTTCCTCCTGGATGAGACACAGTCAACAGGGCCTGGAAAATGGTTCAGCTCGTTTTAAAGCAAGGATTCCAGAGGTGTCTTCCTGGAAGGAATAGTACCACTTATTGCATGGCTTAGAGCAACCTGGGATAGTGGAAGGTGTCCCTGACCACGGCAGGGGGTGGAACGAGATGAGCTTTAAGGTCCCTCCCAACCCAAACTGTTCTGGGATTCTGTGATCGTTATTCTGTGCTACAGTCAGTTTTCACTCTAGGATGCAGAAAGATTTTGGAAAGTGCTTATCCTCGTGTACGACTGGGCACGATGAGAGTAGGCACCCATCCCATGTAATTCCAGCTCTCCATTCCAGAGGTCAGTATCTGAGCTAAAATCTCAGATTTCACTTATTCCCTGGAGAGATGAAGTCATCCTTGAGGGTAATCATGGAGTCACGGAATATCCTGAGTTGGAAGGGACCCACAAGGTTCATTGATCCAGCTCCTGGCCCTGCACTGGACATCCAACAATCCCACCCTGTGCCTGAGAGTGTTGTCCAAACTCTCCAGGAGCTCTGGCAGCCTCGGGGCTGTGACCATTCCCTGGGGAGCCTGTTCAGTGCCCAAGTGGGAACGGAGCCTAAGAAAACACAAGAGTTTTGACAAGGAGGCATCACCCGGGGTGAGGGTGTTGAGCTCGGCATTAGGACATTCGGGATCTGCACTTGGCTTTACTGTGGGGAAAAATACCAGAATAGGAAGACGCCTCTTCTCCACTGAAAGGATGAAACCAATGAAGGAAGAATAACACTTACCCTCCCCTCTCTGGGATTTTGATTTTTATCAATCCTTATAACTTATAACACACTTTAAGAGTCCCTGATGAAATATACGAAACTTTGTCCTGGATACTGAATTGGTTTTTTTTTCCATCCATGAGGGATTTTTCAGGTTGGGAGAGGATTTTGCGCACAGTCTGATTTAATTATTAGATATTAGAGGCTGGAGATTTAAAACTTGGGCTTCTGTGATCAGAGAAGGCAAGAAAGCCTTTGCCACCAGGAGCCAGCTTTTCCCTGTGCTCCAGCTCCTGGCTGGAATATGTGTGGACAGAGGAAGAGGAGGGGGCACTGAGTCAGGCTGGGTGAGCAGCAGAGACCGTGATGCAAAACTCCCCATCACCAAACCTGCAAGAGGAACAAGAGGAAAAAAACATCTTTAAAACCTCATTAGTTAATCATCATCACTGCAGATGGTGCCCAGCTGTAAGCTCCTTTCTGCTCACCCTAATCCCATTCCAAGCAGCTCCCCTTGCAAGAGGAGCCTGTTGGCTTTGTTATCTGGAGAAGTGGCGAGCATGGGAGCACCTGGTAGTGGGGAGAGCTGCCTGAGGGGGAGAGATGTAAAGCTTTAGGAGGGGAGGTGGGGGCCCATCTCCCTGCGCAGGCAGGGACTGAGCAGAAGCATCGCACCCTTGGCTCCCAGGGCTGAGGAGCAGGAGCCAGAGGAATTCTCTGCTTGGCTTTTGATCTCCACTGTCAGTGCTCGAGGAAGGCCTGACCTGGGATGGATTATTGACCTGAGCAAAGCTATGTACCTGGATTACCTTCGCTGTGGTGAGTGGAACCTGCCTCCCTCTGTCCCTTTCTAAGCTTTTAAATCAACACTGGGAAAAGGAGCGACAAGGGAGGTACTGGAGGATTGATGTTAATGCTGACTGCCTTTTTTTCAGCAGCTCTGTCATCCTTTTTGATTTGTTTCCTACTAGGAAATTGGGATATTGCTGATTATGTGGGAGAAATGGGTGCCTGTGATAAACAGGAATTCTGCTTACAGGGAAAGGTTCCTGATGGGAACAAGCCATAGCTGGTGGCTGTACTTTGCTCTGTTGTGCAATGCAGATGTTATCCCTGGAAGGCCTCCAAGGGCTGTGTTTGTGTTTTCCTGGGAGGCTTTGCAGTGGGCTCTGTGTCCGTCCTTTTTGAGACATTTCCCAAGAAAACAGGTCTCCTTTCTGACCAGAGATGGATTCTGGTTTTTCTGATGTAACTTGCTGCAGCCACTTAAAGTCTCTGCTGCTATTCAGGGACAGCAGGAGATTGAGTGGATCAATCCCATAAGAAGATCTGTGCTCCTGTGCATGGAGAGGGGACTCCTGTCCATTTTAAGGAGTGCTGCCCAGGCAGGGAGCCAGGCTTGCTCCAGGCCCTGATGGGAGAGATGTCACTGTCACCACAAGCCCAGTTGGAATCTAAACCAGAATTTTTACTCTGATTTTCTCTGTAAGATCTGAATAACCACAAGGCCTTTTTTTTTCTTTTTTTTTTGTTGGCAGCCCCTCAGTCCCTCTAAGCACAAGCTAAAAGGGGGGCCTTGTGTTTTCTGGCTAACATGAATCCCAGGTCATTAACCCTTGACAGTTCTTTGGTGAATTGCTATCAAAAAATGAACTGATTTCTTGGGCTGAAGAGAGATTCATACAGTTGATGACATAAGGGTTATTTAGATCATCAAATGTGACCGTTTGAACAGAACATAGCCTTGAATTTCATCCTGTAGCTCCTTTGCTTTCTGACCTTTTCACATTGCACTAAGAAACTCATGGCAGGACCACATAAACTGAATTAATACAGAAAGGAAGGTGAGAACGGATACAAATTCACCAGGAGGCCACAGGTCAGCATCCCACTGAGACTTTGAGGTGAAGAACACAGCAATCCACGGTTGCCTCTGCTGAGAACCCAACTGATTCTGCCTGTCTTTTATGGAAGGATGTTTTCTGGTGCCCATACCCCTGATCTGGGAATTTCTGCACCTCTGTGGCTCTTTGGTTTGGATCAGGATTTGTATTTGCTTGTAACATCTGAAACTCCAGTTGGTTCTTGGCCTGGCTGCAATCACTATGAGTTACTGGTTGTGCTGGTGATTGATTTCTCTTTATCTTCCATGTCTTCTACTCCCCCAAATTGCTCCTTACAGCAACTGAGGGCACAAGATAATGTTTCCATCTCTTGCTGGTTTTTTTGCTTGTGGGTTTTTCCCCCCCTGCTTCACTGGATCTCCTTTGGCTCTTTTTTGGAGCTTCAGTAAGTCTTTTTCTCCTCTCTTTTAATTTATTTCCCTGTAATTAAGGCTGTCTTCTTATTGTGCTTTGAAGAAACACAAACCATTGGCCAAGAGGTGAGTTTTATTGCTATCAGTTGTTAAAAGTAATTCATGCCCATTAATGTAGAAGAGGGACAAACCTCACATTTAAGTATAAAATGACATTTATAAGGCTTAGGTGGTTTAAATACATTTTAAATAATTTTGGAGAGATAAACAATGCATCTTTTAATCTCTTCCCTTCACAGTGTGATTCTTTTCCCCCTACCAAAAAAAAAATCTTTTTTTCCCACTCAGTCTAGTTTTAAATAACCTGTGGGAAGGGGCTTCCACTCCTTCATTTGAGGGTTATTCCAATCTAAATGACCTCACTTGCCCTTTTCTCAGTTTTATCCTATCACATCTATTTTTACCCTCTTGCTCTACATTAAGCTGTTCCCCTGCATGCCTGGGAAGAGGAAAAATTACAGCCTTAACATTCTGACCACTTAGAGAATGAAAAATACAGGAGAAAATCAAGACCCAGGTGCCTGGCTACTGACAGAAATGTTGTTCCAGAAAGGACTTGATTTCATCTCTTTGTGCAGTGCCTCCACTCCTCATCTTCCCCTCAGCATAACTTATCTCCTGGCTCCCAGTCATTCCTCATTGTTCATTTCCAAGAGCTCTCAACAATCGAGATCCTACTTTTTCCTTGGATCTTGGCTCCCTCCTGCCTGCCAGCTCTTGAGTTTTCCCCCGGGCATTAGCTGGCCAAGCAATGTATATTTAGTTCTTTCAACATTTTGTTTTCTCCCTCCTTCATCTCACCAACCCCTCAATCACTCTGCTGCTTTTCTCCAAAACCTCTCAAAATTGGCAGCATCATGCAGGCTTGTGGTTGTCCAGTGCTACCCTGAGTCTTCCTCCTCCTACAGGGCATGCAAGTCGAGTTTGTTGCCTGACTTTTTTTGGTGTTTCCGCTGACGTTGGTGCCCTGGATCGTGAGAAGGATCTGGTGTGTGCTTAAGGGCTTAGAGGGAGAGGTGGGTTATGGAGAAGGGAGAGCAAATGCTCCCATGGCTGTTTCCAAGCAGCTCACCTGGAAACAGTGGAATTGTGTCAGAAATTGGCTTTGTCCCTCTCTCTTTGCTTTAATGCAGAAGTGAAAATCATGATATCGAGGCCAAGGAGACAAAGGTCATGTTCCTGCTGCTGTCCCAATGACCAAGCAAGTAGTACTGGGCAGATTACTTGATCCATCAGGACCTCAGTTTTCCTTTTAGCCTTTGTCTCTTCTGTCTGATGCTCTGAGAAATTGTGGCTACCCAATCCTGGAAGTGTCCAAGGCCAGGTTGGACGAGGCGTGGAGCAACATGGGATAGTGGAAGGTGTCCCTGCCCATGGCAGAGGGTGGAAGAAGATGATCTTTGAGGTTCCTTCCCACCCAAAATATTTTGATTCTATGATCTGAAGAGGAGGCTCAGGGGGGACCTTATCACTCCCTCCAACTTCCTGACAGGAGGTTGCAGTGAGGTGGGGTCAGTTTCTCCTACCATGACTACACTGAGAGGTCCAGAGGAAATGGCCTTAAGCTGAGACGGGAGATTCAGATTAGATATCAGAAAAAAATTTTTTCACTGTTTGTGTGGTCAGGCATTGGGAGGGGCTGTCCAGGGAGGTGTTTAAGGAATCACCATCCCTGGAGGTGTTTAAGAGGTGTGGATCTGGTACTGATGTGGTTTTAGTGGTTTAGGGGCTACAGTGGCAGGGCCGCGCTGATGGTTGGACTGGATGATCTTGAAGGTCTTCCAGCCCTGATGATTCTATGATTCCATGATCCAGTGACGGCAATGCAGCATGGCCTGGATGTTAGCCAGAAAAGGGAGGCTGGCTCACGTTGCGGCACCCAGAGAGCAGAGGTGACTCTCTGTGTGCTCACACCTGATCCCAGCAAGTCTGTTCCTGCCCGAAGGCCTGGGCCTGTGCTGCCTGGCCGTGTCCATGTCCCAGCATGTGCATTCCCCATCCAGCCTTGGAGCACTGCTGGAATCCAACAGAGTAATAAATCAGTAGAAATTATACCTGCTTGCTCAATAGACATGGTGCTCATCCCAGAGCCACCTTGTGCCAGTTCTGCTCTTTAAACAAACATGGTTTTTTTGACTTTTTATCCACGTGCAGTCAGTAAAGCTGTGAGAATTCTTTCCTGCCTGATGGAATCGTGTACAGGTGCCAGTTAACCTCCAGTTTCCATTCTGGGTTGCACTGGGTAGGACTGGGAGTGACAGAAGTGCAGAGCCCAAAGAGCAATGGGACTGGCAGGTAATAAAAATAACCTGCAAAGTTGTCACCTGGGGAAGGGGCTGGAGCACCAGGAGTGGCTGAGGGAGCTGGGAGAGGGGCTCAGCCTGGAGAAAAGGAGGCTCAGGGGGGATCTTCTGGCTCTGCACAACTCCCTGACAGGAGGGGGCAGCCAGGGGCAGGTGGGGCTCTGCTTAGAGGGAACAGGGACAGGATGAGAGGGAACGGCCTCAAGCCAGGAGAGGTTTAGATTGGAGAATAGGAACAATTTCTTCCCCCACACGGCTGTCCAAGCCTAGCACAGCTGTCCAGGACAGTGGTGGCATCCCCATCCCTGAAGGGGTTTAAAACCTTGTGGTTGTGGCACTTGGGGACATGGGTTAGTGGCCTTGGCAGTGCTGGGGGAATGGTTGGACTCGATGATGTTTGAGGGCTTTTCCAACCTAAATGATTCTGTGACCTAAATGTAGAATATTTGATCGAGTGTTACTAGGGAGAAACACATTTGCAGCAACTTTTGGTACTAAAACTGCACCAAAGAATAATGAGGCCACTACAGCTGCTTCAATAAGTTGCAACAGTTTGGTGGAACTTTTTGCCCTACTTCTGGGAACATTCCCAGCTGCATCAAAGTTTGTTTGAAGTTGTCCCATACCAACTGCTCCCAGGCTTCTCTTGCGTTTAGCATTCTTTCTGCATTAGCTGACCAGACTTATTCACCAGGTGTCATCCTCAATTCTTGACTGCATAAGCCAATCTCTTGTCACTGAGATGTGGCCACGAGGCCTGGCAGAGAGGGAGTTCTGACTTGCCCTCCACAAATACCTCAGCGAGCCCATGAGCACATTTGGCAGGTGCCCTTGCCATTAAGGTTCAGGCAAAGTGAACACTGAAGTCAGAAAAACATGGCCCTTGGCCAACCCATGGAAAAAAATGCGGCATAGATAATCCCAGGTATTTTTTGCAGTACTTTTCCAGACCTATTCCCATTCGGTTGGCGATTCACTACCCATTTCAACATGCTAGCACTTTAAGCTTCCTCAGGGGCATGCAAAGCCTCTTAATAAATAATCTTGCTATTCCTTATCACATCTGCCTTTGAGTGAGACACAGGACAAATGGAACAGTGTCCCCATCCGAATCCAGGTCAGGATCAGACGTAAGCTGCGAAATGGTGGTAGTGAGGGGCTGAGCGATCGCTGCAGTGTTACGTAAGCTCTGCTTTAGCTCCAACACGGTTTACAAGATCTGTGGTTTTGGGATGGGTATGAGGCCAGGGAAAGGAGGTGCATGGCAGCAAGGACTGTATCTCTCCCTAAACTTTTACTTGCTGCCTATTCCCATAATGTAAAAAACATTTCATGCTCCATGGATTGAGAGGTGTGAGCTGGATTGGCCAACCCTCACAGTCTTCAGGAGAGGCAGGTGCAAGAAAGATCTTCAGATCAGCTGAGCATGGTACGGTCAAAGGTGAAAACATGGAAAAAAGTGAGAGGTTAAGCACTGGAAGGGGCTGCCCAGGGAGGTGATGGATTCCCCATCCCTGGAAGTGTTCCCCTGGATGTGACACTCAGTACCGTGGTCTCCTTGACAAGATGGTGTTTGGTGACAGGTTAGAGTCAATGATCTTGGAGCGGTTTTTTCCAACCTAAATGATTCTGGGATTCTGTGGCTGCAGAAGTGAAGAATTTTATAGGCAGTATTTGGAATGGATCTTGTATAATATTGTGAAAACTGACAAAAGTTTATAAAGGCTGAGATAAGGTCACTCAGAAACAGGTGTTTTACAGGAAGGGATGGCAGGAGGTTTGGGAGCAATTACAGCCAGGAATCTGTAAGATTTGGCAACAGTCCAGATGGGAGTGTTTGGTGTGAAGGAGATGAAGGTGTTGAACGTGACACAGAGGTCATGAGCTTGGGTGTTGTGTGAGTGTGGGTTATTCCAGCAGGGAAGGAGGAGCTGTGGTGGGAGATAAGAGGGTGTTCTTCTAACTGTGATAAAAGGCTGTCCAGGGATTTCATGGAGTCTCCCTCTCTGGAGGCGTTCCAAACCCACCCGGATGTGTTCCTGTGTCACCTGCTCTGGGTGATCCTGCCCTGGTGGTGTGGGTGGACTGGACCATCTACAGAAGTCCCTTCCAACCCAAATTATTCCATGATTCTGTGAATATTGTTGACAGAACCAGCTCTGGGAAAGCTCGGGAAGGAAAGGACTGACCCAGCAGTGGAGAGTTACACCTGACACCATGAGTGTCAAGGCTGATGTCACCAGCTGACATCACGGAGATCACGATGTCGACAGAGAGGGAATGAGGGTGAGGAAGAAGCACCAGGACACTCAGATCCTTATCTGTGGGGTGAAGGCAGCAGAAAAGACCAAGTCTCAAAAACATGGTGTCCATTGCTGTGGAGGAGAACTGGATCTCAACTGCAGCTCACATGGAGAAGGGGCAGAAGGTGATTTTTTTTTTTAGCTGTTTTGATTTTAAGTCGCAAGTTCAAATGTGGAAGCTTTTAAAGGACCCAAACCGTGTCTAAATACAAAATTTCTATTTTTTTCCAAGCATTCTTTCAAATGCTTTGAAAGAGTAATTAAGGTGAAGGAAAACTTTTAATTTAATCTAATTTTTTTATTTGACTTTCTCATCTCTCAATATCAAAGGGATGCTATTTGAAGGGCCAGCTAAGGAGGACATGCAGTGCTTTTGGGGGACTTTTTCCCCCTTCCTTCTCAGTATTTCAGGTGTTCATTCTCAATAATTCTTATAAATTCAATTTAAAAAAAAAAATTAAAAAAAAATTTTGAAGGGTCAGCAAGGAGCCATTCGAGCATTCATTTCTCATAATTTAGAGCCAGGACACAGGGAATGAGACATGGATGAAACAACCTTCTTGTCACCTTCTGTGTTCATCACCTTGAGCTTCTTTTCCAGGCAGTCGAAAGAAACAATAGTTCTAAGATAGAGTTCATTTGAGACTTCCAGTTAAGGATTAAGGATATAGAGCCTGTTAGAGTGAGTCCAGAGGAGGCCATGGAGATGCTCCAAGGGCTGGAGCCCCTCTGCTCTGGAGCCAGGCTGGGAGAGCTGGGGGTGTTCACCTGGAGAAGAGAAGGATCCAGGGAAACCTCAGAGCCCCTTCCAGGGCCTAAAGGGGCTCCAGGAGAGCTGGAGAGGGACTTGGGACAAGGGATGGAGGGACAGGACACAGGGAATGGCTTCAAACTGCCAGAGGGCAGGGACAGATGGGATATTAGAGAGAAATTCTTCCCTGTGAGGGTGGTCACCTGGTCCAGGTTTCCCAGAGAAGCTGGGGCTGCCCCTGGATCCCTGGAAGTGTGCAAGGCCAGGTTGGACAGGGCTTGGAGCACCCTGGGCTAGTGGAAGGTGTCCCTGCCCATGGCAGGAGGTGGAAGAAGATGATCTTTAAGGTCCCTTCCAACCCAAACTCTTCCATGAGTTGAATGCAGCCTGGAAGACATCGTATCTTTCTGGTGGCTCTGAAGGAGGGCTGGAGTGACCTTTTCAGCTGGAGACATTGCAGACATCCACGTCCAGCCTGAATTTTCCTGCCCAGTAGGATTTGTCTCACGTTATCCCGGCATTGCCTGATCCTTGTCCCTGCTCCCTGGCTGCACACGATCTCCCTGACCCTATTTAGGATTGAGCAGTTGTGAGGCCACCTGACTGTATGAACCCACCAGGACACTTTGTTCTTCCAGGAGGGCCCCACAACATCTGGGAAGGAGCATTTGTGTCAGAAATACCCCCCATTGTCCCACAGCTGGTGGTGGAGGAGAAGCATTGTCCCTTCTGCTCCTGCACAGTGCCTGAGCAGAGCAGGTGTTCAATCCCAAGAGATCCCATGAGCTCCTGCTGGCTCATCTGATCAGAGAGTCTGGCACTGGGATTCAACAGATGAGGGAAATTAAGAACAGTTTAATTGTGTTAAAAGTGTAGGAAAGCAAAAATCGCAGAAAACACCAAATTTAGACTTTGGCCAGGGTGCCAGCATTAGCAATGCTACCCTGCATGAGAGGTCAGAGTTTTGCTGACATGAACGAAAATCAAGGATAAGTAAGAACTGGAAGAATGTAAATCTTGGGGGTAGAGAAAAAGTAGTGGAAAAAGCAGGATTAATAATAAATTAATAAGGAGGACAATAATTCAAAACTGGCTATGTTATTGAACACCTTTAAAAAAAATCTCCTAAAGAAGAAAACTGTTGGAGAGTGGTTTGGACAGGATTTGAAGTGAGGAAGGAAGTCACTATAAAAAAATGCAATTGGTAAAGAACAAATGGAGGAATCCTTGAAAAAAAAAAATGGAAAGAACACAGATCAGCTTTGCTGATCTTGACAAGTTCAAGTTTAGAGAATGAACTGAGAAACCAACTCTGTCACTTCCCAAAGGCAGCTGATGTGAACTGGGATGAATAAGGGAGAAAAGACTGGGATAATATCCCTGATAATTTTTTTCCCCTGTTACTCAGAGCCAAAAGGAGTCACTCCAGGTGAGACCTTGTGTCTTCTAATACAATGGAGCAAATGTTGAGGCCCAAATAAGAGCACAGCTGTATGGCAGAAGAATTCCAGACAAAAGGCCAGATAAACACCTGATTCCAGAGAAATTTGACTGCTTCTACTCTTTATCAGATTTTACACAGTGCTGGATTTGTCTTGGTAAATTACTTAAAAGCGTTTTAGAAAGAGGCATTGTTGGATGAATAAATGCTGTCCATGGATTCAATAATGCACATTGAAAAAGTGAGAGAGAAAGGATATACGTGTTGGAATGTGGAGGGAGCTGATTTGATTTAATATATTTTAAAAAAACTTTTTTAAGAGTGTAAAAGACACATTAATGAAAACCAAAATTGATAATCATTTGGAAGGAGCTGAGGGTACAAGAAAGGAAAGAGAAATCATATAAAAGGGCTTGGAAATGTTAACAATGGTTAGAAAAATTAGATCTGTACTGGGGAAAAAAAAAAGGCAGTGTTGCATTCAAAGGTTTAATAATCTCAAGTAAATGTTTTATTGGAAATGGAAAATAGGGAAATGATGGTGGTGTGGAGGAAATTGATTTGTGCCTTACAGAGATGAAAACATTGGGATGCAAATGGTTGTTGGACGTATGGAGAACCACGTGCTGAACTCAGGAGGTCTGGGCAATAAAGTGTCTGTGTGTTTGAAGGGTTGGGTGCTGTCCTGAGGAAGGCTTGGAGTGGTTTTTTGTGGAAACTGAAAAAAACCTTCCAACCCCTGCAGTTTCTGGAGCCTGTGGTGAGTTCCTTCTCCTGACATACAGCCCTGAGCTGCCAGGCCAGATCCAGCTGCAGACTGAAACCTCTCCAAAGCTTGTGGGGACTCTCTTCGTTCATCTCTCAGCAATCATCTTCTGGGTGGCAATTTGTAGGCATGGCTTGCCTCAGGTTCTGGGTTTTGTGCATATTCCTGGTTCTTCAGCTGCTCACTCCAATCACCTGGTTTGCTTCCCTGGATGCTGAACTTTCTCAGCTTCTTCTGTCATTCCCTGTTACAGAGGGGAATTCCCTGCTACAGAAGAGCTCACCAACCTAGGAGATCTCAGCTGCTTCTCTATAAACTCCTTATGTGCCTGAGCTTCCTCCTGGGAGCTGGAAACAGCTCTGGGATGAGAGGTGGGAGGTACAGGATCCACCTTGTGTGGCTGTGATCACATAATCAAGGGACATCCCTACCAGACAGTCTCCATGGGGAGGTAAAACAACTGCTAATATATGCTTGGCCCATTCCTGATCCTTGTGATCCGTGTGCTTTTGGGATTGTGTTCCTTGTATGCAATTAATTGTATCAATTTTAGGTTTGAGTTGGGCACGCTGCTCCAGTCTGACATGATGAATAGAATCATGGAATCATAGAATATCCTGAGTTGGAAGGGACCACAAGGATCACTGAGTCCTACTTGTGGCCCTGCACGGACACCCCAACAATCTCCCCGTGCCTGAGTGCATTGTCCAAACACTCCTGGAGCTCTGGCAGCCTTGAGGCCGTGACCATTCCCTGGGGAGGCTGCTCAGTGCCCGAGCATCCTGTGGGGGAAGAACCTTTTCCTGATATCCAATCTAAACCTCCCTTGGACACAGCTCCAACCTTTCCCTCAGGTCCATTCCCTGGTTATCAGAGAGGAGAGAAATAACACATTTGTCCGTCAGTTTCTTGGTACAAACATGCAGAGCAAGTCGGGCATCAAACTCCACCTCAAAAAGGAAATGCTGAGTTATTTTCCCCCATAGTGCCAGAAACGTGAGTAAAGGGCAGTGCTGCTTACCTGTAACAGTATTACTGGGAAATGCCTGGTTTCAGCACTAGAAATACCCTCTGAAATGAAAGACATGTCCCCAGATTCTAGAGGTATTTCTGACCTCTTCCCGGAGCTGAACAATGCTCAGTCTGAAGCACCCAGCTGGGGCTGTTTCTGTAGGATCCCATTGCAGAGACAACGTCATTAGGGCTGTGTCACAGCCAAATGGGCTCCACAGGGAGGTGGTGGAGTCCCCATCCCTGGAGGTGCCCAAGGAGTGACTGGACATGGCACTCAGAGATCTGGGCTGGGTGACAAGGTAGGGATCAGTCACAGGTTGGACTCAGTGATCTTGGAGGTCTTTTCCAACCTCAATCAGTCTGTGATTCAGGGTTGTTGTTTCAGTAGACCACAGCAGGGTGTTGAACAGCAAGTGGCAGAACTGGCCTCCCTGCCTCTAATCTATTAAACCCTCATTTTCATTTTAGGAAAGAAATCCTACATTTTTCTAGGAAAAGAAAACCAGCCTTCTGCATTAGGTCTTCTCTGCTCCCTTCAGTGGGAAAATGCTCTAAAATCTCGCAGAGGACTGTGCTTATCAGCATCCTGGAGGAGATGTCACAGTGTGATTGGACTGAGGGGCTCCGAGATGGGAACCAGCAGGATGTGTAGGGAAGGGGTAATAAACGGGCATCACGGTGTTGCTGTCCCTGCTCACCAGGAATCACAGAATCATTAAGGTTGGAAAAGCCCTCTAAGATCATCGAGTCCAACCCTTAACCCATCACTGTCGCTAACCCATGGTCCCAAGTGCCACATCTACATGTCTCCTGAGCATTTCAAGCGATGGTTAATCCATTATTTCCGTAGGCAGCCTAAGGAGAAAGCAAAACTCATCACTGACAAGTTTGAACCAAGTGTTAGTTTAGAGCCAGTCTTGGTAAGGTCTGTCCTGTCTGAGGTCCTGATACTGGAACCAGACCTTTATGGCTCAGTCCCTACTCTCTGAACTGATACCAGGAGTTTGTTCTTCAGCTTCACAAATACATCTTTTATTTGCATAGTGAAGGCACCTCTTGCCAAAGGAATAACCACAGAATGGTTTGGGTTGGAAGGGACCTTAAACACCATCTAGCTCCAACACTCAACCTCCAAAATTTCTCAACTCATATATTTTATCTCCTGTTGAAGGCACTCAATTTCATGATTTAAACCCATGGAAAATGAAGCATTAACTGTAGAGACCTTGTCAACAAGATAAGTGCTTTAAAATAAGGAACATTGGGGAAAAAAAACATATTTTTTAGCAATTTCAGTGGTTTTTCTTTCTTGGCACCTGTGTTTGATGGCTGAAAAACTAATTAGCTAATATAACTAGAATAGCAGGGAGATTTTCTGTCGATGAATCTGATCCCTGAGACTACTTCTTATCCTCCAGAAAGCTGGGCTTCTTTATTACCTGGGTTAAGTGTGGTTTAATCCTTTGCATTGGAATCTGTACCTGTAAATGCAACTTGGATTGCTGTGCTTTGAGTATTGACTTGTTCTGAAGTGATATGGACCCAAACAAAGAAAAAGAAGTACATTCTTTTAAAAAAACCCCAAACTAATAAAAAGCCCTACCTACCCTGTTAAATAATCCCACCACTGCCCACCCAAAACCCAGAACAACAAAAAAGTCACGTGTACAAATGAATATTTAAATTTTTAGAAGGAAATCCAGTGATCACAGAAGAGAAGGGCAAATAATGGTAAAGAAATTGGAGGTGGAATATTCCATCAGATCCCAGAAAACATCTCTGATGACAGAACAGTTCAGGTGGCTGCAAAGGATGGATCACATTAAACTGGCATTTAGGTGGATCCCAATTGCTACAGGAATGTGAACCAGCACAGACGACCTTTGGAGAATCTGCCTTGCCTTTGCTGAATCACAGAATAAATTGGGGTGGAAGAGGATTTGGAGGTGCTATCACACACTCACAGTCTCAGTAGATCAGAAGAGTCTTCAGTATCCTCACACTTGGCTGTTCCTCCACCTTTGAGGCCCCAGTCTCTGATCATCATCATGAATTTGGTTTTCTTCTCCCACCAAAATGGCATTTTTACTGCTTTCACTTGTCTGCCATGTCTTAATGCTTTGCTCTTCTGTGAAGATTCTATCCCACACCTATACCATGCCCTAGGCAGTTATAGACAAGGATGTGGATGTTTCCAAGTCTTTCTCCAGGTTCAACAATTCCAGTGTTCTGTTTCATTTCTGTTCACATCATGCACTCCTAGAGTCATAGAAGGGACCTTAAAGGCTGCCATGGGCAGGGACACCTTCCGCTAGACCAGGTTGCTCAGATCTCCATCCAACCTGTCCATTAATGTTTCCAGAGATGGAGCCTTTACCCATCCATCTACCCTGTAAATTCCCAACAAAATCCCAGAAGAGAAGGAAAAGAAATAAATGCTTTAAGATGCAGTGAATCCAAACCCTACTAGAAAACGGTCAATGAAAATGTTCTAAGCTGTAGCTGCTGTAAAATCCAGGAGATTTTTGGCATACAAGACTGAGTTTACATCTCCAGCTTCCTTTGTGATCCAACGGTCAGGCTCAAGGAATGGTGTCAATCCCTGACATCTCCAACAGTGTTCCTGCCTGGGGGTGATTTTCCATGTGTTTGAGACCAGCACTGACAAGGATCTGGGTGAGGAAAATTGCAGCGGTTTAGGCTCATTCATCCATGGATTAGAATGATATGTTGGCTGTTGGAAGTCTCCTTCTCAAACAATGAAAAACTTAAAGCCCTTTTGACAATCTTTTTCAAGTAATTTAAGTAACAAATTAATTGAGGAGAAAATATACATTCTATCCGTTTTGGTCTCTATTTTTCCAGATAATTATAATACATTCATAGGGAAATGGATAATCTGCTTTCCAATTTAATGCTTTTATCTTTTTATGAATCAAATTTCTCAAAGTTTGTAATTTTCCAACCAAGACAAAGTCTTGGTTGGATCATAAATACTCCTTGTTAATTAAGATCACTTTGATATTTAAAAAATATTTTTCTTCATCAAAAAGAGCACGGGGCCAATTGAAATGAGCTTTTTTTAGAAAAAACATGGTTACATCTTCAAGCAGATTCATCTTCCTTGCTAGAAACTCTCACCTTTTCTGGGGAAAATTCCACATGAAATCATTTTGTTCATGATTTCCCTGGAAGACAAACTTGGAGTTTTCAACCAGCTGCATTCCAAATATTAGTGGTGGTCTGTAAATTTTTCTTCTGTCTGGAAGAAATGACTGCAGAAGTAGAAGCTGCAATTACTTGCATGGGAAGAGAAATTTCCAGCAAAATTCTGCACCCTGATTAATCAAAAAAAGCCATATAAAAATTGATACTGGGACCATACAGGTGAGAGGAAAGGAACAGATTTTAGTATCAAGTGGGATTAATGAAAGGTCGCTGCTGGATGGGGTGGATTCTTCATAATTTAAAGTATTTAGGTCAAGTCTGGAAGCTCATCATAAAGGCCTCAAAGAGTGGTTATAGGCCTGGTGCTTAATTCATGAAGCCACATTCCCTGACAGCTCTCCTGCCTTGACTCGGGCACCTTCTGGGTGACACCTGGATTCCTCTACTTCTTTTACACCCTAACAGAGAGAAGGAGGAAAAAAACTATCCAAGGTAAGACCTGGGCAAACGACAGAAGGCAAAGGCTGATGTGAATGTATGTTAATGCTGCAGGAGAAGGAGCCCTCCAGGAGAGCTGGAGAGGGACTTTGGACAAGGGACGGGAGGGACAGGACACAGGGAATGGCTTCCCACTGCCAGAGGGCAGGGATAGATGGGATATTGGGAAGGAATTCCTGGCTGTGAGGGTGGTGAGGCCCTGGATCCCTGGAAGTGTCCAAGGCCAGGTTGGAGCAATGTGGGCTAGTGGGAGGTGTCCCTGCCCATGGCAGGGCATGGAATGACAAGGTCTTTAATGTCCCTTCCAACCCAAACCATTCCATTTGGTTTTGGCTAAGGGGTCACGCAGCTTCCTCTGTGTGAATTCCAGCAGCAGAGGTTTGATGGGGTTTAGAAGTCCAGAAGTCTAGCCCTGCCTGCTATAGTTTAAACTATAGTTTATAGTTATAGTTTATAGCTTTTGAGATATTTTGAATGTTGATGGGAAATTGGAAAACAGGGACCAGCTCCCTGGCACAGCCCTGAGTAGAAAGGCCTCCATCAGTGCTTCAGTCTTTCCCATGGATGGACTCCTGCAAATTTTCCTGTAGAGCTGCAATGTTTTATACTCAATGCAAGCCTACAGAGAGATGTCCTTGGTCCTCGGGGTCAAGGATACCACAGAAATGGCCTCTGGACCCTCAAAGATGTGTCCACAGCTGGAAGAGCAGTTCTGTATGAAGAGGACTATCATGGATGTTACACGGACATTACATTTAGAAGGTTCCAGTTAAGGATCTGAAATGTATAACTTGTGGAATTTCTTCTTGCAGGATCCCCAAATCCCTGCCCTTCTAATAGAAGCCCTTTATGACCCTGATCTCTCTGCAGCTGATTGGTTTCTATAAAGGAATGTGCTTAGTGCTGGGAGTGAGAAAGATGCAGCAGCTGTGTCAGTAGTGGAATCACAGAATCACAGAGTCATCAAGGTTGGAAAAGACCTCCAAGATCATCATGTCTAATCTTCAAGAATTCCAGTCCATGCAGGAGTGAGATTTCTCACTGATTTTCTACCTAAATCCAACTGAAGTTGTTATTGTTGTTGTTTTTATGTGCGGGTTTTTTGCAAGGAGGAGCAGAGAGAGAAAACAGGAAGGCTCTTAGAGGTGAATTATGACAGAGCAAGTAATGTCCCATTATTTGTCATTCACGTGCTTGTCTGTCCTTATTTCATGCCCAAATCTCAATGATCCAGCTGTTGAGCATCATTCTGAGACTGTGACTTTGACATCTGGCATGAACTTGAAAATTTTGGGATTAGGGCTCTCCAGATTTTCCTGTTTCATTTTTCCCTGAAAAAGTTGTTACAGATCTCATCCATCTCTCTCCTGAGTAAGGGACTATCACCCAGGTGAGAAGTGACACATCCACACAAGTCCTTCAGAGACACCATCATCCTTACTCCAGTCCCACTGATTTCTCTGGACTTGCCAAAAGATAAATATTATTCCAAAGCATTTTAATGAGTGGGCTGGATCGGGAAAGTTTTCCAGGTCTCTGCAGGCCTTTATTTAAGAGGAGAATTCCCTTTCTGGCCTGGATTGCACTTCCAGTTGTACTGGTGTGATTTCAGAGCCGAGTCAGATTTATACCAGAGTTACATGGGCACAAGGAAGAGAGGGATTGGGCAAATTGTGCCTAAAGCCCCGGTGGATTTGAGAGCCTTCTCCAGCAGCTTAGGTAGCTTTTCTTTCTATCCTTAGCAACACAGCCCTGCTTAACCCTCCAAGCTGTGGTCAGTCATTTTGAGGCCAGTTTGATTGACAGCAAGTAACCTGTTAACATTTTTCCCTGCCTTGTGCAGTGTATTTGATCCTGTAGGTGGCTGGTTGGATGTGTTGCTTTTTTAAATTATTATTATTTGGTTGATTTTATTTTTAATCCCTTGGTTATTTTGTAAGAAAAAGTCATCTTGAGCAAGAGGGATGAAGTATTTCAATGTAAGTACAAAAATATGCATTGAGACTTCTCTTATTTCTCTAAAAAGATGTATTTGGGCAAGATGAGCATTTTCCTTTGCAGATTAGCAGTAGAATTCCCTTCCAATTCTGACCCTTCAAATAGATAATATTAAACTTCTCTGTATGGTAACTGTTTATACTTCTTTTTTTTTTTTTGTGGATATACAGCTTTGTAAGAGCAGATCTGACAGACCCTCTAGGCTGGGGTGGGTAATCAGCTCTATCACCCAAAACTCAAGGAAAAATATTCTTTTAAATCAGTCATCTGTGAAATTATTCCCCAAGAAAAGTAGTATTGGGAAAGTGTGTTATGGTTTGCCTTGTATTTAGTTTTTTCTGTACTTCTTACAATATGATTTAACAGCTTGAAAAATGTAGAATAAATCCTTGGGAAGCAGTTTAGATTTCTGGGAATGCAGTCAGCATATTGTGGATCACCATTTGTCCAGTGACTACAATTTGGACAATGGGTTTGTTTGGAAATGATGCTGTCACTGGCTGAAAGCTCCAATGTGGGGCTCGTGGAGAAAAAGTGAAACCCACCTTTCTGGAAGCCATTGGAAAATAGAGAAATGAGATATTTTTTCCCTGGAAATGATGAGTTGGAGTGATGAATTGACCTTTCACTGGGAAATAAATAAGTGAATAATTGCTTGGTGAAATGTGTACGTGGAAAGAATAAATCATACTGAAATCTTTTGGGTGTACATGGATATAAATAAAAGCAGGGATTTGTCACAATAATAGTCTTTCAAATGATGCCTAATTTCTATTCTCACCTAGCTGAGCTTAAACTTCCATTTATTGCAGCATTTGCTGTAGTACAATGTGCACAAATATTTCACTTGAGGGTACCGTGGTAGGAATATAATGGTTTTGTTCTAAAATGTAGAGAAATTCAACATTTACAGCTTTTTGAATGCTCCAACAGTGACGAAATTCCCATTAGTGGCAGTGGGCACCAAACCGATCCTCCAAAGAATGAATTGTGATTATCACAATTATTCATACTAGAACTTCATTCAGCTGCTGCAAGAGGGGTAACCAGGAGCAAACTGGAGGAACCATGTAATTATAAATACATTTACTGTTTTCTAATTCATTTGTAAGCATTAAAAAGTTTCCTTTCTTGTAAGAGATATTTTGGAAGTTACAATAGAAAACTGATGCCAATTAAGAATAGAATTTGGAAAATAAATTGGATATAGATGTCTGTGGCCAGAACCCCCTTCTGCAAGTTATAATTCTACTGATCCCTTACTAACAATTCAAGTGGTTTCCTATCTGTCCGCAGATAAATGACCAGAAGATGACATTTCTAAGTGCCATTTTTAGAGTCTCCATTTAAGTCTGAGTAATTAACTCAGAGTAAACTGGGGAATCACTGTTCATATTCATGAAATAAATGTGTTGTGCTCATTATAGTCAATATTTTAGCAGTTGTAAAAATAGTGTTAATTCTTTTTTTTTTTTTTTTTTATGTCAAAACCAAAGTGTCTTTTTTTTTTGGCATAATAGTTTCATTCCATATGAGGTCTGAATTTTTTAGCAATTGGCTTCCATGACAATGGATTTGATAAGGGAAAGTAACAAAGAGTCTCGTCTTCATCAGGAAAAAGACATTAAAAACACTTGTGTTCAAAAAGTGGGATGCAACCACCAGACTGAAACGCCAAAATCAATTTATTTAAGAAGGACACCAACTGCCCCAACAAAAATTGGGCAGATCATCTCCAACCAGTTTCAAATTTTCCCACAGTTTAGCAGAACCAAATTTTGTATTTTTGATGTCTTGTAATATGTTACTTGTTTCCATAACTGCCAGAAATTTTTCATCCAGAACTCAGCACATTCTGAAAACCAGATTGCTCTGCCCCTCAGTGAGCTCAGGACTGATTGTGTGCTACAAAGTGTAATCACAACATGAAGAAATTCAGTTTTGTTTTGGTTTTTGTCACATTCCAGTCCACAGGGTTAAAGGGTTACATGAGAATCTCAGTGCTGTGCTTGTAAAAATAAAGCTGAAATAATCACTGTCTCTGATAATTTCAGAGAAAACCTCAAAAATATAATCAAGGAAGACACAAAATTCCAAAGGACAACAATACACTTCTTGTGGGTTTCACTTGGTGTCTGACTCATGCTTTTTGTGCCTCGGGGGCAACTGACACTGTCTGGATTCCCACTGGAATCTGCAGGACCAGGAGGGTTTGACTGTGACGAGCAGGGTTATGGATGCTCTCCCTGCTGTGCTTCTCTGTATCTGCCTGATCCATGAGTTCCTAAGATTTGTTGGCACAATCTACTCGTGATGGAGCTGATGTGAGGAGCACAAACCTTGCTCCAATGTCAGGCTCCAATCCTGTGTGACTCAAACAAACCCCAATCCGTTTTTCCTTCTCTTTGCAGTTATCTTTAAACAAGAGGGATGACTCAGGTGCCTGCTGACTACCTGTCAAACACCAGCTCCTACAACTATGAGCCACCCCTCCCCTCCGTGGCTCGGGCCAGCACCCTCACCAGGGTCCCTCCAGCCAAAAAAATAACATTCTTCAAGAGTGGAGACCCTCAGTTTGCAGGAGTCAAGATGGCCATCAACCAGCGGAGCTTCAAGAGTTTCCACGCGCTCATGGATGACCTCTCCCATCGGGTCCCACTGCCGTTCGGGGTCCGGACCATCACCACCCCACGAGGAATACATTGCATCAGTGAGCTGGACCAGCTGGAGGATGGAGGGTGCTACCTGTGCTCTGACAAGAAGTACGTGAAGCCCATCAGCATCACCTCTGGGGGACACAGGCCGGCCCCGCCACGGAACAGTCGCCCCTCCAGCACCACGAGGAGAGTGGCTCAGGAGGGCAAGCTGGAAGATTATTCCACACCTTTCACTTACCATGGCCCCAGAATACCCAAGAAAATCACTCTGGTTAAGAATGGGGAAAGTGGATTTCGGCGCTCCATCATCCTGAACCGCAGAAATGCCCGCAGTTTCAAAACGCTCCTGGATGAGATCACGGAGATCCTGCAGTTCCCAGTGAAGAAGCTCTACACTGTTGATGGGAAGAAGGTAAATATCTCTGTGCCGGTCAGTTGTTCAAACAGAGTCATCACAGTCCCTGTGATGAAAATCCTTTAGCTCATGGGTCCAAAAGTTTACCTACATTACCTTAATCCTTCAGATTTTGTCACAATAAACGCTTCCCCATTAATTACACAAAAGTTCGATGTAGAATAATCTTGTTCAGCCACTCAAAAACTTCATTCCAAATATTGTTTGTGGTCAATAGGAGGTTTAATGTTTTGCACGTGGGTATAAAACCCTAAATAAACTTTTAGTAATGGAGTTTCCCACCTTTTCCTTGGAGGCATGTCCCAACAAAGGTTCAACTTTTCCATACCTGACCACTGGGAATTCGACAGAATAAGGTGGCCCTTAGGTAGCACCTTGTGGTTGCACAGCTCCCCACAGAACAGGGTCCTGCTCATTACGTGGGATTCTCAACATTATGATAAAATAACCCGTTAAGGCATAAGTAATTGAGGATTGAGTGGGATCAAGAGACACTTTTTGTAGTGATGAATTGGTGAATCTGCTGTTGGGGAACTCTTATAATAAATTCAGGGCATGACAATCTCTTCATTCTTCTGTTCCCAAAGCAATTTCCTGACAAACCTGAGATTCTCTTGACTTCTTCTCCATCTCTTTTTAGCTAACTAACCTTTACTTCCATTATTTGAAGGGGTCTCAAGAGTTATCCTGACTTCTGCCTGTCCCTGCAGCTGAATGGAGATTCCCAGCTCCTTTGACACCTTTCCCACCTTTACGGGGCTGAGTGCCCGCTCCTCAGTGGTAAAAACACAACCACTTGTGGTGTCACTTTCTGTGCCAAGTGACTGAAACGGCTCGAGTTCAAGTGACCCATTATCCAGGAGGGGAAAAAAGTGCAGGAATATTTTGCAATAAAATAATTTTTACCTGGCACAGGGAGGGGAAGGTGCAGTAGGAAGGAGAGAGGGAGAGGATAATTTAAGCCATCCTTCCTGGTGGAAGCACCATGTCTTATCATAGAGATTTCTGCTGTTCCCACCACTCTGGAAAGAGCTTCCAACCAAACCCAGTCCTGCTACCTAGATATTCTGTAATCTATGGATAACTAACTTATTTTGCCTTTGATTTCTCCAGTTTTCAAGACTTCGACGCCTGTTCAGTCCAGATGGACATAATAATCTTGAGAGCTGATTGCAACTCCCTCTTCTTCAATTTTTGAGAATTTTCACTGATTTCTCTAAAGAAAAGTTTTGCCTTCTACTTCTTAGCGCAGTCTTGATGTTCCCCTTGTAATTCCTAAATGAATTTCCCACAATTTTCCTTCTACTCATTATAAACACCAGTACTTTAGGTGGGATATGCACTCAATGAGCACTCTGTAAACACAATATCTTCAACTCGATGATCTTGGAGGTCTTTCCCAACATTTCCACACAGAAATGTGTGGATGAAACACCATCACTTAATCTCTCCACAATCCCTTCAGGTTCGGGTTTCTTAATATGAAAATTTTCATTACTGTTTTGTCAATAAGGAGTTGATTTTCTATACCTTAATAATTTTAGTTTCACTCCTTTAATTCCTGTGCAGAATATCACAGTGGTAGGTGACGGTGAGTCCAACGTCAGCGACATTATCAGCTGCCACATAATTAGGAGATATGTGATTATTAATACCTTTCCTGGGAATCTTTTACAGAGATATTTTTGGCCATTATTAATTTTTAGTAATTTACCTCCAGCTTTTTAGCTGTTCCCTACTGTTCATTTAACAACCATTCCTATTAGGGCTTCCTGTTACTCTAGGCTTGGGTGCAAAGCATCACAAAAAATTCGCTCTGTCTTGGATTTTCCAATCTTTTCTTTTCACATGGCTTCTCTGAAGTCTGTTCTTCTTCTAAGCTTTCTTGTCATATCTCAGCTTCAAGACCTCTGTTTCTGATACACAGAGGTATCTGTTGTGTCTGAGTTTTCACCAGATGTAACTGTTTCACTGAGGAGTGAAAATAGTGAATTCAATGCACAAATTTGTGAGTTTTCCTGAAATAACTTCCTTCCGCTGGAGCTGGAGTTTAATTTTAGCTGTACATCTTGTCTTTATACTTAAATTTACATTTTCTTTTAAAGCCAATGTAAAGAAACTTCCATTCTTCCATGATCTTTCAAAGGTATCTCCATGTTTCATATTTCTTGAGTATTTTCTTTTTTCTCACGTTATTCTCTTTGAAGAATAATTCAAATTCTCTTTAAATAATTTTGTAAACTTCTTTTACGCCAATTATCTGGTTTTTTTCCCCCATGACTTAGTACAGAGATCTTCCTGGGAAAGAGGGCTGAGATTGAGTGGAACAGTAACTTTTGATACTTTTTTCCACATTTTGACAGATTAGCAGAATAATTCCTCAGCAATGCATCTGGACTACTGCTGAATTGACTTAGTCTGTCTCAGAAAAACAAAATTCACAGCATTTAATAGCAGGTACACAGTTTTCCTTTTGCAGCCAGTTTTTCCTTGATCTCTTGAAAACCAAACACAAAAAGACAGGGAAAATCTCCTGTCCTACATGTTAGTCAATCTTCCATCAATGGAAGAGCCATTCATGACCTCAGAGTGTTTGTTCTTCAATCTCCTTTTGTTTCTTCTACTACTGTAATTTCAGATGTAAACTTAAATCCTAAAATGAGTTTAATCACCTCTGTCCCAGTGGCTCTCTTTTGATCTTCTCCATTTTAATATTTTTACCATTTTGTTGAGTAAATTCAGGGTGTTTCAAGATTACAAATCTTTATGTGGGTATAAACATAGACACACATGGAACCGGCTTGTTTTGTGTTCCTTTCATGGAGTATTGATTTGAGAAAGCAGAGAAAAGTGTTTTCTTCCTTTTGTAGTCCACAAATTTTTCCAGCAAACTTCTTAGTTTAGTTCAACCGTAACTCAAAGTTAAATCATAGAATCTGAGAATTTTAAAGCCCTGATTCCCATGGAAGGAAATCCAGTTTGGTTCTATTGATATTTACATATTTCCATTTTCATTCTAACACCTGAAGCCTTGAGTGAGGTGAAACCAGTATTTTTAATCCTAGATATCAAGCAGATTTCCTACTAGGAAATCCTAGTCCCACTGAAGAAAGTAGGTCTGAAGTGCTTGAACATTCATTTCGTTAGGGAAAATAGCCCATTTTCCCAAATTAACCAAGATTTTTCTTGCCTAGAAATTTGATGAATATCAGACTGGAGAAAAATTTAATTCAATTTTAGGTAAGGAAAATAAGTTAAATTTTCAACAAGAAAAAAGGTATAAATCATAAAGTTTTTTTTCAGGTCAAGCCACTCATTGGTGTTTTCCAGGTGATTAACTGGATATAATCGGATTAACTGCCCAAATAGAGAAATTTGTTATTTAAGTTAACATTGACACACAATTAACTGACCAATGAAACTTTGAGCACTAAAATATAGACAGTCCTGGACTAAATTAATTCATCTAAATCTGACCAGCTTGTGAAGCAGTTAGGATGGGGGGACATTTTGCCTGTGAGACTCTATAGAAGATTGGAAGAGTAACTTCGACTTGTCACATAAATTAACCCAGGCCCAAGTTTTCTTACACTGGTTCTAAAGTACTACAGATATTTAGATATTGGCAAACATAAGACACAGGACTTTACATCAATTGGTTGATGAGACTGTTGGAAATCACAGTTTTCCTAATTTTCACTGGGAACATCAGTTCTACGCTAAAAAAAAGAACCAGGTGTGCAGATATCTCAAGAAAAAGAATAATTGTGGGTTGTCTTCTCCATGAAATGACCTTTTGGCTCCATTCTAGGAAGTTTTTATACCACATAGTGGGTTTTCTTCCTCATGGTCTAAACCACAGGAATGCACCTCTGTTCAGATCCTCACTGCCTGCCTCTGGAGAGGGAAGGATGTCTCTGGGGACAAAGAGACAGGGATCACAGAAAGGGCAGAAATCCTCCCAGGCTGTAAGAAATGACGTGCAGGATTATGAGGCAGTAACAGAGGATTTCCCTTACAAATGGCAATTATCCAGGACCCACCAGCTGAACAGTCATTAAGACTTTGTTAAGTCACAGGAACCCAGCACCATGACTGTGTCCAGGCACGGATGGCCTGATTTCTGAATCATGAGGCCTTCCTTTTACTGGCTGTCCTAAATTAAAACAAAAACCAAGCCAAACCCTTCCTTAAAATCCAATGCTCCTCCTCACATGGCGTTTGAAACCACACTGTGAGATGGCAAATAGTCTACATAGTTTATGGCTACTGGTGGCAATTACCAAGAGCAGCTCAAATGGGATTTATCAGCCCTCAGAAGAGTTTTCCAGGGGATGTGGCCAGTTTTATGTTCGCTGGAGTCAGGCCGAGGTTCAAATGTTTTTCTGTTTGGGTGCACTCAAGGCTGACTGTAAGTTGTTATATTTGATGAGTGAATGTGATCCGGTTTTGTTGTGTGGAAAGGTCTAGTGGATGACAAGAAAGACTCGATTTTGCCTCAAATTCTCCAAGTGAGAACATTGCAGAAGGAGCACTGTGTGCCACCGATTTTCCATGGGGGATCAGGGAATTGCCGTTCAGATTAATCAGCGGAGCAATCATGAGTTAAAGAATGTTTCCCCAGGCACCACGAACTGGAGACTGTAAAGGATTAATTATTAGAAACTACTCAGGGTAAGAACCCTCAGTTTTCTCCTGTATTTGTGTGGAATTTGGCATGGGATGCACTTAGGCAAGACCAACCATTCTGGGGCAAATCAAGCTGTCTTCGACCATGTCCTAGTCTTGGAGAAAGACACAATGGCCCAAATGAAGTGACTCCTTCTCTGGTGTATCTTCCCAGCCTCCAGCAACCTGTAGGGTAAGATCTTCAGCCCAAAGCAGCAGAATGGGCCTGCACGGCTATTCCAGTAGCCAGAAGAGTATCAGGGCACAGACTCTGGCATCAAATGGAACCATCTGTGGATAATCACACACTCTAGCACCCAAAATAGGGTCTAATTCCCACAGGGGTGGCCACCTTCAAGCCACTTCTTAGAAAAGCTCCCTGGCATGTGTTAACTCCCAGATCTGCCCAGGAATTGCTTGGGAGAGTGCCAGTTGATCCAGGCTTTAAATGCACTAAAGACTACTCTAAGAAGAGTGGTAGAGGCAACGCTCTTCCAGTGCCCTGGATCCAGAACTGATTTAATTTAGCAGTAAAGGCAGAACTTTTATTTTTAGCTGTTATTAGCCAAACTGGTGGCCTAACCATTATCACTAAGTAGTTCTTGATAATAATGACTGTATTTACAGCGACCTGGGGGTGCAAGGCCAGGAAACAGGCTTGTCTGACATATTTCCTGACTCAGATTTACACATCCATAGAGCCATTCCTAGGACATCTGTAGGCTGCCCGCAGGCATCCTCTCGGCCACTCATGTTTGGGCTCTCTACCAAGCTCATCTGTCTTAATGACAGGTGTCATCAAGACCCTGATGGAAGTGCAGGAGGAAAAGGGGATACGTGGGGGCAGATAAGCTGGTTCAAAATGTGGTGTATATAAACAGTGAGAGAAGGGAGGTGATAATTTGCCTCCGTGGGATCATTAATTTTCTGGTTGCACGTTGATGTATTCACTGTGACACTCAGTTTCTGTGCTCAGGTATGAAGGGTTGCAACCAATTCCAGCCCCTGATCTGGAGCAAACCGTTGTTATCAAGCAAGCTGTGCCACTTTTCCACCCACTACGTGTGTGACTCATGGTCTAAAAACAAACCACAGGTTTCAGGTTCGATATTCTCTGATTCCGTGCCAAAACCACAATGACTCCAACGAGATTTACACAAGCGATCTGTAAACCTCAGCAAAACTTTCCATGAACCTCATCCACAAGAAGATTCATATCCAGGTGTGTTTTGTGAACCTTTGAGATGCCCTGAGATCATCTGGCCCAGTGCCTTACAACGTAGAGCTAAAGGGACCTTGTGTTTGGCCACTTTCTTATCTAACATGCAGCAAATCTGATACTTTCTTATCTAACATACACCAAATGCAGATGGTTCCTTTAGCCTGAGGAGGTTTTGTTCCTTCAGTAATCATGGAGCAAAGTGTAATTGCTTTCTAATCCTTTTGAATTTAATCCAGGGCAAAGATATTTCCAATCATGTTATTGAGTATATGCAATAATCACGGAATCATGGAATGTCCTGAGCTGGAAAGGACTCCCAAGGATCATGCAGTCCAACTCCTGGTCCTGCACAAGATACCACAAAAATCCCACAATGTGCCTGAGAGTGTTGCTCAAACCCTCCTGGAGCTCTGGCAGCCCTGGTGCTATGACCATTAATATTTCCTAATTTTTCCTAATAGCAATTTAGAAAATGCCACCACTCATTTATCTTGTCCTTATCGACTTCATTATACAACCAAAATTTTCTGCCATGCTATAGGTACCTCCTCTTGTAACTATTTTTGGCATTTCTGCGTTTTCCCCAAAACAAACTATTTTTGTTTCTAAATGCAAGTGGTTTTGAAAGAAAAGGAATTGAATGTTTTAAAGGTACAATTTTTTCACATTTAGGTTTTCTTCCATCTTAAACAAATTTTAGAAACTACTTATGGGAAAATTACTTCTATAGTTACCCACATATGGAAGCTTAGAATTCTGGAAAGATTAGAGACAGTTAAAGAAGAAAAAATCACCCAGACTTTTAAAATGCAGATTTTTCAATGCAACAAAGGGCACAAAAGTGCACAACAGTCATTTAGACTTGATATAAAAATCCCGTATGAGGGTTTTATTTATGGCAAAATATATTGAGCCAATAAAACCAAACCTATGTCAGTAACAAGTAAATTGCCAGAAAAAATCAGGGTTCATCAGAAAAAGTTGTGTTACAAAGTATTTCATGAGAAATGTGAAGCTTTTCCTGTTGATGGTTCCCTTTATAGTGCAGAAAAGGAGCACAGAATAAAAGTGGACTTCAGGAGAGTAAGATTTGTCACCATGATCTCTCTATTTATTCATTTGCTGAGAGTACAAAAAATAGCAGAATTCCACCCTCTCCTGGAAAAACTGTGAATTTTCTGTAAGTACTTTCAGTAGAAATCACTGTTTCTGCAAAGAGTTTTCACAGGAAAGTCTGTGGGGTTTTTTCATATGGAAATTAGGTTTTACAAATTCAGATTTTAGAGGTTTTAACGAGTAAAAGGTGAGGAAAAGAGAGGATTTTTGCATTTGCATGAATTTTCTTCTTCCTTTTTGGCCTTGAACAGGGAATTCAAAGGATTCTGCTGCAACTCTTAGCAAGGTCTGGAAGTAGAAACCTTCCCACCTTTCCCATTTGTACTGTGGACTTTGCAAATTGAGAGTGAAACCTGGACTCAATAACAAGAAAAATATTCAATTAAACCAAATTTTTTTCAGCTGAATGGGTCTCTCTTTATGCCCAGAGCTTCTGGAGTCCACAGATTGTACCCACGGTGTTTGTGCTAAGAGATATCCAAGATGGCAAGACCATGGATCAATTCCCTATGGATCTGTGAGCTTGATCCAAGAGGGTTTATATCCTCAAACCCAGCTCCTACAGATAACTGGAGCACAGCTATGTCGTCCTTCCCTTTTCCCCCCACCGTTTCCAACTGGAATACCTTCTCATCCACAGTGTAAATATTCTCCACACGAAAGGAGCGAGTTTTGACAACGTCTGGTCATGGGGAGAAGCTTGAACTCCCAAATTGGATCCTTCCCACTGACTCAGCCACCACAAGGCTGAGCACAAGAACCAAATGCTTTACATTTTTTGAGGCACGTCAATTTTTAAGCTAATCCTGCCCCAGGAGAGGATCAGGGCAGGCTCTTGGGGTGGAGTGGATGTTACTCTGACTCATCATTTTCAATGTTGGATGGACCAGGTTTAATGAAGCCGATGCCAAAGGGGCAGGTGGGGGACTCTGATTTCAGTCAGAAGGTGAAAAACATCAGCAGCGAAACTTTTCTAGAAAGGCCATCCTCTCTTCTCAGTTGAAATTTGCACCTTTAACAGCAGTTTGCTCTTTCTCTGGCTGTTTCCCAGCTTGAGCAGTGTCAGACCTAATTTTGAGCTGACAGGGTAGGTGGGGAGAGAAAAGACCATCAAAACTTGCATACAAGACCCGTGCACTGTGGAGATCTCCCCACATCAATCCAGCACTTTGTGAAGTCCTCAGGAAATGTCCCATAGCCTTCATCAGGAACCAGCTCATCCTGCACAGGGGCAGGACCGGTGGCACCCCTCACACAATCAAAAATTCCAAACTGAACTAACTGAGGCTAGAAATCACTTTTCTTCCCATTTTTATCCTCTTCACCTGTTTCTCAAAAGCATGCTTTCTCCATGCCTTCATTTTCCCCATCAATCCTCTTCCTTCCCCTTTTCCCTTTTCCCATGGGGTGTTTCTCTTCTGCTGCTACCCAAGTGATTTCCAACAGCCACTGAATTTCTGATTGCAGTATTTCTCTTGGAATGATGAAAGAGTTCTTCATCCAAAGTATTTCCAGGATGAGACCCAGAATGAGTATTTTATATATATGCAAATTGTCACACACAGGGAAAGGGCATCCATGAGTACTCCAGGAAAAGCTGCCAGAAGAGCAATAGCTACACATGATCTTTGCCTGTGTTTGATTGAGAAAGCAGAGCAGGGCATTATTGCATTTTTCCTCCCTTTTTCACATATTTTACTTGGCTCTTTGAGTGCTTCATGGCCTTCCAAACTCTCATTTTTTCATGCATCTTTACACTGTGGGCAAACCTGAAAAATGAACAGGTCCTGTCTGTAAAAACCTAGAAGATGCTGATGTTTGTAGAAGTGTTGAAATGACAAATTATCTTATATTGCTGCATTTCAGCATCTGGAGCATTGGACTTGCTCCTATTCTCATTAAATAAGCATCAAATAAAGATATCAGCTTGTAATTTATGTTTAACAAATCACCTGCTCTTACGAGAGCCTTGGACGCTGGAATCTGTCCTGATTGAGGATTCTTTCTTTGGTAAAAGAAGGTTTGGGGATGAGCTAATTGTGGCCTTCCAGTACCTGAGGGGAGCCTGCAAGATGGAGAGAGACTTTAGACAAGGACATGGAGTGACAGGACACAGGGAATGACTTCCCACTGCCAGAGGGCAGGGTTAGATGAGCTATTGGGAAGGAATTCTCCCCTGTGAGGATGGTGAGGCCCTGGCACAGGGTGTCCAGAGAAGCTGTGGCTGCCCCTGGACCCCTGGAAGTGTCCAAGGCCAGGTTGGATGGGGTTTGGAGCACCCTGGGCTAGTGGAAGGTGTCCCTGCCCATGGCAGGGGGTGGGATGGGATGATCCTTGAAGCCCCTTCCCACACAAACCATTCCATGATTCTATGTGGATTTGGGGGGCTGATACTTAATTTAGTTTAAGAATCCATGTGAGTTTTGATTTGGGAGATGGAAGGGATGCTGTGTGCTCTCTTCTGGACTAATAATTTGGATGCTACCTTTTCCAGAGGATTAGATCCATTTCCATGCAGTATTTCCTCGGTCTAAGTTCACTATTACCTCTTGTTCTGTCTTCCTCCTGATGATGGGGAGGACACTTTTGACCCCTGCTGAAGTTAGAGAAAGGGAGAACAAGTCATGCACTTCCTGATTTCTTCCTCCTCCTTTTCTTCCGCTACTTTGCTAATTTGTATGTGGGCACGGAGTGGCAACACCCCATGATTCACCTTCTGACCACAGATTACCCAACCACTCCCCAGAAGAACCACTCTCTAATTCCTCTGGTGGAAAGTTTGGGGAAGGGAGGGGCAAACGGGTTCTTTGCATGAATAAAATGCAAAATTTATCATTGTTAAACCATGATACATCAGTTCAGAGTCTGCATGCCTCCGGATTGGATGTGGCACAACCACAAAACAACAGGGCTGTTCACACTCCAAGGAGCTGTAAATGGGAGTGGAAAACAAAACGGAGCAGATGGAAGAGCTTTAGGAAAGGAGGCAAGGAGACAGCACAGGCCATGGACTCAGCCCGTTAGCCTGAGTGGGTCTGTTTCCAGCTTCTTCTGTTTCTCCCATGCATCTCTGAACTGCTTTGGAAGGTGAATTAGCTTATGGACTTGTCCTCTGAACCGTGCCTTGCATTATTTCCCCATTCTGCCCTTCTCTCAGATGTCTTTGGTTGGCTGGCAGCCAGCAGAGGGAGAGCAAGGGTGTCTCCTTCACTCTGCCTTGATCCCAAACTGGTATCTGTGTTCAGCTTCTGAGCTGAGCAAGGCTGAGAGTGGTTCTTTTTTCTCCGGGAAGAGCCAGAGGGAGGCATGTTCTCCACAACAACCAGCTGCTTCCGTGTTTTAGAGGTGTTATGTTTGCCTTTCTCCTGTAAAGGTATTGAGGACATGTTATTATGCATTGTGTTGCAGTAGCACCTAGAGGTCCTTGCTGAGATCACAGCAGTTGGTGGGTTCTGTACAGCAAAATTCATGGAGACAATCCATCCTCAATGGATACAGCCAGACTGGAAAAGAAAAGGCTATTTCAGAAGAGAGATGTGTTTTCCTTTACACCTCACTTGTGGTGACCTACCCAGTGGAGCTTAATGTCTGTAAAACATTTTTATTGGAAATAAAGTGGAGCTTTTTTGAAACAATCCGTAAATGCCATATCCCACTGGGGCAGGGAGTTCCTGTGGTGGGGGGATAATGAATCATAAATCATAGAATGGTTTGGGTTGGAAGGGACCTTAAAGATCATCTTGTTCCAACTCCCTGCCATGGGCAGGGACACCTTCCACTGGACCAGGCTGCTCCATGCCTCATCCAACCTGGGCTCTTGTGCAGAACTTCACTCACGGCATCCATAATCCTCTTAGATCCTGATGCAGAGTCTGTGGAGGTCACCAAGTTTCTCTCCATCCATTACAGTGGGACTTGGGTCAGATTTTACAGTAAGATTGCGAAACCTGATTTAATTTTCAGGGATTATGCAATAAAACTTTAATGGGAGTCTATTCCAGCCCACCAAGTGCCAACTGCTAGACACTGATCCCATGAATTTCGGTGGATTTTTGTCTCTGATCATCCACAGCCTTAATTGTGATTGAGTTACACTGAGGGAACTCCAAAAAGGCATAAATAGGACCTGAGAGATCCAAAGGAACTCTTTCCTAACCCATCAAACACCTTTATCATAAGCCACCATTTCTCTTCCGTTTTATTCCAGACTGTTCACTTACGGATTAAAATATTCTTGAAGTTCCCATGTTTTGGGATTCAGCTTGAAAATGAAGACACCTCATTTTTTAACTCTGTGAATGTGGTTGATGTTTCCTGCTGAGCTTTCCAGTCTCATATTTATCTTTTATCCTGTCAGCCATCCTCAGGCACATATCAGATACTCTAGAACATCTCAAATTGTTCTAGGAGTCTACTAGATTTAGACAACTGCATTGAGATGATTGACTCTGTCATCAGTGAGAGTCAGGCATGTCCAAGGGGGAATATTCCACCTGAAGCAGGTGGCTTTCCTGGGGTGAAATTACCTGTCACCCAAAAGTATTGGCTGCTCTCCATCAATGTGCAAGAAGCCTTGATTGTAGATGAGTTACAATCCTGTGGGATGAATTAGTGGAGAGATGTTAGAGCAGGGCATTCTCTATCACAACTTCTTCAGATGATCACCAGAATTTAAGTATTTACAATCCACTGCCTTTGGGGGTTTTTTAGCTAAATTGTGGTGGGATGTAATACTGTTTTCTTGGAATATCCTGTCATGGGTGCTCAGGAATCATGCTGTGGCAGCCTGAGGGAAATGAGGAATCTGTTTAGCAGAAGGATTTCCTCACGTGGCTACTGCTTGGAAGAGAGCAAACAGAGGAAAATTTAATACGGGAAAAGATCTGTGCTGAGCAATGAGTGGCCACCACTTCATTTCACTGAGGCATCTTCTGATCTTCTCCCACCCTAAAAGAGAGCACCAAATATCTAAGGTCTTACTACTGCTTTAAAATTATAGAATCATCATAGAAATTTTAAGGTTGAACAAGACCTCCAAGATCATGAAGATCAACCTTCAGATGAAACACATCCCCATTCAGTGGCATTCAATTTTCTCCACTGTGTGTGAGAGCTAAAGCAGATAAGAACGTTCACCTTCTTATCTTTCAGCTTACCCCACTTTCCCTCAATTCACGTCTCCATGAAATAACATCCACCTCTCCTGCGATAAATCACAGAACCACATTATCACTGAGTTTGGAAAAAGCTTCTGGAGGTCATCTCATCAAATCTTCCTTTTCCTACATGTGTTGGAATTCACACTGTTCTCTGCAAGATCATTCCCACCTCTTACCTAATCTGAACAGCATTTCAACAGCAGATTATTTTCTCAGAATTTAGTCCCATCTAATATTTCATCTCTTTCTCTGGGGCTCACATGGTTCTGAAACATGAATAGCTACTGTGTCTGCTTTTCACCATGGTCCTACTGCCACATCTTGTAATCTTATCTCTCTCCAAGTTTCTGTCTGATGTCCGGTTTCTTCCCCCAGCATGAAAATCCTTGGCAGAAATTGTGTGGAAAATACAGCTGAATGAGTCATGAAAACTCCTTGGTAGCTGTTGTGTCCAAGAAGAAGAACAGGATCACTTCTCTTGCACAATAGCAAAAAAGAGGCTGGAGCCCCTCTGCTCTGGAGCCAGGCTGGGAGAGCTGGGGGTGTTCACCTGCAGAAGAGAAGGATCCAGAGAGACCTCAGAGCCCCTTCCAGGGCCTAAAGGGGCTCCAGGAGAGCTGGAGAAGGACTTGGGACAAGGCATGGAGGGACAGGACACAGGGAATGGCTTCCCAGTGCCAGAGGGCAGGGATAGATGGGATATTGGGAAGGAATTCCTGGCTGTGAGGGTGGGGAGACCCTGGTCCAGGTTTCCCAGAGAAGCTGTGGCTGCCCCTGGATCCCTGGAAGTGTCCAAGGCCAGGTTGGACAGGGCTTGGAGCAACGTGGGCTAGTGGAAGGTGTCTCTGCCTTGTCAGGGGTTGGAAGTGGATGAGCTTTAATGTCCCTTCCAACCCAAACTGTTCCATGATGATGCTGATGGAAAGAAAGCTCCCAGTTTTCCTCACTTCCCAGCTCTAGGCAACGTGATGCAGGCTCCAGAGAAGCCAGGGGAGACTCTACCACTGCTTGAAATGGGACCAATATTTCACTCAGCATTTCCAGGAGCAACAGAGGACAGTGGAATGCCTGCAGGGTCAGGATCTGATCCCTTCAGATTATAAGTAGTTTTTATACATTCCTTAAAAAGAAGGAAATCCGAGAAGAACCGCGTGGGCCTTACCCAGGACACATTGAGTGAGCTGCAAGTTGCTAAATACCCAAGAGGGGATGTGCTGTTTAGCGATTATTCAGCACTAGTAAAAAATGTCATATTGATGGCCCTGAAGACAGATGTTCTCTAGACAGCCCAGGCAGTGACACGTTGAGAGGATGGGATTCCTGCAGAAGTGTGGGAAGGCTCCATACGGAGCACATGGAATGAACTGTTATCCCAACCCTGCACTGCCCTGAAACAGTGGATGTTGCATTAAATCAATGTGAGAAACAGGATGTATTTAACCCTCAGAAAACATTCAGCTGTATCTACAGCTACCAAAATGTTTTTAACAATGAAGCATTACAAAGGTGAATCTCTGGAATTATTAATTCAAAGAGATGAAGCTTGCAAGACATTAGGAAGAAAATTTGCATTATAGACACAAACACTGCTAAAGTGCTGCTGCTGTCAGAAATACCCTGTACTTCAAATACAGACTGTTTTAAGTGACGTAACACAAGTGTATTCCATATAAAAGGATGTATAAATTCCCTAACTCAGACGGGTCAGCTCCATGGATCCCTGACTCTCTGTCATTGGCACCATCTATTTTCTGCACGCACAACGCAGCAGTGATGGGTGTGATTGAAATATCTACACCCAGACACAGAACCACGTAAGAAAATGAGAGCAAAAAATAGCTTTCGCTGAAAAAAAAATCCTTTACAAACAGGAACAGTTTCTAAACTGAATGGGGTTTTAAAGACAGATTCTTTTATGTTAGGGATGGAACACATTTCATGCCTATTTTTCTTTTTTTTTTCTCTCCCTTTTTTTCCTCTTCTCTTCCTTCTTTTTTATCCTCACTTTTTTTTCCACTTGTATAAAATCGGGGGAAAGATTTCATCAAAGGAATAAAAATAAGAAGAAAAATGAACAGAAAAAAAAGAACAGAAAAGTAAAGAAGGAAATGAAATATACAGGTGGCGAAAACATGCTCAAAATATTTGGTTTATTAAATTCTAGGCTTTCTATAAACTTTAAAAGTGAGCTAGAAAGATGTTTTTGTTAGGAATATATAAAGATGTTTTCTTTAGGAATAGATGGATCAGAAGTGAACAGAAGCAAAGTGAAATTTGTGAGCTATTTTTCAGCTTCATGGTACCAATCACATGAATTTGGCACTTTTGCTGCTTTGCGGTGTTTTAATGAAAGTTTCAGTGAGCAAAGCTCTCTTATTTTGGGTTTCATAGCAAACTGGCTGGGCCTAAATCACAAGTGTTGTTAGAACACAAACAGAAAATAAAAAATAATGGGAAGACAATGGGATTTTACTGTATTTCCACTAAAAAGTTGATGCCGTATGTTTTATTGTAAAAAATGTTATCAGAAGTGATGAGCTGGATGTAGAATGTGCTTCCATTTATCTCTGTCTTGCTCTTTCACTCTCCACACATTTACCCTCTTATTTGCACCAGATCCAGCACCAATCCCTTGGTGCGTCCCACAGTCCTGGTGGGACATCTTGGAAAACTCCAGAGGCATTTCACAAACTGAGGGCTTGGGCTCTGAAGGGGCCCTGGTTCTTCATTCCTTGGCTGTAACAATATTTAGAGGCCGAGGTCTGTCCATCATGCGCTGTTATTTCAGGCGCATGTGACAACTGCAGAACTGTCATCGCTGCTCCTCTGAGATTCCTTATCTTGGCTCTCATTAAGGGGATGATAATTAAGTGACAGGGTGAGGTCAGGGTGCATCTTGCTGAGCCCACCACTGGCGCTGGCTTAGTAACCCATGGAGCGGTCACCGCTTGTTGAGGTTTTCTGTATGCTCTAGAGACATTCTCCTGATGTAGCTGGCTGAGGAGGAAGGGACATCCCAGATTATGGAGACTCCTGGCAGCACAAAGCTGCCAAATGTTGGCCAGTTTAAAGTCCTCTCAGACAGCAAGAGAGATTTCTCCTTCTTTTGAAAGACATCAAGTATTTTAGCTGAGAGCTCAGCTTCAGTCTTTCAAATGAGAGGCTGCAGAAACAAGATGGAAGATGAGTCCAGCATTTGTCTGCCCAGTGCTTCCCACAGGACTGATTCCCGTTCTTTGAGAGAGACAATTGTATTTGGGTAAAAGTTGGCTGGGGCTCTGAGAAACCTGATCCAGCTGAAGATGTCCCTGCTCATTGTAAGGGGTTGGACTGGATGGCATTTAAAAGGTCCCTTCCAACCCAAACTATTCTAGGATTCCATGGGAAGTGACTCACGAAGGACTTGGTGTGTAATCCAGGAACAGGTCACATGGTGAGGATGAAGGGTGAGAACCTGAGTTCTCGTGGAGGAACAAAGATTCCTTCACAGGCACTTCTCAAGCTGGGGACAACGTCCTTTGCTGTCCACCACTGAGGCAATACTTGGGCTTATAACTGAGGCAGTATTTGAGAGAATATTAGGGGAAGCCACAGCTCTTGTCCCTCTTCTGGAGCAAGAAAAGGATCAACTAAGGGACAAAATGAGATGTAGCATTTTTCAGGTAATAAAAGCTGCCCCATACAGGAATTAGAAGAATTTAAATGTTATAATTCTCTGTAAGGGAAACGGAAACATCTCCACTTCCACCCTCTTCCTCACTACCACGTGGAATATACCTAAATTTTTCCCAGAATATGTAAAATCTTATATAATATATAATAAATGAGATATATTCTCCCTTAGGCAATCTCTCCCACCCCTTCCCCATCTTAGGAAATCTGATCAAAGCATAGCAGAGCTTCTCTTTCAATGGAACAATTCTCCAGTAAGCTCTGGTAGACCCCAAAGCTCTCCAGAACCATGTTTATTTTCATTGAATCACAGAATATCCTGAGTTGGAAAGGATCTACAAGGATCATCAAGTCCAGCTCCTGGCCCTGCACAGGAAAACCCCAAAAACAGAATTGCATGCCTGAGACCATTATCCAAATACTCTTTTATTTAGGTGGCAGCTCATTGCCAATTGGTTCCAGGCCTGGAAGAGCCAAACTCTTCGGTCTGGGCTCATGGTGCTCCACTTGCTGTTCCCTTTGCAGATCGACAGCATGCAGGCCCTGCTCCACTGCCCCAACGTGCTGGTGTGTGTCGGCCGGGAGCCGTTCAAGCCTGTATCCATGGAGAATTTGAGGAAACACTCAGTGGAGAAGCTGCCCAACCTGCCTCTCTGCTCCAACAATGGCAACAATGTCAACGAGAACAATGAAAGTAAGAAAACCTCGGGGCCATGTCGCACAGTCGTCCCCGGGCCTGTGTCCCACAACATGGGGATTACAGGCCCCTATTGTGCTGCCCAATGTGCAGATCTCATGTGGAAAATGCACTTCCCTCTCCCTGCCTCCCAGGCCTTTCTATCCTCCCCTTCTTTTTCTCTGGTTTCCTTGTAGGATTTCCTCCCTACACCCCCCAGTCTTTCTTTTACATGCTCCCCATGTCTGGCTGACTTCCCTTCCTCTTTCATATCTCTGGGTCTCCTTTTCCTTCCAGAACTCCCTCCTTTCCTGTGCCTGTCCCCCTGGACCCTCGAGATTTCCCACGAATCCTCTATCCCCTCGTTGTCTGTCCTATCATGCCTTCCCTCCTGCATTTTCCTGCACCAGGACCAGAGGATGCCCTGGTTCTGTCAGCAGGAGACTCAGTTTCTCCTGCAGGCTACAGCTGCCCTTTTGGCAACAAAGCGTGTTTTTTATGGAAAGATTATGTTCAGGAAGGAGGATGTTACGGATTATTCAGGATTATATTTCTTTGGCACTCCATCATGATTTATCTAAGGTCACAGGTATTTAAACCAGCCACACTCAGTAGCCCAGGAAAAGAAACTTCCCAATTCCACAGGACAATTAATATCACCTGTATTAAGGATTTATTGTAGGATGAAATTAAATGTGCTCTAGAGGTGCATCTGTTTCTCTCCATTGTCAAAACCAGGAGCTGGGAAAGATTCATTTGTGTGTTGCCAACAAGCTGTAGAAACTCAACGACAGAGGCATCCTACGCTCATTGTCTGAGACATAAATAATTGGAGGGAAACATGGAAATAAACTGGAGCTTTGCCTATCAAGAGAGCAAATCCATCAGTTCAATCATAAGGATGGTGAAGGAAGAGCTATTTCATGTGATTTTGATGTGCTCCTGTTCAACACTTTCTGCCTAAAATGCCCTCCATTCAGCTGCATATCCACATGCCCATGGAGGGACAGGATTGTCCAGTTATATGTACGAGGAAATTTTAGAGAAATATATATTAGAAACAAGACAGATTAATGTCTTGCAAGACAGCCTGATAGCAATGTATTCTGCTTGAAATGAAGGAACCTAAATAAACCTGTGCAGATCACTGCACTGGGCCATAAAGGTGTTCTTCCAATGGCTATTCCTAAATTCCCTTATTCTCATTGATTTCTTCTACAACTCCCACTATTTCTCTTTGCAATCATCACTAGCTTACAATTACTTTTCTATTTGTTCTTTATGTTTTAATAAGAATTATAGCTATTTTTAGTGGTACATCCCTGCAGGGACTGAGTGTTGCTCTGGTCTACATGGCCACACATTTCTTGGAATATGAGTGGAGAAGTGGATGATGAACAACAAATGTGTGACCCTTGATATCCAGATAAGGAAGAGGGTCACTTCTCCATGTATTTTTCCCTGGTTAAACAAGAAGAATGAAAACTTACACAGTTAAATAAAGGAATATTTGCAACATGATAAAATGCCCAAACTCTGGGACTAAATTTCTCTGTATGTATATATATATATATTTTATTTTTCTTAATTTTACTTCCTGGCATGCACTTAATAAAACAAAGTGTTTGTGTTTCAATTTATTTTTTAAAATAAAGTTAAGGTGTAGAAGATTTTATTGCAGATTATTAATTCAAAACTTAACATTTACAAGGAAGTTGGATTAGATTATCTCCAGAGGTTCCTTCCAACCTTAACTATTCTATGATTAATGGATATCACTTAGTCAAAGACAAATTTTCAAATTATGTAAATTGGCATAGGCTTGGCTTTAATGGAATAGCATTAGTATTCACTGGTTTGAGGGTTTGACTTCTATATTATTTTGTGTCACCTTTATGTGAGTTATCTCTCTCCATCTTTCTTTTCTTCACTCCAGTGAACTTCGGACTGAAAGCCAAGAAAAGCATTATCCATCCACGGTCAGCATCCAGCAACAGGTCGATGAGATTTTCCTTGTCATCAGAGAAGTCGTACCCCAACGGCCTCGCAGCCTCTCCGGACAACGGGGCACCCTTCTCCAATGGCTGCCCTCACCCAAAACCTGGGGACCTGGTCCAGTCCTTGGTCAACGATGACATCGAGAAGCGGGTCCACGTGAACAAGGACGGGAGCTTGTCTGTGGAGATGAAGGTTCGCTTCCGCTTGCTCAACGACGAGACTTTGCAGTGGTCTACCCAGATCAAAAAGTCCAACTTGATGAACCAGCTGCCTTGTGAAGAGTCAGGGGTGGAGGAGGACAGTGGAGTGGATCCCCTACAGAAAATGAACCCAGAAGCCAGCTCAGAGGCAGATGATTCCTTATATCCCTGTGATATCGATTCCTACATGTCCAAACTTGAGGAATCGGAATGTGACGAGGCCCACTGTCACAGCTGTGGAAAGAAACACCGGGACTATGACATTTGGAAGAACCCCATACACACGTCCCAGAGGGAAGAGCCCAGTGTGCAAAGCACCTGGCACACGCGATCGTCGTGCTCCAGCACATCTTCCCGGAGGAGAGTAGTCCACAAAAAAATGAAGTCTGTGGATAGCATCTACACCACATCCAGTGAGGAATACTCTGAGCACATTGTGCAAGAGTCCTCATCCTACTCAGAGACTATAAAAAACAGAGTGGCGTATCGATCTGTTAAAAAGTGTATGTGCCGAAGTGATTTATCTACAGGTGCTTCCAATGGAGAAGAACAGCAGGAACACACTCGGACAAGCACAGGAAACAGCCAGAGACCTTCATCCTTGGGCTTGATGTCACATTCAAGCTGTGAAAACAACCTGGATACTCAAGACACCCCTGAAGACCATGAGATCACCAAAACCATTTCACAAAATGAGGATGAAAATTGTTTCGAAGCTTCCTCTGTGAAGTGCTTGAAGGGTGATGCAGAAGAGGTTGAAAGCAGCAGAGTTGGGAGTGTCATGTCCAGGTCATCCCTGCAGTCCAGGCAGAGCAAGAAGAATGGGTGTGAGGAAACGAGCAGTGTGGGCAGGAGCATGTCCTCCTCAAGCCTTCAGAAGGCAAATCAGGGAGACAACACCCAGTGCTCCAGCCCTGCCAACAGCGTGCACAGCAAGTCCAGTAACGGCACCATGCCAAAAGAAAAGAGTGAGCAGGGTGACCCCTCTGATGAAAACCCAGTGGTGTCCTCCTTCTCCAGTGAGTCCTTCCCCAAGAAAGAGGCTGAAGAGGTGGAAGCAGAGCAGGAAGAAAGTGAAGTCAATGAAGCCAGCTCAGTGTCAGCAAAAACAAAGCCAAGCCAATCAATCAGGGGTGAGAGCAGTGAAGGGGAACGATGTTCTACGCAAGGAACCCACCGTTCCAGGGCTAGTGACAGGAACAGCAAGAAAAGTGGCAGTGATGAGAACGTTCCATGCAGTGTCTCTTGCTCTTCCAGAGGGTCCAAAAAGAGCAAACACAGCCATATTCATTTGGATGCACAGTCTGAAATATCTGTGTCTTCACTTGAGTCCACTCTGAATAAAAAGAAGCATTCCCTACATGCAGATGATGGAAGATCAGGCAGCAGAGCATCAGTTTTTTCCAAAAGCTCATGTGAAACCAAGAAAAAATCTGTTGGAGATGCCACGTCTCATAAGTCAGGATCTCTTCACTCAAACATTTCATCTACCAGTGAAGCAGAGGCAACTGGAGGTCCTGCTGAAGAGAAAAGCTCAAAAAGTACTGCCAACGGCTGCAGTGAATCCTCAAAAAGCTCAAAGAAGAGAAGCCATAAAGAAGAAAGCAACAGGCCATCATCCCTCTGCTCAAGTTCTTCAAGTCCTAATGGAAAAGCTGGAGAGGGTCATGCCAAGATTAGTTCAGAGCTCTCTTCTTCAAAACAGGGAAGCATGAGTGGGAGTGTATGTTCAAAAGTTGACCACCCAGCTGAGGATGGGATTAGGAATGAAAATCCTACAAGTAGCTCCTCAAGAGTCTCTTCAAAGTCAGAAATAAAAGATAAATGCGTGTCGACACAGATATCCCAGGAAACTGATGATCGGTGTTCACAATCAAACATGTCTCTATCTTCAAAATCAAGACGGACAAACAAGAACAATCTTCATGTGAAGGTGTCAAACTCCAGCCGGGCGTCGGTGTCGGAGACTATGTCAGTGTGTAGCCTGCACTGCCCTGCTCCACCAAAAGGGAAGCCAAAGAGAAAAAATATGCGTTCGATCATGTTGAAGAACTCCTCCATCAGTAGCATCGGCACCGAATCCATGCTGACTGCAGGAAAAGGGCAGAATGAAATTCTGGATTCCTCCAAAGCAACTTCCTACTACTCTAAATCTGCTGCAACTGAAGTAAATGGTCAGAATAATAAAGAGACTGATGATTCTTGTAACAAAAAAGCAGAGGCAGAGGTAGAAGACACAGGCATTCAGGAGGAAGGGGGTGATTTAATGCCATCAGCTCTGCCAAATGCATCTCCAGAAGAAGTTGTGCAAGAATGGCTCAGGAAAATCCCTTCAGAAACATTGCTTATGAAATATGAAATGGAAGATGATGGGGAAGAGGAAGGTGCAGAGTCGACCACTGAGGTATCACACTGTACAAATGCTGAGGAAGCCCCAGAGGAGGAAAAAGCTGAGGAAAAGCATGAGGAGGAGGAGGCTGAAAAGGATGAAGCAAATGATGAAGCAAAGGATGAAGCAAAGGATGAAGCAAAGGATGAAGCAAAGGCTGACATGGAAGAAGAGAAAGCAGAAGACACAGCTATTAATGAAGAGGCTGAAGAATGTGTGAACCAGGAAGAAATCTCTGAGGTTGCACCTGAAGCTGCCAAAGCTGAGCAGGCAGAATGCAAGCAGTCAGTTACATCCAGCCAAAATAACAACAAGAGAGACCTGCCATCCTCTGTCCAGACATCTGTCCAGATCATGAAGGCCTTGCTCAGTTCAAAACACGAGACCAAATTTGACCGATCAAACAGTTTGCCCGAAGTGTCCCCCACAATGGGGAGAAAACTGAGTAATTCCGCCAACATTTTGATTACTTGTCTTGCCAGCCTCCAACTCCTTGATGAAGAGTCAGAGGATCCATCAGAAAACTCAAAACTTTTGAATAAGTCAAGGTACACAGAGCTGCTAAATATTTTTCAAGCCCTGTGGTTTGGGTGCACTGCTGAAAGGAGCAGCCCAAGTTCAGGCCAAGAGGCAAGCGAGCAGGCAAAGCCAGTGTCTGCGTCTAAAGCCCCGAAATCCATGGATCATGCCTTCACTCCCATGTCCTCCTCTGGGGTTGATGTTTGCAGTGGCTCTAGTGGCTCAGGAGAAGAGTGCACAGCTGGTGCTGTGTTGGTGGCGCAGAAAACCGTGGAATTCAAACCAGCTGAGCAAGTAGAAAATTCAGAGATTGGCACAGAACTGACTGAGGTTGAGGAGAAAAGTAAAGAGGAAGAGCAGCCATCCCGCCCTTCCACAGCCTGCTCAGAGGCAAAAGTTGAGGAAAAAGCAGAGTCTGCTAGAGGGGAGTCTGTAATCCAGAAGGAAGAAGAGAATAAGGAGGATCAGGGCAGTAACTGTGAGCAGGGTCAGGAGGAAGGGGGAGAAAATGAAAATGAAGAAGAAAATAAATTAGCTGAAACTGGAGAACAGGAAGAAGCTGAAGCTGTGAATGATGAAGTCCCACAAGAAAACCCTGAAGAAGCTGATCAGCCAGCGACCACTGATGATGCCAATGTCGGTGATGCTGATGGTGGGACGGAGCTGAAAGATGAGTTGGAAGGGCAGCCTCAAGAAGAGTCGCCAAATGACCCTGAGCCCAAAGTCGATACATCCACCAGTGTGGCCAAATCCCTTGTCCAGCAAAACTCTGTGGATCCAGACCCAACCTGGGTCCTGAGACTGCTCAAGAAAATTGAGAAGGAGTTCATGGCTCATTATGTCAGTGCCATGAATGAGTTAAAAGTCAGGTGGAACCTGCAAGACAACCAGCAGATGGATGAAATGATACTGGAGCTGAAGGAGGACGTGAGTGAAAGGATACAAAAGAGCATAGAGAAGGAGTTGAGGAAGATTAGAAGTAGGGCTGGAAGGAGAATGCCGAGACCTCCAGAGGAGCCACCCACACACGAGTCCAAACTCCAAACTGAGCAGAGGAGATGGCGACTGCAAACTATGCATAAAAAGTCCCTCTTTGGGGACAAGAATGGCACCCAGACGAGGCTGGAGGAGACGTCAGACTTATCATTCAACGTAGATAAAGATTTTGACCTTAGTGCAGCTTTGGAGGACAGCATTAGCAAACAATCCAGTGAGGAGGAATATTGTCCGTGTGACTCCTGTGTGAGGAAAAAATTGGCTTCCAGGCCTGCCAGAGCCCCCATGGTGGCCACCAACGCTCCGGTAATGAAAGCCTTTGATTTGAAGCAAATCCTGAGGCTGAAAAAAGATGACAATAAGGAAGACATCATTGCAGAAGCAGCCCAGGACACCAAAACACTTCCCAATGGTTCTGTGGAGGAAGGAGCAGAAAATGAGGAGAAGGATGAGGGGGAACCTCAGGCAGGTGAAACAGAAGCGGAGGAGGATGAAGGAAAAGAACCAGAATTAAATGAAGGTGACAGCACAATGTTGAATGGAGATGGAGAAGAATCTGAAGTAGCAGAGATTCAAAATGCTGATGTGGAGGATGAGGCCAAAAATGAAGAAACCAAAGAAGAAGAAGCAGAAGAAGGAGGGGAAGAAACAAAAGAAGGGGAAGAAGAGGAAGCAAAAGAGGAGGAGGAAGAGAAAGAGGAAGAAGAAACAGTTAAGGCCGAAGAGGAGGAGGAAATAGAAGAGGAGGAGGAGAATGAAACTAAAGAAGAGGATGAGGAAGTAAAAGAAGAAGAAGCAGAGGAAACTAAGGAGGAACAAAATGATGAGGAAGAGAAGGAAGAGGAAGAAGAGGGAGTGAAGGAGGAGGAAGAAACAATGGAGGAGGAAGGGAAGGAGGAAGAGGAAGAAGCAAAGGAAGAAGTAGAAGGGAAGGAGGAAGAAGAAGGGAAGGAAGGAGAGGAAGAAGCAAAAGAGGAGGAGGAAGAGGCCAAAGAGGAGGAGGAAGAAGCAAAAGAGGAGGAGGAAGAGGCCAAAGAGGAGGAGGAAGAAGCAAAAGAGGAGGAAGAGGCCAAAGAGGAGGAGGAGAAGGAAGCAAAAGAGGAAGAGGAGGAAGCAAAAGAGGAAGAGGAGGAAGCAAAAGAGGAGGAGGAAGAAGAAGGGAAGGAAGAAGAGGAGGAAGCAAAAGAAGATGAAGAAGAAGCAAAAGAGGAGGAAGAGGAAGCAAAAGAGGAGGAGGAGGAGGAAGGGAAAGAGGAGGAGGAAGAGGCCAAAGAGGAGGAGGAGGAGAAAGAAGCAGAAGAGGAAGATGAAGAAGCAAAAGAGGAGGAGGAAGAAGCCAAAGAGGATGAGGAAGAAGAAAAAGAGGAGGAAAAAGAAGAAGGGAAGGAGGAAGAGGAAGAAGCAAAAGAAGAGGAAGAAGAAGCCAAAGAGGATGAGGAGGAAGCAAAAGAGGAAGAGGAAGAAGCCAAAGAGGAGGAGGAGGAAGCCAAAGAGGAAGAGGAAGAAGCAAAAGAGGAAGACGAGCAAGACAAGGAGGAAGATAAGGAGGAAGAAGCAAAAGAAGAGGAGGAAGAAGCCAAAGAGGATGAGGAAGAATCAAAAGGGGAGGAGGAAGAAGCAAAAGGGGAGGAGGAAGAAGCCAAAGAGGAAGAGGAAGAGGAAGAAGAAGGGAAGGAGGAAGAGGAAGAAGCAAAAGAAGAGGAGGAAGAAGCCAAAGAGGAGGAGGAGGAAGCCAAAGAGGAAGAAGAGGAAGCAAAAGAGGATGAGGAGGAAGCCAAAGAGGAAGAGGAGGAAGAGGAAGGCAAAGAGGAAGAAGAAGAAGCCAAAGAGGAGGAGGAAGAAGCCAAAGAGGAAGAGGAAGAAGCCAAAGAGGAGGAAGCAAAAGAGGAGGAAGCAAAAGAGGAGGAGGAAGTAACTAAAGAGGAAGAGGAAGAAGCAAAAGAGGAGGAGGAGGAAACTAAAGAGGAAGAAGCAAAAGAGGAAGAGGAGGAAGAAGCAAAAGAAGACGAGAAGGAAGCTAAAGAGGAGGAGGAGGAAGCAAAAGAGAAGGAAGAAGAGGAAGAAGCCAAAGAGGAGGAGGAAGAAGAAGTGGAGGAGGAGGAAGAAGTAAAGGAGGAGGAAGAAAAAGTAAAGGAGGGAGAGGAAGAAGCAGAAGAAGAGGAGGAGGAAGGGAAGGAGGAAGAAGCAAAAGAAGAGGAAGATGTGAAAGAGGAGGAAGCAGAAGAGGAGGAAGAGCAAAAAGAGGAAGAAGAAGCAAAAGATGAAGAAGAGGGAGAAAAAGAGGAGGAAGAAACAAAGGAAAAGGAGGAGGAAGAAAAAGAGGAAGAGGAGGAACAAGAAGAAGAAGCTCAAAATAAAGAGCAGGAAGCTGAAGAAAAGTCCAAAGGTGAAGATGAAGGTGAAAATGAAGCTCGAGAAACAGAGGAGCCAGAGGATGAGGATGTTGTGGCTGATGATGAGGCAGAGACATCAGAATGCAGAGGAGATACTGAGGGCTCTGGAACTGACAACAATCCTGAAGGAGATGCTGCGGAAGGAAATGAAGAAGCTGAGAAAGATGAAGTTGAGGCAGCAGAAGATGCAAAACCAGAGTCAGGAGATGAGGCTGAGGAGAAAAACAGTGAAGGAGGTGAGAAACCTGATGGGAATGATGAGGAACCTACCGGTGATGACCCTGACAAGGCACGTGAAAAACACAAAGACCAAGGCAACAACAAAATTTCTGAGAAAGCATCAAAAACCAAAGGCAAGAAAACCAGCAAAAGGTTAGAGACTCTGAAAAAATCCACAGCCTTTTCTTGTTATTCTTCTGTTGGAAACTTCTCACAGCAATCCCAGAAGGGGTCTGATGATGAAGAGGAAGGAGTAGTTGAAGAGGAAGGAGTAGTTGAAGAGGAAGGAGTAATTGAAGAAGAATGCAAAGGTGACAATAACCCCATGAGTGACCACCCCAATGGAGAGGTTCAAAGTGATGAGAGCTCCAAACCCTCACAGATGTATCCTGACAGTGAGGAAGAAGAAGAGGACAAAGAATCTTCAGGTTCTGATCCTGTGGAAGATGAGGAGCAGGCAGATGCTGAAGGTGCAGATCCAAAGGAGACTGAAAACACTGAGGAAGTTCAGGCTTCTAAAAAGAAAGTCAGCTCAGATGAGATTGACCAGGATGACCTGGACTTCTAGAACTGCTGGCTAAAAACTGACTTTTTTTCTTTCTTTCTTTCTTCCTTTCTTTCTTCCTTCCTTCCTTTCTTCCTTTCTTCCCTTCTTTCTTTCTTTTTTAAAAGTATATTTTCATTTCATATTTCAGTATCTCCAGTGAGTTGAGCCCTCGTAATTGGCTGAATTAAGTGTGGTAAACTCAATCTTGAATCCTGTGAGTAACATTGCAATTCCCTGCCCTCATTTCTAGAGGGCTGGTAACTCATTAATATCCTGTGGTCTCAACAGATAAGTGGTTTGGGGAAAGGGAAGGCTGTTTTGTTTGGGATACCTTCTGATTCCCACCCTTTAAGCCACGCTGTTTGCTGCTGGAGTGATCTGTGGCTCTGCTGGGCATCGTCTCTGAGTGACTTCAGGATGCCTTTCACCTGTTGCACACTGTTTTCCTGGAGAGATTGCCAATCCACAGAAACATGACAAAATCGGGATTCATTGCCAAAGTCTGGTCAGAGCCCACAGAGATGTACATTCATCTTCCTCCCTACCCTGCCCTCTTCTACCCCACCTCCTCTGTAGCCAGAAAAAAGGGTCGGAGATAGCAAAGATTTCCCCCATTTTCCCTTTTTTTTTCCTTTAGTAGATGTTGAGCTCATTCCTCACTTCACTGGGAGCCTCAACATTGAGAAAGGTCGTTCCAGATCCTCTTCCAGACCCCATCTCTTTGTACTGTGCTCATCGCTGTAGTGGTAGATAAAAAATGTGAGTTAATTCACCCTGTCAGGTGTCTGAGAAGTGGTTGAATGCAATATTGACCAAATTAGGAATCGATCCAATCCCTTGTGATGTCCTTTACTATGCCAATGATGGTATCAAAGCACTTTACAACCATCTGGGATCCCTCAGACAATTTTGCACGAGGCCCTGTTTTGGAGCTAATGGGATTTGCAATGGCTCAGTGCCCCATCCTTGCAGACAAAATTTAAACTAATTTTCCCTTTAACATGGAAAAGCTTTGGGCATTTGTGCTGCAGCAAACAGCTGGAAGAGGCTTAAGCATTTTTTGGAGAGCTTGGACTTTGCAAACCACAGTAGAACTGCAAACTTCATTTAGCGACTGTTTTTTACCAGATTGTATCCTTTTTTTGCTTCCCCTGGGGAAATATAAACATTGCTGAATAAATGCCCAACTAACGCCAGGATAAGTTTGACCATACCTCAGCTGCATACTCGTGTAAAGCTCTTAAGGACACAGCTCATTTTCTCAAAAACTTGCAGGGAGAATAAAACAGAGAGGTTGAAAACAAAATGCCTTAAATTGTATGGAGAAAAAGTATGTGTGTAGTGTTGTGTTGGGTTTGTGAAGATGTATGCAGACATGTTTAAATAAACAATATTCCAAATTAAATAATTCCTGTGGTTTTCATTTCTAGAATCCATCTCTTAAACTCACAGCCAGAGATAAGATTCATTTCACTCAAATGAAGAACTGGGTTCAGCTCCAGAGGCAAACACTTAACTCTGGGTGTCTGAGGAATAGGGATCTTTGGGAAGAGTGGGTGGAGAGCTGGATCTCAGCTGAGATGTTCCCACAAAGGCTGACAGTGCCTCCAGGGAGATCCTCCAGAGACAACAGCACCATCCTCAAGACAGAAAAGTTAAAATCTAGGCCTTCCTCAAAAGAAGGACAACCCTATCTGTGAGCGTCATGGAATCCCAGAATGGTATGTATTGGAAGGGTTCAAAATCATCTGGTTCCAAACTCCTGCCATGGGCAGGGACACCTTCCACCATCCCAGGTTGCTCCAAGCCCCACCCAGCCTGGCCTTGGACACTCCCAGGGATCCAGGGGCAGCCAGAGCTTCTCTGGGCACCCTGTGCCAGGGCCTCCCCACCCTCCCAGGGAAGGATTTCTGCCCAATATCCAACCTAAATCTCCCCTCTTTCAATTTTTACACATAAAGACCATCAAGTCCAACTGTTAACCCAGCACTGTCAAACCCACCACTAAACCCTGTCCCCAAGTTCTACATCACATGTAGAACCATTTTGATTTCATAATCAGCTTTGTGACACATCAATTCATGCAGGATTCCAAAAAGAACTGAACCTGGTAGCCACGGCTCTGATCCTGACATGAGGCATAGACTGGAAGTGGTACATGCTGAGTGAACTCTAAATTTTCCTGGTGAAATGTCTCCCTCTGAGCCACCCTCCAGACTCCAGTAACCAGCAGGGAGAGAGGGACAAAGACTGATTCATCTGATGCAGGCAGCTACCTTAGGAGGAGGGGGAGTACACTCCCAGCAGGCACATTTCTCCCTGCAGAACACACAGGGAGCCTAGACAACTTCCTCAGAGGAAAATCACAGAACCCCAAAATTATTAGGTTGTAAAAGACCTCCAAGACCATCAAGTCCAACTGGTGGCTGATCCCCACCTTGTCATCCAGACCAGAGCTCTGAGTGCCACGTGCAATCATTCCTTGGACACCTCCAGGAGTGGGGACCCCATCACCTCCCTGGGCAGCCCCTTCCAAAATGTCTCATATGGGAAGAGCTGATACCAATGTAGCTACCCTAAAACACCTGACATTGATGACTTTCAGGCTGTCAGGAAACAGCTCAAGCCAGTCATCTCATGGAAGTTTTAAAAGTGTTTTTTTGTCCCCAAGATCACAAAGGGAATGGCTTCAAACTGAAAGAGTTTAGGTTGGATATTAGGAAGAAATTCTTCCCTATGAGGATGGTGAGCCCCTGGCACAGGTTGCCCAAAGAAGCTGTGGCTGCCCCATCCAAAGGCAGAAAGTGTCCAAAGCCAGGCTGAATGGAGCTTGGAGCACCCTGGGACAGTGGAAGGTATCCTGCCCATGGCAGGGGTGGGAATGGGATGATCTTTAATGTCCCTTCCAACCCAAACTATTCTGGGATTCCATGATTGCCCTTCTGTGCTATTGCTGAGAGCCACCGATGGAACTTTAAAGGTTAGGGAAAGGACAAACACTGCCCAGGATTTCTCCTGCAGCTGCTGCCTTTGATTACTTTAAAGCTGCTTACACAGTCAACGTCACACCCTACTCGTGTTGAATCAATCAGTTCCTCACCTGCAGAACTGGCAAGGAGAAAGTAATTAAAAGGAACACAAAAATGCAGTTGTCAAACCATGAAAACTGAAATCACTGGAGTTCCTGCCCAGGAAACCTGTCCCATTCATATCTGTGTGTCACCATCCGTGTCTGGGCAGTCACTCACATATACGCCAGTCATAGTCAGGGCAGAGTGAGCTCTGCTCACAGAAATCCCCACTCAGAGGGGCCAGGGAGCAGCCAGCGGGGATCCAGAGTCAGATGTTGCTGAAGGAGGTGTCTCCTTCCTCCACCAGTATCTCCCAGAATGGCCCAGAGCATCCGTGAGGGAAACAACCAGCTGAAAAGGATCCCTCGCAGTCACATCCCGCACACTTGCATGGCTTCCCACATTTGCATTTCCCCTTGGCTGCTGTGACTCAGGAGCCTGTTGGGTCTTGCAGCTTCCCTCTCCCTCTGACAGCACGGGAACGCGTGTTCCCAGCCAGCTCCAGGGCTGTCACGTTCCTAAGGGCTGGGAAGATCACTCCTGTCACCACCTAGAAGGGATTACAGCGGCTGTCTTTCAGCAGGGCTGAGGAGGAGGAGGAGGGAGCAGAGGCGATGTGAGACTTGCACAGCTGTACTTCGTGTTTTCCTGGGCTCCTCTGCTTGGCTTTGGGGTGGTTGCTTTTGTTTCTTTACCAGCCAGACAAATTACTTCTTGATGTGCCTCGGTTTTGTTCGCCTGCCTGGTTTTGAAATGGGAACTGTCCAGTGAAAGATGAGGAGGAGCGTGGTGAAAATTCAAGTGCAAACCACGGAAACGAAGGAAATGTGCTTTCCAAAGCTGAGGTCTTTGCAGACGTGTGTGAGCAGACTCCTCTCACTACTGGAGAGCAATAATCCCCCTTTCCTGATGGCTGCTTGTTGACATAGTGCCATATTTAGCCCCAACCACTTGAAATCCCAGCTGCCTGACAGGAAAGGGTGGTTTGTGGTTATTTCTGAACCTCAGGCTCCTCCAGTAGGTTTTGCTCTGCAGGGCAGAGAGAGTTTCCAAACTGGCTGTGGATGTGCCCTGCAAGCTCCCTCTTTTCTTAATTGGAAGGTGGAGAACGTGCACTGCCGGGCTTGGTGGCTTCTTGGCAAAGCACAGGAATCGGTGCTCCTCTTGGATGGGATGGGAGCACTCAAATCCATGCACACATCAAGCTCCAGGCATTTGGGAGGTGCAGTGTTTTGCTCCAAAAGTCTGGCACCCCTGTCCTGGAGGTAAATCCATCAGTCCCACTGCTCCTCCAGAGAGGTGCTTCCTCATGGATGCAGGAGGAGTGACTGGGACATGGGATAAAGAATACACAAAATTGGTTTAAACTGTGACCAGGCATTACATCCTTGGCCACACTTAGTCCCTGCAGTTTGCCCTGATCCAGGTAGGATACCTTGAGTACCTGGAAGCCAAACAATTGGGAAAGGATGTCTAAAGAAGGCTTGAAACAGACACAAGCTGCTTGGGGCTGTGGGATTTCTCTCCATCTCTTCTGTTGGAGCTGCCCTGCTTTTGGTGAAAAATTTTCCCAGAGTTGCAGGATATACTCAGCAGAGAGAGGGGCTCATTCTGCACTTCTGAATGGTAAATGACCACATCTTTTATATCCCAAAAACATGCCAAGCACCAAGACATCTCCTGAGCTGTGTCCATCCAACACAGACTTTCTAGGAAATTACTCAACTGGGGATTCCCCAATTATTCCAGTTACTTTTTTGGTGTGGTCAGCTAGGTGTGTACACATCCTCTACATGCCAGGGAAAGAGAGCGATTATTTAGGGAGGAATTCCTTATATTCCAAACCTTGTGCTAAAGACAGAAGAAGAGGTATTTTCTGTGATCCTCTAGAAAATACTAAGGCTGGAGATGTTTATTTTCTCATGCCCCCAAACCACAGACCCCATCACCTTGTCAGGCTCAAGGAGTGACCTCTGCAACCCCACGGCCGCTTCTAATTTTAACTCCCTGCCCTCTGATCCGAGCACCAGGGTTCGTGCAGCTCCAACAGGAAGCATCCCTGCTGACCTTTCTAATTCCAGGAGCTTGATGCTTGCTTATCCCTGCAATCCACAGGAAAACCCCTACCTAAGAGCCACCTGCATTGTTTGCAAGTATTCACATTTTGCTGCAGCTGAGAGGATCTAGCCCTGTTTGGAAAAGGATGTGTTTATTCTCAACCCTGTGGTGTGAAAGTGGGGCTGGAGTGTGAGGGTGGAAAGGTCAGGCTGTGACAGGCTGGTGGTTTTTTTTCTTCAGTAGAAAGGGCTTTGCTATTGCAGAGTCCTGGACGACAGAGGTGACACGTATTAACCTTTCAGCTCTTGCATAAAGGATGGTGCTGGGGCTCATTTTCCAGTTTTAAAAGAGCTGAGCGAGGCTCTTTCAGGCCTGTGACAGAGAGGGAGTGGGCGTAGGAGCAAGGTCAGGACAATGCTTCCTAAGCGGATGGAAATGCTTCCCTGTGGTGCCTAATTAGTCTGTTCCAGCTCAGAAATCCTCCCCCTGCACCAGTCCCGACCTGGGAGTTCTCCCTGGTCCCTGGGGCAGTCCAGCTTTAGGGCAGTGGCTACTTTGGCTCCTGTTCTGGCGCTCCTGATCCCCTTGCAGAGAAGGCCGTAGGACTGAGGCACATCAAACAAACACCATCCTTCCTGCTGCCATCCCAGAGCAGTGCCTCTCCTCTCCATCACAGCAACCCCAGCCACCCAAGGCTGATTCCATGTTAAGTTTCATGAATGGCATGGGTAAGTGTCTGCCACACACAAAAACCTCTTTGTTGTGCACAAAAACATTTGAAGAATGATTTTTTAGTTACTAAATATTCAAATTTATGTATTTCTTTTTCAAGCATCAATTTCTTCTCCAGTCATCCAGAGTAGGAACTTTACTGGAGTCCAAGGAACCAACTCCTGCTCTTGAGAATCTCAGTGAGCAGCAGAGCTCACCCTCCTTAAGAAGTCAGGAGCAGGCAAGGAATGCAGCCAGGTTTGGCTCTCCCTCTGTCTGTCCTGGGCTGCAATGCCTCCCTGGCCGCCCCTCCTTGCATCACACACCTGATTCATCAAACCTCAGGGAGGGCAGGCACAGCCCAGTGCTGCAATCCCTGCAGGAATTCACAGAGTCACGGAATGCTTTGGGTTGGGAGGAACCATCCAGTTCCACCCCCTGCCATGAGCAGGGACACCTTCCACTATCCCAGGTCGCTCCAAGCCCCGTCCAACCTGGCCTGGGACTGTTCCAGGGATGGGGCAGCCATGGCTGGATATCCAGGGCAGGATAACGCACCAAGTTGTCTTGAGGAAAGACAGGACCCTTCTGCTGTCTCACCTTGGGGGCTGCACCACCCTCGCTGACCCCATGCACCAGCTAAGGTGTATTTAGGGAGTTTTAAGTCCTTCCTTGATCTTTATGATGACATCGGACATGTGTGGCTGGTTTGGGCTGCTAAACCCAGTCACATAATGGAGCAGAAAGGGAACAGAGATTTCACACTAAAATCTGCAATGATTTGAAGAATGAGGGGTTTCCTGTTAATAAAATTATCTCCGTGTTTCTGATAACCCAGATTATATTTTATGGCAGAAGCCTTGATCTCTTCCTCGGTCTCCCACCTCGTCCCAAACCTAAACTTGAGGACAAACACCCATGAGTCCTAGCATGCTGTATTTTACCTGTTTTCCCAAGAAACCTGGAGAGTAAAAATAGAACCATAGGATCATAGAATGGCTGGAAGGGACCCTAAAGATCATCCAGTTCTGACCCCCTGCCATGGGCAGGGAATAGAAGGACACTAAGGAGTAACCTGAGGACAGACTCATAGTGCTTGTCCCAGAGGTGAGAAATGTTTCATTCAGACCTGGAACCATGTTGCACACCTGAAAATCCCATCCCAAGAATAAAAGTCTGCATCAAGAGTGTAAAATTTTGGAAGTTACTAGTGTAGTAACTTCGTTTTCTGAGCAGTAATGTAGAAACTTAGTTTTCAGCCCTGGGGATGCACTTAATAAATAAGAGAACTTAAGGAAGACCAAGCTAGTGAGGACTCTGGCAAAGTCACCCCACCACAGCAATGTGTGCTGGGAGGGAAGGAGAACTGAGGAGAAGAATGCACCTCTCACATGTGAGAGATATTTATTATCTCCCACGGCCGCTGCCCACACTGAACTGCAAGGATTTGATTACATCAGATGTCTCCTGGAGCTGTCAGCCAGTCCCAGCAAGGGACCACATCTAATCTCATCAGGTTTCACCTTCCTGTAACATCCCTGAGCAAGGAAAGAGGATTGTGCATCTCTGGCCGCACCCTGGATTCACATCACGTGTGGGAGGGCTCTGCTGGAGAGGAAGGACAGAAGATGGGAAAAAAATGAGCCCCCTGTCCCCCTCCCTTCTCTCACTTTCCTGTTTCTCCTCCCTATCTCTTCCTGTCTGGTGATCCTGGCAGACACTGACCTTTTCCCAGCAATATGACAGGAATCCAGTGTCCCTCTTGGGCTCTGGGCTGCTCCCTGCCAGGGAAGGCACAAGGGGAGAACTCACAACCCACAGCCACGGAAGAAAAGGAGAGGAACAGAGCATCCACCCCCAAACAGGATTCTGGAAGCATGAGCAAGTACAGGAGTCTGAGTCTCTTTTCCAAATCAGGAGTGGTTTAACAATCCTGCTCTTGGTTTTTGCCATGTGGGAGCAGACCAGCTTATGGAGAATGAAAGGGGTGGATTTGGATCAGTTGAATTAATAATCAAGAATTAGAATTCAGACCTATGCTAATTACATCTGCAGTTGGTGCTAAGATGGGACGACTTTTACAGTTTCCTGACCCTCAGGATCTCAAGAGACAATTCCATGAGCTGGATGTCTCTTATTAGTTTGTAGGCATGATCCATAGAGAGAGGAAGATCCATTTTGGTCTGGCATGAATATACAAACCTGGAGAGGAATTTGAAACAACACCACTGCCTAGAGGCTTGTATTTCTGCAGTCAACATATTCATAGGCCTTGATCATCATAGAATCACGGAATGGTTTGGGTTTCAAGGAACCTTAAATATCATCTTTTTCCATGAGCAGGGACACTTTCCACTATCCCAGGCTTTGTTTAACCTGGCCTGAAACACTTCCAGGGTTGGGGCAGTCACAGCTTCTCTGGGCACCTCGAGCTTCTCACCACCCTCACAGGGAAGAATTTCTTCCCAATATCCCATCTAAGCCTCTGCTCAGTGTTCTCCGAGCAGGTTATGCCACACACAGTCAGCAAAAACAGACACAGAAATGTTTTCTCAAGTCCCATCAGTGTCTTTCTGTCAGGGTATAAGCAGGGAACTGAACTCTTGAGTGGTCTCAAGATGTCCCATCTGGAAGGTGTTTTTCTTGGCATTACTTATCCAAGCGGATAACATGGTCTTCCATGGCAATGTCCTGACTGCCGGAATATCCAATCCTTGCCACACACCATTGGATAGTTTAATGACAGAGAACCAGTGCAGAGTACCTATGGTTTAGTGCCCTTTCCTGTAACAGAGAAAATGTAGGTTCAAGCTCCACGTGGAGCTATTTTAACAAGGGCATCCTGGCAGTGAGGAGAGAGGGTCCAACTGCTCAAAAGGCGAGAGGTTCCTTTCTCCTGCTGCTCAGATTTGTGCAAGGAACAGGCTGGCACCTCCTGCATGCACCCTCAGGATCAACCCCCAAAGCTAAGCAGGTAGGGACATGCTGAGCTGGTGAATCCCAGCACGGTTTAGGGGTGAGTAAGCTCCTCGCTGATCATCACTGCTGAGACTCAGGCAGCTCCAAACATGTCCTGAAATTTTTATGTGGTGAGGATTGGACCAATGGGAATAAAGAGCAACTGGTGCATCCGGGGGTAGGTGGCAGCAAACTTTTCCTTGTGGGAATTAACTGCTCTAAAGGTTTGCAGCACTGAAATCCCAGGAGAGATGGACAGCACAGAGCCTTTGTTAAACTCAGGGAATCCAGAACACCAATTTTTTGAAGAGTCAGACTCACTAATTGTCTTCCTCCTGGATGAAGTAGAAGCAACATGCTCAGAACTGGGCACTGTCCTCTGCTCTATCGTGAAATGGGGCAGGACCTGAGGGAACAGCTGGAGCTGTGTCAGGGGAGGGTTAGGTTGGATATCAGAAAAAGGTTTTTCCCCCAGAGGGTGCTGGGGCACTGAACAACTCCCCAGGGAATGGGCACAGCCCCAAGGCTGCCAGAGCTCCAGGAGCATTTGGACAACGCTCTCAGGGATGCACAGGGTGGGATTGTTGGGGTGTCTGTGCAGGGCCAGGAGCTGGACTGGATGCTCCTAGTGGGTCCCTTCCAACTCAGGATATTCTGTGATTTTACAACTTTCCTGTGGCAATGAAACACTGGAGAGGAGGAGAAAAGAACCACTACAAAGACAATTGAAGTTTCATCTAAAGACTGAGGAATTGCCTCCCAGTTTGGGGAATGCTGGGTGAGGGTTGATGGGTGATGAACTGAAACTTCACCATGCCTTCCTGTAGACCCGGTCACCCTGCTGGAGTCACCCATTCACAGGTGGACACAGCAAGGAAAGAGCAAAGCAATCCTCATCCTTACCAGCTGTAAGGGCATGTGTCACCTCAGGACTATACAAATCCCTGCAGTCCAGCTCCTTTGGCACCCATGCCAGCATTCCATCACTGCCTTGCATCCATGAATGTGTGCAGCTCTCCCACCTCCCTTCTCTTCTGGACTCTCCTCAGCCCCAGGAGCTGCAGTGGAATGTACCAGAGAGGAATGGATTTGGATTAAATTGGTGCCACATGTACAAGTGGCAGCTGTGTTGTTACGGACGTGGTGCACAGCAGACTCTCCTGAATATTTGTCAAACTGATGGGATGAATTTGCCCTCTGCATGTGGCAGCTCAGGTACCAGAGAGGATCTCAAGTGGTGCTCAATACCCGTGTAAGAACAAGCGAGTCACCCCTGCTCTCTGTAACCGGTGTTTAACAGGAAGTTCATGTGGGGACAGCTGCAGGTGCCCTCACTTCCCATGCCCACAAACTGGAGCTGTCTGTAAAGTGAGGTGAATCCTGCCCTGAGCATCAGGGAGAGAAGTCATAGAATGCCAGAATGATTTGGGTGGGAAGAGACCTTAGAAGCCATCTCACCCCACCCCCTGCCATGGGCAGGGACACCTTCCACCATCCCAGGTTGCTCCAAGCCCCGTCCAACCTGGCCTGGAACATTTCCAGGGATGGGGCAGCCACAGCTTCTCTGAGCAGGCACTCACATAGTGAGTCAGGTACTCACAGAGGGAGAAATTTCACCTTTACTAAGTAGTGCATCCCAGTAGTGCCTCCCAGAACACTGGCAGAGAATTGTATTTTTCCAGGAATGATATTACAGCTGCAGTAACTCCCAGATCTGGGGGAAAAAAAAAAATCCAAGCATAACATACGATGTTCGGCCACTGGGGTGAGTTCCCTGTTGCTTTTATCTTTTCCAGGAAAAAGGTGATGTATCTGGATCTTCATCTTCAAGGTGGTGGAACCCAGCAAAACACCACCCTGTCTCCATATTCACACTCTCTTCCTCTGTGAGACCTGTGTGGACAGCCTTCCCTCAATGCCTAAAGAGAGGAAAGTTAAAAGCCCACACCATGGGCCTGAGGAGAAATCAGGCAGCTGGACTGAGGCAACACTGGAATAATCCCTGTGATTATATATAACAGTCATATGGAGATATATCAATGATGGCAATCCCAAGAAGCCCAGAAACTTAAGAAGTCTTCAGTGAGACTTTTTAAAATATCATGCAGTGACAGGACAAGGGGAAATAACTTTAAGTTGCCAGAGGGCAGGGATAGATGGGATATGGGGAAGGAATTCTTCCCTGTGAGGGTGGGGAGGCCCTGGCACCGGGTGCCCAGAGAAGCTGTGGCTGCCCCATCCCTGGAAGTGTCCAAGGCCAGGCTGGATGGGGCTTGGAGCAACCTGGGATGGTGGGAGGTGTCCCTGGCCATGGCAGGGGGTTGGAACAGGATGGTCTTGAAGGTTCCTTCAAACCCAAACCATTCCATGATTCTATGAGCTTGGAAGAACTCAGTACACCAAGCATGAACAAGTAATGGCAGATTGTATCCCAGCCCTTCAGAAATGAGAGCCAGACTGAGACAGTGAAATGGGTTAAGTGGATTACAGAAAAATTTTAAAAGATCAAAAAAGAGAGGGTGACAAGACAGCAAAATTGACACGGAGGGAAGTGCTCCACAACTACAGACAGCAGTGTAAATAGATCAGGAGTGCCAGAAATAAGTGAAACTACCACATCATCATCCAGTGCCTCCTCTCTACCCTGAAAAATAGTTTCTACCTGTCTTTTCTTGTCCAGGCAAGTTTTAAACCTCCTGAGGTTGGGTTTAAAGAGTAAGATGTGTGTTTTCTTGCCTTATTCATACCTGCAGTTCTTCAGTGAACAGCAGAAATAAACACAGGTGGACAAAGCAGAGGAATACTGCAGCAGAAAAGATGGGAAGAATGAGCAGTGCAAAGGGAAGAAGCAGCAATGCCAAAAGGCAGCTGGGAATAGCTGGGGATCAGCTGTAAGAGGAAGGCTTCAGTTTGATATATGGTGCCAGAGACATTATTAATGATTTGCTGGTTTTTACCTTTAAAAACTTGGGGTGGATTATTTATTATGTCACCAGAGTGCTCATATGATCTATGAAAGGGATGATAATATGTATCTGTTCCTGGCATCTCAGATTCACTGCGTTTTTACAGCCTCTAATTAGGATTTAATTCTGCACTCCTGACACAGACAAAGAGTTTGTGGTGTACTTGAAGAAAAGACAAACACTTGCCCCCTGACTTAAAATATCCCGTTTGACCATGAATGAACAGCTCTGCTGAGAGTCATCACAGCATTTTCACAGGCCAAAGGATTTATTTTCCTCTGAAAATAATGAATAACCCAGGGAAACCCAACTGGACTAGAAACACTGCTGAAGCCCTGGCTTTGGTGTGCTTCCATGAAGTTAGCCTGGAAAGCAGTGGGCATTAGCTGTGTTCTCAGTGGGAATCTCTGCAGGAGGGTTGGTGTTCTGCATTTGGGAGAAAATGCCTGTGATTTGGATCCAGAATCATCATTTGAGGCTGGGCAAAGGCAGGAGGAGCTGTATATCCAACTCAGCCAACTCAGCCTCACTTGCCATGCACAGGCAGAACTGCGGATAACCCAGTTATTGGTGTACTCAGCACATCTTGGAATTTCCCCCTGGAAATCCTTCCCTTCCCCTTCCCCTTCCCCTTCCCCTTCCCCTTCCCCTTCCCCTTCCCCTTCCCCTTCCCCTTCCCCTTCCCTTCCCTTCCCTCTCCTCTCCTCTCAGCTGCAGCCATGAGCTGGTCCCCAGATGGGTGACAATGGCCTTTCAGAAGCCTAAATCCCTCTTGGTCCCTGTCTCCTGTCCTCCAACATCAAGACTGTGCTCACACTGCAGACCATGGGCATCCTCTCTGAGGATCCAAAGGGATTGTACTGGGCATGGCATAACCTGGGAGTGACTCAGCCCAAAATGACAAGGGAAGAGAGGAACAGAGATGGGTGGCAAGAAATGGGGTGAGTGAACTGTCAGAGAAGAGCAGCTCAAAGCAGGCACACCCAAGGGAGAGCTGCTCTCAGTGAAGGTCAGTGCAGGGGAGGTGGGTGTGAAGTGCTCCTCCCAAAGCTCCGGGATGGACAGTGTCTGGTCACTCCAGCTCTGACTGGCACTGAGATCTGGGGTGGTTTTTTGAAGCTGCATGATCGAGAAAAACAGATTTTCTGGCTCCCTGTGGTTCTCTGCACACACTGAGAAATCCCACAACCACTGCACCAGGATGAACTTGCCCTTTGGGCAGGAGAAGGCTCCAAAAGTTCAGGTTGAATGTAGCTGTGGCACTGAGGAAAGAGACCTCAGAGGCTGTTTTATTATGTTCCTGTTCTCCTCCATGAGCAGAGAATCTATTCCTGGTGGTTTGGAGAAGGACAATAACAATCAGAATAAATGTTCTGAATAGTGGGAAAATGCACTTTTAACCTGCTTCTGGGCTGATTCTTTCCCTCCTCAATGCTTCACTGAGTGTTTTTGTTGGTAGTCCTTGAGGAAAGCAAGATGTCTCCATATACCCTGGTGGTAAGATTTTAACCTAAGCTGATGTTAAAACAGAACTGAAACCTGGTCCCAGCTTAATTTAAAGCAAACATTTGCCATTTAAGCATATTTCAGTTATTAAAATTTTTCACATAAATGGGTAGCAGCCTGAAATAGCTTTAGGTTGAACCATTTACCCAAGCTGAGAGACTCTGAGGCTCATTTTTCAGTTTCAGTCTTGCTGGGGATGATATAAAGCTCCCTATAACCTCTGTGGCCTGGAAGAAGCCACACTCAGTCAATACCCCTCAGGATGACAGCTCCCAAATCCCACTGCAAGCCATGATGGATTGTCCTGGTGTGAGATTTCATACATCTCCTACTTTCAGAGGGGAGCTGACACGAATAATTGGTGTCACTTTTGCTGGGACCGCGCCAAATGCTGACAAAACAGTTCCTAATCAGAAGTGCTGGGATTTGTGAGCTGGACAACAGGGAGGTGTCATCATGGCAGCGAGCTCGAGAGGCCTCAGCTGGCTGGGACAGAGTGGCCTTTTGGCTGGTGCAAGGGCTTGGTGTTGTGAGAAGGGTTGGTGGCACCGGCTTGGCAAGAGCTCTGTGGACATGGAAATTCAGCTAAAGTCTCACCTTGAGTCCTGGAGAGCTCAGGAGTTCAGAAGAAAGGGCATCAGCCCCTTATTCTGAAAATCAGCCCTTCATCCTCACTTGAAAGACCCACAGGATGCTGCCATGCAGGATGGGGACACACTCTGTGCTGCTATATGGCGCTGTATCACTGTATGTGATTTCAACCCTAAAACTCTGATTATTTCTACAGTCATTCAGGAGTGACAAGAGTTAGTGACTTTCCCAACATCCCAAGGGAGTCTGGATCCAGGGCCTGACCCTGTTTTCCCACAAAACTCCTCCTTCACCACAGTCCCCACCACTTTGTTGCAGTCACTGTCCCCCACCTGCTTTTCACTGAGAGCAGGCAGGGACCCCAATCCTGATTCATCCCCCAGCACCAGTAAAACATAGCAGGGATAAGGGAGCTATTCCCTGGGAAATTGATCCATCCTGACAGGCTCCTGGGATAAATCTAAGTTATCTCCACTAATTCAGGGAGGTGTCTGTTACCACAGGACAAGCCTCACTGAGGAGTTTCAGGCTGTAAGAGGGATTCACCCAGTAACAGCACCAGCGTTTCCATCCTTAAGAACTTGGATTTGGAGACACATGAATAGGGGGAGGGCTTTTTCCACGTCCCCAGGGCTTTCAAAAGCTGCTTAATTGTCCTGCTCCTCTCCCACTTTTCCTTTGCCGCATTGTTAGCGTTATCAACAATTCCCATGCTATAGCACCACGCAGGAAAATAATTCCACACCTGGCACTGGGCTCGTATCCTGTCTGCAGGGGCCACGGGGCGAACAATCGGGTCTGCACCTCCCGTATGGCACCGAGCACGGAGCGGGGAAGGAAACCTGGGGAAGCGGCACAATTGGCGGGGAAGCATCGGCCGCGCTCCGAGGAAGAGTTTTGGCTGCCCTCGGGTTTGCTGTTGGAGCTCCGGGCTGGAATTTAGGAACACGCGTGCGTTGGACGCCCTCTGCTGCTGATAAATGTGAGTTTATCGCGTTTCTCTTCAAAGATGTGATTCCAGGCCAGACCCGATGTCACGGAATCTCATAGAAACATGGGATCATAGAATCACAGAACCGTGGGATCATGGAGGCATAGAACCGAAGAATCATAGAAAGACAGAACCATGGAATCATAGAGCCAGGACATCACAGACTCATAGAACCATGATATCATGGAACCATGGAAGCACAGAATCATGGAATCATAGAGCCATGATATCATGGAATCGTGGAACCACAGACTCATAGAACCATGATATCATGGAGTCATGGAAGCACAGAATCATGGAATCATAGAGCCATGATATCATGGAGTCATGGAAGCACAGAATCATGGAATCATAGAGCCATGATATCATGGAATTGTGGAACCACAGAATCATAGAACCATGATATCAGGGAATCATGGAAGCACAGAATCATGGAATCTTACAATAATAGAACCATAGAATCACAGATTCATAGAATCGTGGAATTACAAAATCACAGAATCATAGAATCACAGAATGATAGAATCATAGAACCATGACATCACAGAATCACCAAACCATGATATCATAGAATCATGGAACCACAGAATAATGGAATTATAGAACAGCAGAGCCATAGAATCACAGAATCATGGAACCATGGAATTTTGAAATCACAGAATCATAGAACCATGGAATCATAGAGTCATGGAATGACAGAATGGTTTGGGTTGAAAAGGACCTGAAAAAATCCTCCCTTTCCACCCCCCTGCTATGGACAGCTCTGTCTTTACGTGAGAATAAAATAATAACAAAAATATGGAATGGAAGGGCCCTCCAGGCCATGCCCTACCCCCAAAACAAAATAATTTTTGCTTGCATTCTGATCCTTGTAACTTTTCCCATCTTCTTCTTAAACCTTCTTTTAAATTATAATTTTTCCCTGCTCTGTTCTGTTCCTCCGCCAGTTAAACAGCACAGCCAGTTGACTTCCAGTGCTGCATCCCAGTAGTAGAACTGCAGCCATTGGCTCTGAATTCCTCAGTAGCTCATCCAAAATTTCTCTTTGCCCAGCAAATCTGTGGCTGTCCCATCCCTGGAAATGTCCAAGGCCAGGTTGGATGGGGCTTGGAGCAAGCTGGGATAGTGGAAGGTGTCCCCGCCCATGGCAGGGGAGTGGAATGGGATGAGACTTAAGGTCTCTTCCAACCCAAATCCTTCTGGGATTCTATGATTGAGGTCCCCACAACCATGACCCCATTATCTCACAGAGTTTCTGAAATTCTGAAAAGTCTGGCTCAGCTCTGTCTCCCTGGATCAGGAGTTTCCCCGTTCCTGGATGGCACAGCTAAAGTTGAGGACACAGACCTGACCTTTCAGGCTGAATCTTCTTCCAAAAACTCTCCATTTTCAATGAGTTGCTCACCTTTTCTGACAACATCTCCACACTGGGCTGGCAGTCTCCTGAGGTTACCTGATCACTGGAGAGGGTGAAGATGCTCTTTAAAAGGTGTATTTTGCTTCAGGCAAAGGCTTAGAATTACCTGATTTAATAATTGTGGCTGTGCCACAGGGATTTTATCCAGGCTGAAATATGAGTTTGCTGACCACAAAGGACCTATGCAGACACAGAAAACACCCTTAATTTTCTATTGGTACCAAGATTCTTTAATTGGAACTTTAAAAAAATCCTTTTGTTAATTTGATATCTCCTTCTCTCCACCTGTGCGGTGGTCCTATAGTTGAGGGAGCAACCTGAGAGAGCACAAGTCTGTGAGAAACTGCCCTGTGGGGTTTTCATGGGAACACACTCACCTTGTGGACTGACTTCTGGAGTCCTGGAGTCCCAAACAGCATCCAGGCTGTGCTCTGACTGATTTTTGAGGGCACACAGACCCTGTTTCAACACCTTGGTGTCTGAGAAAAACCCTTGGAGAATGAAGACCCCATGTCCAAAGTTTAGGTGCCCACTCTGAACTACTCTTATTTTGTAGAAAAACTTCATCCTCGCCTGCCTGTTGATAAAAGCAGTCAGGAGGATTAGGGAAGGCTCAGGTTCAAATTCCTCATCCTAGGGGTGACCAACACCAGTTAATTGCACCACAATGTAATGGGTGTAATGGACTTTGGAGTAAGCCAGGCTGTGATCAGGGTTCCTTTGCCCCACACACAACATTTGCCCACCCTTTAGGCCATTCAGAGCCACCATCACTTGGGGAGCATCCAAGTAGGTGCTTTATTAGTGACTTGCTCCAACAAACAGTCAAGGTACCTCAAAAGAGTAGGATTCTATTCAGGATTCTCAGTTGCTTAGGACCTCTCCGCATCCAAATTCTGTTCAGGACTCTAACATACTTTAGACCTCTTCTCACTTGAATTTCAATACCTTGTGCCCACCCTGCCCAGCTGTGTCCCCCTTGCAAAGGGTGTGCTCTGTTTCACACCCCCAGCCAGCTCACACAGGTGACTTTCAGCTCCCAGACCCCGCCCATGTGGATTTGGTTTTCAGGGAAGACAAGAGATTTTGGATCACTTTTTTTTTCCCAGTGAGAAGAGACAGACAGAATTTTCTAGTAAGGACTCTGAATGAGCCCCCCAGTCCCAGGGGGAGCTCCCAGGGATGAAGGCACTTCCAAGCCGTGTCCCGCGATGCTCCGTGGCAGTGACGAACCCGCTCCCGTCCCTCTCTCTCCCACATCCCACCTGCACCCAGATGTGGCAGTGCTCCAGGATCCCAAGCACTGATGAAAGTGCAGAGATTTACTTCTGGCGTTGGGAAATATTTCATCTTGACAAAACAACGGCCGTATTTCCTGTATCTGTACACAAAAGAAATAACAGGCAAGCGTGTATCGAGTGGATTTATCTACACAGGATTTTGCCTTACAAGGAACAATGGAAACTCAAATCCATGCAGTTGCCCAACTGCAGCAGAGTGTTTAGATTTTTTTTTTTAATTTCTTTTTTTTTTTTTTTTTTGGAAAATATTGTGCATAGGGGAGTTCCTTAACACAGCAAGACAGCAGGCAGCTTCCTGTTATGAAAACAGTCAACAACCTGACATTCAGCAATCTGACATTCCCCGCACCCAATGTGATAAACAGGGCTGATAACGATCTGCCACAATAGGTACAATAGCACCCCCCCATAAAGGAATAGGACGTGGAAAGAGTCTCAATACACAAATATCCCAAGCCATCTCTTCCAGCTTCTTTTATACAGTAGATAATCTCATCCTGCTTTCCGTATTTTCCCAACATTGATTCACTTCCCCTCAGGCAGGGGTCAAAGTGGGAGCTGGGTGTTTGACACCACTTTCTCGCAGGTCTTTGTAGTTCAGAGGCAACGCTCGGTTGAGATCTGAAAACTGTTTACTGGGTTTCCCTTCCTCCTGCCATTTATGATCCCTGCATTTCAATGCCACAGCTGCTGGACTCCTCTAGCTTGTCCCCAGAGTCACCTCCTTGACCTGAATGAAATCCCATAAGCAAAACAAAAAATAGTGGGAACCTCTTCCCCCTCCAATGACCTTGGTAATGGATGCTGGAGCTGCCTTTTTTCCTCCCTGATTCCCTATGGCCTCCACCACAGTGATGCTCTGAGCTCCTCTGCTAAGGCTGCAGGAAAAATAACAGATAATATTAATTTCCCACCAAAGAAGTGTTGGATGAACTTATCCTCCATCTGAAAGTGACTGCAAAATAAAAGAGGAAGATCTTCTCCATTGATGCTCAGCTTCTAGGTTGCCCAGAGAAGCTGTGGCTGCCCCTGGATCCCTGGAAGTGTCCAAGTGCGGGTTGGAGGGGCTTGGAGCAATGTGAGATAGAGGAAGGTGTCCCTGCCCATGGCAGGGGGTTGGAGCTGAATGAGCTTTCAGGCCCCTTACAACCAAACCATTCTGGAATTCTATGGTTCCTATATTTATTTTATTTTCCTGCCCCTCCACAAACTCCAGTGAGGTTTAGTGGAGCATCTCCCAAATCTCCCCCCACAGACTTCAATTCCTTTTCTACATCCTATAGGAAAATAATAAAGACTCAGGTGCTGTGTCCTAAGAGCCTTTGGGTACCTCCCAGGCAGCAGAAACAGGAGGGACACAGCCTTATCCTCATCTTTTGCTCTAAAAGAAGGGAAAACTCTCCCTGGCTGGCAGGAGTCTTTGTGGAGAGGAGGATATGATCTGTAACATGAAAAATTTCGAAGCATTCCTTGGAAGCACAAATCAGTCTCTTTGGTTCTTGATTCTGCCGCTCACTCAGAAAGGTTCTTCCTTTGAAGCTTCCTTTGAAAGCAGCATTCCCATCAGGCAGCACGGCTCCAGCAGGAGATGGGAAGGAGGGTGGGCATCATCCCATGCAAACTGGGCACAGGAAGCTCGCATCCCACATACAATACCTGGCCAGAGGTAGCATTTATCATCTAATACAGAATTTATTGCTTTTAAAAGTATTTGAGTTCTTCCTGCCACGCTTTGTTACAACAACCTATCTCAGGCTGGTCTTGCTGGTGACCTGGGGACAAGGCCATCAGCACCACAGAGGCAAGAGCTTGTCCTGGTGTTCCCAGACATCTGAGGAACTCCTATAAGATGAGGATGCACAACCTGCACCTCCCTCAAGCTCTGGTGCCTGTGCCTGACTCCCAAGAGAAGCAAGGATTGTTGTTCCCTTTGAAAGCACAGCTGGACGAGGCACCTGTTCAGCAGGTTTTTGTTTCCATGAGGATGTTGAAGCACCTTTGTCACTTCACCATGAGGCCACAGTCTGGGGAGCTGGGCCTTGATGCCAGGGCATAATTCTTTGTAGCCAGGAGTCTCCTGGGTTATTGTTCTGCCACTGTGACATACCTGACTGCTGCCTCAGGTCTCACTCAGTGAACAGGTACCAGTTTTTCCCTTGATCACATGGCCCTAATGGGTGGCACCATCTCATCCATGAGAAAAGGACAAGTGTTGGTCAAACCACTTATTTTGGGGAGGTGTACATTAGATTTGAGGAAAAGGTTCTTCCCCCAGAGGGTGGTAGGGCACTGAACAGGCTCCCCAGGGAATGGGCACAGCCCCAAGGCTGCCAGAGCTCCAGGAGTGTTTGGACAACGCTCTCAGGGATGCACAGGGTGGGATTGTTGGGGTGTCTGTGCAGGGCCAGTAGCTGATTTGATGATCCTGGTGGGTCTCTTGCAACTCAGGATATTCTAAACTAGTCCAGTCTAGAAAATAGTTGTATATTCTGTATTGTATATACCGGTATTACAATCATTAGGTGACATCTGGAAGTATTTGTGTCACCTATTAAGATCAAGCACGAACACGCAGAAAAACCATCCTAAAAGCCAAAGAGAGAAAGGGAAAAATCAATCCCATCTGGTCAGTGAAGCCCCTGCTGTGCAGCAAAGTCTTTGTGTGTGGCAGAGACTGAGAGGGAAGGAGCTGTGCTACCTCAGGTCATGGTGACACCGTGTCTGGCACCACTTGGAAATCACAAGGACCAACACCTTGACCCTGGGGCAGCACTTTAGAACACCCTTAGCTAAAACCTTGCAGGGAAAGAAATGTGAAGAGCCTCAAGAGCTGCACTGGGGATCTGGGAACAAGAGCACGTTTTCCTCATGGGGAAATGTCACTGCCATGCAAACACACTCATTAAAATGAGCTCATGCTCATTAAAAACAGGCTGTATCTCTACCAACCAGTGCCAGGACTCACTCCTGGCCGTGCCCCTGTGGAAGTTGCCCTCTAACGCATGAGACAGAGGTCCCATATAAGATTCCCAGCTGGCCACTGGTCCGTGCCGATGCCTGAGCCATTCCTGGGCTTGTTGTCACTGGGCTGGGCCAAACCCATGTCAAGAAACGCTCAAACAATCCAGTGGTGCGGATGAAGGAATTCCTGTCCGGGGTAATTCACTGGTGTGATGCAGCCCTCGAGCCCTCGGTGACCTCGTTTGGTCACAGCCTCTGATTTATGCCACCGTTAATTGCCATAATTCACTATTTCCGCTGCAGTAACAGCGAGAAGCCTCAGGCTGAAGAAGAAATGCTTGTGCTGGGTGCTGCTCAAAAGCAGAGCAGGCCATTTCTGCTCTTAAAAGGGGCTGCAAATCAAAACCTGTGAGAAGGAGAACCAGCACCCACAGGGCATGGGGAAGGTGGCTGCAATGACAACTCACGATCCTGCAACCTCCTGAGGGGGTGGAAAAGGGCTTTTAAAGCCAAAGATGAGACTTTTTAGGACAGATCAGAAGGAGAATCCTGTGTGCATGCACAGGAAGGTCCTTGCTCTCACAGGGTGAGGTGTATTTGCTACAGAGAGCACCCAGTGCTGCCTCCCAGGCACCCACCCTGGAGCAGGAGGGTGAAAAACCTTCCCAGGCCACTCATGGATTGGGTCATATCCTTATTTCATGGGTGCAAAATGACCCTAAAGCAAACATTCTGGTGCATGAGTGGCTCACATGTTGCACTTGGGTTGTTTGCAAACCCTTCAGCTTTTATGTGCTCTGTACCTGGGAGATGTTGAGCTGAGCAGCTGTGTTTGACCAGCAAACTCCCCAGTGCCTCCTGGTCCCTCATCACTGCCTCAAATGGTCTCAGGATCAACCCCAAAAGTTGCTCTTTCAACAGCCAAAGGGACTTTCCCTCTCCCTTTCCATTAGAAATGGAAAAACTTCCCTCAGCTTCTGTATGCACCAAAGTGGCCACTGCATCATTAATTGGTGGGTAACACCAGTTTAGGAGGAATTAAATTGGTTTTTTTCCATTTTTCCTTCATAGCTGAGCTCCATGGAGAGCCTCACTCACCTCCTTTGCTCCTCGTTCCTTGAGAGGCATTTTTTGTTAACACAGAGCAGGCAGGATTTGCCCTTGTGCCCCGTCCAAGAAAGAGAGAGAAAAATAACCCCAAACAATTGCAAGGCTTTCATTTGAGAAATTAATCCACAAGGGAGCAAGGTTAAAAATAAAGTTCTTTGGCCAGGGCCTTTATAAGCTCCAGCCATATTCTCTGGAATATAATTCATAAGCACAATATGTTTTTTTGTTGTGAATGAGTGTGAAGTACCAGAAAAGGAAAGAGGAAACCCCTAATGTAGTCCTGAATAGACCTGTGAAAAAGGATAATAAAACTTGTCCTGGATTTCCTTTAGCAGCAGGTGCTTCCTTTGGAGTTTCTATTCATTCCGACTTTGGGCAGACACAGCCTGCCAAATTTTTTTTTTTTTTTAACTTTTTGTAAACACAGCACTCAGTTGATCTGAATGGAGGTGAATTTGTCTTCTTGGCCACTGTCAAGCTCAAGGGCTCACAAGGTCAGTGGCAAAGCTTCTCCAAGCTTTTGGGGTGGGTCCCCTTCCAGACCTGACAGGTAGAAAGGTGCTACCTCAGGTCAGGAGGTTTCCTCAAAAGTCCAAGGCTGGAAGGCCCTAAATTGCCATTTTAAATAGACCATCCCATCCTTCCTGGTGAGAAATCCACACTTGCCCATCCACAGCAAGACACCAACGGGGGAATGCAGCTCTTCAGCCTCCCAAGGCTCATTTCTGGGCAAAAAACAGAGTATATTAATGACTGACTGGTGTCTATAAAACCTTTAACCAGAGGATTAAATTGTGTCCCTTAACCACAGCAAAAGCCTGCATTGTCCAGACCCTTTAGCTTTCAACATGTCCCTGGACAACACCAGGAAAACCCAGCTTCTCCCTGTGAAACACAGCCTGGCTTCCCTCCCATGCCCTTTTCCCATCCAGAGACACCACCACAAACTCCACCATTCATGTCATCCTAGAGGGGTTTGGGTTGGGAAGCTCATCTTGTTATGTACACAGACAGAAAAAGGCAGTTTGCTCCAAGGAGCTGAAAATCTGAATTCACCTTTCCTGAAATTGCTGAAACAGTTGACACTTACACGAGGAAAATACCGAATATATTACAATATATCACAATATCCTACAAATCTTCCTGTCTGCCTAAAGGAAGGGGGGATGGGAGCAAGAGGATCTTTGAGGTCCCTTCCAACCCAAACCATTCTGCACAAACTGTCAGAACTGCTGGTTTTTAGGTGTCTTTAATGAATATCTATTATTTTCTGTAGTTGCTTTGTCTTGCCAAACATCCTGACTGCCTGCTCCAACTCACTCCTACTGAGGCAAACACGAACAGCTCATCCCATTCCCTGTATTTAACATTCCAAACCTGGCACAGATTTGTACTAGCCCTGGTAACAATGGCATGGAACACCTGTCAGTGACTGCATTTGCCCAGGGATTCACTCCGTTCCCTGCTGAGTGTGTTTAGTAATTCCTGCGAACAATGGGACAAATAAACTTTGTTTTGTTTTGCTTTTTTTTTGCTCAGCTCTCACTCAAGCCAACACCCCTGTCCAAATTGTACATGAGGGGCCTGCAGAGGCTGGTGGTTGTTTCCTAGACTTGAGGCCTCTTTCCCTCAAAAAAGACGTTGTCAGCAGCTCTGAGCTCAGAGAGGGCATTTTCCACTTGTATGGAAGGAAGGAAAAGGAAGAATGAGCAGGAAAGGGGCAGTGTTGTGCAGGGCTCCGAAGGCAAAGGATGATGAATTTGAACTTCAAGCAGGGGATAACAGACAGATCTTCTGAGAAACGTCTGAGCAAAAGGATGAGGGATGCTTGGAGGGCATGGCCAAGGTTGCAATGACAAGGGATTCCAGGAGCCAGTGAGGTGGGAGCTGTTGATGGCTGACTGGAGGGAATGTAACACACTGCAGCCCTGTCCTGAAACAGTGTAGGGACAGGGATGGAGAGCATGTGGAGCTGCTGGATCAAATCCAGAGGAGGCCACGGAGATGCTCCAAGGGCTGGAGCCCCTCTGCTCTGGAGCCAGGCTGGGAGAGCTGGGGGTGTTCACCTGGAGAAGAGAAGGATCCAGGGAGATCTCAGAGCCCCTTCCAGTGCCTAAAGGGGCTCCAGAAGAGCTGGAGAGGGACTTGGGACAAGGGATGGAGGGACAGGACACAGGGAATGGCTTCCCAGTGCCACAGGGCAGGGATGGATGGGATATTGGGAAGGAATTCCTGGCTGTGAGGATGGTGAGACCCTGGCCCAGGTTTCCCAGAGAATCTGTGGCTGCCCCTGGATCCCTGGAAGTGTCCAAGGCCAGGCTGGACAGGGCTTGGAGCAACCTGGGCTAGTGGGAGGTGTCCCTGTCCATGGCAGGGGGTGGAATGGGATGATGATTCTGTATTTCTATGGCTCAATTCTGCTTCTTCATCTCAGCATAGAATTCACCTCCCCAGATCTTGTGTCTCCTTCCAAACATCATTTCCCTGCACCAGCCACTATCCCCAGAGCAGGACCCCAGACTCACCAGCCAACCTCGCCTCCCACGTCCCCTTGTTCCCATGTCCCCATCATTGCCCCAATGGTGCCAGTCTGACCACAACTGCTCTGAGTCTCAGCAAACAGCACCAGAACACACCCCAGGCAGAATTTATCACACAAGAGTTATCATCTGAGGTATCTCAGCCCTCCCTAAACAGCAGAAAATCCATCCCAGAGCTTTACTTGAGCACCTCATGCAGCACATCCAGGGACAGGTGATGCTGGGGGACATCCCAGCCTTGGTGAACCTCCAAAACCAGCAGCAACCCTTAACATGGGCTGCTAGAGGCCATTCCTGCATGGAAAACAAAGTCTTTTTAGGTCATTTAACCAATTCCCAGGGTTCAGCAAAGCTTCTTGCAGCCCAGCCTTGTTACAGATATGATTCACACAATGATATTTCAATCACTTCCTCTGGGAGACTCTTTCCAACAATGCAGATTTCTTGGCAGGAGAAGAATTCCCAGGGACTGAGCTGAAGTTTTCCTTCACCCTTGCAATGCATCCTCTCCAACTGCTTCAAAATGAGAATTTCCCTCCCTTTTCATTGCTCTGCTGAGGAGCCACATCATTCCCCCAGGGCAGGTGCCAAGCCCAGGGAAAATTTGGGCTGAAAATCCAAAAATCAGACCTACAGTGATCCTAATCCAGTTCAGAGAAGTCCACTGGAGAAAAAACATGGCATGTTCTCCACAACTCCCTGACAGAAGGGTGGAGCCAGGTGGGGGTCAGTGTCTTGTCCCAAGGAACAAGGGACAGGACAAGAAGAAACAGCTCAAGTTGCACCAGGAGAGGTTTGGATTGGATATTAGGAATAATCCAAGGAAGTGTTGGAATCACCATCCACTGAGGGATTTAAAACCATGTGGATGTGGCACTTGGGGACATGGGTTAGTGGTGCCCTTGGCTCTGCTGGGGAATGGTTGGACTCAATGCTCTTAAAGGCCTTTTCCAACCTAGAGGATTCCATGTTTTGTCCTTTTCATCATTTCCCAGCTCAGATTTTTTTTTTTTTGACCAGGAAAATCCCAGTGATGCCCCAGGACTGTCCCATGGTTTTTCTGCATGTGCTTGGCAAAGGAGACTCCTGCCAAAGAAAGAGATTCTTGATGGTTGACCGGATGAAATTTTGCCAGGTTAGATTTCAAAAATTGGTGATTATATGAATATGCTTGAGCGTTGTGTAGCACAAACTCAGAATCCTGGAATCACTAAGGTTAGAAAAGCCCTCCAAGATCGAGCCCAACCATTCCTCCAGCAGTGCCAAGGCCACCACTGACCCATGTCCCCAGGTGCCACATCCACACAGCTTTTAAACATTTCCAGGAATGGTGATTCCACCACTTCCCCACCCTCCTTTTCACCAGAAAAGCAGTGAACACCCAGTCATGGATCTGCTCCTGGAAAGAGGGGACAGAGCTGCTGCAGGATGCCTGGTGGTCCCAGCTGGATGTTCCTCTGGATGGCATCTGCAGGAAACACTGCCATGAACCTGCCAACATTTGAGCAGATGAAATGAGAAATTTTTACAGTGTCTGTGAGCAGGTGTGTGGGAGAGGGAGGAACAGAGGCATTTTCCTTGCCTGGTAGACACATCTATGTTCTGTGGGTGAAAATTAAAGTAGAAAAGTTTGTTACCATTGGTTGGGGTTTTTTGCTGTACCAAATGATGGTTTGGGCACAATTTTCCTGCCTCTTGCAGCTCACTCTCTCACAGTTTTTTATTTTGAAGAATTCTCTCTCCAGAAATATGGGAAAATAAACTTCTTATCCTGGCAAGTAATTGTGGAAGGGATCCAGTAGACAAAAAGTACAAATACAGCCAGATTTGTGGTGTGGCAAATATTAAATTGCAAAGAAACAGGCTTTGTATTAGAATTATTTGTTATTACCCATCGCTTGAGCACCTCTGAAAACAAACCTTCTCCCCTGAGAAGGAATAACTCAGCCCTTTTTATTATTCTTTTATTATTTTTATTATTATTGCGGTACTCAAGACACTGATAAATTATCAAAGATAAATTATCAAAGATGAGCAGTTTTCTCTTGCATTAAGTGATGCGGAAAAATTTTGAGAGAAATCCTGATGCTGCAAATTTGCAATTTAAAGAATTGAACACTGAGAAAAAACGAGGAGGAAACTGAGGCACAGGAAAGTGTTTTGCCCCAGTGTTATTTCAGTGCTTTCAGGCAGGAAACTGAAGTGATTCTGAGGATTTGAGCTGTTTGAGGTCACATAGAGAAAGTTTATAGTGAACTCAAGAGGCAAAAGCTGAGGCAGATTTCCCAGTGCTTAAATCCAGCAGTGAATCCATGTTTGTTGGAACACAGGGAGAAAACTGTTAGGAGAGTTATTAGTCGTGTCCATCTGTCTTGACCAAGGCATGAGAACATGGAATCAGGGAATGGTTTGGGTTGGAAGAGACCTAAAAGGTCATCCCAACCCTTGCCATGGGCAGGGACACCTTCCTCTGCCCCAGGTTGCTCCAAGCCCCATCCAGCCTGGATGGGGTCCCCTGTGTGCCGTGGGCATGCTGAGATCTTCCTTCCTGCATCCCACCAGACCCTGGAGCCATTGCAAGGCCCTGGAAGGGATCCCAAAGAGTAGGGAACCTTCTGGTGAACACCTGGGATACAGGATATTCCCTATTTGGGCAGCAACCCTCAGGCAGGACCCGTAAGTGCCATCCCAGCTTGTGCAGGTGGCAAGGTGGACATTCCAGGTGGGATAAATCCCCAGGTGTGTGGGGCATTGGCTTGGCATCCACTGAATGCTCCATAGGATTTACTTCAAGCAAGGTGTGAGGTGGAGATGCTCTCAGAACTTCCCAAGCCTGGAGAGGTGGTGGATGTCCCATCCCTGGGAACATTCAAGGCCAGGTTGGATGGGGCTTTGAGCAACCAGATCTGGTGGGTGACATCCCTGCCTATGGCAGGAGGCTGGACTGGATGACCTTTAAATGTCCCTTCCCACCCAAACCATTCCAGGATTCTCCGACTGCCCTCCCTGCTGCCAGTAGATGCTCATGCACCCCCTGGACCCTATCCCAGGCTTTATCCCACTACAGGACTCCTTGCACAACCCATCCTCTTCCCATTGCTCGTGCACACACACACACACACACACACACGGACTTATTTTTCCATTGGCCACACAGATCCCAGCAGAGCCTGTGAAAAGAGGAAGCTGACCACCAGCTTTTGGGATCTGCTCCCTACGGGCCTGGGAGGGGATGCAAATCCCTTTAGTGTTGGGTCGGGTTTGGTTTGTTATTAATTTTTTTTTTTCCCTCTTTTCTCTCTCTGTCCCTGGATCAGGATCCCGGGATGAGGCCAGGCTGCTGCCGGCATGAGAAAGTGGGGCCGTCCGTGCAGATGTTGCCCGGGGAAGCCGAAGTTCCCACACCAAGTAGGAAGCAGGGCCCCACGGAGCCGGGATGGGGACTGCGGAAGTGGCAGCAGGGCTGGTCCAGGGATGATGGGAGAGGAGAAGCCAAGCGGGGGGGCCCCGGCATGGAGGGGGGGACATCTATTCTTGGAGAAAAAGGGGGGCCCTCGTTGGGGGGGTTTTATTGTAAGGCTTTGTTTACACCCCGAGCTGAATGAATCAAATGACCTTGTTTATTGTCGGTCTCCTGAATGGACGGCACAAGGAGAGGGGGGAGGGATGGGGATGGGGGGATTGTATTATTGTTAATTCTGCCATTTACAACTTCTTCTTCTCCGTCTTTTTTTATTTTTTTTTTTTCCCACCACGCATTGTTGCCATGATAAAAGAATAAAAGGTGAAACTCTATTCCTTCCTTTCTCCATCTCCGCAGTATTCTCCAAATCCCCAGGCAGGAGCCTGTTGGGATGGAAGTGCCAAGCCACGGAGCCATGGATGAGATGCAGAGCCTGATCCTGCTGCTCCTGACCTCACTCCTTCCCAAAATCATTTCCCATGGGGTGAGACCTGTCCCCATGGGGCCCAGAGTGTCCCTTCCCAGGGGGGCAATAGGACACAACCAACCTTTTGCCACCACTGTTGGATGGATCCCACTTTGTCCCTGGACAGATGCAGCAGTGTGGCCACAGATCTCACATACAGGGACATCATTCCCAGGAAATAACCACATCCAGGCAAAGATTCCTTACATCCTTGCAGTTTTTGGGAGCTGAACTGAAGCCCTCCTTAAAGGACCCCACTTTTCAGCAAAGCAAAGCACCTGCTCTTTTGGTGCAAGCCCTGATTATGGTTTATTTTACCTTTTAATTGGCCCCTGGTGATCCCCACTGCTGCTTGATAACTCCCCAGCCAAGAACTCAGCAGTTCTTGGTGTATTTTACTTTGCAGAGCTATGAAGATCCAGGTTTGAGGATTAACAGGATTGCTGGGGACATGATACGGTCCTTGTGGTTTGTGTATCACAACCACCCTCAAAGAGAAGGGCAGAGGATTATGTTGGTTTTGAAATGGCAGTTTTCCCTCATTGTCACAATTTATCAAGATTTTTACATCTCTAGGATGAAGGGAAAGTGCGCAATTCTTCCCAAATTCTGGCGCCTCCAGGGCTGTTCCTCTCTGTCCCTCAAGGTACCCTTGGCTCCACATGGAAGTCAGCTCCTGCACTGGGATTCGCTGTATTCATGGGTGATTCCCTCTATCCCTTCACCTCACCCCTCTTTCCCTTCAGCTCAAGGCACTTTGATTCCTTCAGGATCATATTTTAATTTCTTCATGACTTTTGGATTTTATTAGCACAATGCCAGAGACTCTCACTGGGCACAAGTTAAAAACTCACCCCGGCTTCTTCCCCTCTCTCCCAGCAACTTGCAGATGGTGATGGAGCTGTCCTGGCCACGAGACATCAGTGCAACAAGGAAAGTATCTTAAGTAGTTCGTTCAACCAATCTTCTGGGAATTCAGCACTGGAAACCTGATTTTTCAGGGGATACAGGTGTCTCAGGTACTGCAGGGCAGCTCAAATGTCACCAAGTGCCCACATCCTGTGTGGGCAGCTGAATCACACACCCATGGCATAGACATCCACATCCCAGATGGGTGTTTATCCTACAGAAACCCAACCAGACAGTCAATGAAGTGACTCATCAGACCACAGGGAGGTCTCTGATTTATGAAGAGGTGAATCACTGGCTGGGAATATTTGCCAGAGATCCATAGGCAATGTAAGAAACTAAAGACCTGATCCTGTTTCCCCAGGCTGGCTTATGAAGGAGAGAGATGGGCATGAAACCCCTGACCTGGACCTACAGAGGAGCTCAGATACATGATTTTAGGTCCTTCCTGGCCATCAAAGCTACAGATTTATTGTTGTTTCAAGGCATAACAAATAACCCAGCCTTTACAAAGGTACCCTGACCACACTCACCATTGGCAGAGACTGGATGGACTCATCACTGAAGTCATTCAGTCATCATGTTCCTGCTTTCTATCCTGCCTTATGACTTTTTCCCACTATTTATTCCCCTCTCCAATCCTTGCTTGAACATGGAATTCTCACTAATTAATACCAAGGATTATCCCAGGTTCTTTGGTCAGTGCTGGGGTATAGTCAGATTTTCATCCTTGGCTTCCTCCATTTTACCAGCACACAACATTTTTTGCCTCACATCCTTCAGATTTCCCCATGGCTGGAGGCAGGTGGATTTAATGCATAGCTCTGGGTGTAGGGCATGCTTCTGGAGGGTGTGGGATGGCCATAAATCTTGAAAATTTACATCAGCATTAGAAGAGCACACTTTGGGCCAAGGTCAAGAAACCCTTGGCTGAGAACAGAGGTGGGAAAAGACAATTAAAAGCACAAAGAGGTAGAAATGAGCAAAGAAAAGCCCTGTTTGTTACCCAGAGCCAGAAGAGAGGACGGTTCAGGTTTTTGTTGTGACACCATTCTTGTTGTGACACCATTTTTGTTGTGACACCATGGGCAGGCAGATAAATAAAAGCCCTGTTTCAGTGGCCCAACCCTTTTTTCAGTAACATACGAACACCTTGTTTGCCAACCATCCCATCACTTCCCAGCCTGTGCAGCACCAGGTGGAGAAGGGAATCCATAAATTTCAGTGAAGGAAGGCATGAGGCTACAAGGGTGTGGTAGCAGTGGTCCTTGGGTGAAGTGGATGCCCCAAGTAGGAGGAATTAATCACTTGTCTCACTCCATGGATGGCAAAAAACAACCATGAGACCTCCTCAGCCTGGGTACCGAACTTTTAGGAACCAATTTTTACCCCCCAACCTGATAATTGTATCAACTGGACTGTGCAAAGAGTTTCGTGATGCCCCCATCACCTCCCTGTCTTGTGCAGCCCCAATCACCCAAAGAATCCAAATAACCCAATATTTAGGCCCTGAGCTCATTCAGATTTACACTAAAGGACTGGACACCAAGAAGCCCTGGTATCTGTCTGATAAGAGGACAGAGAGTTCCATTTTGGAATAAGATTTGCATAAGTTTGATCAGCACAAAGCAATTTCGGTGAGGTTTAAAACTCACGGATGCCTCATCTCGTTATAAGATCTTGGATAAAACTCAGTGTCATAAATCTGTCTGTTATACTGAAATTTGGGATCGTGGCATCCCGTGCAGGGACTAAACAAACCAAAACACCCCAGAAGAGGGACTTTCTGCCATCTAGGGGTTGTGTTTTTCAACTGCAATCGGGACCGAAAAAGGAAAACCGTAATTCCACCTCTCTCGAATCTATGCATGTAAATATGTCAGTATATAAATATGAATATACATCCTTTCCAAAAATAAGTTTCAAAAGGCAAGAAATCGAGAAACTCCCTTTTTTTCTGTGAATTTGCAGCAAGAAACTCCATTTAATTTCTGTTTTACTGCAACATCTCATCATTGTTTGTGTTAAAACTGTGCTGGATAAAGCACATGAGAAAGCACAGTTTATTTTCCATTTCCTGAAGGGGAGGAAAGTTTTTAGACAAATCCACAAAAGAGAAGGGAGAAAAGCAAGAGATCTCTTCTTTTTTTTCTCTGTTAAACTTCAATTTATGTAAGATAGCATCATTAGCATCACTTATTTTTATGCCTAACACTCACAGCTAAGCTCAGCCTGTAAAAAAATTCAACTTGTGTTTAAAAAAAGAAAAAAAGATTTGATATTTTAAGATCGCCCCACTCTTCACTGCTTGGGCATTGTGCTGAAGGATTTAAAATCTTAATAAGCTAATAACAGAATAATATTTTAATATTTAATATTTCATTTCTGGGCTACAAAGATGGCAAAATTATATGATGAGTTTCTTTTTTTGACAATGGCCTGGAGAGCCAGGACACAGGGAATGGCTCCCCACTGCCAGAGGGCAGGGATAGATGGGATATTGGGAAGGAATTCCTGGCTGTGAGGGTGGAGAGGCCCTGGTCCAGGTTGCCCAGAGAAGCTGTGGCTGCCCCTGGATCCCTGGCAGTGTCCAAGGCCAGGCTGGACAGGACTTGGAGCAGCCTGGGCTAGTGGGAAGTGTCCTGGGCCATGGCAGAGGGTGGAATGGGATGAGTTTTAAGGTCCCTTCCAACCCAGGCTGTTCTGGTATTCCAGGATTCTATGAAAATCCACCACGCTCAGTTTATGACTGGTCCCAGTTTCCCCAATTCCATCTCACGTTGCCCAGACTTTGCCACCTTACCTGGCTGATAAAGATCCAAAATTTGGAAAGCTTATGAAAAAATTTGTCTAATTTTCGTTACATTTCATTTCTCCACCAAAGTGGCAACTGAAGGAAGGAGTTCCCCGAGTCAGATCCACAGTGGGGCTGTTTGGCCCAGTTTTATGTCTCCAGACTTTGTAAATGGGAAATGTCCAGGGGAAAATTATAAGAGATGATAAGGATAAAACAATCTTTTCCTGGTAGCTGAGCCATGGGAGCATCCCTAGCCTGGAGTCAGACTCAGCTGATGAAATCCTCAGGTTTAACACTGTAGGACACCAACCCTGATCCAGGATTTTCCAAGAGTCAGTTGAATTGAGGGCACCCATATGAGGAAGGGAGAGCTTTTAAAAGCCTGGAGATGGCCACTTGGTTTTATGAGGTTGCCACCATTGTTGGCACCACTGTTTGTTGACAGAGTGCACCTACAAGTGGCACATCTGGGATTCCTACAACCCTGTCTGGGCTCTGGATCAGGTTGGACCAGGAGGTGCCTTTGCTTCCCCTTCACTCCTGCATTTACTTTGGGATTTGTCAGAATTCTTCAAAAATTGTATTAGAAATATCTACACCCCCCTCATTCCAAGAAGGACATTGAGGGGCTGGAGCATGTCCAGGGAAGGGAACAGAGCTGGGGAAGGGGCTGGAGCAGCAGGAGAGGCTGAGGGAGCTGGGAAAGGGGCTCAGCCTGGAGAAAAGGAGGCTCAGGGGGGACCTTGTGGCTCTGCACAACTCCCTGACAGGAGGGGGCAGCCAGGGGGGTCGGGCTCTGCTCGCAGGGAACAGGGACAGGATGAGAGGGAACGGCCTCAAGCTGTGCCAGAGGAGGGTCAGGTTGGACATCAGGAGGAATTTCTTCATGGAAAGGGTGGTCGGGCACTGGAAGGGGCTGCCCAAGGAGGTTTGGAGTCCCCATCCCTGGAGGTGTCCAAGGAAGAGATGGAAGTGACACTCAGTGGTCTGGGCTGGTGACAAGGTGGGAATCAGTCACAGGATGGACTCGATGGTCTTGGAGGTCTTTTCCAACCGAAATTATTCTGTGATTCTTTGATTCTGTCTCTTGCCCCTTTATTCTTGCAAACAGTCATTTACAAGATGCAGAGCAGCTCCCACAGTGACTCCCACCAGCCCATGGACTTGTGCCCTGGATCATACCTGGGTTGGAAGGGGATGTTCCTCTCACCAGACTGTAGCAGGTGACAGGAAGAGGTAGGATAGCTGGGGTTCTGCTTGGATCGTGTCTGGATATTTCAGGATGCTTTTCTCAAAATGCAAAAGCTTCAGTTTAACCACAAAGCGCAACAGGAAAAATCCTCAGCCTTTCCAACGTGTTCCCAAGATGGGAATGCCCCTCTTCCACCCGTTTCTAATTGGGATTTCTCCTGCTGAAATCATCGGAGGCTCATTATGCAGGGAAGCAGAAACCGATTTACCTTTATCACGAAACAGATCTGCCTTTCTCCATGAGATCACAGTGGGATGGCACCGTTCCCTTCCCTTTTTTGTGTTTTTAGCCTGTAATTGTGCAGTGGATTGCTTTGAAATCCTGGCAGCCGAGCAGGGGTGTGGGTGGCATTGAGAAGTTTGGGATGCAGCCCCTTCCCAAATCGACTGGCAGCGGGTTGGTCCAAACCCTTTTCAGCGGTGACTCAGAGTGCCCCGAAACACAGTGGGGGAAACAGAACACCAAAATGCATCTTTTAAACCCATTGGAGGATCTCAATAATGGCTTTGTGACTCCAGCGAGCCTGCCAGGCTGTAGGAGGATGTTCAGGATGGCTGTAGAGCAGGAATCATTGGCAGAAGAGCTGGGAAAGAAGCGGGGTTTGGAGGAGGGAGCTCTGTGCTGGGAAATCAAACAGGGCTGAGTGGGTACAGGATTTTCCCACCTACACAGAGCAGAGATGGCTGAAACCAACCCAAACACAGGCCAGGACCCTTTGCCAGGAAGCAGTTTGGATCAGCCAGTTTGGATCAGCCACCCAGATGCAGAGGATGTGACCATACGGGTCAGGCAGGACAGGGCTAGGTGGTTTTGGAGGTGGAAAAAAGGTCTTGGTACCATTTAGGTTATGGGAGACACGAAATCACAACCTCTGTGTGCTGTTTGCAAGGAAAATAAAACAGAGTCACCTCAAGTTTATGTAAAAACCAACCTGCAGAGGTCGTTTTTAAATAATTCCTTGGAGGTGCATGAGTGTGGGATTTAAAATACCAGGAAAATGGAAATGCAGGGTCCAGTGTAAAGGCAAAAATTCTACAGGGCAAGAAAGGCAGTTTAATAAGCTGTGTGTGCAAGCAAAGAGGAATAAGAATCATGGACACAGAGAGTGAATTGGGTTGGAAGGGACCTTAAAACTTACCCCACCTCACACCCTGCCAGGGGCAGGAACACCTTCTATTAGCCCAGGTTGCTCCAAGCCCCATCCAGCATGGCCTTTGTCTTCAGATCCCCCCAGGTGACATGTACTGAGAAGGAGCTGGGTGACAGGTCTGGGATCATCTCCTTGAATCACAGAATCATGGGATATTTGGGGTTGGAAGGGACATTAAAGCTCATCCCATCAGCAGGGACACCTTCCACCAGAAGAAAGAGTAAAGGTTGGATTTCTCCAGCAGCAGCTACCTGTGACCATGGATTGCTGCTCTTCCCACCTTCCTCCTCTGAGGTGGAGCCACACAACTGTGCTTGGAGCCCTCCCCACCTCTCAACCAGCTCTTGCTGCCAAATTTGCACGAACATCATCATCTTCAACTCTTCCAGCTCCCTGCTCCAGCTGGCGTGCAAATGCCGGCTGGGATTGGGCAGACAGGGAAACGTGGATATACAAAGCCCTTAATCTCTGCAGAACTAAGCCAAAATTACTTTGATGTATTGGCTTTTAAATTGCTGCCTCCAGTGCTCACGGGAGCTTTTCTTCTTATCTCCTCAGCAAAACGTGCAAGCAGCTCCTGACCACCTCTTTTCTCTGCTTGAGTACTCACATCCTCCTATTTTTTTTTTCCCCTGAATCCTCTTACAGATGTTTTCCCAGGTCTCTGAGCATTTCCATATCCTGTTTATTTGCTGCTAAAGGTGCAGTGCTGTAAACAAAATCTGTCTCTGGAAAGAAGGGAGGGGCAATAAGAAATGAGCTGTAAATTAAGACAAAAGGTGAACTTTTGCCAACTACAGACTGAAGCATAAACGTTGAGTCTGGAAATGTTTCACTTTGATGTTCTAAACCCACAAGAGAAGCTGTGGCTGCCCCTGGATCCCTGGAAGTGTCCAAGGCCAGGTTGGACGGGGCTTGGAGCAACCTGGGATGGTGGAAGGTGTCCCTGCCCATGGCAGGGGGTGGAATTAGGTGATCTTAAGATCCCTTCCAACCCAAACCATTTTGGGATTCAATAAATACAGAATACAACAACATAATAAACATTTACACCAATGTTATAAAGCTTCAAAAATGGATGTGTCCCATTGAACTGCTGCCTTTTGATTTTGAGAGACTCCAACATATTCTCATCAAATCCACAATCAGAATTGCTCCCTGAAAACACAAATACCCTCAGAAAAAAACACAGCACCAAGATGTTTTCATCAGACCTAACTGCAGCCTAGAAATGTTAAACAAACGTGTCCTTTCTCACCCTAATTATTGAACAGTGGATGTAGTAGCCGAGACGCATTCACTTTGCTGAGTTTTATGATGTTTTAAATAAGGAGGAAAAGTTTATTTCTTTGGTGCTCTGAACTTGTAGAAGTGATGCTTCCACACAGCAAAGTGAGCCCCTTTCATGCTCTCAACTTACAAGCAGGGAAACTGAGGCACCAAGCACAAACTTCTCCCCAAATCCATTGAATAAATCAAGAGCATGAATCAAAACCCAGAGTAGAAGCGCCCTGCCTTCATTTAGCACAGGCCATGGTCAATTTGCAAATGCTTCTGATGGAAAAGACCTACTGGGTCGTTTTGCAGGCCCCTGTAAGCCCAGGCTTTTTCCCTGCCATGTGCTGGAGACAAAAGTGCTTTATACAGCCCCTACATTAAAATAATTTAAGCAGGAGGACTTCTCTCATTTCCTCTGGGGGAAACAATTCTGCAGCTGAAGAGATTGCAACATTAGGAAATATTTCCTGACGTCCATGGCTTCCAGAATCTGTTGATATATTATTAATAGAAAGGAAAATAAATATAGGTATTAATGCCAGAAGACACTGTCTGCTACTAATAGCTGTTAAAGTAATATATTCCCGTTGTTTTTAGCTCTTATTAGTCTTTTTGCAAAGGGTTACAAGACCCTTATGCATCCATTAGCCAGTCAGCCATGTGAAATTAATGTGGAGCAATTTTCATAAGCATTACTCAGAACTAATAATAATTAAGCATTATTTTCTGCTCAGATAACACAGAAAATAAAGGCTGACTTTTATGCCAAGATGGGTTTGCATTAGCTTAAGGTAGATGAATTAATTCTCATTTACAAGGCTTCTCTGCCAGCTAGCCAGAAAATATCAAGGTAATTAAAACCAATTTGTGAGGTTCTGTCCCATTGCACATTCACTGGGTTTTATCACTGCTGCAAATTGCAGGTGCTTTTATGCAAAGGTGGGACATGAAGGGGACTTTGCTGCCTCTCTCCTTCCCCATCACCTCCAAGAAAAGCTAAAACCTCCTTGTGAAAAGCAGAACACATTTGGAATGCTGGAGAGCAATAAAGGACCATGTATTAGGATGAAGGAACAGCTCAGTCCCAGCTCGGGCTGGGATGTGGAGCTCTCAGCAATGCAGGAAAAAACACCTCTAACAGAGGGGAAAAAATCTCTTTGCTTTTGCTTTACCATTGACTTGCACAGGATTAATTTTGATTAATTATTACACTGAGGGGTTTCCATAAGCAGCATTTTCTGGATAGCTCCAAAACATTTCACAGAATCCTAAAATGATTTGGGTTGGAAGGGACCTTAAAGATCACCCAGTCCCAACCCCCTGCCGTGGCCAGGGACACCTTCCACTATTCCAGGTTGATCCAAGCCCCATCCAGCCTGGCCTTGGACACTCCAGGGATGGGGCAGCCACAGATTCTCTGGGAAACCTCTTCCAGGGCCTCAGTGGTTCTGTCCCAGAGGTTTGACAGCACCTGAGCAGGGGCTGAGCTCTCTGAAGGTGCTCTTAGTAAAAATAAAATTAGTTAATATTAGCCTAAAATAAATTAGACCAGCTAATAATCAGCTGTAAGATGCACTAACCCAGAGTTATCCTACAACAACTAATGATAATGAGCAAATTAACATCTCCCCCTGGGTTTCAGCTTTCCAAGGGGATCAGCACCTTCCAATGCCACATCTCTGCTTTGCATCTGAGCTTAGCAAACAACCGAGTCCTGCGTGACCCAGCAGTGTGGAAAATCCGTGTTCTCCAGAGGATTATGGCCCCTCTTGCCCAAGTCCTGCCTCCTTCATTTCATTTCTCCGGCCTCTGCCTCACTCCCTGTCTCATGGTGACATCTCCTGTTGGTGCCTGTGTCCACATCGGTGACATGGAGCAGGCTGGCCTCAGAAGGAAGCGTAACGTGGAAGTTCTGACTTTTATTTTCAAAAATCTTCTCTCAGGGTAATTTAATTGCTATTAAAGAGATGAATAAAAGGAGACAATACTCCAGAAACACCATCCGTGTCCCAGCCCTGGAACGAGCAACCCTGAGATGTGATCCACTGTCCACACCCTCGGTGAAGAAAGGTTTTCCCCTTATGGCTGTTTCCTTCTCGATCCAGCCCTGGTAGCTGTAAACAGATGTTAAAATCCTGTGGTTTGGATTTCCTCCACTGACGATGCCGACCTGGAACCACTTCATGGTGTCCCAGTAGCTGCAGACCAGAGGTCCCCCGCCGTCCACCTGCAGCAGAAGGAGGAATGTTACAGCTGGGTCAAACCTCAGGTCCCTCAGAGCATTTGCTTCCCACAGGCTGAGTGGGAAAATCAATCTCTGTCTCAGGTCCGTGAGGATTTGGGGAGAAAAAAAGGGAATTTGCATTCAAAATTTCACAGCTCAGCCCTGAGATCCTGCAGAATAAAGAGATACAGAAGCCAGGAGGAGGAGATCAGTCCCAAGCTCTGGCTCAGTGCACTGCCCTGTCATTCCCAGCCTTTTCCACATGCTCGCATGGCCCCAGGAGGATACCTGAGACCTGTCAGCAAGAGACAACATCCCAGAGAGAAAAGGAACATTTGCTGAGACTGCTCACTCAGTCCTTGTCTTCTCTGCAAAGCTGCTGCGTGGAGGTGCTGGGTACCTGCCACTGTGAATTTTGGGGGCTGGCAGCCAGAAACTGGGCAGGAGATGAAAAATAATCCTGACAAATCCTTCTTGAAGCCACAGTCACTTGCTTGAAAACTTTCCCACCTCTGCAAGGAAAACCACCACTCACCCAGCGTGGGCAAGGCTTCAAATGTAGCCACCTCAAAAAGAGGAATTTTCTCCTGTTGGCTGCTGTAGCTGCAACACCAAGAGCACATCTATTACCACAGGCCTAGGCCCTAGGGCATATCACCATGTCCCACAGCCATAGGGAGGAGGAGGAGAGAAGATCCAGCAGGCAGGAATTGTGCAGCAAGGTTGATTTATTTAATTATTTTGCAAACTCTTTTACAGACTTTTTTCTTCATAGTCTAATTGGACAAAGGATCAGCCCCCCGTTGGGGTGATTGGCTAAAATCCTAAAACATCCATTGTCAAAATATTTTTCTACTGTTCTATAAACAAGACTTTTCAAGGCTGCAGGTGGCTTGGTTGTTTACATTCCCTGCTACCTCTTCTGTGAGAGAGAAAAATCTCTCATGGACTTAGAAAATAGCAAGAAAATCCTTGCTAGCAGCCTTTTTGTATCCATACATATCCAGCTCTGGAATCTCTGGACACAAAACCAGGGAGAAGAGAGAGCAGCACAAAATCTACCCAAGGCAGGTGCAGCATTTTTCTGAGGGAAGACTGGGAGAGCTGGGGGAGTTCACCTGGAGAAGGATCCAGGGAGAGCTCAGAGCCCCTTCCAGGGCCTAAAGGGGCTCCAGGAGAGCTGGAGAGGGACTTGGGATAAGGCATGGAGGGACAGGACCCAGGAAATGGCTTCCCACTGCCAGAGGGCAGGGATAGATGGGATATTGGGAAGGAATTCCTGGCTGTGAGGGTGGTGAGGCCCTGGCCCAGGGTGCCCAGAGAAGCTGTGGCTGCCCCTGGATCCCTGGCAGTGTCCAAGGCCAGGTTGGATGGGGTTTGGAGCAACTTGGGCTAGTTGGAGGTGTCCCTGCCCATGGCAGGGGGTGGAACTAAAGGATTTTTTAGATCCTTCCAAGCCAAACCAGTCTGAGATTCCAGGACATCTTCAGTGCTGTGCAGCCCCTGCTATAAATAAGTTTCCTTCCACAGTGGGTTTGAATCTTTTTTTCCACCCTTTCTCCAGCACTTGTGGTAAACAAATTCAACACAAATCCACTTCCCAAGACAGCAAACTTCACTGGGAAATGTTGTCCTTCCCTGTTTGCACACTACTTTGGGAAACATCTTTGTCATTAACAGATGAAACCCCTTCTGCCAGCAGCTACCCTGAGCTAACACACATTAATTAACGAGCAAGGAAGAGGCTGAAGTTCCCTGTGCAGCTCATCAGCACTCGCTGAAGTTTATGGCTGAATTCCCACTCCAGTAGCTGGAGGGCTCTGGTCATTAATATTCTTTTTTTTTTTTTTCCTTTTTTTTTCAGTTCAGTATTCAGTCAGGAGGCAAAAATTAAGATAAATGCAGAGGAAATGTTCATAGAATCACAGAATATCCTGAGCTGGAAGGGACCAACAAAGATCAGAGACTTACAAACTCATTCAGGCTGGAAAAGATCTTTCAGACTGTTGAGTCCAAACATAAAATCAACACTGTTTGTTTTTATTGTAGCCACGTCCTTGCACCTCAAGCAGTGCTGCTGGACCCTCTTCAGCCTCAGCATCTAAAGACATTTCCCCACCCCATTTCAGCCAAGAACTCCCGTGAAAACCACAGAGGTGCCCTTGCAGCGACCTTGGAGCCGCGCGTTGCGGACGTCCTTGGCGGTGGCATCCTGTGGGGATGAATGAGCATCCACGCACGATTCGATTACCGGGGATTTCACTGCGGATCCCCTCGGGGCAGGAACGGGCCGAACGCATTATCCTAGCGGCGAGAGGAAGGCGCTGGGAGCCTCCCACACGGGGATGACGAGCGGAGTCTGGAGAGTGGGAGCCCGGGATGCTCCGCGCCGGCTTTTTCCCAGCAGGAAAAGGAGATTTTCAGCACCGGCCGAGCCCCTGCACAGATCGGTTTCAGCCTCCACTTTGGAGGCTGTTCACACTCGTAAAGGATCTTCCTTCCTGGGGTATCGGAACACCCGTGAATTCCTGGTGCCCTGTGACTGTCCCCTGGGGAATTGTCTTGCCGCGTTTCCTGGCTGGGAAAGCCGCGGCTGGCGAGGGATGTGATTCGCACGAGGCGGCGGCAGAGCCAGCGATCCCTATTTGAACTCTGCCTCACCCAGTTTCCCTCTCAAATCACATCTGCTCTTCCCCTGTTTTCCTCTTTAACCACGTCCATTTGGTTCCCTGCCTGGTTGGTGGGGAAAGGGGGATGTTTCCGCAGGGCTTGGGGGATCAGTGATTTAAAACTTTTGGGCAGAGAGGGAGTTCAGGAATGTTCTGACAGCCCAGGCAGCAGCAGCAAATCAATTTCCATAATCCATAATCCCAAATCCTCCTTCAGATCCCTTTCCACATGGGCTGAGCTGCTCTGCTTCCTGGGTGCTGCTTCTCACACGCCATTTCTCTTAATTTCAGCTATTTAACATGAAGATTTTAGCACAAAATGGGCCAAGTCATCCTCTCCGTGTGATAATCTTGCTCACATAATTACAGCAGCAGCCCAGATGAATTGGGAGCCTGGTTTTTATAGGGCTAAAGATGGAGAAAATAAACTCAGTCCTTGGACACTTCTGAATATCCCGGTATCCACCTTAAGCTCTCAGGAAGGCAGGCCCAACGTTTTCCATCCTTGTGTAAGAGAGGGTGTGGGAGGAGCGAGTTTTTGAGTGCTGGGACAATTATCTCAGCTCTGTGATGCTTCCAGCAACGCTAATTTAATGACCGCTCAGGTTAACGACTCTGAGGATCGAAGAATTATTAAATGCTGCTTTTTCAGGCTCCTGTATCCTGGTGGTGAAACTCTCCTGGTCAGCAGCACACACCAGACACCTGCTCCTGCTTTTCCCTCTAAGTGCCAACTTTCTGGATAGACGAAAATCACCTAAAAATAGCAGCTTTGCTTCTGTTTCATGTTTCTTGTCATCTCGAAGATGAGTGAAAAGCAAGCGCAACAAATCAAATCTGGTGCTGAATTCCTGCCTTAAACGTGTTAATCCTCCCATTAGGAGAGGTGAAAGCAATGATACATTCACTGATAAATAGCTGTGGGTTGTATAAAATCTGTCACTGCCTAACAAGGTGCTTTGTTCACTGAAGCTGACCAAAAATTTCATCTTTTTCACTGCGGCCAAAACCGTGGTTTTTTGGGGGTTTTTTTTGTGAGCACCAGGATCCTTTCTGCTGCCTTTAGTGGGCTTTGGATCAAAAGTGTAATCTCTCTTTTTCATTTGTATTCGTGTCTGCAGCACAGTCATTGATCAGAACAAACACGTTTATCCACATAAATCTTCCGAGGTGGGAGAAGCTCTGGGGGTGGGAGAACAACTCATCTGATCCTCATTAGGTGGATGCACAATCCCTGCAAGTCATTGCTGGTTGCATTTTCACGTTCGTGAGTTCTGTGCAAATTGGAGACACGGGAATAACAACACTGGGAATAACAACAGTGCCCATCAGAGCTCTCCTGGCTGCTGGAGGCAAAGGCTTTGGCAAACATCATTTGCCTGGTTGTTTCCAGCTGTCTTTAAAGTGGGAGGAAGGAGGCTGTGGCCACGTTAATGTGCAGGTATCAGAAATGCACCAGGTAACACAGGGAACCTGGACTCCTCTCACACAAACCCTTCGAGAACCTTCAGCTCCTCTGTCCATCCATGCCCTGGCTGGAAAATGGGAGGAGACAGCCCAAATCCACCCACTGTGATGTCAGCAGGGGCCATTAGTGACCGTGGTGGCACAGACAGTTCAGTGGCCTCTGGCCGAGCCCGTGTGGCCCAGGCTCCTGTCTCTGCCTGTCATCTGCAGCAAGTGCTCAGGGGAGGAGAACGAGGAACAGGACAAGTATTTGCAGAGTTGTATTTACATCCCAGCGGTTAATGGCCTCAGAGAGATCTTCATCCAGGAAATTACCTAATTGCTTTTTGAATCCATTTATCCCTGAGGATAAATACCCACAACATCCTGGTCAGCGACTCCCATGGTTTAATTATCTGATGGATGAAAAAACACTTCCTTCTCTTTGTTGTGGATCTGCTGCCTGATAGGGCCGTCTGACACCCCTCCTTCATGTGTTTGGAGCAGTGGTGACACGAGGACAGCTCTCGACTCCTCTCTGTGCTGCCCATGAGGTCGGAAATGTGCCACATCCCCATCAGACATCTCTCCTACAAGCATCACAGTCTTGCTCTGCTTTTCCCTGTGCTGCTGGGAGCTCTTCCAGGTCCCTGTTCATCCATCCTGTTCTACTTTCCTCCTTTTCTAAAATTGCCCCTCCTTTCTCAGATGGAGTGGACAGGAATCACACACAGGGAAGCTCCCAGGAGTAGTGCTCTGGCACAACACGTTTGCTTTGCCACCTATTCCTGTCCTAATAACTCCTAATGCTCTCGTTGCCCTTTTGACCTCCCCAGAGCCTCAAGCTGATGTTTTTGAAGGACTACCCACAGTTCTTCTGACATGGTAATAGCTGAATTAGAGCCTACTATGGCCAGTGTACAGCTGGAATTGCTTCTCCATATATCCATTCCTTTTTCTTTATCAATAATGAGCTGCAGCTGCTGTTTTAACCTCCAGTATAATGGGACCTGCTGCACCTCTGCACAGCCACCTTTCACTTTGACCACTTTGAAGAATGCTGTGGCATTGGTCAACTTGGTCATCTTGGCATTTGCCCTCCTGGGACATCAAAATTCCCTGCATGGATGCCAACACAACTCTCCTTGTAAGTTCTTTCTCTGTTCAAATCCCTTCCATTTAATGACAGCTCAGTTTCTCCAGGAGCCTTTGGTGAGGAATCTCCTTACAAGAGTTTTGGGAATCTCAGAATGTGTTTGATGGCTGGACCGCCCTTTTCAACACACCTGGCCACTCCTTTGAAGAATTTGGATGTGCCTGTGAGTCACAGCTTTCCCTCAAAGCTATCATTGAATGAGAAGCGGCTCCTCTGAGCCATCACAGCCACTTCCCACTCCCAGGGCAAGCAGAGATTTTGTGTTCAGCTGGATCCAGAGGAGTTCTGTTTCCCAGCAGGCACACAAAGCCATGTTGGACTCCCAAACAGCTTCAGTTTGAGGGACCAAAAGCTACAACCCAGAGGAAGAAAGCAGAAGAGACACCCAACATCATCCTCATCATCATCCCAGGTTCTTGCATGGGGAATTAATTTTTCCCATATTAAAGAATGATGCCATCAGAGCCTGAATGTGCTCACTTGTCCGCCCGCATCATAAAATGATGAAGTGATGAAAGCCCTGTAAAATCACTGGGAAAAGTGTTCTGATTCTTGGAGCTGCACATCAAAGGACCCTTCAGAAGAAAACTGAAGGAACTGCAAATGCAGAAACACCTCTCCACTGCTTTGTTCTGGGGCTTCCCAGGACACCTTCCTGCTTAAAGCAATCTGTCCCTGGGGGAAATAAAAACCACCTCATGGTGGTAGCGATAGTTCAGTGATGGGAAATCCACGACAAGGATGGGGAGCGGATCACTCTGTTCAGTAGGATAAGAGGAAACGGCCTCAGGTTGCACCAGGGGATGTTTAGATTGAATATTAGGAAAAATGTCTTCACTGAAAGGGTTGTCCAGCCTGGCAAAGATGTCCAGGGCAGTGGTCGAGTCCCCATCCCTGGAAATGTTCAGAAAAGAGGTGGATGTGGCACCTGGGGACATGGGGCAGTGGTGGCCTTGGAAGTGCTGGGATAATGGTTGGACTCGATCTCAGAGGGCTTTTCCAGCCTCAGTGGTTCTGTGATTCTATTATTAAAATACAATAATAAAGTACTTTTGTGCAGTTTGTAATAACTTTGGACTGAAATTGGGATAGTTGTGACTCCTGGCTTCCAGGAAACCTTTGACTGATAGGCAGAACTTAAAACCTCAAGAGCTCCTGTGGATACTCCCCATCCCTCCAGACTGCAGCCAGACCATCATTTTCCACCTCTCTTCACGGACTGACCACACTATCCTGGTTTGTGCTCTTCTCCTTGAATCCATGTTAGTTACCTATAAAAACACAGTTTTCATTGGCAGGCTCTTTTTCTTAAAAAAATTCTATTTCACAAGTCTTTCTTGGCAGTTTTGGGGCCATGTTAAGACCAGCAAAAGGATTCAAGACCTTGTGAAAGAATGCCAGAGCTTTTCCAGTGCAAGTGTCAGGCTCCCATTGCAGTCACTGGGGCGTGGTTTGAGGTGGGAGCAGTGGGATACCAGGGGATATCTTGGGATATCTAATGGAGAATTAAATGTAGGCAACTGTCCTGCCTTGGAGCCAGGTGTCTCCCTGTGATCTTAACCCCTTCAGCTTGATTTCAGTTCACGGGGAGCAATAAACACACGCACAGGGCTTGATCTCATTTTAACACAGATGCTTAAAACCATCTCAGTGACTCCCAGCACCAGGGCTTTTGTCTCCCTGTTGGTGGAAAGATGGTTCTGTAGATGCTGATGGTTATAAAACAGACACTCATGAAATGGCTGGGAAAACCCCATCCGGGTTTGCATAACAACTGCTGCTTTTGCTCCAGCTCTGTGGGGTGAGAGCCCTGTAAAGGGGATTTTCAGAGATGGGGCAAGGGGAAATGGCTTTAACCTGACCAAAAGCAAGGTTGGATGGGATATTGGGAAGGAATTCCTGGCTGTGAGGGTGGTGAGGCCCTGGCCCAGGGTGCCCAGAGAAGCTGTGGCTGCCCCTGGATCCCTGGAAGTGTCCAAGGCCAGGCTGGACGGGGCTTGGAGCAACCTGGGATAGCAGAAGACTGGAACCAGATGAGCTTTAAGGTACTTTTTGTACCCTAACCACTGTGTGATTTATGGCCAAAATCCACTCCTGCTGCAGGCTGTGGGAGGCAGTGGATACCTGCAGCCCAGGACTCACCTGAGCTGGAACCACCCCACTGCTCTTGGGGGTCACACAACGATTCCTTCCCATGAAATCAGAGCAGGGCCTGGCCCCCCTTCATGTGCTGCTGAACTGTAGATGACCTCTGACTCCAGCTGAACACACTTTGTCCTAATCACCACATCAGAGTTCCCCCCACAGCCCCTCAGAACTATAATTGGGCCATTTACTGAATTTTGCCTGGGCAGGGAAGGCACTGAAGGAGGCATTTGCTTTGTGAGCCCCTTATACTCTAATTATTGTTCAAGTTACCATTGCATCAGAGCCTAACAAAAGACGCTTAAGAAAGCAAGGAATGAGACATCAGTTGTGGTTCATGGGGTCATGGAAGAAATGTAGCACACAAAAAAATAATACATAGGCCATCTCCAGTGTCTGTTCTTTAGCACTTGTACCCCCTGAACATCCATTAATGTTAATGTTTATGACTAAATAGAACTATAAGTCAATTACGGCTCCTGGTAGTGTTAATTCCCAGCCAATCCATATATTTGTCTGCAGAACTGCCAGGGAATTGGGATAGAATACATTTTTCTTTTTAAGGGAACAGATTCTTTTTTTTTAAAGTACAAATACTTGGGAGCTCTGCTATTCAATCTCCTTGAGTTATTAGAGGAATATGGTCAGTTATCCACAAATTAGGCTGGTCTGGTATGAAGGCAGCTGGTGAAATGTCTGAGCCTTTTTATTCATGGCCTTTCTGTTCATAGAATGGCCTCAAGCTGCACCAGGGGAGGTTCAGGTTGGGCATCAGGAGGAATTTCTTCCACTGTCCCAGGTTGCCCCAAGCCCTGTCCAACCTGGCCTTGGACACTCCCAGGAATGGGGCACCCACAGCTTTACCTGTGCCAAGGCCTCACCACCCTCACAGGGAAGAACTCCTTCCTAATATCCCATCTAAATCTCTCTTCTGGATTAAAACCATTCCCCTTTGTCCTGTCACTGTCTCCCCATGTAAAAAGTTGTTCTCACCATCACAGCTCACAGATTTGGATCCAGATCTGGATCATGTGGATTTACAACCTCGAGTCCAGCAACTTGCCTGCCTTAGCCTGGCTTTGGACATGAAAACACATATCCTGATCCTCAGCAAATCCCAGGAAAGGTTAACATCAGGCTTTTATCTCCTCTGTGTCCAGAGTTCCTGGGGCCACAGCTACCAGAGCAAACTCAGCATCTCCAGGGCTTGTTCCCTGACCAGGAATCTCTGCCTTGCCCAGCTTCTAATCCTTCCTGGCCTCTCCACAGTGACTCGTGGGTGGCTCCTGATCCATGCAAGAGCTGGAGCCTGGAAGTCCTCCAGGAGACATCTGGTTGGCACAGACCAACACCATGCCCAGGGCTGCTCTGTCTCCATGACAGAGATGAGGATGGGAAGGATTTGGGTCTTTTGAAATCTGGCCTCACTCTCCTCTGACACAAACCCTGTAATCCTTACAGACAATCATAGCCTGAGAGCCTGCACTGCCCACAGTGCAGATGAATTGTCCAGTTCTGGGCCCCTCGCTCCAAGAAGGACCATGAGGGGCTGGAGCATGTCCAGGGAAGGGGATGGAGCTGGGGAAGAGGCTGGAGTACCAGGAGTGGCTGAGGGAGCTGGGAAAGGGGCTCAGCCTGGAGAAAAGGAGGCTCAGGGGGAACCCTGCACAATTCCCTGACAGGAGGGGGCAGCCAGGGGGGTCAGGCTCTGCTCCCAGGGAACAGGGACAGGATGAGCAAAAACAGCCTCAAGTTGTGCCAGGGGAGGGTCAGATTGGATATCTGGAACAATTTGCTCACAGCGAGAGTGTTCAGGCACTGGCAGGGGCTGCCCAGGGAGGTTTGGAGTCCCCATCCCTGGAGGTGTCCAAGGAAGGCCTGGACGTGGCACTCAGTGCTCTGGGCTGGGTGACGAGGTGGGGATTGGTCACAGGATTGACTCAGTGATCTTGGAGGTTTTTTCCAACCTAAATAATTCTGGGATTCTGCCCAGTGGTCCCTGCTGCAGAAGAAGCATCAGGTTCAGCTCTGTCCTGTCCCAGGCCATGACCAGGCAGCCCACTACGGAGAAGCCATCAGGTTTCTGACCCAGCCCAGTGAGGCCAAAAGTGACCTCCATGGCTTTAACCAGCACTTCCCAGAAAGCCAGAAAACCATCCAGCAGCAAAACACTTCCCTGCCAACAAATCAGCAAAATCTGGTGACAAGCCTTGTCACTTTTTTCATCCCCGAAAAGCACCACTTCTACCCTCAGCTCTGTTTTTGTCCTGTTCTCTTTATTCCAGTTTACAAGAATTCCTGCCTGGTCAAGATCCCACTACAAACAGGGAGATGCTGGATTCTGAGCATTATCACTCATGCAAAGCTCGTGTGCTTCCACTGCTTGGAAAGCTCACATTCCTGCTTCATTCCTCAGATGACTCTGACATTATTGTGGATCAAAATAGCTTCTTCATCAGCTTTCTGAATCCAGGACATTCATTTTGCTGGGAACAAGCATTCCTGCTGTTTCACCAGCATCATTCACCCACAGAACTTCAGGCTGGGCTGGGCAGTGCATTCTTTAATCCTGTTAATGTTATCCTGTAGCAGGTTCCTTTTCAAGACTTTTTGATTGAATTTAATGGAGGTGAAAGTCCTTCCTTGAATGATTTCAGAGGCAGAGGCTCTGAAACATCATTTTGCAAAGTAAACATCCCTTGGCTGCCCACAGTTCTTGTACCCTCTGCCTCTCTCTCTGTCCTGGGTGCTGATTTAGTTCCTTCAGTGAGTAATTCCTACAGGATGGAGATGTCCATCCATGTATCTGCCCACCCAGCCCCCTCCAAACCCATGGATATATCTAAAATACAGCTGGATGGGGCTTGGAGCAACCTGGTCCAGTGGAAGATGTCCCTGCCCACGGCAGGGGGTTGGAACTGGATGAGATTTAAGGCCCTGTCCAACCCAAACCAAGGAAACCATTGCCCGGTGGAGGAAGGAAATCTCAGTCTGGAACCAGAGGCTGCAGGAGAGCCCAGTCCTTGCCAGGCTCTCAGGAGAGGGGTTGGAAGTTGGATGCTATGAAAGACAAAGTGGTTTTTGGCATCCAGACTTCGTTTGACACCAGGACAGTGATCCTGGGGGTGGAATGTGTTCTGAGGGCACAAGTTCGGAGTGAGTTTTGCCTCATTTGGGTGTTTGTGTCAGCTCAAATGCTTTATAATTTAGCTTGTAAAGTCCCTCATTCTCTGTCACCAACCCACTGCCACAAGATGTGACTCATTCTGGCACCCACAGAACAACCAAGCATATTTGGGTCAGAGCCAAGGCCTCACCTGAGAAATGTTTTTAATATTTAAATTAAACACCCCCAGATTAAACCTCCCTCCCAATTCTTCTGCCTTGAACCTCATGGACAACCATTCCTGTCTCCTTTCCAGTTGTAACCTGGCCATGAAGCAGATCAGGAATGCTGGTCCCTTTACCTGGCAGCCTCCTCCTCCTCCTCCTCCTTGCTCCGTCTCAGCACACATCACGCTCCCCACAAGGTGTGGGATCTGCTCCAGGCATTTCTCCCTGCTGATGAGCTTCATCTGTGTTTTCTGCAGCACATGGGATGCTGTGGCAAATGAGAAGAGAAGGATCAACAAAGCTGCAGAGCAGCTGGAGACTTCCCTTGGGAAGGATCTCAGCTGGATTTCTAAAGCATCTCAGGGCAATGGGGTCTCTGGGCAGAACTGTAGGATCTTGGGGTCACAGGGGCTTACAGGGGATCCCCAAGTGTTGGCAATTATGTTTGTGCTCCTGAGTTTATCACAGGATCCCTGAATGGTTTGTTTTGGAAGGGATCTTAAAGATCATCTCATTCCACCCCCCCACCATGGGCAGGGACACCTGCCACTATCCCAGGTTGCTCCAAGCCCTGTCCAGCCTGGCCTGGAACACTTGCAGACTGCTGGGAAACCCCCAAAGGGCTGGATTATCCTGTTGGTGGTCTCAGTGATGACCTGAGATGAGCTGCACTGCACACCTGGGGTTTCCCACTAGTGATTTTTTGGGAACTCAGCCTGAGGGGCTCTTCATGAGATCCTGTGCAAGCCCCTGCAGGTCGAAGTCCACTGAGCTTTCCCCAGAATTCTAATCTCAGAATTACAGAATCATGGAATAATTTACATTGGAAACAACCTTTAAGATCATCCAGTCCAACCACTCCCCCAGCACTGCCAAGGCCACCACTGACCCATGTCCCCAGATGCCACATCCACACAACTTTTAAATCCCTCCAGGGATGGGGACTCCAGCACTGTCCTGCATAGTTGTTCCAATGTCCAACAACTCTTCCAGGGCAGAATTTTTTTCCTGATATCCAATGGAAACATTGTTTACCCCGGGGAGGGCTGCAAGGCCATGCCTCACCCAGCTGTATCTTCACAAAGTGGCTCTCGGGATGGCAGCACACAAAGGAAATATCTGCTTTATTCTTCCCTTGGGGTGAGAATACAGAAATCACAGCTGGCACCCGCAAGTGACAAAAAGACTGAAAATGTGCTGGGCTACTTGGAAACCCCACGGATCTCACCCATGTTTCTTTCTAAAGTGAACCTGAGTCTGAAGGATAAGGCTGAGATCTCCAGATGATTTGAAACTCACCCCTTCTTCTGTATTTCCCTGAGCTAAATCCTCCCAGAACCTTCAGGAAACTAGGACTCAGTGACAAGATTTAACGATGAAAAGTTGTCACGTCCCTTTTCCAGCTAAGACAGAAGTGCCCAAAGATGAAAATGCTTTGGTGTAGGAATCTGCAGGGAGGTGGGGGCCCTCTGCTCTGGAGCCAGGCTGGGAGAGCTGGGGGTGTTCACCTGGAGAAGAGAAGGCTCTGGGAAGACTTTAGAGCCCCTTCCAGGGCCTAAAGGGGCTCCAGAAGAGCTGGAGAGGGACTTGAGACAAGGGATAGAAGGACAGGACACAGGGAATGGCTTCCCAGTGCCAGAGGGCAGGGATGGATGGGATATTGGGAAGGAATTCTTGGCTCTGTGGGTGGTGAGGCCCTGGCACAGGGAGAGAATCTGTGGCTGCCCCTGGATCCCTGGAAGTGTCCAAGGCCAGGTTGGACGGGGCTTGGAGCAACCTGGGCTAGTGGGAGGTGTCCCTGCCCATGGCAGGGGGTGGGATGGGATGGGCTTTAAGGTTCCTTCCAACCCAAACTACTCTATGATCCTGTATTTTTTGGCTTTGCCCATTTCACACCATCACACCCACCTCTCACCACACTCAGCTTCTGCTGGTTTTTTCCTGAAGCCTCTCCCAGACAGAGGGTGGGGGGTGGCCGAGCTGAGCACGTTGACACCAATTTTTGGAAGCAGAATCTGTGTCAGCTGAGACCACACAGCAGCACAGAGCCAATCCCCAGAGCTGCTCCACGGATCTTGCACAGAGGAGCTCAAGAGAAATCCTGCAGAGGGTCTCTGCAGTGGCCACTCTGTTCTAGGAACACGTTACCTTGGTGAAATGGGAGAGTTTCACAACTGTAACAGGGTTGTGTGTTACTGTTGTGTGAGGAAGATGAAGCCTAAGAAGGCAAATGCAGAGTTTCATGGAAAAAACAGCAACCCTTTGGAGCAGAATAGCAAGGGTTAAATGGAATATTCACTTACTGCATCCTGGGAAGGAGCACTCAAGCTCCAAGGCCCTCCCCTCTCCTCCCAGTCCTGATTAATTCTTTCCAATAATGAAACAACTGATTGGCTATTTAGTGACATTGGTTCAGGACAGACATTTTGGGTCACAATCAGTGCTGGAACTGCTTTAATTAGGGCTTAAATGAGAGCAATTAGCAACAGCAATCTGCAGTTCTAAGCGAGTGAAGGAAGGAGTGGCCAGAACCAATAAGTCAGTCCAGCTCATGGAGGCATTAAGCCAAAGATAGCCCCAGACCTTCACTTCCCTTAGTCCAGACGACCTTAGACCCAGCCTAACTGGGTGATTCATAGAATATCCCAAGCTGGAAGTTATCCACAAGGATCCCACAAGGTGAGAAGTGTCCAAGGCCAGGCTGGATGGGGCTCTGAGCAACCAGGGATAGTGGAAGGTGTCCCTGCCCATGGCAGGGGGGTGGAATGAGATGAGCTTTAAGGTCCCTTCCAACCCCCAAATAATTCCATGATTCTGTGCTAATTTACCCACCAGGGTGGAGCTTGTCTTAATGTGGGTGCCAAAAAGAGGTCCAAATTTTGGAGGTGGTGACAAAATAGGCCCCAGATTTTGCTCTGGGGGTCTGTGGGCAACTGGTTCTTGCCCTGAACAGGGAACTGGTGGATGTGCAGAGGCTGGGGGAGGTCTGGATGCGTTAACCAGAGAGGTGGGGAGTGGAACTTTGTCTGGGAAACCCCTCACGGGAGACAATATCCAATTTAAGTGGATAAAATCCATCTTCCATTAGCAAATGCATCTCCCCCAGCACCTCACCTGCACTTGTGTTCTCCCAGCCAGCAGCCCAGCAGTGCTGCCACGTGTCCATGTCACACATGAAGGGCAGGCAGATGGGAATTTTCTCCTTGCTGAACTCGATGGGATTGCTGAGCAGGATGAGGGCAATGTCATTTTGCAAGCTGGTTCTGTTGAATTCCTCATGCAGGATCAGGCTGTCTGGGTTGTGCTCTTCCAGTGGGCGGCTCAGGTCAACTCCCCCCACTGCCACCGTCAGATCTGCTGGCCTTAAAAGCAGAACAGAAGGAGTGAAGACATAGCAAACATGAAGGATTTGGGTTATAAAGGTTGGTTTCTCTTCCCCCAGAGCAGGGCAGGGTGATGGCTCAGGCAGTTCAGCTACAAATACCCCTGAAATTTACCCTCACTCCTAGGCAAGGATGATTTCCAGGGCAGAGAGGTGCAGAGGTAGAACGTGAAAGCAGCCAGGTTATAAATAACCCACTCCCTACCAGACAGATGGAATGGGCTGGATCTCTTGGATCTCTGTGCCCTGGGCTGGCTGCTCAGACCCTGCTGTCCCCAGCCAGCTGCTCCAGGCTGTGCTGCCACAGGTCATTTGTCACTGAGCAGTCTCGGCTCTCGGACCTGCCACAGTTTGGAGGGGGCTCACAGAGGGTTGGACTCCACCCCTGGGCACTGCACGGAGTCGATTTATCCAGAATTCAGTGTTTTAAATTCAGAGTCTCCATGAGGTGAAGGTCTTTGCTGTGTGAAAGCAAAGGTAATTTGGGGGATAGAATGAGCTAGAATGGAATACATCATCTTTTACAAGGTACTGCAACAGGTGTAGATGCACCAGAAATGCCTGGGGCCATCAGGACAGCATCAGGGGCATTTATCCAAGGCTGCTCAGGTCACCCCTCAAAGTATTCCCCTTCTGCTTCTCCTCGTTGTGCAGATCTCTGCACATTTCTGTGTTTAAAAACGGGCCTGTTTCCCCCAAAGGAGACAATTCCTTTTTTTCATGGCTCAGTCACATAAATGTGGCACGTGACCCCGAGGAGATGCACATCCTGCACCCACCAGGAGGAATGTCATCCCCCCACTGTGCCTGGGTTGCCCTCCCACCCCTGGAGCACTCACAGCTCTTCTGCAAAGCAGTGGGCCGCTGTTAAAATCCACAGTGCACTGATGATGGTGCCTCCACAGATGTGCTTCCCGTGGCTCTGGATGCTCACGTGCCATGGAAATTCCCCAGGCTTGACGTGTGTCCCTGTGCCAATCCTCTTGCCAGTCTTCTGGAAGGACTCGTAGGATGGTCGGAGGCCACACCCTGGGTACAAAAAGGGACGTGTTGGGCACGTTCAGCAGTGTCACAGCCTGTGCTGCTGAACGGCAGGGGCAGGACATCCCTGAGCCCTGAGACAGAAACAACCAGAGAGGCACTGAAACACGGAATCATAGAATGCTTGGGGTTGGAAGGGATTTAAAGATAATTTTTCCAACTCCATTCCAACTCCAACTTCCACCAGACCAGGTTGCTCCAAACCCTATCCAACCTGGCCTTGGACACTGCCAGGGATCCAGGGGCAGCCACAGCTTCTCTGGGCACCCTGTGCCAGGGCCTCCCCACCCTCACAGCCAGGAATTCCTTCCCAATATCCCATCCATCCCTGCCCTCTGGCACTGGGAAGCCATTCCCTGGGTCCTGTCCCTCCAGCCCTTATCCCAAGTCCCTCTCCAGCTCTGTTGGAGCCCCTTTAGGCACTGGAAGGGGCTCTGAGGTCTCTCTGGATCCTTCTCTTCTCCAGGTGAACACCCCCAGCTCTCCCAGCCTGGCTCCAGAGCAGAGGGGCTCCAGCCCTTGGAGCAGCTCCGTGGCCTCCGCTGGACTCGCTCCAGCAGCCTCCACGTCCTCCTGATGTTGGACCCCACAGCTGGAGGCAGCTCTGCAGGTGGGGTCTCAGCAAAGGGTGAGAATGCCCTCCTTGGATCTGTTATTTGATCTCTCCCAAAGCCCCTGACATTCCTGTCACCTCCCCAAACCTAAACTCACCCAAGCACTGCCCAGGCATTTGGGGTGGGAGGGACCATTGACCATTTCCCATAGGCAGGTGGGCTAAAATCCTTGTTTAGGGACTGGAAGATGCATCAGGCTGGGGCACAAGCCACACCTTTATTCCCTCAGCAGAAGGAATAAGCCAAGGCCTGTTTCACTTACCCACGTGTGAATATCCTGCATCTCCTCTGAGCTGAGAATGCTGAGAAACAAAACCTGCCTGGACACTGCTGGTCAGGCAAGCTAAACAGGAGAGGGTAAGGAGCAGCATCTCAATCCATCCTGGGCCGACACTATTGCACAGCTCTCGGAGCAGCGATGCCTCTGCAGACACCTCAGGACATCGCCTGCATTCCATGTCAACACAACCCAGGGTGACATCACAGCACCCGCTCATTCCTGTTGGTGCAGCAGTTGGATGCTCCTTCCTAAGGCAAAAGGTTCAGGGATCTCCAAAAGGTTTGTGATTTCCTTTAGCTCTGTTGGGGTGGGGCAGAAGTGAAATTCCTGTCTATATCCTGGGCTAACCTCACACGATATGGCAAGGGTGGATTTCATGGGATGGGTGCTGTAGCCCTTGCTGGATCTTGAACCACCTTTGAGGACCTCAGGAGCTGGTCCTGCATCAGCTTTCAACTTCAGCTCTGAAGCCTATCAGCATTTCCTGTTAATTTTCTCATTTCCTGTTACTTTCCTCTCTAGTTACACCATGCCTGGGGTATTGACTTGTGTGCACTTAAACAGGACCAGGAGAGTTGCCCCATCCCTGGAAGTGTCCAAGGCCAGGCTGGATGGGGCTTGGAGCAACCTGGGATGGTGGAAGGTGTCCCTGCCTGTGGCAGGGGGTGGGATAAGATGATATTCAAGGTCCCTTCCCACCCAAACCATCCTGGCATTCTGTGTTTGTAGGAGAAAGCAGCAGCTCTGTCAAAGGAGAATTTTCAAAAAATGCCAAATCAAAACTATCAAATCAAAATCAAAACCAAACCAAAGGTGTCAGTAAATAATTCTGTGGTGGCAAAATATTTTGGTGTGGGCCAATTGCAGCATCAATGGACCCGTTATGCTGATTTTTAGACCAACACATCATTTCCATCAGGACAGGACTTAATAAAAACTCAGCCAGGCTCAGACTTGGGCATATCTGCAATAAGAGCTTTTCCCAAAGACTTTCCAGCTTGTTGCAAACAACTACAGCACAGAGTAAGAGGGGAGGGAGAGGAAAGGAAGGGAACCAAGACACATTTTATGAGCCCCCAGATGATTCAGCATCTGAAATGCTTTGCCTTGGAGCACATCAGGAGTTATCCCACCAGAGCCTGGATTTCGTGGAGGTTCACAGTGCATAGGATGAGGGTAAAACTTTATTTCCTTCTCTTCTTTGCTTCTCTGTCACCTCATGCCAAAGAAATGAGACACGAGTGCTGGTTTCCTTGGCAGTGAACACTGGAACAACTCCATGGCTGGACAGGTTAAGGACAGGATCAGTTACCACAGCAACGAAAATCCGGAGTGTGGTGTAGGCACGCTTTGGGGCATCTCCAGAAAGAGCCTAACGGGGCAATCCTGCCTGAGGCAGCTCCTGTAAGCCTGGCCCAGGTGTAAATCTGCCAAAAGGACAAGTTTCCACTGGATTTTGAGACTGGGATGAACTCAGAATCAGCTGAGGAGCAAGGGAAGATGGGGAGCTGATTTTTCTGGCACAGACTTACAGCCCATCTTTGGAAACAGCGGGCAGGGCTGCAGCATTGGATTTACAATCCCAAACACTGACTTTGTGGGGCACATTTTTGGTCTCCCCAGGCTTGGAGCACGATCTGATCTGCTGGGTAGGGACAGGGATGGGGATGTTCAGGGAGCTGGTTTGGGCCTTTCTGAGCTTTAAATCTGAGCTGGTGAGCAGGAAACATCAAACCAAGCCATGGAGAAGGAGGTGCTGTGGATTTGTGTCTCTGGGTCCCACCACCTGGCCCTCAAAACTGCCTCACTCCTTGAGCTCTGGACCCATAGGATCCCATTTCCATATGGGATAAACTGTGCATCCCTACACCCTTTGTCTGCAGCTTTGAGTCTGCACTCTGAGAACCCCACCAATAAATCCAAAATTGATTTTTTCTCTTTCTGGCTGTCCTGCTGTTTTGACTTCACAGTCACTGGAGACTGTCCCAAGTTACGTTTGCCACCAGTCTGCTCTTGGTGGGGACTCCCCAAGTTATTAAAGTACAAATAATTCATCATAGGGATAATTCTACTCCTCTGTACTGTCAAGCCTGATGATACAGATTTAAAAGCCCTGGTGTTTAATTAGCAAACAGCAGCGTTTTATAATATTTGATAACTTTTTTTACATCTACCCAGATATCTTCTTGGAACACATCACAGAGAACCGTGTTCTTTTCTTGTTCCGTACTTTATTGCAGAGCAGGGAACAAAATTTATTTCTTTTTGTATTTATTCACTTCTTGGAACTGTCCAAAAGAATCACATTACAATTTTGATTTTTTCTGGCTAAAATAATTCCAGAAAATAGGCACTACAGGTGGTACTAAATGCTGTGAAAGTGGAGTTGTGGTAGGAGAATCACTGATCTGATCAATTTATCATTCCCAAAGACATCAAATTCCAGGACTGTGACAGGTTAAGAGTCCAACTACATCTCCAGAAGTCAAAGCTCTGGGAACAACAGGAAATTAATTAACCCAAGAGAATCAACAAGTCCAGAGTCATTGGAAATGCAAAACAGCTACGGGTGCAACCACCTCCCCATTCACCCTTCTAACAGCATTTCGGCCAAACTTTTGGAAGTTTGGATCTCTTTCCACTTCTCCAGATGACAAGGAAACCCTGGGAGCTGCACAGAGCAAGAAGCTGTGATGGGACCAACTCCTGCCTCTACTTTGGCTTTTAATGTCAACAAAGAGGAAACTGTTCCCATTACGGAAAGCCTCCCCAGCAGATTCCCAAATCTTTATCCATGGATGCTGTGGGACCATCCACTGGGCTTGCAGGTCTTTTTCCAAGCTCCCTACAACGCAGTGGAGGTGGTGGAGCAAGCACAGGCTATTTCCTGATGCCGACGGGGCAGGAGACGCCCGTCCCACCCAGGCCGCAGTATCCGCCGGGATTCTTGCTGAGGTACTGCTGGTGATATTCCTCGGCGTAATAAAACTCGGGAGCCTCCCGGATCTCCGTCGTGATGGGGCCGAAGCCTCCCTCCGTCAACACCTGTCAGGAAAGACCATGGAAAGCCATCAGTGCTTTGCTGGCTTCCCAGCTGGGAATGATGTTAGGATGCCTCCCTGAAGGAGGCACAGGCATCTCTCAGCTCTTGGACCACATTCCCAGCTCATCCCTGAAAGCCTTTCATCCCTTCTCTTGTGGTGTTTCGCTCGGAGACATTGTGGGCATGGAGAGGGAGTGAACCATCCCCTTCTACTATCCCCTTTTAATGGCTCATTTGTTTAATTTGCCCATGGCCATATGTTTATTCTCTTTATTAACCCAGGCAGGGATGTAGAGCCATCAATGAAAGTGGAAAACAAAGGGAGAGCACACTTGGATCCACCCTGGGAAGCTGCAGTGTCCAGGAACCTCCCCTGGAAGGCGCCTCAGCTTCAAAATCCACCCTCGATGTCCTCATCCAAGAAGAATTTCTCGGTAAAATTTCAGCCCCAAGGATGTCCTTGGGAAATCAAAGCATTTTGGGCATTTTTTTTCCACAGAGTCACTACAAACTCATTCTTCAAAGAGAAAAGTTCCATCTTGACCAGAAAGTTTTAAGTTTTAAGGCAAATTATGGCTCATTTTGGAAAGATTTGCCAATACGTGGACCAGGAGCAATAATCACTTGGCAGGAAGAGAAGATGGAATGTGGGTGGGGATTTTAAATTAGACTTTAATTGCTTTCTGATATCCCCCTAACTGAATTTGAAACTCCTGAGAGGTTTCTGACAGAGAGAATTTCTTTTCAAGATGAATTGCTGTGACATTTTCCCTCCTGCATTGTCCTTTCCTAAGGAAACTGGTAAACACCAACATTTTGGAGCCAATTCTCTTCTCAGTGGGGACATAACTTGTGCTCTGAAGTCCATGCTAAAACCTAATAAGCACTTTAATGAATGTCAGACTCCTGTTCCAAAGCATGTTTGTAAATACTGGATGGAGATAGAATTGGTTGAAGGGTCAGCATTTAGGATTCCCAGACAAATATTTCTTACCTCTTCACACTAGCAAATAAATAAACCAAATAAAGACAAATCATCAGATGGAGTCATAAAACTATGAATCTGCTTTAAGTCATCTTTCATCATGATAGAATGAATGACAGCAGCCTTGATCCCAAAAAACATTGGTTATGGAAGATCTCTGGAGATGGAGATCCTCATTCCAATATTTTCCATCCTGTTAGAGAGTCCCTCCTAAGCCTAGCCCAGTTAAACCCAGTACTTTCATTTAAACCCAGTATTGTGGGTTGACTCATCCTGGAAGTGGAAAGGAAATCATTCCCTTCCTCTTTCATCTCCTACATGGCTGTGGAGAGGCAAGAATGACATGTAAGGAAAATACTGGACTTAAACAACAGGTGATTATTTGGGACAAAAAGTCTTCACATTTCCCTCACCAGGGTTTCCCAGATCCTGCCTCAGCACGGCCAAGCCCTGCCCACAGCCTGACAGCAGCTGCTTAGCTTTGGAGAGCATTAGTCTGATTTATTCCCATAATTTCACTGTCTGGAGGACACATTCTGCTGTGTTCAGTCTTCAGTCAGGAATGAAGTAATAAGATGGATACAAAATCCATGATTAACCTGTCTGGAGAGCCCTGAGCTCCCAGCCCTGCACTGGAATTCTCAGCACAGCTTAGGAAGGTGTTGACTCATTAATTCCTTGTGTTCCCACACAAGGAATTGGGATCACAAGCCAAATTTCACAGGGATCCGGCCTTATTTCCCCATGTAAAATCACCAGGCAGCTTTTTCCATCTTTGGGACAGGCTGTGTCCCAAGGCAATCGGGTTATTCACCCGTCAGACACGTGAGTGAAGAAGATAAAACATGTAAAGGTTTGTACCACAACACATCAACAGCACTGAACGCAAGGAGGTGTCAACACAGCTGCTTTTGCAAAGCACTATTTCACTTTCTAACCTTCTCAGCACAGAAAAAAGACTTTGGAATGTTCTTCCCTGCCAAAAGATGACACAAACTCTGCCATCGTGGGCATTACTCATTTGCCTGCTGCTGCAAATGCCTGCAACATTGGCCTCTCCCCCTTCCCTGAGTCATGAGGATGCTGCTGGAGGGAGAGACATTTTTCCACTGTGCAAAACAGTGTTTGTTACAGATTTTTAACCTGGGACTTTTCCATCACTGGCCTCATTTTGTCAGTCAGGAAATCCATTCCGTTCGACGAGGCACCACAAGAGGGCATAAACATCATTTATCCCTTCCCAGTCCATTAAAACCTGAATAAAGCAGAACCCAAGATGAGTCCTTATATTGCACTTTGGTCTTGTTGTCAGGAGCAGTGGGAACCCCACTCTGACACTCTGCCAAATCTCACCTTGGATGTTTGGATTTTAAAAGGGGAAAATATTTTCCTTGCACTGACAGTGTTGATGTGAAGATAAAAACATCACTGGAAATGGTTCTGGATGTGCTGGCTCTGGCAGGTGTAAATCAGCCCACTCTGGATTGATTACCTGCCACTGAGGCTGATATAATTTGATGATAATAGTGTTCTAGAAGAATTTTTAGTCCTTGCTGTCTCAAAATTCCTGAGCCGTCTGACAGGACCTCTCATTACCATGCTGCAATTAACCCTTGGAATCTTTAACTCAGTGCAGGAAATTTTTAAGGAACCATTGAATCATTTTTCCCTCCAATATTCCACTGCAATTCAAAGAGAATTTATTCCTTCAAAGGATTTCTCTGGCTTTTGTCATAGGGGAGATCAAAGCCCTGTACGATCATCGACTGCAATTGTTAACCCAGCACTGCCAAGTCACTACAAGATCTCAGAGATCCTTTAAATGATTAGAATCCAGCCCAAAAATCCCACCAGCAGGGAGCCAAATCAAACCAGAACCCAAATCTCACCCAGCTCCATAGGGTAGAGAGGACATGGCCAGCTTGGGACACTGGGAGAAGCCCTGGAGCAGGAACAATTCTGTGATTACAGAATCATTAAGGTTGGAAAAGACTTCCAGGATCATGGGATGTGTCAAAGCCAGCACTGGGAACCTCAGCACTACAAGTTTTTCAGCCAACCTGTACTTCCAACATGTAAAAGATGTGTTTGATGATTTTCCTAATTAACTGCAGACTGTTAAAGTTCATTTCCTGTTGTTTGCTTTAAACTTCCGCCTGACCACTGATGAGCAGAGCTGTCATCACATCCTCTGTCACAAAACACTGGATCACAGAAATGATTTGGAGCTGGAAGGGACCTTAAAGCTCATCCAGTCCCACCCCCTGCCATGGGCAGGGACACCTTCCCCTATCCCACGTTGCTCCAAGCCCTGTCCAACCTGGCCTTGGACACTTCCAGGGATCCAGGGGCAGCCACAGCTTCTCTGGGCAACCTGGGCTGTTGCTGCCTTCCACACTGGGCCAGGGCCTCCCCACCCTCACAGGGGACAATTTCTTCCTAACATCCAATCCAAAGCTACTTTCTTTCAGTTTGAAGCCATCCCCCCTTGTTCTTCCTCTCCAGGCTCTTGTAAATAGTCTCTCTCCATCTTCAGCTCCTTCAGGTACTGGGAGGCCACAGTTTGGTCAAAGCCAAAGCTTCTCTTCCCCAGGCTAAAAAACCCCAGTTCTCTCAGCCTTTCCTCACAGCAGAGCTGCTCCATCCCTCTGATCATCCTGGTGGCATCCTAATACAATTCCTTCTCCCCTCTCTCCACAGAAATCTGGATTTTACACCTTAATCATGCCCATTCCTGTCTTCAGCCACACCCACAGCCTTTCACTCCCAACCCATAACCCAGGGCAGCCTTCTCACCCTTTCCTGCCTCTCTCCCAGCCCTCCTTCCCTGCTGCAGTCACCGGGGTGATTGGAATTCCACTGTGCTCAAGAGCCCCACGGGTTTATTCAGCCCTGTACTTACATTTCCTCTTTCATTCCCCGTCTCTTTCCCAGCAATTCTTTGCATTCCACTTGCCTTCCTGACCTCTGCTGAGCACAGAGCAGATGTTTCCAAAGCACCATCTGCAATGACGCCAGAACCTCTTTTCCCGGGCTAATTTAAACCCTCTCATTGTGTCTGCACTTGACTTTTATTGACATGGAATTTCAGCAGCTATTTTCTGTGCCCACACATGTGGTATTGTCAGATTCTTCTGCAACTTTTTTGTAGCCGTGTCTACTTTGGCTCACCTGGAATAACTCCGAACCCTCAGCGGATTTTGGTGCGTCACCGTCGCCCGTCTCCCTTTTTTTCATCCCGTTTGTGAGGATATTGAACTGCACAGCTTCCCAAGACAGGTTACTCTCTCTTCACTGCAGAAGCTGCACAGTTATTTGTACCTTTTATTTCCTATTTATAACCAGTTCTTCACTCAGAAGAGCAACTTTCCTCTTATTCCACACCTGGCACCTTGTTACGCACCCGGTCTCTTCAAAAAAACCTGCATTATGTGTGCAAGACATGAGTCTCCTTGTGCTAAAGTCATTATAAATTTGACAAAAAGGCTTTAAAATTGGTTTTGCTAAATGAAACCATTTAATTTTCTAAGCAGAGGCATTAGTAAAGCAGGGGAGTATTAATTGGCTTCAAGCATTTTGTGGCTTTTAATAAAAATGGCATCATCCTGTGTTTGATTCAATAGACACTTCATAAACCAGCTTATACCAACATCCATCCTCCTTGTCTCGTGTCCCAGTGAGCTGCACGAAGCTGCTGCATTTCTGAAACCTTGAAAAATCGCTGATGTTGGAAGCACCACAGAGCATCCTGACACGTGTGAGCGCTTCTGTACCATCACCCACCCCTGATGTCAAACTCTAACAACAATCTCACCAAATAAAGTCTGCTGGGCTCTCCCTTCATTTTTGAGTAGCATTGGCTACTCAAAATTTCACACCAGCAGCAGCAACCCTGAATTTCAGCTCTTTTCCCAAAAGTTCTAAGAATTAAAGGAGCTGTATTATGGAGGAGAAGACCCACAGGAATTAGTTCTGTGAAGTCTGTAGGATGGGAGGATGTGGACATCCTAAACACTTGATTCCTGTGACATTTTTAGCTGGAAAACAACTTAACTGACTGCCAGGTTTGTGGATTAGTTGCTGTCAGGTTTGGGAGCAGAAATTTAGCCCTACAGGCTCACTTGATCCAGAGGAACAAACTTTGGTCCAGAGGAATGAGCAATTACCAATGTTTTGTTTTCTCCTTCATTTATTTTCTCCTTCCCTTCCCTCTCCTTTCTGGCAGTTCAGCCCACTCTGCTGTGTCATCGATGACATATGATTTGAAATTGTTTCCTCTGCGCTGCCTTCAGTTGGCTGGAGCAGCTCAGTCTGTCACACCAGGTCCAGTCTCCTCTATGTCACTTACTGATGTTGGCTTTTCCAAATTAATTGATGCCAGCAACCTCTACAAGCCCTGGAACGGGCTGAAATCCTGATTATCTGGGAAAATCTGTGTTCCCAGCCTGTAGGTGACCTGCTTTTGGAAATCATGTGTTTATGACAGGAAGAAGGACCCTGCCAAGGGAAATGTGGGAGAGGTGGCTGGCGAGTGCTGAAGTCCAACCCCAGCTACCACATGGACTGGGACCAGATATCCACATTCCCCTGTTTCCAGCGACCTCTGCCCAGTGGATTCCATGGTATTGATGTATTTGATAGGTGGTGCTGGAATTGATTAGCAAATGCTTTTCACAGGGCTGTGGAGTGCTGCATAATTAGCTAATGCTCACACAGGGTTTGGAGAGCTGTGTGATTCCTGAGTATTATTAATATCCTTGCAGGGAAGCTGTCTGGTCTCAGAACTCTCTTTGCAGAGTGCGTCTGGCAAATTGGGCAAGATCAAAACTGGGACTGATGGAATCATGGGGGTATAAATTCTTCATCTTTCACAGAATGGGCACATGGATCTAAGGGCAGAAATGGTGAAACCCACGGACTCTACCCCGGGAGAGAAAAGCAGCTGCTGTGTGATTAAACCTGAAGAAAAATGTCATAGAATCATGGAGGGACTTGGGTTGGGAGGGACATTAAAGATCATCCAGACCATGGGCAGGGACACCTTCCACTAGCCCAGGCTGATCCAAGCCCTGTCCAACCTGGCCTTGGACACTCCCAGGGATCCAGGGGCAGCCACAGCTTCTCTGGGCACCCTGGGCCAGGGCCTCTCCACCTTCACAGGAAAGAATTTCTCCCCAACAACGCATCCATCCCTGCCCTTTGGCACTGGGAAGCCATTCCCTGTGTCCTGTCCCTCCATCCCTTGTCCCAAGTCCCTCTCCAGCTCTCCTGGAGCCCCTTTAGGCCCTGGAAGGGGCTCTGAGATCTCCCTGGATCCTTCTCTTCTCCAGATGAACACCCCCAGCTCTCCCAGCCTGGCTCCAGAGCAGAGGGGCTCCAGCCCTCAGAGTAGCTCCATGGCCTCCTCTGGACTCACTCCAGCAGCTCCACACCCCTCTCATGTTGGGATCCCCAGAGTTGGACACAGAGCTCCAGGTGGGGTTCACCAGAGCAGAATCAGCTCCCTTGACCTGCTGGTCCCACAGCTTTGGATGCAGCCCAGGATACATCCTATAGGGATTACCCAATCCCTGGTCAAAGAGGAGAAGTGCTGCTGCAAGAACCTGCTGGAATTTTTCCTAGGAATGTATCCTTCCAGTGCAGCACAGAGAAAATGCAGATAAGAAGGAAATGGGATAGAAAAAGATGATGGTACAAAACCTAAGCTGAAGAAAACAAATTCTCATCCATAAATCTGCAAATCTGACTTTGTCAGAGCTTTTCCCTGTTGACGAATCTCCCACACAACGGAACACATCATTGGAATGGAGTAAACTGATCCTGGCTGGAGACATAGCTCCAGGAGCCTTAGGGAAAGCTGGGTGTGTGTATAAAGTGTGTTCCCTCTCTTTGAAGATCTGCTCTCTCTGAAATGCTTCCCTCCTAACCACTTAGCTTGGAGCAGGTTGTTTGGTCACTCCTCCCTGCCAGAGGGAAAGGAATTGCTGGGCTTAGATATCCATCAGCCCTGCCAAGGTAAATCACAGTTGGATGATAGCCTGGTATTAACACAGCCCCAAGTGGTTGTGCTCAGAGGGTCTAGGGAGGCTGATATTTCCTCCTGTTTTACCTCTGAGTGTAAAACCTGAGTGTTGCCCACAACAATAAGCTCTGCCAGCTGAAATATCACATTTATCCAGCCAGACTTCGTGGTACTTTCTCCCACAATGAGAAAAAAGGAGCTTTGAATTTTGTCCTAAATCATCTTAAATGCAACTGACAGCGGAATGAAATCTGCAATTCTATTTTTTCCTGTTGGATGCTGATCCTGTGAACGTGCAGAGGAAGGAAGTTGTATCCTGCTCTCCATCATATCCATCTAATTCTGGATTCAAAGCTTTTTTGCTCCAGATACTGTCTGGTTTAACAGGATCAGCTTGACCCAGAGTCTTTACAAGCTTGACCTTCAGCGTGGAGCTTCCTGAACACCCATCCTGTTTTCTCCTGAGGGAAGAGAGATGAAAGTGGGGAATGGCACGGGCGGGCATTTAGGAGGTAGAGGGAGATAACATTAGCAAAGATAAAAGACATCTTGCTCCAGTAGCATCTGGGAGCTAATTAGGTGTTGAAGGAGCCATTGAGGGAGATGGAAATTCTGTTTGTCTGGCCAATTTTAACGCAGCCAAACAGCCTCTTACTGCACATCCTGCATGGATAATTGATGATGCCTAAGAAAAGACGTGCCCCGTCCTGACTTCCAGTGATGTAAAGCTCCAATCTCCTCCGTGGCTGGAGACAGCAGAGTCTCCTCCACTAATCACTCATCCATTACTCTCATATTCCTGAAAAAACAATGGCCAGGGCCAAGCTGGGATGGGGGAAACAACCCACACATGGAGCAGGGAAGCTCAGAGCAGAACCTTCCACACTGAAGACCGCAAGTGGTGCCTCCACATGGTTTGGCCCCGGATGACTTTGAGAAGACAACTCAGGTCCAAAAATACTCTAAGACCAGGCAGCTCCAGCTGCCTGTGGACAGAATAAAACCCTCCACATGTAAATACTGCGTTTGCAAGACTTTTCCATCTCCATTAGCTCAGTTATCTCTGGATCATGTTTTGTTCCAAGTGTAGAGCAGCCCGTGATGCTCCCTTGGGTGTGAGCCCTTGGCAATAAATGGAAGGCTCTGCAATAATTTTTTATTCAGGGGAGCAACAATGAAGACGTAAAAATGTTCATTTCCCATATCGAACCCAGAGGGCTCAGGTCAGCTCTGCTGTTACATTGCCATCATTTTATTTTTCTCACTGGATTTACATCAAGTATTTCTTCCATTATATATAAGCATGACAGTTTCTCAGGAAATCATAGGAGTTTTCTGAAGAAACAATTCGTCTCTACCTAAAGTCATCCTGAAAAATCCAGAAATTACTTTTGTTGTGATTGGAGGGACAAACTTCCAGACAAGAGACCATGCACAACTATTTACCACTAATACCATAAAATTTGCTATATTGGAATACCTGAAATATCCTTGCACTGGAACTTTTTGGGCAACCTGTCATCCCCACTACTTATTTTGCCTCCAATACCAGCCTCCCATGACCATTGGTTTGTAACCCTAAACCATTCCATCCCCCAAAAAGGTGGGAGATGGTTTGTACTGTGCTGACCACTCTCTGGAGAGGTGAACAACTCACCTGGAACACCCACCACGAGCCTCACCTGCTAAACTCACTGCTGTCACCTTTATTTTCAGTCTGTGTTGGGGATTTCTTACATAAGTAAATATCTCAGAGGGATCCGACATGGATTTAACATTCCCAACCATTTACAGCAAAACTGTTTATGTTACACATTGAATGTTCCGACAAAACAGAAGCACAAAACCACAGAATCATTTAGGCTGGAAAAGCCCTCAAAGACCATCCAGTCCAACAGGAGCACTGCCAAGGCCACCACTGAGCCACGTCCCCAAGTGCCACATCCACACGGCTTTTAAATCCCTCCAGGGATGGGGACTCCAGCACTGCCCTGGGCAGCTGTGCCAGGGCTGGACAGCCCTTTCCATGAAGAAATTGTTCCCAAGATCCAACCTAAACCTCCCCTGGCACAACTTGAGGCCGTTCCCTCTCATCCTGTCCCTGTTCCCTCTAAGCAGAGCCCGACCCCCCCGGCTGCCCCCTCCTGTCAGGGAGTTGTGCAGAGCCACAAGGTCCCCCCTGAGCCTCCTTTTCTCCAGGCTGAGCCCCTTTCCCAGCTCCCTCAGCCACTCCTGGGGTTCCAGCCCCTTCCCCAGCTCCACTCCCTTCCCTGGACACCAGGAGCCCCTCAATGTCCTTCTTGTCAGGAGAGACCCAGAACTACCCCCAGACTTCAATATATGGCCCAGCAGATACTGCTTGTGCTCCAATGCAGCTTAAGGGGAAAGGATGATGAAGGATGTTCCTGGGAAAGGGAAAAACTAACACCACATTCTTCTGGTTTTCTGGATAATGTCTTTTTTTTTCCCCCATGGAGATGAGCACAGAATGGGAGAAGGGGAGCAAAGAGCCCTGGCTGCCCTCTCCAAACATCATCAGACAGAGAGGAGATGGATCCAGCATGAGACTGATCCAAACACCACAACACTGCACATCAAATGAAAGAGAAAACTGAGGTCCTTCCCCTGGGGGTATAAAACAGGGGGCACATCCCCATGCTGGATCTCAAGGATCAGCACAGCTGCGGCTCTGTGAAATTTCCAACTAAAAATCCCACCCTGGTTTAAAATGGAACCCAAATTCTTCTGCCCCCTCAAGGTGTGTTGTCAGGCAGCTGCTGCATTTCCAGCCTGGGTCTTTCTGACCTTTCTGTCCAGCTGATTTCAGTGGAATATTTGCCGGATTTTTAATCCATGTAGCAGATCAGAGACAGGCCGAATACTTTAAAGCAATTTGGATCCTTCAGGATGACAAATTGTTTCTGTTATCAAATATATGCATAATTACTACTAAAATTATATTTGAAATGGCTACCAGGCAATACAATTTTAGCCCATTCCAAGGACTGAAAAGTCACGAGAAAATGAACAGAGCATGTTTTAATCAGAAGATAAGTAGTTTTCCAGCCACTATAAATAGAAGAGGCTGGAAGAAAGCATCCAACAAGCAGGAGAAAGTGTGAGGAGGGTAAGATTCCACAGTGTTTTGGCTTTGGACTTCAGAAGGTAGTGAGTATGAGATAGTGTGAAATACAAAGAAGTCTTTGTTGTTTACATCTGAAGTTTAAAAGTGGCACAGTGTGAATAAACAAAGGATGTTCCATGAAACACTGCAGCAGGGACGCACTCGCTCCGTTGGAGCTCCGTGTAAACAGAGGCATCGCCTCCGTGCTTTAAAAAGAGAAGGACGTAAACTTGAAAGCTTTGCCTTCCAGAAAATCTCATTTACCCGGATCCTCAGGCTTTTAAGTGGTAGAAAAAACACACACAAGCTTAATAAGACCAAGATCTGGATCATTTAGCATTTGCTTTCAGGTTGGTTAAGCTCCTTCCTAACGATAACGGTGCACGTGCTCTGCAAAACCTGAATTAGCTGTTCCTTATCTTTCTGGGGAAAATAAGTTTTGCTCTCGAGAACTGGGATAATATCAAGCAATTTCTTTTCTGGCAGACAATAAAGAATACTGCCTTGATAATTTCATGAGTTAACTGATTGTTTTCCAGGAGGGAGCATAGTAAGGGTAGATAATTGGTAAGGGCATGGATAATTGGTAAGGGCAGAGTCTAAAGATACCCAGATTCAGTTCAATATTCACAATGATATTTCCTGTTGAGCAATTACATAGCACTGAACATGATTCATGGGATCATGGAATCATGGAATGGTCTGGGGTTGGAAGGGACTTTTAAAATCATTTAGTCCAACCCCTGCTATGCCCAGGGACACCTCCCACTAGCCCAGGGTGCTCCAAGCCCTGTCCAACCTGGCCTTGGACACTTCCAGGGATCCAGGGGCAGCCACAACTTCTCTGGGCAACCTGTGCCAGGGCCTCCCACCTCCAGAGGGAACAATTCCTTTCCAATATCCCATCCATCCCTGCCCTCTGGCAGTGGGAAGCCATTCCCTGTGTCCTGTCCCTCCAGCCTTTGCTGTCCCTCTCCATCTTTCTTCCAGCCTTTCTTCAGGTACTGGGAAGCCATAATTAGGTCACCCTAAAGCTTCTCTTCTCCAGGCTGAACAATTCCAGTTCTCCCAGCCTTTCCTCACAGGAGAGATGCTCCATCCCTCTGATCAACTTGGTGGCTTCCAGTTATTTATGGTATCCCCACATACCTTTCAATGCAAAGGTCCCCCCTTATTTGACAAATCTGATAAAACTTGATTTTGATTCAAAATATTCTCACATATTCCTATGGCATAGATACAAGGTAACTTTTGATGAACTTAAAAATAAAATTGTTATGATTTCTCCTTGTCCTGTCCCTCCATGCCTTATCCCAAGTCCCTCTCCAGCTCTCCTGGAGCTCCTTTAGGCACTGGAAGGGGCTCTGAGATCTCCCTGGAGCCTTCTCTACTCCAGGTGAACACCCCCAGCTCTCCCAGCCTGTCAATTATTGAGGAACATTTAAACACAATCTCCTTTCTTCTACAGTTGTGAAAATTGGTGCAGC